>NC_044550.1:130760062-132116034 GCF_007565055.1 Rhinopithecus roxellana
CTCTACTGTTGCCCCATCTGGGCTACCTCACTGCCCCCAGCATTTCCCTTAACCTTTCCACAGGTTTATGAACAAGCTCCTCATTCAACAAACCTTAATCACCTCTTTTGAGTGTGCTGTTTCTTGATTGATAGAGGAATTAATACCAGGAAAGGCCCCAGGAAACAGATTCTCAAAATGAGATTCGAAGGCTAAATTGCTCACATATTTGATGGCTACATAATAACTTCCTTAACGGGGAAGCTGGGGCACCAAGAATTCACTGCACACACAGGCGTCACGATCACTCAGATGACTACCAGGGCAGGCATGGGTGAGCCCATGGCGCTGGGAGATGCCTGTGGCACTTAGAAGCTCTGACGACAG
Source organism: Rhinopithecus roxellana (assembly GCF_007565055.1). NCBI lineage: Eukaryota > Metazoa > Chordata > Mammalia > Primates > Cercopithecidae > Rhinopithecus > Rhinopithecus roxellana. Next base: position 130,760,429 of record NC_044550.1, read on the forward strand.
TGGAGATGGTGAATATTGGGTCAAGATAGAGCATCCATTGGGACGAGGACAAATTCGAGGGCCTGAAGCCCAGCAGAAGGCACAGGTAGAAAATCAGAAGACCTCTGTGATAGGTTTCCTTATCTCCTGGAGCCGTAGGACAGACAGGGCAAGAGTCAGGTGCGGGGCCTCGTGGAAAGGGCGGCACAGGTGAACCCTCTTGGTGGGTTCAGGGCACAGGTGGGGAAGGAGTGGGCTCCCAAGGCATGGGGTGGGGATATCTTGACAGAAAGATGAAATTAAACTTTGAACCCACTGCGGCCGCCCAGACTCCAGCCTGAGAGGACGAGCCTTCCCTTTTTTTCAGACTTCAACACACCCCCTGCCCACTGGGATTTGCTGCATCCCAGCATAATCTGGACAGAGAGGCGAAAGGTTGCTCTGGGTCAAAGTCACCAATCTGTAGGAGCAGGTGTTTGGGGACACGGGTGGAACAGGGTTCCAGGGGTGCCAGGCTAAGCAGGAAGCCGCACGGCGCTGGCCAACGGCATCCACCTGGGTGTGGGAATTGGGTTGTCGGCTTGAGCCCCAGGGGCGGCATGAGCAATCTGCTGAGCTGGCTGAAGCCCAGCTCACCCTGGCCTGATGGGAAGTGCCAGCAGGGTGCCCTGGAGGGAGGGCTGAAGCGCAAGTGCGGGGGTGCGTCTGTGTGTGCTGGCTGCTCAGCTGCTCCGTAAACTACCCCACCGCCCCCCGGGAGACATTAAGAAACATCCAGTGGGGCGCGGCGGCTCACGCCTGTAATCCCAGCACTTTGGGAGGCTGAGGCTAGGAGTTCAAGATCAGCCTGGCCAACATGGTAAAACCCTGTCTCTACTGCAAATAACAAAAATTAGCCGAGCAAGGTGGCAGGTGCCTATAGTCCCAGCTACTCGGGAGGTTGAGGCAGGAGAATCACTTGAACCTGGGAGGCAGAGGTTGCAGTGAGCCAAGATTACGCCACGACACTCCAGCCTGGGTGACAGAGCAAAACTCCATCTAAAAAAAAAAAAAACATCCCGTGAGGGCCGGCACGGTGATGCACGCCTGTAAACTCAACACTCAGGAGGCTGAGGTAGGAGGATGGCTTGAGTCTGGGAAGTTGAGGCTGTAGTGAGCTGTGATCCCACTGCTACACTCTAGCCTGGGCAACAGAGCAAGACCCTATTTCAAAAAAAGAAAAAAAAAAAAAAAAGAACTATCCAGTGGGAGGCAGAGGTAGCAGCCAGGCCCTCCTGTGGGCTCCCTGGCCTGCTAAGGAGGGAGAGGGGTAAGCCTGAGTCCTGGTTCCGCCCCCACCTCTTGGTGTTCCGTCAACTCGGCTGGGCCACAGTACTCAGTGTTTAGTCGAATGCCAGTCTAGATGTCACCATGAAGGTTTTTTTCAGATAAGGGTAACATTTAAGTCAGGGAACTGTGTGTGAGGCCAGTGACCTTCCATGGTGTGGGTGGGCCTCATCTGAGCAGTTGAAGAGTTTGAGAGGAAAGTCAGAGGCTCCCGAGGAGGAGGGAAGGCTGCCAGCACAGTGCTCTGGACTTGAGGGGCAGCGTCAGCTCCTCCCCAGGTCTCCAGCCCCGGGTCTCCCTGTTGAATGCAGACCTGCCGGCCCCCACCAGCCCATGTGTCAGTTTCTTAGAATCAATCTCTTGCCTTCCTCTCTTTCTGTATCTCTGTCTGCACATCCTACTGGATTTTGTTTCTCTGAACAGCACTGATACGGAGAACCCCATAGCATTCTTGGGGCACTTGCAGAAAAGTGGTCCCCACTGAGGACTTGACAGGTGGCCCAGCTGGTGGGTCTTGTCTGGATGGTGGGACAGCAGAGGCAGGGAATCCTGACCTGCTGGCTGGCTGCAGTAAGGGGAGAGACCGGGGCGCCGCTCGGGCAGCATGTGGAAACCATTCCTTCAGCTCCCGCTCCCTGTTCACAGCAAGTGCTCCGGCTCCAGCAGAGGCCTGTTTTGGGGGTCATGACTAAAGTGACCAGAGCAATGTGAGGAACAAAGGGTGCGCCAGGGTGGTGTGGCTGGGCCTCTGGGAGTGCGGGAGCCTGGAAGGAAGGGGGACTGGTGCCCAGCGCTCTGCTCCAGCCCCCTTTGTCCTGTAAGTCCTGTGCCGTGGCCTCCTCTGCCCTGGAAGCTCCCAGGGCCCAAGGATGCTGGCCACTTGGTGGCCCCCAGGGCCCGTGCAGTGTGCTTAACCTCGTGGGGTGGGTCCCGCCCTGGAACAAGCCCCAGCCCCACTGTCACTGACGGGGGTCAGCTCGAGGTGGTGCCTCCTGGCTCCTCCTCATCCCCTGTGTCCCCCACCCCAGTTTCCTTCCAGAGCGGACTTCTGTGGACTGGCTGGTCAGAGCCACCAGGCTGTGTCCCCGCACAGGAGCCGGGCGTGGACGGGACTCTAGGTTCTCATGCCCTGGGGAATGCCCGTGCCTGGGGCAGCGCTCCGTCGAGTCCTTTGTCGCCCCTCAGCTTGAGGAAAATGTCCTGCAAATACTAGCCTAGATGGAGGGAGCCGCAGCTCCTCCGCCACTTCCTGCCAGTGTGCGGGGCTGTGCTCCAGGGACCGCTGGGGCCGCCACCAAAAGAACGGAGCCCGGGGAACGTGGAGAGGAGCCCAGATGCCTGAGGTGAGCAAGGCAGTGCCTCCGTCCGGCCTGGCATGTCCTTCTGGTTATTTGTGAGGCCACCACAAGGAGGGTGACCCACTGTCTGTTTTGCTCAGGGTTCCAGGGACGCAGGACTTTGGATGCTTGTCCAGGAGAGGCCACTTGGCCACCCTAGGGGCAGGTTTTCCGCCCTGGGCCGTGTGTGCTTTCTTTCAACACACTGAGAAAGCCTTTCTCCTGAGATCACCAAATGCAGCCTGCTCGGTGTCCGCTCCCCATTACTGCGTATGCGGTGGGCAAACCTCCGGCCCTGAAAGATCCGGGCTGCCTGGGGGGTCTCTGTGTGCTCTTACATAAAAGGCAGCTCCTGTCACTCAAGTGGCAAATACAGTCTCAATTTACAGTCAGTCCAAATCCATTACCCGAAAGCTGAGATATTAATCCAAGCTCCATTCTTGGTTTAAAGCCAGTCCCTGTGGACTCTGCTCCCCTGGCCTCCTGGGGTGGGAGCCTGTGCCGGGGGCTGTGGTGTGGGGTTTGCTCTCCTCCCTCCCGCAGGTGGATGCAGCGTAGGGGAGTGAGGAGGAATGAGGGGTGGGGAGGACCTTTGTGCCCGAGGCTGGTGAGCAGGCTTCCTGCAGGCCGGGCCTGGCGGGTGCAGGGCTCACCACTCTGGTGCCTCTGTGGTCCCTGAGTTGATCCATCAGCAGGGAGCTGCGCCCATTCCTGGGACCCGAGGAGTGGGTCCGCTCCTGTTCTCGCCAGGGGCCTCTGACCCCTGCGGGGCAAGTAAACGGGATGACTTCACGCTTCGCCGCGGGCCCAGGCTCAGAGCCCAGGCACCCCTTGTCCCCACAGACCCAGAGCCAGGCCTGTCCCTTGCAGTGCAGCCACCCCGATGTCCCCCAGCCCCCAGTGTCCCCTCAGCGGTGCCTCCCCCATGTTGTAGTGCAGACCTGCAGCACAGCACCCCCAAGAATCTCTTGCCAAATCCTGCCCTCTCCCTCCCCTGCCCTTCAGGAGGCTGCAGTGAGTAAGGGGGTGAGGTCTCACCCTTCCCCGCCACTCCAGGTCGGTGCCTTGTAACCTTCCTTGTGCTGACACCAAGACTTTGCTGTTGTGGAGAAGCCAGATATCCAAACGGCACGTTGGTGCAGGTCCTACAGAGCTGGTTAAATCCCGGCTCTGCCCCTGTCCGACGGGGGTCCAGGGAGACACGCTTTACCCCCTAAACCTCAGTTTCACCATCTGAAAATTGGGATATTGATTATACCCACTTTACAAGGCTGGCTAATCACAGTGATGTGGGGAAGTTCCTCACGCTGCACTTACTGCTCACCCATGAGGTCAGGGAGCACAGGTGGAAAAGCCGTCTGCGTCCTTGTTGGAGGGGTTGGCTGTCTGCATGGTGGCTTAGGGCTCCAGACCAGCCGGCTGCCCTCACTGGGGCTGCTCACCACACACTGTTCACTCCAGCCCAGCTGCTGGCCGGCCACCTTCCCTCCCTATGGCCACAGGTGTTCCTGGCCACAGCCAGGATGGTGGCCGCCCAGTGCCCCTTCCTGCAATCCCTGTTGCTGGTGGGAGCTTCCTAGAGCCCTGATCTGCCTGTGGTGACCACCTGCTCACAACCTGCTGTGGCTCCCATGGCCTGAGAAGGATGCTGGTGTGCTGTAGTCTCCCTGCTGGATGCGGAGCTCAGGGTGGGGACAGAGAGGAGGGCATGGCACGGATGCTGGTAACAGGCGCCCACTCCAGCCAGCCTCTCCTTTTCCTCAACTGCTCTGCTCTGCAGCTTTGCCCAGCTGCCCCTGTGGTTTCTGTGGCTCCCGTGGTGTACACAGCGAATTCCCAGGGCCAGTGCAGCTCAGGGCGGCAGGGCAGGAAAGGTAGCCTGTGGCAGCCAGGTGGGGCGAGTGCTGCACACTGGGGAAAGGCTCAGCGGGAGTGTGTTCCGAGCACTTCGTCTCCCCAGGCCTGTTTCTGCATCTGTAGACAGGCATGTGCGGGGTTGTGAGAGGGTCAGAGAGCCCCTGTCAAGCCTTTAGTGCACTACTGGGCACCGAGTGGGAGCCCGGTCAGTGGAGCCTGTGGGAGCCAACGCTGCTCCAGCAGGATTGAGTGGAATACCGCACAGGCCGGGAGCTCCTTCGGGCTGGGGAGGCCTCGGGGACCTGGCTGTGATGGTGATCTGGCCTTGATGGGTGAATGGGTCAGGCCCAGCATCAGCTTTGGGCATACATTAGGGAGTTACTGAGGAAGGCAAGAAAAGGGGCACCCAGTTCTTTTACAATCCTCTGGCAAAAAGTGAGTTCCGAGCGCTGCCTGCTCACTGAAGAACGGAAAAGTGTCCAGGCCCCAACGTTGCACAGGGCCCCGGGAGGGCACCATTTTCGCGACTGTTCAAGGCGGACTCGAAGAGCAACACTTAAAACATTTTCGATGTCATTTTCTTGTTTTGAGGCAATACTTTCTGATTTATTTCACGTTTATTTTCTGTGAAGGAAAACACCCTGCTAAACACGTATTTTCTCAAGGCACATCACGTGGTCTGAAAAAAAAACGAAGAAAGGACATCTTCTCCAAACTGGCATTCCTCCAGCTGGAGCAGCTCTGTTGCTGCCGAGCTTTGGTTCTTTGACAAGAAGAGACATTTCAAAGCCGGGTCCCACAGGAGGACGGCGTTCACGCCACACACGTGGCCAAGCCCTTCCTGCTTCCTGAACCTGCCCCTGCCTGCTGGCCTTCGGGACCTCCCCAGCCCCTGGACCTGGCGGCCCGAGGAAGTTCTGTGTAGGAACAATATGGTCTACTTAATTAATGCATATTCTATTTGGTGACAACGTCCCTAATTGCCATGAGCTCTACTTAGTAACAATATGCTCTATTTAATTAATTTTGTGTGTTCTGGTTAAAAACATTATGCTTCATTTATTTTATCTGTTCACCGAGGGTGAATTCCACAGCATGGGCGCAGGAGGCAGCCCCCCCTGGAAAGTGGTCCCGGGATAGAGCATTTCAGATGTGGCAGAGTGCGGGCAACGGGCTGGCAGGCTCATTTGCCCTTCGGGGCCTAGGCAGGGGCCCTCAGCTCCCACATCTCCCCCAAACTGACCGGGCCCCACACAGACCTGTCCCCTTAGCTCTGTTTGGGGGCAGCCCCAGCCCCCTGCTTTGTCCCTGCCCTGCTCCCCAGCGTCAGCGCCAGAGTCCCTCTGGGTCCTCCCCCTCCCATGGCCAAGCTGTCCAGAGACATGCTGGGCTCGCACCTGCTGGCCCTGAGCTCCCTGAGCCTGTGTGCTCCTTGCTCTGAGCACACACAAGGATTCGATGGCAAATAAACTACTGCCACATGGGGAGTGTGCACAGACCCCCAAGAGTGATGGGCCCGGCGGGTGTGTGGGGTCTGGTGGGTGTGTGGGAGGACTGCGGCTGGGGTGGGGACGGCGCTGGCTCCACAAAGGTTGTGACATGGAGCTGGGCCCTGACAGGAGGGGGGCAGCTGACAAGGGGGCCCCATGGGTGCGGGCAGCATCTCCACCAGGAAGGAAAGGTATGGGCCACGCAGAGGCCTGCTGGCCACCTGGCCACCAGCATTCCCCTCCGGGCCTGGCTTCCTGGCACAGCTCCTGAGGCGCAGCTTCCCCCACACTTTGAGGCCAGGGAAATACTCACGGGGGACATGCAGGTCCAGGGGTGCCCCTTACGGGGGACCTGGTCAAGTTCTGATGAGCCCCAACTCTCTCCGGAGGACAGAAAGGGTTTGGGTTACCCTGGTGCCTGGGTCAGCTCAGACCCTGACACAAGCAAGCCCCCCAAAGTCTGGGTGTTCCTCCTTTCTGGGACATATGGACCCTGGCAAAGTCGCTACAGGCCCAGGGGAAGGCTAGGGAAACACTTGCTTAGAGACTGACGGGGCATCCCAGGGCCTTCTGCAAACGGATCCGGTCCCTATGAAGTGGCTCTGGGCCTTTGCACTGACTCCCACCTGGAGACTGCATGAGGTGTGTGGCTTGTCGGGGCCCCAGCAGCCCCAGCTCCCAGCTCTCCTTGTCTCTAATTATGGACACCATCGACCCCGAGTGAGCTGCCATCTCCTTGCCCCTGTAATCGGTGTAGCCCCTGGAGCTGGCCGGCCCCAGCCTGGCTGCCCACTCTGCCTGCCGTTCCCTCCCCAGGAAGTGCATCTACCTGCTTCTGCCATCAGGATCCTGTTGCCCTGCTGTGGGAGGGACCCAGTCTGAGGTCCCACCTCCACCTGTCAGCCTCCACCTGCTGAGGACAGTCACCACCAGGTCCCCAAGTAAGGTGTCCCCTCTGAGAACACTGTTTTACATATTTTCTTATTGGGGTAAAATACACATAACATAAAATTTACCAACTTAATCATTACTTTTTTTTTTTTTTTTTTTTTTTGAGACGGAGTCTCGCTCTATCGCCCAGGCTGGAGTGCAGTGGCCGGATCTCAGCTCACTGCAAGCTCCGCCTCCCGGGTTTAGGCCATTCTCCTGCCTCAGCCTCCCGAGTAGCTGGGACTACAGGCGCCCGCCACCTCACCCGGCTAGTTTTTTGTATTTTTCAGTAGAGACGGGGTTTCACGGTGTTAGCCAGGATGGTCTCGATCTCCTGACCTCGTGATCCACCCATCTCAGCCTCCCAAAGTGCTGGGATTACAGGCTTGAGCCACCGCGCCCGGCCTACTTTTTTTTTTAAGACAGGATCTCATTCTGTTGCCCAGGCTGGAGTGCAGTGGTGTGATCTTGGCTCATTGCAACCTCTGCTTCTCAGGCTCAAGTGATCCTCCTGCCTCAGTCTCCTGAGTAGCTGGGACCACAGGCATGCACCACCACACCCAGATAATTTTTTGTGTTTTTGGTAGAGACAGGGTTTCACTGTGTTGCCCAGGCTGGTCTCCAACTCCTGAGCTTAAGTGAGCCACCTACCTCAGCCTTCCAAAGAGCTGGGATTACAGGCATGAGCCACCATGCCTGGCCTAAAATTTTTATTTTTTACTTTTTTAATTAGTGCAAATCCCATAGTATATTTTCATTTTTTAAATTAACAAATGAAAAATTATACAGTCTGATGCTTTGATATATGTTTACACTACGGAATGATTAAATTAAGCTAATTAACGTGTCCCATCACGCACATCTCATTTTTTGTGATGAGCACATTTAAAATCTACTCTTAGCGATTTTCAAGGGTACATTATTATTGACTAGTCATCATGCTGTACGATAGATCTTCTGAACTTACTTATCCTGTACAGCTGAAACTTTGTGCCCTTTGACCAACGTCTCCCCAATTCCTACCCACCCACAGTCTCTGGTAACCAGCATTCTACTGTTTCTGTGACTTGGACATTTTCAGATTCCACATGGAAGTTAGACCGGGCAATATTTGTCTTTCTGTGCCTGGCTTATTTCACTTTTATAACGTCCTCTAGGTTTATCTGTGCTGTTGCAGACGGCACATTGCCTTCTTTTTAAGGGCTCCAGAGTATTCACTATTACACGATGTTTTCTTTATCTACTAATCCATCGACGAACACTTAGGTGGGTTCCATATCCCAGCTATTGTGAGTAGTGCCGCAGTGAACCTGGGAGTGCAGACGTCTCTGACACACTGATTCCATTTCCTTTGGATACATACCCAGCAATGGGATTGCTGGATCACATGGTAGTTCTAGTTTTGATTTTTTGTGGAACCTGCAAACTCTTTTCCATAATGGCTGTAGCTCAACCATTTTTAAGTGTACAGCTCAGGGGGATCAAGCACATTCACACTGTTGTGCAAATATCTCCACCATCCATCTCCAGAATGCTTCCACCTTCCCAAACTGAAACTCTAAATAACTCCCTGTCCTCTTCTCCCCAGCCCCTGCCGCCCACCCTTCTACTACCCATCTCTATAAATGTACCTACTCTAGGGACCTCGTATAAGTGGAATCAGACAGTATCTGTCCTTTGTGACAAGCTTATTTCACTTAGCATAGTGTCCTCAAGGGTCATCCATGTAGTAGCCTGTGTTCGAATGTGGGGGGATGCCCCTGCACCCCGAGTCCTGTGGAAGAATTATCATCCATCCCACCTGTTCAACTCAGGAGTGCCTCCTTGAGCAACTGTAGATGATGAACTGTGGGTAGGGCCGCTGAGCTGCTTCCTGGCAAGCATGGAAGAGCAGGTGCACCCCTCTCCGTGGCCCTCCCTGCACCAACAGAGGCTGCCCTGCCAGTCTGGGCCAAGTGAAGCCTACAGGAGCAGAACCACAGGGCCATGGACTGACCACCCAGAGACTTGGGCGTGGTTCTGTGTCTAGCCCCTCCAGATGGACTGAATGAGTTTTGCTTAATTGGCAAGACCTGCCTTTTCAAAACCTTCCAGCATGACACTTGACACCTTCTCTCCATCTCACCCAATTTCTCCCCACTTCTGGGGGCCCTGGCGTTCCCGGGGATGGACTTAGTGTGCTTCCTCCCATGGAAACAGCTTCTCGGGCCACCCCCTGCTGGGCACGAGTTCTCTCACAGGCTCAGTGACCTCTGGTATGAGCTGCTCCTCCTCTTCCCCCACCCCTGTCCATGAGGCACCTGGAGGCTGGGCAAGTGCAGAGGAAAAAGCCAAAGAGAAAGAAGAGACCTGCAGGTGATGTCTCCCCGTCTCTCACTCAGGGCCACTTGTCCCTGCCCTGGAGCCAGAGGAGGTTGAGCTCTGTGGCCTGTTTCCTTCTGGCTTGGCACTGCTCTGGAAGGTTCCACCATCCGCACATAGGCAGAAGAAAAGAAGATTGCCAGTTGCCGGGGGGGCCGGCTTGGGGGCAGTTTCTTTCCTGGTTCTCTTTTTTTTTTGAGATGGGAGTTTCACTCTGTCACCCAGGCTGGAGTGCAGAGGCACCATCTCCGTTCACTGCAACCTCCGCCTCTGGGGCTCAAGTGATTCTCCTGCCTCAGCCTCCTAACTAACTGGGACTACAGGCGAACACCCCCACGCTCGGCTAATTTTTTTGTATTTTAGTAGAGATGGGGTTTGGCCATCTTGCCCAGGGTGGTCTTGAACTCCCGCCTCAGCCTCTCAAAGTGATGGGATTACTGGCGTGAGCCACTGCGCCTGGCCTCTTCCCTGGCTCTCTCTGCTGGGTCATCAAGGGCTGGCTGTGTCCCTTGGCCACAGGTCGCAGCTCCTGTTAAGTGGCTCTCTCTCCCTGTCTGGCTTCCTGTAACCGTTCTGGCCGAGTTCCTTTAGTCCTGCAGGTGACACCATCCCTCCTGTCACCTGTCCCAATTCAGCACCTCCCTGTGGCTTCCCCGCTCCCGGGCCGCGCCTCTGCCAGCGGGAGCCTTGCTGGATTCCAGTTGTCCCACTGAGAATGCCATTGATTTCCTCCGGATCCAAACTAGTCACACAAGAACAGATGATGAAGAGCTCCCAAGAAAGCCTGGGGCGGGGGCGGGGGCGGAGAGGAAGCGTTTTGAGCCCATCAAGGCAGGTGACAGGAGAGAAGCAAACCCGAGAGGGGCCGAATCCCTGGGAGGGCAGTAGGGCGAGAGCGTGAACAGCAGCGAGGGGTGCGTCTCGAGGGAAAAAGGCGGCGGGAGAGAATGAGGGGAGGGCAGGAAGGAAGGGGCAGGGAGACCCAGCGCCGCGGAAGGAAGACACGAAGAGGGTGAGGAAGGAACCCCGGCCTAAGGGGTGAAGGCGGCGGCTGGGACGGGGCCAGAGGCGCAGGCCGGGGCCGGGCAGCTCCCCCTCTCGGGCCGGCGGTGCCTCCAGTCCCGCCCCCGCTGCTGCCCGCGCTCCGGGAGGGGCAGACCCGATGGACGCCGCAGTCACCGCGCCGCCTTCGCGAGCGTCCCGGGGCCCGGAGGGAACGGCCTTTCATAGCTGTCCCCGTGGCTTCGCTGCGGGAACTCACGCCGCCCGCGAGGCTGCCGCCAGCTCCGGGCATCTGCCCGGCCGAAAACCCAGGGCGCCGGGGCATGACTCCTCACACCCAGGATTTCCGGGCACCGCGACCCAACTGGAGCGGGACTTCCTTGGACACTGACGGCGAAGGACGGAGACAGCTCAGGCAGGGTCGGCTCCTCCCGGCCACACCGATCTGCCCTTCGCAGGGTGTCCCGGGCCGGCGGAGGCAGGGAAAACCAGCTTGCGGGAATGCAGTCTCTCCCAGCTCCAGGGCCAGGCCAGTGCGAAGCCACACCAGGCGTACCAGGGCCGCCGCGCCCGCAACGGAAGTCCCGCCCCCAGCCGTGGAGCCCCGCCCCTCACTTCTTCCCATCCCCTTCCCTGGCAGTCCCATTCCCACGCTGTACCCACGCGCAGACCCTCGCCCCGCCCCATACCCCGCCCCCGACTCACCCCTCCCCAATCCCCCCCCTTGGCCCCGCCTCGCTTTCAGTTCGCCCCGCCCCTCCCGGCCCCGCCCCTCCTCTGGCCCCGGCTCCGGCCCCGCCCCCGCCTCGACCCCGGGGGGCGGTGGCTGCTGAGGCGACCGTTACGCGCGCGGGCGGTTGCTCGGGCCGGAGCGCCCGGAGCGGGAGCGAGCGGCGCGGCCCGGTAGGTGTGCGGGGCCGGGGCGGGGGCCGGGCGCGCCGCCTCCGCTCTTTCTTTCGCCTCCGGGGCGCGCACCCGCGCCCTCGGCCTCCCGGTCGACCCCGGCCAGCCCTGCTCGGCGCCCGTCCCCTCGGGGTCGCCGCCCGCCCGCCCTGCCTTTTGTTCGCCGGCCCGGCTCAGGCTCCAGGTCCCGGGCCCGGCGCGGCGCGGGGCGGGGCGGGGGCAGGGGCGCGGGGCGCGGGCCTGTGGGGCCTCCTGGCCGGGCGGGTGCGCAGCCTCCTGGGGCCCCGCGCGGTGAGACCCGCCCGGGTCCTTGGCGGGACCCGCGGGGGCGGCGCCGGGCAGAGGGTCCCGCGGGCGAGGAGCGCCTGGGAGCGCCGGGAACGCGGCCCTGATGGCGCTGAGGGGTCCAGGTTCCCTCGTCGGACTCCACGAGCGGCCGCTTTGTTAGGGCAGAGGCTGCCTCCAGAGACCCGAACTCCAGACCCACTGTAGCGACCTGGGCTCGGCTCCACCGCGGTGCCGCGATTGTGCAGTGTAGACAGAGGGTTCCCAAAGCTAGGAAGTGTAGGCAGAGAGGGGACCCAGAGCTGTGCATTGGGGACAGAGAAGGGGCCCAGAGTTGTGGAGTGTAGACAGAAAGGGGCCCAGAGCCATGGAGTATAAACAGTGGAGTGAAGACAGATAGAGGGTCCAGAGCTGTGGAGTGTAGACAGAGAGGGGGCCCAGAGCCGTGGAGTGTAGACAGAGAGCGGGCCCAGAGCCATCGAGTGTAGACAGAGAGGGGACCCATAGCTGTGGAGTGTAGACAGAGTGTCATAGCGGTGCAGACAGAGAAGGGGCCCAGAGCCATGGAATGTGGACTGTGGAGTGTAGACAGATAGGGGGTCCAGAGCCGTAGAGTGTAGACAGTGGAGTGTGGGCAGAGAAGGAGCCCATCGCCGTGGAGTGTGGACTGTGGAGTGTAGACAGAGCCATGGAGTGTGGACAGAGAGGGGGCCCAGAGCCGTGGAGTGTGGATAGAGAGGACCACCTGGCCTCTCACCTGCCTGGTCACTTGTTGGGAATGTGTCCCTGGGCAGGTGACCACCTTCTCTGTGCTTGAGTTTCGTCATTGGACCTGTCTTTGGGGCTGCCGCAAGGGCTAAGAGTGGCTTTGTCTGAAGCCTTCAGTGTGGTCCATGCTGTCCTGTCCAGGGCCCTTCTGAGGCCACAGGGACCTGCAGGATGGCGGGCAAGGCCTGCACAGAAGGATCCCTGGAGGCCTTCCCAGGCAAGGAAGCACCTCACCGTTCGCATAAGGAGACTACCAGGGAGGGCAGAGAGGCAGCTTCGGGCAGCGAGGGCCGCCGGGGTGCAGTCCCACGGGCCTTCCAAGGGGCTGAGGCCTGCCCCCAGAGAAGGTGATGTGGGGAGGGCAGAGTGATTATGAGTAATGGGGAACCAGTTTATGTTTCAGTTTAGAAAGTAATTGTCACCGTGTGAAGTTTCTTCCCCTGAAAAAGCAGTATAAAAAGGTCCATCGTGGCTACTGCTTTTGGGGACTTGAGATGATGGATATCGGGTGCCCGGGCCCTGCCTGGTACCACAGCTCCGCCGATGGGGAAGGCCATGTTGGCTGAGGGCAGGGGTTCAGCCAAGGGCAGTGGGGTGGCTGAGCCTGCAGGTGGGTGATGGGGCCACCTGCAGGGCCTTGGGCTGCACGAGTTGGTGCACACCTGTTTGGGTCTTTTTCTTAAAACTGCAAGTCCACCCTTGTCTCCGAGACCTCTTGAGGCTGGAATCTGCCCTCAGACAGGCTTACATTTCTAGCTCTGGAACTGCAGTGATGCAGATGCCTCTGTGACTGGCAGAACAGAGGGAGGAGCGACAGGGCAGTGGTGACCGGAGGTCTCAGGGAGGTTGACAAAGATAGGGTGGAGGAAAGGCCCCTGGATGTGGGTTGAAGGTGCAGTACTGACCTGTGGAGTGTTCAGGAGAGGGCAGGGGCAGTGTGACCTGAGGGCATGTCATGGGGAGGGTCAGGAGGTGGGAGGGAGGCACTGGATCTGGACTGCAAAGAGGAGGGAATCCAAGGTCAAGGGCTGGCTCCCTTTCTGCCCTGTTTAGGATGAGGGTCTCGGGGAAGAAGGGGTGGCCAGGCCGAGGAGACTTGTGGCACTGGGAGCTGGGACTCAGTGAGGTCCTGGAGGTGGTGAGGGCCCAGAGGTGACAGCTGGGGCCCCAGCCAGCCTGGCTGCTGCTGTGGGAAGGTCTGGGGGTAAAGGAGAGGGAGGATAGGCTGAGGCTGCCGGAAGTCAGCGCTCCAGGCTGATGGAAGGGGGCCGAGTGGGCTCTGCGGGCCTGGTTGGCAGTGTGCGGATCACATTGTCTTTGGACCTTTATTTTTGTCTGAGATGGGCCAAGCAAAACAATCAGGCTGGGCTGGGTGCGGTGACTTAACGCCTGTAATACCAGCACTTTGGGAGGCCGAGGCGGGTGGATCACCTGAGTTCAGGAGTGTGAGACCAGCCTGGCCAACATGGTGTAACCCCGTCTCTACTAAAAATACAAAATTATCGGGGTATGGTGGCACGTGCCTGTAATCCCAGCTACTCGGGAGGCTGAGACAGGAGAATCACTTGAACCTGGGAGGTGGAGGTTGCAGTGAGCCGAGATTACACCATTGCACTCCAGCCTGGATGACAAGAGCAAAACTCCGTCTCAAAAACAGAAAAACTCCATCTCAAAAACACAGACAAACCAACAACAATAACAAACAGGCTGAGGGAATAAACAACTCATTAGTTACGACTTAACACATGCAGGGCTTCAAGCACACAAAATCCTAAAGCCCAGAGCATTTTACATTTTATTTGAATTTGATGGAATTCCTGGAAACATTTTGCTTCCCAGCTGTATAAGTTTCCTATTGCTGTGTAACAAAGCACCACTCAGTGGCTGAAAAGGCAAAAGTTTATTCCCCCTGGTTGGGCTGAAACTGTGGTGTCATCGTCGGTTGACCAAGCTCCCTCCTGAGGCACTGGAGGAGAACGTTTGCCCCCCTGGTCAACTTCTGGGGGCTGGAGGAGAACCATTTGCCCCCACCCCGGTCAGCTTCTGGAGTCTGGAGGAGAACTGTTCGCCCCCCGGTCAGTGTCTGGGGATTGGAGGAGAACTGTTTGCCCCCTTGGTCAGCTTCTGGGAGCTGGAGGAGAACCGTTTGCCCCCCCGATCAGTTGCTGGGGGCTGACCTCATTCCTTGGCTCCCGGCTCCTGCCCTGCTTCCACTGTCCTCCTCTTTATTCTCTCTTTTTAGAGACAGGGTCTCACTTTGTTGCCCAGGTGGAGTGAGGTGGCACAATCATAGCTCACTACAGCCTCGAACTCCTGGATGAAGCCATCCTCCTGCCTCAGCCTCTTGAGTGCCTGGGACTCCAGGCATGTGCCACCATGTCCAGCTAATTTGTCTGTTTTTTTTTTTTTTTTTTTTGGTAGAGATGAGGGTCTCACTATGTTGCCCAGGCTGATCTTGAACTCTTAGCCTCAAGTGATCCTCCTGCCTTAGCTTCTCAAAGGGTTGGGATTGCAGGCCTGAGCCACCGCGCCTAGCCTCTGTCTTCCTCTGCTGTCTTCAAATGTCCAGGATAATCTCCTCCTCCTGGGAGCCTTAGTTTACTCACATCTGCAGATCCATATTGCTGTATAACTTTCACAGTCCCAGGGATTAGGGCCTGGATATCTTTGGGGATGGCTATTCGGCCTACAGCAGGCTCCTCACTTGTCTTAGAAATGACTTCACTTTTCCTGTTGTGTGAGAGGAGCAGCCATCTCGTGCATCCTCCCTGGGATGGGCAGGGTTTGTCTGAGGGAAGGTCCCTGTGGTTTCACATCCCTGTCCTTGGGGAGAGGCGGGAGCCGTCCTGGAAACAGGTGTCCTGGGAAGGAAGATAAGCCTTGCTCAGGATGCAACCCGTCATGAGAGGTTGTGGGAGGTCACTCGTGCTGTGCCTTTTTTAGGAGGTGGAGTCATTACCAGTTCCAAACTGGATACTCCACACAGTGCTCATGCAGTTTCACCTGTGGTTTTTGGGGGCCACCGTTGCAGAAGTTGCCTAGATTCTTCCATGAAGGAGCCTCTTGCCTCGGGCTCTAGACAAGGAACTCTTGGGTTAGAAGTTTCCTTCCCCCATTTTTTTAAGGTCTGGACTTCAGTGAAGGAGAAAAGAAACATCTGGTTTGTTCTTTCTGTTTTTCTTTTCTTTCTGCTTTTCTGTGGACTTGCTGTCCCCAACTCTGTAACCATGGTGATACCTGATATGCGCACACACACTCCACTCACATATCGTTTCCTGCATCTTTGTGTCCCTTAGCAGTGATCTCAGCTGTCCTTCCAGCATGCCTGAAGAAGGGCTGAGTCTGTGGATTGAAGCATCCAGTTGTAGGCGTTCTCCTGCCCTGCCTGGCCCCAGCCCCCGGAGGCAGGATCCTAAATGGCCTGTTTTCTCAGGCATTTCCTGCTGTTGAAGCTGCTCCTTTCGAGTTTGTTGTAGACATTATTTTTTTATTTCTCCTAAAGGCCGAGGGGAGGTTTAGCTCTCCTCTGTCCCATCAGCCTCCCTGTCCCTCTATGTGCCATCATCGTCACATCACCGCTTTTGGTGAGATCTGTAGTCCTCGCTCTTGTGTGACTGTAAGCATTGCTCCTTATTGAGCCAAGGAGTGCCCTGAGCACAGGTCCTCTCACACAGCCCTGTGGATTCACATCTTCTAATCACCCACCTATCAGGATGGTTTGTTTTTCATTGCATCCAGGACACTAGCCCCATCCCCACCCCTTTGTGGTTGGGAGCCTTCTCCTTGCTCCCGCTTGCCCTAGTCTCCAGGAGACCTGCTGCGCCACCGTCACCCACATTTTCCCGTGCTGTCCTCCATCTGTGGGGCTCCCAGTGCACTGGGTCCTGCTCTTCTCTGTCTGCTTGGCTCACTCCTCGTTTTGCTGAAGTCCTACTCTTGATACCTAAGAAACATCACATAGGTTTTTTCTTTTCTTTTTGTCCTTAATTTAGAAAACATCTTTATTTTACTCTTTGGTTACCTTTTAACTTAGCTGGGTATAAAATTTTAGACTGACAATGATTTTTTCAGAATTTTGAAAATGGTGCTTCGTTGCATTTGGTTTCTGTGCTGTTGAGAAGTCTGATGCCATTCTGATTTCAGTTCTTGTGTGTGTGATCTCTCCTGCCCCAAGCTCATAGAAGTGGCTCTTTTCCTTCAGTGTTCTAAGAAACCTGATGATGGCATCTGCTTCCATTTATTGTGCTGGGCACTCCGTGGGCCCCTTCAGGCTGAAGATAGAAGTTTTAAAATTTCAAATATAATTTTCTTTCAGTTTTGCTGTTTTCTCTTTCTGGAACTTTTATTTGGAGGTTGGACCTCCTAGGTTGATCCTCTAATTCTCTTTTTTCTCATCAATGTTGATCTCTTTAATGTTTGTTCAATTTTTTTTTTTTAATTGAGATGGAGTGTCACTCTTTTGCCCAGGCTGGAATGCAGTGGTGCAATCATAGCTCACTGCAGTCTCAAACTCCTGGGCTCAAGCAATCCCCCTGCCTCAACCTCCTGAGTAGCTGGGATTACAAGCATGTACCCCCACACCTGGCAATTTTTACTTTTCATTTTGTTTTTTCATAGTCTCCTCACGTTGCCCCTTTGCTGCTTCTAAGAAGTCAGTCATTTTGGTAGCTGTGTTCCTCCTTTGTGTTATATGGTGATGTGCTTTCAAGCTCCTCTCGGGAATTTTGGCTTCCAGCGGTTTGATTGTGATGTTCTTAGGAGGGTTTGCTTTGCATTTGTCCTGCCCAGGGTTTGTTGAACTTCTTGGATATGTAATTTTTCACCATCTTCAAACTGCTATTAGGTTTGTTTAGTGAATTTTAAAATTTCAGTTACAGTAGTTTTTATTTCTAGAATTTTCACTTATTTTCTAGTTTCCATTTCTCTGCTCTGTCATTTGTTTATTGTGATCATGTTGTCATTAAATCTTTGAACACATACCAGCTGCTTTAACGTTCTTCTCTGCTAATTTCAGCACCTGCTGAAATTATCTCAGGATCATTTCTGTTGGCTTCTTCTGACTGTGGGTCACATCTTCCCGTTTCTTTGAACATCTAGTCATGTTTGATGGTGTACTGGACATTGTAGATGATGACTGTAGTGACTTCTTTTTTCTGAAGAGTGTTGATTTTTGTTCTGGAAGTTAATTTGTCTGGACTCAAATGAAAATATCTGCTGCAGTCTCTGCTTGGTGCTGTTGACCTTCTGGCTGCCTCCTTCTGCTGGACTCTGGGGTCTCTGTGTGTGTGGATGACTCACCACTGGCCAGGACCTAGGCAGAATTTATTAACAGATTTTAGACTGCCTCTTCCCCAGTGACCTCCTTTCTGAGATATGCCCCTCACTGTTCAGCCACCGTGTCCTCCCCAAGCCCTATCTTGGACTCTTCAAGTTGGGAGGATCACAGCTTCTACTGCGCTCTAGCCATTTTTAGAAACACGTTTTGGCCGGGCACGGTGGCTCAAGCCTGTAATCCCAGCACTGTGGGAGGCCGAGACGGGCGAATCACGAGGTCAGGAGATCGAGACCATCCTGGCTAACACGGTGAAACCCCGTCTCTACTAAAAAAAATACAAAAAACTAGCCGGGCGAGGTGGCGGGCGCCTATAGTCCCAGCTACTCGGGAGGCTGAGGCAGGAGAATGGCGGGAACCCGGGAGGCGGAGCTTGCCGTGAGCTGAGATCCGGCCACTGCACTCCAGCCTGGGCGACAGAGCAAGACTCCGTCTCAAAAAAAAAAAAAAAAAAAGGAACACATGTTTTACTTGGTGCAGCTCTCTCCTTTCAGGGGACAACTCCCCTCCACTTTCTGCCTGCTTTTCATAGCTCTCCAGGACCTCCCAGAGTTGGTTTTTATATTTTGTGTCCGGTTGGAACTTGATTTAGCAGCATGGGAGAATGTAGGAGACTGTCAGTTTACGGATAGAGCTGCTGGCATGTTGATTAGTAGCCAGGCATCGGTCTTTGGCAGTTTGCTTGTTTTTCACTTAGAGAGTTCAGGTGATCTCACTTAGAGAGTTCAGGTGATCTCACTTAGAGAGTTCAGGTGATCTCACTTAGAGAGTTCAGGTGATCTCACTTAGAGAGTTCAGGTGATCTCACTTAGAGAGTTCAGGTGATCAGGGAGTGAGTACTCCAGCTAAAAGAAAGTTCCTCCCCTAACAACACCTGACTTCCGTATCTTAAGTGTTAACCTAGAACAGATGCATGCATTTCCTAGATAGGCCAACTAACCTGACTAACCTGGTGGCAGAGAGACTGTGCGTCCTTTATTGCTTTCCTCTGATGCGAGCACCGTAAGGATAGGGCCTACGGGCTCTTCTTTGACTTTCCAGAGGCCCGTGACCCCTGGACCCCTGGACCTGGTGCAGGTATGCTAGGCTGGGGCTCCTCCAAGCTCACTGAGGGTTGGGGGAAAAACGCAGCCTGGCCTGTGTCTGCTGTTCCGCGGTCTTCACCTCACCCCCACAGTCTTTTCTCTGTGCTGCAGTTTGTCTGCAAAATAGGATTAATCATAAGATTGTTGTGAGGTTTAAATAGCGTGATGTGTGGAAAATGGTTAGGAGCAGTGGCTGACACCTGGGAGTCCTGGTCAGCATTAGCGATGGTGCTGTTGGCATTGCTGCAGGCTTGCGTTCTGGCTGCTGGGAACACCTTGGAAGCGCCCAGGCCTTCACTGAGTGCATCTGGGTCTGGCCCCCACTGTGTGCTAGGTTGTGGGAGACGGCAGTGCCGTGGACTCTGCTGAGCTGGAGTGCAGTGAAGGCACTTTGGGCAGGGTGAGGGGCTGGCTTGCCCTGCCTGCCAGAGCCCTCTGCACCCCAGGGTCCTGGAGTCCAGCCTGGGAGTTAGTAGAGCATTGTGTGGAAGAGGGATAGCTCTGTGGATTCCAGCATTTAGCAGCCAGGTTCCTCCCTGTGAGGCTGGGGCAGTTGGCCCTGGGAGTAGGAGGACTGCCTGGGCCCACCCCTCCTAGGAGTTCCTGTGCCTGCTAGCACAAATTATCACCAGCAAGGGGCTAGCCCAGCAGCAGTTGGTCCTGTCACAGTTCTGGAGACCAGAAGCCTAAAGTCAAGGTGTGGCAGAGCTGTGACCCCTCCGAAGGCTCTAGGGGAAGACCCTTCCTGCCTCTCCCAGCTGCTAGGGCTCCCAGCCTTGCTTGGCTTGTGTTTGCATCACTCCAGTCCCTGCCTCTGTCACCATGTGGCATTCTCTCATGTGGCCTTCTCTGGGTCTGTGTCTCCCTTCTGCCTCCCTCTTTTGCGGACACCTGTGATTGCATTTAGGACCCACCTGAGAAATTGGGGATCACTGCCTCGTCTCAGAATCCTTAACATAATCCTTTTCCAAATAGGGTCACAATCACAACTTCTGGGGATTGGGCCCTCGTATCTTTGGGGCTGCCGTTTGCCCCACTGCACCCGCCTAGACCTGGGGGTGGTGAGGAGCCACATGAGGAGGTCACAAGGGTACCACGCTTCAGGCCCCAGGAGCCTCCCCAGCTGCCCTCCTGTTACGTGGGGTCTGTCCCGGCTGCCCTCCTCTGTTACACAGGGTCTGTCCCCGGCTGCCCTGTGGGCAGGACAGGTGCACAGCTTGTCCTTAACATGCTTGGTGCTGGAGAGGCTCACAGTACTGTGAATGTTGGCATCGATTTTATTGTTGTCTTTCTGAGAGCGGGTAAGATACTAAAAGCAAAAGGACCCCTTCAGGCCTAGTGAACACACAAAACAAACAGTGGTGGAACCCTCTGTGTCTTTTTCCCTTGAATCCTGTAGGGGAGTGACCAGGTGTCGGTGAATAGGAGAATCACATGTAGGAGGCTGGAAAAAAGACCCATTTGTTGATGAGAAAAATTGATTTCAGTCTTTCTGGGGTGTTTTGGGCTAAGGAGAGGCCCGCCAGGGACAGGGATGGAGAGTGAGGCTGGGGTCCGAGGCCCAGGGATGGACAGTGAGACTGGAATCTGGGGCTGTGCCTGTCCTTTCCTGTCCTTTACCTGCCACTGTGGGCTTTGTCCAAGGAAGCAGGTATGAGGGAATGAAGGGGTGGGGGGCACAGAGGTGACATGTCCAGGCGGGGTGATGGGGGACCTCCGAGGCGCCAGCAAGGCGGAGGAGGAGACCAACGTGGGCGTTGGAATGAGCCAGGTTAAAACGCAGCCTCTCCAGGGCTAGGCATGCCAGGTACAGTGTTGCCATGCAGCATTTGGGGCGCACTCATACTGAGAAGTTGTCATGTATCTAAGATTCACGTTTAACTGGGTATCCTGTGTTTTTTTATTTTTTTGTTAAATCTGGCAACTCCATTTATAGTCTCACTCCGTGCAGATTTAAAAACCACAAACAGAAGTAAATATCAAGTAGAGATAAAAAGGGAAAGTCAAATACAAATGGAAAGGAAGAATTGAGGAGGTTTGACCTTCAGTGTTCCAAAGATACTGAACTAGTGTTTGTTTCTGGAATCAGAAAATTTCATCAGCTGTGGGGCACCGGGATATTCTGGAGGGCTGTGGCCTTCGTGTGTCCTGTTCACTTTTCCCAAAGCCAGGTCATCACCAGGCCGGTGCCCAGAGTGAGCTAGCAGTGCAGGCTCTGCTGGACTGACCGCAGGGTCGAGTTGGCGCCTGTGACGTGGCTTGGGCCCTGTGGGCTTGGGCCCTGGCTGTTGTGGTCTGGGGTGGGTGGGGTTGGGGGCTTGGCTTCTGCTCTTGTCTGAGTGTCTTTGTGGTGTGGTGCTTCTGCAGGATTGGAGTTTCTGGAGTTCACGTTGTGTGGCCTTCAAAACCACAGAGACACAGGCAGGTGGGGCCCGTTGTGCTCAGCCCCTTCCAGTCTCTTGTGACTGGTGGGCTCTGCTCCCCCTGCTTACAAAAGTGGGTCCTCCTGCCCCTTGCAGGGGGCCTGTGTGTGCACCCACAGCACCACATCAGAAAGCCCCAGAAGGCTGTGGGGCGACGTCTCTGTACATGAGAAGGGAGGCGACCCAGGAGTGGACAGGCACAGCCGGCGTGTGGGGCCCCTGCTCTGTGGGTAGGTTCTCAGAGCCCGGGGGCTGGGGGTGTTGGAGGGGTCAGTGGGGGCTTCAGGTAGGAGGTGGGCTGTGAGCTGAACCTCAGAGTTGTGGACAGAGGAGAGAGGACCCGTTTCAGGAGAGAGTGATTTTTGCAAATGGTGTCCTACTGCATGGCCTGGCCCTGCTGTGCACTGTGGCATTGGGCTGTCTAACAGTCTGTGACCCCGCGGCAGCTGGCCCTGGGAGTTCGGGACCATCACCGGTTGCCTGTTCGTAGTTGCCCACCTGGAGCTGCTGCAGAAGGCGCGAGACAGTTCTTGAATGAATCAATGAATGAATGAGGGAGCAGGAAAATCATGGGGCCGTGAGGAAGTGGGTCTGACTGAGGAAGTGGGTCTGACTGAGGAAGTGGGTCTGACTGAGGAGGACGTTGAGGTTTGGGGGGGCACCTAGTGAGGGAGCCTCAAGAGGCTGGACCCAGTGGGACAGGTGCTTGGGCAGGGATTAGGAAGTGGGGAAGGACAAAGCACTGGCAGCTGTGGGCAGGAGGAGGGTGAGGACAGGGTGGGCCGGCAAGTGGGGTGCAGCAGGGAGTCCAGCAGGAGGTGTGGCCGCTATGCAAGGTGAGCCTTGGTATGGCGACCTAGGCAGGGAGGATGTGGGAGGGCCTCCGACTGGATGGGGACATGGGTGACAGCTGCAGAGCGCCTGCAGGCTCCCCCAGCCTCACCTCTGTGGCCGTTGCCGGAGGATACTGGAACCAGCAGTGCTATATTTCAGCATCTGTGCAGATACCCTGTCCCTGGAGGCTCTTTTGCGTCGTGGACTCTGGGTCCTTGGAGGATCCTGCAGAGTTTCCCTTCCTTGGGAGAAGCCCCCTCCTCTTCCTCAGCAGCTTGAGCTTGCCCTGGTAGTGGGGGGAACAAGAGGCAGGAGGAACAAAGGCAACTTGTCTCCCTGGTTGCCTGACTTCCTCCCGCCCCACAGACCTGCCCCTGCTGTGTTCTCTAGAAGTAAAACAGAGCTAAGAAGCTAAAGCCAGTGTTCACACTTTATGTTATTAGTATTAGTGTGATGTTAGCACAACTATTTCTTCAACTTTATATGACTTTCTGAATGCTACTTCCTTTTACTGTTGCTGGACTGTAATAGTGTATACCTTTTTCTCAAGTGTTCAAAGAAACAAAGCATTCTGAAAGTTGCCAGTCTTTAATTTCTTCTTTACCTCTCATTTCTTTCCCCTAATCATTCATATTTGCAGTACTTCCAAATTTTGAAAACTGCATTGTTTTTTGAGTGAATTCTTTTCTAAGCACCGAATCACTGTGTTGCTGCCTAGCAATGTGCGGGATCTTTCTGAGATTGACTCTGGAAGAGAAAGAAAGTGCATTTGCTCCACGAGCCCGGAATGGAGGCATTTAATGTGTGTGTCCCTGATGCTCAGCCTCTTGGTTTCTTTGGATTTGAAATGTTAAAACCTCAAGAACTGACATTTATAAAAGACCCACGCAAAACTATGCATGATGACAAAATGCTGACCTGGGACATTTTATGTATTGTACTCTTCAGTTCAGCCGAATATATTATTCAAAAACTATGCATATTTCTTCAAAAACTACTCATAATGTTGGTGGCTACTGACCTGCTGCCTAAACGTAGATGATTAATATTCAGATTCAGGAGACTAAAGCTACCCAGGAACTGAGACAGACTCTGTGAGAACCAGATACATAGTTTTTGTTAGCGGAAATGTGTGCTTCCAGGGAGGCTGCTTTCTCCCAGGCATGTGCTGGTGGAGAGGGAGGCAGCCGGGGCCACACTGTGGAGCCCGGACTGCAGTCAGCCAGCCTGGCTTTGAATCCTAACTGCCTCCAGTCGTGGTGCCGGAGCCTCGGTTTCCTCATTTATAAAATGGGATAATTAGACTTCGCTTGTGAGATTATGATCAGTTCGGCTTCTTTTTAGCCACTTTTCCCCATTCTGTAGTGTTTGTCTCTGGTGTATCTGGCGTAATTTCCTTAATCACCTCCTCACAGAGGAGATTTCAGGGACCATTTTTGAAACCACCTGCTGTACATTGCCACCTAGAAGTAAGTACAGCGGCATTTTGTGCTGATAGCAGGAACGGCAGCAAGTCGAACGACCCTGGAGGTATTTTGCATCATGTGGCACGTTGGTTTGCTGCTGCTGTGCAGCACGCTGTGTCTGTAGCTGCAAGGCTTCTGGGGTCAGGCGTCCTGGTGACGCTCACGCAGGGCTGTGATCAAGGCGTCGGCCAGGGCGATGAGGATTCGCTTCCATGCACTCTCGTGTGGCTGCCGGCAGCCTCAGAAAATCCGCTTCCAGGGTTGGTAATATCGCTGTTGGAAGACTTCACGTCCTCGCTGGCCGTTGGCCAGAGACACCCATTCCTTGTCATGTGGGTGGCTTCTTTGGGCAGCTCACAGCTGGGCAGTGAGTTCCCTGAGAGCGAGTGAGGGAGAGCATGAGCGAGACGAAAGCCATGGTTTTTTGGTAACCTCATCTTGGAAGTGACACCCATCTCTTTTGCACATTCTGTTTGTTAGAAGCGAGTTGCTAGGTCCAGCCCACACCCCAGGGGAGGGACTGCAGGGGCAGGATGACCAGGAGGTGGTGTCATGGGGGCCATCTCAGAGGCTACCTGTCACCTTGCACCTGCTGCTCCCAGAGATTCATGTCCCTCCTACACACAAGATACACTCCCCACAAGATCCTTTTGTGACAGCATCTGCTCAGAGCCCCGCATCATCCTCGAAACTGGCTCTAGGTGGGCTGAGGTGCAGCTCCTGGGGTGCACGGTGCCCCGGTCTGTTGACCTGAACTAGAGAGACACGCTGTCAGCTCATCCACCCACAGCCACGGTGCCATCATGGCAAGTACCGCAGGCCAGACCTGCCTGTTCAAAATGAGGGAAAATGGAGGCAGAAAGGAGCCTCAGGCGTGCCTCACTTCGGAGACTCAGCCTGGCAGATGGTGGCAGTTCCTTGTTCAGGTGTCACGATTTGGGATTGTTAACTGTCCCTCTGCCCTCAGAGGCTTTGAGTCCTCTCTCTGACTCATGCTTCCCTTTGTCTGAAACACAGCACCTGATTGCAGTTGAGTTGTTCCCTCAGCCTGCTTCCTGCCAGTAGGATTTTGGGGTTCAGCACCCACTTTTTATTTTGTACTAACTCTGACGCTTGTAGTTCAAGCTGGCAGTGATAGTTCTAAGTTTATGGGCCCCCTGGGAGTCTCACTGGTGTCCATTCCATCAGGCACGAGCCATACCTGGTATCCCTCCGAGATGAGCCCTGCTCTGCCTCGGGGTCCTGAAGGGTGAGGAGTCATGCCCATAAGCTTCTTGGGGCCTAGTTGTTCCATGAGAGTCTGGAAGGCCCACCCTTCATCTCTTTACAGGGGCTCCAGCCATCTTGCTGTACCTCAGCACACAGCACCTTTCCCTTGATATCACGTGCACAGCAGGCTTGCCTTGGACAGAAGCGGAAGGAGGAACTGGCTGGCTGGAGCATTGGGGGCCATGGGGCAGTGGGCTGCTCAGAGGAGAGTCAGTGGCAGGAGGTGCAATGACGATGACATGAGTTTAGGGGAGGGTGTGGAGACGAGGAGACGGATGCAGGTGTCACTCCACCATAGTGTGGGGACAAAGGCTGACTTGGGAAGTCCCACTCGCTAAGCGGCATGGCCTTTCCACCCCGTGTCATGTAGATTTCTTTAGCATAACTGGAGTTGAATGTTTGGGCTCCTGTCCTGCCTTGCTGTAGACACATGGCACCCTCTGTTCCTCAGTCAGGCACTGGACTTGATGACGTTTCCTTCCTTAAACACAAATAGCTGTCGGTCTGCTCCAGCACTGAAGCCTCCGGGTCACTGCACGGGTGCCTAGCGAGGCAGTAACTGGTGCAGGGGACTGAGCAGGCAGCAGGGAGTGGTCCCGGGCGTCTGAGCCCACCCTCTGTGGCACTCTGCTTCTGTTTGGGTGGGGAATGTCCTGGGGGACGCTGGTGGGTGGGAACAACACAGCTCTTGCCTTATGAACCCGGCAAGTAGCAACAGCCCTCGCTGGAGGAGCTGGGTTGGGCTGGGTAGGGGGTGATGGGGTGATGGGGTTTGGGGTCAGGGAGTGACGGTGGATTCCAGGTGCTTTTTTGGAGGCTTCTTTCTAGCCCCTCACTGTAGGCAACTAAGTGTGCCGGGATGAGTTTTCATCAGTTTCCGATGTTTGGTTTCTCTCATCACGTCACTCTCTTTTCTGAGTTGGTGCTGACCAAGCTCTTGTTGACGGATGTGGGGTTTGGGGTGAGCCCATCATTCACACCTCTTAACTGCCTCTCCCCACCAGCTTAGGAGCTTTATGGAACAGCACGCGCTGCTGCTTTTCTGTCCTGGGTATGGCCTTTGCCGATGCGTCTTGCTCTTAGGCAGACTGTCTTGGACGTGGGCCTGTGCACCGCTGGGGATAGGCCACACTGCGGAGCGTGTGCACACGGCGTGAGGTCCGTCTCCACCGAGCCAGCCTGGGGTGGGATTGCCGTGGGTCTGAAGAGAGAAGGCCAGGTGGATTTTTGTAAAACTAGCAATTAGGTATTTTATTCATGATTACAATGGCCTTCATGTAAAACCTCATCAACCCTCTTACTTTTACTTTTTTAGTACAAAAGTAATATTTGTTATTTTTAGAAAATGTAGAAAACATGCATAGAAATAATTACATTCAGATACTTAGAGAAAGTTAAGAATGTTTCAGCCAAATAGGTTCTTGGCACCCTTCCCTCCTTCCCTCACTCGGCAGGCGTGGATCGCGCACCTGCCCCAGGCCATGGGTGTGCCAACCCCAAGGCCTCGCGGCCCCTGCTTGTGCCTAGAACTGTGCCTAGCATGGAGAGGGCGCTCCCCACTGGGAAATGTGTGGACAGACGGCAGTCTGTTTCCTTATGTTCGCAGAACTCTTTTAAGTGCCCTGGTATTTGGGCAGGAGATGTGAAATTCTACACTCAGAAGGTCCTGCCTGACACACAGTCCTTTTAAAAAGGGTCCTTCCTTCTTCCCAAAGTTCCAAAAAGTCTTTTAGAGACAGCAGGGGGTATTTTCCTTACCTGGTGTATTTGGGCTCCAGCCAGACTCACCAGGATGTCTGGGGGCGCCCGGGCAGAGGAAACGTGCAGAGGCTTAGGAAGCATGGTTGGTGTTTGTGGGATTCTTGGGGTGATGCCTTGGTGAACTGCCCCAGGACCATGTGGTCAGGTGTGCAGGCAGCCCTGGGCCCAGGGGCTGTGTGCACGGAGCACCTGTCCATCTGGTGCTGCTAGGGCGCTGGCCCTGAGCTGGTTGCGGAATTGCAGGTCTGCATCTGCTGTGTTCCTCCCAATGCCTGCAGCACCCCAATTTTTGGCCAGACAGGGCCGGTGCACTTCTGGAGGTGAGCAGAAAGAAACACACGTGACAATCTCAACAGCTGGCATTAGTAAGAGGCTGTGTCCTCGATGAGAGAGATTCTGTTCCCTGTCACAGGACTTGGGGCAGATTCAGATGTGAAGCATGTTAGGTCAGCACTCCCCTTGCTGCAGGCGGGCCATGGCACTGTAATGGCGAGGCACCCTCCCCGTTTGCAGATTGTAAGTCTTGGAGCGAGGCTAGCGATTCGTACTTATTTCCACGGGCGGCCGGGGTGCAAGGTGCATGGGGAGAACAGCTGGTCCGTGGCGCTGTGTGCTCTGGGTGGCCTGTGCAGCCCTGTGATGGTCTCCCCAGGCCACCACCTGGCTGCCTAAGGCCCACGCACCTGCAGGCTCTGTGTTCTCAGGTGTCTGGCGGTAGATTCTCATGCCTTTGTGGGAGACTTGTCTTTTTCTTCTGAAAGTTCTGTGGGACTTTTTTCATCTCCTTGCTCAGGGCTTGGTGGGCCCTTTGCATTCGAAGATTCTTGTCTGCCTTTAGCTCTGGGAAGCGGCTGGCACTGTTCAGGGCTGGGAGCCACTCTCTCAGGATTGTGCTGTCATCTGTTGTGTCCTGGGTTACCTGTCCCCTCCCAGGCCCTTTGTTGAAGGCCGAGAGGTCTTCCTGGAAGGGACTATTTTCCTTATGTTACAGCCTGAGCCTGCGCAGAGTCTCGCACGTAGTCGGCACTCGCAACACTGCTGAATGGCAGGTGTCTGTTGAGGGGAACCGTGTGGGGCAGGATCTGGGACCTGGGAATGGCTGGTGTCCTCTGAGGGGGACCAAGTGGGAGAGGAGCTGGGGCCTGGGAGGCTAAGGCAAGGGCTGTCTCCAGTCCACGCTGCACCCCGAGAAGAGAAGTGTGGAAAGGTATTGACTGGTGGCTCAGTAAAATGGCCTGGAAGTGGCCTTCATGATTCCAGAATCTGCTCACTCCCTTTGGCACCGTGTCCTGCCGTGTCCAGGGTGGGCAGGTCCAGTCTGGTCTGGGTCCAGGGAAGGTCTGGGAAGAGTGACCACTCACCTCTTGGAGGGCCCCTCAGGTGAGTGGTGGAGGTGGATGGATGCAGGGATGGCCAGTGCGGGTCTGCATGGGTGTGTCTTGGAGGGCAGGCATCAGATCGTCTGGTGTGTGTGTCCCTGATGTGGTGGGAGAGGGGGTGCCGGGTGGGTGTTTGGCACCTGTGGGCACTGTGAGGTGGTGATGGGGGGAGGCTGCTGGGACATGATGACTGTGGAAGGGTGGGAGGTGGGCAGGCGCCTGTGGGGGCAGGTCCCAGCTGGAGAAGGTGGTGTGGTGTCTTGCTGTCTCAGGCCCTTCCTCTGTGAATCCATGTAAGTGTGGGTAAGCCAAGAATAGCCCGAGTTCAAATGCACCTTTGCTGTTAATTGGCTGTGTGCTGGTAGACAAGTTACGTAGCTTCTCTGTGCCCCCACTCCCTCATCTGCATGCGAGAATTGTAACAGAGCCTTCCTCAGAGCAGTGGTGTTTAGGATGACATGCGCTGCACGGCAAGTCCTGGTAGTGGGGGCTGCCATAGCAGCCTGTGGGGTCACCCGGGAGGCTGTGATAGTCAATGTAGTGCTGTTCTTGCCCCTCGCTGTCCTCTTCTCCTCAGTGCGCCCAGACTCTCTGCCCTCGGAGGACAGCTTCTCTCTCGCCTCGCACTGTGTACTTGGTCATTACGGCTAGGTACTGGCTTGGTCTTTCCGGCCCTGCCTCGCTTGGGGCCTGCTGCATCGTGGCTCAGGGCTAGGACCCCTCTCTGTACTTGCAGGTCTGGGGTGCTGCCCAGCATGAGTGGAGGAGTTGATCAGAACAGGACCTTTCATAGGAGGTTTAACTCTGGAAGGGAATAGAAAAGTGTCATGGCAACAATATTTATTTCTAGATCACCCTGAGTTTGTTTCCTTTGTTTTGTTTTATTGTCCTCTTTACACCCTGAGTTTTAAATGATGAGTGAGTGAAGGAGTGACAGTGCGGGTTGAGCATCTCTTTCCAGATGCTCCAGAATCGGAAACCTTTGACACGGATGTGACGCCCCAGGCATCGCTGAGCTGGTGACACCTTTGCTTTCTAATGGCTTGATGGACACCAGCCTTGTTTCATGGACAACATTATCAAAAATACTGCACAAAATTACCCTCAGGCTGTGTGTATAAGGTGTATATGAAACATACATGAATTTCCTGTTCAGATCTGGGTCCTATCGCAACATATCTCATTACGTATATATAGATATTCCAGAATCAGAAAAAATCCACAGCACTTCAGGTCCCAAAAATCTCTTCTAAGGGACACTCAGCCTGTGTGGTGTGGTCGGTGACTGCTGATGGGAGGTGGCAGTGTTGTGCGGCCAGTGGGGACCTTCGTATCACATCCCATCTTTGCCTCGGGGCTTGGCTGAATTGCTTCTGGCTGGACCTTGTTCCCTTTTCCACACAACGAAGAGGCTGGGTTAGATGATCTCCAGTCAGGGTGTTTCAGAGTTAGCTGGAAGGTGTGTGTGTGTGTGTGTGTGTGTGTGTGTGTGTGTGTGTGTGTGTGGAGTAGTTGGAGCTTCCTGGCCTTGCCCCAGACTTACTAAGTCAGAGTCTCTAGGAGGTGCAGGGACCTGGGAGTGGGCGTTCTTACTGGTAGCCCCGATGCTGTAATGCAAGTTCAGCTGGAATCCAGTGCCCTGTGGTCTTCTGAATTTCACTGTCTGTTCTGCTAGCTTTACTATTAATTGATACAGTTTAAGGAAAAATTAAACTATAAGCTGAACATATGTGATTATTTTGGGAGGCCAAAGTGGGAGGATTGCTTGAGGTCAGAAGTTTGAGACTACTCTGGGCAACAGAGTGAGACCTCGTCTACAGAAAAATTAAAACGTTAGCCAACGTTCACTGGGTGTCTTTCCCTCGGCCCCTTCACCCACGTGGTGAACACTGTGGACCTGCGAGGGTGTGAGGGTTGCGTTCCTGCGTTCTGGACTCTTTCCCCATTACTGAGAAGCAGCTGTGTGAAATATGAGTTGGCAAGGAAGATCAGCATGTAGGCTTAGACCCAGACGGTATCTGCAGCCTCCTGAGCTACCTGGGCCTGGGCTTGAGCCCAGCGGTGAATAGCCTCAGTAAGAGGGACCACCACCTGAAGGTCGGGGTCCTGCACCTGGCCAGGAGAGAGGAAGATCACGGTGCCACTGAAATTCTTGTGCTGGACCAGGAAGCTGATCTCCAGGAGCTGTCTCAAAGACTGGGATGAATGTGGAGATGGTCCTGATGTCCAGGGGAAGTTTCTGCCAAAATCAGAGCAATTTAAATTGCCAGAAGGAGGTGAAGGGCAACCACAGGTTTCAACAAAGACAAGCTGAAGCAATGCAAACTGGTTTTATATTAGATACATGACTTAAAATATCTCAATACAGTTTTACAGTTTTCTCCAAAAAAAAAAAAATTAGCTGAGTATGGGGGTGTGCTCGCTATGGCTAGAGCCCAGGAGTGGGTTTGAGGCTGCCCTGAGCAATGACTGTGCCACTGCTCTCCAGCCTGGGCAATGGAGTGAGACCCTGTCTCTAAAAAATAAAAACAAACGTGATTATAGATAATAAGATATTACTTATATGAATTACACACCATTTCTTTTTAATAAGCAGAGGCACATGACAGTAAGAGTCTAGTAGAAAAATTGAGTGGACTCCATAGAAGACTGTTATCCATCATTATGTCACACAGTGTGAGGCAGATGGTGTAAATAAACTGGGAAGTCATGTCTTTCATTGAGGCAGTATCTATTCTTGTTTGAAGAGAAAGCCAAGAGGTGCTCTGTTCCTGGAGGAAGCCATCAAGGCTTCATGACCTGCTGTCCTGGGGCCGTTCACAGTGATAGCTGGCATTTGCTGTAACGGGAACAACAGCACCTTTGTTGTGTGACATCTACCGTGAGCCAGATACTTTTCTGAGTGTGCTTTAGTGAGACTTTCACGCATGTCCTGCTTTCCCTCTCACCTCACCTGTGATAAAGTGATTCCCCCTTGTATTTGTTTCCTGGGGTTGCTGAAAGAAATTACCACAAACTGGGGGGCTTAAGACAACACGCATTAATTCTCCTGCGTTTTCAGGGGCCTCATGTCTGCAGTCACTGTGACCTGGCTGATGGCAGATGTGGCAGAGCTGGGTTCCTCTGGCGGCTTTAAGTCTGCTTCCTTCACCTTTGCAGCTTCTGGAGGCGATCGCCTGCCCGTCTGCCTGGGCTTGAGACCCGTCCTTGAATCCCTGTGATCTCTGCATCCTTCCCACATGGCCATCCCCTCTGGCTCTGACCCCAGGCTCACACGGGCGCACCTGACACTCTCCCCATCTCCAGAGCCTTCACGAGGTCACGTGGATGGGAGGAGCCATCCAGAAGCTTGGGAGTGAAGACGTGGGTGTATCGGGGCCAGCAGCCAGCCTGTCACACCTCTGAAGGAGATCCAATGAGAAGATCCCCAGGGATGTTTCTTGGCCAACTTTTACATTTACTTATTTATTTTTTAATGATGAACATTAAATAGTTAAATGCCCAGTCCTAATATTTAAATTATTAATATAGTACTACTTAGATATTGAGTAATGTAATTTATATTCATTTTTGACTCTTCTCTATCAAAACATAATTTTACTAAGTGCGCATGTTGTATGTCCGTGTTTGTCATCACAGAAGCCACTCTTGGAGTCACCCAGTGATAGCCTTTCCACTTTATCTAGTTCTGTAGCTTTTGTGTGTGTAAATTACTTCAAATCTGTTTATGATCCTGTTGCTGGAAACTGTATCCCAAGACACAAAAATCTCTTCTAATACCTTTAAAACAATTATTTCTTTAAAAAACATACCCTCTGTTCTATTTTGCGTCTTCACAACATCATCACTTACTGTATTGCTTTTTCAAGTGATCTTTAAAGAGTCTTGCAGGAGAGACTACACAGCAGGCCTGAGACCATCCGGAGAGGCTTGTGTGCCAGGCTGGCCCCTGAGTGGTGTCAGGACGGTGCCCACCGTCCTCACTGAGGAGGGGCTCCCTGTGCTCAGCTGCTTGTGTGGGCAACAGGGTTTGTGCTGAGAACCTGCCTTCCCTCTGGGAGTCCAGAGTCTGGGTGCGAGGCAGGCAGAGAGTGCCCTTGTGCCCAGCCCAAAGTCAGAACTCTGGCACTGAGTCTCCGGTGGTCTTCCCTGGTGACGACACTGCACACACTGTTACGGCTCACTCTGGGGGGAGCTCAGTGCGTCCTGCGCGACCCCACCGGGAGAGGATTCTGGAAGCTCGGGCCAAGTTTCCTCAGAACATCGCCCCATGGGCCTCTGCCCCTGCTGATTTTGTGTGGAATCCTTTCGCTCTGATGAATCTCAGCTGTGAGTGCACCTTTGTACTAAGTCCTGGGAATCACTGGCCTGGGGGTGGTCTGGGAACCCCTGACAAGTTTGTTCTTAATGACAGCCAATACTTTTAAAGTCATACCCCCTGGAAGAATTGAGTTAATGTGATGTTTCTTTGCTTTTCTTGGTGGTGGTTTTTATCTAGCCTGTGGGTGGCCTCTGCAGTATTGATTGAGGTTGTTTCAGGCTAATGCACTTTCCCCCACACAGTATATTCAAAATAAATTAATGTGGAAGGGTCATGGAATATTAGGTGACCCCTCTCCTGAGGGGAAACTCTATGTGAGGGAATTTGTAATCAACTAAGGAGTTAGACTCTGTTCTGCAGGTGTCTTTGAACCTGAAGCCTGTAGAAGGCCTTGCTTCTCACGCTTGGACGCTGCTGTCCTATGAAACGTGGGTTTGGGTGTGTTTGTTCTGAGTGGAGCCCGAGAGTCTGCCTTTCAGACAGGCTGCCAGTCCACGGACGACACTTTGAGTAGCAAGGGGCTCTTTCCATCCATCAGAGGGTGTGGAAGCAGCACGGGGAAGCAGTCTTGCATCCTCACGCCCACGGTGGGTCGGTGGGTCTGCCGGGCAGGAACAGGAACTCGTGCAGTAACAAGGTAGCAGTTGTGGGAGACATTTTCTACTCCGAAAGGAAGTTTCTTTGCCTGACTTGAAGATTTATTATCTATAGACACTTAGAGGTGCTTTCTGTGGTGGTTTTTATTATGAATTATGTTTTTGTGTTTAGGTAATACCAGTGAGCAGTGGAGAAAGATGGGCTTTAATAGTGAGCTGTTCATTTTTCTTTCTTAGGGCACTGTTTGAAGAAGCAAACATGGTAGCATCAAGCATTCCCTCAAATATGGCTCCACGGGAACAATGAGACGTGCTCTTTGTCTTGGAAGCTCATCAGAATGTTTAGAGTTGGGGAGGCGTCCAAGCGCCCATTGCCTGGGCCGGCGCCCCCAAGGGTGCGGAGTGTGGAGGTTGCCCGGGGGAGGGCCGGCTATGGATTCACACTTTCGGGACAGGCGCCCTGTGTGCTCAGCTGCGTCATGAGAGGGAGCCCTGCGGATTTCGTGGGCCTCCGAGCTGGAGACCAGATATTTGCTGTCAATGAAATCAACGTGAAAAAAGCATCTCATGAAGATGTAGTGAAATTAATTGGGAAGTGCTCTGGTGTCCTGCACATGGTGATCGCTGAAGGCATCGGCCGCCTGGAATCCTGTTCCAGTGACGAAGACGGGGGACTCTATGAAGGAAAAGGCTGGCCGAAACCCAAGCTGGATTCTAAAGCACTCGGTATAAACAGAGCAGAGCGAGTCGTGGAGGAAATGCAGTCTGGTGGAATTTTCAATATGATTTTTGAAAACCCGAGCCTTTGTGCGAGCAGTTCAGAGCCCTTGAAATTGAAACAAAGATCGCTTTCGGAGTCGGCCGCAGCTCGATTTGATGTTGGACATGAAAGTATAAATAATCCAAATCCCAGCATGCTTTCTAAGGAGGAAATATCAAAAGTTATTCATGATGATTCGGTTTTCAGCATTGGACTAGAAAGTCATGACGATTTCACATTGGATGCAAGTATTTTAAACGTGGCGATGATTGTGGGCTACTTAGGCTCCATTGAGCTTCCTTCCACGAGTTCCAACCTGGAGTCCGACAGCTTACAAGCCATCCGCGGCTGCATGCGGCGCCTGCGGGCAGAGCAGAAAATCCACTCGCTGGTGACCATGAAGATCATGCACGACTGTGTGCAGCTGAGCACTGACAAGGCTGGGGTCGTGGCCGAGTACCCGGCCGAGAAGCTGGCCTTCAGCGCCGTGTGCCCGGATGACCGGCGATTTTTTGGGTTGGTGACCATGCAGACGAATGATGACGGGAGCCTGGCCCAGGAGGAGGAGGGCGCCCTGCGGACTTCCTGCCACGTATTCATGGTGGACCCAGACTTGTTTAATCACAAGATCCACCAAGGCATTGCTCGGCGGTTTGGGTTTGAGTGCACGGCTGACCCGGACACCAATGGCTGTCTGGAATTCCCGGCGTCCTCCCTCCCTGTCCTACAGTTCATCTCTGTCCTGTACCGAGACATGGGTGAGCTGATTGAGGGCATGCGGGCCCGCGCCTTTCTGGATGGGGACGCCGATGCCCACCAGAACAACAGCACCAGCAGCAACAGTGACAGCGGCATCGGGAACTTCCACCAGGAGGAGAAGAGCAACCGAGTCCTTGTGGTGGACCTGGGTGGGAGCTCAAGCAGGCACGGCCCCGGAAGCAGCGTGTGGGACGGTGTGGGTGGGAGGGGTACCCAGCCCTGGGGTGCTCCCTGGACTGGGCCCTTCTGTCCGGACTCCGAAGGGAGCCCCCCATTTGAGGCCGCTCATCAGACTGACAGGTTCCGGGACCTAAATAAGCACCTAGGACCGGCCTCTCCTGTGGACGTGCCTTCAGCTTCTTTGAGGAGCTCAGTCCCCCCTTCCAAGAGGGGCACCGTGGGCGCCAGCTGTGGTTTCAACCAGCGCTGGCTCCCGGTTCACGTGCTCCGGGAGTGGCAGTGCGGACATGCCAGCGACCAGGAGTCTTACACAGATTCCACTGACGGCTGGTCCAGCGTCAACTGCGGCACACTGCCCCCTCCTATGAGCAAGATCCCCGCAGACCGCTACAGGGTGGAGGGCAGCTTCGCGCAGCCCCCACTGAGCGCTCCGAAGAGGGAGTGGTCCAGGAAGGCCTTTGGAATGCAAAACATTTTTGGTCCCCATCGAAGTGTTCGAAAGACTAAGGAAGATAAAAAGGTAAGCCTGCCAGAAGCCACTCAGCACAGAGGCCCAACCTCCTCACTTAGCAGCCATGGGGAGGCGACTCCCAGTCACCAGGTCGAACAGTCCTGGCTTCCTCTGGCTGGCCCTGTGGCCTCTGTGGCCATCACAGGGTGTCTGCATTGCCTCTGGGCTGCGGACTGTGTCTTGCTGGGACTCCTCGCCCCCTGCCCTGTTGGAGTCCCTGGTTCTGGTTCTGACTCTGATGGCTGGGTCTGGGCAGGACATCTGGGCAGGAGAGGTGGTGGCGAGAGGGAAGTTGTCATCTTAGAGCTCAGGGTAAGGCCCTTCCTCCCCTTCCTGCTCCTCCCTTGCTCTGTCCCTGTGGCCCCTTGAAGCCCATTTTAGGTCTGACCCCAGAATCTTCATCCCAGTGTCCCACATCCCTCTTGAGACAAGAATATTCTTGAAGTACCGGGAGCCTCCATGGGGGATATCCTGCTGTGGAAAACGCCGGCTGGACTCTGCAGTGGGCCCTGGGAGCCGCATGCTGCCTGCTCACCAAGGGGTACCTCATGGTGTGTAGTGCTGCCTCGAAGACCTGGACCCATCAGCATCCCTTTGGGGGCCCTGCCTTCCTTTAGGAGCTAAGTTTGGAGCAGGAAAGAGAGTAAATGAGTAAAGCTGGGAACCCTCTGGAAGGGACTTTGTCCAGCAGGAGGCAGTGCTGCCATGCGGGACTGTGCGGGGCTGTGCCTGTGCGGTTGGGTGCAGGGAACCCTCTGGAAGGACTTCCTCCAGCAGGAGGTGGTGCTGCTGTGTGGGGCTGTGCGGTGGGTGCTCTGTTTGGAGCCAGGGCCGTTCTGACAGGTGATGGGGGTGGGCACTTAGCTTCCTTTGTTTCAAAGAAACTACTCTGGCCTTTTACAATGTAAAGACACCTTGTTAGTGTTTGTTCACATCCTGAGACTATCCAAAGAACACCCTCTAAGGCTGCTGACTGGGTGGGCAGGGCCAGGGAGTAGGAAAGGCCGTGTTTGACGATTATTTCTACTTGATTCCCCCACCCAGGGCTAGTGTTTTCCATGATGAAATGTGGCACCTGAGAGAGCATTTAAAGGCAAGGAAGAAGCTGTGGCATATGCCTGTGACTCAGTGCTTTGCAGGCTGAGGCAGGAGGTTCGCTTGAGCCCAGGAGTTCAAGGCTGCCGTGAACTATGTTGCAGCCACTACACTCTAGCCTGGGTGACAGAGCGAGACTCTGACTCTAAAATAAAATAAAATTTAAAAAATGGAGGAAGAGATTTCTCGTTTTATCGCCTCAAAATGATCACTGATAATATTTTGATGTATGTAAGCCTATAATTGTGTTTTTTAAAAACACTTGTAATCATATGGATTTTTAGCTTCCTCTTTATTTTTGGGGACAGGGTCTGGCTCTGTTGTCCAGGCTTAATTGCAGTGGCTCGATCGTAGTTCACTGCAGCCCCTGCTCCCGAGCTCGAGTGATCCTCCCACCTCAGCCTCCTGAGTAGCTGGGACTACAGGCACTGGCTACCATGCCTGGCTAATTTTTATATTTTTTGTAAAGATGGGATTTTGCCATGTTGCCCAGGCTAGTCTTGAATTCCTGAGCTCAAGTGATCCTCCTGCCTCAGCCTCCCAGAGTGCTGGGATTACAGGCATGAGCCACACCACACCTGGCCTCAGACTCCTTTTTAGAGGAGTCATTCTGCAGCTGCACGTGCTGCTGCTGTCTTTTCCTGTCTCTTGATCTGAGCCCTGGGCTGGATTCTTAAGGAGGTGCCCTCCTGCCTGCCCTGGGCCTCCCCTCACTTCCCCATGGAGCCCGTAGGTGGTGGTGCAGGGCCACTGCCAGGGAGCCGGCCTCAGTGTGCGCTGCCTGTATTGGCCAGGGATGGGGAGGTGAAGAGCCCTGGAAAGTGGTGAAAATGTTCTTTGGCATCAGGAGATTCCTCATCTCTTTGAATACATATTTAAAACTATGTTTTCTCCACTGCTGTAGTGTAGTGAAGGTTGACACTGGTGTTTATGTGGTTCTTTGTGGATTACAGGGCACCTTCACCTGCTTTCTCCTGAAATTCAAAGTGACCTGGACAGTGGGGAGTATGATGCTATTTTAGTTGATTGACAGTGATGCTTATGGTCCTTAGGGGACCTGAGAGACAGATACCGCTGTCATCCCCATCCCAGCAGTGAATGGACTGCTCCTTGGGGCGGGCGACATGGGTGTGTAGGTGGGATTGCGATGCCAGTCTTGGGCTTCTTTGCAGTGAAGATGAGGGTCCTGGCTCTTGCCATCCACACTGGAGCAGAGCAGAAGGGGAGCCGGCATGTCCTCAGGGTTGGAAATAACGGTGCGGTTGTCACTGCTTTGCAGAGTGCATCCTTACCTTGATAGGAATCCTGAGGCCATCAGGCCAGGAGATTGAGGTTTGGCTGTCAGGTGACTTGCCTGCAGTCACAGGGCATGTAAGTGCTGGGACCAAGACAGCCCTGGCACTCCGTGTTGCTTCCCACAGAGACACTCCTGTGTGTGATTTGGAATGGCCTTCATAATGTGGCGTGATACTGTCTAAAATAAATAGTTAGTAACATGTTGTGTTTTATGGGTTCCTGCTATAATCTCTTGAAGTTTATCTATTGCTGTTTACTTTGCCAAGTGGGCCTTCCTGAGTAGTGAGGTCAGTCTGATCCCATAGCCTCCCCCGTTAGAGCAGCAGAAGCTTCCAGGGGTCATGATGTGGCCACAAGATGGGTCCGGACGTCCCTCTGGGCAGGTCTGCAGAGCTTTGAAGGTGGCCGTGACCATCCACAATAATCAGGGTCCAACCTGGACGGTGGCTTGTGCTGAGAGAAGGGGCCAGCAGGGATGCAGGAAGGGCCTGGAAATTAGAGGAAGAAGAAGAGTTGGCACAGGGAGGGAGAGAGCAGAGGAGGCCCCTGGAGGGTGCAGCGGTGTCAGGTAGCGAGCTTCACGTGACTCCGGGTTGTTAGTGGTGACGGGGACTTCAGGGCTTTACTTTGTACAAACTCAGGTGGAATCAGTCAGGATCCAGCCAGGAGATAGGAAACACAGCAGTCTTTGAACAGGAAAAATTCAGTATACAGAATTGTTAACAAGGAAAAGATGGTTAGCTGCTGAAAGACAGAAAAGACAAGGCTTAGGTCATCAGTGTGGAAAGGGGCTGAGTCTGGAAAAGTGGGTGTGGGAGGCTTAGATGCCCAGAGTAGGGGCCTTATCTGACAGGACCGTGAGTCCATCACAGCTGTGAGAGAGTGAAGCAGCTCCCGGGTGAGGATTGGTAGCTGTCCCCAGTCCCCAGGAAAAATGATGTGGGACCCTCACACGCCAGCCCATCCCACATCACCTGGGAAGCAGTGCCCGTGCCCAGTGCTGAACATCGAGCCCCTGGTCAGGATAGCCATGTGGTCTTCAAGGCCCAGTGCCAGGATCAGAAGCCGGGCATGGCAGGGTGGGCTTGGTGCTCAGAGGAAATGCCTTGATTCCTGGCACAGTGCCTTGTTTGGCTATCCAGCGTCTGTATGCACCCTTCTTCAATACCCCCCAAGGGCATCTAACCCCCAACTTCTTCTTTTGAACCCACTTTGGCTTGCCTGCACCCCAGTGCGGGGTTTTCTGTGGCTGTGGAGCAGCTCTGGCCTGGACAGACCCGTCAGCTCCTCTCTGCAGTGCGCTGCAGGCGCGTGGTGTCCAGCATGCTCTGAGGTCCAGGCCTGGGGAGGGGCCCCTGCCGATGGTGTCCTTGGCTTAGGCACTCACTCTTAGCCCTAGAAGAATCCTCAGCATTCTGTCTACACAGTTATTACTGGTTCTGTGAACGTTAAACGTTCCCTTTTAAATTACTGGCACCAGCCCTTCTTAATCTGTATGCAAAAAAAGCTGACTATTAGAAGAAATATAATGCTGCATCTAGTCACAAGTTTGTGTCTAAGGCCAACAGTTCTGTGTCCTAACTGCCACTAGATTCTCCATTGCTGTCCTTTCCCAAGGCTTTTGTCACTGCCACCTCCATCCTGCCGTCCGCAGGCTCAGCCCAGGTTTCCGCCCTCAGTGGCCACTTGCTCCTGTGGAGGCCTGGAAACCAGCGAGCCAGACTCTTTGTTGCTCAGCATTTCGACCTCTTCTTGGTGAGATGGAAAGCTTTAACCCCCTGCACACTGACCCAGGTGATGACCTTGTGCCAGCTCATCCTTGTCAGCTTCTCCCTCTGGGGAGGAGCAAGGAATGGGAGCTGAGTTACTTGTAGACTTGCTGAGGGTCTGAAATTCTTGAAGCGGATGATTTGATGTTTGGAAGTGGACTGCTTTCCCTTTTGTGTAGTTTG
Organism: Rhinopithecus roxellana; assembly: GCF_007565055.1. Lineage (NCBI taxonomy): Eukaryota > Metazoa > Chordata > Mammalia > Primates > Cercopithecidae > Rhinopithecus > Rhinopithecus roxellana. The sequence continues at coordinate 130,799,686 of NC_044550.1, forward strand.
CTCCTTGTCTCTGCCTAATGTCTGTAGCCAGCACAAACTGGTTCTCATGGAGATAAACACTCAGGCCTGTGACTATAAAAGGGGTTGACGTGAAAGAGAACCCAGGATCTCGAAATGCTTCTGTCATCAAAAATGATGGCCTTGTGTTTCATTTAAGGCAAGTGTGTTTAATTCTGTGTCTTTGCAAACTGACTCAAAGTTATATTAATTTAATTATAGTAATTAAAATACCTGGTTAAGTAGCAGCACCCACGTTCTTAAAATTTCCATACAATGGATTTTGGAAATTTTAAAAATGAAAATATGTTATTTATGATATGTAAAGGATTGATTGGTGTAATTTTGAAATGAATGAATAAATACTTTTACATTCCTCAGTTTAATTTCTGGTATGAGAAACGTCAGTAGCTGAAACCCACAAAGATAAAGGCTCGCTGAGGTGCTCAGTAGTTTGTAGGTCCTCCCGGGAGTCCTGAGACCACAGCACTTGAGGACTGCTGCCCGCATAAGGGTGGATTTGTAGTGCCTTCCTTCCTTCTCAGCTGTTTCTTACTGAGATAAGACCATTAACAGGAGAATGGAGAAATACCTCATGGGTGTACTGGAATACCAAAGAGCTACATCTGAGCGTGATGGTGGTACCTGCATCACCTGAAGTACATCTGAAAACAGCGCTCATAAAAAAGGCAAAGTACAGAAGCCTTAAGCCCGTGAGCAGTGCAGTCTGCTGTCCAGGGTGGTGCCTGCCCCTAGGTGGGAGGACAAGCCAGGGGCGAGCGGGAGGGCGAGGAAGTGCGAGGCCAGGGGGGCCTCTCCTGGAGGGGTGCCGCGGCGCCTTGCTCGTGCTGGTGCAGTTTTATGTCTCGCGGTGCAGTGTGTTGGTGGGTGGGTGCTCATCATCTCATTCTCCACCATGTATTCATAATAACATACCCAAGCACTGTAAGAGTCGGAGCCTTAGATGCTGCTGCTGCCTCTGTCCCGCTCCACATGGAGAGCTGCAGTTCAGAGTCCGCTTCCTTTCGTGTACTTACTCTGTCTGCACAACCTCTTGGATATTCTTCTCCTTTTCCTTCCCTTTATTGAAAATACATGTGACATACTGCTGTGAGTTACTTTTTTCTAAAACACGTTTCTCATGTACTTAGTTGTATATCAATTTTAAAAACTCTTCTTCATTGTAGTGGCCACATGGTATTCCATCGTATGCCTGTGCCATTTTTTATTGAATCAGTTCCCAGTTGATGGCAACCTTAGACTGTTTCTAGATTTCATTATAAACTGGATTGCAGTAAAAATTCTTAGGGTTCTATCTTTGTATATATGTGAGTTTTCTTTTGGGTAGGTTCCTAGATGTGGAATTGCTATTTTTAAAAGTGTATGTGCATTTTAAAGTTTGCCAAATTGCCCACCAAAGAGGTCTTCCAGTTTATATTTTTGTCAGTAGTGTGTGTGTGTGTGTGTGTGTATGCCCCCTTTTTTATTGAAGGAGAATTTGTGTTATTTTGATGTACAGAAAACTCAACAGTGTTCATTTCAGCCAGTTTAGTGACAGGTTTTGTGGCCTTTGCCCTTTCCAGCTTGGCAACGTGAGCCACAGATTTTGGTCCCAGAGCGTAGCCTTCCCAGTGATGGCAGATCTTGTCATATCTGTTGTCGTGGGTCTTGATAGCTTCTGCCAGCTTAGAGCTCCCTTGTCTTCCAAGTTAACCTGTGTGAAGGTGACAGTGGAGCAGACTCGTCGGTCCTGCAGGCTTGACGCCCTCGTCAGGACTTCTCCTTGACAGTGCGGTAGGGAACCCACATCTCAGGACACAGGCAGGCAGGAAGACAACCAGCTCAGTGGGAGCCACGTCACGTGCAGTTACCACTAGCTGAGCCTTCTTGTTTTCCACGAATGTTGTGACAGCATCAACTCCTGTTGGAAGGACACATGGTCCGTCTCTTACTGGGGATGTCCCCTGGGCCAGTGCTGTCTTTCAGCACAGGCCAGCAGTCTCGGCTTCTTCTCTTGCTTGTCTCTGGTTAGTGCTGGGGGTCAGCATATGTGGTTGGCTAGCTGCCTGTGGTCTGAGCCCTGGGTGAACCAGTCAATCACAGGAGGTGCTTTCAGCCACTCAAGGAGGATGGCCCTTTGCCGCTGCAGCCTGATACAGCAGGCCCTTTGACAAAGTGGGCGAGGTCCCTGTAATGGCTGGACATCCTGTCCAGTGCAGAAATTCTTAGGCCTTTCCTCAGACGTCCATCTTCTTGGCCTCCTGCTGCTGCATGGTGGCAGGGGCCAGGGCCACCTCCTTCCGTTTGGCCTTCTTCCCTTTCAGCATCTTAGGTAGCTGGAGAAGAGGCCCTTTTCCTCCTACCCGTGTAGCTCTAGAGTTTTATCAGTCTTTTATTTATTTGCCAATCTGAGAGGAAAGAAATGGTATTATTTAATTTCTTAAATTGAGCAATTTTGTATGTTAATTGACCATAAATATTTCTTTTATTGTCTACTCCTGATTCATGTACCTTGGCCATTTTTCTACCTGATTGTAGGCCTTTTTCTTATTGATTAGTAAGAGCTCTTTGTATATAAAAGAAATTAGTGCCTTGGTCAAAATATTTTAAACTAGTTATAAAAAATCTGCCAAAGGGGAAAAATTGAAAATGAATGAATTTTTGGTAGCTGCAGTTCAGATAGAGAGTGGGAAGTTTCTTGAGAGGAGTTTTCTGAAAGGTGGTTTACGCATGCTTGGAGGGTAAAGGATAGGATTCGTTGGTTCAGAAATGCAGCTTAAGTTTCATTTTGATTTATTTGATATGAACCTTGTCATAAAATAAATGAGTAAATTTGATTATTTTTATAATTTTTTATATAGATTAAAAGCTCCGTAATAGGGATGTGCTATGGTCTGAATGTTTGTCCTCTCTGAAACTCATGATGAAACGTCATCCCCAATGTGACAGTATTAAGAAGTGAGGCCTTTAAGAGGTGATTGGGTCATGAGGACTCTGCCCTCATGAATGGCAGAATCCATAATCCATTCATCCTTGATAGGTTGTCACAGGAGTGGATTAGTTATCAAGAGGGTGGGTCTGAATAATGAGCAGTGAGATTGAATCAGTAACAAAACATCTCCTAACAGAGAAAAGCCCAGGGCCAAGTAGATTCACAGCCGAATTCTACCAAACCTACAAAGAACTAGTACTAACCCTCCTGAAACGGTTCCAGAAAATGGAGGGTGAGGGAGTTCTTCCTGACTCATTCTATGAGGCCAGTATCACCCCAGTACCCAAACCAGACAAGGACACAACACCAAAAGTACAGACCAATATTTCTGTTGAACATAGATGTACAAATTTCAACAAAATACTAGCAAACTGACTCCAGCAGCACACCAAAAAGATAATATGCTATGATGTGTTATGTGCCAGGGATGCAAGGATGGTTCAACATATGCAAATCAGTAAATGTGATACATCCCATTTAGGGATGTATAAACAGAATTAGGAACAAAACCATATGACCATCTTAGAAAAAGCAGTTGGTAAAATTCAGCATGATAAAAACCCTCAACAAACAAGGCGTAGAAGCTCAAAATGATAAAGGCCGTCTATGACAAACCCACAGCCAACATCATACTGAAAGGGGAAAAGTTTGAAAGCATTCCCTCTGAGAACTGGAACAAGACAAGGATGCCCACTCTCATCACTCCTATTCAACATAGTACTGGAAGTCCTAGCCAGAGCAGTCAGGCAAGAGGAATAAATAAAAGGCATACCAGTTAGAAAAGAGGAAGTCAAGTTATCCTGGTTTGCTGATGACATAATCTTTTTTTTTTGAGACAAAGTCTCGCTCTGTCACCCAGACTGGAGTGCAGTGCTGCTATTCGAGGTCACTGTAACCTCAAACTCCTGGACTCAAGGGTTCCTCCTGCCTCAGCCCCCCAAGTAGCTAGGACTACAGGTGCATACTACCATGCCTGACTAATTTTTAAATTTTTTTGTAGAGGTGGAGTGTTACAGTGTAGCCTAGGCTGGTCTCAAACCTCTGGTTCAAGCAATCTGCCTGCCTTGGCTATCCAAAGTGCTGGGAGGTATGAGCCACCGCCCCTGGCTAGATGTGACCTTATATCTAGAAAAACCTAAAGACTTGACTGAAAAACTCTTAGATTGGATAAATAAATTCAGCAGAGTTGCAGGATACAAAATCAATGTACAAAAATCAGTAGTGTTTCTTTACACCAATAATGATCTAGCTGAGAAAGAAATCAAGGAAGCAGTCCCATTTACAATAACTACAAAAATAAAATACCTAGGTATCAACTGAACCAAGGAAGTGAAAGATTTCCACAAGGAAAGCTACAAAATACTGATGAGATAAATTGTAGATGACACAAACCAATGGAAAAACATCCATGTTCATGGACTGGAATAATTAATATCATTAAAGTGACCACACTGTCTGAAGCAATCTACAAATTCAATGTAATCCCTACCAAAATACCAACGTAATTTTTCACAGAAGTAGAAAATGCAGTCCTAAAATTTATATGGAACCAAAAAAGAGCCTGAATAGCCAGAGCAATTCTAAGCAAACAGAACAAAGCTGGAGATATTGCATTACCTGACTTCAAATTATACAAGGCTGTAGTAACCAAAACAGCATGTTACTGGTATAAAGCTAGACAACAAAATAGAGAACCCAGAAATAAAGCCACATATTTACAGCTAAGTGATCTTTGACAAGGTTAACGAGAACAGACAATGGGGAAAAGACATCCTTTTCAATAAATGGTACTGGGAAAATTGGATTGCCCTGTGTAGAAGAATGAAACTGGACTCGTATCTCTCACCATACACAAAATCAACTCAAGCTGGATTAAAGACTTAAACCTGAAACTATAAAAATACTAGAAGAAAACCTAGGGAAACTCTTTTGGAGATTGGTCTCGGCAAATAATTTATTGTTGAATTCTCAGAAGTACAGGCAACAGAAACAAAATTGGACAAGTGGGAGTTAAAGAACTTCTGCACAGCAAAAGAAATAATCAACAGAGTGAACAGATAGCCTGCAGGATGGAAGAAAATATTTCCAAAATATGCACCTGACAAGGTTCTAATATCCAGAATATATGAGCACTTATACAACTCACAGCAACAAAATAACGCCATTAAAAAGTGGGCAAAGGATATGAATAGACATTTTTCAAAAGAAGATATACAGATATTCAACAGGCATATGAGAAAATGCCCAGTATCAGTTATCATCAGAGAAGTGCAAATTAAAACCACAGTGAGATATCATCTTACCTCACTCAGAACGACTGTTAATAAAAAGTCAAACAATAGCAGACGTTGTCAAGGGAACTCTTATACACTGTTGGTGGGAATGTAAATTAGTACAGCCTCTGTGGAAAACAGTATGTAGATTTTTCAAAGTCCTAAAAATAGAGCTACCATTTGAACCAGCAATCCTACTACTGGATATCCAGCTACCCATAGGAAAAGAAATCATTATATCAAAAAGATACCTGTACTCTTGTGTTTATTGCAGCACTATCCATAGTAGCAAAGATATGGAATCAACCTAAGTGTCTGTCGGTGGGTGAGTGGATAAAGGAAACGTGGCATCTATACCCAATGGAATACTCTGCAGCGTGGCATCTATACCCAATGGAATACTCTGCAGCGTGGCATCTATACCCAATGGAATACTCTTCAGCGTGGCATCTATACCCAATGGAATACTCTGCAGCGTGGCATCTATACCCAATGGAATACTCTTCAGCCATCAAAAGAATGGAATCTTGTGTTTTGCAGCCACATGGACGGAATTGGAGGCTACTATCCTGAGTGAAACAAGTCAGATACAGAAAGACAAATCCCACACATTCACACTTATAAGTGTGAGGTAAATAATATATACACGTGGATGTAGAGAGTGGAATGGTAGAGAATGGAGACTTGGAAAGGTGAGGGGGTGGGAGGAGTGTGGGTGATGAGAAATTTCTGAATGGGTGCAATGTATGTCATTTGGGTGATGGATACCCTCAAAGCCCAGACTTCAGCACTGTGCAGTCTGTGCATGTATAATGACAAAATTGTACTTGTACTCCATGCATTTAAACAAATACATTTGAATCATATCTAAGAAAAATAGACAGTGGGTTTGTTAAGAGCCAGTTTAGCTCCCTCAACATGTGATGCCCTGTGCTACCTCAGGACTCTGTACAGAGTCCCCACCAGCAAGCAGGCCCTCACCAGATGCAGTCCCTTGACCTCCAGGATGGTAATGAATACATTTCTTTTTTTAAAAAAATAAATTACCTAGTCTCAGGTATTCAGTTATAGCAACAGAAAATGGACTGTGACAATATATATACACACAGTAGGGACAGAGAGATACAGGTCTAGACATAGTAGTTTTGCAGTTAGGTGGTAATGCAGATGGTAGTGAGATTTCTCTTACTCTAGGATCTTACGCAAAGTCAGCAGGAGCTGTACTGGGAGTGTTTGTTTATAGTTTTCTCCTGTAAACTTAGAAAACTTTTGACCTGGCTGCCCCGGTTCTTCAAACTACATGTGACTGTGTCCTAAAGAAAGCAAGGTCATGGAGTGTGTGGTCAGCTCTGTGAGCAGAGTGGCCGTCTGAGATCTGTTACGTGGCCTGACTTTTCCTCCCCCTTGTCTACTAACCATGTCCAGTCTGGATGGGAGGTCACGGGGTCACCATTAACCCCAAAGGGAAGTTGTCAGGACAGGAGGCTCAGCTGTTGGATTCCAGGTTGAAGAGCTGAGGGTTCAGATGAAAGGCAGAAAGACCAAGCTGCACACCGCAAACATCAGTGCGTCCTTCCCCACCCTCCCTGTGAGAAACACCTGAGCTGTGGGGCGAGAAGAGGAGAATTGGAGAGCACCAGGGCGTCAGGTGGCTGGGAGGAGCCTTCACATTCCACTTTGAGTTCCATGGTGACCCCGATGGAAGCTGCCCTCATGTTTGGGACCCAGGAGTGCAAGACGTGTGTTTAGAACTTGGAGGGGGACTGCCCCATAGAAGGTGGGAGCAGGATCAGGGCAAGGGATGACTCTGAGTGGCACAAGAAGTTCCTCTGGGCTCCCAGGGGGTCACAGAGCTTGAGAGAGTGTGTTGCACACGACTGTGAATGTGCTCATGGGCCTGTACCCAGGCCAGCCATGGGGCTAGGGGCCTGCTGTGGCGGGTGCAGTGTGGACAGTCTTAGGCTGCTCACCTGCCATTATAAAGTTCCACTGACTGGCCAGCTGGAACACAGACATTGATTCTCTCATAGTCCAGGAAGGTGAAGTCTGAGATGAAGAGGTCAGCAGCATGTCTGAGGTCAGTTGTCAAGGGTTCATTTATTTTGAGGCCCATCTTCTTGGCTGGCCAGTGGCCATCTTCTCCCTGTGTCTTCACATCGTCTTCCCTCTGTGCATCTCTCTGTCTTAATCTCTTTTTCTTATAAGGACACCAGTCGTAATAGACTAAAGTCTACTTTACACCTCATTTTACCTTAATTATCCCTGTAAAGGCCCTGTCTCCAAATACAGTCACATTCCACGGTATTGGGGGTCAGGATCTCAACACAACTGGATTGTGGGAACACATTTCAGCCTATAACAGTATCTCCTTGGGATTGGTTGAGGCCATGTCTGTCCCTGAAGGAGCCAGTGCCAAAGTCATGAATAAGAGCTCAACATGTGTCCAGTGACAGACACATAAGTGGCAGCGGGAGAATGAGGTGAGCACAGGACCAAACCAAGTGACACCTGAGAGACTGGGGGCCTCACCCTGTGTTGTTGAAGCAACAGTTACACAAACGTCCCCTCATCCACTGAAACCGCAGGGTGGGGACCAGTGTGGCGCACCCGAGAGGGCTTGAATGTGATGCGACTGAAGCACGAAAGAGCAGAATTGACAGAAAAGTTAATTTGACTGTTTACTTAGAAATGACTGAATTAAATCTGCATCACGTGTAATTTTGGCTTAGAGTTAGAAAATCAGATTGAGTTATATAAAATAAAAGTATATTTTAAAGTGAAATTTCTTACAAACCCGAGTCCATGAAAGCAAAATTTCAGTCTCTTACGTTTAACTGAGGAAGGAGTAAGAGAAGGAATTCTTTTGCCTTTTTAAAACAAATTTTTCCTTTAAGAAAACACAATGATAAAACTGTTAGATTAAACTTTTGGGAGTCACTGATCTTATTACATATCAAGCTTCCTAATAATTTCTAGGACACATGTAATTGTGAGGCTTTATAGAAGCAGAGAGAAGTTGTCTGCCAATTACACTGCCTGGTTCTTTCCTCCTGTGTGAGGACGTGCTCTGTCCCACATTTCACATGGGAGGTCTCTAAGCAAATGCACCTGCTCACATCACTTACATGGGGGAAGCTGTTGACCATGAAGTATGTCCATTTTGTACTGTGAGAGCTGCATAGTTTATGTGACATTTTTCAGGGATCCATACTCCGTAACACCTAGGATTCCAAGTTTATTTACTATGAGCAATCCTAGACACACCAGGTACATCCTGCTGAAAACATTCCACAGATAAAGATTCTCCTGCTAGCAAATATCCTTGGGTTTGCCAGGAGGTCTTTCATTAGCAAGTTTACAAGGAGATTTGATTAGGTCACCTTTCTTTTCTGGGGTAACCCCAGTGAAAGTGAGATAATGGACTGCAGGCTCCTCCTCCTTGCCGTCTCCTTTCAATCAGGGAGAGAAGATACCTGTACTAGAAAGGCATGAAGAATTGTGCTCCAGGATCTTTATTGCAGCCTGGTTTGCAACAATAGCACTAGAACAGTGCCTGGCAGTTAGAAGGCACTTAATTTTTTTTGATTGAATGAAATTGTCTGTTGACAATGGAGTAAAAAAAATGTAGTATTTCCATACTATGGGATTCATACACTTATTTAAAAGTAATATGAGTTTCTATGCTGTAACAGCACAAAATAAAATAATAGTGGTTTAGATATAAGAAGTGTAGTTTGCGTAAATCCTCCAGAGCTGGTGTGGAGGCTCCACCTTCATCAGGAACCCAGGGTGCCTTCTGTTGTGTCGTTGCTGCTCTTCACATGTAGCTTTTGCCCTGAACTTTGAGATAGCTCCTTTAGCTTCACTTCCCCATTTCCGTCAGCAGTGAGAAAGAGGGAGGTGGAGGCACAGGCTGGACGTTACAGACATCTCATTGGACAGACTTAGTCATGTGGCTTTGCCTAGTGCAAAGGAGGCTGGGAAATGTAGTCCTTAGCTGGACAGCCGTGTGTCTAGCTAAGATTTCTATTCCTGTGAAAGAAGGAGAGACTGGTTATTTGCAGGAATGGCAAGCAGCCTCTGTCATGCAAAGCGGATCAATACATTACTGATAGGGAAGCTCCCGAGGGCATATTGAGTGGAAAAAGCAAGTCACAAAAACACATATATTTAATATCCTATTTTTGTGTAAAAAATTCCAACACCCCTCAAAGAAACCTATACATTTTAAAGTGCACATATGTTTATATGTAAATATATGGAAAAAATACAGAGGAAACACTCCAAATGGGTAATAGTAGTTATCTCAGAGGTAGTAAATGAAAACTGGGAAGAATCCAGGGAATTTTTATCTTGTGTTGTTTCAACTTCTTATGATGGAAATATGAACATATTTACTAAAAAAAAAACTTCGTTTGAAGGAAAAGTACAAATTATTTAAAAAATTATTTTAATAAGAACAAAGTCAATGAGAGATGGCCTTGGAAACAAATTGTACTTACATGGTGTAACCAATGACAGGCTCCATGGATTGCAAGCCAGGAGAGTTTCAGTTTCAGCACATAGATTTTACGCTGTTTTTCCAGTACAATGAGAGGAAGTTTCAAAATAGATTGTAAAAAAAAAAAAAAAAAAAAAAAGCCTGGATGGTACTTCTAAAAGGGTCACAGCTAAGGCCCCATGATGCAAGTATCTCTGGGAAGGGTGGTGTTGGCCATCACGCTGTGTAAACAGGGATCCCAGGGGCCAGCATCGCACTGCTCTCCGTCCCCAGCGGAAAGAGGGGAGGCAGACACTGGCCAGCGGCACTCTGAGTCCACCCGGTCCTGAGAAGGAACGGCGGCTCCAGGGAGAGGAGCCTCACGGGCTGCGGCAGAGCTGGGGGCCTAGGGCTTTGTGCAGCCCACGCCAGGTGACCTTTCCTAGTCCCGGCAGCGTTTGCCCATGGAGTTCGTCCTGACCACGGTCCCCAAGTGTGCTCTCTGGGGAATGGTGTCGCAGTGAGGACAGCTTCAGGCCTGTGGAGGGGCTGGGAAGCAGTGGGAAGAAGCCCCCGCCATCCTGGAATAGGGCAGGGGCCCCCTGAGAAGCTGGGATCAGTAGGACAGATGGCTCGGGGGCCATGGAGGTAGAGGATCCGTGAGCAAAGGGACAGATACCAGTGTGGCCCCCTCACTGTTGGCTTATGCTCTGTGGGGTTTCTAGGAAAGTAAGACTGTTCAGAGCAAGGTGGCCGCCATGTCCCGGCAGAACCAGAAGTGTCTGAAGAGTTGGAATCGGTGGCGGTGTATCGATTAGTTTTGCTGCTGCTTCAGTTTTATAGAAATGGCTTAATAACACAGTTGTCTGCAACTTGTTTTTAATCACTTCATGTTATTTCAATGGTTTATCCATGATATTATTGGTAGTCGCAGTCTGTTCATTTTAACTCTGTATAATCCATTGCGTGAATCTACTGCTACACATGCAGAACCACTAAAAAATTACTAATAATGCACTAGTGAACGTTCTCGTACCTGTCTCCAGGTATGCTTGCCAGACTTTTAAATTTTTTGCCAATCTGGGAGTTGTAAAGTGGTATCTCATCTGGCTTTGATTTGCATTCCTTTGGTTATAAGGCTCTGCGTTTCCTCTCTGTTGAGGCACCTACTCACACCTTTTCGTCCCTCTTTCCTCTCGGGCTGTCTTTTCCTCATGGACTGCGGGAATGATAGATGCCAGCTGCTAGTCCCTGGCTGATTGTGCGTGTCGCACGTGTCCCTGCCCTGGGCATGACTCCTGTTTTCACTCTGTAGCCAGATGTATAATCTTTTCTCCTATAGTTTACCCTTTGTGTCTTATATATATATTTTTGAGATGGAGTCTCACTTTGTCGCCCAGGCTGGAGTGCAGTGGTGTGATCTCATCTCACTGCAACCTCCACCTCCCCGGGTTCAAGCGATTCTCCTGCCTCAGCCTCCCAAGTAGCTGGGATTACAGACAGACCACCACACCTGGCTAATTTTTATATTTTTAGTAGAGACAGGGTTTCACCATGTTGGCCAGGCTGGTCTCAAACTCCTGACCTCAAGTGATCCACCCGTCTTGGCCTCCCAAAGTGCTGGGATTACAGGCATGAGCCACTGCACCTGGTCTGTGTCTTATTTAATACATTTATTACTACCTGAGGTCAAAAACGATTTTCTCCCTTTTTTCCCTTAAAGTTCCTTGGAGTTAATGTTTATGAAAAGAATCAGGTAAAACAAAAGTTAGTTTTTTTTCTCTGTGGGTAACCAGTGGTTCTAGCACTAATCTCATCCTTCCACGTGGATCAGTAATGCCCCCTCTGTCATGGATCATGTGTTCAAGTATGTGTGGGTCTGTTTCTCAGTTCTCTATTCCTTCCTAGTCAGTATCCCCAACTATACTTTCAAAAATTACTGTAGCTTTATAATAAGTCTTTAGGTCTTACAGGGCAGGTTTTCTTGTCTGTGCTTGGGCCTTGCTCTTTTATGTAGATTCTACAACCAGTTTACAAATTCCCCAAAATGCTATTGACATTTTGTGTTTTAATCTGTAGAAGAGCTTGAAGGAATTCGTATCTTTAGGGTATCAAGCCTTCCTATCCATGCAAATAGTATGTTTCTTCTCTCTCATTTTGGTTTATTTCAGTAAAACTTTGTAATTTCCTTCATAAACATCTTTAATTAGATTTATTCTCTAGCTAGATTATTTCTTGGTACCTTATGATTTTATTTGCCGTTATAAATGGTACCTTTTAAAAATTGTAAAGGCTTCAACCTGAGGAAGCTGATTGGAAAAGGAATAAAAATAGAATAAATTATACATGTTAGCTCGTGTGATATATCAGAGTGTAATTGACTAGTTGCTTTTTATATCTAGCTACCCTATTAAGTTTAAGAAAGTTCCCTTCATTCCTATTTGTTAATACTTGTTTTCATGCATGGGTGTTAAATTTTAGCTGTTTTCTTTGTTATTTTGCATTCATTGAGATCATGTTTCTGCCTTTTGATGCTAACATGGAAAATTACAATGATTGATTTTCAGATGATAGACCATACTTGCATTCCTGAGATAAACCTAACTTATGATCGTCTTTTTATACACTGATGTATTTGGTTTACTACTATTTTTGTATAATTTTAAAATCTGTGTTTGAGTGAGACTATCTCATACTTTCCCTTCTCGCTATCTTTGTTGAGTTTTGGTATCAAGATTACTGTAGTCTCACAAAACATAAAAAATTAATGGTAGAACTTTTCTGTCCCTCTTCCTTCTCTTCTCCCTCCCTTTCTTCTCCTTTTCCTTGCATATTGAATCTTTTATTTTTTCCTCCCTCCAGAGGATTTCAATGATTTTTTATTTAAAAAATTTAAAATTAGGGATAAAGCCTGTTTTGTCTATTATTAATCTAGTGAAACCAGCTTTTTCTGAGTCAACACTTCGCCTTTTTATTTAAGCTTCTCCATTTCTGTTTTCGAATTATTACTGTAAGTGGCAGATTGTTCTGACAACTCAAGAAGAAGATCAGGCTGAATTGGCAGATGTGGGTCACTGATGTGTTGGGTGACTGGCACATTGAGTCTTGGCTCTGGGATATTACTGCATTCTTCCTGTAAATCCACTTTTCCTAGGTTCTCCCTCCCTGCTTTCTTGCCTTATTTTTTGTCTTGTTTTGATTTCAAGCCTGTTTGGCTTATTTCCTTAGTCCACACCCACCTCCTTTACTGGTGAAGCAATTATGTGCTTTGTTTCTGTCTTTAAAGTTCTAGTCTTCGCCAATTGCTTGGGACATCATAGGCCCTAAGATATTTTGGAATAATTTAAATTAATATCTCTACCTAAATGTCTTTTCATGTATAATATTCATCTTTTTCTTTCTTGAGTAGGACACCCAGTCTTTGTGCACATTTTTCTCCTTCCTTTCACAAAAGGTGCTTTGCTATGACCTGGAAACCTTTCTTTGGTTCCTTACACGTTGCTCCGTAATCATTGCTGTAAGTTTGTCTAGTTTTATGTTTGAAATGGAATTTTGTTGATTCTAAAATAGTTTTGCTTTTGGGCTTAGAATTCTTTCTGCCGCATAGAGTTTTGTTGTAACAGATTTAACCAGGTGTGCTGGTTACTTAACTTACCACCCTCAGCCCTAAGCCCACCCTCTATGATACCGATAGGGTCTCAGCACCACCTTTCTGCTCACAGCTGCATCCTTGTCAGGCTCTGTCCCCAGGGGTGCTTCCTGGAGCTGGCAAGGCAGGAGTGTCACCATAGCAACGTTTCACCCCCACAGGGGCAGTTCCTTCCCCTCTCAGTTTGCAGTTTGCCCAGCTCACTGAGCCAACCTCCGGGCCCCTCAGAAACAATGGATGGGCTGGGCGCCATGGCTCACACCTGTAATCCGAGCACTTTGGGAGGCCAGGAATTGCCCTCCCCTGTGATCGTACCCCTGTGCTCCGGCCTGGGAGATAGGGTGAGACTCCCAACTCCAAAAATCCCAAAAAACTGGGCTGGGCATGGTGGCTCATGCCTGTAATCCCAGCGCTTTGGGAGGCCAAGGTGGGCGGATCATTTGAGGTCAGGAGTTCAAGACCAGCCTGGCCAACATAGTGAAACCCTATCTCTACAAAAAATACAAAAAAAAAAAAAATAGCTGGGCGTGGTGGTGTGTGCCTGTAGTTCCAGCTACTTGGGAGGCTGAGGCAGGAGAATTGCTTGAATCTGGGAGGTGGGAGGTTGCAGTGAGCCCAGATTGCACCACTGGAGTCCAGCCTGGGTGACAGAGTGAAACTCTTGTCTCAACAAACAAACAAAACCTGAGGGCTCGAGCCCAATGCCCCTCCGTGGTCTGGGCCCCAGCTCCACTGGCTCTTTTCCTCTGAGCTGCCGAGTTGGAGTAATTCCCTCTGCTTCCCCGCGTTTCCCCAGCCCTGGGGTGGCAGCTGCTTCCCAAGGTTGCTACTCCATGGCATCTCAGAGTCCCTCTGCCTTTCCATCCCTCAATACCAAGCTACCCCTTCTCTACACGGGACTCTCTGCTAGAACCACGGGTGGTTTCTGTCTACTGAGTGAACCCTGAAGAATATAGCAGGAGATGTGAAGGTGTGAGCTAGAAATCTGACTCCTCGTAAATCTCTATATTGCCTCTTTTTGGAAATACCTTCGGATTATCTGGTCTCTCTTTTAAGCTATATACTCTCTTGCCTACAGTCTATTTGTTCAGTAAGTATTCACTGAGTACTTAGTATGCACCAAGCACTGTGGGAGGGGTGAGGCTGTAGTCGTGACCAGGACACGGTCCTTGCCCCATTGGGGCTTATGGACTAGTGTTCATTTAGACTGAATTGGTTAGGAATTTTTAGTTCTAGCAGTGTGGGTAAAGAAAGAAAAAAATACATAAATTGCATTACATCAAAATGTAAAAACTGGCCGGGCGCGGTGGCTCAAGCCTATAATCCCAGCACTTTGGGAGGCCGAGACGGGCGGATCATGAGGTCAGGGGATCGAGACCATCCTGGCTAACACGGTGAAACCCCGTCTCTACTAAAAAATAAATTAAAAAAAAAAAAAAAAAAAAAAAAAAACTAGTCAGGTGAGGTGGCGGGCACCTGTAATCCTGGCTACTCGGGAGGCTGAGGCAGGAGAATGGCGTGAACCTGGGAGGCGGAGCTTGCAGTGAGCTGAGATCCGGCCACTGCACTCCAGCCTGGGCGACAGAGCGAGACTCCATCTCAAAAAAAAAAAAAAAAAAAAAGTGAAAACTCTATGCATTAAAAAACACAACCCACAGAATGGGAGAAAACATTTGTAAGCCATGTGTCTGATATGGAGCTAATATGCAGAGTATATGGAGAACTCCTATAACTCAGCAACAAGAACAAATAACCCAGTTAAAAAATGGGCAAAAGTCCAGTGTGAATTCTGTGAAGTAGAAAAGAAAATAAAGAGAAATTAAAATTAAAACAGGCAAAGGTCCAGTGTGAAACTGTGAAGTAGAAAAAAAATGAAGAAAAAGAAAAATTAAAAGATGAGCAAAGGACTTCAATAGACGTTTCTCTAAAGAAGATACACAAATAGTTAATGAGCATGTGAAAAGATGCCCAACATCATCAATTATTAGGCCAGTGCCAACTAAACACACAGTGAGGTAGCACCTCACACTCCTTGGGATGGCTACTATAAAACAACTGCCACCACCATCACAAGAGAGAACATGACCTGTATTGGGTAGGATGTGGAGGAGCCCTGGCACACTGCTGGAAATGCCAAGTGCTGCAGCCACCGTGGGAAACAGTGTGGTGGCTCCTCAAAGAACGAACAGTACAATGACCACATGGCCCACAATCCTGCTTCTACATATATACCCAAAGAATTGAAATCAAGGTCTTGAGGAGATGCTCTTTATACACACGTTCATAGCAGCATTATTTGCAATCGCTGAAAGGCGGAAGCCACCCAGATGTCCATCATCAGGTGATGGATAAACACAGTGTGGTCCATCCATACCGCGGAATATTATTCAGCCTTGAAGAGGAAGGACATTCTGACACAGACTGCAACACGGACAGCCCTTGAGGACATCAGCGAGATTAGCCAGTCACAGAAGGACAAATACTATCCGATTCCACTTATATGGGATTCCTAGAGCAGTCAAAATTATAAAGACAGAAAGCGAGAGAGGGGGTTTGGGGGAGGGGAATGGAGAGTGTGTGTTAAATGGGGGGCAGAGCTCCGTTCTGGGAAGATGAAAAGTTCTGGAGGACGGTGGTGATGCTTGCATCACAGCACGAACACACCTAATGCTACTGAGCCAGCTAATGTGGTCAATTTTATGTTATCTGGATTTTAAAATCAAATTGAATAACTATTTTGAAAGTGCGGTAGCACAGCCGGAGCTGGGTATCGTCCCAGGTCAGCCACCAGCTATGTGACCTTGAGCGGGTTTGCTTCCCTGACTCCCCAGTTCTCATCCGTGGATTGAGGCATTGGAACCGTTCTTGTGCCAAAATTCTTCTTCGCTCTGAACTGATGGTTGCATGGGTGATTTTTTGTTGTTTTTTCCTTTTTCTTTCTTTTGAGACAGAGTTTTGCTCTATTGCCCAGGCTGGAGCGCAGTGGTGCGATCTCAGCTCACTGCAACCTCTGCCTCCCGGGTTCAAGCAATTCTCCTGCCTCAGCCTCCCGAGTAGCTGGGATGACAGGTGTGCGCCACCATGCCTGGCTAATTTTGTATTTTTAGTAGAGACGGAGTTTCTCCATGTTGGTCAGGCTGGTCTTGAACTCCTGACCTCAGGTGGTCCACCCGCCTTGGCCTCCCAAAGTGCTGGGATTACAGGCGTGAGCCACTGTGCCCAGCAATTCACTGCTGGCACCAAGAGGGGCTGCGAAATTTGGTACCTGAGCAGGGGGTGAGGTTCTACTGTCCCCCTCCCCTCACTTCTAGCGGTTTTATTTTGGAGGGAACCTGACGCTTTTCTGGGCCTGTGATAGTAATGCCGGTTGACCGGCCGTCCCTTGGGACCCTGTAGCCAGGTAGGTTGATTGGCCTGAGGTCCTTGGCTCTCCCTGAAGCCAGCTGGTTCATGCCGGCTTACTGCATCCTGGATGCCTGGGAGCCAGGCTGACCGGGCTCTGTGGGCAGCAGGCAGTGTCTGCTCCACTCATTGTCCTTGAGTGCTAGGTGCGGTGGCCAAAGGCTGCACAGTGCAGATGGTCCTCTGGGGACCACCTGTCTTCTCAGACAGTTGTGAGGAGTCTTCTCAACTTAAAAGCTGGAGTTTGAAACAAGTGGCCTTTTAGGCGATTTTTATTATTGTCTTCCCTGTTTAGTACTCTTTGGGGAAGAGTCGAGATTATGTCCACCGGGGGCGGGGGGGGTGCTAAATCAGTGGTGATTATCTGAATTTATTAATTTACAAAACTTTGTCTATTTGAGAAACACGAATAAACGCTGGTCTCTCCCTGCTGTGGAAGTGTGACATCTGTTACTGGCCCTCGTTCTGAGAGTTGATTTAGTTTTTTGCAAGAATTGTTTTCTGTCTGCTTGTTAGACTTTTCCTTTCTCCTTTACATCTCCAAAGCACACAGCGCATCCACGTGTGGTCAGGCATCACAGGTCCTTTCTTTTGCCTGTGCTGGGAGCAAGTTTCAAGGCTCACTGTGGAAGAGCCGCTCACCCGGCGCGTGGTCAGGGCTGCCAGGTGTGGTGGCTTACACCTGTAATCTCAGCACTTTGGGATGCTGAGGTGAGCGAATTGCTTGAGCCCAGGAGTTTGAGATCAGCCTGGGCAACACAGCAAGACCCACTGTCTACAAAAAACACAAACATTAGCCGGGCGTGATGGCACATGCCTGTGGTCCCAGCTACTCAGGAGGCTGAGGTGGGAGGATCGCTTGAGCCTGGGAGGTCGCGGCTGTTGTGAGCCATGATCATACCTCTCCCTCCAGCCTGGGTGACAGAGTGAGATCCTGTCTCAAAAAAAAAAAAAAAAATTAAACTCTCTTATCACTGTCCACCTAAATAACAGTGAGAGGCTCTCTGAAAGGAATGATGTTTATCTGGGAGCAGGGCATTGGAGTGGGCAGATACTTGCCATGGTCTACAGTGCATAGCTGGGGAGGCCAAAGAAGACAAAGGCTTTTAAAGGAAAAAATGAGGATCACATGATTGTTTTGAGATAATTATCCTTGCGACAAGGATCAGCACCAAGGGTGGTATCAGGCAGAAGGTGGGCGGGTGGTTGCTGGGCAGATGTCCTCACAGTGTGTTCTGAGTGAGGCTGTGATGTCCTGTGTGCACGGCTGTGGTTTGTGCAGTCTTTGTGATGGATTTGTTATTCCCAGGCATACTAATGTGCGAGCTCTCCCTTCATGGCCCTCCCCAGCTCTGTTTGTTAGGGTTTTTAACACAAGTGACTCATTTTGATTCTGACAACCTTAAAGCCATGGGTTCATTCCCCACCCTTCCCGAGAGCAGAAAATACAGAATAGCAAATCTGTAATGAGAACAAAGTCACTCATTGCTTTAGCAGCGGACTGAACGTTTCCCGTTACTGCTGTTGCCGTAACACACGTCTGCATGCCATACTGGTGCCCTGCGCTCCCTGTTGTTGGGCAGTCAGTCCCCCGTGTTGTGGCCTCCGTGTCGTGTGTCTCACGAGCACTGCTGAGCACCTTCTCAGGCCTCCCCTCTGCTGGGGCCGCACACCTGCTAGGAGCCCGGCGCTGTGCTGGGCAGCAAGTTTTCAGACAGCATCAAACGAAGCGAAGGGCTTTGCTGCTGTCGTCCCATGGCAGTCCCCTAGGGGAGATGCCTCATGGTTGACAGCAGTGTCATTGGTGGGAGGGAAAAGACCAAAGGCTTGGAGAGAGGACGCTGGGGAGTCTAACTTAGATGGGGGCTTAAAGGTCTCTTACAAGAGGGGTTGTTTGGGTTGAGGGTCAGGGGAGGGAAGAACATGCACAAAGACCACGAGGTGGGTGCCCAGGGGAGCCCCCGCCAGCAGCACAGGGTGCCACATGGGAGCCTCTGAGGGCACCAAGCCTGGCTAGCATGGGGCGGGCATGGGAACAGGACTACCAGCGGGGAGGCCAGATGTGTACCAGGCTGGGTCGTGGGTCTGCAAGGGGATTGCTGGGTTCCAGGTACATGTTACAGCTTGGGTCAGCTGTGGGTACATTTTTTGAAAAAGAAATTTCTTAGCCAAATTTTTCTCAAGAATCTGTCAGATTCATTAACTTGCTAGTAAGGAATCCAAAAGGTGACCAAAGAAGTGCATGCTTCAGAGAGAATGTGAGCCGGAGGGGTGAGAGGAGGGTGTGAACCCAGAGCATGGACACGGATGCCGGCCTAAGCAGGAGAGAGCGGGGGTGGCAATTTATCAGTCACCACAGAAGAGCCCTCTGTGGCAGGACGCCCAAGGTGCCTGCCATTGGGAGCAGAGACACCAGGAAGCCACATCTGTGTCCGAATGGGACCACAGGTTCCCTCCAAGGAGTGTCTTACAGGCTGAGTTACAGAAGGCAGGAGCCTGCGGGAGCCTGAGCTGAGCCCCGTGGGAGCAGCAGGCAGGCAGGTGCAGGCCAGTGCAGTGCATTCTCCAGCCTCGGAGGTGCAGCGTGCATGGGGGCCTGCTCCTTAGTTTGAGAACAAGCAGTTGTGCCACTAGTGCCTTGGAGTGAGCTGGCAACTGTGGTAACTCAACTTGGTGTGTGCTTGATACCTGTGCTGACCGGTCCATCTGGCGCCTGGCCGCTGTGCTTCTAGGCCTATGCCTGCTGGCTGCCCTCTGCTGGGCATTGCCACTTTCAGGACGACAGCCTTAGAGCCTCCTCCCGGCCTGGCGGGGGCCCAGTGGTGGTGTCCGTCCTGAGCGTCCTCGCGTGTTCCCGGCAGCCACGGCCCCTGGGTGCTGCACCTCTCACCTGCCAAGAGGATAGTGCCGCCCCTCTGCCTGTCCTTAGGGGTGAGGGTGGAGGGGAGGGTGGAGAGATGGTGGTGTGGGCAGGGACAAGGGTGGAGAGATGGGGGTGTGGGCAGAGGGGAGGGTGGAGAGATGGGAGTGTGGACGGAAGGAAGGGTGGAGGATGGAGGTGTGGGGCTGGGCCATGACAGTGGGTAGGGAAGGAAGGACTTTTCAGTTGAGGAGGAGCGGCCCAGGGCAGGGAGACCCAGGCGGGAATGGGTCTGAGGACATGATGGGCTGTGTGGGGTGTGTCAGCGCGGTGGGCAGGGAGAGAGGGGAGAGCAGCGGGAGGGAGGCTTGCTCCATCTGCTTCCAGGCAGGTGCAGGCATGCTGCAGGTTTCCCCAGGGTCTTACAAGGAATTGCTGCAAGGTTTTCTACAAGACTCTTATGCAGGTGGAGAGCCAAAAGTGGCTGCAGAGCCTCGAAATCTTGACATAAACAGGTTCCCTTCCTTCAAGCGTGAAATTGGTCACTTAGGATTCCAACTCCTCAGGAAAGCAGAGCTCCCAGCTGTGATGCTTTTTGTTTTTAGGAGGTGGTGGTGACTGATTTGCTGGAGCCAGTTTCTCATTTGGGGAAGTGTCTAGCATAATGATAGGCACAACATAGATGTTTGTCGAATTGAATTAATTCTGGTCATTTCCTGGAGGAAGACAGACAGGATGTTTTAATAGCCGGTTATTTCCTGAGCCGGAGTTGGTTGGGTCTTTAGACACCAGCTGAATGCTTAGGGATTCTTTCATTTCCTAAAGTGCTTATAAAATTATGAAAAAGCACGAATTTGCTGAAAACCTGCCTTCATACTAATCATCTTTACTCTTAAAGTACTGTGTCCACTTTCTAAGCACCCTTGCACGTGATTTCATTTGATCTGGGTAACAGCCTTGTGGGGTGGGCTGCTGCCATCCTGTTCTGTGTTTACAGAGGTGGAGGCTTTGTCAGAGGCACACAGTTGGCAGAGCGAATACTTGATGATCCTGTGATGCCTCTTTTTTTTTTTTTTTTTCAATTTTGCATGTTTTTCTTATATAAAATATACCTAACATAAGATTTACCCTGGGATGACTTTTAAATCTCTCTTTTTTAAAAGTCTTTGTTCCACAGTATTCCTTGATTTTCTGCTGTGCCATGTGTTGGACAAGACTAAACATCTCTTTCCAAAAGAATAACCTGATGCCTTTTTTCTTTGTGTTTAGGGCTCAAAATTTGGGCGGGGAATTGGACTCACTCAGCCTTCTCAACGCACGTCTGCTCGGAGATCGTTTGGGAGATCCAAGAGATTCAGTATCACTCGCTCCCTTGATGATCTTGAGGTAATTTAATTTTCATTTTTCTTCTTTTCTCCTTCAAGTTTTAAAAAATGCAAATCCACCTTGCAGATACGTCTGGCTCTTTTTTGAGTCCCTGTGGTCTCCTCC
This sequence comes from Rhinopithecus roxellana, assembly GCF_007565055.1. Classification (NCBI taxonomy): domain Eukaryota; kingdom Metazoa; phylum Chordata; class Mammalia; order Primates; family Cercopithecidae; genus Rhinopithecus; species Rhinopithecus roxellana. The sequence goes on from NC_044550.1 coordinate 130,820,830, forward strand.
CCTCCCCGTCTGTAGTGGTAACCCCTGTTTTCCGAGGGACAGCATCCCATGCATGTTTGGGGACCTTTCTACCCTGTGATGTGTCTGAGCTGTCACCGGGCTTTCTGGGGTGCTCTTCTGTGTGCCAGACTCCAGTGAACACTTCTAGAAATGAACTGGTTTAATCCCCACAAAAACTCTACCAGGTAGGGCCTGTCATTGCCCCCTTAAAGATGGGGCGTGATCCACAGACATGGGTAAGTGTCATTTTGTGTGGCTCTTCTCTCTGTGCTTCTTTTGTAAAGAACAATGAAAAGATTTTATTTTTTATAGCAGTTTTAGGTTTACAGAAAGTACAGAGAATTCTGTGCCCCCACCCACTTGTTAAAAATGTGCCGTCAGGATCATTATGTCCTGCATTGGTGTGGGTGTTTGTTACAGTTGACAGGCCAGGGTGGACATATGATTATTAGCTCAGGTCCATAGCTCACACGAGGGTTCCCGCCTGTGCTGTCCTCTCTGTGGCTTTGGGCAAATGTCCCATGCCGTGCACCCACCATTGTGTGTCACCGAAAAAGCCACCACCCTGGAGATCCTCTGTGCCTCACCTGTTTACCCTGCACCCTCCCCTTGAACACTGACAACCACTGATCCTTTGACTGTCTCATTTGACGTGTTTTAAAATGTCCTACAGGTGCATCTGTATTCTATGTCTTCTTATTAATGTCTTATTCTAGAACATTGTATCATATTTTCAAGATTTACTCTTGGAGTTTCAGTCCAGTCCTTTTACTTGCTGTATGGCATTCTGCTATGAGTATACGACGATGATTGATGCCTTCCACTATCAATAGACACTCAGTGGGAGTGGGAGAGAATCTACCCTTACGGCCTTCTTGTACATGTCTCCTTCAGCGCGTGTGGGATGGGCAAGAGTGTTCTTAGCTGGGAAGGATCTGCATGAGCAGTGTGGCCAGGCTCCATCCACACTGACTGCTCCAGCTCCTGCTCTTCCAGGAGAATAGGTGGCTTCAGGGATGGCAGGGGTCCTGAGGATTGGCACGTTGTGGCTGCAAATAGGAATCTGCCCTTGGATGGTCTGTTTAGCCTTGGTCTCTCTGGGGAACTCGAAGGGCAGGTCAGGGCTAGCATGGTGTATCTGGGCGGGCAGCAATCAGAATCAGCTGCAATGGGGTGCCCTTGCTGCTGATGAAGACACAAAAGGTGTGTGTACTACCTAAGGCAGGGCCTAGCTTGAGGCTGAGGACCCCAGGACCATTTTTGGCTCATACTGCCATGCTGAGCTGACCATCTGTGCACGAGTCCTGTTCATTTTCCTCCTTTTCTGTTGGTCATGAGGAACTCACAATGTGGCCCTAGATGTGGGCTGACAGAGCTGTGCTGGTACCCTGGTGAATGATATGTGGGTCTGGGCCACGTGCTCTGCGCAACCTGCCCCTTGCCTGCTGGATTCAAACTTCTATTTCATGGTGGATTGCTGTCGGGCGTGCCCCATGCCAGGGTCAGTGCCACGCTCCTGGTAGACAGCTCCACTGTCTAATCACTGGGTGTCCCCAGTGGATGTTCCCTTTCCACCAGGGCCCTGCTGCTTTCCACATGGCGTGTGGTCCCTGCTGTCTTTGCCCCACACCTTAAACTTCCTGGCTGTAACTCTCTTACTGGGGCCAAGGAGGACGGCCCAGGTGGCAGGGCTGCCTGCACATTTCTGTGTGGGCCCTGCTCGCTGCTGGCCACCTTCCATGACTCCTGGGAGAGGGATCTGAGCAGCCTTCCCAAGTGAGGGGTGGTCTGCCTCTTGAGCCCATCGTCCTGAATAACACGGAGGAAGGCTCTCCGTAAGAAAACGATATTTATTAATATTTGGGAGTAGGCATTGCAATGAGAATATGCATGTAGTAGTAAACTATGAATATTCAGGGAGGTCAAGGAAGGCAGCAGTTTCTAAAGGAAAAATGAGGAGGGTCACAGGATTGTTTTGAGATAGTTGCCTTACAAGGGTGGTACCAGTCCAAGGTTGGACAGGCAGTTGCGGGACAGATGTCTTCAGAGGAGTATTTTTGTATGTGAGGCTGAGATGGGCTGTGTGCAAGGTTGTGGTTTAGCAGTCTTTTGTGATGGATTTGTTATCAGGTCTATGAGCATGAGAACCCTCCCTTCGTGGCCTTCTCTGGCTCTATAACACTTTGTTAGGGTTTTTAATACAAGTGACTCCATTTTCATTCTGATAACTTTTGCATTTCCCCCTTTTAATTGAGATCTTCTCCAAAAGCGTAGCTGACCTGCAGTCAGGCTTTGATTGCCCCTTGGTGCTGGGATGGAGCTGTCCCAGTTTGGTGTGGTCTGGTTCCACATCAGCAGGAAGTGACTGGTGACCAGGAGTCAGTGTCAGAGTTCAGTTATCCACATTTGAGCAACCAGGGAGGTGTGGAGGGAGTGGCCCTCAGGTGCAGTCTACCTGAGTCCACTGTTAAGTACGGTTTTGTCTGTTCCATGGATGTTGGCATCATCTCAATACGCTGGGCCAACATTATTCTATTAGGAGTTGTACTTCTGCAGAGACTTAAGCAACAGATAAATAATTTAAGAAGGGAAGATGCAGAGTGAAATTAATAATAATATGACAATCCCAGGTTGCATAATATTTTGAGTCATGAACATAGGCTTAAAGACAACCAGTTGAATAAATCAAATGACCATGGAAAATTGGGTGAGACTTTATATAATATATGGCCTGTTTCCTTTTTTGGTGTGTATGTATTTTTTCCTTTTTGTGGAGAATGGGGTTTCTCATGTTGCCCAGGCAGATCTTGAACTCCTGGGCTCAAGCTATCTTCCCACCTCTGCTGAGATTACAGGCATGAGCCTTAATTTTCCCAGAAGAATTTATCCAGGTTTAGCATCTAATATCAGCAATAGCACAGACGTTTCCTTCATTACGCAACGGACAATGTAGACCAACTTTGTCATCTAGTGTCCCATGACTGAGTTGGATTAAAGTGCAGTGAGCACCAGTTGTATTAGAGATGTTGCCAAAGTCACCCACTAGGTGGACTCAAGGATCTCTTAGGGTTCTATCTAGTTCCCAGCAGAAGCTACTGATTGTGAAATTTTGATTAAACCATTATTGTGCTGAGTCAAAAAGGTAGGCATTAAGAGGGGTAAATGTCTCATTATAAAATGGAGTCTTATTCCAGTGCCTTGGGAGAAGCTGCCCACAGCATGAAGCTGTCAGCTTCTAGTCCTGTCTTGTGGTCTAAGTGTCTCTGGTTGTGGCATCAGTGGTTTGGTGAACTCTTGGTGTGTCCCATGCATCAGGAATGAGATTTGTCCCTTAAAATTCATTTAGTTTCAGCTTACAGGGCTTCAGGAATAGAGTAGTTCTCTGCTTTTAATAATTCTACGGAAGAAAGTTGGATGGGAGGAAGCTGGAAGAATTGGGGAGCTTGGAAACAGTGCACAGGGCTCCCATCTGATAACAGGAGTATTGCAGCTTTTCTTCAGAAACATGGCTTCTTCTCTCTACTTTGATCACACAAGAAAAAAATCACTCCGATTTTAACAACCTCCTGAGGCTGGGAAGACAAACCAAAGCAGACTATAGATTTTTCCTACAGTCTTAAGGTTTCTGACCTGACAGGAAGTGACAGTTTTTACTCACCCGCTGTAAGGCTGGAACCCTTGAAGCAGGGTGTTCTATGCACATTCTCAAATTTGAGATTCCAGACAAGGCGCTGGGAACAAAACCAGTGGTTTCTGTTGTATCTTGCTATAAAGAGGGAACAGATTTTTTGTTGTTGCCGTTGTTGTTGTTGTTGTAAATAACCATGTTGCCATAAGAATACTTGTGAACAGTTTCCAGATTTTGGAGGGATTGAGTAGGGAGAAAAAGCAAATGTTTCTAGTTTTCACAGAAGTATACTTTACCAGATTGCTGTAAGTTATAGACAGTTTAAGAAAGAAAACATCCTGGACGGGCGCGGTGGCTCACGCCTATAATCCCAGCACTTTGGGAGGCCAAGGCAGGCGGATCACGAGGTCCGGAGATCGAGACCATCCTGGCTAACACGGTGAAACCCCGTCTCTACTAAAAATACAAAAAATTAGCCGGGCATGGTGGCGGGCACTTGTAGTCCCAGCTACCTGGGAGGCTGAGGCAGGAGAATGGTGTGAACCCGGGAGGCAGAGCTTGTAGTGAGCTGAGATCGCACCACTGCACTCCAGCCTGGGTGACACAGCGAGACTCTATCTCCAACAAAAAAAGAGAAAACATCCTTAGATCTGGAAAACAAACATTTAAGTAAAGAACCAACAATGTTTCAAATAGAAGTCATAAAATCATCTCATCAGTTATTTAATCTCATGTAATTAATTTTTGTTCTGCTTGCTCTTGATAAGTAGTTTCACAAATTCGTCTGTTTCCTGATTAGAGTTCTGAAGAATTTTCATTTAGTCTGTCGATCTTAAAGTTATTAGAAACCTGTATTTAAGAGTACTTCTTAGAGTCTTTTCCATGAAATCTGATTGCAAATACTTTTAGAGAGAAAAATCAAAGCAATAACAATGGATAAGAAAAACAGAATAGCCATGGTTTAAAGTCTGGTATAAGTTCATTATAATTGGCAATTGACAAGGAAATCTGGCTGTTTCTGTAGCATACAACATGATAACCAGAGTTATGGCGTATTAGATTTCTAAGAGTTTTATACAATTTTGGAACATTCCTATAAAAACACACCCATAAATGTGACTGAAGGAAGGTCTAGCGTCACGTATCATTTTAGTGTTTTTTATACAATTTACCAGATAAGCCTAACAATTTACTGGCTTTATAAGATTAGAGATACGTCCTTTGAGGCTCTCCAGGGGCTTGACTGGAAAATACTAAAGCTAATTATGGGTCAAAAAGATTTAATTTAGAATTTGTATCTTGGGGAAGCCCATCAAAGATACCAAAAGATTTAAAACACGTGATCAAAACAGGAGCACAGGTCACTATTAGATAATAGTCATTCATTTAACCTGAATAAGAAGGACTTCAAAAGCAACACAGGGAGTTCCATGAATGTAAACAAACAACCCACTCAAAGCTCAGTTTTCCTAAAAAATAAAAAAACTTAGTAAAGACAGCACAGGAAATTATCTTGATAAAACATAAAATCTTTGTTTTGTAGGCCAGTTACAAAAAGGTAAAGGAAAACCTCCTGGGGTGTGATTGCCTCTCCTCATGGGAAGCCCATTTGGTTTGCCTGGAAGTAGAACCTGATGAAAAGTACTTGAATTTAATGAGACATAGAAAGAGTGTGTCCAAGGTTATGAGCACGCACCATATTATGGAGGAGTATAAATGTGACAGTTAGTACCTTGAGCAGGGCAGTACATGGCTCTAAGTCACAGCATGGGAAGTTTTCTGCTTCCATGGCACAGTTCATACACATCCAGAAAAGCCGAATGTACAGAATCGAGTTATACAGGTGGAAAACAGTACGTCAGACCATAGTAACAGAGTTAAAACTGGAGAAAAAAGTTACAGGAGCTGACAAAAAAGTTGAAGGAAAGAGTCCTTGCCCAGCCAAGCAAGCAGCTGCAGCTTCTCAAGGGGAGAGAGCGGAAGGCAGTGATATGTGGCCTGCAAGTCACGCGCAGCAAGGCCAAAGTCAAAGCTGAGCTTCTCAGATTCACATCGAGAGGAAGACTCTACCTGGAGAAATGAAATCGCCATTCTAAATGAAGACAGCATTTCTAACCTGAAACGAGGGAAATTAGATGGAGACTGAACTAGAAAAAAGCTGCAGTTCAGAAGCTTGTTTTATAAACATATTTCAGAATTGAAAATCAAAATGTCCTGCAGTTTTACTAATAGCTGATCAATACTTCAAGAAAATCCTGTTGTTCTAACATAAGCAAATATGTTTTTTGCTTTGTATTAGTGTATTTTTAATATTAAAACTTGGGCTTTAGAAAGAATTATAATTTTCTTCTAATTATAACCAACTTAATCATATAAAATTTATTTCATAAATTCACCCTTCACAGACCTTTTATGACCTGTATAGGCCTTCGATGACGTCCTTAAGCCTTTCTGCTTTGTTCTGTACTTCCTCTTTCTTAAAAAAAACAGACATTTTACTTTAGGACAAAAATTTACCACACAGGAGTCTTTCTCATACAAAATTATTCACTTTTGTTTTTAACCTTCCTTACTAAAATACATCTACATACCTATAACTTTCTTCACATCTCTCTTTCCTACTTAGTGATTTCTTTCTCTTTTCTTTCTAAACCCATATTTTGAAACATATTTTAAATAATCTCCAAACTAGACAAAATTACTCTTTTTTCTCAATAAAGAATACATTTTTATTCCTCTCTTATACTTTTTCTCTTCAGAAACGTATGTTACTTTTGGTATACTTTGTATACTGATATATATATACACACACACACATATTAGAATATACATATTAGAATGTATTATATATGCATATATATACACACACATATTAGAATATACATATTAGAATGTATTATATATACATATATATACACACACACACACACATATTAGAATTTTAACTCTTAGTAACTGTAATTTTTAGTGAAAACCTTGGAAGCAAGAAACTTTTAAACTGCTGGTCACATATCAGTATTTTATAGATGAGAACCATTTTATAATTTTTGGAAACATGTTTTCCCATAACATAATTACTTTGTGTATTAACAGGCAAAAATATTTAGTCCTTCTCTAAAATTTAATAAGCCAAGAACAAACATACATTTGTGTTCAGCAATTTATGTTTTAGTACTTTATCTTATATGGAAATGACTTAGACATTTTATGAGTATCTATCATTTAATTTAACAAAGCATAACTTTAAGATTTCAGATTACCTGGCAGTTTTTTTATAAGCACTTTCCCATCTACATTTACCTAATTTATTTATTTTTAATAATTATACCTAGGTTACTTATGAAAACTGAGATATTAGAAAAAACTAGTCTTCATTTCAAGTTATTTCCCTTTTCACCATTTGTATAGCCTATGAATATCAGGTTTTTACCCAAGAAACGTAAATAGAGGGGTATTTTGCTGGTAATACAGAAGATACAGCAATTTTTATTAAACTAACAATGTTAGTCTTAGTCATTAAAAAGTTATACAAATAAAGATAATTGTGTCTTTAGGCTGGATTCATACTTTTATAACCTTAAGACGTCTAGCAGAGATAAATATAATCCTGTCTGACCAGTAAAACCAGGCAAAAATGTATGCTGACAGTTTTGAAGACATTTCTATTTTTATTTTATCAACAAATTTAAAACCAACTTATTTATCCAAGATTTACTTAAATCAGCTGGGTGCAGTGGCACATGCCTATAATCCCAGCATTTTGGGAGGCTGAAGCAAGAGGATTGCTTGAGCCCAGGAGTTGGAGACCAGCCTGGGCAACATGGCAAGATCCCATCTGTACAAAAAATTAAAAAATTAGGCAGGTATAATGGTGCACGCCTGTAGTCCCAGCTAATCACGAGCCTGAGGTGGAAGGATCACTTGAGCCCAGGAGGTTGAAGCCACAGTGATCGATGTTTGTACCACTGCATGCACCCCAGCCTGGGTGAGAGAGAAAGAACCTATCTCATAAAAACAAAAAAGATTTATTTAAGTCACATGAACTAAAAAGCATTTGGGTTAATTACTATATATTTTATATGAGTTCTTGTTTAAGCCAATCCGAATAGAATTTCTTAAGGGATTTCTGGCTATGCCAGATTTTACCATGTAGATACAACATATAATATGTGTAAACATACATAAAAGCGTATACACACAAATGAAGATCTTATGGCTTTCATTTTAGAATTTTGGTCATGAAACAGCAAAAGATAGTAATACAAATTCACTGGTTTATAAAAGATAGTTGGATCAAATTATATTTTTGACAAAATGGGACTTTCATCCGTGGCTAAGTTCTGTTTACTCTGATAAGTAATTCATGAAGGCTATGGACCAGAATTTTAGATAAAGCAGTTTTCATAGCAGTTTGACTTTTAAAAACCTTTTAATCCTTTTTTCAGATTCAAATGAATTTAGGGTTGAATATTCAGATGTTTACATTTTAGGTAGGCCTGGCTAAATTGTATTAAAAAAAAACCCAGAATTTTCAAGTTGCCTTGAATTTGTAACAAATCTTTTTGTTTGTTTGCCTTTTCTGGCTCTAAAGTGTCAGACAAAATAATTTTTATGTCAGACAGAGATACCTTATAGTATTGCTCAGAGCTTAAGATTTTAACCTGTTTGATCTGACAGCCTAGCTTATATAAACATTTATAAAGTTTTTTTCCAGAATATCAATTTTTCTTTTTTCTTTTTTTTTTTTTTTTTTTTTTGAGACGGAGTCTCGCTCTGTCGCCCAGGCTGGAGTGCAGTGGCCGGATCTCAGCTCACTGCAAGCTCCGCCTCCCGGGTTCACGCCATTCTCCTGCCTCAGCCTCCCAAGTAGCTGGGACTACAGGCGCCCGCCACCTCGCCCGGCTAGTTTTTTTGTATTTTTTAGTAGAGACGGGGTTTCACCGTGTTAGCCAGGATGGTCTCGATCTCCTGACCTCGTGATCCGCCCGTCTCGGCCTCCCAAAGTGTTGGGATTACAGGCTTGAGCCACCGCGCCCGGCCATATCAATTTTTCAATTAACTTTTTCACCACCCTAAGCAATTGTTAGACAAACCTAAATTTACATTTCCAAAAGGTGTCTGCATTGTTGGTTGCCATTGCCATAGATTTGAAATAATTTATAAAGCCATTAGTTTGAAAGCCCTTTAACACTTAAAAGAAAATCTTAGTTTCCATAAGCAATGAGTTTATCTTAATGCTGGCAGAAAACTCATCAGATTCAAAGTTGGCAGAAAAAAGAGATGGAGAGTTAACCCTGTAGTTAGTTACAGTTTTTAACAAGCTTAGACAGTTAGAAAAATGGCCGTCCAGTGCTGCATGTTTCCTCATGTAGTTTGCCCATCACCACATAGGAATGGACCACCGTATAGCTGGCCAGAGTCCCAGAAGACCTGGTGTACCTCAATGTTTAAAAATCCCATTTCATTTCTTATTAATCTCTTGAGCAAAAAAAAAATCCTATAATTCCTGTCAGGGAGTTTGGACTGGTGCCTTATATGGTGCTGACTGCCCTTGTTAATTGGCCATCCCATACCCATTATTTAGAATCTTTAGTTTTGCTCTCAGATCATGGCCAGAAACAAGCAAGAGAAAAAAGAGCCAAATCATATACAGATGTGTGTAAGCAAATCAAAATGAAACAAAAAATAAGTGTGTTCACAGAAATTTTAAGCCAGGCATGCAGTCCGAACAGAACATTAAACCGGGTGTGCAGAACCAGACAGAATATAAATTCTGTAGTAACCAGAGGGACATGGTCCTTACACCAGAAGGGACTTGCCAGAAGAGACAAAAAGTCTTTTATCATCCCAGACAGATGCAAGGTCCTTTATTAAGGTCCTTTATTAACTCAGATCCCAAATAAAGTGAAAAAGAGCTTCTTACAAAAAATGGGAGGCTTGGTTTGAAAGAAGACTTTTAAAGGCAGAAGAGGTGAGCCATGGAAGCAGAAAGCTCAAAGGGCTTAATTGAGTACTGCATACCAGTTCTAAGGATTAATGATTCTTTCCACAGGTGATCCTTCTCTACGTCGCACTTCTGACACCGGTTATGTCATCCTAAATAACAAATAGGGAGGGAGACTCTCCAAAAGAAAATGGTATTTATTCAGGAATAGGCATTGCAATGGGATAAATGTTATGGTAAACTATGTGCATATTCAGGGAAGTAATGGAAGATAAAGGTTTCTTAAGGAAAAATGAATATGATTACAAAATTATTTTGAGATAATTTTTCTTAGCTACAAGGATCAATAACAAGGGTGGCATGATTCTAAGGCTGGACAGGCAGTTGCTAGGCAGATGTCCTCACAGAAGTAATTTGTGTGTGTGTATAAGGTTGTTTGGCCTTTGTGCAAGGTTATAGTTTTCCAGTCTGTTGTGATAAGTCTTGTTATCAGGCATTTGTCTGTGAGAACCCTCCCTTCCTAACCTTCCCTAGCTCTGTTTATCAGAGTTTTTAATATAGTGACTCCGTTTTGAATCTGACAACTTTCACAGACCCAAAGAGGCCTACCAGACATTAGCTTCTGTCTGAGAGACAAGAGTTGTGAGTTAAAGTAATTTGTCCCTTTCTTTGGAAGGGATGTTTGACTCCTAAAGCTTTGCCAATGGGGCAGGCCACTGAGTCTCTGTAGGTTCTGCCTCGCACCCTCCAGAGTGCATGTGGCATGCTAAGGCTTCCCGCATACTTGCCGCTTCTTGCTCATCTGTTCCAGTTAGCCTGATGTTAAAGGTATAATGAGCCACTGTGATGTTCTGAGTTGAACCAGATCATACAGGTCCTCTGGGACTACCTTGCTGGAGGGTGGGAGGGTTAATGAGGCCTGGGGTAGGACTACAAGCATACATTGCTGCCTATCCTATGTGAGAGTGAACTGAGTTTCATCTTTCTGATAGGAGTGGAAAAGAAAGCATTCCTAGATCAGTGTGTGCATGCTGCATCCTGGGGGGATGTTACTGTACTCTAGCAAAGGTAACACAACTGGCACAGCAGCTGTGATTGGCGCTTCTTCTTAGTTAAGTTTGTAGTAGCTCACTGTCATCACTGTGATCCATCTGAACTTTGTAGGACCAGACTGGTATGAGTTAACTTGGGTGTGACAGGGACTACCACTTTCACCGTTTTTGAAGTCTTTGAGGATGGTACCAGTCTGGGCTGTTCCTTCCCTGATGTGGCATTGTTTTTCACAACCGTCTTGGTTTGGGTTGGGGAAGGAGACTGTGCCACGGGCTTCTCCTGGACTTTTCCAGCTGAGTAGCTCTTACCTAGTGAGTGAAGGAACCAATGTGAGGGTTCTGCCGGTCATTTCATGTATACATTTGGGAACTAGGGAAATGACTGTGGGTGGGTCTGTGGATCTGTTGTGAGCTAGACTGGGGCCAGGACTCCCTTCATAACCTGGCTTCCATACGCCCCCTCTTTATAGGGAGAACATGGTAGTGCTTTGGGTCCCTAGATAGTGTCGATTCCTACCCTAAGTTCGACGAAACCAGAAAGCTCTGGGCATTCCCCTTTCCCTAACGCACCACTTCCCAAGCAAGTGGCCAACAGCCCCATGGAGAAAGATTGGGGAAATGACTATTGATGACACCTGCCTTGGTGTTACAAGGACCTGCCTAATTCTGTTCTGCGTTCCTTTAATCAGTGGCTTCCAGGTTTGAGAAATGGCTCACATTTTTCAAATTGGACAAAGGATCATGACTTTATTGGGGTTGCTGCCCTTGGCCTTGATTCTTTAAAACTGTGTAAATTAAGCAATACTCTTGCTGGCTGCCCAGCCAGCTTGCCCCAGGAACACCTGATTTTCCTCCTGCAACATGGGAAGCCTGGTGGAGCTGAGAATTCCACTTCTTGGAGGCTCTGCTCACCTTTACAAGTCCTGAATGGGGCTCTGCCATGTCTGCCTTCTGGTTGTAGGGGATTAGGGCTTTATTAGATTCTGCCAGGGACACCTGCTGTTCACATTTTGCCCTTAGTTGGTACTTAATGATACCGGGTTTGTTGATGACTCTCTCTCACAAATGGACTTTCATGTAATGCCACGCTCAGTAAGTGCATTCTTTCTAAGCCCTTGGAACATTACAAAAGCTGATGAGCCTGGGCATTACATGTGCTGGACGGTAAAACAAATCTCAAAAATATTCAAGCCTGTCCTGCAGAAACTGTTTCCTGCCACAGTGCAGGTACACTGTAAGCCAATAGCAAAATGTGTTTGCTAAGTAAGCAGTCCATTACGAAATAATCCAGAGTTCACAGACGCAATCACAATGGAAGCTAGAAAGCATTTTGAAACAAACATCAATGAGAATACTACATATCTAAACTTGGGGGATGTAGCTGAAACTGTGTGTAAAGGAGAGTTCACAGCTTTCAACGCATATACTAGAGATGAAGGAAAATAGAACGTCATCTCAAGAAGTTAGACAAAAAGTTGTAGAACAGAATTACAGGACGTCAAAGCTAGGCAATAATAGAAGGTAAAAGCATCAGCTAATGAAACAGAAAACCAACAAACTAACAAAAAATAAAGAAAGATTATTTCCCAGCTCATTTTATGAGGCTACCATAACCTTGGTATCAAAAATCTGACAAAGACATAAGAAAGGGAAATCATAGGCCAAGCTTGCCAATAAACATGTGTGAGAATCCTAAACAAAACATTAGCAATGTGATTCCAGCAATTTATAAAAAGGGTAACATACACATTTGTTTCAAGGACACAGTATTTTTTAACATTTGAAAATCAATCAATTTAACTTACTATATTAATAGAATAAATAAAAAAAAGTATTAACAGAAGCAGGAAAGGCATTTGGTAAAATTCAGTATCCATTTATGATAAAACAAAGTTAAAAGAATTAAAAGGAATTTCCTTAATCTGATAAGGATATCAAAAAACTCTATGGCATCATAATTAATTTTGGAATCATAATTAAGCTTTCCCTGTGCAATCAGGAGCAAGAGAAAGATTTCAATTTAAATTGTTACCGGAAGTCCTGGTTAGTGTACTAAGAAAGTAAAAACAACAAAAGTTTAAAAAGCTTGCAAAGAAGAAGTGAAAATGTTATTGTTCTCAGATGATGTGATTGTAACAGAAGATCCAAAAGTCCAGTAGTGGCTCACACCTGTAATCCGAGCACTTTGGGAGGCTGAAGCAAGCAGATCATTTGAGTTCAGGAGTTTGAGACCAGCCTGGGCAACGTGGCTAAGACCTGTCTCTACAAAAAATACAAAAGTTATCTGGGTGTGGTGGTATGTGCCCGTAGTCCCAGCTGCTTGTGGGGCTGAGGTGGGAGGATTGCCTGAGCCTGGGAGGTCGAGGCTGCAGTAAGCTGTGTTTGTGCCACTGCATTCTAGCCTGGGGGACAAAGTGAGACCTTGTCTCCAAGAAAAGGAAAAAGAAAAGAAAAGAAAATCCCAAAGTATCTATAGACCAGTTATTAAAATGAATTAATTCAACAAGGTTGCTAGATACATGGTCAATATACAAAAATCAATTGTATATACATTTAGAAAATGACCTATATATTCAGTGCAGTTTTAATCAAAATGCCAAGAGGTTTTTGATTAAAGAAGATGATTCTAAAATCTTCATGGGAATACAAAGGGCCAAGAGTAGCCAGGATTATCTTTTACAATTTTTTTATTATTATTATTTTTTAAGATAGCTTCTTGTTCTGTCACCCATACTGGAGTGCAGTGGTGCAATCTTGGCTCACTGCAACCTCTGCCTCCTGGGCTGAAGTGATCCTTTGGCTTCGGCCCCCCATGTAGCTGGGAGTACAGGAGTGAGCCATCATGCCCGGATAATTTTTGTATTTTTTGTAGAGACAGAGTTTCACCATGTTGTCCAGGATGGTCTCAAACTCCTGAGCTCAGGTGATCCACCTGCCTTGGCCTTCCAAAATGCTAGGATTACAGGCATGAGCCACCACGCCTGGCTTTTCAATTTATTTTAATTGTGGTAAAATACATACAACAAAATTTATTATTTTAACCATTTTTAAGTATGCAGTTCAGTGTTATTAAACTCACTCATAATGTGCAACCATCACCACCATCCATCTCTAGAAGTTTTTTTTGTCTTATTAGACTCTGTACCCATTAAACACTAATTCCCCATTCCCCCCACCCCCAGGCCTTGGCAGCCACCATTCTACTTTCTATCTCTATGATTTGGACTATTCTAGGTATCACTAGAATAGTGTTCACTATTCTAAGTGAAATCATACAGTATTTGTCTTTTTGTAAGTGGCTTATTTCACTTGGCATAATGTTCTCAGGGGTCATCCATGTTGTAGCATGTGTCAGAATGTCCTTCCTTTTCAAGGCTGAATAATATTCTACTGTGTGGATATACTCACATTTTGCTTATCTGTTCATCTGTTGATAGACACTTGTGTTGCTTCTATGTTTTAGCTATTGTGAATAATACTGCTATGAATATGGTTGTATAAATACCTGTTGAGTTCCTGCTTCCTATTCTTTTGGGCATATCCCAAAAGTGGAATTTCTGTATCATTTGGTAGTCCTATTTTTAATTTTTGAGAAACCACCATACTGTTTTCCATAGTGGCTGTACCACGGATATTCCTAATGACAGTGCACAAGGTTTCTAGCTTCTCCTTGACAACAACGCTTTCTGTTTTTTTGATAGTAGTCATGCTAATGAGTATGAAGTGGTATCTCATTTTTTTGATTTGTGTTTCCCTAATGTTTAGTGATGCTGAGCATCTTTTCATGTGCTTTTTGGCTATTTGCATATTTTCTTTGGAGAAATGTCTACTCAAGTCCTTTACCCATTTTTTAATCGGGTTGTTTGTTTTTGTTGTTGAGTTTTAGGAGTTCTATCTGTATTCCAGATATTAACCCCGTATCAGATACATGATTTGCAAATGTTTTCTCACTCTGTGGGTTGCCTTTTTACTCTGTTGATACTATCTTTGGTGTACAAAATTCTTAAATTTTCATGAAGTCCAATTTATCTGTTTTTTCATTTGTTGTGTGTGCCTTTGATATCCAAGAAATCATTGCCAAATCCAGTGTCTTGAAGCTTTTACCCTGTTTTCTTCTAAGTTTTATTGTTTCAGGTGTTATTTAGGTCTTTGACCCATTTTGAAGTAACTTTTGTATATGGTGTCAGGTAAAGGTCCGTTTTTATTCTTTTGCATGTGGATATCCTTTTCCCAGCACCATTTATTGAAGAGATTACCCTTTCTTTTCCCATTGAATGGTTTTGGTACCCTTGTCAAAAATGATTTGACTATTTATGTAAGGGTTTATTTCTGGGCTTTCTTTTCTATTCCATTGGTCTTATGTGTATGTCTTTATGCCAGTGCCACACTGTTTTGATTACTGTAGCTTTGAAATCAGGAAGTTCAAGTCCTCTAGCTTTGTTCTTCTTTTTCAAGATTGTTTGGGCTATTTAGGGTCTCTTGAAATCCCAAGTGAATTTTAGGATGGCTTTTTCTATTTCTGTAAAAAGTCATTGGGATTTCAGTAGGGATTACATTGAATCTGCAGATTGCTTTGGGGAGTATTGACATCTTAACTATATCAAGTCTGTCCATCCATCAACATGGGATATGTTATATTTACTTAAGTCTTTATTCCTTTCAGCAATGTTTTCTGGTTTTCATTGTACAAGTCTTTCACCTCTTTGGTTCAGTTAATTCCTCAGTATTCTTTTTATACTATTGTTAATGTAATTGTTTTTATAATTTACTTTTCAGATTTTTCACTGTCAGTGTAGAAATGCAACGGATTTTTGTGTGTTGACTTCGTGTCCTCCTGTTTGCAGAATTCATTTGTTAGCTCTAATAGGGGTTTTTTTTTTTTGGTGGAATCTTCTACATAAAATATCTTACCATCTGTGAACAGAGATAATTTTACTTGTTTGTTTCCAGTTTGGGGGTCTTTCATTTCTTTTTTTTTTGCCTAATTGCTCTGGCTAGAACTTACAGTACTACGTTGAAAGGAATTGTCAAAGTGGGTATTCATGCCTTGTTCATGATCTTAGATGAAAAGCTTTCAGTCATTCTCCAGTAGATATGATGTTTGTTGTTAATTTTTCACTAATGCCTTTTGTATGTTGAGGTAGTTTCCTTCTGTTTCTAGTTTATTGAGTGTTTTTTTTAAAGTCATGAAAGGGTATTGAATTTTGTGAAATTTTTTTGCATCAGTTAATTATGTGATTTTCCCTCTTAATTTTGTGAATGTGGTGTATTACAATGATTGAGTTTTCATATGTTGAATTACCCTTGTATTCTAGGAATAAATTCCACTTGGTGATGGTATATAATCCTTTTAATATGCTACTGAATTCAGTTTGCTAGTATTTGGTTGAGGATTTTTACATCAGTATTCATCATGAATATTGGTCTCTAGTTTTCTTGTATTGTCTTTGTCTGGCTTGATGTCAGGGTAATGCTGTCATAGAACAGGAAGTATTCCTCCTCCCCCTCCTCCTTGTCCCCCTCCTCCTCCACTTCCTCCTCCCCCTCCTCCTCCCCTTCCTCCTCCCCCCCTCCTCCCCTTCCTCCTCCCCCTCCTCCTCCCCCCTCCTCCCCTTCCTCCTCCCCCTCCTCCTCCGCTTCCTCCTCCCCCTCCTGCCCTCCCCTTCCCCCTCCCCTTCCCTCCCCCCCCTCCTCCTTCCACTTCTCCCCCTCCCCCTCCCCTCCCCCTCCTCCTTCCCCTTCTCCTCCTCCTCTTCCCTCCCCCTCCCCTCCTCTCCCTCCCCTCCTTCCCTCCCCCTCCCTCCCTCTCCCCCTCCCCTTCCCTCCCTCTCCCCTCCCCCTCCTCCTCCCCCTCCCCTTCCCTCCCTCTCCCCTCCCCCTCCTCCTCCCCCTCCTCCTCCCCTTCTCCTCCCCCTTCTCCTCCCCCTCCTCCTCCCCCTCGTCCCCCTCCTCCTCCCCTTCTTCTTTTAGAAAGAGTTTGAGAAGGATTGGTATTAGTTCTTTAAATGTTTGGTAGAATTAAGCCATCAGGTCCAGGGCTTTCCTTTGTCAGGAGATTTTTCTTTGTTACTGATTAATTTGCTTACTAGTTATAGGTCTATTCAGATTTTCTAGTTCTTTTTTTTTTTTTTTTTTCTTTTTTTTTTTTGAGGCAGTGTCTTACTCTTTTTCCCAGGCTGGAGTGCAGTGGCACAATCTCAGCTCACTGCAACCTCCAACTCCTGGGTTCAGGTGATCCTCCCACCTCAGTCCCCTGAGTAGCTGGGACCACAGGTATGTACCATCACACCCAGCTAGTTTTTATGTTTCGTTTTGTTTTGTTTGAGATGGAGTTTTGCTCTTGTTACCCAGGCTGGAGTGCAATGGTGCAGTCTCAGCTCACTGCAACCTCTGCCTCCTGGATTCAAGCGATTCTCCTGCCTCAGCCTCTAGAGTAGCTGGGATTACAGGC
This sequence comes from Rhinopithecus roxellana, assembly GCF_007565055.1. Taxonomy (NCBI): domain Eukaryota; kingdom Metazoa; phylum Chordata; class Mammalia; order Primates; family Cercopithecidae; genus Rhinopithecus; species Rhinopithecus roxellana. Next base: position 130,837,905 of record NC_044550.1, read on the forward strand.
GTGTGCCACTATGCTTGGCCAATTTTTGTATTTTTAGTAGAGATAGGGTTTCGTCATGTTGACCAGGCTGGTCTCAAACTCCTGACCTCAGATGATCCGCCCACCTTGGCCTCCCAAAGTGCTGGGATTACAGTCAAGAGCCACCGCACCTAGTCTACTTTTTAAATTTTTTGTAGAGCTGGGGTTTCACCGTGTCGCCCATGCTGTCTTTAACTCCTAGGCTCAAGCAATCTGCCCGCCTTGGCCTCCCAAAGTGCTGGGATTACAGGCTTGAGCCCCTGCGCCTGGCGAGATTTTCTGTTTCTTTATGATTTGGTCTTGGTAGGTTTTGTGTTTCTAAGAATTTTTCCATTTCATCTAGTTTATCCAATGTATTGGTGTAGAGTTGTTCATAGTACTCCTCTATAATTCTTGTTATGTCTGTAGAATTGGTAGTAATGTCCCTTTTTTCATTTCTGATTTTAGTAATTTGAGTCTTCTCTTTTGTTCCTTAGTTCATTTAGCAAAAGATTTGTCCATTTTTTTGATCTTTTCAAAGAACCAACTAGGTTTCATTGTTTTTTTTTCTTGTTTTTCTCTTCTCTATTTCATTGATCTCTGCTCTAATCTTCATTATTTCCTTTCTTCTTCTAGCTTTGGGTTTAGTTTTTTTTTTTCCCCCTAGTTTCTTAAGTTGTAAAATTAAATTGTTGATTTGAGATCTTTTTTATTTTTTATGTAAGCATTTAAGGCTATAAATTTCCCCCTTAGTACTATTCTTGCTCTGTTCTATAAGCTTTGGTATGTTGTGTTTTCATTTTAATTTGTCTCAGATATTTTCTAATTTTCCTTATGAAGGGCAAAAGAAAGTTATAGATATATCTTTGTGAGGTAAAAGGTTTTAAAACAGGCACAAAAGGCACTCACTGTAAAGGCAAAGACTGGTGATTTTGATTAAATGAATATTAGGAACCTGCATTCATCAAAACATACCATTCCTAGAAGGAAGGGCAGGAGGACAGTGCGGCTAACCCACAAAGGCCCGCGGACCCTGAGAACGCAGCACGCCCGTGAAAATGACAATGGCTCAAATGCACAGTGGGCGAGGGGTTCGAGTAGACATTTTATTATGGGTGCTAGCCAAAGTCACCTATGAGAAAGTTTCCAGGCAAATTCCTAGAGTTCCATCGTGTGTACCGAGAGCATGTGCAAGAATTCAAAATAGCAGGATTCATAAGATGCCTACACGGAAGCAGCCTGACTGCCCACCAGCAGTGGAAAGGACAGATAGCCTGTGATTTATTCCTGCAGTGGAATGCTCGACGGCTGTAGAAGCTAATGGACTATGGCTGTCTTAATAACATGGATAAATATCACAGAAAGATGGCAGACGCAAGAGAATGCACCTGTGGGCCGGGCGCGGTGGCTCAAGCCTGTAATCCCAGCACTTTGGGAGGCCGAGACGGGCGGATCACGAGGTCAGGAGATCGAGACCATCCTGGCTAACACGATGAAACCCCGTCTCTACTAAAAAGACAAAAAAAAAAAAACTAGCCGGGCGAGGTGGCGGCGCCTGTAGTCCCAGCTACTCGGGAGGCTGAGGCAGGAGAATGGCGTGAACCCGGGAGGCGGAGCTTGCAGTGAGCTGAGATCTGGCCACTGCACTCCAGTCTGGGTGACAGAGCAAGACTCCGTCTCAAAAAAAAAAAAAAAAAAAAAAAAAAAAGAGAGAATGCACCTGTGTCATTCCAGTTATAGAAATCTGAACACAGACAAGACTGTTGAAAACCCTGGTTTTATGTTATGTGCTTCAGTGGTAGAACCATAAAGAAGAGCTAGAACATTGTTATGCTTTTCATTGTGAACTGGGTGGGGGCTATGTGGGCTTCACTTTATGATAAACCACCGAGCCATGCTTTTCTGTTTTGTACTCTTCTGAATTTGTGTTATAGTTGATAACAAAAATGGCAGCTTGATTATGTGCATTTTTTTCCAGCCCTTTTGGAAGGCTAGGGCATCAGCCCAGAGCAGGCAGGGTTAGTGTCTGGGATGAGGGTTTGCAAGTGGGCCTGAAAGCAAGATGGGGCCCGGGACCTGGGTGCATGAGCGGAAATGGCGAGGGGCAGGCTGGTCTCTGAGCCGGGTGGGATGGAAACTGAGGGCATGAACTGGCTCCAGGTAGCAGAAGCAAGGGAGGCAGAATCCAGGTGGTCACTGGATGGAGCCTCCTGTACCCAGGGTGGGAGCTGCACCTTTCCAGGGGAGCAGAAGGGGTGTCCCAGGCGACAGGAGGATGAGGTGATGGTGGTTTGCAGGTTCCCTGGGAGCTGTAGGAGCCAGGAGCCTGGGCTGGAGCCTGGGAGAGACCTGGACTCAGGGACTGGGCAGAGAGGGGGTGTTCAGGGCCAGGGATGGCAGACCGCGGTCCCTGGCCAGACCCGCTACCTGTTCTCATAAATAGAGTCTCCCTGGGCCGCAGGTGCCGTCTGCTGTTTTCATGCTACAGCGGCAGAGTGGGGTCGAGTGCGTGGTGTCACCTGCACAGCAGGCAGTGCCTATTCTTGGCCCTTTAGAGGGAGTCTGGAGGGAGGAAGGAGACAGGTGAGAAGAGGGAGGAAGGACAGGGCTTAAGGGAGGGAGGAGGGAGGATGGGGCTGGAGGGAGGAGGGAGACAGAGGAGGGAGGGAGGACAGAGCTTGAGGGAGGGAGGAGGAAGGAAGGATGGGGCTGGAGAGAGGAGGGAGACAGGTGAGAGGAGGGAGGGAGGATGGGGCTGGAGGGAGGAGGGAGACAGGTGGGAGGAGGGATGGAGGTGAGAGGAGGGGAGGGAGGACAGGGCTTGAGAGAGGAAGGAGGGAGGGAGGTGACAGGAGCTTTCGCATCTGTCGCCAGTGAGTTGCCTTGATCCCGTCTTGAGGCCTGTCCTGTGATCTTGCCCATCCAGAGCTGTAATTCCCAGCAAGAACCGACGGAGCCCCAAATCCGGCCTAAGCCTTCTTGGCTATTGGGTTGATAACGTTGGCTTCTTCCTGGCCTCTCACTCACCTCTGGGACAACGTGTCGCACGTCATATTATGTGGGAATGAGATCCTCACAGGCCTCTCAGAATAAGCTCCTTTTACCCTGTCTCTTAGGTTTGTGACTTTGCTATTTTCAGAATTTAACTTAGAAATTTTTGCTTATCTTGGTCTTTCACACACCAGTCTGCTTTTAAAACCCATTATAAGGGAAAATTTCTGAACTGTCCTTAAGATCCTGTGAACTCCGGGCATGTAATAGGATTCTTCATTGCTTCAGGGCCTTCTCATTGAGTGAATGTTTGTTGAACACCTACTATGTGCCCGACATTATTTTGGCTCTGGGGAGGCAGTGGGGAACATGCTCAGTGTTGACCCCTCCCTGCCTTGCTGAGCTGGTACTGGATGGGCTGCATGGGCCACCGTTGCATGGGGCGTGCTCGAGGTGGAAATGGCTGTGAGCAGCTGCAGGCCAGGTGGGGGTGGGACCTCCCCTGGGGGGTGCCTACCTGGGCAGCACCATGACGCATCCAAGAAGGGCGATGGGGAAGGAAGGGAGGCAGGCAGGACCGCCAGGCTGTGTGGTGGTTAGGCGCGGGCTGGGGCAGGTGCTGGGGCAGACTGTGAAGGGTCAGACTGGCGTATAGCAGCCAGCTGTCTAGTTGGTTACACAGGGTCGGGGTGGAGGGCAGGAGGATGGGAGAGCCCAGCTCGGGGAGATTTGAGGGCCCTGCCCGTAGAGGAGCCATACCCGGGCCTTTGGCTTGGCCCCCAGAGGCCTCTAGGGTTAAGAGCAGGGAGAGAATCCGGGCCTGTGATCACATCTGTGAGCTCTGCAGGTGTCTCCCAGGGACAGGCAGCAGAGGTGCTCCTCCAGTTCCTGCCTCCCACGCCCTCCTAGCTGAGAGTGAGGTGGTCCCGCCCCACGCAGGAGGCAGCAGGGCTTGCTGCCAGGGCCACCAGGGCCGTCCCGTTGCTTGGGTGTTCTGCACTCATCTCCTTTCTGCTGTCCAGAAACCTTCAGGAGAGAGTGCTTTTGTTCCCTCCAGGTCGAGCTGTGTCCCAGGAATGACTGGAAGGCTCAGGAGGCCCTGGTTAGGCTGGGGCATCACGGGATGTGTCCTTCAGCAGAGACTGGTGTGGGGTGGGGGCGGGAACTGGTGAGGGGCCTGGGGAAGCAGGTGAGCCTGCTAGGAGGCCCAGAGTTTAGGAGGAGCTCTTTGGCAGGTCCTGGAGACCCTGGGTCACCCACAGGCCCCTTTGCCTTCACTGGAACTTTCCAGCTAGCCAGGCATCTCCTGGCCCCAGGACATAGCCCACGTGGGTCCTCACCTCTGCCCAGCTCAGCTTCTCCCCACCCAGAATGCCCTCTGCCTCGCCACCCCCATCATCCCTACTGCCCTGGCTGGAACCAGAGCTCCTATCCGCGAACTCCTCCAACCTAGCCCTGCCCGCCTGCCCACCCTGGGTTTCCAGCTCAGGACAGACCCCTGGGGATGTGAGGGGCTCCCTCTGGGTACTCAGGAAGCACGTCCTGTTGTCCATCTGGGTAATGAGGTGCAGGCCTGAGTCCCCGCTGCACCACAGCTGCCTCCAGGCTCACATGCCCACTTGCCGAGCTCACCACACGGGGGCTTCACCTTCCCTGGGATCCGCGGCGGGCCTGCGTTGGAGGGCTGAGAACGAGAACGGCTCGCCCTTTCCCAGCTAGCACTCTGCCCACTTTCTCTTCACGCCGGCGCCTGTGCAGCACACGATCGGGTGCTCCCACCTTGCAGTGCTTTCTTCCTGTGCCCAGGCTGGCTGTGCATGTTTGTGAAGGGCTGTGCTGGGCTTCCCGGGCCCAGGGTCTGAACCCGACTCCCACCAGGCACTGAGTAAACACGTCCATCCAAACAAGGGAGGTGGAGCACAAAGCAGGGGAGCTGGGCTGGGGCCCGGAATCTTCTGGGGGCGTGGCTGTCAGCAGCTCTTGGACCTCTGACCATGTGGTGGGGGCTCATCCCTGTCTCCCCAGGGCACTTGCTGCTGGGGCCCTCAGGCAGTCACAGGGGGTCTCCCAGGCGTGTTCTGGCCCTGCCCCATCCCTTTCCTCACCCATTTGCAGAGAGGAGGCACTGGCTAGGCAGGGGAGGTCAGCAGCTGCAGAAAAGGACAGGCTCCCACAAAAGAGAAGATGGGGTAGCCTAGAGAGAGACAGGAGAATCCAGAGGACCCGTTGTTAGTGACTGGACAGCAGCACGCGGAACCCTAGCAGCCTGGGCTGCTTTGTGGGCTCTGTAGAATAAACCACGTAGACAACGTGAAATCGTGTTTCTTCCTTTCTGTCCTCGATGGAACACACTGGGATGAAGATGTTTCTGTCTGAAAGAATTGAGGTGAAATCAGTTTAGCACTTAGGTGATAACCTCTCAACAGAAGGCCCCACGCACGCCCAGGCTGCATCCAGTTCTCGGGCGCTGGTGGCTGCCCCCAGGGTCTGGGGGCCCTTGGGGGGCCAGGATGCTGTTGTCCTCTGCTCCCGCCTGGAGACCACTGTCTCCTCCAAAGCTCTGTAGTGCAGGCCCCTCAGAAGCCAATGAGGGTAATGAGCAGGTCAGCGTCAGGGGTTCACCCGGCCACCCCAGAACCCCTTGCTGTTGTTCCGGAAACTTCAGATTGCTTTCTCTGAAAGTGTGCCTGGGTGGGTATACATGGGTGGGTGCTCTGTGTGTGTGTGTATGTGCCTGTGTGTGGGGTGCCTATGGCTGTGTGTGGGGTGTGTGGAGTGCCTGTGTGTGTGGTGGGATACATGTGTGTGGGGTGAGTGTCTGTGTGTGGGGTGTGTGTGTGGGGCATGCGTGTGTTGGGGGGTGCCTGTGTGTGTGCGGGGGCTGCATGTGTGTGTGGGGGTGTGTGTGTGGGTGTGTGTGTGGGGGTGCGTGTGTGTGGGGGTGGTGGGGGGGTACGTGTGTGTGTGGGGTGCGTGTGTGTGGGGGGGTGCATGTGTGTGGGGTGTGTGTGGGGGGTATGTGTGTGGGTGTGTGTGTGGGTATGTGGGGTGGGTGTGGGGGTGCGTGTGTGGGGGTACGTGTGTGGGGTGCATGTGTGTGTGTGGGGTGCATGTGTGTGTGGGGTGTGTGTGGGGTGCATGTGTGGAGGGTGTGTGTGTGTGGGTTGTACATATATGTGGGGTGTGTGTATGTGTGTGGGGTGCATGTGTGTGGGGGGGTGCCTGTGTGTGTGTGGGGGGGGCTGGGTGTGGGTGTGTGGGGTGGGTGTGGGGGTGCGTGTGTGGGGGTACGTGTGTGTGGGGTGCATGTGTGTGTGTGGGGTGCATGTGTGTGTGGGGTGTGTGTGTGGGGTGCATGTGTGGAGGGTGTGTGTGTGTGGGTTGTACATATATGTGGGGTGTGTGTATGTGTGTGGGGTGCATGTGTGTGGGGGGGTGCCTGTGTGTGTGTGTGGGGGGCTGGGTGTGTGTGGGGTGCCTGTGTGTGTGTGGGGGGCGCTGGGTGCATGGTGCTGATGGGAGGGCAGGGGCGAGGATGCTGGTTTTGTCTGAGAGATGTGGCTTAGCCCAGGAATGGTGATGTGGTCTGGGGGCCTGGTCTATACGTGCTTCACCTTCTGTCACACTGCCTGCCATGCCTATTGTACCTAATGTAGACCCTCTGGCCCAGAGCCGGGGGAAGTGGGTGGGGCCATGGTAGGTAGAGGCGAGGCCCTGCCGTGGAACAAGGCTTATGAGTCCACTCCAGACCTACGGGGCTGACTGCGAGTCCCAGTAGCTTGGGTGGGAGCCCCTTCCTGGGCTGGTGACAGAAGCGGAGGTGGCGCCCCTTCCAGCGAGGAGCAGCTGTGCAGAGGGAGGTATGGCTGCCTTGGGGTGATTCCTCCACTTGCTGGGGGTGTGGCTGGGCGCCTGCCTGCCTGCTCCTGCAGACTCCCCCACACTTTTGTTACGTGCACAGCTCCTGAGAAAAGCCTTCTAAGGAAGCGTGAGCTGCCGTGCATTCTGCAAGCAGCCATTGTGCATTTGTGAAATGCAGCGTGTACCCAGTGCGGTGAGTTCTACTCACTGAACACTCTCGTGTTGGGAATGCTCATGTTCTTCCACAGAAAGGCAGAAGCAGAGCTGGCACAGCGCCTTCCCAGCTGGCAGCCTGACCCCAGACCCCAGAGCCATGGACCTAGCCTGGTGGCCCTGTGGGCACTGAGTTTGCAGTTTCTGGGCAAGAAGCTTCCCCAGCTCTAATGGTGAAGCGTCCCCTAATCTAATGGTTCAGGGTTAGGATTCCTAGAGCCTAGACCGAGACCCTAGATGGCCCATTCTGCATGATTTTGACAGCAGGGAAGCACTTTGGGGTGAGCGGTTTACCCTTAAATCTCTAGAAAATTAACAGATGATTTTGCAGTGATCTCTAGGCTTTATAAATAGTTTTCTTTTTCTTTCCTCCTTCCTTTTTAGAGCCAGGATCCATCATGGTTCCCTCGCTTTCTGGTTGTTTCATATATTTGGAGGGTGGGCAGAGCAGATCACGGAATACAGATAGCACTGAGAGGGCTTTAGGCATATGCCAGATCCCGCTGGCTGCCACCCAGTAAGCTGGTGCATGTGGAGGCTTAGAATAGAATCATTGGCAACTGTAATTAAGGTTGTGAACTGCACCACGATGCTAAAAAAAACAAATTCTCTGCAGCTGTTTTACTGACTGAGAAATTATCCCTGTCGGCCGAAGTTTTATTCTTCTGATTTGGTAGAGGAAATAGTTTAAAAATGATCTCACAGCGTGATTTATGTAAATGACGTTTCTTTCTTTGGATGAGACAATTGAGATCGAGTCTGAAACCCTGGCAAGCCACAGCTTCCTGCAGTGTCCTGTTGCCATGGGTTACGAAGGGAGCCAGAGGGAACTTCATCGGAAATGCCTCTAAACTTTTCTGACACGCACAAGCTGCGGTGTTGAATGGTGTGTCTTAGACCCGGGTGCCTAGTGTGGCTTGGTGCCTTACAATGAATTTGGGAAAAGAGTTGTCAAACGAAACGCACGTTTCCAATGACCAGCAGGTAAGATATTCCGGCTTTTTCTTTTCATTTAATCAGTGGTAAGAAAGCGTGGCACCCTGGTTATCCTGTTTTAGCGAGTGGCAGCCGTGGGACTTGCAAATGCTTGTAAGGATAAGCTTTGGAAATGCTTTTCATGTGTCTGCACCACAGCTCAAAGCGAGTGCTGCAGAGGCTCCGCCGAGGCCCTGGGACGGCAGCGTGTCCCGGGCCCCACACACCCGGCCACCAGCCTCAACCCTTCGGGAGCCCGAGCTGCCAGGTTTTAAGTTAGAACTTACGGAAGGCATCGGATGTTTTTCTTTCCTTTACCATAGTAATTCTCATAGATTTGGAAGATGTGAGTGAATTGATTTTGTTGAAATATTAATTTTAGGCTAGATAAATATATCAAAATCTTAGGCTCTTTAAATGATGGTAGCTTACATTTCTAAATGTAATGAGTTGATTTGGTTAATGTGCATATAGGTAGCTACTATAGATCATATTGGTGATTACTATATGAGCTTATGAAGTTGAAGTTACTCTAAAATGGCTTTTTAAAAGATTTGAGATGAAATAAAAATAATTTCTATTTTCCTCTTATGGCTGTGTTGATGTAAAGATAAAAATAAATTTAAATTATGTACAGAAGTCTTAGTAATTACTGGGCACTGATTTTGAATTCATTCTTTTCTGGGAATTGTATAATCTTAATGTTTTTCTAATATCTAATTAAAGTCTTCTGTAGAGAACCGAAGGAGAAACTACTCGTTTAGAGATGAGGGGCATGGAGGTTGGGAACAGGAAAATGAGCTGTGTCCTTCCTTTTAAGTGGGAAATAGACGTGGGTCTGCTGGGCAGGGCCAGCATGAGTCTGATGAAATCAACCAGCTTTCTGTGCATTTGGAAGGCCGCTTGGAAGGTGAAGCTGCGCGAGGCTGGAGGAGCAGCTTTGGTCTTCTTTGGGGTGTGCCTGCTGTGGGCCGCCTCTGGCTGTCTTGGTGCAGGAGGAATGTGTTCCTGTAACCTCTATTTCATATCCTGCATCGGAAAGTGAATTTTGGAGCTGTCATGGGTTTAATGGGCCAGTTAATCAGTTAGCCATTTGTACGTATGTGTAGGCAGCACTTTCATCTCAGTGTATATCCAGGCAAGTTGTAGAAAATTTTGTTTTTTATTCCGAGTAAAGTCATTAAAAACCTGCCTTTGTAAGTGCCCGTTTACATGATTTTGACTTCCTTTTGAAGCTCTTGCAAATGCTTATACTGGCAAATAAGTTGTTCACATGAGCGTATTGGAATCTGGCTGATGTGGTCGCCAGGCATCAGAAGTGAGCGACTCCCCCTCTCTCAGTCGGAGGCACAGCGGGTGGGTGGTCGTCTCTGCTGTAGCTCTGCGTGTCTGGGCTCTGGCCAGCAGATGAGGGGCTGGAAAGCCTCTGGGGTCGGCAGAATTGCTTCTCCCTCTGAGCGTCAGGTAGTTGTTCTAAAAAATGGGAGGGTCAGGGAATGCTGGGGTGCTGCCGTCTGTGTCTGCAGCAGCACTCTTTCGGAGGCCCGTGTGTCTCCAGGTCCCCTCATCCTGAGGGGAGGACGTCCCCGCCTTTCTAGGAGCTATTGCCCGACTCCATTCAAAGAGCACGCGGGGGAGCTGCCGGGATTTCCACTTGGAGAGAATGGAGGCTCTGGCTGGCCAGATCGATCGATGCCTAGCTCCCTGGCTTCAGCAGGCCAGGAAGATACCCGTGCCCGTCACCTAATCGGGGCATCTCATCCTGTTTCATAAACCACGTGGCATCAGGTGTTGCAGGCTCTGACACTAGTTAGATGCTGAGAGGAGGCACCGAGACCCCAGCCCCAAAGAAATAGGAATTGCCCGGAGGAAGAGAGCCCTTGCTGTCTGCCTGCACACCCCTCCCAGGGTGCCCTGCTGTGGGGTGGCTGCTCCGGGCTGGGCGGCTCCTGCAGCCCTGGGCAGCCCAGCGTGAGCCTCCCTGGCAGGCAGCAGCCGTTCAGTCAGCCTGTGGCTGTCACAGGGTCCTGGGTGGGACTTTCCGGGGCAGTTCCACCTCTCCTCTGAGTCGTGGGAACAAGTCCCCACTGCAAGTGAGTGCCCAGGTGCACGGCTGGACGAGCGTGACAGTTGTCGCCGAGCCGCCTGAGCGTTGGCTTCCCCGACGTTCCTCCTGTGTGTGAGCTAGGGGTTTGACTCCGGTCCTCAGCTGTCAGAGGCCGCCTTGGGCGCATCCACACTGGGTCCCCCAGGTGTGCCCTGTGTGACCGGCATGGAGGTGGCGGCAGCCGTCAGGGTGTGGTTTTGTGATGTCTCAGGGTTTCCTTTCCTTCCTTCACGGAAAGAAGTTCTGCAGTGTCGGCAACTTGGCAGAAACTTTGTTTCTCAAGGCAAAGACCTTTAGAGATTTGGGAGCACATGAGGTGCGGTGTAGATTTGTCTTCATTTCTCTCAGCACGGGCTTGTCTTCAGGCTGCCGGAGTGTGACAGAAAGAACTTTCCAGAGACCGCGGGGCTTCTTTCCCCTTCAGGCATTGATGTTCTGTTTAATATTTTAAAAATCTTAAAAAGGGTTGCACTGTTTAAAAACATGGAATGTTCTCTTGTAGGCAGTGTGGAGACCATGGTCACTGAGGAAGGGCAGGAGGGAGGAGGCATGGGAGCTGGTGCAGTCTGCGGCCCGGTGCGGCTGTGGTCATGCAGAGGATATGGTGAGACCTGACAGTGAGGCTTGAGGCAGACAGATGCTCACGCAGGGGAAGAGGGCAGGGCCTGTGTCGGAGCCTGGGGAAGTGAAAAGATAATGAGGAAGACGGAGTATGGTCAAGAGGAGGCGGTGGCCGCTGGCGACATGTGGCAGTGACTCTGGCTGCAGCCTTTGGGCCCCCATGCCATTTGACTGGAACCTTCACCCTTCCCTCACGAGTCTGCCATGGGCGGGCAGGCCGGGCCAGGTTCCAGGGTCCTCCAACAGAGAGTCCCAGCCCCCGTGGGACCAGGTTGTGTTAGGGGCTGAGGCTGGTGGCAGGGGGGCATGGCTGATGGCCGCTGCAGGACACAAGAGGGATTCGGGGGCATGCCTGGGCTGACGTGCCTGGGGCTGACATGTCTGCGGACACCTCTGCTGGGTGATTTGTGAGCCTCTGTAGGGTGGGCTTGGTGGGCCATCAAGGAAGGTTTTTGCATTTCACCGTGTCTCTTTTCTATTTTGGATTAACCTAGTCTCTCTCACCAGTGTCACTGACCATGTCTCCCAAATGGCCCACATGTGCCCACGCTCCTTCGGGACCCTGAAGTGCAGTGCTGACTGGCACTGGGATTGCAGGGCGCACCCTGTGTGCTGTGGCCGTGTGCCTGGCCTCTGCCTGCCTGTGTCCTACCGTATCGGTCAGCTTACCTTTTGCCCCAGACCTCTGTTGCCCTGAGCCTGGTGCAGGAGGGCCTGGAGTCTGTGCTGGCAAGCATCCATGCATCCCATTTCACATGCTGGTTGCAGATTCTTCCCTCATTTTATGATGCTCTGAGTCTTGTCATCTATATGAGGAAAGCTCCAAGTATATTTGAGAAAAACTATTTTAATAAATTTCTATTTTCACCTCTTTCCCCTTCTTTTCATTAAAAAATTGGACACCTTATGCTGTAAGCTGTCCGTCCATGTTATGTACTCAGAGGTGTATCCTTCTCAGGCAGAAACCCCCACCCCTTTCTCCTGGGTTCTGAGGAGAAAGGCGGCGAGCTCGTGTGGCGAGGCCCTTGAGCACTCAGCACCTTCTTCTATCGTGTCCCATGCAGCTCTGTGAACGCAGGCGTCCCGGTCTCTGTTGGGTGGATGTGGAGGCTGGTTGAGGTTCCTTGCAGCGCTTTTGCCATCCTGCACATGATGCAGAGACCCGGCCTCTCCAGACAGCGGGAGCTGCTGTGCTTCGAGTGCTGGACCAGCTTTCCTTGGGCTTCTGCAGCAGCGCCCTCCGGGTTCCCCTCTTCCCCTCTGACTCCACTGACTTCTCACCACTGTCAGGTCTTGAAGGGGAGGCCTGGGCTGGGCGGGGACTGGTCTCCTTCCTCCACCACCTTCCATGACAGGCTCGATTCATCCCTCACATGCTGCCCTCCCAACCTGCCCCTGCAGTGGGCACCTCCACCCTGGGCCCCAGCCTCAGTGACAGGTCCACATCTTCTCACCGTGTCTCCTCAGACATCCAGGAGGCCCCTCAGACTTAAGTCCCAAACGTGACTTGGATTCTCCCCTCGCCTCCAGTGTACCCCTCCCTCAGTCTCCTGCCTCTCAGGAAGGGCTGGCCCTGTCCCTTCTGCTTGAGCCCACACCCTCTAATACTCCACGTGAGCAAGCTCCTGGGCTCGGCCTTCAAAATCCCTGAGTTTACACTTTCTCACCCCCATTGCTGCAGCATGCCCTTGTCCCCATCTCTTGCCTGGAGCACCGTGGAGCCATGCACCTGTCAGAATGAGCAGTGCCATCCTAGCCGCCCCTGCTCTATGCCCCATGGCTTTCTGCCTTGGACTGGGCTCTGTGGGGCAGGGCTGCCAGTTCGGTTTGCATGCTTGTTTTGTCCATCCAGCATCTCAGGATGGCTCGCCGCGTCGTGGGAGCTCAGCAGATGCTTTGCCACGTGAGTGGGAGAGTTCTCAGCTTGCGTTTGCCATGCACCGCCTGTCCCTGTGGGCAGGGCAGTTCATAACCCTGTAACCAACCCTTGGGTATGCCAGGCACCGCCAAGGGGGCTGCCAGGAGGGGTCGGAGCTCAAGGGCCAGCCTGAGGGAGACAGGAGGCTCAGAGACCAGGGCTTAGCTGCACAGGAGGTCATTTTGAGACAGTTGCTGAGTCCTAGTTCATATGAAGAAACGTTTCCCTGGGTGTGGGCTCCAGCCTCATCTTCAGCCCTCATCTTCAACCCTTATCTCCAGCCTCATCTCCAGCTTCATCTCCGGCCCTCATCTCCAGCCTCATCTCCAGCTTCATCTCCAGCCTCATCTCCAGCCCTCATCTCCAGCCTCATCTCCAGCTTCATCTCCAGCCTCATCTCCAGCCCTCATCTCCAGCCTCATCTCCAGCCCTCATCTCCAGCCCTCATCTCCAGCCTTCATCTCCAGCCTCATCTCCAGCTTCATCTCCAGCCTCATCTCCACCCCTCATCTCCAGCCCTCATCTCCAGCCCTCATCTCCAGCCTCATCTCCAGCCTCATCTCCAGCCCTCATCTCCAGCCCTCATCTCCAGCCCTCATCTCCAGCCCTCATCTCCGGCCCTCATCTCCAGCCTCATCTCTAGCCTCATCTCCACCCCTCATCTCCAGCCCTCATCTTCAGCCTCATCTTCAGCCTAATCTCCAGCCTCATCTCCAACCCTCATCTCCAGCCTCATCTCCACCCCTCATCTCGTCTGATCTCCAGTCCTCATCTCCAGCCCTCCTCTCCACCCCTCATCTCCAGCCTCATCTCTACCCCTTATCTCTAGCCTCATCTCCAGCCTCATCTCCAACCCTCATCTCCAGCCTCATCTCCAGCCCTCCTCTCTACCCCTCATCTCCACCCCTCGCCTCCATCCCTCGTCTCCAGCCTTGTCTCCAGCCCTCATCTCCAGTCTGATCTCCAGTCCTCATCTCCACCCCTCCTCTCCACCCCTCATCTCCAGCCTCATCTCCAGCCCTTATCTCCAGCCTCATCTCCAACCTCATCTCCAACCTCATCTTCAGCCTCATCTCCACCCCTCATCTCCAGCCCTCGTCTCCATCCCTCATCTCCAGCCCTTATCTCCAGCCTCATCTCCAACCTCATCTTCAGCCTCATCTCCATCCCTCATCTCCAGTCTGATCTCCAGCCTCATCTCCAGCCCTCATCTCCAGCCTCATCTCCAACATGGGATGAGCTCCTGGTGGTCAGCTGTGTTAGTGCCAGTCCCTGCCCAGAGCCTCTCAGCACAGCTGACTTTTACACTCATCTTTCCTTGTGGGGAGTTGGCACTGCCACATGGGGAACCTAAATCACGAATGTCGGCCTGGATGCCTGGCAGCCTGTCACCTGTCTGCGTGTTGGAGGGCCCTTGGCTTCTGAGACTGGGTGAGCTGAGGAGGGCAAAGGCCTGTGTGGTGTTTGTTCCAACAGAGGGTTATGGTGTGACAAGGAGGAGCATCCCAAAGTCAGATGGCCCCTACTGCTGCCCCAGGAGGGCACTACTTTGGGGTCAGAAGTTGTCAGGATGTATTATCTTAGGCTCCACCAAGGATATGAAATGAATATTAGCTGCTGCTGCTTTGAAAGATGCTGTCATTGTGGTTTTTGCCCCGGTTCAGTTCCTTCTGATTTTATATATTCAAGGTTGAAAAGCTCCTTGGAACACACACACACACACACACACACACACACACACACACACACACACTTTAAAGGGAGAAGTGCAGGTCTGTGTCTCAGCACCAGGTGTACTGCCCTCCCTGCAGGCTGTGGCAGCCGCGCTGCCAGGCGAGGTTGCACGTGGGAGCTGGGCTGCAGTGAGGAGGGCACCATGCTGAGGAGTGGAGAGGCAGATGGAGCAGGAGGGGACTGGGTCCCTCTCTCCAGGGGTCATCGGAGTCCTTGTGCTGCCACCCTCAGGGGAGACACATGTCCCCCAGGATCCTGCACACAGGCATGCACTTGCACTGTGTCCACACACAGACTTGCAGCTCAGAAGTGGGGTCCACGGACAGCACGGGCCTGGAGACATGTCGCCTGCTTCCCTTCCATGTTGTTCTGTTTTATCCCATTTCATTTTTTAACATGCTGCTCACAGACTCTGAATTGATTTGCCGGCTCCTTGGAGGGTCATGGCTGGGTCTGAAGACCTCTGTGCTAGTGGAGCAGAGAGTGGCCCAGCATGTGGGAGTGCAGTGAGCCACCAAGCCAGGGCATCCTCTCCTGAATAGTCTCTCTGTGCTACACTCAGCCTCAGAGAACCTCCCAGACGCACCTTTCCAAGGCCTCAGCCTCTGGTGTGGATGCTATGCTCTTCTGCATTTAGTCCAGCAAGATATTGTCTTGAAATGTAAAGGATGAAATTTTAAAAGGTAAAGCATATATTAGGTGCAAATTGGATTGTTAAATTCTCTTTTTTTTTTGAGACCGGGTTTCACTCTCCCACCCAGGCTGGAGTGCAGTGGTGTGATCATGGCTCACTGCAGCTTTGACTTTCTTCCAGCTGGAAAGGACTGGGTCCCTCTGTGCAGGAGCCATCAGAGTCCCAGCCACTTAGGGGGCTCAAGCGATACTCCTGCCTCAGCCCCCCAGGTAGCTGGGGCTATAGGCACACACCACCACACCCAGCTAATTTTTGTATTTTTTGTAGAGGCAGTGTCTTGCCATGTTGCCCAGGCTGGTCTCGAACTCCTGAGCTCAAGTGATCCTCCTTTCTCGGCCTCCTAAAGTGCTGGGATTATAGGCATGAGTCACCATGCCCAGCTGATTATTAAATTCTTAATTCATTTATTTATATTTCTTCTCTTTGTACTGAAAACATTTAATGCATTTGAGCAACTTGCAGGCCTTTGTTGCCTTATTTTAGGAACATCATGTGGTGATTGAATAGTTTTTATGTTCAAGGTAGAAAATTTTATCAGTGGCTCAAAATGAAAAATTTATACTACAGTATATTACTGTAACTCAATAAAATTTGGAAATTATATGTTCTAATAATTCCTTTTGTCTAGTGTTACTGACAGAATAAACCTTAATAAAGGTTAGATTCCTCATGTGACACTATTCACATAAATATTTTAAAACTTTCAAAACATTAATTTCAAAATAAAATATCCATGATATCCATGGATGTGTGTGGCCCAGACAGACTTCCTGCAGAGGAGCAATTGAGTCCTTGTCAGCTGAGCTGACATATTCAAGAGACTTGCGGAGGAGCAGAGATTGTGCGGACTTAAGTTACATTTTAAAATACTTTGTCAGTTTCCTTAAAACAAATGTATTTACTTTAGTGTAAATTCCAATTCTGGAGGCGTGTTATAGAAATTTTTATAGCTGTTTAATTATGGTATATGTTTAAATTGTAAGCACCAAAAAATGCTGACTTACTGGGATCTTTTTCCATGGGTGACTTTGTTTTTGTGACTATACTTTTTTTGTAAGTATAATGTGTATATATGGAAATTTGGGAAGAATCCAAGAAGTGTAGGCCAATGGAAACAAGTTATTAATACAAATAGTACTGTGTATGAGAGTACACATTAAGAATGTTGTACTTTAATTCATAAACATGTTTACAGTGGTCCACATGTGCCAGGAGATGTGGGAATGGCTGCCCCTGAAGTCATGTAGAGAAATGGGGTCCTCATCACACACCATACACAAACATCAGCTCACAAATGGATTAAAGGCACTTAAGACCTGAAGCCAAAAAAAAACTCCTAGGAGAAAACACAGGGGAAAGCTCCATGACATCAGTCCTGGCAATGATTTTTTTTTTGGACATGACACTAAAAGAATAAGCAACAAACTAAAAGTAAACAATTGGGATTACATTGAAGTAAAAAGTTTCTGCACAACAAAGGAAACAACCCACAAAATGAAAAAGGAACCTGTGAATGGGAGAAAATATTTGCAAAATGCATATCCAGTAAGGGGTTAATATCCAAATACGTAAGGAACTCATACAACTCAGTGGCAAAAACCAAATAACCCAATTAAAAAATGGCAAAGGGCCATAGTAGACATTTTTCCAAATAAACTCTACAGATGGCCAGTAGGTATATGCAGAGGTCTCAGCATCACCCATCATCAGAGAAATGCAGTCACAACAGTGAGCTGTCACTGCATGCCTGTAGAATGGCTGTTATCAGAAAGGCAAAAGATAACAAGTGTGGGTAAGGATAGGAGAAGAGGGAACCCTTACACTATTGGTGGGAATGTAAATTGTACAGCCATTGTGGAAAACAGCGTGGAGGTTCCTTGAAAAATTAAATATGGAACTACCATATGATCCACTACTGGGTATATCTCCAGAGGAAATAAAATCAGTCTCTCATAGTTGTGCTCCCATGTTCATGGAAGCATTAATCACAATAGCTAAGATATGAAAACCTAAGGGATAAAGGAATGTGCAATATATGTGTGTGTGTGTGTGTGTGTGTGTGTGTGTGTGTGTGTGTGTGTAGAGAGAGAACAAGAATAGCATATTCTGCCTTAAAGGAACTCCTGCAACAACATGAATGAAGCCAAACGTGTGGCTTCACTTATATGTGGACTCTAAAAACATTGAATTTGGCTGGGAGTGGTGGCTCATGCCTGTAATCCCAATGCTTTAGGAGGCCGAGGCAGGTGGATCACGAGGTCAGGAGATCGAGACCATCCTGGCTAACACGGTGAAACCCCGTCTCTACTAAAAAATACAAAAAACTAGCCGGGCGAGGCGGCAGGCACCTGTAGTCCCAGCTACTTGGGAGGCTGAGGCAGGAGAATGATGTGAACCCGGGAGGTGGAGCTTGCAGTGAGCCGAGATCGCGCCACCACACTCCAGCCTGGGCGACAGAGTGAGACTCCATCTCAAAAAAAAAAAAAAAAAAAAAAAAAAAAAACCTTGAATTCATGGATACAGAGAGTAGATTGGTGCTTACCAATGCCTGGGGGTTGTGGTGGAGAGATGTTGGACACAGGGTACAAACTTCCATTTATAAGATGAATAAGTTCTAGAGATCTAATGTACAGCTTGGTGGTTGTAGTTAATAATGTTGCATTTATTGTATGCTTGAAATTTGCCACGAGAGTAAATCTTAATTTGCTGAGAGAATAGATTCTCACCACACACAAAAATGGTAACTAAGTGAGGTGATAGAGGTACATGTTAATTTGCTTGATTGTGATAATCGTATTACAGCGTATACATATATTAAAATACCACATTGCATACCTTAAATAAAAATTTAATATTACCTGTTAGTCTGTTCTCATGCTGCTATGAAGAAATACTTGAGACTGGGTAATTTTTAAAGGAAAGGGTTTAATTGACTCACAGTTTCACATGGCTGGGGAGGCCTCAGGGAACTTATAATCATGATGAAAGGGAAGCAAACATGTCCTTCTTCATATGGCAGTAGGAGAGAGAAGTGCCAAGCAAAAATGGGAAAGCCCCATATAAAACCATCAGCTCTCATGAGAACTCACTCACTATCACCAGGGGGTAACTGCCCCCATGATTCAATTACCTCCCGCTGAGTCCCTCCCATGACACATGGGGATTATGGGAACTCCGATTCAAGATGAGGTTTGGGTGGTGACATAGCCAAACCACATTGTTCCACCCCTGACCCCTCCAAAATCTCATATCCTCACATTTTGAAACACAATCATGCCCTTCCAACAGTCCCCCAACGTCTTAACTCATTCTAGCATTAACTCAAAAGTCCAAGTTCAAAGTCTCATCTGAGACAAGGCAAGTCCCTTCTGCCTATGAACCTGTAAAATCAAAAGCAAGTTAGTTACTTCCAAGATACAATGGGAGTACAGGCATTGGGTATATACCCCCACTCCAAGTGGGAGAAACTGGCCATAACAAAGTGGCTATAGGCCCTATGCAAGTCCAGAATCCAATAGGGCAGTCATTAAACCGAAATGATCTCCTTTGACTCTGTGTCCCACATCCAGGGCATGCTGATGCAAGAGGTGGGCTCCCACGGCCTTGGGCAGCTCTGCCTCTGTGGCTTTGCAGGATACACCTCCCCTCCCAGCTGCTTTCATGGGCTGGCATTGAGTGTCTGCAGCTTTTCCAGGTGCATGGTGCACGCTTTTGGTGGATCTACTATTCTGAGGTGTGGAGGAGGGTGGCCCTCTTCTCACAGCTCCACTAGGAAGTGTCCCAGTGGGGACTCTGTGTGGGGACTCTGACCCCACATTTCCCTTTCACACTGCCCTAGCAGAGGTTCTGCATGAGGGCCCCACCCCTGCAGCAAACTTCTGCATGGACATCCAGGCATTTCCATGCATCCTCTGAAATCTAGGCAGAGGTTCCCAAACCTCAATTCTTGACTTCTTTGCCCAGTACCACATGTAAGCTGCCAAGGCTTGAGGCTTTCACCCTCTGAAGCAATGGCCTGAGCTGTACATTAGCCTCTTTTATCCATGGCTGGAGCTGAAGCAGCTGGGATTCAGGGCACCATGTCCTGAGGCTGTTTAGAGCAGAGAGGACCTGGGTCCAACCCAGGAAACCATTTTTCCCTCCTAGGCCTCCAGGCCTGTGATGGGAGGTGCTGCCCCAAGGGTCTCTCATGTGCACTGGAGACATTTTCATCATTGTTTTGGTGATTAACATTTGGCTCCTTATTACTTAGGCAAATTTATGCAGCAGGCTTGAATTTCTCCCCAGAATTTTTTTTTCTTTTCTATCACATCATGAGGCTGCACATTTTTCAAACTTCTATGCTCTGCTTCCTCTTGAATGCTTTGCTACTTAGATATTTCTTCTGCCAGATACCCTGAATCATCTCTCTCAAGTTCAAAGTTCCACAGATCTCTAGGGCAGGGACAAAGTGCCATCAGTCTCTTTGCTAAAGCATAGCAAGAGTGACCATTACTCCAGTTCCCAACAAGTTCCTCATCTCTATCTGATACCACCTCAGCCTGGACTTCATTGTCCATATCACTGTCAGCATTTTGGTCAAAGCCATTCAACAGATCTCTAGGAAGTTCAAATTTTCACACATATTTCTGTCTTCTGAACCTTCCAAGTCTCTAGGAAGTTCCAAACTTTCCCACATTTTCCTATCTTCTTCTGAGCCCTCCAAACAGTTCCAACCTCTGCCTGTTACCCCGTTCCAAAGTCACTTGCACATTATCAGGCATCTTTATGGCAGCACCCTACTTCTGGTACAAATTTACTGTATTAGTCTGTTCTCATGCTCCTATGAAGAAACACCTGAGACTGGGTAATTCATAAAGGAAATGGGTTTAATTGACTCACAGCTCTGCATGGCTGGGGAGGCCTCAGGGAACTTACAATCATGGCAGAAGGGAAAGCAAACACGTCCTTCTTCACATGGTGGCAGGAGAGAGAAGTGCTGAGCAAAAGAGGGAATAACCCCTTATAAAACCATCCAATCTTGTGAGAACTCACTCTCACAAGAACAGCGTGAGGGTAACTGTTCCCATGATTCAGTTACCTCCCACCGGGTCCCTCCCACAACACGGGATTATGGGAACTACAAGATGAGATTTGGTTGGGGACACAGCCAAACCATATCACCTGGACATCAAACTGCTGTCCTCCTCCAAGTTTTCATACTTTCAGAGAAATTGATGACTTTCCCGACAAGATTACTTAATTTGCAAAGAGATCATTTATAATTACCATGAATCTTACTGCTTTTGTTTAATGAATATACCTGGGAGTGAGACAGCTGTACACTGTGTAAACTGATGTCCAGCCACCTGTATGTGAAGGCCAGAGGCTTCCCTGCCAGCACCTGGCGCCTTCACCCGTTGTACACCACAAAGTTTTATTTGCCAAAAAATAGTCATAACCTCACCATTCAAGGGCGACTGACTGCTGTTAGCTTTGGATATTGTTCCTGTGTGGCTAGTTATGTCTTTTCAGTATTTGAGAGTGTGTTTTCACAGATCTTACATTTTAAAGAAAATTTTACACATTTGTGATTATACTATGAAATCATTTTGCATTATTTTTTCCACTTGCATTGATGACATAAATTCTGAAAGTTCTTGTCAGATATATAATGTCCTTCTTTGAAATGAAGAAAGGAACTGCAAGGTGCCCTCTCCTTCCCTGCCCTTCCTCATGCTGAGACAAGCCCTCAGTCACTCTGCCTCCTCCTCAGCTCCGCTGCTGAGCACAGGCAAGCCCAGCTGTGGCCCAGAAGCGACACTGATGATTAGTAAATTAATTCTTTGCTGAGTGCCAACTGGATGCTGTGCTGAGCCACTGTGGTGGGTGTCTCAGCTCCTGTGACTACTTTGGGAGATGAACATCATGGGATTTGCTGAAAAGTCTTGCTGACTTGCATTAGTCCTGCTCACAGCACCACTTGTAGGTGATGGTCTTCGGGAGTTCTCTACAGTCATTTCTGAACCTCAGATCCTGAGGAGACTGCCTCAGTTCTCTGCTGCTCTCTCTCACTCCTCCTCATGTTCTCTGCCTATCCCTCTGTGCTGTGGTCAGTGTGGTTGTTTTCAGTTCCATCTTCCAGTTCCCAAATTCTCTCTTCAACTGCCTGCTCTCTGTTTAGCCTTCCTATTGAATCTTTAACTTCACCTATTGTGTTTTCACTGTCAGACATTCCTTCCATCTGGTTCTTTTTCCGATCTGCACTGTGCTCTTGTTCTACTGCAGCCTTTGTTTCTCTACAGCTTCACAGATAGTTATTCAACACTCTGCATTGGATTGTTCCAGTGTCTGAGGCTCTGCTCATTGTTGTCTCTGCTGACACCCACTCGTGTTGGGCCTGTCCTTGGGTTTTTCGTAGTGAACTCATATTCAAGTGGGCTCACTATTTGGAACTCCTGAGGGCCCCTGTTGGGCTGTTTTCTTTCTGGAAGGATTTGCATTAATGTATCTGGCTTCCAGGAGTGTTGCACCCAGGACAACACTGCTCCCCAAGGGCCATGGCCGAGCTGGATGGAGGGTGTCAGGTTGAGGGGACAGCCATGTTGTGGCCGAGGCTCATCATGGGGTACCCGGCCAGCCCTAGTGGCATTGGCATTTTCTAACTGCTTCCCCCTCTATTCCTTCCTTGTCTCATTTCAGGGATTTCCCTATTTCCCTTTACTCCTTTTGAAGTAGCAGTATATTAAAAAGCATGTTTGAGTGGGGCATGGAGGCTCACACCTGTAATCCTACCACTTGGGGAGGCCAAAGTAGGAGGATTGCTTGAGGCCAGGAATTCAAGACCAGCCTGGGCAACATAGTGAGGCCCCCGTCTCTACAAAAAATACACAAATTAGCTGAGCATGTTGGTGAACTCCTGGAGCCCAGCTACTTAGGAGGCTGACATGGGAGGATTGCTCAAACCCAGGAGGACTGAGGCTGCAGTGAGCCATGATTGTGCCACTGTACTCCATCCTGGGTGACAGAGCAAGACAGGCGGATCACGAGGTCAGGAGATTGAGACCATCCTGGCTAACATGGTGAAACCTC
The DNA here is from genome assembly GCF_007565055.1 of Rhinopithecus roxellana. Taxonomy (NCBI): domain Eukaryota; kingdom Metazoa; phylum Chordata; class Mammalia; order Primates; family Cercopithecidae; genus Rhinopithecus; species Rhinopithecus roxellana. The sequence continues at coordinate 130,860,087 of NC_044550.1, forward strand.
GTCTCTACTAAAAAAAATACAAAAAAACTAGCTGGGTGTGGTGGCGGGCACCTGTAGTCCCAGCTACTTGGGAGGCTGAGGCAGGAGAATGGCGTAAACCCGGGAGGCGGAGCTTGCAGTGAGCTGAGATCCGGCCACTGCACTCGAGCCTGGGCGACAGAGCGAGACTCCATCTCAAAAAAAAAAAAAAAAGTATGTTTATCTCTCTACTGTCTTTAAAATAAAATTTTCCATACATTTAAAACTGTTTGAAAAGGTAAAGTTTACTTTTAAAACAGCTATACGCTTTACCTTCATCCGTGGCACTGTCTTGGAGCCTCCCAGAGACTCTGGTCTAGCCCTACGGGCGCCCAGCCTGTGCCCATCACAGGAGCAGCGACAGCCCGTGCCCACCTTCCTTGGCCTCTCGGTGGGCATCACACGCTCCCTGGCCACCTTCTCCTTCAGTCTGTTTGGGCTCTGGGACACCCCTCTCTCCTGGTTCTCGAGTTTCAGCTAATTTGGGGGATGTGAATGCTGTGTGTAGAGAGATTTTCCAGAGCACTTTGTTCAGCCTGCCAGATTCTGAGAATTGAATTTTACTCATGAGCGTGACATGAAGTGAAATACCTCCTTCATATTTTTTTATGAAGTTTACATTTTATGATTTATCTTTCAGATATTATTGAGAGCATTTTTGATTTTGTGTATGGCCTTGTGGATTTTCTTCTCATAATCTCAAAGGTATAGTTTGCCTGTGATATTATTTATTCATTTTGAGACGAAGTCTCACTCTGACCCAGGCTGGAGTGCAGTGGCACGATCTCGGCTCACTGTAGCCTCCACCTCCCAGATTCAAGCGATTCTCCTTTCTCAGCCTCTCGAGTAGCTGGGATTATAGCCATCCACCACCACACCTGGCTAATTTTTGTATTTTAGTAGAGACGGGGTTTCATCATGTTGGCCAGGCTGGTGTCAAACTCCTGACCTCAGGTGATCCACTCACCTCAGCCTCCCAAAGTGCTAGAATTACAGGCGTGAGCCACTGTGCCCAGCCTGCTGTGATATTATTTAGATTGCAGCATGATCGTGGATGATTTATTGTGGGCATGGAAGGAAGGACAGCTTTCCAAAGTGTGTATGTCAGCACCTGTGATGTGGCTGCCCCACAGCCTCTGATAAAAACCAGTCCCTGTGGCTGAGGGCCGAGGGCCGCACGTTGGCTTGAGAGGTGTGTGCTCTTTCCTCTTCCTGGCCGACGAGAGGACAGTGAAGAGGTAGATGCAGACTGCCATTGTGTTTTCACTACTGGGAAGTGGGTCAGGGTGGCAGGACCCTCCGAAGCTGGCCCCAGGTGGTCTCACACAGTGCCTGTCGGGGTCTTACTTTGGGTGCCAGAGGACAGACTCTGAAGGGGAGAAAGATGCACATAGCTGGTGTAGGTTGCCGGGCCAGGGATGGCAGTGGGCCCCGGATGCCCAGGCTGCGTGGGGGCGTGGTTGCCCTTGCTGGCTGGCCGGGAGGCAGGGCTGGGGCCCTGCGCTAAGCATGGGGTTGTCAGACAGGAAGTGCAGAATTCCAGTGGGTACGCTGCTCATGTTAAAACTCTCACAGCGCGTGTGGAGGGCCACGGTAGGGGCAGCAGCTGGAAGCCCTGGCTCCGTTTCCCTGGTTCCCTCCCCCTTGGGAGGTTCCTCTGGGCCTCACTTGTTTGGATTTTGGCATGGGGGGTCTTGAAGCCCCAGTGTCCTCCACTTCCTGGGGGTGGCCAGGAGGTACCAGGTTGCCCATCACGGCGGCACCTTCTTGTTCGCTCCCCTGGCCCTGGCAGCCCTTACCTTGGCAGAGAGGAGGACAGAAGTGGGTCCTTGCCAGGCTGTCCGGGAGGTCCTCATGTGAGGGGGTTCCTGCCTAGATAGCAGCAGAGTGCCCGCCCAGGGATCGGATCAAACACGGGTTTGTTCAGCCTCTAGAGCTCCATTCTGCTCGGCCCCTCTCGCTTCCTGGCATCTGTGTCCCCTGGTGAGCCTGCCCCTTCTGATTCCTTTCCCTCCTGGGCTGAGTCCCGGGCTTGTCCCGCACCTGCCTGACGGCTCTGTGCCCTGGGCCCTTCCTGCCAGTGCAGCGCCAGGTTGTCCTGATCAGGGCTCCCATCGGGGCCGCTGTGGCTTCCTGTTCTTTGTGGCTTCCTCCTGGCTCAGCTGACTGCCTCAAGCTCTTGGCCTCTTCCTGGTCATGCTGGCCTTCCAGTACTGCCTGCCACCCCTTATGCATAACTTGACTTGTTTGTTCTTGTCCCTGGTGCCTTTAAGCCAACCACCCTGCTCTCCTCCAGTTCATTCCACTCTTCCAAGCCCCTTCCTCGGAAGCTTCTCCCCAACCCTCCTGCTGGTGGCCGCTCTTGCACTGCTTGGGTGGGCGGGCCCTGGGTCTGGGGCTCGACTCTGGGCTTGACTCCTCTCTTGCTGCCCCCAGTGGTCGTTGCACCTCTCTAGGCCCCGGTTCCACCCCTATGGGAGGGCAGTGATGCTGGAGAGCACCAGGGGCGGCGAACGTGGCCTTGGGTGGCATCATGGCACATGGGCACTGAGCGGGCTGTTGGTGGCCGTCCCTGAGTGTGGCCCTGGGTGGCATCACAGCACGTGGGCACTGAGTAGACTGTTGGTGGCTACCCCCGACTGTGGCCCTGGGTGGCGTCACGGCACATGGGCACTGAGCGGGCTGTTGGTGGCTGTCCCTGGTGCGTGTGTCACTTACAGGGCATGATACTACTGAAGTTTGTGAAGTTGGTTTCATTGACGCTGTTACTAAGACTGTAATGTCAGACATGCTGGGATCTGTTCTTTTCAAATGAAAAGGATGACTTCCTCTTGTTGGGTGTCACCCAGTCTGGGCGGGGTGGGAGCTGTGACTCTTGACTCATTGGGCCGTCTGGCTTTCCCGGGACACCTCCACCTGGAAAGTGCCTCTGAGAACCTCCCAGAGTCTGCCCGTTGTGTTCCTCAGATGGACATTGCATTTCCTGGAGTTTTGTCATGAGGCTTAATTAACTCATGTCTCTCTCTCTTTTCTTTCAGTCTGCAACTGTGTCTGATGGCGGTAAGTCACAATTTCTGATGTATATATTTTTTATTTTTCATAAAGTTTTCAAATTGTGAAAGTGTATTTGCCGTTTGATGCCCTCAGAAAAGATGAGTTGTTTTCCCTGTCTCCTTGTGGGAGGGTTCTAGGTGAGTTAATTTTGGGGGCGCTTTCTGTGGCACCCAGGTGGCCTCGGCGTGTATTGTGAAAGCTGTTTAAGAGAACTGCCGTGGCTCTGAACACCAGTGTGATAGAGTGCTGTGTGTCTGAGGAGCGCACCCACCCGCCTGCCTGTGTCTGACAAGTTAAAACGTGTTTTTGCTCTTCCCTTGTATAACCAGCTTTTAAACCAGAAAGTTAAGATTTCAAAGTGCTTTCTGGATTTGAGCAATTCAGGAAATTTGGGTGAGACCCAGAATTTTCTCAGGAAAAATATAATAGATGAATTGAGAGTGTGGGATGAAGAGGAATCAAAGACTTACTTTCTGTGTTTAAAGAATTTTGTGCACAGGGATTCTTTTCATGGACTGATTGAAAGGGAAGTAGGCAGGAATGTCTTATTTCACTGAAGATTTCTCTGATGTCATCCTTATCATTTTGGTTCAATGATTAAAAAAAAACCTCTCCCAAGTAAGGAGAGTTCCTCCCAAATATTCCTCTTTTTTTTTTTTTTTACAAGAAAGTAACACTCACGACAGTCCGCAGGCTCTCGAGTTTCATCGTCACCTCACGCTTTTGTCCCCACTTCTGTCCCTGAGAGCTGGATTAGGTGCGCCTGGCGTCGCTGTGGGCCAGGGATGGGCTGAGGCACAGGCTGTGCTGCACAAGCTGCCCAGGGGCCGGTGAGTTTGAGGTGCCACCGTATTTGTGCATTAAAGAGAAACCAAATGTTCTCTCAACTTTCTGTGGTCCTGCAGCTCCTGGCCCCAGTCCTCAGCCTCAGAAAGGGCTGCTGTCCCCAGGTAGGCAGACAGAGCTCAGAGCCCTCGCAGGCCCGCCGCTCTGTGGGAAGGCAAGGAGGACCCCAGGTGGGCGGACAGAGCTCAGAGCCCTCAAGGGCCAGCCACTCTGTGGGAGGAGGAGCATATCTTGGGTTACACACACACGGGCACCTGAAGCTGAGACCAGAGGGATCCCGACACTCGTGTGGTTGAGATGTATTTTGTAGAATAAAAGGAATTCTATTTCCTATTTTATGTGCAATGAAAATCATGTCATTTAATCAGTCTTAAGCTGGGGTGAGGATAAACTTCTTTAATGAAAAGAAACAGGACCCGGAACCAAATCCAGGATAAAGTGACCAATGTTTTGAATGTTCTGTTCACGCTTTCTCTTTCTGCTGTGTTCTCACTTCTCCTTTCTAGCAGAAGACATTCATTTCTGTAGGCAATTTATACATGAAAGATTTACCTGATATGTTTAGTTTCACCGTATATAATAAGTTTTATTTGCCTCCAAAAGATTGCTTCTGTCAGCAATAGATGCAGGAACCTCAGAGTTGTATTATGTGTCCGTTTTACAATTGTTTGAAAACCCGCACCTCCCAAGGGTGGGAAGTCACTGGCTTCTCGCCGTGCAGGCTCTGTGTGTCCCTCTGAGGAAGTATGTCCTGCCACTTGGAGATCCCCTGGCGCTAGGGCTTTCCATGCCTGCTCCTCCTTCTCTTCCCCATGTCAGACCCTGGGGCCACCGGGACAGGCCCATCTTTCCTTGGAAAGCCCCAGTCACAGAGGAGGAGATGGGAGGGAGGAGGAGACGGGAGGGAGGAGATAGTCATCAGCACACCCCGAATTTCAGGAACTGCAGTGGGCAGGCTGGATGTGTTTATTTGGTTCCTTTTTGTGTTTTTGTTATTTTTCCATCTTCAGTTTCTTTTCTGCTTATGAGAGTAAAGAGAACCAGTTATCTTGTTTAATGTGCACATGAACTCTAGGTTGGTGTCACATTCTGCTGTTGTTACATGTAGGGCACCGAGGCAGAGTGAGGAGATCCATCAGCTCACAGTAGACTGCAGGTGAGGTGGCCAGGCTCAGGCCCATGGGGGAAAGCCCCGGCCAAAAGGCCCCCTCCACCCTGGCTCCCACCCACCCCCCAGCCCTGGGCCTCCACACGTCCAGCCCCATGGTCCTGGAGAGTCCCTGCTCCAGCCTTGGACCCTCCAGCGCCTGCAGCCACTGCTGCCCCTTCTGGTGCCTCAGGCAGAAAGAGGCCCCGCAGCCCCCTACCCTCCACGGCAGTGACAGGAGCTGGGGGGTCCCAGGGAAACTCAGGTCATGGTCAGTGGGAGACTCAGTGCACTGAGGTGGGCCTGGGTTTCTATGGGAAAAATGCGCCCCGAGTTCCGAGGAGGGACTGAGGAGTTGGCTTGGGGAGAAACCTGCTCAGCTGGGCTCTCTCTGCCTCGTCGTCATGTCTGGTTTGGGTGATTAATAAATCACTCACTTAAAAATATTTTGTGTTCAATGAGCATGCCAGTTGGAGAGTTCGTGTCCGTGCCACGGTTTTATTCTGTGGCGTGTATCGTGCTTTTATAGCTTAGGCTCTCGCTGGAGAGTTTTAGTTTTGTGGCTTGGTTTTAAGGAAGTTGGATTATGCTGTTTTGGCAATCTTTGTCAAGTTGGAGCGTGGTTTTTTTACTTTTTCAGAAGAAAGGGGCCAGTAGTGGCCACCCATTCATAGCCAAAGAGTGCCCTCCGAGAAAAGGGTTAGGGCTGGTCTCTGTGCGGGGCATGGCTGGGCCGTGGTTGGGGGCAGGGAGCGGATTCCAGCTGGAGAGAAGGAACAACATTCTAGCGTTATAGAGAAACTTAGCAGGGGAATGGTCTGCCTTGTGGGAAGTTATTCAGACAGAAGTGTGAGGTCAAGCTGGAGGTATATGGGGCGTTATGAAGAAATGAGGAAAGGAAGATGCCTGGTTGCTCCTGGAAAAAGGAACCTCTCACCTCTCCTGGTCTGGCTCCGCACGGAGCCAGAACCACAGCCTCACAGAAGCCCATTCTTGTGCCTTCCTCCATCGGTCAAGCTCTGTGCCAAGAGGCTTGCCAGGATCTCCCCACTCACTGAGGCCTCCAGAGGCGGATGTTCCAGCCTCACCTTCTGAAGTCAGGCCTCCAGAGGCGGATGACCACCTCACCTTCTGAAGTCGGGGCGTGGAGACTATCGGGGAGCTTCCAGAGTGCCCGTCTCCTCCTGCACACAGCGTCTGTGCCAGCAGGAAAGCCAGGGAACCATGCAGCTCTGGCTTTGGGGGATGGTGGCAGGTCCACGTGACACCAGCACTCCAGTTGCTTCGCAAACATTCCGTTCTTGCCAGCCTCACCCTGGGGTCCCCCTACACATACCAGTCCCGGTCCTCCATCCCTGTGTCCTCCTCATGTCCCGTGCCTCAGCTCTGCCCTGACCCCACTCTGTCCACTTGGCTGCCACCTACTTGTCCTCCGTGCAGACCTCAGTCTTGGCCCTGTCTCTGCAGCCATCCTCCTGCTCCCTTCTCCTGAACGCTGGCGGTTGTCCCTACAGCAGCAGCAGCAGCAGCGATCTGCCCAGCCCCTGCACTGGACCCCTCCACCAGCTCAGAGCCCCTGTCCCCTCAACCATCCTGCGTCCCACCCTGGTCTGGAAGTCCAATGGCGCCTCAGGAACACATGGTTTTGGTCTTCCCATCTTGACCACCTGCCCCCATCCTGAGCGATGGCCACTGTCAATTTCCTGCCCGTGCTAGGAGCAGCTTCCATCATTTTAATTATTCATCTGTGTCGGTGCTTTTGTCCCCCCAGCTGGTGTGACCTCCACGTGGCAGGTCAAGGTTGTCCCGGTGCCCAGCACAGCGGCTGGCGTGAGAACTGTCTGTTGAGTGAATGATCCGGTGTTCAGCAGACATCAGCCAGAGCGTTGGGGCGAGGCTTGGGCGGGGACAGTGGCTTTCGGTGATTTTCCTTTTAGTCGTGAAACCTTCTCAAAAAGCACATACACAAACTGAGTAGAAACAGCACAGAAGCAGAAACTCCTGTGTGACTGGCGTGGGGGGTGGACCCACCGCCGCAGCCGCCTCCTGGGCTGCTCTGCGCGCCCGCCAGGCTCTTCCAGTGCCTTCATCCACCACGCGGGCCTTCGGAGCTCGGACCTGGCCATGGCCGAAGATTCCGGCTCCACCCGCAGCTTCACAGCCGAGAGGCCGACCTCTTGGGGCAAGTCACTTTCTGTCTCCTAGTCTTATGTCTTCATCTCGCCCGTCCTTGTTAGGGAACAGGCACTGAGGCCCGGGGAGCTGTCATAAACGGCTGCCTGATGGTGGAGGGTTATTGTAATTGCCAGATTAACTTGGGGGACTTTAAAGTGCATTCCTTTTTAAAATATAAAGTATAATTGTTGATATTTTTGGCAAATGCCAAAATTTGTATTCTATAAAATTTTGAAAGAGAAAGGGAAAAGCTTGAGAGTAGCACCATCAGTACTTATATAGAATTAGTTGATAAATTTACATTTTCCTCATCAGAAAAACAGTGCAACCTAATTGCACATTTTCCAAAAATGTTTGCTAAATAGCAGAAACAGAATGTTAATTTGTAATGCGCTATTGTGGGAGCGGTGGTTTTAACCAGAACCCTTTACTTGGTTTAATATGTCACATTCTTTTGGTTTGCTTTTGGACTTCAAAATGATGCTCAGAATAACACAGTGTATTTATAGGGTGTGGAATACTGTATTAGTATTTGTAAACAGGAGGCAGACTGGAGATTTTCAGTTTTGGAAGCGTGGAGACTTGATTTCTGCCAGGATGCCTTCCGATGTACTTGTTTCTTTCCAACTCTATGAGGTATTTGGAGAGAGTTTTTATTACTAATTTTTAATATTGTGAAATTGTTTTTTCAAGCAAACAAATTCAAAGGCAATAAAGCCACTAACCGCATGCCTGTCTTCCAGAGTTCATGTGTGCGAGCCTGGGGGCCTGTGCCTGAGAAGTGACTGGCTGGGGCGACCCCAGAAGCCCTTGGTGCCTCTGTGGCTGCATCACCTCCCCAGAGGCCGCACTTGGAAGCAGGCGCCACCCCTTCCCACTCCAAGGGAGTTTCTTAGTTAGATTCTTGGGGAAAAGACAAACCAAGAACTCCTCTCATGCAACCCTAGGCATGAGAAGCAGTGTCCGCACTGTTTGGTGGTCTGGAGGCCGCGTCAGAGAGGGCTGCCTGGGGTCACTGGGGGCCGCGTCAGAGAGGGCTGCCTGGGGTTGTTGGAGGCCGCGTCAGAGAGAGCTGCCTGGGGTCGCTGGGGGCCGTGTCAGAGAGGGCTGCCTGGGGTCGCTGGGGGCCGCGTCAGAGAGGGCTGCCTGGGGTCGCTGGGGGCCGCGTCAGAGAGGGCTACCTGGGGTCTTTGGGGGCCGCCTCAGAGAGGGCTGCCTGGGGTCGTTGGGGGCCGCGTCAGAGAGGGCTGCCTGGGTGCTCCAGGGGGCTGCTCCTACTCAGCTTCTCGGTCTTGGTCCACAAAACTCCACCAAGCCACTTGCTCACGATCTGTACAGTTTTCTGTATATCTTAATAGTTTACTAAAATGATTAATATTATTTTAAACTTCTGGAACTTTTAACCTAAGGACTTTCAAAATGGTCTGAAAATGTTAATAGATTTGCTCTCAGGAGAGTATGTATGAAGTTGCAGAAAGAAATTATTATGTAGATTGGGTTGAAAATCAGATTGGCCAAAATGATTTAAGGAAAAGGTCTAGAAGTAGATCCTGAGCGTGGGGAGGGCTCAAGGGCTTTTCTCAGGGACAGGACCTGTGCAGTTCTGTGCAGTTTAGGAAAAGCCTTCCCTACCCTCAGGCTGGATGAACTGCGGGAAACAATCCCCTCTGGGCACACACCCAACAGAAAGCTTTGAAGACTTTCTCCTTATTGTCAGTTTTCAGCAGTTTGACTACGATGAGTCTCAGGTTGGTTTTTCTGTGTCTGTTGTGTTTGGGATTTGTTTGTCAGGTATTTTTTCATTGCTTCCCGCTTTTGAGACTCTGTAATTATGCAAGCATGTTAGGCCACCTGGTTTTCCCTTCGAATCACAGAGGCCGTTTCGTGTTCAGGCTTCTGTGTCCCCTGCATGCTTGCCATTTCATTGTTTCTCTCCCTCTATCCTGCAGTTCACTCATCTGTCACTCTAGCATCAGATATGCAGCTCATTCCCTCCCATGATGGAACTCCTGCCAATGAGCCCGTCATCTCAGAGACTGTGTTTTCATCTTTAGCAGTTCCTTCTGTTTTTTTCATTTCTTTCTACTGATTCTCTTCACGCTTTCCTTTAAAACCCCAAAAATGTTGGCCGGGTGCAGTGACTCACACCTGTAATCCCAGCACTTGGGGAGGCTGAGGCGGACAGATCAGCTGAGGTCAGGAGTTCCAGACCACTCTGGTCAACATGGTGAAACCCCGTCTCTAATAAAAATACAAAAATTAGCTGGGCATGGTGGCAGGTGCCTGTTTTCCCAGCTACTTGGGAGGCTGAGGCAGGAGAATCACGTGAACTTAGGAGGCAGAGGTTGTAGTGAGCTGAGATCTTGCCATTGCACTCCAGCCTGGGGGACAGAGCGAGACTGTCTCAAAGCAAAACAAAACAAAACAAAAAAACCCCAAAAATGTTTGTATATTTATAAGACATGTAAAGCCCTTAGATGCCAATGTTGTCATCTCTGTCTTTCTGGGTCCCTTTACTGACTGATTTTTCTCCTGGTTATGGGTTTCATGTTTCTGAGTATTCATTTGTCTGGCAGTTCTTGATTGAGTGCTGAATTTTGTTGTCTTCCTTTAAAAAGTACAGAGGTTTGTTAAGCTACATGTTGGGACTCCTCTAACAGCTGGGGATTCACCCAGAACTGGCCAGAACTCGGCAACCCCCTGACCCTGTGTGAGTTCTGGCAGCTCTTCCGGCCATAGCCCCCAGCTGATCTTTGCCTGCCTCATGGGGTCTTGGCTGTGCATGTACAGCTTAGAACTCAGCCACAGCTGGAGGCTCCTGTGAGGTCCCTGGGCACTTTGCCTGCTCGCTGTCTCCTGCACCTGCAGTTCCAGCCACCCTGGCCTTCCCTGATTCTGGTCCCTGTCTTCTCAGCTCTGGACGGTGGTTCTACCTGGGCCCCTCCTTGTGCTGTGGTTCCTGGAGTGTCTCTGGGCAGACAGCTCTAGGTGGTCACAGGGCTCACCTCATTAATTTTTTCATCAGGAATTAGAGTCTTGTGACTGTGGTCCAATTTTTGGGAACGGTTGCTTCGCATATTTTTTCTTTACTTTTTATGGTCTTTTCCCGCATGTTCTGATGCTCTGCGTATTGTGTCTACTTTTCTAGTACTGTCTGGCAGGAGGGGAAGGCCAGTCCCAGGTGCTCTGCCATGGCAGGTAGAGCTTTGTGATATAATTTTTTCCACCTTACTTGTGGGATGTGGTCTATAAAGTTCAGAACAAAACTCAGGTCATGATGGCACCTTGCACAAAGAGCTTCAGTGATTTCCCAGAAGCTGCCTCACAACCCAGAAAAAGCAGGTTCTCCTCTCCCGAGGCCCGTCCCTGGAGCATCTGAGGCCAGCACCGTGCCGGGCACAGAAAGCAGCCAGTGAATGAACAAACACCTCAGCCTGGTTCCAGTACATATCGATCACCTCATTTCTGTAAGATTCTGGTGGACTTCATCAAGCCTTCAGCTCTAAAAAGTAAGAGCATCAGAATGAGGTCGTCAGATGAAATCATGGAGTGTTTCCCTGTATACAGCAGGCATCAATCTTCTGTGGCTGTCAAGGGTCACAGCCAAGCTCTGCCTTCTGGAGCTGGGGACGCTCAGTCTTGCCCCTCCTCAGTAGCACCACCCAGGAAACAAAGCAGGGCCCTGACAATGGCCCCTTGGTTGATGGGAGAAATTTTGGAGTAGCTTGCCTCCTTGAAAGGGACTCTTGGCTTATCCGGACCATGCAGGGGTATGACTGCATCTGATTCAGTGGCTGTCCCGGGACTGGTGGTGGCAGTGGCATTTCCTGAGCAGTGCGTGGCCAGGCACTCCACATCTTTAATTCATCTGATCCCTGCAGCAGCCCCGTCAGGCGGGTGCCATGCGGCTCCTGTCAACAGTGATAGCCAGGGTCCCAGGAGGGCAGGCCACCTGCAAGGCTTTGAGTTTGGTCCCTGAGCAGGGGCCAAGCTCTGACCCTTGTGGTGGGCACCAGCCATGCCCTTGCCCACCACATGGTGCAGGGGTGTTGCCACCGCTTTCTGCTCCTGGAAGCTCAGGGACCTGGACAGGGATGTGGCCAGGAGCGCAGGAGTTGGCTTGGGCCCATCTCACTGACATTGAGTGTGATTCAGGTTGGCCGCGTGTGCATGTTTGCTCCTTGTCTGCGGGGCTTGCCCCTCTGTGGCTTTGAGCAGCAAGGCTGGCCCTTACTCATTGTGTCAGGAAGGAATTGGGTCCTCAGGTGAATGAGTGTGCCATGAACAGAAATGACAGGGCTGCGCTCTGAGAGCTGGTCATAAGCCTCCTTGTAGTGTTCTTCCACTAACCGCGTATCTCTGGTCATTGTTTGTCACGGGTCTGTGATGATGAGAAGCGTTTATATAAATGTTTTAAAATGTCAAGAGTAGCCAGATCTGAGAGTCCTGACAAAATTTACTGTTTTCCCAGCTTTAAAATGACATCCATTTGAGTCACTTCATATTAATCAGGCTGAAGTCCCTGACGCCAGTGGTGATGTATCTTTAAGAATAAGGATGCACTGTGGGGAAATGGCTGGAATTTGGGGAGGCAGGTGCCCAGCCCAGGTTGGACTTGGCCTGGCCGCTCCCCATGTGAGGTACAGAGACCAAGCCTCTGCCCAGCCCGCAGAGCACCTAGGACGTACCCTTCCTGCCAGCATCGCTCTGAACGTGGTGCCCTTCCATGGCATTTCATCTGCCTGCTCCTTCACCATATCTTTTTTTTTTTTTTCCTTTTTTGAGACAGAGTCTCGCTCTGTCGCCCAGGCTGGAGTACAGTGGCACAACTTTGACTCACTGCAGCCTCTGCCTCTTGGGTTCAAGTGATTCTTATGCCTCAGTCTCTCAAGTAGCTGGGATTGCAGATGTGCACCACCACACCCAGCTAATTTTTGTATTTTTAGTAGAGATGGGATTTCACCATGTTGGCCACGCTGGTCTCGAACTCCTGATCTCAGGTGATAGACCCACCTTGGCCTCCCAAAGTGCTGGGATTATAGGCGTGAGCTACCATGCTCAGCTGAACATATGAAATGTAAATAACAAATCTGGAAAGGAATGTAGATAACAAATAGCTAATGAGAATACTCTGTGTCATTATAGAAAACTGCATTTTATATTCAACGATACTAATGTAGAAAGGTGGCTCTGTTCTGCTCACATTTCATGGCACTATTTAAACACTTCAGATGCATTTTTGTTGCAATTGTTTTTCAGGTAATGAAAACTTTTTATCGAAGAATAACTTACACACTGAAAAGTACATACACCATCAATGAGCAATTTGAGAGATTTTCACAGAATAACACACATCTGTGTTATCAGCACTCAGACCAAGAGACAGAACATTACCAGCAGCCCAGGCGCCCCTGCAGGCCCTCAGTCACCAACCCTGGAAGGGACCACTCACCTGACAGCTGTTGCCTGTTTTCAAACTTAAAAAAAAAAAAAGAAAGACTGAGCGCAGTGGTTCACATATGTAATCCCAGTACTTTGGGAGGCCGAGACAGGTGGATTCCCTGAGGCCAAGAGTTCAAGACCAGCCTGGCCAATATGACAAAACCCTGTCGCTACCAAAAATACAAAAAAAAAAAAAAAAAAAGCTGGATGTGGTGGCGCATGCCTATAATCCCAGCTACTAGGGTAGCTGAGGCAGAAGAATCTCTTGAACCCGGGAGATGAAGGTTATAGTAGGCGGAGGTTGCAGTGAGCAGAGTTTGTGCCACTGCGCTCCAGCCTGGGTAACAGAGTGAGAGTCCATCTCAGAAAAAAAAAAAAAAAAAAAAAAAAAAAAAAAAGACTCATGCAGTATATGCTGTTTAGTGTATAGCTTCCTTTATTTAACATAGGATGGGGCATTTTGCTCCTGTGTCTATCAGGAGCTGTTCACTCTCCTTGCTGTGGACTGTCCTGGTGCAAATATGGCGTAATTCCTCCATTATTCTCTTGATGACATCACATTGGTTCTGACTTTTGACCATTACAGATGGTGCCTTATAACATGCTTGTACAGGCCTTTTGGGTGGACATCTGCATACATTTCTGCTCTGATAGGCTGGGGGTTTGTATATATTCACCTGTAGTAAATACTGCCAATTTCCAAATGATTTTTACAGTGTCCACATTGACCAGCAGTATATGAGCATTCTAGGTGTTTGACATCCTCTCAACACTTTCCCTGTAGCCACATACACAGACTTTAATTGTGTTAATAGTTTTAGTTCTCAGTCCCCTGATGACTGTGAATTGATCACCTTTTCATATATTTTTGGCCATTTGAATATCTTATTTCGTGAAGTGCTTGTTCAAGACTTTTGCTTATTTTTCTGTTAGGTTATCTGCCTTTCCTTATTGATTTATAGAAAATTTTAAAAATATATTCTGGAAATGATTTTATGGTGGATTTATATATAGTTTTCCCTTAGTATCTGTAGGGAATCAGTTCTGAGACCCCTTGCGGATACCAAAATCTGCAGATGCTTGACTCCCTGATATAAAACAGTGTAGCGTTTGCATATAACCTACCCCCACCCTCCTGGATACTTTAAATCATTTCTAGATTACTGATAACAGCTAATACAATGTGAATGCTATGTAAACAGTTGTTATACTATATTGTTTTTATTTGTATTTTTTGTTGTATTGTTATTTTTTATTTTTTTCCATTAATTTTTTCCAAATATTTTCCCAAATATTTTCCATCCACAGTTAGTTGAATCTGTGGATGCAGAAATGCGGGTGCGGAGGGCTGGCTGTATTAGATATACCTTGTGTTTTGGATTTATGTGTTTATAGATTTATGTATGTAGTTAAGCCTTTCTATACCTTACCTGTTAATTCTCTTAGTGGTATCTTTTGAGGACTGAAAGTTCTTAATATAATCCAAAGTATCATTTTTCCCCTTAGGGTAATGCTTTTGTCCTTTTAGAGCAGAATTTGCCCTTCTCAAGACCATGAAAGTAAATCTATTTTGTTTTATCTTCAACATTTAAATCTCTGATTCATCTGGAATTGATGTTTTGTGTATGGTGTGAGGTAGGGGTAAGATTCATTTTTTCTATGTGGTATTCAGTTATCCCAGCTCCATGTAATGAAAAGACGATCCTTCCCACTAACTTGAAGCAAGACCTGTATCAGGTAATCATATATTTGTGGGTCTGTTTCTAGCCTTTGTATTCTGTTCCATTGATCTCTTTGTCTGTCATTGGATCAGGACTTCATGTCGTAATTCTTGTCACTGGCATTTGGATATCTAGTGCTATAGTCTTCATTTTGCTTGTCTTTAAGATTGCCTTGGTTATTCCTGGCCCTTGCATTTCCTTATATATTTTGGAGGCAATTTTCAAGTCACTGGCAGCTTTCCAGAGTCGTCTTCACTTTCGTCCAAGCCGTTTGAGACATAGCACTTCTGGAATCTGTGTTGATGCTTTTCCTGGAAATGTTATCACAAGCCACATGCAGCCATTGACATTTGGACAATTGGGTTTTTTTTTTAATTGCTGTAATTATACATATGTGATCTTCAATATGTAGTTACTCATTCTTGCTCTCAAAGTCTTGAGACCATTCCTCCCAAGAATAAATACTAAATCTGGCTTGGTTTGCCTTTTAAAAAACCATTTCTTCTGGATGAATGACCTCTATAAGTATCTAACACCAGCATCAATAGAGATTATTTCAGGCTAATGTGTCACCCTCAAATAGACTCCTGTTCAAAAGAAGGTGAGGGAGCAGCCTGGGACACACAAGACCTTGCAAGGACTTGAGAAAAAAGGGACTGGTTGCATCAGAGAAGCCAGTGGGAAGGCCCTGTGTGTCTCTGGGTACCCAGTTGGACTGCAGTGGGATGCCACACTGGCTGTGATGGAAGAAGGAGGAGCTGTGCAAGTGTGTGGCCGGCCAGAGCCCACCCTGTGGTCAGGATGGCCGAGCAGAGCTGAGACCTGAAAGATGGGTGAGGATTAACCCTCATCTGAGTTTGGGAAGATAGGAAGAACCAGGAAAAAGCTGAGATGGCAGCCAGGGGGTCGTGAGGAGCCCAAGAGAGAGTGGTCGTGTGTGCACATGCCCATGGGGGGAGCAGTGGAACGATGTGAGAGGGGTCCCAAGACTAACCTCAGGGTTTTGCCTCAGGCAGCCCGGAGGATGAGGGTGTTTGCAGAGATGGGGAAGACTAGGGTGGGAGGAGCAGATAGTGGGGCGATAACCAAGAATTCTGCTTTGGACATGGGATATTTGAGATGTTTATTCAAAATCAAATGGAGGTATTGTGTAGACAGTTGGATAAATGAGTACAGAATGCAGAAAAGTGGTTGGGCTTGAAAGTAGAAATTTGGGAGTCAGAAGCAATTCAATGAAACTCATTGCCTCGGTAAACTTGAGTAATTAGAGATCATGCAGAAAAGGCAAGTCTCAAACCTGTAAGACACATGGGAACCCAGAAGATGCTGGAGATGTGGTTTGAGAGGCAATAGGACATAGAACAAGTAAGAGTATGGTCTCTGGAGACAAATTATTTAGGTTTACATCCTAATTCTGCTACTTCCTAGCTGTGGGTCTCCTTTCTCTCATCTGTAAGATGGAATAATAGTAGGACCCATTAGTTAGAGAGTTCTTATGGGAAGTAAATGATTTTAATATATGCGAAGTACATAGGACAATACCTGGTACATAATAAGGAGTTATATAAATGATAGCTGCCATTATTTGTAGTATTACTAATGTTGTTTTAATTGCATTTTCAATATAATTTACTGAGTGAATAAAATTATTTAGAGGGACTGGGTAGAGAAAAGAACCCAGGAGGTCCTGAAGAAGGTTACAAGATCAACAGAAGAGAAAGAGCATCAGAGGAGAAAAACTCTCTACTTCGATTGTTAAAAACCCAATTTTAAAATAAGCAATGTTGAACCGAGCACGGTGGTGCACACCTATAATCCTAGCTGTGGATTATAGGGAATGCTCGGGAAGTTGAGGCAGGAGGCTCACTTGAGGCCAAAAGTTTGAGGCCAGCCTGGGCAATATAATTTGACCCCTTCTCAAAACAAACAAACAACAATAAATGACAAAAGTTTGAAAACAACTAAATGAGAAGATATAACAGGCAATATTAAGAAAAAAGAGAAGTGACATAACAATATTAATATCAGACAAAGTGAAAAAGCAATAAAAAGAACAAAGAAGACAGTATGCACCAAAAGTAGCATGAGATTTGCAGAGCAGAAGTAAACGGCATGGTATCAACATGGGTAAGTACTCCGAGGGGAGATTATAACACACCTTTTTCAGAAACAGAGAGATCAAGCTGATAAAAAAATAGTAAGATTACAAAGTATGTGAATGGAAAAACGAACAAATTAAATCTAACAGACACATAGAGAGCTTTGTACCCAGTAGAAAATACATTTTTTTTTTCTTCAAAAGTACATGGAACATTTACCAAAGTTGTGACATACAATATGCCACACATGCAGTTGCTACAAATTAAAAAAAATTATAGCATACAGAGAGTGGCTCCTGACAGCAGTGTAACTGAATAGAAGTCAATCATAAAATGATAATAAAAAAGAATTCATACATTTTAAAGTTTAAAACCATACTTCTAAATAATCCATGCTTCAAGGAAGAAATTAAAATGGAAACTCTCATGCAATTTAGAACCATTTATAATTCTATACTACACATCATCACCAGTAGAATATAGTCCAAGTGATTTTCAGTGAAAAAATTGTAGCATTAAATGTATATATTAGAAAAAATGTTTGAAAATATAGGAAATAAGTTTTCAACATAAGCAAGTAGGGAAAAAAAGAAATGCAAATTAAGATTAAGGAAATGAAGATAAAAGCAGAAATTATCAAAGTAGAAAAAACCCAAACAGTATATAACTAAAAGTATGATCAGAAATATAATCAAGAAAAAGAGGGAGGCCAGGCACAGTGGCTTATACCTATAATCTCAGCACTTTGGGAGACTGATGCAGGAGGATTGCTTGAGCCCAGGAATTTGAGACCAGCCTGGGCAAAACACCATCCATACAAAAAAAGAAAAAGAGGAAGAGGACAAAGACTAACATCAAGAATGAAAAACAGGTCCTAAGTACAGTTAGAGACTTAAGAAGTAATACTGTAGGACAATTCCATTAACAACATTATACTGTACATTTGGTTAACTGGACAATCTTTAGAAAATATAAATGATCACAGTTGACCTAAGAAGAAGTAGAAAGTGATTAGATAAATCAACATAGGCAAAAATGATTTGGAAGTCAAAGATCAAACTCCCCATAAGGCACCATGCCCAAACCAATATACAGATGAGTTTATCAGTGAGCTTAGGCTAAGTAACATTGCAATAACAAATAACACCAAAAATCCTGGTGGGTTTAGCAAAGCAGAAGTTCATTTCTTACACTACATTACATGCCTACTGCAGTTTGGCTTTGTTTTTCTTCGAAGTGTTTTCCTCCAGGAGCCAGGCTATTGGAGCAGTTCCTAAATGGGGCACTGCAGGCCTTGTGGCAGGGCAGAATCAGGTCATGGCTCCCAGCCGTACTGTTTCCCATTCATTGGCCAAAGTGTAACGCATGGTTCAGCCTGACATCAGTACACAGGGCTTGAATGATCTTCCACAAGGAGGGGCAACACACATGTCCAACTTAATAATATTGTCTTTACACAGGGCATGGAAGATGGGAAGCTTCTCACCTCAGTTTGCAAGACTGGCATATACCTGATACCAATACTGGAGAAAGATGGCACAGGAAAGTTGAATTATTCGCCAGGTTCACTTATGAGTAAATATAGAAGTTTCCAAATAAAATATTAGCAAATCGAATCCAGTAGCATTTTTTTAATGCATCCTTGAGAAGTTTGGTTTACACAAGAAATGCAAAGATAGTTCACCATTAGGGAATTTTCCATTCATCCCACCATTCATTCAACAGTTATTTTTGGGGGGCTCTCACTTTTCTTCAAAAAACTCTTCTAGGAACTAGGGATACATTGGTAAACAAAACAACGGATAGTGTTACATTAATAGATTAAAGGAGGAAGATCATATTATTACCACACTAGAGGCCAAAGGAGCGTCTAATAGAATTATTGATAAAAAGCACTCTTTCCTTTTTTAAAAAGTTATACTTAATAGAATACATAAATGTATTCTATTAATTATTATATATATTCTATTAGTAATAGTATTAGTATTAGTAATACTGAATACTCATTAGTATTACCAATTACTAATAGTATTAGTAATACTAATTACTAATTAGTATCAGTTATTAGTAATATATATAATAATGAATAGAAAAAGTACTCATTCCTTTTTTAAAAAGTTATACTTAATAGAATACATATAATAATAGTGTATACTATTAGTAATAGTATATATATTAGAAGAATTCCTGTTAGAGCCAGGAATAGGCAAGGATGTTCTCTATCTCAGCGACTGTTTAACATTGTATTGTAGATTCTGGCCAGCACTACATGGCAAGAAAAATAATATTAACCTTGGGAAGAAAAAAGATAGTCATTATTTGCAAATAATATTATTATCTAACTATTATACAAAACCAAAAGCATAGCCCATGGCCAGGCCCAACTTTTAAACCTGGCAGAGTTCAGTGAGATAAACCCTAGTGGCTTTCCTAAACAAAACACATGATTTCCATGGGAGCATATGTATGTTGGTAAAAATATTTTAAAAATTGAACGGACCAACACCAAATTAATAAGATGGATTATCTTTGGGGAGGGGGTATAGGACCAGAATTTTAGGTGATAAGCTCAATAAGGATTTTAGATTTATATTTACATTTTTTCAAGGAAGAAAATATTTTATGAATTGTGCATTATAATGTCAGTTGATATCCCGTTCAGCCTGTAGTCTCTCATTAGCTGTTATTTGGGACAGGCGGTCCACGTAGTCAGACAATGTTGTTGGATGCCTAGGATGTGCCTTGCACTGTTTGTCACAGTGTTCCTATCATGTCAGCATCTATTCATAGTTATTATCCCAGCTTTATAGGAAAGTTAGTAACTCGTAAGTTCCTTGGTAAGGAGGAGAGTTCTCACGCTATCCCTGTGAAGTCAGAGCACTGTTTTTAACTGCGGTTTTACAGAGGGGTGGAGTGTCTTGCCCAGCAAGGAAGGAGCAGAGCTCTGAGTCAGATCCAAACAGTGTAACTCTGGAACCACACTGTGAACCAGCACATTGTGTGCTAGGTAACACCAGGTTGGGGATCCATCTCCTAGAACACAGCTTGCCATAGAGCAGACATCCCGTCAGCACCTGTGAACTGTGAGTAGGAGGCAGTGGCCTCATTTACCGCATGCTCACCTTAAACTTGCCCACCTGGTTTTAGGAAGAGAATGGGCGGAATGGCTGGGTCCCCCATGGAGCAGAGCCCTGCCTCAGCCTAGTCTGCTGCTGTGTAAAAGTCCAGGGCTTTGCAGAGCCTCTCCACAGTCAGCAAGGAGGAACAGTCTCCAGAGGTGGCCCCCCTGAGCCCTAGCTCCACCCTTGGGAAGGGGCCAGAGCACAGGCAGCAGGCCCTGGAGCCTGTGAGCACCGCGCACCTCCCTGGACCAGTGGACATGGGACCAGCATGGTGACCAGATTTTTGGAACCCCGGTTGAGGACAAATGACTTTTTAAGTTTGTTTTATGTCAGAAGTCATATAAAAGGTACAAACATTGCATTATGCTTAGTTTTACATCTAACATATTACATTTATTATTAAAATTATGTGAAGTCATCACAGTCCCAGCAAATCCCATCTATATGGCCACCATGGCTGAAAGCATCCACCATCTGCCCCTGATGTGTAGAGTAGGCCTTTTTTCCTTATCTTGTGTTACCTCTTTTTGGCTTATGGGGGTGGCCTCTAAATGTCACAAATCCTTTAGGATTTTACACACTCAGACCCCTTCTCCTTCCCTGAAGCCTGGTCTTCTGGCCTCAGTCCTGCTGGGGAGGGTGCCCTTTTGTCATCTCCATCCCTGGACTCTTTAAGTTGAAGCACAGGGCCTCAGGACTGTGTCTTCAGTTTTCTGTGTGGGTGGCCCCACTTTGGCTTGAGGGAAGGGTTTGGGACCACTTTTGAGTCTTCCTCATGAGGTCAGCATTTGGGGCCCTTGGGCTTCTGCATTGGGTGGCGTCCTCTGGTGGGGCCAAGACACAGCCAGGATGTCTGAACTTCCTGTGTGGCCACTGGTACAAGAATGGAAGAAGAAAGTCTTTACAAAGTATAAATATTTTATTCATCAAAATGAAGTACATCAGTTTCACAAAAGAATTAACCACTAAATGAGTAATGTGAAGTTTTTTCAGCTCAAGTAAGCATAATAAATGAAGTCAGTTAGGACTGATTTTTGAAAAATGTTCTGTGTCTTTTCTTGGAGCGTCCTGAGGGCTCCCTGTGGTCAGATGTGACCTCTAGTCCACCAACTACTTATGGTCATAGTTGGTAGCTCTAAGCCTAGAATCCTAAAAATTCAGAGTGACAAGTGACAAAATTCACTTGTCTTTGCACATCGCCTAACACTTCCCACACTGACCTTCACAGGAGCCATTCTGCTCACTCGCATGGCCTCATGGGCTCTGGCAGCATTTCACCCCCGCCTGTTGGCATTTCACTCTCCAGAAGGACTTGGTGTCACTTCAGACGTAGAGATTTTGTTTGGCTGGGCTCTGCCAGAATAGTTATAAATCACAAGTTTCTAGTACTGACTCCAGGAAAGACCCAGAATTCAGATTTCTCCTGTTTGGGCGCACATTTCTTCTGGCCTTTGAGGTAATGGAAAGTACACCATACCTTGAGGGGTCCATGAGACCTGCCAGGCACGGCAGCTCCTCTGCAGGGCTGGCTGCAGACCTCTGAGGTCCGGCTGTGGGGGTCAGACTCCCTGTGAGCCCAGGAATTCCTGATGGGGACACTGGGACCTCACCATGGAGAATGTGGAGTCTGGGCCCAGCAGTCACTGATGTCAGCCCAGGCAGATCATAGAATGTTTTGGACCTCAGCAGCTTCATCTGTAAAATGGGCTGACTGACTGAGATTGATAGCATGTAAACTCTTTTCTGAGGAGGTGCTTTTCCAAATTCCTGTTTTCTAACTCTCAGCAGGCTCTGCAGTTGTGGCAGGCTTTTGCTGAGATGCAGAGCTGGGCTGGCCTCCACAGCCTGTGCTGCTTGAAGCAGAGAAGGGGCCTGAGCCTACCCTACCTGTTCTCACCCCAAATGTCCTCCTTCCTCCGCAAGCCAGCCTCTCACGGGGAGTCCCATAAGATTTCTCTGGGAAGAAGGGCCTCATTGCTTTAAATTTGAAAAGCATCTCCCAGTTCATAACGGGAATGAAATAGATACTCTGAGGCCCAAAGGGGGTTATTGATGTGGGTTGTGGGCTGTGGCAGCCCTCTCTGCTCTACCACGCTTCTGTGCAGAACTTAGGCAGGTTCCAGAATTCTAAATTAAGCCTGGCCTTCCAGGTTGTTGGAGGGAAGTGAGATGGAATATAGCTTATTTAACAATGTGTTAGCCTTTGTTATAATTTTCCAGCATTTAGATATGTGGTATGTAAGCTCCTTCATCTATCCTTGCCCCAAGCCTTGCAAAGATTAGTTCTCTTCCATGAGAAAACCAAGGCACAGACATACTCAAGCCATGTGATCAATCACAGCACAGCATGGCAGCCAGAGACAGAAGAATTGTCCTGGGGCATAAGTCTCCATGTGGGGATTTTCCCTGAAACTGAATTTTGCCACTGTAGTGACCACATGGTAGGTCTTCACAAGGCCTGGCTGTTCTGAAGGGGAAACAAATTCACTTTGGTGATCAAATGCAGGCTTTAAACAGTAGATGGGAGGATTTTAAGCTGGGCGAGTAAGTAGGTCTGTCTGTGCAGGGGTGTGGGTCAGTCATTCTTAAGCTACTTTTTGTGTGTGCCAGGCTTGAGCACAGGGACAAACACATCAGAGTTCATGGGAGCCAGTTCCCCAATGCCAGCAGGGAGTTATAGAGATGGAATAGGAGGTGCGGATGTGCTCAGGGTGTTGGGTTGCTGTCGGAGGCATCGGTCTGAACTGATGGCTTTCCATAGAGAGATGTGTGGATGGAAAAATAGACATAGTGGTGTGTGCATGTGCATCCACATTTTCCAGCTCTGTCCACTGGGGTGAGGCTGGAGGCAGGGAAACCCCAGCAGCAGTGAGCACCCACATGTCCAGATTTTGGTGTCTAATACCTCTTTTCTTTAGAGGGAGTCAGGCTCTGTGGAGCAAAGACTAATTCCAGGGCTGGAGTGGGGAAAACACAGGATGAAGCTGGAGCCTCGCTTTTGCTTCCTTTTTACACCAGAAAACAAGGCAGTGCTTAAGGCATGATGAGGACACATGAGCAGGATATAGGTGCCAGCCTGAAGGAGGGAGTGAGCTTCCAAAAAAGAAAGGTATTCATGGGGTATGAGCCATGGACTAAAAGAAAAACCCAGCTAGTCCACACTAACACAGATAAATGACTTTGTAGTAACAGGAGGGGGGCTCTTAGAGCAGAATACGGCTGAACGGTGTATCAGGAAATCACCAGAGGGTGCTGAAGTTGTGGACTCAGGCTTAATGCGAAGCAAGACTCTTACAGAGCCTCAGAGTAGTTCCACACGAAGCTTATTATCACCAGGGAACCCTAGAAACGACAGTGGACAAACCTGGTGCCCCAGCCACGTGGTGAGAGCCAACATCCACCCTGCAGTAAACTGACACCACGTGCTTCCTCAGAGGAGATCCCAGAAGGACACCGCATGGCTTCCGGGGCATTCCAGCCAGTCACAAAGAAACATCAGCTGAGCCCAAACCGAGGGGCAGTCTTAAAAATAACCGGCCTCCGTCAGGGTGGAAACCACAGAGAGGCTGGGGAATATTCCAGATGGAGGGAGACTGCAGACACATGGCAGCAGTCACCCTGAGTAGTTCCACCCTGCTCTGGGGAAAAGAGCTGTAAAGATCAGGATCAGTGAAACTGGAAGATGGCTTGTTAAATTTCCAGACTTCCATATTGGTACTTGGTTATGAAAGAGAATGTCCACGTTCTTAGGAAATCTACACTGACGTGTTTAGGGGCAAAGAGGCACGCTGTCTCCAACTGAATCTCAGTCTGGAGAAAGGTTGCGTGTGTGCGGGTGTGAACATGTTTAGAGGAAGGGAGAATGGGCAGAAAGGAGAGGGACGGGATGATACAGCAAGCCAGAAGAATGCAGACATTTGGTGAATCCGGGCAAATGGATATGGGAGTCTCTTTTATTATCCTTAAAATTTTTCTGCAAGTTTGAAATTATTTCAGAATAAAAAGTTGCCCCCCAAAAAGGATGGCACACATTGCCTAGGAAAGGGGTAGTTTGGGTGTGAACAAAGGGTTCCTGTGGCATCTCGGTGCTTATATATCCCGGCTGCCCTGTAAGCACATTTAGCTGCACTGACAGCACCTACATCTGGGCTTTGGCCACTCGCCCATCTTCATTCTCCTGGTCCTCACAACAGCCCTGCAAGCCCCTGCCAGCCGCAGATGGACACGCGGACTAAGGCCTGCAGGACTGTGGGGCCCCGCTGAGGTGACCAGCCAGAAAGGAGCTCAGAACTCAGGCCAGGCAGGCTCAGAGCCTGCACCCACGCCTCCCGCCTGGGCCGCCCTGTGAGCGGTGGAGAAGGGCTTCCTGTGCCTCAGAAACTGGAGGCCAAGAAGCACGTGATGGAAGGGTGGGCCGGATGAGGCCAAGCTCCACCTTCTACAGCCTTTTCGGAACGTTTTTCGCAGAAAATGCTGAGCTTGATTTGATGCCTTTTTAGTGGAGCTGCCATCAAGTTAGAGCTGCTTATGCGGCAGTGTCCATCCAGGAGTCAGTAGATGGGGTCAGCAAACGGTGCCTCCAGCCAAACCTTGCCCACCACCAGCTTTGTGTAATGAAGTATCAGTGAGATGGCCATGCCCGTTCCTGCAGTTGCTATCGGAGGCTGCTTCTGCCCTAACTGCAGAGACTGCAGTGTCCTAGAAAAATGGAGACAGTGTGTCACCCGCTCTCCCCAGGGAACATTGCTGGGCCTCACCTGTGGTGTTAGTGGACATTTCCTAACCCTTGATGACCCAGGAGATCCTCTCAGAGATCAGGCCCTGCTCGGCCTGTGGGCAGGAGGAACAGAGGTGGGCGTGGCACCCCACCCGGGAAAGGGACCACCCCATGCGCTGGGCAGGCTGCCTCCAGGATGCCCACAGGTTTTTCAGAAATATCTGCGAGTTGGCATATTTTGCTTGGATGTAAAAATGTTCCTTATGGTTCACAGGTAGTCCAGTTTGGTACAGTTGATTATTTCCTAACTAAATACATATTCCTGGTAACACTAAGTTTGAGTGTTTGAGTGATCACCTGCTTATTAAAAAGGTAGGTTTTATATTTATGGGACTAAAAAATGTTTAAGTACCCATGGAAATAAGACTTAAAAACTATACAAAAGGGCTACAAGTACTTTTTTTTCTTTGCCATTGCTGGTGTAATAAAACAGGAATTGCTGAAGTGGAGTAGCGTGTTGGGAGGCCGGGGTTCCGTCCGCAGTGTTTACGCCGCGTGCGCAGTTACCTGGCTCTGCTCTGCCTGCCTTCAATAATTCAGGCTCCGTGGCGGCGGCAGCTGAGGGGCTGCTGTGAATTATGCATGAGTCTTCGGCAAGGCTTCGTGCATGTCTCCTGTTGGCTTCCCATCCATGAGCCTCAGCGCAGGCAGGGCAGAGCTGTCTTTGTCAGCCGTGTGCTGGGATCGCGGGAGAAACTGCAATAATTTGCCCTCCTGGGAGTGTGAGCTCAGGAACAATGTACCTTTGTGGGGCCCAGGCCTTTGCTCAGGGCTGCCCGGGCTCTGCCGGCTGACCCTGGTATGGACTCAGAGGGGTGGTTTGCAGTGCATGGTTGGAAGTATTTGGTTAAGTGGCATCACAGTGGCTCTTATCAGCTCTACCCAGGTAAAGTCCCTTGCCCCGTCTGCGTACCTTGTCGCGCTGTCAGGGGCACACTGACTTGTGTGGTCTTCAGGTATGTTTGCCGCAGCGGGATTGTGTCGGGAGTGAGGGGCCCGTAGGGGTGCCTGTGCAGTGACGCGTTCCATGATCTGACTTGGAGTTGTGACTTAAACAGTCGGAGTGTTTGAGGTTATGGTTTGGATGAGATGATCATGGGCCCAGGCCGTGTGTTACAGAACTAACTGCAAACTTTTAATCTTACGGTATTAAAATGTGTAACGTAACCTACATGTTTGACCCACCAGTATAAAGGTGGTGGCTTTTCCAGTCAGCAGCAAATCTGAACAGACTTCAAACTCTCTTTCACCAGGAAAGCATTTCTTTGACTCAGATGGGTCAATTGAAAGAAGAAACCCCACAACAATACCATAAACTGGACCATGTTCCCTAAAGTGGTGTTGGGATGCAGGGTGTGTTTTGTGGATGTCTTTTCTTCTTTGACTTAGATCACAAGTGTGGGTTTGACTCACGTGCTTAGCACCGGAGAATCAGGCAGGCCACTGCAAGCAGGCCAGTGAGTTACAGACGTGGTGGTGTCCTGCGTTCTGGCCTTGGAGCTCGGGTCGGAATGGTGGCTTTTGCAAGGAATTTTATTTTAGGCGGATGCTGCTCAGGGTGCACGGTCAGGCCTGTGACTGTGCACTATTTTCCACGTGACAAGAACAACTCCAGAGCACGTGGAAGTGCTGTGAATTGTGAAATCCGTAGTTGAAAGTGGATGTCAGAGAGGAGGCGATTTTCCGTGTGTGTTGAGCCGCGTCGCAAAGAAAAGTGGTGCTCAGGGGGCTCTGCAGTCGCACCTGGCTCTGCTGTGTTCCTCTGCAAGTCACCTGCATGAATTTTGTCCAAATGGAATCATAAAAATTCACCAGGAGAGCTTATGATTACAAGAATTGTGGGTGGACATTTTCCGGTAGCCAGTTGTTAAAAACGTGTGTGTTGCTGGAGATACCACTGTCCTTCGCGAATGGCTGGACTCAGTGCCTGGACTCAGGAAGGTCCATGTGCCCAGCAGGTCCTGTCTGTGCCCTTGGGAGGCTGAAGAGCTGGGTCATGAATTTTCCGCCCTGATCCTTAGACGGGGTGGCGTGGGCAACCGGGGCTATGGCCCAGAAGGTTCTCTTTCTGGCTCCTCCAGGTAGTGTGTCTGCTTCCTCCACTCTCCAGGCTCCCGTGCTTGAGCTGAGGCCCTCCTCACACGGGAAGGAATTGCTGGAGCACAATTCCTATGTCAGCGCAAAGCTACAAAATGAGATTGTGTGAAGGGGGCGTGGCTCTCACCCCCAGCAGTACAGGGAGGAATTGGCAAGCTCATGCCTCCTGTCTTTGCAATACCAGAGGAGAGCAAGGACTGCAACCTCTCTCCCTTCCTTGGACATGGTTCATTTGCACTAAAGCAACTCTCACTTCAGCAGGCCCAGGAGAGGGTCTGGCGCCCACACCGCCCCCAAGCCATGCCTGCATCTACTTTCTGCCGTACTCCTCTGTACCCGAGGCTGTGCTCTCTCTGGAGGGTCTGCTATGTGGGTTCCTGTACACAGCATCTGCCTCTGCAGGACCCCAAGGGCAGGAGCAGGAGCACAGCAGGGAGGTCATCATTTGCTGTTTAAAATACATTCGTGTTTCTTTCTTGATTAGACTTTTATAGAGTCAATTATTGATTTGTGAGTCTTAGAAAATAATTAGTATCTGTCAAAGCTTTTGAACATGATGTTAGTCAATACACCAGTCATCTTTCACGCAGAATTTATATCAGTCACCATTCATTCACTCATTCCACAAATACACCAGCACAGGAACAGGGAGAGCAGCCCTGTGGGTAGCTGGCCCCATTGCTGAGGGAGGCAGCAAGGCCTAGGGAGCGGCCAGGGAACGGGAGGTGGGCCCAGGGGCTGGCATGGGACTTCCACGTGGTACCAGGGAGAGGCCCATCTCCCCTCCACCGGCGGCACAGGAGGCAGATGGTTCACGTCACTGTGCTTGTGTGTTGGAATCGAAACACCTTTTGTTCGAGGAGCAAAAACGTCAGCACCCGTTGGGGGTTGAGCTGTGCTGGCTGCAGCGTGCAATGGGGCAGCCTCCTTTCTGCCTCCCGTCTTCCCGTCCTGGTTCTTCCCAGGGCCCCTCAGCTGGGCCTCGCCTCGGAAGCCTCCAGGCCACCCTCCAAGCAGCCCGAGAGACCCTGCAGTCCCTTGCTCATCACTGTCCCCCAGGGTTAACTTCATGCTGCTCCATGCTGGCTCTCTGCTCTGCCCGGCTCAGCATGTCTTGTCCTGTCATGGAAGCTCTCCCTTACTCCCCGGAGGCCAGTTAACTTCTGTTTCTCCCTCAGTGTTCAGCCAGCCTTTATTGTCTCAGGAAAAAAAAGCTGGAGGAAAAATGTCTTGGTGCTCATAATGCAGAAACTTCATTCATGAGGATCGCCTCGTTTGTCAGCATAAAATATGGCAAGGTTAGCAACACTGCTGCCTCGAATTCTGGGCTCAAGCCATCCTCTGGAACAGCTGGGACCAGAGGTGCGTGCTATCCTGCCAGCTCATTTGTCATTTATTTTCATTTTCTGTGGAGATAGGGTCTCGCTATGTTGCCCAGGCTGGTCTCAAACTCTTGGCCTCAAGTGATCGTCCAGCCTGCATGATCTTATTTTTTAAATAGGTAGTATGTGCCCATGCACTGGAATGTACACAGAATAGGATCGGCACCCAAGGCTGTTTCTGACACAGGGCGTGCCATTGGGCCGTCCAGCCAGCTCTGGTCTTCCATCTCCTAGCACTGGGCAGGAGGTCCTACAACTTCACTGTGGCTGATGAACGAAGTGCACCCCAGTAGCAGTAGCTGGCTCTGGATATTTCTACTTTATGTTTAGATCAGTATCATCAGAGGGGTTGATCTGCGTTTGCTCCTCCCAGCAGTGCAGAAGGTGCCTCTTGGCTCAGACTTCGCTGCCATTGTGATCTTGGTCAGGAGGATGGCTACAAACAGCCTGAGGCTTAGGCTTCTGGCTGGCGTTCTGTGACGAGCCCGGTGCACCTACGAGTGTCCAGGGGCCTCCTCCTACTTGGTGGCCGCCTGTACCCTTCTGTTTTCCTTTTGGCTTGTTGATGGTTTTCTTGGCGTGGGGTGCTCTGATGTAGAAGGGGAGCCAGCCCGCCGCTGTGCGATGTGTGGCCCGTGCCCCACAGTTTCCTGTCTGGGGACTTGGCTTGTGGTGCTTTTCCCTATTGAGATTTGCGCCTCTGTGCCGTGCACCGTATCAGTGTTGCCTTCGTGGCCCTGGGCTTCGTGTCTTCCTTCCGGAGGCTTTCCTCACTTCTATGTTTTAAAACATTATCCCCCATTTTCTTCTGGTATTTCTGTGATTTACACTGAAATCTTGGATTCATTGGGATTTGTTTCAGTGTGTGCTGGAAGAGATCCAACGAGATAGTTTTTCGGAGGTCATCTTCCCTGTGCACCCCACCCACTACCCTTATCATGACTTAGACACTCAGGGTCTGTTTCTATACTCTGTTGTTTCCCGAGGGTGACACCGATGCTGTCCCTTGTGAATTCGGGACTGTGGTCTGTGCTCTCGTGTTAGGCCCGCCTGGCCCTGCGTGTTCGGGACTGTGGTCTGTGTGTGCTCCCGTGTTAGGCCCGCCTGGCCCTGCGTGTTCGGGACTGTGGTCTGTGTGTGCTCCCGTGTTAGGCCCGCCTGGCCCTGCGTGTTCGGGACTGTGGTCTGTGTGTGCTCCCGTGTTAGGCCCGCCTGGCCCTGCGTGTTCGGGACTGTGGTCTGTGTGTGCTCCCGTGTTAGGCCCGCCTGGCCCTGCGTGTTCGGGACTGTGGTCTGTGTGTGCTCCCGTGTTAGGCCCGCCTGGCCCTGCGTGTTCGGGACTGTGGTCTGTGTGTGCTCTCGTGTTAGGCCCGCCTGGCCCTGCGTGTTCGGGACTGTGGTCTGTGTGTGCTCCCGTGTTAGGCCCGCCTGGCCCTGCGTGTTCGGGACTGTGGTCTGTGTGTGCTCCCGTGTTAGGCCCGCCTGGCCTGGCGTCTTGCTCATCTCGTTTGTTCCCTTCATTTCCTGCATAACTTTCCCACAGGAGCTTTCACACTCCACTTGTGTGGTTCTAACAAGACACCCATAGGCAAGTGCCAGCATGGTATGTCCGTTTAGGGAGAGTTCCTGTCTGTGATGTGTTGCTCCTCCGTTCCCTGGTGACAGGATACTAGGCAAGCACAACGAGTTGGCCCCTCCCAGGACCCCTGCCCCAGAGAGAGTGAGTGTGCACGTGAGTGTGTGCCTGAGAGTTTCACGCCTGGCTTACATGCAGAACGGGGCACTTGCCACAGGGGGAAGTCTTGGATGTTGGGATTCTTGAAGCAGGGCATTTCCAGACAGTTCTGTCGACATGGTGGCAGAGGTGCTGGGTGCAGAGGGAGCCTCACATGGCCCCGTCCTTGTGTCCTTGGCCCCAGGGCTCCTAGCTTGGCCGCCCTGTTCTGAATGTGAGCGCCGATACGCGTCCTCTCGCAGCGCGTGCCGCCCCTTCCACCGCAGCTCGGAGTCAGGGCTTCCAGGTGAGCCCCAGTTGCCCCTCAGCTCAGAGTCAGGGCTTCTGGGTGAGCCCCAGCTGCAGGCCTGTCAGTCTTCAGTGCATGCTGGCGGCCACTGCGATCACACATGTAATCTCACAAATAGCAGATCAACAGCATGGTGGATTCAAGGAAAGATTAACACTGTGTGTTTCCGATCCTATCCGAGAACTTCCTTTCAGTCTTCTTTTAATTTTTCTCTATAGCAGTTTAAATTATTTGATTATTCTTTAACATTTTCTTTTTTAATCTAAATGCTCTTTGCACTTTGAATGACTCCTGCTGAGTGTAGCCTCTGGCTGCCATGCTGCCCATGAGGGACACTATTGGATCAAATCCCTGGTTTTGTCTCCTGGGCCCTAGGGCTCCACTTTTCTCTGGTTTAGCGGGGCCCACACTGTGGCCTCCTTGGAAGCCTCTGGCCAGGCCTCTGCCTGTCGCCTAGAGCACATCTGCAAACTGGGCTGAATCCATAAGGTTTAGTGTCACTTCTGCCCCTGAGAGGAGTTGATGCTGCATGACTGCCCCGGTCTCTTTCTACCTCTGGTCCCTTGCTGCTAATAAGATGTGTTCTAATTGCTGGCCTGGAGCTGGAGCCCATCAACTCGTCCAGTGGGATCAGTCCTGTGGCCTTGACTTTACGGCAATGCCAGCCTGGGCGGTTTATCCTGTGCACTGTGCCACAGGAGGCTGGTGAAGGAGCAGGAGGGGAGCATAGCATATTTTATTATGCTGCTGGCAACATTCTGTGAGGCTGCTCTGTCAGTCAGCTGCGTTCCTTAAAGCTGTGGCAGAAAACCAAGCCCAAAACCCAGGGCCTCCTAACAACACAGGTTTAGTGGCCACCTTGTCACACGTCATCTGTGGTCAGCAGGGCGTGGCTCAGCTGCAGGCTAAGGACAGCCCCGTGTGGGATACCCGATGCTCACAGAGGAAGCACTTGTGCTTCAGCAGAGTGGGCAGCGGCTCCTGAAGCTGGGCTCACACTGGCCGCATCCCTTCTTCTTGGGCTCAGGCCAGGTCGCCCACTCAGGGACGGGGTGCCCATCACACTGCTCGCGTCAGGAGGGACGGGGTGCCCCCACACTGCTCGCGTATGGTGGACGAGGATGATGAACGGGGATTTCCTGGGGACCTCCCTTCTCTTTATTCAAGAGCTCAGGAGATACTGGGAACCAAAGGCCACTGAGGTCCATTTTGCAGACAAGTCAGGCAGGATCTGGTGTCCTGGGATGCGTGCTGTGCCATATCCCACGTTGGGTTGCCTGTAATGAGCCACTGAGCTGACACGCGTGTCTGAGGGCTTAGCTCTGGACACTGTGCCTGAGCGTTTCGTGTTGAAAAGGAGCCACATGTGAAGCAGTGCGCAGTCACGGGTGTGTGGGCTCCACGTCCGGAAGGTGAGCCTCGTGCCCCCCTAGACTGCACACTCATCCCCAAGGGCACCGCAGGTCAGGACATAACACACGTGGCATACACGGCGCCCTGCGCCCAGTTGCTTTTGCTCTAGCAAGTCTGGGAAATGCCTCGTTGCCATGATGGTCTTAGTGCTGTGTGTGTGCATGTTTCTATGTAAGGTTAGTTGCTTTTCTTGTTCAACCCTGTGGCTGTAGTTTGTTATTGTTTGGGTGAGTGTGCACGTGTGAGCTTATGAGTGTCGTGCAAGGGTGTTGTGTGGGTGTGCACATGTGAATGTGTGTGTGCTCGTGCACACACGTGCAGCCGCTCAAGGTTGGGGTCTGTTTTCTTCCCTGTTCCATCCCTGTGTGTAGAATGCACTGGCAGGTGGTAGTTGTGCCGTACATGGTTGTTGACTGAATGGGTGTTGGGACAGAGCTTGCTGCGTGTCCCAGGGTCTCCCGTGGGCAGGCAGAGCGCTTGCTGGGCCCAGGCGAAGGGCAGGGGTGCAGGTGCTGTCTGTACTGGTCCCGCAGAGTTGACGGGCGCCGACCTGAAGGACTGCGTCAGCAACAACAGCCTGAGCAGCAATGCCAGCCTCCCCAGCGTGCAGAGCTGCCGGCGCCTGCGTGAGAGGAGGGTCGCCAGCTGGGCCGTGTCCTTCGAGCGCCTGCTGCAGGACCCCATCGGTGTCCGCTACTTCTCTGTGAGTAGGGAAGAGCCCAGGGCCAGCGGAGCAGTCTGTGCTCTGCAGAGACTGCTGAGCAGGATCCGTGGGCTGCCCTAGAGACAGCGGCACCCTGCGGGCTCTGAGCAGGCCTGTGGCAAGGGCCTCCCCTCCCTGGACCGCCACCCTCTCAAGAGCTCAGAGGAGGGTGGGTTGAATCCTACCCCGGTTCTGTCCCCAGGGAGAGTCCCTGGCCCTCCCGCTCTCTACCGGGGTCTCTGCAGCCCGCCGCACTGGAGCTTCCTACGTGCATTGAGAAGCCCGGTGCCTGCTGCCAGCTCTTCAAAGAGATGTTTTGCTTTTGGGGAAACAGCTGGAAGCGGCAGCGCAGTTCCCTCAAGTGCTGAGCAGCAATGAGGCTTCTCTCTCCAGGCCCTCGGGCAGCTTACTGAGCAGCCTATGACCCCATGGTTTCTGTAAAAGGGAAGTAAGAAAAAGGAGGACCGTGTGTCAATGTTAATAAATGGTATCTTTCTTAGGATTTTCTAAGGAAAGAATTCAGTGAAGAAAACATTTTATTCTGGCAGGCCTGTGAATATTTTAATCATGTTCCTGCACATGACAAAAAGGAGGTAAGTCTACACTTGGGAAGTGGGGGCTGTGAGAGGGCGTGTGAGAGGGCGGCGTGTGAGAGAGGGCGGCGTGTGAGAGGGCAGCGTGTGTGTGAGTGGGCGGCGCGTGTGAGAGAGGGCGGCGTGTGAGAGAGGGCGGCGTGTGAGAGGGCGCGGCGTGTGTGTGAGTGGGCGGCGCGTGTGAGAGAGCGGCGCGTGTGTGAGTGGGTGGCGCGTGTGTGAGAGCAGCGTGTGTGTGAGAGGGCGGCGCGTGTGTGAGAGCGGTGCGTGTGAGTGGGCGGTGCGTGTGAGAGAGGGCGGTGTGTGTGTGAGGGTGGTGTGTGTGAGGGCGGCGTGTGTGTGAGAGCGGCGTGTGTGTGAGAGAGCGGCGTGTGTGTGAGGGCGGCGTGTGAGAGGGCGGCGCGTGTGAGAGAGGGCGGCATGTGTGTGAGGGTGGTGTGTGTGAGGGCGGCGTGTGTGTGAGGGCGGCGTGTGTGTGAGGGCGGCGTGTGAGAGAGGGCGGCGCGTGTGAGAGGGCAGCATGTGTGTGAGGGTGGTGTGTGTGAGAGCGGCGTGTGTGTGAGGGCGGCGTGTGTGTGAGGGCGGCGCGTGTGAGAGAGGGCGGCGCGTGTGAGAGAGGGCGGCATGTGTGTGAGGGTGGTGTGTGTGAGGGCGGCGTGTGTGTGAGGGCAGTGTGTGTGTGAGAGCGGCGTGTGTGTGAGGGTGGTGTGTGTGAGGGCGGCGTGTGTGTGAGGGCGGCGTGTGTGTGAGGGCGGCGCGTGTGAGAGAGGGCGGCGCGTGTGAGAGAGGGCGGCATGTGTGTGAGGGTGGTGTGTGTGAGGGCGGCGTGTGTGTGAGGGCGGCGCGTGTGTGAGGGCGGCGCGTGTGAGAGGGCGGCATGTGTGTGAGGGTGGTGTGTGTGAGGGCGGCGTGTGTGTGAGGGCGGCGTGTGAGAGAGGGCGGCATGTGAGAGAGGGCGGCGTGTGTGTGAGGGCGGTGTGTGTGAGAGCGGCGTGTGTGTGAGGGCGGCGTGTGTGTGAGGGCGGCGTGTGTGTGAGGGCGGCGTGTGAGAGAGGGCGGCGCGTGTGAGAGAGGGCGGCATGTGTGTGAGGGTGGTGTGTGTGAGGGCGGCGTGTGTGTGAGGGCGGCGTGTGTGTGAGGGCGGCGTGTGAGAGAGGGCGGCATGTGTGTGAGGGTGGTGTGTGTGAGGGCGGCGTGTGTGTGAGGGCGGCGTGTGTGTGAGGGCGGCGTGTGTGTGAGGGCGGCGTGTGTGTGAGGGCGGCGTGTGAGAGAGGGCGGCGTGTGAGAGAGGGCGGCGCGTGTGAGAGAGGGCGGCATGTGTGTGAGGGTGGTGTGTGTGAGGGCGGCGTGTGTGTGAGGGCGGCGTGTGTGTGAGGGCGGCGTGTGAGAGAGGGTGGCGTGTGTGAGGGCGGCGTGTGTGTGAGGGCGGCATGTGTGTGAGGGCGGCGTGTGTGTGAGGGCGGCGCGTGTGAGAGAGGGCGGCGCGTGTGAGAGAGGGCGGCATGTGTGTGAGGGTGGTGTGTGTGAGGGCGGCGTGTGAGAGAGGGCGGCGCGTGTGAGAGAGGGCGGCATGTGTGTGAGGGTGGTGTGTGTGAGGGCGGCGTGTGTGTGAGGGCGGCGTGTGTGTGAGGGCGGCGTGTGAGAGAGGGCGGCATGTGTGTGAGGGTGGTGTGTGTGAGAGCGGCGTGTGTGTGAGGGTGGTGTGTGTGAGGGCGGCGTGTGTGTGAGGGCGGCGTGTGTGTGAGGGCGGCGTGTGTGTGAGGGCGGCGTGTGAGAGAGGGCGGCGCGTGTGAGAGAGGGCGGCATGTGTGTGAGGGTGGTGTGTGTGAGGGCGGCGTGTGTGTGAGGGCGGCGTGTGTGTGAGGGCGGCGTGTGTGTGAGGGCGGCGTGTGAGAGAGGGCGGCGTGTGTGTGAGGGTGGTGTGTGTGAGGGCGGCGTGTGTGTGAGGGCGGCGTGTGTGTGAGGGGCGGCGTGTGTGTGAGGGCGGCGTGTGTGTGAGGGCGGCGTGTGTGTGAGGGCGGCGTGTGAGAGAGGGCGGCGCGTGTGAGAGAGGGCGGCGTGTGTGAGGGCGGGGTGTGTGTGAGGGCGGCGTGTGTGTGAGGGCGGCGTGTGTGTGAGGGCGGCGTGTGTGTGAGGGCGGCGTGTGAGAGAGGGTGGCGTGTGTGAGGGCGGCGTGTGTGTGAGGGCGGCGTGTGTGTGAGGGCGGCGTGTGTGTGAGGGCGGCGCGTGTGAGAGAGGGCGGCGCGTGTGAGAGAGGGCGGCATGTGTGTGAGGGTGGTGTGTGTGAGGGCGGCGTGTGAGAGAGGGCGGCGCGTGTGAGAGAGGGCGGCATGTGTGTGAGGGTGGTGTGTGTGAGGGCGGCGTGTGTGTGAGGGCGGCGTGTGTGTGAGGGCGGCGTGTGAGAGAGGGCGGCATGTGTGTGAGGGTGGTGTGTGTGAGAGCGGCGTGTGTGTGAGGGTGGTGTGTGTGAGGGCGGCGTGTGTGTGAGGGCGGCGTGTGTGTGAGGGCGGCGTGTGAGAGAGGGCGGCGCGTGTGAGAGAGGGCGGCATGTGTGTGAGGGTGGTGTGTGTGAGGGCGGCGTGTGTGTGAGGGCGGCGTGTGTGTGAGGGCGGCGTGTGTGTGAGGGTGGTGTGTGTGAGGGCGGCGTGTGTGTGAGGGCGGCGTGTGTGTGAGGGCGGCGTGTGTGTGAGAGGGCGGCCCGTGTGTGAGAGGGCAGCGCGTGTGTGAAGGCCGCACGTGTGAGAGGGCGGTGTGTGTGAGGGCAGTGTGTGTGTGACAGGACGGCGTGTGTGTGAGAGGGTGGTGCGTGTGTGAGGTCGGTGTGTGTGTGAGATGGCGGCGTGTGAGATGGCGGCGTGTGTGTGAGAGGGCGGCCCGTGTGTGAGTGGGCGGCGCGTGTGTGAAGGCCGCAAGTGTGAGAGGGCGGCGCGCGAGAGGGTGGCGCGCGTGTGAGAGGGCGGCGCGTGTGTGAGAGGGCGGCGTGCGAGAGGGTGGCGCGCGTGTGAGATGGCGGCGTGTGTGTGAGAGGGTGGCGCGTGTGTGAGTGGGCGGCGCGTGTGTGAAGGCCGCAAGTGTGAGAGGGCGGCGCGCGAGTGGGCGGCGCGCGTGTGAGAGGGCGGCGTGCGTGTGAGAGCGGCGTGTGTGAAGGGGCGGCGTAGCCTCGTTCGAGGCTGGCTCGGTGCAGGGGAGCATCTAGAGCAGTTGGAAAGTGGATGTTAAAATATTTTCACATGGTTTGAAAAAATCATTTCTTTTTCAGAATAAATTTTTAAATATACATGATATTTAATTTTGCCTAAACGTGGTTTGTATAAACGCCCTCAGCCCCAGCTTTCACCAGCAGATGGGTCGTCTTTCAGTGTGCTGGAATTCTGAGGAGGGAATGTGTATTTAGGGGAATTTGAAAGCAAATCAGAGGCAGGAGTCATCCCAGGCCATGGGTTTCACCGTTTCTCCTCCTGCGCCTCGTGGGAGGTGCAGGAGAGGCCTGGGAGGGACGCTTTGGCTTGGCCTGGCTGCTGTGTTCTCAGTCGGCCTGTGGCCTCGCTTCCAGGCTCCGGGGCTGCTTTCATCTGCTCAAGATGCTCAGAGGGCGCTGCTCTCCTGCGCTCCCACCTTGCCAAGACCAGGTGTGTGTGGACACACGGCAGTACTGCCCGTGTGCAGCTGCTGCTGGGCTCGCATCGCCTGGGTCTTTGGGATACTTTAAGTATCCGTTTAAACAATCGTAGAGGAGCCCACCGGTGCTGCTGCATTCTGGCCACACTTGTATTTATTTATTCAACTAAGAGGTAATGACTGGGTCCCGTGAGGACACATCTGTAGTGCCCGGGGGTGCCAGGCCTTGGCAGGCAGCAGGAGTGTGGGGAAAGGAAGCCGTGCCAGGCTGCTCAGGTGCCTTTCCTGTCAGCTTTCCTACAGGGCCCGGGAGATTTTCAGTAAGTTTCTGTGCAGCAAAGCCACCACCCCGGTCAACATCGACAGCCAGGCCCAGCTAGCAGACGATGTCCTCCGTGCACCTCACCCGGATATGTTCAAGGAGCAGCAGCTCCAGGTAACCCCAGGCCATGGGAGCTTGTGGGGAGTCCAGGCTAGGGCTCGGGGTATAGGGTCCACCTTCAAAGAACATGTGCTATCAGGCAGGCCGGTGGATTGAGAGCATCACAGACACAGGTGGAGAAACACAGACAGAAAGTGGAGCTTTCAGTAGGGCCGTGAAATAAGTCCTGAACCACTGTGTGCCTGTCTGCAATGCGCTGACTGTTCATACTGGCTCATGTTTCAATGCATGTGCATCTGTGTGGAGTCACACCTGCATGAGTGATGGCACATCTGCATTTGAAGTTTTGCATTGTAGGACATTGCTGTGGTGGTGTGCGTTAGGCCCCATGCTATTCGAGACATGCCTTTGCATGTCACTGCAGCATGTGGGTCACATTCACAGACGCATAGGTTGACATTTTCAAAGCAGTCTGCTATTAGATTTCTAGTCACTTTTGGTTTTAATCTTATTTAACAAAAGTTATCTGGAGTCTGCTCGTGCTGATGGCTTCTGTAAGTTGTCAGAATTCACTAATTTTAAGAGTGATAAAGGCTGGTTTGTTATGAGAAAGAAGACTCAGATATAGAGGCACACTGGAAATAACTCTTAAGTACTCTTGGGGCTGGCGGGGGAAAATGGACTGAAATGATGTCCTTTCAGGATGGCCAGTGGTTGCCTACAGGTCGCCAAGCAGCCGTGCGCCTGAGGCCGCATGTCCAGGTCCCTCCTGTGACTGTCCCGCCTTACATCCCCTCCCCAGATCTTCAATCTCATGAAGTTTGATAGCTACACTCGCTTTCTGAAGTCCCCACTGTACCAGGAATGCATCTTGGCGGAAGTGGAGGGCCGTGCACTCCCGGACTCCCAGCAGGTCCCCAGCAGCCCGGCTTCCAAGCACAGCCTCGGTTCAGACCAGTCCAGTGTGTCCACGCCAAAAAAGGTGACCTCCCTGAGGCTGACCTCACGCCCCT
Source organism: Rhinopithecus roxellana (assembly GCF_007565055.1). NCBI lineage: Eukaryota > Metazoa > Chordata > Mammalia > Primates > Cercopithecidae > Rhinopithecus > Rhinopithecus roxellana. The sequence continues at coordinate 130,897,713 of NC_044550.1, forward strand.
GTGGGTTGTATGTCATCAGCTGAGAGCTGTTCTGTGGGAAGTAAAAAGAGGCCCTGTCGGCTTCTTCACCAGTGGTGGGTGATGCTCCATGCTGGAAAGTTCCAGCTGCTGTTTCTGGAGTCCTGTCAGGGCCACACTATGACCTATAGAAGTGATACCATCCCATAGAGTGCTTGTGTTTACAGCTCAGTATTGCCTCCTTTGCACTTAATGTAATAGTAAAATAACTTCACATGGTTTTAACCAAGGTTTCCATTTGATGACAGTTAAGTGGAAAATCAAAATCCGGCCGATCCCTGAACGAAGAAATGGGAGATGAGGATAGTGAGAAGAAGCGGAAAGGCGCGTTTTTCTCGTGGTCACGGACCAGGAGCACCGGGAGGTCCCAGAAGAAGAGGGAGCACGGGGACCATGCAGACGGTTTGTGGGGTGGCTCTTGGGCTGTGGTGTCCAGGCCAGGCAGCCGTGTCCCCGTTCTGGCACTGCTCTGGGGGTTGGTGATGACCTTGGGCCATGTGTGCAGTAAGAGACCCTGTGGGTGGGTCAAAGAAGCTTCTCTGAATGAATAAGGAATGCCACTGTGTCTGGGGGACACGACCTGTCAGCTAGCCAGAGGGCAGCAGGGCTGCTCCAGAATCTTCCAGAGAAAAGGGCTCAATATGTTCCAGCCCATGCCTACCTCAGGCCTCCCCCACACAGTGGCGGCTGAACATCTGTGTCCTCTCCTGCTTTTCACTACAAAAGTAATAGGTGCTTTTGGTAGAAAATTTAGAAAATACAATCAAGTAAAAGTAGGAACACACAAATGTGCTGTTGGGCATCTCGCCCAGTGGCAGCTTGGTTCTCTGCTGGGGCTTTTTCCTAGGTAGGTGTCAGTGTCCATGTGCCTTTTCCATGTGTGTGGTTTTTACAATGTGGTAGCGTCGTTGAAGTAGTGAGCATTTTCCATGTGTGTGGATTTTAGATTGTGGTAGCATAGTTGAAGTTGTGAGCATTTTCCAAGTTAAGATTGGTATTGGATATCGGGGGCTGCCCATTCTGGATGCTCTGTCCCTTTTTTCTCTTGTGCACGTCTGAGACTTCCTGTAGCAAAAGTTAGGCAGAGAGACGGCTCCCAGGGCGCCAGGGGGTGGGGCTGCAGGGTCTTTGGTGGCTCCTGGCTGAGCTCCAGATACCAGCTGGGTGGTGTTGGCAGGCGGCAGGGCAGAGGGCCTGGAGATGCCCATGCTGAATGCTGGCGAAGATGAGGCTGTTCTGTACCAGGTGCTGAAAAGCACAAAGGGGAGAGCTGGAAAGATTTTCTTCTCTAGAGATTTTTGGGAAAGGTATTAATTTTCAGGAATGAGTGTCCTGCCTGATAGAGGACTGGCACTAAGCCTGTGGTCTCCTAGTTTAAATCAGGCAGTGAGGTGATTGCGCTAGCACCAGCTGGCATGGCCCTGTTGGAGGCAGGTGAGCAGGGTGCTCTGTGCTCTGCCGTTGCGGCTCCTGTGTGTGCCCTGCAGTGCCAAGCATTTGTGCATGGCTGCCCCCGCCTACAGAGGGGAGCTTTGTTCCTGGGGCACGGAAGGAGGTGCTGGTGAGGGCTTGATGTGGGCAGCCCTGAACTCCTGGCCATGCTGTGAGGTGCTCTTCTCCAAGCAAAGGCAGCTGAGAGTTTTAGAGCTCACCTTTGTAGGAGGCCACCTGGGAGATGGACACTATGGCATTAGGTGGGGCCAGGTTTCCTGAGTACCTGGGAGATGGAAGTGTTTGCTTCAGACAGTCCATCCGCTCGTGCCCACCCCCACACCTGGCAGATCTGCAAAGGGCTTTTAAAACCTTGATAGAGCCGGGCGTGGGAGCTCACGCCTGTGATCCCAGCACTTTGGGAGGAGGACGAGGCAGGCGGATTGCCTGAGCTCAGGAGTTGGTGACCAGCCTGGGCAACATGGTAAGGCTCTACTAAAAATACAAAAAAAAAAAAAAAAAAAAAAAAAGGCGGGGGGGCCAGGCATGGTGGCTCATGCCTGTAATCCCAGCACTTTGGGAGGCTGAGGTGGGCAGATCAACTGAGGTCAGAAGTTTGAGACCAGCCTGGCCAACATGGTGAAACCCCGACTCTACTAAAAATACAAAAACTAGCCAGATGTGATGGTGCATGCCTGTAATCCCAGCTACTCAGGAGGCTGAGGCAGGAGAATTACTTGAACCCAGGAAGTGGAGGTTGCAGTGAACTGAGATTGTGCCATTGCACTTCAGCCTGGGCAACAGAGCGAGACTCCGTCTCAAAAGAAGGAAAAAAAATTAGCTGGGTGTGGTGGTGGGCACTTTTAGTCCCAGTTACTCAGGAGGCTGAGGCATGAGAATCACTTGAACCTGGGAGGCGGAGGTTGCAGTGAGCCGAGAACTACACTCCAGTTTGGGTGACAGAGCAAGACTGTCTCAAAAAACAAATAAAACCAAACCTTGATAGCAGTGGGGCACGGTGGCTCATGCCTTTAAATCCCAGTGCTTTGGCCAGGGGCAAGGTGTGAGGATCATTTGAGCCTAGGAATTCAACACCAGCCTGGGCAACATAGCAAGATACTCATCTCTACAAATAAAAATACACATTAGCCAAGTGTGGTGGCGCACCTGTAGTCCTAGCTGTTGGGGGGACTGAGGTGGGAAGAAAATTGCTTGGGTCCTGGAGTTGGAGGCTGCCGTGAGCTATGATGGTGCCACTGCACCCCAGCCTGGGGGACACAACGACACTCTGTCTCTGAAAAACACAAAGCAAACCAAAAAAATAAAACCCGAACTGCAGGCACTCCCAGAACTAACACATTCTGATCTTGGCCCAGGATATGGCCTGGGCATCTGTTCCTGTGGAAGGTGGCTGCAGTCTGGAGGCCAGTGGGTCTGGGAGCTGCCTTCCCCTCTCCCCTTAGGTCCCAGAGCCCATGCACAGCAGCGTGGTTTGGGAGCAGGTGCTGTTTGAAAAGTCCTTTCTGTGTCAGAATTTTCATGATTTGTAGATTAGCCTAAGAATATAGTTAGTTGAGGTGGGTGACAATTGACACTTCATTATGGTTCACGTCAGGATGTCAGAGAAAAAGGATGGGGACTGAGTGGGTCTGGAGGCCGCATCCACCTGAGAGCGCAGGCTGTTGCCACAGCAGGGGGGTTCCAGTTAGGCCCAGAAACTACATTTGGGGATGAAAGCTCCAGATGGAGTGGAGGAAAGGCCCTGGCCGGGACGTACACCTGGGTCCGTGCTGTGGAACTGCATGTACTGACGTGACTTATTGGGCACCTGCCATGAGCCAAGCATGTTTTGGAGCCAGGATGTGGCGGTGGACAGGGCAGAGAGTGGCGTCTCCGCTTCGTGGTGGGTAGAGCCGCACTGGTCCCTGACTGGCTTCCAGGGTTAGGAAGACACATGTGACTTGTCTCCACCGAGCGAGGCGAGGCGGTGCCTTGTGGGGAGGGCTTCCTGGCGTCTGCCCTACGTGCTGTGTGTCTGTCTGCTCAGCCTAAAGGGGACAGAGGGTTGGGAGATGGGACCAAATAAATAGGGTTTTGATTGACGTGAGTCACTGTGTTTCCCCCGTCAAGACCCCCTGCATGCCAATGGAGGCCTGTGTCGCCGAGAGTCCCAGGGCTCTGTGTCCTCTGCAGGGAGCCTGGACCTGGTGAGTCACTGTCTCCCCTTATCCCACAGGCCTCAGGCTCAGGGCTGTCCCCACCAGCTGACTGGTGACACCTCTGCCCCACAGAAACCTGCGTTTACAAAACCCAGCGTTCACTTTGCAAAGCTGGGGGACGAGGCTCGGGTGCCGGCCCAGGCACAGTGGCAAAGTGCAGGGTGGCCCAAGGCCCCAGCCTCATGGTCCCCCAGCCTAGGGCTCCTGAGAGGGCACGAAAAACTATTAGTTATACGAGGGAGGGAACTCATTAAAGTATCTTTGGATTTATTTCTTGAGTCGTTTTGTTGTAATTTAGTTTTTGTGAACTCCCACTAAGAATCAACAGAAGGCGTCGAGAGCAGGCGCTCCCTGTCTCACCGCGTGAGCGTCACATGCACTCCCGCACTGCAGGGTTTGCCCCTCTGCCTGCGGGCCGCCTGTCTCCCGCACCCTCTCACGCCTGCTCACTGTTTGGCTGGTGCTCTTCCTGGCCCCAGTTTCCAGCAGATGAGGGAGATGAGCGGGCGCAGGCAGGACTCGTGAGCTCATTAGATGTTGTTTGATAGGAATTTTGGAAAACCTCACTGGTTGCCAGCATCCTAGTCATTTGAAATTTTCAGGCAGGAATGAATATAGAATATGATTTCTTCTTCAGTTGTTCCAAATAACACTGAAAGCTGTAAGGATTTACCAGGTGTCAGTTAGCTCCTGCTGCCTAATACCTCCCCACCCCCAAACTCAGAGACTGAAAACAATTACTGTTGTGCTGGGTCTCTGGGTCAGTTTGGTGGTTCTGCCCATTCTGGCCAGCCTTGCCTGTGTGTTTCTGGTTACCTGGCACAGGAGCCTGCTGGCTGGTCCCAGAGGCCCTCAGTTACATGACTGGCCCTTGCTGGCCCTTGGCTGGAGCAGGAGCACTGACAGGACCCTTCGTTTGCCTCACCCAGCAGGCCAGTTCACCCCATCCCACAGCTGTCTCAGGGACCCCAACACTGAGCAGAGGAGGACGGCCTCTGGAGGCCCAGGCTTGGAGCCGCTCCTTCTGCCGACTGAGGTCTGGGCTGGGGCTGACTCCACCTCTTCATGAGAGGAGCCACAAAGCCATATTACGAGGGGCACGGAGACAGGGAAGGGGATGGTTGGGCCATTTTGTGCAGCCAGCCTACCACTGTACAAACTAGTTTCCTGAAATAATGCTCAGGGAAAAGAGACTTCAGACTACCAAAAGGCAGTGATGATGAAGTAACAGTCCAGGCGAGGTTTACATTGGAACGATGTGCTGGGGGAGCTGTGTATAGAGAGGATAGCGTGCTGGAACCCAGAGCCCCAGGAGGGAGGGGTCCTCACAGGGCAGCTTCAGTGGGCCCCACAGGACCACCCTGCTTCTGGGTGGAGAAGCCCAGATGTGCCTTCTGAGCAGAGCCGCATCAGGGCCCATGCTGTCCTGAGCACGATGGCCAGTGAGGCCCAGAGCTGAGAGAATGATGACTGCTCTCCCGTGTTAATTCACAAAACCCAACGCCTCAGGCAGTGTGGACTGAGCCTGAGATGTGTGCACCTGGGGAGCTGCAGTTAGGACAGTGGCAGGGCACCAGCCTCTCCAGCACGTGAGGCCTGGGCCAGCTGGGCTGCTCTGGGAGATGCCCCGCACCCCTGTGATGCTGGTGCCCGCTTGACTGCTTGTCTCCCCACTCCCCAGTCGGAGGCCTGCAGGACTTTGGCACCCGAGAAGGACAAGGCCACCAAGCACTGCTGCATTCACCTCCCGGATGGGACATCCTGCGTGGTGGCTGTCAAGGCGGGCTTCTCCATCAAAGACATCCTGTCTGGACTTTGTGAGCGGCATGGCATCAATGGGGCGGCCGCAGACCTCTTCCTGGTGGGCGGGGACAAGGTACTGGGCCCGCCTGACCCTCGTGCTGCCCTCAGGCCATGGCCTACCTGCTCCCTGGCCCCTAGCTTTGTCAGAGTCCTCAGGCTCTCCCCTCTTGCGCTCCTCATTTCAACAGTGCCTGGAGTGGAGGCCAGATTATCTGAACTACTTGGCTGGGAGCACTTTGCATGCGGGTGCTAGGTTGGTGTGGAAAGAGTGATCGCTTTCTTTGGATGGCTATTTCTGAAGCTGCTCTTTTGCTCTGCACAGCTGTGCACCTGGGGCACATTGTTCTGCCTTTCGGGGGTGCCTCTGTGCCCACGTTGATTCTGGTCTCTTTGTTCCTCAGCCTTTGGTGCTGCACCAAGACAGTAGCATCTTGGAGTCAAGGGACCTGCGCCTAGAAAAGCGCACCTTGTTTCGGTAAGAGGAAGATCACTGTCATTCGCCTGAGGCTCCCAGAGCCAACCCCATGTGCCCACCACCTGCTGGTCTCTGCACTTAGTGGGTAGCCTGTGGATGCTCCATGCTGGGCTACGATGGGGTGTCAGTGGGGTTGGTGGGGGATGGAGGCCCACATGAGGCAGCACCCCTGCAAGCCCAGGGGTGAGAGGGGCCCTCTCCTCCCTGCCCCGTGAACAAGGACTGCCCTGGCCTGGTGAGCACAGCCCCCTAAGATGCTGAGAGGGAGGGGCAGGAGTGCTTTCTGCAGGACACTGCTGTCTCCGGAGGAGGAGGCCACAGCCCTTGCTTGGCCTGACTTTTCCCATGTGGAGGAAAGCACTTTCTGATCAGCTGGGGCTGAACTGGTGCGGGGCACACCGAGGCCTTGAGGGCGGCCTGGGGCTGTGCTGTAGTTCTGCTCGTGAACTGATCTCCTAATGAGAGCTGACATGAGTTTGTAGTGAATTTTTCCATCCCCCACCAGGCTGGATCTTGTTCCGATTAACCGGTCAGTGGGACTCAAGGCCAAGCCCACCAAGCCCGTCACGGAGGTGCTGCGGCCCGTCGTGGCCAAGTATGGCCTGGACCTCGGTGGCCTGCTGGTGAGGCTGGTGAGTGTTGCATGGGGCCCGGGCGTCGTCACCACGGGAACTGTTCCCTTTGGCAGCCTCTGTGTTGTTCACTGAAGAGGGCACACCAAGAAGCAGTGTCTTCCCCCGATGTGGTTGTCCCCCTTGGAGGAAAGGAAACAGCCTCTGCCATCCCCAGTTCTCATTCTCTTCAGTGGGAGCCATCATGGTTTATTTGTACCTTGGTCATTCCAAAAAGAATTGATATTTGAGATGTGGTTTTGCTCCAGGGAGGCCAAAATGAGAAACAAACCAACCAGCCCCGGAATATCCCCGTATCCCCCGCTGTTGGCAAATGTGATCAGATAAGAGAGTGCGGATGGCCCTGCCCCCACAGCACCTGCTGGGCCTGGGCCAGGGCATTGTGCTGATGCCCCCAGGGCATGGTCACATGGAATGTCCTGATTCTCACCTGCACTTTGGAGATGGAAGAACTCAGCTGGCACTTACAGACTGCACCATTATGATGTGAATGGGATTAAGAAAGAAAACACTGCCTGGGGTGGTGACAGCAGGCACTGGGCAGGCCATGCGAGACAGGGAGAGCTGGGCCCCACTGAGTGTGCTCCAGAGCGTGGGGGTTTAGGGGCACAGCGTCCGCCTAGTCTTCTTTCCTTGTCAACTTTATTGGAGCAATGATTTCAAGTATTTTCAGGATTTAAATTTTCCCGGAAACTACACTCAAAATTATTCAAGGACTTTGAAGTGAACAAGAAGAACCTATTAAATTATTTACAGACACCACCTCTGAGGGTAACCAGAAACCTCTTTCCTGCACTGCAGGCTCCATCCTGGAGTCCAGAAATCTGCTGGTCGGAGGCAGACCTGGCCTGGCTCCCAGGTGTGCCCCTTTGGCCGACTCTGTGGAGATGCAAAGCAATTACTTAGCCCCTGTGTGTTGCAGTTTCCCTGACTGTAAAATGGAGTTGGTCGTGGCAGTGTGCTCTTGGCATGGTTTGGGGGCACCAGGGTGGAAGGGCTGGCTGCAGTCAGGCTGGTTCTCTGTGAGCTGCGGCCCTTGGCTGCCGAGGGCTCCAGGCCAGGCAGGGTTTGGGCTGTGTGGGCTATGGAGGATTTGTGTGGAATGGGTTGTTTGGGATGTGGCTTTTTCTCAGATGCTTTCTGCTGACCTCTCCAGTGAATTCTGTGGCCCCCCTGTGCCCACGAATGTGGTAGAGAAGGCGGGACCTGGGGCAGCTCCTCTGCTTCCCCCCGCAAGGCCCACCACGCCTGCCCAGCGGACTGGCCCCTTCAGGAGCTTAGAGCCTCTCCCGCCTGGCATTGGATGGCTGTCGTTCCCCTGACTGACAGATTGTGAATGCTAAACACGTTCAGATGTCTTTTCTTAACAGTGATTATGGCAGGTGAAGAGTCAGATTCTCTGCCAGAGGAGAACTCTGATGCAGACAAGAACTCCAGCCCTGTGGCTAGTGGCATTTCATTTCAACCTCAGACCTGGTCCTAAAGTTGTCTGTCTTTGCTTCCTTGTTTACAAAGGAGAACATCTGCTCTCAGTATTCCCCTCATAGCAGTTTCCAGGGTCAGTATTTCCCTATAGCAGCCTCCGAGGGTCAGTGTTCCCTTCGTAGCAGTGTCCGAGGGTCAGTGAGTGGGTTCTTAGGGAGGCCACCATTGAGGTTGTGAGCAATGTGGAGACTTACACGGGCTTCACTTCCTATTTCCAAGTATTTTACATGCATTTTATAGCATTAGATGTGTGGGTGAAGGTGCTTCCAGTGTTGACACGTTGCCCTGCCCCTGGGCCTTGGAGGGCCCGGTGTGGGAGGCACTGCCCACGCAGTTCCTCAGGGCACTCCTTACCCATGTCAGGAGCCCGGCTCAGCCCTAGCACGTGTGCCTCAGTCAGGCAGGCCTCACCTTAGGGCCATCTCCTGCATGATTCCATCAAGCCTAGGACAGTCGCGCAGTCGGGTGGGATCACACACATCTGTTCCCTGAAGTTCCAATCTGGGTAAATTATTCAGTGCCCATCTCTGCCCTAGAGTGGAGAGAAGGAGCCCCTGGACCTTGGCGCCCCTATATCGAGTCTGGACGGACAGCGGGTTGTCTTGGAGGAGAAGGATCCTTCCAGAGGAAAGGGTGAGTAGGGCCAGCGCAGCGGATGGGGAGAGGGTGAGTGGGTCCAGTGCATGGGAGGGTGCTATGGAGCCGCTGCAGGGGAGGGGGCAGGCGGGGCCGGTGCAAGGAAGAGGGTGAGTGAGGCCAGCACAGGGGAGAGGCAGATGGGGCTTGCACAGAAGTGGGGGGGTGGCCTGCGCAGGGTAGAGGGTGAGTGGGGCCAGCACAGGGGGGACTGTGGGGTTGGCATAGAGGAGACAGCGGGGCTGGTGCAGGGGAGGGGGCTGTGAGGTTGGCATAGGGGAGAGGGCGAGCAGGGCCAGTGCAGGGGGGGGGTGTGGGGTTGGCATAGGGGAGAGGGTGAGCGGGGCCAGTGCAGGGGAATGGGTAAGTGGGGATTGCGCAGGAGAGAGGGCAGGTGGGGCTGTCCCAGGGGAGGGGGAGGCTTTTGAGTCAGTACACAAAAGGGAAATGGTCTGGGTCGCTTGGTCCCTCCTTGGTACCCTGATCTGGCGCCCTTCCCTCCGGGCACAAAACAGGAAGCCAGGGCAGTAGACAGCTGTGCTCTGCCCAGCAAAGTGGAGGCTGCAGGCTCAGTCATTTGGGCTAGTTCTGCAGTTCCTTGTGTGCAGGGAATCAGGTGGTTGACAGAGCTCTTTTCCATGTGTTCCTTGGTCATGACAGTCCTGCCCTGGGGAAGCTGGGGTCCGGCCAGCAGCCTTCAGAGATGAGCTCATCTCCCGGCCCCCACCTCATCCTGATGCGCAGGAGCTGGCCCTCCTTAGAGCCCTGGTTGAGAACCGTGTGTGAGGACGGTTGCTCAGACCCAGGAGAGTGGGTCCTGTTTGTAGCTGTCCCCAAGGACAGGCAGAGGCGTGGCCTTAGCGCCTGCAGGTGCAGCTGCCATAAGGAGGTGTGTCTCTTGGGAAGAGCTTTCTGGAAACCCACCTGCAGACATTCTAGGTAGAGAGCTCACTTTGTGAGGAACCACTTCAGGTGACATTGGGCTGCCCCTCTGCTTTTCAGGTTGTTGGCCCTGATGATGTCATGCAGGGCATACGTGGCTCCCTTGTCCCCACCCAGGGAGACCTGGGCCATGGGTCCTAGTCAGAAGCAAGCACTGAGGTCATTAGCCCTGGAGCTCCAACCCTTCTCTCCCCAGCTCCTCACAGAGCAGAGACCCTTCCCCTAGCCCACCCTTTGCTCTAGGGAAAGCCTTGCCCCGGACCCTGACACCCAGGCAGGTGGGGCAGGCACAGCATGTGTAACCAGCAGGGCGGCCAGCAGCTTTGCCCCAGCTGACCCCCTGTGCCCAGGGCCTGTGGGGCCTCGGAGCCTGTTTATGTACAGGCAAGGCCTGTGGTGGAGCTTGGTGCTCAGCACTTTTGTAGGGTTGTGTGCGGGGCAGGAGCGCGACTCCTCCAGTCACATCTGGGTCAGAGAAATGGGCTTGAGACCGTTAGTGCTGGCAGAGGCCAGCCTGTGGCCCTGACATGGGGCAAAGGCTGTATTTGAAAATATGTCACAGATGGTGCAGTGGCTCACGCCTGTAATCCCAGCACTTTGGGAGGCTGAGTCAGGCAGATCACCTGAGGTCAGGAGTTCGAAACCAGCCTGGCCAGCATGGTGAAACCTCGTCTTTACTAAAAATGCAAAAATTAGCTGGGTGTGGTGGCGCATGCCTGTAGTCCCAGCTACATGGGAGGCTGAGGCAGGAGAATTGCTTGAACCCGGGAGGTGGAGGTTGCAGTGAGCCGAGATCACGCCACTGCACTCCAGCCTGGGTGACAGAGTGAGACTATCTCAAAAAAAGAAAAGAAAGAAAAATAAAATATGTCGTAAATATAAGACTCTGACTTTCTAAAGAATATTTATGCCAAGTAGTGTATGAAATGAGCTTTTCAATTTCAACATCACTCCTCCAGCAAGTCCTAGCAAGTCCCTAGTTAGATGTACAGAGCCCCGCTGTGCGCATGGAGGACAGGTCCCCTCTCCTGTCCCGTGGGGCCTCCCCTCCGGGCTGTCCATGGTGAATAAGGGCAGCAGATGCCTGTGGCTTCTCTACAGCTTTGCTATCGGAGACAGTAGGAGCAGGTTGTCTACGAAACATTCAGATGGATTTGCGAGTCCCTGAAATCATAAAGCTTTCTTATGTTTAGCATCCACAGATAAACAGAAAGGTGTGCCAGTCAAACAGAACATAGCTGTAAATTCCAGCTCCAGAAACCACTCGGCTACGGTAATTCCCCGCCCTGGCCCACCCTGTGCCCCGCTCCTCTCGCTGTGGCCCCACCTGCTCTGCGCAGTGCCCTGGCGCTTTCCTCACCGCCTGCTTATCACGTGTGTCTCCCCACGCTCCTTGGTGGGGTCTCTGGTCCCTGCCGATGCCCAGCTCCCTCTTACCTGCCAAGGACTGGCTTTCTTCTGAGGTGGGAGTGGTTGTGCCTTAAATGCTATTCTTGTTTGTAATCTTTATCATTGCAATGGTTTTTCTGCAATGCATGTAAATTCTGTATCAATGCAATCTATTTCATGAGCCTTCTAATCTCTAACTAATGAATGATAAATTGTCGTGTATTGAAATGAAAGTAGAACTTTGACTTTCCTTCTAATGCAGGGAGAGGAAAGAACACTAGGCAAGTCTAATTCTATTAAAATAAAAGGAGAAAATGGAAAAAATGCTAGGGATCCCCGGCTTTCAAAGAGAGAAGAATCTATTGCAAAGATTGGGAAAAAAAAATATCAGAAAATTAATTTGGACGAAGCAGAGGGTATGTGAACTTTTTAAAACTTCCACGTTTTTAGTAAATGCACAGTTAGTTTCCAGTATAGTCCGTAGATCTGCTCTGAGCTGTCAGCATCTGGGTGACTGCAGTCCGTCCCTGTGGCCTGGAAGACATGTTTCTCCTGGGGGCAGTCTGTGGGCTGTTGGGATCACTTCACCAAATCCCCAGTTTTGAGACTGAGTGCCAGGCCTCCTAGGGCGTCAGGGGCAGCCGATGTGAGCAGCACTGTCTGCCCTGAGATGCCTGAGGCCCCTGCAGGCTCTGCCTCCCTCTCACCCCGGCTCTTCCCTATGGCCCCACCACTGGCTTGTGCTGGGGTCCCCAGCGTGGCTGGAGGCACAGTTAGCATTAGAGAGTCCACCCCAGGTGGAGCTGGGCGCCCAGGTTAGGGGAGGTGGAGCACCCTGGCCTGGAAGGGCCGTGGGCTTGCTGAGCTCTGTTGGCCACGGGGATCAGTGAGGAAGGTCAGCCTGCACACCGCCGGCCTCCAGGAGAGGCGACAGGCACACTGGCAGACTGAGATGGAGAGATGAGTCCTTTCTTGAAGCTGCTTTTTCTCCAGAAGTTTATAACAAAGAGAAGCATTGAAAACAGAATCAAAACCAACAGCGGTCACTGTGACCTGAATTTTCATCCAGGGCAGACTTGCCAGTCCACTTGGCTTGTCACAGCTTTGTCACAGCTGGCTGTGGAGTCCAACCTCACAGTAAAACTGTAAAACACACCTCCAGCCTTTGTCGGCCACCAAACACAAATCACACACCCTCTTTGAAGCTTGTATGTTTCTGAGAACCAGTGAAATCAGAGATTTTAGATCCCTTGTAGTTGTTAAAAACTCAAGAGTGTAATTCCAGTGCTAGAGAAAGCCCAGTTTAGATACCATCTACCTCGGTGGCCTTGGGGCCTGCTATACTAGAAAACCCAGCCCAGGTAAGAGAAGGAGAGTTCTGGAGGAGCCAGTGAAGAAGCTGGAGGCACCTGCGGCCTCCGCAGTGGGTGGGCTGTGGGGCACCTGTCCTGGCCCCTCGCGGCTGTGGAGCTTCGGCGGGGAGCGGGAGAGCACATGTTGCCCCCTCTACCCTAGGCTTGGGAGGACCACCCTCTGCGCAGAGGCACTGACCCTGAGAGGCAGGCGTGGATTTGAGGGTGCCCCTTCCCAGACCACCCGTCTCAGAGCCTTCCTCTCCTCCCCCTCCTTGGGTTCACCCTGCTCCCAACTTTGAGGACTGCAGCTGCAGCTGGGACTCAGGGGGGTGCCTCAGATGCTGACCAACCAGAGAAGGGGCCAGTCCTCAGAGGGCCCCAAGGGTTAAATTGAAAGCCCAGGCCATAGAGTCCCACAGTATCCCACTCAGACGGCATCAGCGCATAACCGTGTTGAGTCCAGTGTCTCGTTTGTTCAACTCACACAGCGTGGTTTTCAGGGAGTACACAGCGTTTTCAGACTCCTGAAGACAGAGTGTGCTAGAAGCCCCAGGGCTCTCCCTTTTGCTGTCTGTGGGAAGATAGTGTGGACGGAAAAGGGCTCTTGTTGACCCACAGCCAATAGGGCGTAAGGACAGCCCAGGATGAGAGCTTTCTAGAATGTTCTGCTGTGACGGGCATTAATATGAAACTCTCTAAAACATGGTCACTCTGGGTTTTCTTCCAATAGAGTTTTTTGAGCTTATTTCCAAAGCTCAGAGCAACAGAGCAGATGACCAACGTGGGCTGCTAAGGAAGGAAGACCTGGTGTTGCCAGAGTTCCTCCGTTTACCTCCTGGTTCCACAGAACTCACCCTCCCCACTGCAGCTGCCGTGGTCAAGGGCTTTAGCAAGAGAAGCGCCACAGGCAACGGCCGGGAGAGTGCCTCCCCGCCCAGCGAGCAGTGGGAGCCAGCCCAGGAGAGCAGCGACAGCCCGTCCACCAGCCCGGGCTCAGTCCCCAGCCCCCCTGGGCCTCCCGGGACGACCCCCACCGGGCAGAAGTCTCCCAGCGGGTCCTTCTGCACTCCCCAGTCTCCCGTCTCCCTCGCGCAGGAGGGCACCACGCAGATCTGGAAGAGGCAGTCTCGGGAAGTGGAGGCCGGGGGCATCCAAACGGTGGAGGATGAGCACGTGGCCGAGCTGACCCTGATGGGGGAGGGGGACATCAGCAGCCCCAACAGCACCTTGCTGCCGCCGCCCTCCGCCCCCCAGGACGTGCCAGGACCTTCCAGACCAGGTACCTCCAGGTTCTGATCCCTCTACCTTGGCCCCGTCAGCATGGTCTGCTCAGCTTCCAGTCAGAAGGACAGCGGGACCCCGGCTACCACTGTTTGCTGGTGGTCTCTGTGGCCCTCCTCACCTGCTGATTGGGGGCTTCCTTGGCCCTCTTGGAAAGGGGGAGCTCGTGTGGCTGCAGGCCAGTGTCTGTCAGGATGGTCCCCCCGAGGTGCTCCAGGCAGGCATCCTGGTGTCCTGAGAGGCTCTTGCAGGAATGATGCGTGGCGGTGCCTGCAGCCGGGTCTGGGAACACCCTGGGCGAGGCCTGGGGGTTTCTGAAAATAGAGGCATTCCTTTCCAAATCTGGACAGCTACCATTTTTAGTGTTTCTGTCTCAAGACTGGAAAGCAGTAGCATTTGTCTTGAGTGAGGAAGTGAAGCCCTCTGTGTTCATAGCAGGAGAGGGCTCCGAGACACAGGCCCGTCCTCAGAAGAGCCTTCAGAGTGCAGCTCGGACCCACCGGCACCCCAGTAGCGGGTGGTGTGGGTGCTCCGGAGTGGAGGTGCCATCAGCAGGGCTCCCTGACTGCGGGTGTCACAGGCATTTCTCAGAGGAAGCAGGGGATTCAGTGGGTGTGAAGTGAACAGGATGGCCTGGCAGGCAGCAGGGATATTGCCATGAGCCACAAATACCAGAAACGGAGGCGAGGCTCCCAGCAGCCAGCAGGGAAAGCTGTTTCCAGGGGTGTGAGGGCCGTGGCCTCTGTGGCCTGTGTGGCCATTCCCTGGAGAGAGGAGCTGCTCAGGGCGTGTGTCATGGAGCGTGCTCGGGGGTGTGTGGACACCTCTGCTGTGGTTTGCTGTTGGGGGCGAACGGAGAGCCTCTCCGTCCTGCCCCCGGTCCGGGATGCTGATGGCAGTGAGAGGCACGCCACAGGGTTTGGTCTTGTCAGACCTGTAGCCTGGACCTCGCTGGGGGACCAGGGTGTCACGTCTGTAGATCTGTACATATCTGGCCCTTTGGAGGCCACATGTGGTGTGGGAGGGGCTCCCTGGCCCCTTTACCAGCCAGGACATGCCTGGATGAGAAAGCCTGAGGTGCCCAGTGTTCCCATCGGTGCCACTCTGCAGCCTCCGCCCCTGGCCTGAGTCCCCTCCACCCGTCTCAGTGGACACCCGTGTGGCTCTCACCTGCGTTTTGAGTCTGTTCTTCCAGGAGTAATAAATTCTGGACATCATCACTGGACTGGCTTACAACTTTTCTTTCTCATTTGAAACTTTGTTTTCACTTCAGAAAATAATAAAAGTATCTTAATCTAGGGGAAATATTACACATTTTTAGGAGATTAAGTGGATTTACCTTAATCTACTGGCTTTTAAAAATATACCATCCACTGAACAAAACTCTTGAGCGCCTGGTGTGCTCCCAACAGCACAGCCATGCAGCAGGATGGCAGAAGGGATGGTGGCCCTGTGGGTGGGTGCTGAGATGAGCTGGCCCGCTGGCCCTCGGGCTGCAGTCCTGCACCCACACCCCGGCCACGTGGCCCTGGGACTGTGGCTGGCTCTGCGCACATGTGTGGCGTGTGTAGGGCTGCCTGGGAGGGCCAGACAGACCCACGTTGGGGGTTAGTTCTTCTGCCTGCCAAGGGCCATTAGCATGGAGGTGGTTTACAGTGCAGGCCCAGCCGAGCACCCCAGCTGACGGTTTATAGTACAGGGCCCAGACTGGACGTCCCTGACACATTTGTGGCAGGAGGGTGGCTGGTACCGGCCTTGGGAGGAGCAGGTCCCCTGCACTCTGGTGGCTGCCCCTGACTGCCACTGGACAGAACTGGTTCCCTGCCCTGCTGGCTCCTCAGCCCCTGGGCAGGTGGGTACCCTGGACCCTTGGCTCTTGGGCTCTGTCCTAGGAGGAGACCCAGTGGGAGAAGGAGGTGGGAGTGACTTTGGCCATAGGTCCTAGGTCTGTGTCCTCCACATGCCTGTCCCTGGCGACACAGGACAACTGCTGAGGACCTGCCCAATCTTTCTGGCGGTGCTGGCTCTGGCCTGCTGGGGAGCCTTGGGACGGAAACTGCTCTGTGCAGCTTGCTTTCTGGAACCCCTGCTCTAATGGGATTCTCTGTATTGGAGAGTTCGCCCGCCCATGGCGGCAAAGGAAACAGGCTGTGAACACCATGGTGGCCTGATGGAACCTCTTTCACGTCTGTGGCCCGGGACGAGCCTGGACTGAGTGCTGAGCCGTCCATTGTCAGAGTTTAGGAGCTTGGGGGTCGTCGAGGGCCAAGCTCTCCGACGCTGGCAGTTGCTGTGGGATGCTTCCTCACAATGTGGTAGCCGCCTTGGACCCAGCGTCCGGGGTGAGAAACACAACAGGAGGTGCAGCCAAGCCCACAGGCTCCCGCCCTTCCCATTGCCACAGTGGGCAGCATGCCAGCTACGTGTGGAGGCTGCCAGCAATAGCCCTGAGGTATGGGGAGTCTCCACAGAGCTGTGCTGTGTCACCCCGCCCTTCCAGCTTCAGTGCCACGCACTGTGCCACCCTGTCCTAGTCCCAGTGCCACGTGCCACACCATCCCATCCTAGCCCCAGCGCCACGTGCCATGCCACCCTGTTCTAGCCTCAGCACCACGTGGTGCTCCACCCCGCCCTTCCAGCCTCAGTATCACGCACCGCACTGCCCCATCCTTCTAGCCCCAGCGCCACACGCCACGCGGCACTCCACCCCATCTGTCTAGTCCCAGCACCATGCACCGAGACCCGTCAGACCCTGCAGGCTGGCCACTACCCCCATGCATGTCTGGTCCCCATTGGCATGTGGGTGGGTCTCATTTCCCTTTGGCCACTTGCTGCCAGACCGCCCAGTCTAATGGCCCTAAGCGTTAGCTATCTGACACACACAACAGAGGCTGCAAGTGGGAGAAGTGCCAGGCCCCTCGCGAGGCTCCAGGGCATGCTGACGGGTGTGTGTGTCCACACAGTGCTCTGTGTATGAGTCCGTTCTCCTGCTGCTATGAAGAAATACCCGAGACTGGGTAATTTATAAAGAAAAGAGATTTAATTGACTCACAGTTCCGCATGGCTGGGGAGGCCTCAGGAAACTTACAGTCATGGCTGAAGGCACCTCTTCACAGGGCAGCAGGAGAGAGAATGAGAACCAGCAGGGGAAATGCCAGACGTTTATAAAACCATCAGCTCTTCTGAGATTCGCTCACTATCATGAGAACAGCATGGGGGGAGCCGCCCCCAGGATCCGATTTCCCTCTACCTGGTCCCACCCTTGACACCTGGGGATTATCACAATTCACGGTGAGATTTGGGTGGGGACACGGAGCCAAACCATGTCAGTGTGTCAGGCAGATATGCCCACATGCGTGCACGCCTGGTGTGTGCGCGTGTGGCATGTGTCGGGGTGTGTACCTGCCGTGTGTCTGCATGGCAGGTTTTGTGCGTATCTGTCTTGACACAGAAACCCTCCAAAATGCTCACCTTCCGTTCTCGTGGGGAGGGAGCAAATGTCCCTCCAGCACTGCTGCATCCCACCTTTAGCAGTCATCTTCTATCCCTGCACCGAAGCAGATGTCTGAGCTTTGTGCTTTCACAAAGGAGAGAGGCATTCCAAAGGTCACGTGCACCCACACCCGAGTTTCCAATGCACAGTGCTCCTTCCGTACGCGCAGTCTTAAAACGGGTTCTCACGGTCGTGTTGGTAATAATTCCCAATGGTCTTCTTAACCAGATCTGCTTGGTTTCCAACAACAAGCCTAGGAGCTGGGTGGTCTCACTGCTGCCCAGCTGGCTGCAAGGCCACAATCAGGGGTCCTGGCCAGGGGCTGGAGGCCAGTGGCTCCTCCCAGCCCCTTTGGTAAGGCTGAGTGCCCAGCCCCATGGCCGGCTGAGCTCCTAGTGCAGACGTCCCAAGAGGACGGACTCCACCTGCCGGCAGAGAGCTGCTAGGCACCGCCTCAGGAGGGGTCCTCACATAACTGTCCTGGGACTGGAGTCCCCTGGGGCAGCTTACTGGGTGGGGGCAGGGGTTACTCAACCTGGAGGCGCCAGTGTCCCCAAGGGACACATTCGGGCCCAGTGGCTGCTCTCAGGGCGCCTGGAGCTCAGCTACCCACCAGGTGTGCGATGCTTGCCTGCTGGGGCTTCTGCAGTGAGGTCATGCCCCTCACCCTGGGGGTGAAAGTATGCCCCGTGGCACGGCCACTGTGTTGTACCTGCTGAGGCCCCGGTGAGTATGCAGCCCCGCCTGGCTCCTGCTCTGTCCAGAGCCACTCCTGTGAGAGAGGCCTCCTCAGCAGCTCCTGTGCCCAGCCCTCCGCAGGAACAGATGCAGCTTAGACTCCCTCACTCTGATGTGGACTGAGAGTGCTGGCTTTCTTGGGGACACAGCCCCAGGAGCCTGCCATTGGTCTCAGGCCTGCAGAGCTGCTGAGGGCATCTGCTAGGTGCCTCTCCAGAGCCTCCTCTCCCCAGAGCACCTCCTGGCTCCTGCCCAGCTCCGTGGTTCCCCAGGGGCTTCCTGAACTGACCAGCGGGCCTGGGCCCTCCTCCACAGCCCCTAGCCCGGTTGTGACACGTGTTCCTCCTGGATCCCACCACAAGCCACCCTAGGTTGCTCCCTCTCCTTCCCTGAAGTGTCTGCCCCACCTGAAGTTCCAGCCAGGTCTTGCAGAGTGGAAGTCTCAGGCCTGCAAGTGACCATGACCTGGCCCACCCTCATGTTCCCTCCAGGACTGGCCACCTGTGCCCGTTTCAGCCGGTACTACTGGAGCTCTGGCCTGCAGCCCCTCCCTGGGGTCTGCCACATGCACTCCTGTGCCCTGAGTCATCCCTACTCCCCTATTCCCCACACACCATGCTATGCACCCTGCTGGGCGCTGTCCACTCCCTCGCCAATGCCCAGCAAATATTTGAGGAGCTCTATCCCAGCCCCAGCCCATCACAGACACAGTCATGATCCTGGCTGGGGACCCACATGAACGGGGGACCTTGGGGGGTCACACTCTGGAACTAGGGTTCTGGGGATACTCTTTCCCATGGCAGCCAATCAGCAGGAGTGCACGGGCCTCGGCAGGAGCCCGTGGGGGGCGCTGTGGTGGGAAAGCTGGGAAGGGAAGGGACCTTGGGAGCCAGAGTAGATTGTGGGGTCCCTGCCTCTGGCTCCCCCTCACTCCCCACTTCCTGCCATGTTCTCAGTGTGAGCCGGCTCAGCCATGCCTGGGTGTCCTTGTGCCCTGCAAGCTTCCAAGGGGCACTGGGGAGGCTTAACAGGAGGTGACTGTGCTTGGCAGCACAGATGATTTGGAGCATGGAGGCAGAGGCTGAGCAAAGTGCCTGGGGGACGGGGTCCCTCTGGGGGCAGGAAGGGCAGTGGGATAGATGCCAGGCCTGGGTCTCAAAGGAGAGCCTGGGAGGGCTCAGGCCATGCCCCTGCTCCCGCTGTGCCTGCTGGGGTTTCTGACTCAGCCTTGAGGACCAGGGTGGGGCAGAAGCCTGACCTCTATGGCCCCAGGCCTAGGCCAGAGCAGCTGGCAGTGGCTGGCACAGAGACATTCATGGACAAGTGTCTGGGAGGCCTGGGGGCAACCGGCAGCCAGTGAGGGGCCCGCCCATGTGGAAAGAGGGGCCTTCCTGCTGTGTCTTGTGGGGTCTCCAGCAGGACCCCCTCCCGGGAAGGCTGGACAGCACAGTCGGAACCCGCAGGACCAGCCAGCTGAGGGCAGGAAGCCGTGGGGCAACAGGGAGGGGAGAGGTTCACAGGTGGCCCAAGCAGCAGGAAACGAGATCCCAGTGTGGCCTCAGGTCTGGATGTTTGGAGATGTGGCACCAGGAGTGAGACCAGGAGGTCAGGCCCCTCTGGAGGCGGCGCAGGCTCTGCTGGGTCCTCTGTGTTGCCATCCCTGCCAGGGAAACGCTGGGCAAGAAGGTGCTCCCTGGGCAGGCCCTGGCAAGCAGGTGGTGAGGCTGTGCACTGCTCAGGGCTAGGCTAGGTGGCTGAGTCACAGGCCTGGGGCTGGCTGCCCTGCACAGGAGGGCAAGGCTGGGTCCCATAGGCAGGAAGGGCCTGGCTGTGGCCCCCTCCTTGTGATGTGGACGTCCTTGGTCCGTACAGAGCTGTCCTATCTCCAGAAACAAGTGTTTCTCCCATCCTGAGCACGCTATCTGCCTGGGGCCCACAGGGGCCTGTCCTCCCATCTGTTCATGTGGGACTGGTGGGTAAGAGCTGGGCTTCTGGACACGTGTGGGGTCGCAGGCCCCTTCGGAGCCCGATGAACACTCCAGGCAAATGCCCAAATGCTCATGGGATTGACCGGCGAAGGGGGGCGAACCCCTGCTTCTCCCCACACTTGTTACCTCCCAGCCCTGCAGCCCCGTATTCGGAGCCATGGGGACTTGGAGACAAGAAGGAGATGGGCAGAGCTGTTCCTTTGTCCCCTGGGGGCAAGGCTAGCTCCTAGCCCTGGCAGAACATAGCAGGATACTTGTTGAATGAGCAGAGGCCTGACTGGGAGAAGTTTCTAGTCTCAGCTGCTCCACATGGGCCCCTACGCCTCCAGACGGCATCTCCACCAGGCCTGGCTGAGTAAGACGCACAGGCCCCGCGCAGCTCCCACACGCTGGCTGGGCACCCTGGTGCTGCTGCGTCAAGGCCAGGATGAGGGCCTCTGGGGCCACCGCTGGAACCTGTTCAAGAGGACAGTCTGGGCACGCTCAAGAGGGGAGCCACACCTTCTGCCCGCAGCCAGGACTTGTTCACAGATGCCTCATGGAGGCTGAGTGAGGTGGGGCACACTGGGGTTGAGGACCTTGATGGCCACGGAGCTGCTGGGGCAGCAAGGACCCTGCGGCCTTCTCAGGAACCTCAGAACTGTAGATCGAGGAGGGTCTTCACCTTCCCAGGCCTTCGGTTCACCTGGGGAGGGCAGCAGTTGGTAGCAGGGACCCCCCGTCCCTGGTTCTCATTGGCCGAGGGCTGCCTCTTCCTGCAGCCTGTCTGCTGTGGGCCCAGGCCTGGTGCCCCTGCCACCCCATAGGCACCTCTGGGCCTCCACTCTGGCATACACGTGACTGTCCCAGGGCCTCAGCCCCAGGCTCACTGGGGAAGGAAGCTCCTGGACCCCTGCCCGGGAGGCACGCTGGGCACGCAGGAACCTGTCCCCGAAGCCCGCTCCTCCGGGTTGGTAATGTCACCCCCACGGTGCAGATGGGGAGGTGGAGTCACTGAGTGGGGAAGGGCTTCTGGGCTCTCCCAGCATGGGGCCTTCACTGCCCCTTCTCAGGCCCTGGGGTCCTGCCATGGAGCTCCGGGCGGCGCGTGAACCAACCTGTTCTGTGCGCACCGTTCACTTTCCTTGGCCCCACCCTTCGTTGGCCCCTGAGGACTCCACCCTGGCTTAGACATGACTCTGTCCTCCAGGGGTCCACGTGGAGGTCACCGGATGTGGCAGGGCAGTGAGGCCCTGGGTAGGGAGGCCTTCCGGGGTGCTGGCAAGGAGATGGCCTGCCCACATTGGGTCTAGAAGCTTCCAAGGCCGGTTCAAGAAGCCGGGATCTCCTGGGACTGGAGTGGGCATTGGAGCCAGAAGTGGAGGCAGAGGCACTGACTAGCCCGGAAGAGGGGTCTCAGCAGGGGGGCCAGGGATGAAGGGGGAGGGGACACGACAGGCAGGCCCAGAGCAGGGTGTGTGCGGTGAAGATGGTGCTGAAGCAGTGAGCCAGGTGGGCGAGCAAGTGGCTAGCCTGGTAGGGTGGGATGGGGCAGCAGACGCAGGGCTCAGGGCCCGTTCCACCAGGCCAAGAGGGTCCAGCCTGTCTGGGACTGCTTCCAACCTAGTGCTCGACCCCCTGGGGGTGGGCCCTGAGGATGGGCCCTGGGCCTGGCGGTGGGCCCTGAGGACAGCACCCAGGAGGAATTGGGGGGCAGTCGGGGTGGGGGCTCCGCCGGGGGCCCAGCTCTGTTCCTGAGCTGCAGTGGGGAAGCAGGATGGTGGGGTTTCTGAGTGGGTCGGCTGCCCCACTTGGTGGCAGGTGTTCTGCCGAGGACTCTGGGAACACCGCACCTGCCCTGGGTGCACCTGCCCCAGCCCGGAGGCCCACAGTGGGAGGCCAGCTGCCTCTGGGATGTTTGGGGTGTTTCAGGAATCCTCCCATGCCCAGTGTCTGTACAGGGGCCTTCGGGGTGGGGGGTGGGTTCCGGGGGCCCAGGGCCGGGTCAGGCAAGTGACAGCTTCTCTTCTCCCTGTGACAGGAAGCGGGACCCACGGCAGCCAAGGCCTCCCGGTCAACAGAATCATCGACGTGGATCTTGTAACTGGCCTGGCGCCCGGGTGGGATGGTGGCATCGCGGGGACACGGGCTGGCCCTGGGAGGTCGCAGGCCGGTGGTGGGCCTCCTACGTCAGACCTCCCTGGCCTGAGCCCTGTCCCAGGTGAGCCCGCAAAGCCCAGGGCCAGCACACACCATGCCACCTTCGTCTGAGCTGCCCTGGCCTGGCCAACTCTCCCGTGGACATGTCGGGGTGCGGCAGCCCCAGTGGATTCTGTGAGCCTCAGAGGGGCCACCGCAACCACCAACACCCTCAGGAGCCAGGAGGGCAGGGGGTGACCTCACTGGAGGCACTGGCCCCAGACATTCACCATGCTGGCCCTGGCCCCTGCTGCCCAATAAAGCATTTCTGAGGACCTAAGCGTCGGTCTGGTGCTGGGTGCTGGGGGCACAGACTCATTCTCCGAGCACATCCCCAGGAGGTCGTGCAGGAGACGGAGGGGCCTGAGGAAGAGAAATGCCCCAGGGTCAGGTCAAAGGGGCTTTGAGGAGAGGGACGCTTGACTCCTGGGGCCTGAGGGCCAGGACCAGATGGCAGAGACTGGCTCTCGCCGTCACGTGGGGACCCTAACCCGGCCTTGTTTAGCAGGGTGGTCTGAGGGCCTTTCTGGGGAGGGACCATGTAAACTGCAATTTGACGGCAGAGGAAGTCTAGAAAGAGCCCTGGGCCTGTGCCAAGGCCCTGGGGCTAAAAAGGGTCTGATTACAGAAAGGGAGCCAGGTGTGGCTGCTGGGGAGGCTGGGGCCATGGGGGCTGGGTTGAGCTAGAAGAGGTGGGGCCATCTCCCAGGTTGCCTTGATGGAACCCCTAAAGCCGAATACCCTCAGTACAGGGTTGTCGGTGAGCTCCTCAGAGCATCCTAGAGGCCTGAGAGCACAGCCAGTCCCCTGGGGCTGTTCTAGAAGCTTCCAGGGAGTGGATGCACCCCACTTAGTGGTGCTCTAGGAAGGGGGCTGGGGGAGGGGTCGGAATGGGAAGATGAAGCCCAGTACCAGCTGTGTGCACCACCCACCATGGTGCCCGCCGTGGCCCCAGGACCCACCATGGTGCCCACCGTGCCCCCAGGACCCACCATGCCTCCATATCCATTGTGCCCCCAGGACCCACCACGAGCCTGCATCCATCCTGCTCCCAGGGCCCACCACGTCCCCATCTTCACCGTGCCCCCGGGGCCCACCACACCTCCATGTCCACTGTGCCCCCTGGGGCCCACGGTGTCAAGCTGGGTGGTCAGTGGGTGTCCATTTTCTCCCCCTCTGCACAGATGGGCAAATGGAGGGCAGAGAGAGGGGGTTTGGGGTATACAGGGAGGCAGCTTCAGCCCTCGCTGGTCTCCAGGCCACAGTGGTTCACTCGCCCCTCCTCTCGCCTCAGCAGCTCTGGGATGCAGCTGTTGACTCGGGGAACCTGCGGGGCCTTGGCGGCTGCTCCAATATTGCAGAAGAGGTTCCTCAGGCAGCTCTGCCCACAGCCCCAAGTCACGAATTCCGTGACTCCAGCTCCATCTCCATCTGGGTGGCGGCGGCATCCCCATCCCGGGCCCCGGGGTGCCTGGCCCAGGGTTGAGCTGTGGCCCGGGTCCGGGCTCAGGCTGCAGGGTCCGAGGAGCCAGGTTTGGAAAGGCTTCTCGGAGGGGACTCCTGGGTCTGTCTGGGAGATGGGGAGGAAGGGACACTCTGAACATCACCAGGGGCTGCTGGGGGGCCCTGGCCACCCCCAGAGTCAGGATAGGCAGGTGGGGCAGGGTCTTGGGTCATCATTTGCTACACTCAGCCATTGCATGGCCCCTCTCCTCCCTGTGCCTGGCCTTTTGGCCAGCCCTGGGGTCACCGAGAGGAGGCAGCACCGAACCCTCCAGGAACCCCCAGTGCTGCCGTCTGTGGGACAGGGACAATGCCAGCCCCACCGCCACTGTCTGTGCTGTGCTGCGCACAGGGCTGGACACCTGCAAGGCTCAGCACCCGTAGCGGCTCTCATCATGGACAATTCACAGGCAGATGGTGGCCAGCTCAGTGGCCTGCAGGGACTGGGAGCTGTGCCAGACCATCTAGGCCCCAACCTATCTGCATTATCCTGGAAGACTTCCTGGAGGAGGCTTCTAAGCTGAGGCCCAAGGACCATGTCAGGTCCAGGACTAGGACCAGTGCAGGCCAAGACCAGAGTGGGACAGCTGGGCTTCCAGGTAGGGTCAAAGAGAGGTGGGCAGCAGGTGTGGGGCCAGGGGACTCAGGGAATTCCTCTCCGGCTGGGCCCGCCCAATGTGGGAGGCAGCCAGGGTTAATCATTTCCACGAAGCCTTGACCCCACCTGCCCTGGCCACTCTGCTCCCGCCTCCCGCTGCCTTCAGGCCAGCTCAGGAGCCATGGGGCGCTGGGCCTGGGTCTCCAGCCCCTGTCCCTCACTGGGGCTGGGCCCCTTCCTCCTCCTCCTCCTCCTGCTGCTGCCGCGGGGGTCCCAGCCCCAGCCTGGCGGGGTGAGCACTGACCTTGTCGCAGTGCGACCAGAGGTTCCCTGTGGCTACTCAGGGTCCTTGGGAGGAGGCCAGAGGGAGGGTCACTGCCGAGCATCGGGGTTTGAGGGGCGGGGGGCCAAGCATCGGGGTTTGAGGGGCGGGGGGCCGAGCAGGGCGCTCAGGTTGAAAGCTGGCCCTCACGGGGCAGGTGGGTGCTAGGCTGGCCTGGAAGCTGGGGTCTGGGCTCACGGAGCCCTGCCTAGGGACTGTCATCCCTGTGCGGCCTGGCCTGGGCCCCTATGGGTCTGGGGACTGCCCCCTCTCTCTGGGTCTCTGTCGGGTCTGGATGCATGAGGTTGAGGGAACCTCCGAGGGCGTCCTAGCTGCTCCCATCACCGAGAACTGACGTCAGGGTTTAAGCCTGGTGGGTAGCAGTGCCTGGGCCTGGGCAGTTACCCTGAGCAGGTGTTCAGTAGGGGCCCAGGGTGGGGAAGGTGTCAGGGCCTGACTGAGGCCTCAGGAATGTCGTGTGTCTTCCTGGAACCTGCTCCGAGATCTGGGAGCCCCAGTATGGAAAGAGGCTCAGGGCTGTGACCTCCTGCCCGGCAGGACCTGAGCGTAAGGGTCCGTCCCACACTGACACCCTTTCTCCTCCTCCTAGAACCGTACGGAGTCCCCAGAACCTAATGCCACAGCAACCCCTGCGATCCCCACTATCCTGGTGACCTCTGATACCCCAACAACAAGTGCTCCAGAGGCAGAGGGACCCCAACGTGGGGGGCTCCCGCCCCCGCTCAGGGCAGTTCCCTCGAGCAGCAGCCCCCAGGCCCAAGGTGGGTCAGGTGGGCCAGGGAGGAGGTGTCGTGCTTCACCTTAGGGCTGGGTGGGAGGAGCGTGACTTCGGCTGGAGGTCCTGAGAGGCTCGGGTGCCCCTCGAGGGAGCCCTGACCCTGCCACCTGCTCCCCACAGCACTCACCGAGGACGGGAGGCCCTGCAGGTTCCCCTTCCGCTATGGGGGCCGCATGCTGCACACCTGCACTTCGGAGGGCAGCGCCCACAGGAAGTGGTGGGTCCAGGCGGCCGGAGCACCCGAGCTGGGGTCACCAGCTGGCCCCACGCTGCCTACTTTTCTGGGAGCCGGGCACACAGTAGGCCCTCACCACGCAGCAGGCGGACCCAGTGAACCCAGACCCTCCAGGGTGGTGGGGTGGTGTGGGGGCCCTCTGCCTGGGACCTCCACGCACACAGGTGTCGCCCCCAGGTGTGCCACAACTCACAACTATGACCGGGACAGGGCCTGGGGCTACTGTGTGGAGGCCACCCCACCTCTGGGGGGCCCAGGTGGGTGCTGGGTCGGGGAGCCTGGGGTGGGCGGGGGGGCTGGGCCCGGCCAGGGAGGCCGAAGGGAGGACGGGGCAGATCCGGGCAGGGGCCCTGGCTGGAGGGGAGGAGAACAGGAGCTCCGGGGTTAACCCCGGTGGGTGCCACTTAGGGCCAGAGCCTCTCCCAGGCAGGACCTGCGTCTCGCGGTGGCTGCGCGGCCATCACTGGAGCCAAGGCACCGCCTGGTGGTGAGGCCAGGCCCTGCAGCCACACAGATATGCCCTGGGCAGAGGACAGGTGGGCAGGGTCTGTGTGGTGCAGCGCCAGCCACCCTGCTCACATGGGTCCTGGGACACATGGGAGGGGGCTGCTGCCTGACAGTGTGGGTGTCGGGCTTCCAAGACACCACATGCACAGCTGGGTCAGTTACCCAGGTGCTGAGTGGGGGACGCTGGGAGGAAGCGGAGGTCTGTGCCCCTCCCAGGGACCTTGCGCCCCGAGGGGCGTAGAGAGGGCCCCTTTGCTCTCAGAGCCCCTCACCGGGGCCTGATGGAGGCCTTGGCAAGCAGGGGATGTCACAGAGGGACCCTGAGGCTCCCAGCCCGCCCCTCACAGCCCCTCCCGCATGTCCTCAGCTGCCGTGGATCCCTGTGCCTCCGGCCCCTGCCTCAATGGAGGCTCCTGCTCCAATACCCAGGACTCCCAGTCCTACCACTGCAGCTGCCCCCGGGCCTTCACCGGCAAAGACTGCGGCACGGGTGAGCTGGGCCTCGGAGGTCCACAGGGGTCCAGGGGCCAGTGGCTGCCTGAGTGCAGGGCAGGGGCCCTGCATGGGGACAGCAGGTGGCCAGGGTGTGAGGGCTGACTGTGCACCCCTCAGAGAAATGCTTCGACGAGACGCGCTACGAGTACCTGGAGGGGGGCGACCGCTGGGCCCGTGTGCGCCAGGGCCACGTGGAACAGTGCGAGTGCTTGGGGGGCCGGGCCCGGTGCGAAGGCACCCGACATACAGGTGCGCCATGGGGTGTGAGCCATGCCACTGACCCCTGATGGGTGTCCCTGTCCCCACCCGAGTGGGAGGAATGGCCTGAGGTCACCCAGAAATGAGGGACAAGGGGTGGACCCCAGCCCCGACTCCACTGCGTGGCCCCTGGCCGAGCTCCTTGACCCTGCCCCCAGCTTGCCTGAGCAGCCCTTGCCTGAACGGGGGCACCTGCCACCTGATTGTGGCCACTGGGACCACCCTGTGTGCCTGCCCACCAGGCTTCACCGGGCGGCTCTGCAACATCGGTGAGTGCATCAGCCCCCCTGGGTGCCTTGGGGCAGTGCTGGGTGGACCCCCCCCAGTGGGCTGGCCTCACTGCCCCTCTGCCCGCAGTGCCTGATGAGCGCTGCTTCTTGGGGAATGGCACTGGGTACCGCGGCGCGGCCAGCACCTCAGCCTCGGGCCTCAGCTGCCTGGCCTGGAACTCCGATCTGCTCTACCAGGAGCTGCACGTGGACTCGGTGGATGCCGCAGCCCTGCTGGGCCTGGGCCCCCACGCCTACTGCCGGTCAGCACCACACCACGCCAGGCCGCCACACACAGGGCAGGCAGGGTTTGTCCTGGGGAGAGGCTCCCTGGCTGCCTAGGACCCAGGCGGGGCCAGCTCCATCCAGACAGGCCCCGGTACCTCTGCTTGGGAGGCTGCCCGAGGGAGGGCTGTGCTCTTCCCACTGCTCCAGGCATGGGAAGCCACCCTGCTGGGGGCTCTGATGCCCCCTCCCCATGCCCTCTTGGCGGGCAGTGTGACTCCCTGCCAGCCCCCGCTCGTGCACCACAGGAATCCGGACAATGATGAGAGGCCCTGGTGCTACGTGGTGAAGGACAGCGCGCTCTCCTGGGAGTACTGCCGCCTGGAGGCCTGTGGTGCGCGGCTGGCGGGGGATGCTGCCTCGGGCCCCACCGAGGTCACAGCAGTTTTCCCCGTGACCCTCCTAGCCCCTCCCCACTCCTGGCTACTGCACCTCTGACAGATGGGGAAACTGAAGCGCACAGGAAGGCTGGTCTGAGGTCACGCAGTGGGTCGGTACTGGGGTCACAGTGGGGAAGCAGAGCCCGCTGCAGGGGACTGGTCACCAGGCGACTGCCTCGGGGTGGCACCTGCCCAGCCTGCACCATGCCCAGGATGGCCCCAGAGGCCTCTCAGGGAGGTGCAGGAAGAACAGTGTGCAGGCTCCCCACAAGCACCCCTGGCATCAGACCCTGGGCGGGCAGCCCCCCGGAGGCCATCTCCTTCCTGCCCTGGGGAGAGGCCCCCCGGCTCCCTAGGACCCAGGCGGGGCCAGCCCGGGGCTCTCATATGGGGAGTCTCTGACCGTGCTGGGGCTGGCTGTGGGGTCCCAGGCTGCTGAGGCGATCACAAAGGCCTCTGTGTGTCCAGCCACTCTGGCCCTCACAGAGCCTCGGGATTGGGCATCGAACCCCATTCTACAGATTTGGAAACTGAGGGCAGAGGTGGGCGGGCGCCAGGGCCTGAGCAGCATGGACAGGGGGTCCAGCCATGGCCCTCTGCAGCGCCTCCTGCCAGGTAGGGCCGGTGTGTGGAAGGGGGCTGGCCCTGCAAACCCCAGGGGTGTGACCTGGTGCCCTTTGCTCCCAGAATCCCTCACCAGAGTCCAACTGGCACCGGATATCCTGGCAACCCTGCCTGAGCCAGCCTCCCTGGGACGCCAGTCCTGCGGCAGGCGGCATAAGAAGAGGACGTTCCTGCGGCCACGCATCATTGGCGGCTCCTCCTCGCTGCCCGGCTCACACCCCTGGCTGGCCGCCATCTACATCGGGGACAGCTTCTGCGCTGGGAGCCTGGTCCACACCTGCTGGGTGGTGTCGGCCGCCCACTGCTTCTCCCACAGGTGCACCTCATCTGGGCCCCCGTCACCTGCCCTGAGGCCCCACACACCATCCAGCATCACCACGCGCCTGTCCCCACCGCTTTCGGACCCCCTCCCAGCGCCTCCGCTGACTCCTTGCGGGGGTCCCCGGTCACCCCCTCTGACCCCTCTGGGACTGGGGGCTCAGCCCTGAGCTGGGCATGCACGGAGACTCCAGAAACCCTGTCCCTATCAAGGGAGCCCAGGGGTCGGGGCGTTTCCACAGAGGAGGGTGCGGTGGGCAAGGTCCTGTCCTCCCTGCAGGCACCGCCCCTCCCAGAGTCCTGGCTCTCAGAGGGGAGCCAGGGAAAGCAGTGACAATGCCTCAGAGCCCTAGGAGCCCAAGCACAGCCAGGGAAACCAAGGCGCAGCCCACTCAGCCAGCTTCCCTCAGTGGGGGCACACAGCCACCCAGGCCCACACTCTTGGAGGCCTCAAGTGGGGAGACCCTGAGATGGAGCAGCCTGGGTCAGACGCCCTTCCACCTTCGATGGGCACCCCGGTAATGAGGGGCAGGGGTCTGGCCAGCCGACGGTCTGGTGACCTTTCAAGGACCACAGCTCCCAGGGTGGGGCCCTGCGTGGCCCTGCAGGCGGCTCCTGGGCCTGCAAATGGGGCCAGAGCCCTCCTCAGTGTGGAGAAATGGGGTTCCCCACACGGAGCCCAGGGCAGGAGGCTGAGGCAGGGTGGAGCGACCTCCACACGGCAGATGGGAGCCCGGCTGACCCAGGGGCCTAGGCTCTGTGCCCAGCAGGAGTGAGGCCTGCATCTGGAGACCCCACAATGTGGATAGAAGCTGGGGCAGGGCCCTAGCAGGCCAGGTCTCCACCTACTCGGGTCCGGCCTTGCAGCCGACCCTGCCTTGGCCTGCCCTGAGACTCCCCCCAGGGCTTGTGACCAGTGTTGTCAGGAGGGATGGCACTGCGCTTCAGCTCCCATGCCCGGATCTGGGGGTGACTGGCCATAGCCCCTGCTTGGTGACCCCTGTCTCCCCAGTATCAACAGCCCACACCCAGGCACCTGCTCAGACCTCTTCCCGGGACCAAGACCCCACACCATTGGCCTCTGTGGGCCGGGTGGGGGGTGGGGAGAGGTGACCCTGGTGGCCAGGGGAGGGCTGGTCCATGCACCCGCCAGCCTCCCTTGCACAGTCCCCCCAGGGAAAGCGTCTCAGTGGTGCTGGGCCAGCACTTCTTCAACCGCACGACGGACGTGACGCAGACCTTCGGCATCGAGAAGTACATCCCATACACTCTGTACTCGGTATTCAACCCCAGCGACCACGACCTCGGTGAGCTCCAGGGCATCATGGCTGCACTCTGGGAAGGTGGGCCCTGTGCCCCCCAGGCCAGGCCCGGACAGGGGCAGGAGCTGGGCAGACATGTGGTGTGGGGAAGCTGGGGCAGGGCAGGGAGGACAGGGCACCTCTCCCTTCTGGATCTCCCAGGCTGCCCCATGGGACCCACTAGCTGCCCTCCTCCATCACGCGCCCCGAAAGTCTCCCGTTCAGCCCGCACACCACAGGCTGACCCTGGCCACTCTCCCGATCAGTCCTGATCCGGCTGAAGAAGAAAGGGGACCGCTGTGCCACACGCTCACAGTTCGTGCAGCCCATCTGCCTGCCCGAGCCCGGCAGCACCTTCCCTGCCGGACACAAGTGCCAGATTGCAGGCTGGGGCCACTTGGACGAGAGTGAGTTGGGAGGGGGCACCCAGCGCCCCGCCAGGGTGGACAGTGGCCAGCCACGGTGTGCATGTCATGCTGAGGGCATTATGTCCCACAGACGTGAGCGGCTACTCCAGCTCCCTGCGGGAGGCCCTGGTCCCCCTGGTCGCCGACCACAAGTGCAGCAACCCTGACGTCTATGGCGCCGACATCAGCCCCAACATGCTATGTGCCGGCTACTTCGACTGCAAGTCCGACGCCTGCCAGGTGAGCTGCTGCCCACCCCACCAGGACCTGACTGCTGGGGCTCAGCTGGTCCTGAGTCTCCGAGATGCTTGCCCCTGGGGAGCCCAGAGCCCGGCGGCACCCCAATCTGGCAGGGCCAGCCAGGGACCTCTGGGCAGGGAGCACACTCACGGTCGGTGGCCAGCACCCCAGGGTCACCCAGACCCCTGTCGGAAGGGCGTCCTCCTCACACAGAAGGGGAGACCCCGGCTCTGAGAGGGGCCTGGGGTCCCACAGAGCCCGGACAGATCCCGGCCGTGCAGCCCAAGGCAGTGCTGTCCGTGTGACACCAGGCACCAAAAGCCCCTTTGCTCCGAATTCTCTCAAGCCAGCTCTTTAACCTTCAATAACCCCAACAGCCCAACCACGTCCTGGGCTCTGCAGGGCTGTGCGCTCAGGCAGTACGGCAACCCTGGCATGCAACAGCTCTTTCATGCCCCATTTTATAGCTGGGAAGACTGAGCCCCAGGCAGTCAATTCACTCTTCCAAGGCCATAAAGCCCAGAAGCGGTAGAGTGGGTGGGGCTTGTCACTGGACCTGGCTAGGGGAAGTCAGGATGGCTTCCTGGAGGAGGGGGTATTTGCACTGGTCCTGAGGGATGCGTAGGAGTTTGCCAGGGAGTGAAGAAGTCATTTCAGGAGGTGCTGGGACACAGGGTGGCTGTGTGGTCCACACAGGGTACGTGCTGGTGGGGAGAGGGGGACTGTGGCTTCAGGAAGGGGAATAACGTGGTTGGAGGCCGTGGCCCAGCCAGTGCTGCCCCCGGGGAATGAGACGCCTTTTCACGAGGTTCAGGAGAGTGGGTCAGCTCCCTTGCTCAGAAACGCCTTTGTCCTCTGTCCCCGAGCTGCCACTCGGTGGAGCATGGGGGGGTCCTTGAACCAGGCCCCTGGGAGGGTGGCTCTGACCAGCATCTCTGCCTAGGGGGACTCAGGGGGACCCCTGGCCTGCGAGAAGAACGGCGTGGCCTACCTCTACGGCATCATCAGCTGGGGCGACGGCTGCGGGCGGCTCCACAAGCCGGGGGTCTACACCCGCGTGGCCAACTATGTGGACTGGATCAACGACCGGATACGGCCTCCCAGGCGGCTTGTGGCTCCCTCCTGACCCTCCAGCGGGACACCCTGGTTCCCACCGTTCCCTGCCTTACTGACAATAAAGATATTTCCAACAACCCAGCCCACGCTGCCTGGCCCCTGCCTGCGGCCCCACCTTCCCCTCCAGGCCATGACTGGGGCCCAGGTCTATGCGGCAGGCCTCAGGCTGCCGTCCTGGAGCCCACACAGTCCTCAGTGGAGATGGAGCCTGTGGCCCCACAGGGGGATCTGGCCCCACAGCCCAGAGAGTTGTCAGAGGATCAGGTCTGGGCTTCTCCAGGCCCCGGCAGAGTCCAGCCCCCTCCCAGGCCAGCCCCAGGCCGGGGCTCAGCACCTGGGTTGTCCCAGGGCAAGAAGCGGAAACCAAGTCCAGGTCCCCAGGCCGGGAACACCTGCAGGCCGCCACCTCCCTTCCAGATGGCAGCCCGCCTGGCAGAGCCTCTGCTGCACTTCCCGGGAGGGAGGAGGCTGCAGGCTGCCTCTGAGCGGGCTGAGGGAGGGAGGGGCCGACGTGCCAGATGGGCCCAGTTAGAGAATCACTGCTGGGCTGTCAGAGGCCGTGCCCTCCCTCCAGCCAGGGAGGACAGGAGACAGGAGGAGGTGAGGCCAGAGGGCAGAGAGGGCGGGAGTGTGGTGGGTCGGGGGCAGGCCTCCTCCCTGCTCCGAAGCCCCCAAGACCTTCCCTCCTGGACCCCACCTCCTTCCTGGAGTCCTGGTCTCAGGGAGGCCATAGTTTGCATTGCAGCTGCTCCTTTTGTCAGGAGCCCTTCCCTAGCAGATTGGCACCGCCCTGGGCTGCACAGGAGGCTGGGAGGGCAGGAAACGGGGCATCCGGGCTACACAGTTACTGCCCCAAGCAAAGCCAGGTTCTGAGCAAAGAGGGAAGAGAGACACAGCCAGGCCCTTCTCCCCACGGCCCCTGCTGCCATGCATGGGCCTCAGAGCCTTCGAGCTCACGGAGCAAACCCGCCACTAAAGACCCCTGACCCAGACACAGTGTTGGTGGCAGCCTGGACAGCGGCTGGGGGACTGAGGCTGGTGCCCGTGCCCCAGGATCCTGAGAGTGGAGCCGCTCCTCCTCCTGAGAGTGGGGGCCTCCAGCAGCCGGTTCTGGGGCTCTGAACCTCATGGCTTCAGCCCCACCTCACCTGCATCCGATGTGAGCCGTCCCTGATCCTTCATCTGTGAGCGGTGAGCGTTTTCCCATGATTCTTCGGCCTCTGTTGAGATAAAGGTCCACATTTTCCCTTTGGCTCCACTAACATGATGACTTCCATGATAGGTTTCCTTCCTTCCTTCCTTCCTTTCTCCCTCCCTCCCTCCCCCACTCCTTCCTTCCTTCCTCCCTCCCTCCTTCCCTCCCCCACTCCTTCCTTCCTTCCCTCCCGCCCTATATAAGGCATCTCTCCTCATTCTGGTTTGACGTTCGTTTCTTTTATTTTTTTTCCTTCTTCCTTCCTAGTCCTTCTTCCTTCCTTCCTTCCTTCCTTCCTTCCTTCCTTCCTTCCTTCCTTTCCTTTTCTCTCTCTCTCTCTCTTTCTTTCCTCTTTTTTTTTTTTTTTGACAGGGTCTCACCTGCTGCCAACTCCAGCCCTGGAGTGTAGTGGCGCGATCCTCGGCCACTGCAACCTCTAAACTCTGCCTCCTAGGCTCAAGCAATTCTTCTGCCTCATCCTTCCGAGTGGCTGGGATTACAGGCACCTGCCACCACGCCCAGCTAATTTTTGTATTTTTAGTAGAGATGGGGTTTCACCATGTTGCCCAGACTGGTCTTGAACTCCTGACTTCAAATGATCCACCCGACTCGGCCTCCCAAAGTGCTATGATTACAGGCGTGAGCCACTGCGCCCGGCACATGATAGATTTTCTAACTCAGGTTGGCCTTGCATTCCTGGAGTGAATGGTATTGAGCTGGAGTGCGAGCTGGGGTCTTCCCTTTGCCCCTCCCACTTGTGCCCTGCTTGTTCCCCTTGTGCTCTGCCTGGGGACGCTGACCTGTGTGGTCTGCAGTGGGCTGTGCATACTGTTGTTTCTTGTTGGGCTATGGGGAGCTTCAGCAGGAGATCGGGGCAGGAAAGAGAGACTAGGCATGTATTTTCCTGGCTCCCTTTCTTTGGGGTCACCTCTGTGTTTCAGGTGGAATTATGTCCTTCTAAAATTCATTTGATGGCTGGGCACAGTGGCTCACACCTGTCATCCCAGCACTTTGGGAGGCCCAGGTGGGAATTCAAGACCAGCCTGGGCAACATGACAAAACCCAGTCTCTACAAAAAAATTAGCCAGGCATGGTGGCACGCACCTGTAGTCTCAGCTACTCAGGAGGCTGAAGGGGAAGGATCACCTGAGCACAGGAGGTGGAGGTTGCTGTGAGCCGTGATCACGCCACTGTGCTCCAGCCTGGGTACAGAGCAGGATCCTGTTTTAATAAATTAATTAATTCAGATGTTGAAGTCCTAACCCCTAGTAGCCCAGCATGGGACTGTATTTGGAGATAGAATGTTTAAAAAGGAAGTCAAGTTCAAATTAGGTCATTAGGATGGGCACTAACTCAACATGACTGGTGTCCTAATAAGAGGAGGAAATTTGGACTGTCCACCCAAAATAGTCGAAAGGGTCAGAATCCAGTTTAAAAGAGCATATGCAGGCACGAAGCTGAAAATAGCCACTCGGGGCACACAGACTCCAGAGGATTAGGGCCAGTGCCCCAAAGCCAAAAAGTTAAGGTCTTGCTCATATAGGCAGAAAAGAAACAAATTTAACAGGGTTATAGTGTTTCCCATGCAAGGCTGGTTTATGAGTCACAGCAGTTTGAATAATCACAGCTTCTTTTCCTTTTCCACTTTGAAAGAGTATATCGAACGCTCTGTCTTAGACCAGGTGGTGGCCATGAGGTCTCTGTGTAAGAGAAGTCAGAGGGGAGCAAATCTACAGTGAACAGTGAAGACAACATGAAGAGGGAAGGGGTCTTCCCTGATGTCCTATAGTTGTTTATAACATTTTACAAAACAATGGCGGTAAAGAAAAGGCTAATCTATAAATCAGAGGAACAAAGGTTACAGCTACCTGTCGTATGCAACTCAGGCCCTATAATCATGTTCCTTGAAAACGCAAAATAATTTAAAGTTCCAACAGCTTTGGTTTTGAATGGCTTCTTTTTACAGGACACAGACGTGTACAGTAGGAAGGTGATGGGAGAGTCCCAGGGAAAAGATGGCCGTCCATAAACCAGGGCCAGAGGCTTGGAGCAGGTGCTCCCTTCCGGCCTCCAAGGGAGCCAAGCCTACTGCCACCTGGGTTTTGGACTTCTGGCTTCCAGAACTGCAAGGTGATAAGCTTCTCTTGTCGAAGGCCCCCAGTGTGTGGTAGTTTATTATGGTCCCCGGAGCAAACAAATACCCTCAGGTTGGCTGCATCCTGGGACTGAAGGTCAGCGCTACTCTGAAGATGTAAATGACCTTCTCCTTCTGAGGCTCCAGGGTCCACTCCCGCCATTGCCAGGATTCTAGAACTGGTGTGGCCCCTCCACCTTAACCAAGCCCAGGCTTCCAAGTTTCTGACTGTGATTGTCCACATTTTGACCACAGCTTTGTATATAAAAACACTCCTTGAACTGTTCCACCACCATGTGTACCCACCTATTGGTACCCTGACTGATACGTGCTATATTGGTTTTTAAAAACTTTTTAAAATTTATGTTTTATTTAGGATTTTGCATGTATGTTTATGAGATTGGCTTGTAATTTTCCTTTCCTATATTCTCCGAATGACTGTTATCAAGGTTATCCCAGCCTCATAAAATAAGTTCTTCTTTTATCAAAATTCACTGGAAAATTCTGTATATAGTTGGAAGGATCTATCCTTTGAAAGTTAAATGGAATTCACCCATAAAATTACGTGTCTTGGTTTTCTCTTTACAGGATTATATTTAACTACTGATTCGATGGCTTTAATAGTTATGAGACTAGTTTTATTTCTTTTTGAGCCAGTGACAGGAGGTTATACTTTTATAAATTTATCTGTCAGCCGGGTGTGGGGGCTCATGCCTGTAATCTCAGCACTTTGGGAGGCTGAGGCAGGTGGATCACAAGGTTAGGAGTTCGAGACCAGCCTGGCCAACATGGTGAAACCCCATCTCTACTAAAAATACAAAAATTAGCTGGGCATGGTGGCAGGTGTCTGTAATCCCAGCTACCTGGGAGGCTAAGGCAGGAGAATCACTCGAACCTGGGAGGTGAAGGTTGCAGTGAGCTGAGATCCTGCCACTGCACTCCAGCCTGGGCAACAGAGCGAGACTCTGTCTCATAGAAAAAGAAAAGAATTCATCTGTCTAATTTTTTTATATTCATTGACATAAAGTTGTTCCTAGTTGTGATGGTTAATAGTAAGTGTCAACTTGACTGGGTTGAAGGATGTAAATTATTGTTTCTGAGTGTCTCTGGGTATTTCTGGGTGTTGCCAGAAGAGATTAACAGTTGAATCAGTGGACTGGGAGAGGAAGACGCACTTTTAGGAAGGTCCACTGTGATGTTTAATACTGAGTGTCAACTCGATTGTATTGAAGGATGCAAAGTATTGATCCTGGGTGTGTCTGTGGGGGTGCTGCCAAAAGAGATTAACATTTGAGCCAGTGGGCTGGGGAAGGCAGACACACTCTTAATCTGGGTGGATACCATCTAATCAGCTGCCAGCGTGGCTAGAATAGAAGCAGGCACAAAAACATGAGAAGACTAGACTGGCCTAGCCTCCCAGCCTACATCTTTCTCCCGTGCTGGATGCTTCCTGCCCTTGAACATTGAACTCTAAGTTCTTCAGTTTTGGGACTCAGACTGGCTCTCCTTGCTCCTCAGCTTGCAGACAGCCTATTGTGAGACCTTGTAGTTGTGTGAGTTAATATTTAATAAATTCCCCTTTATATATGTATATCTATCCAATTAGT
Source organism: Rhinopithecus roxellana (assembly GCF_007565055.1). NCBI lineage: Eukaryota > Metazoa > Chordata > Mammalia > Primates > Cercopithecidae > Rhinopithecus > Rhinopithecus roxellana. The sequence goes on from NC_044550.1 coordinate 130,934,369, forward strand.
TCTGTCCTTCTAGAGAATGCTAAGGACTCTACTTCTAATGGTATGGAGAATGCTGACAGTCCTTGGCATGAACTGTTTAGAGAATTATGCAAAAAAAAAAAATGCGTTTGACACTCCTGATTCATCAGTCATGAGAGGCAAGGAGTTTAGTGACTCTATACATAATACCTTTGACCATATGTGGAGAACCAAGGAAGATAATGAAGCTGGTTGGTTGCTCCTAAAGTTCAGTGGACAAAGTGATGAAAGAAAATGATGAACTCAGGGATTCTAACTCCCAACTTCAGAAGCAGAGACTGAGCCTCAAATCTTCTAAGATTGCCCTCAGTGAGAGTCTTTTCTCCTGTAGAGAAAGAGCTGAAATCATGGAAAAACAGACACAAGCTCTTACCATGCGAGTGACTGACCTGCAATGAAAGGTATGTGCACAGCCTCACCAAGTGTCCACTGTTAGAGTGAGTGCATTGATTGGAGAAGAATGGGACCCTGCAACTTGGAATGGGGACGTATGGGAGGATCCTGATGAAGCTGGAGATGCTGAATTTGTAAACACTGATGAACCTTTATTTACTAAAAGAAAGAGCTTCCCCATCCCCAGTAGTGACAATATTCCCTCCCTGACCCATGCTGCCATCAGCCTTTCCACATGGGTCTGAGGAGATAAATCCTGCGCTACCTGAGGCAACAGTGATGGCCACTCCTGAGGCAGTTGCCAGGCAAGATAATGTTGATTCTCCTGAGGAATCACCCCCAACATTCCTATTTGCTTCTAGACCTATAACTAGACTAAAGTCCTGGCGGGCCTCTAGAGGTGAGGTTGAGAGTGTGACCCACGAGGAGGTGTGCTACACTTGAAAAGAACCATTTGAGTTCTCTAACTGATATAAACAGAAATCTGGAGAACCGGCATGGGAATGGATATTAAGGGTGTGGGATAATGTTGGAAGGAACATAGAGTTGGATCAGGCTGGGTTTATTGATTTGGGCCCACTAAGTAGGGACTGTGCATTTAATGTCACAGCTCAGGAGTTAAAAAAGGTTCTAATAGTTTATTTGCTTGGTTGGCTGAAATATGGATTAAAAGATGGCCCACTGTGAGTGAGCTGGAAATGCCTGATCTCCCTTGGCTTAATGTAGAGGAGGGGAATCCAAAGGCTTAGGGAGACTGGGATGGTGGAGTGGATTAGTCACTTTAGACCTACTCATCCCAGCTGGGAGCGTCCAGAAGATATACCCTTGACCAATGTTTTGTGAAATAGATTTTTGAGGGCAGCACCTGCATCTTTGAAGGGCCCTGTAATTGCTCTTCTCTGTATGTCAGATCTAAGGGTATGAACTGCAGTCACTCAACTACAAAATTTAAATATGATGGGAATAACTGCATCCTGAGGTGGCAGGGGCCAAGTGGCAGCACTCAACCATCAAAGGCAAGGTGGGCATAGCTACCATAATGGACAGTAGAGGCAAAGTGGCAATCAGAATAGTCTGACTTGTGTAGAGCTCTGGCATTGACTGATTAATCACAGTGTTCCTAAAAAGTGAAATTGATAGGAAACCTACTGCAATCCTACTTAATTTATAAAAGCAGAAAACTTCTATGTCGAATGGACAAAAGACTAATATGAATGATAAAAACAGAGAATCACAGCACCTCAATCAATTTCCAGACTTGAGACAGTTTACAAACCCAGAACCCCTTGAATGAAGGGGAGGCTGGGTCCCCTTGAGGAAGGACTCCACTACACTACCGGCAATTTATGTGGTTAATCTTGGGGTTCTGGGTATTACTAACTTAATCAATTCCTAAGGAACTTCTAAATTCCGACCTTCAATCCCTTCCTCCTCCCTCTCCTCCCTCACCACTCCTCCCTTTTTTCCTACTTTTTTTTCTTCTTTCTTTCTTTCTTTCTTCTTCTTTCTTTCTTTCTTTCTTTCTTTCTTTCTTTCCTCTCTCTCTCTCTCTTTCTCTCTCTCTCTCTCTCTCTCTTCCTTCCTTCCTTCCTTCCTTCCTTCCTTCCTTCCTTCCTTCCTTCCTTCCTTTCTTTCTTTCTTTCTTGAGACTGAGTCTTGCTCTGTCCCCCAGGCTGGAGTGCAATGGTGCAATCTGGGCTTACTGCAAGCTCTGCCTCCCAGGTTCATGCCATTCTCTTGTCTCAACCTCCCAAGTAGCTGGGACTACAGGCGCCCGCCACCACTCCTGGCTAATTTTTAATATTTTTAGTAGAGACGGGTTTTCACCGTGTTAGTCTGCATGGTCTTGATCTCCTGACCTCGTGATCTGCCCGCCTTGGCCTCCCAAAGTGCTGGGATTACAGGTGTGAGCCACCACGCCCACCTATGCAGTTAATCTTTCTCCCATCCTTCCCTATGGAGACCTCCAGCCTTATACCAGGGTAACTGTGTTGGGGAAAGGGAAATGATCAGACATTTTGGGGACTACTGGACACTGGCTCTAAGATGACATTGATTCCAGGGGACCCAAAATGTCATTGTGGTCTTCCAGTTAAGTAGGTCCTTAAGGAGGTCAGGTAATTAATGGAGTTTTAGCTCAGGTCTGACTTATGGTGGGTCCAGTGGGTCCCCAGACTCATCCTGTGGTCATTTCCCCAGTGCCAGAATGCATAATTGGCACAGACATACTTAGCAACTGGCAGAACCCCTACACTGGCTCTCTGACTGGTAGAGTGAGGGCTATTATAGTGAAGAAGGCCAAATGGAAGCCATTAGAACTGCGTCTACCTAGAAAAATAGTAAATCAAAAACAATATTGCATCCTTGGAGGGATTGTGGAGATTAGTGCCACCATCAAGGACTTGAAAGACTCAGGGGTGGTGATTCCCACCACATTCCTATTCAACTCTCCCATTTGGCCTGTGCAGAAGACAGATGGATCTTGTAAAATGACAGTGGATTATTGTAAGCTTAAGCAAGTGGTGACTCCAACTGCAGCTGCTGTACCAGATGTGGTTTCATTGCTTGAGCAAATTAACGCATCTCCTGGTACCTGGTTTGCAGCCAATGACTTGGCAAATGCCTTTTTCACCATTCCTGTCCATAAGGCCCACCAGGAGCAATTTGCCTTCAACTGGCAAGGCCAACAATATACCTTTACTGTCCTACCTCAGGGGTATATCAACTCTCTGGCCTTATGTCATAATCTTATTCAGAGAGACCTTGATCGCTTTTCGCTTCCACAAGATATCACACTGGTCCATTACATTGATGACATTATGGTGACTGGATTAAGTGAGCAAGAAGTAGCAAACACACTGGACTTACTGGTGAGACATTTGTGTGTCAGTGGATGGGAAATAAATCTGACTAAAATTCAGGGAGCTTCTACCTCAGTGAAATTTCTAGGGGTCCAGTGGTTTGGGGCCTGTCGAGATACTCCTAAGGTGAAGGATAAGTTGCTGCATTTGGACCCTCTTACAACCAAGAAAGAAGCACAATGCCTAGTGGGCCTATTTGGATTTTGGAGGCAACACATTCCTCATTTGGGTGTGTTACTATGGCACATTTATCGAGTGACCTGAAAGGCTGCCAGTTTTGGGTGGGGTCCAGAACAGAAGGCTCTGCAACAGGTCCAGGCTGCTGTGCAAGCTGCTCTGCCACTCGGGCCATATGACCCAGCAGATCCAATGATGCTTGAGGTGTCAGTGGCAGAGAGGGATGCTGTCTGGAGCCTCTGGCAGGCTCCCATAGGTGAATCACAGCAGAGGCCTCTAGGATTTGGGGGCAAAGTCCTACCGTCTTCTGCAGATATCTATTCTCCTTTTGAGAGACAGCTTTTGGCCTGTTACTGGGCTTTGGTGGAAACTGAACGTTTGACTATGGGTCATCAAGTCACCATGCCGCCTGAACTGCCCATCATGAACTGGGTGCTTTCTGACCCATCTAGCCATAAAGTGGGTCACGCACAGCGTCATTCCATCATCACATGGAAGTGGTGTATACATGATCGGGCTCCAGCAGGTCCTGAGGGCACAAGTAAGTTTTACATGAGGAAGTAGCTCAAATGCCCATGGTCTCCATTCCTGCCACCTGCCTCCTCTCCCCCAGCCTGCGCCAATGGCCTCATGAGGAGTTGCCTATGATCATTTGCCACGGTTTGCCACAGTTACTACGGGACTGAATGAAGGAGGATGAACATAGAAATGAACACAAGAAACAAAAGAAACTATCTAAAAGGAAGGGGCCGGGGAAGAAGAGGGCACCCAGCTTCTAGAGAGCAAGGGCAGCCATGGTGAACGTCTATAGCCCTTCATATTTATTAAGTAGAAAGAGCAGGGAGCAGGAGGTAACGATTGGTCAGCTGCTTCATTGGTCACAGGTTCACATGATTGCTAACAGGCTTCAGATTTGCCTAATCACAAGAAACACTTGTGCCTGGGTCGTGACTGCCCTCAGCATTCCTTCTGGGCAGCATATGCAGTTTGTCAGTTTGCCAACAACCTGCTTTTATGAGACCAGTTTGCTGTTTACTCATCTAGCCTCCAGTGGTATACTGAGATGATCATGACCCTCACTTTTTGGGCCTGCAACAACCATTTGACAGGAAGAGAAGACCAGGACCTGGGTCACACATGGTTCTGCACAATATGCAGGCACCACCCAAAAGTGGACAGCTGCCGCGCTACAGCCCCTTTCTAGGATGTCCCTGAAGGACAGCGGTGAAGGGAAATCTTCCCAGTGGGCAGAACTCCGAGCTGTGCACCTGGCTGTGCACTTGGCATGGAAGGAGAAATGGCCAGGTGTGTGATTATGTACTGATTCATGGGCTGTAGACAGTGGTTTGGCTGGATGGTCAGGGACTTGGAAGAAGCAGGATTGGAAAATTGGTGACAAAGAAATTGGGGAAGAGGTATGTGGATGGACCTCTCCGAGTGGTCAAAAATTGTGAAGATATTTGTATCCCATGTGAGTGCTTACCAATGGGTGACATCAGCAGAGGATTTTAATAATCAGGTGGACAGGATGACCTGTTCTGTGGACACCACTCAGCCTCTTTCCCCAGTCACCCCTGTCATCACCCAATGGGCCCATGAACAATGTGGCCGTGGTGGCCGGGATGGAGGTTACGTATGGAGATTCAGCAACATAGACTTCCGGTCACCAAGGCTGACCTGTCTACAGCCACTGCTGAGTGCCCAATTTGCCAGCAGCAGAGACTAACAGTGAGCCCTCAATACGGCACCATTCTTCAAGGTGATCAACCTGGTGGCAGGTTGATGATAATTGGACCTCTTCCATCATGGAAGGGGCAGAGGTTTGTCCTCACTGGAACAGACACTTATTCCTGATATGGGTTTGCCTGTCCTGCATGCAATGCTTCTGCCAAGACTACCATCTGTGGACTCACGGAATGCCTTATCCACCGTCATGGTATTCCACACAGCATTGCCTCTGACAAAGGCACTCACTTTACAGCTGAAGAAGTATGGCAGTGGGCTCATGCTCATGGAATTCACTGGTCTTACCATGTTCCCCATCGTCCTGAAGCAGCTGGATTGATGGAACGGTGGAATGGCCTTTCGAAGTCACAATTACAATGCCAACCAGGTGACAATACTTTGTAGGGCTGGGGCAAAGTTCTCCAGAAGGCCGTGTATGCTCTGCATCAGCGTCCAATATATGGTCCTGTTTCTCCCATAGCCAGGATTCACGGGTCCAGGAATCAAGGGAGTGGAAGTGGAAGTGGCACCACTCACCATCACCCCTAGTGATTAAGTAGCAACATTTTTGCTTCCTTTTCCCACGACATTACGTTCTGCTGGCCTAGAGGTCTTAGTTACAGAAGGAGGAACGCTGCCACCAGGAGACACAACAGTTCCATTAAGCTAGAAGTTAAGATTGCCACCTGGACACTTTGGGGTCCTCCTACCTTTAAGTCAGTGGGCTAAGAAGGAGTTACGGTGTTGGCTGGGGTGATTGACCCAGACTATCGAGATGGAATCAGTCCCCTACTCCACAACAGAGGTAAGGAAGAGTATGCATAGAATACAAAAGATCCATTAGGGCGTCTGTCAATATTATCATGCCCTATGATTAAGGTCAATGGCAAACTGCAACAGCCCAATCCAGGCAGGACTACAAAGCACCAGACCCTTCAGGAATGAAGGTTTGGGTCACTCCACCAGGAAAATAAAACATGAACTGCTGAGGTGCTTGCTGAAGGCAAAGGGAAATGGTGGAAGGTAAAGGACGAGCAAAGGCACGTCTTACATGGCGGCAGGCAAAGAGAGTGCATAGGGAAGTGCCCTTCATAAAAACATCAGATCTTGTGAGACTTACTGACTATTTTGAGAAGAGCACAGGAAAACCCCACCCCCATGATTCAATTACCTCCCACCAGGTCCCTTCCACAACACATGGGGATTGTGGGAGCTATTAATATTAATACAATTTGAGATGAGATTTGGGTGGGGACACGGCCAAACCATATCAGGCATCCTATGGGCAGGCCAGAAGTGTTGGTCACCCCTTCCACCCATGCCTTACTGGCCAGAACTCACTCGTATAGCCTTACCTGATCAGGGGGGTGGTACTGGGAAATAAGGATGCACGAACGGGTATGACCATAGTGCACAGTGTTTGCCACGCTCAGCTGACTTGTTTCTCTCCCACACACCAGGCCACTTAGAGATGCAAGACAAAGCAGCCCACCCCTGGTCCCCATCATCCCCTTGGAATCCCCTTGGAAAACCCTGGATCATTTTGAAAGATGCTCATGGACATCATCTCACTGGGGGCTCATCACAGTATCAAGGTAGAAGAGGAAGCTGAGATCAGTAAGATCACATGGTGGCTAAAGATGGTGTGGCTAGTGAGGGACAGGTCCCTTGGCTGCAGAGCCACTGGTGGGCAGCAATGCACCATGGCAACGGGGTCTGGCAGAGATGGCAGTTTCCCTGGCCACAGTGTCCAGCAGCAGCATGGCTCTGTCTGTGGTCAGCCAGGGGTGCAGCTGTGACCTGAGACTGTGGGCTCCTTTGAAGGTGGTGGCCCTGCCCCTCGTGTGGAGCCCAGCTGTGCTGTGGGGCTGGGCTACGGTGTCCTCCTGTCTCAGGATGTGGCTCTGCTTTCACTGCCCACCAGCTCTCCAGCCTTCCCCTTGGTTCTTGGAGACCTAATTTGCTTCCAATCAACCCCTTCCTGCTCAGCGGCCAGCCTATTTCTCCATCTGCAACTAGCAACCCTGACTATAACTTCTGGGGAAACTTCTGGCTATAACTTCTGAGGCACAGAGCAGGGCAGGAGCTTGCCCAGGGTCACAGAGCTCTCGTTCAGTCTGGGAGTGACAGCCAGGCCACCTCCTCCTCCTGCAGGAAGCTTTCCCCACCTTTCAGCAGCCCTGGAGCCGCATGGAGCAGAGAAGGGAGTTGTCTGCCCTCCGGCATCCTGTGTGTTCCAGGCTGTGTGGGAGCAGGTGCAACTGCCAGGCATGGCAGGAGCCTGGGCCCAGGCCAGCACTCAGGAATGCAGTGGGGCCCTGCCCCTCCCTGCAGGGATGAGCAAGTGCCAGGCGCCCAGGGCAGCGGATGTGTCAGTGGCTACAGCCCCAGTCGCCCCCGCCTCCGCACCGGCTGTCCTGGGCCAGCCCCTTGGGGGCCTGGGATGTGTGGGGAGCATGAATGGGGCTCTGTGGCCCAGCAACTGTTCTGCGGAAGGCGGCTGGTGGCTGCACAGGTGACTGCAGGGGTGGGTGGGGTTTGCAAAGATCTGCTTCCTGGGCTTGGTGTCCCCTGCCTTGCGTGAGGCCCTGCCCAGACATCACTCAAGCATCCAAACCAGCCCTTGTGGCCCACCTGAGACCTGCCTCTTGGATCACAGGGGCGGGGGGGGCGGGGGTGCCCAGGGCTCCCGATGCCTCTGAGCCTTGCTCTCAGATCAGTCCATGTGGCTCAGTACTGGCTGTAAGGCCTCACACTGCCCTGATTCCATTTCCTCTTCAGTACAAGGCAGACAGAGCCCAGCCTAAGGTCTGGACGGGATGAAATGAAGATGCCTCCTCCCTAACAGGACACTGTCGACCCCTTCCCTCTTCTCCCCCGAGAACCGTCAGCCCCGTGAGGATGGGGTCTGGGGTGGGGCAAGTGGATGGAGTTTCACTGCTTGTCCACGTGCTTATTTTCCGGGGCACCATCGCCCCTCCCCACTGCTGTTCCCGTATCTTCTGAGTGTCCCTGACCCCAGGGTGGTGGAGGCCGTCTCTTGGAAGGGGCTGACACCCAAGGGGCGGACCTGCCAGGGCCCCCAAAGCACATGACCTCTCTCCAGAAGAACCTGGATGTAACATCTAATGCCCAGGCCAGAGCTTGGGGACAGCTGGACTGGAGCCACAGGGTCAAGGAGGGGGAGTCCAGAAATGCAAACCACCCAGCTGGGAGGGCTGCTGGCAGGTCCTTTACAAAGCGGGCAGCTCCCCTACCTGTTAGACCAGGCTGGCCTAACCAGGGCCTGCTCTTCTCTGGGGATGGGGCAGAAGAGGTGGAGACTAGAGGCATTGAGGTGGCACTGTGGGTCCTGAACCCGCCCGCCCACCTGCACTGGGGTCCCTGCATCCTTTTAATGGGAACAGAAATGTAGGAAGAGATGGAGGCTGCCAGGGCTCCGGGACCCCTACTGTCTGCCTGGGGAGGGGTCACCTCAGTGTGGGGGAAGCCTGGGGACATGAGAGTGTCCTAGGCCTGGGCTGCCTGTGCCCAGTCTGTTGTGGGGGTGTGTGGTGACCCCTGGGGTGGTGGGAGGGGCAGATGCCAGTCTGGGAGGCCGGATTGGTTGAAGACCAACTTTAAAATCGGGAGCAGTGCCCAGAGCGGGGCCAATTTCTGCTGGGTGGTTATCTCTGCTTTTTGAAAAAGGAGCCCCCGCCCGACCCCCGCAGGCGCTGGTCTGGGCGTCTGAGCCCAGATGGTGCGCTTGCTCCGGAGGGCGGGGGGCTCCGGCGGCCGCCGCGGGACGGTGGGGCCAGAGGGGCCCGTGGGGGTGGGGGAGCCGCCCGCAGGAGAAGGGGCCCCGCCCGCGCCGGCCCTGGAGTCGCCGGTGTCGCCGCCCTGCCCGCGGGCCCGCCCTCCTGGCCCAGCCCAGGGCCCTGGGAGCTATTTTGAAAGTGACCCTGGGCTGGGGCGCCGGGGCGAGCGCGGCGGCGCGGAACCATGACAGAAGATGACCGAGGCGGCGCTGGTGGAGGGCCAGGTCAAGCTGCGCGACGGCAAGAAGGTCGGGGCGCGGCGGGGGCGCGGGGGGGCGCGGGCGCGGGCGGCGGCTCACGCTCCCCCCTGTCCCCGCAGTGGAAGAGTAGGTGGCTGGTGCTGCGCAAGCCGTCGCCCGTGGCAGGTGAGCGGGGCGGGCGGGGGACGGTGGGCGCGGGGGGCCTAGTGACCCGGGTTACCGAGGCCCCCCCGGCAGGAATGCTAGCTCGCCCGAAATCGCCGCCGCTGTCACCCCGCCGGGAAACCGGAGAGCCCCGCGCGGACCCCGGACCCCACGGCGCCCCTGGGAGCGCAGTGGGGGCCCGGACGGAAGAACCCTCTTTCCAGCAGGGCAGACTGAGGCCCGGGGGCTGCCTGGTGGCCCTGGAGGCGGAGGGGATGCAGGCCCTGAGCCCCCCAGCAGAGCAGCAAGGGGTACCCCAGAAGCAAAACCCCACGTGCCTGAGGGTTGAGCTGTGCTTGTGGAAACGCTCAGAGCAGGGTCCCGGAACCCAGCCTCCAGGGGTGCTGTGTGGGTGGGCGCTGACCCTGGGCCCCTCCCAGGCAGAGGAGAGGCTGGGCTGTGGTGGGGTAGGTGGGGTAGTGACTGCCATATGGCTGGGAGAACAGTCCTCTGGGAGGAGGCAGGGGTCCCCCGCAGTCTCTGCCCTGAGCCAGTACCCCAGCTTGGGGAGGGTCAACACGGAGCCCCCAGGTCTGGCAGCCCAGGCCGCCTGCAGCGCTGGGCCTGTGGGGAGGGCTGAGCTGGGTCTGCAGCTGCTCCAGAGGACAGGTGCGGTGGAGCCGGCCAGGCCCCGGTCTGGGTGGGATGCTCGGCCTGCGTGCACCGGGGGTCTGTACGCCATAGGCCTGCCAGAGCGTCATCCAGGAGGGGTGTCTGTGTCTCCCAGGGAGGGTGTGGAGCAGGGTTCCCTCCTGGGTCCCCTCTGCAGGACCTCAGGTGGTCCTGGAGGAAGGCACTTCCTGCCTGCCTTCACCTCCCCTTGTAGGGCCTGGGCTGCACACTAGTCACTTCACTCAGCCCTCCGTGCCCAGACCCCCTGCCTGGAGCTGTGGGGGCACCATCAGAGCCTGGAAGGGTGTCTTTGTCCTCTGGGGCTGCAGGGGACCTGGTATAGGAAGGGGTGGGGTCTGGGCAGAGAGGCCCTGCCAGGCTGCGGCGGACGACAGGCTTTGGTCAGCTGTGGCTGGGCCAGGGCTGTGGTGGGGCAGGTGGTGCTTGATGGGTGGATGGTGCTGGGCTGGAGCCGGTGCAGACCAGAGAGGCCACAGCCCAGGAAGGCACGCGGGACAGCAGCCCAAGAGGAGCATTGTGGGAGAGGTCTTTGTCCCGCTTGGGAGGCTTTTCTTTCTGGATCAGAGAGTCTCAGGGGGCAGAGCCTGCCAGCCTCAAGAGGGTGTGCTCCCCAGGCCTGGTGAGTGCCTGAGTGGAGTGATGGGAGCTGGCAATGGGTCCCCCAATCTGTGAGTCTGTAGGTGAACGTGGTGGCTCCCGAGCGTCTGCTAGGTCACCTTGTATCCCGCGCAGTTGAGATCTGCAGGCTCGTGGGACTGGCGTGGGAGGTGATGTGGGGTAGTGGAAGGTGCCCTGCCCCCTCTGTGCATTCTGAGCCTTACGGCCAGATGTCCCTAGCACCCACTGACTCCCTGGCCTGGGACCCATTGCTTTGGACACCTGCTTTCTGTGTTGGTCACTCCAGCAGCCTGGGACTGAAACGGAAACCCTGTGGGGTGGCCCAGAGGTCAGTCAGATGAGGCGATGGGACAGAGTGGAGTTCTCACGCCCACCTCCCCACCTTGACCAGGCCAGCCTGGCACCTCCTCTCTGCTCAGAGGCCCTGATGCCTCTTCCTCCTGGCCCCTCATGAGCCTCCCTGGATGCCGCCCCCTTTGCCTTCACCCAGCTGCCTTCCTGCTCAGCGTTGGAGACCACCTCCCTTGTGGATGGGCCTGGCCTGGCGGGAGCAGGCCCCAGCCCTGGAGGAGCAGACAGCACTCTTGGTGTGAGGGAGAGAGAAAGGGTCCTGTCTGCTTCCTTGTAAGACAGGTAGGGTTCTTTTTGTTACCAGCGGTGATTTCCTTCTGGGAAGGGCCCAGATGTGCACCTTTTCCACTGGCACCTTTCTCCTCCTTGTGTTTTTCTCAATCATAAGCACGTCTTTCTCTTATGGCAAAGTTTAGTTAGCAAACAAAAGGGAAACACCTTTTATCAAAGGGTAGCGCAGCCACAGTGCCCGGCATGGCCAGTGGATGTCGGGCCGTCTGCCACGGTGTGGGACTATAGGGTGCCCTGCAGTGGGACTGTGTTCCTCAAGGTCTCCACTGCGTCCTGACTGCAGGATGCGTTTGTGCATCCCCTTCTGGGCAGGGCCCCGGGGGAGGAGGGTGGTCTGTGTCCAGTCGTGGCCTAGGACTCTCTGCTGGTGACCCAGCACACCAGCACCTGGCCCAGCCCCTCTCTTCTTCCTCCCTGGCACAGCGGCTGGGGGTGGCAAGGCAATTGTTCTTGACATCCTGTGGAGGGTGTGGTCCCGGGCCAGACGCTTGGAGGGACCCGCTTCCCACAGGGGCTGTCCCTGGGGGCTTCATCCAGCTCAGAAAAGCTACCGGGAGGGCCCGAGTCGTGGAGCTGGCAGGGTCTTGCAGTCACCATGGAAGGGAAGCTGAGACGCAGAAACCCGAGGAATCTGGCCCAAGACACGGACTGCTGGGCAGAGCCCAGTTCCCCCCAAACAGCCCAAACCTTGCCCCCTGCAGCTGGCTGGAAGTTCCGCACCTGCCCCCAGGCTGACAACTGGGTGCTTGCTTAGTCTCCCCCATCCCTGCTCTTGGTTCTAATGCTGAGTTCTCGGAGGGCAGGGTCCCCTTTTCCGTGTCGCCCTCAAAGGCAGCCTGGTGGGACTGAGCCCGTCCTGTGGGAGGGACCCCACGGAGACAGCGCAGGAGCCAGGAGCCCCTTGGCAGGTGCCCCATAGGCCCCAGAGCTGCCCCACAGCTGGTGCTGTGCTGGGGCCCTGCCCCCCACAGTGGGCAGCGCTGCTAACAAGGGGCCGGGGGTGGAAACTGGGTCTGCCCTTCCTGAGCAGAGCCTCCTGGCGGTGGATTTCCTGTGCCTCTGCCTCCTTCCCCAAGGGACTGGAGCTGACATCCCAGCTCTGGGCTGAAGACTGGGAGTGGGTGGTGGCCAGTTATCCTCTCCCCATAGAAACATCAAGAACAGGGTGAGTTTCCCTCAGCCCCCGCCTCAGGACAGGGAATCAGAGAGCCGGGGTTCAGCTCTCAGCTCCACAGGTGGAAACGGTGACTTGGGAAGGCTGCTTCCCTGCCTGCATCCTCCGCCACTCACAGGGCTCTTGAGGGCAATGGAGAGGTGGGCGCGAGGGCCTGGGCCTGGCATCCGGAGCCTCGTCCTGGGCTGCCCCTGGTGATGTCTGGAGGGCCACCTGCACCACACCCCCAACACCTGTGCCAGGCAGGGCGCTCTCATGTTTCCTTCCTGAACCAGATTGTGAATGGGGCTGGGGCTAGGCACTGGATCTTGGTCCCGTGTGTCCTGGCTGTGGCCTGGTCTGAGGAGGCACCAGCAGGCCAGCCTGGTTGATGGCCACCCCCCTCGCCCCTGCCCAGCTTCTGGGCACGGCTCCAGGCTGCAGCACCCCCAGTAGGGTACCTCAGGCTGCTACCACCTGCATTGCTAAGGACATGGCCTCAAGGTCACTGTGACCTTTAAGGGCTGTCCCACAGCCACTTCTGCGGACTCCCATCGTGTTCAGTGTGGGCGGGGACTCCCCCACTATGTCCCTGGCCCGCACGTGCCCCTGCCTTCCCTGGGCCACCACGCCTGCTCGCTCCATCTTCCCTGTGGCTTCTCCCCCTCCTCCTTCTCCCCTCCCGCCCTCCCCGGCTCTCCGCCCTGGCTGTAAGGCCTTCCGTGTGCTCATGACTCCACGGTTATTTTTACATCTCCAGACGCCTGCGTCCAACTGCCTGTGTGCATCGCCGCCTGGCGTCTGGTGGGCTTCTCAGCCCCACGTGTCCAGGAAAGCCCCCCGACCCCAGCCCCCACTCCAGAAGGGTCCCCAGGCATCCCTCCCCCACCTAAGTCCCAGGGCTCATCCTGGATGCCTCATTCCCCTGTGGCTGTGGAGGTGAATACAGGGGGAGCGTGTGTGCACGTGTGTGTGTGTGTGTGAGGATGCACGTGTGCACCTGTACACACCGTGGGAGCGTGTGCACGTAGGAGCAAGTGTGAGCATTTGGGTGTGTAAGAGTGTGTGAGTGTGTGCTTGTGTGGCTGTCTTAGCTCAGGCGCCTCTTAGCGAATGCCACCGCCTGGGCGGCTTGGATAGCCAGTCATCGCTCACAGTTCTGGGGGTTGGAGGCCCAAGATCAAGGCAGCCTAGGTGTCTGGTGAGGACCGTGTCCTGGGTGTCTGGTGAGGACTATGTCCTGCTACATAGATTGTGCTTTCTCTGTCCTTACATGGTGTAGGGGGAGGAAGCGCCCTGGGGTCCTCTCATCAGGCACTGGTCCCATTCTTGAGGCTCCACCCTGAGTACCTCATCGCCTCCCAAAGGCCCCACCACCTAACCCATCGCCTTGGGGGTGAAGATTTCAACACCAGAATTTCAGATTCAGACCCCAGCAGTGAGTGCATGAGTGCACGTTTGTGTGTGTGCGCACAAGAATGAGTGCAAGTACATGTCTGTGCCCACGTGTGTGTGCACATGCATGTGAATACCTGTGTGTGGGAGTGTGTCTATGTGTGCACGTGTGTGCATGTGTGTGTGTGAATACCTGTGTGTATGTGCAAGTGTGTGTGAGCTCAAATGCCTGTGTGCATGTGTCTGTGTGTGCAAGTGTGTGCAAGTGTCTGCATGGGTGTGCATCAGTGTGTGCACCTGTGTGTGAATGGACGTGTATGAGTGTGTGCATGCATGTGAGCATGTATGAGTGTGCCTGTGTGTGCATGAGTGTGTGTGCCTGAGTGTTCGTGTATGAGTGTGAGTGTGCCTGTGTATGTGTGTGCTTGTCTGTATGTGTGTATGAGTGTGTGTGTGCCTGTGTGTATAAGTGTGCCTGTGTGCATGTATGTTTGCCTGTGTGTGTTCATGTATGAGTGTGCATTTGCCTGTGTGTGCATGTATGAGTGTGCGTTTGCCTGTGTGTATGAGTGCATGTTCGTGTATGAGTGTGTGCGCATGCCTGTGTGCGTGTGTGTGCATGTGAGTGTACATGTGCCTGTGTATGTGTGCATGTATGTGTGCATGTATGTGTGCCTGTGCATATGCGTGTATGAGTGTGTGCATGTCTGTGTGTGTGTGCGTGTATGAGTGTATGTGTGTGCGTGTCTGTGAGTGTGCATGTATGAGTGTATGTGTGTGCGTGTCTGTGTGAGTGTGCATGTATGAGTGTATGTGTGTGCGTGTCTGTGTGAGTGTGCATGTATGAGTGTATGTGTGTGCGTGTCTGTGTGAGTGTGCATGTATGAGTGTATGTGTGTGCGTGTCTGTGTGAGTGTGCATGTATGAGTGTATGTGTGTGCGTGTCTGTGAGTGTGCATGTATGAGTGTATGTGTGTGCGTGTCTGTGTGAGTGTGCATGTATGAGTGTATGTGTGTGCGTGTCTGTGTGAGTGTGCATGTATGAGTGTATGTGTGTGCGTGTCTGTGTATGAGTTTGCGTGCCTGTGCATGAGTGTATGTGTATGACTGCGCCTGCGTGTGTGCATGTATGTGCGTGCCTGTGTATGAGTATGCATTTATGAGTGTGTGTGCCTGTGGGTGCCTGTGTGTATGAGTGTGTGTGCGTGTCTGTGTGTATCAGTGTGTGTGTGAGTGTGCATGTGTGCCTGCTTGCTCCACGTTGGTCTCTGTGCCTTGGTTGGCCTCTCTTGGTGTCTCCTCTTTGTTTGTCTTCTTTCACCATCATGACCCGGTGCCCTCCACCCAGCCCAGTGCTGCCTGCCAGAGCCCCGGGAACCCTCCAAGTCCTGCAAAAGCCTTCCCTGGCCAGGTTGCAGCCAATGCCCAAGAGTGCGGAGCAGCCGGAGGGTGGGAGGGCGGGGCTGATGCTGGTTCCTCAGCCGCTGGATGAGAGACCCCCGGGTGCCCTGGCCTCCTGGGAGGGTGCGGCTGGGGCCCTCTGGGCCTAGCCCCTGGGGAGCTGGCCAGTGGCCATTTACTCCTGAGTCCCTTAGCCCTGCGTCTCCTCAGCACATGTGCTGTGTCCCAGGGAGAGCCGCTGCGTCCTGGGGCTCTGGTGTCCTGGACCTGACCTGGCTTGGTCTCAGCCCTGGGCCTGGAGCTTCCATCTCTCTGGTGCCAGTTCCTGCAGCGTTTTGCCCCCGGCACTCATCTCGAGATGTGCTTTAAAAACAGGATCAATTTATCGTCCGTGATGGGGAGGGGTGGCCTGAGCATGAGGGGGTGGGCGTCAGCTGCTGGAGAAGCTTCCGCCAGGCAGGAGGGGCGAGTCGGCCCCCAGCTCTGACCTCCCCGCTTCTGTTCGTGTTTGAAAATGAAATCAGTGACTTGGGTGGTCATCAGTTTCCTGTGGCCAACAGAATAAAGCACCACAGCTGGGCCTTCGAACAACGAGAATTCGCCCTCTCAGCACTGGGAGTCAGAGCTCTGCAGTTCAGGGGGCCGCAGGGCCACACTCCCTCTGAGCTTCCCAGAGGGGCTCCTTCCTGCCTCTCCCAGCTCCTGCTGGACACAGGCGTCCCTTGGCTGTGGCCTCAGTGCTCCAGTCCCTGCCTCCGTCCCCATTCAGGTGACCTTCCCTGTGTCTGTTCCTCCTGTTCTGCCTTTTACAAGGACACTTGCTGCTGCACTCAGATAATCTAGGATCCTGACCTTGATTACGTATGCAGAGACCCCATTCCCAAATAAGGACATACAGGTTCCGGGGTCGCGAGTGGCCACGCCTAGCCCCCCGCATGTAAGCGCTCCTAGATTCTCAGGCGTTGCCAAGGTACAGGGTGTGAGTCTGCTTTTGTAGACAGAGTCCAGAAAAATCAGACAGGCTGAGGGGTGGCGTCCGTGAATCGGAAAAAGGTCTGAGGGTCGAGCATGGGTTCAGCACGTTCCCCACCACCAACCTGGCAGGTGCAGACGTCTAGGGTGGGGCCGGCTGGCTCCTGGAAGGTGTGAAAAGCCATCGTGGCAAATTCAACTCTCGGCCAGGAGTCGGCTCACTGTGGTCTCTGGACCAATTCCCACCAGAACCTGTTTTTGTAAATAAAGTTTTATTGGCTCACAGCCATTCTCACACGCATCATCTGTGGCTGCTTTCCAGCTAAGTATCGTGATGGAGACTTTAAGCCCGGTAAAGCCAAAAGGATTATGTCGGGCTCTTTCCAGGCAAGCTCCTGACCCCAGTCCTGACTGGATTATTGGGAATGTAACTTGTTGAACAAAGGAGGCGCAGGTTGGGGGCAATGACACGAACTGGTTGTCAACAGGTGCCAGAGCTGTCTGCCAGGGTGTGGCCAAGGTGCCACCGTCACAGAGCAGAGCCACAGGGGAGGAAAGGTCTCTGCTTGGCTTCTGGGCGATCAGGCCACCAATGCTCCAAGGAGGCTGAGGCCCTCTAGGTGGAAGGTGGCGGATGGTTGGCCAGTGTGTGCCCCTTGCTGAGTACTGGGGGTGAGCCATGGGTCACCTGGTCCCTCTGTGCATGGGCAGCCAGATTGCAGGGAAGCCAGCCTGGCCTTACAGCTGGTAATGCAGACAGACGTGTACCTGAATATGCAAGCACGTATTGAGCACTTACTGCATGCAGGGCCTCCACACCTTCCTGTAGGTAGTCCTTATGGCATTGTTGCAGGTGGGGCTGCCACTGTTCCCAGGTCACAGATGAGAAAACTGGCCAAGAGCCCAGGGCCACGAGTCTGGAAGATCAGAGCAGGGATTTCCAGGGGCCTCGCCCCTTAGGGGAAGGGTGTGAAGGGGTGCTCTGTGTGGGCTGTGATTATCCTCAGTGGAAGTTTCTGCCACTCTCCACATGGATGTGGTTGAGCTTTTTAAGGTCCCCCGAGGCAGAGGTGGCCCAGGCCCCTGCAGCGATCTCACAACACACTTCAACTGTGGTGGAGGCTGTGGTGCACCACAGAGTCGGGGGCTGCGGGCCGTCCTCAGGCTCAGGCAGCCCTGGGGCCCCCGTCCCGCGCGGAGCCACCCCCATGTTCGTGCTGTTCCCACACGCCGTCATTTCTTGGGTGCTCTGGTGATGTATTTGGGGGACACTGCTGTTATGGCAAATTCCAATTATGCTGCCATGTTTGATTTCTCTCTCTGGGTCAGGCGTCCTGCTTCCTGCCTTGGAGTTTCCACAGCGGGGCAGGAGATTGTCTGGAAAGGGCAGGCGGAGTTCTGTGGGTGCAGGAATGAGGGGGCTTCTTTCTCAAATTGGGAATGCCTGGCTTTTTTCTAGCTGTAAATGTTTCAGACACTGCGGACGGATCCTCCAATGGGAAGTGAACGTCCTGTCGCTGCGCCCACACTGCGCCTTGCTTTTGTGAATCGAGTTTCCTGGCATGCAGCTGCGCCCGTGGGTCCACAGACGGTCTGAGGCTGCTTTCACCACCACGGGTGGCGCTGCTGAGTAGTGGCTGCAGAGCCCGTGTGGCCCTGAAAGCTGCATGCTTGCCCTCTGGCCCGTTGCAGAGGAAGCTTGCTGACCGCTGGCCCCCGTGGTCACACAGGCCCCCCTGGCTCTGTGGGCTGCGGCCATGTGGCCTGGGGAGGTGGGCACAGCTGGGGAGGGAAGCTGAGCACCATGTCTGCTCCGGATTCCATTGCAAAAATGAGGGTCTGAGTCGAATTCATCTGGGATTTTGGTTGTCTCGTGGCTTTGCGGGGCCTGTGTGAAGAGTGAGCACCCACTCCTCAGAGCTTCAGAGGACACATCATTCTGCAATCCTCTTCGGGGACATTCTCCCCCATCCCCTCCTGCATGCTCACAGGAATTTGGGGTGTTTGCATGAGGCCCCAAAACCTACACCCTCGCCGAAGCTGGGTATCCTGAGGCCCAGCCCCTGGGGCCTAGGTGGGAGGAGGCTGATGGTCAAGCCTGGAGCGGTGCCGGGAGGGCCAGGAGTCTGCCTGCGCCGTCCTCTGCTCTCTCGGGCAGACCTGCTGCCCCTGCCATTCACAGGAGTGTCCCCGGGCCAGGTGGTTCGCCCAAGGCCACACAGGGACTGTGCTGTGCTGGGTTCGAACTGCACCTGGCGGAGTGGACGGCACCTGCTAGTTGCTTGTGGTGACAGTGACGTTGGAAAATGGGAACGTGGAGGTGGGGACGGGGACCCGAGTTGCCCTGGAGGCTCCGGGAGGCAGAACGCAGGCAGGTCCCCAGCAGCCGAGGAAGAAACCAGGGCTTGCTGTGCTGGGCAGTGGCCGGGTGGATGGTGGGGGGACCCACGGCCCATTGACCTCCCCGACTCCCTGGGGCTGAAGCTCAGCCACACCCTGGGAACTAAAGGAACCAGGAGGGGCGGTGGGTCTTGAGGCAGCAGGGAGCGGGCACAGGTGTGGCTGGCAGGGCGGCAGGGCAGGGGCAGGCTGGCAGAACCAGGGCAGGAGGCCATAGCCACCGGGCAGGCCCCACGCTGGGCCCCCAAACCCCTGACCACAGACACTGCAGGCCTCAGTGTGGCCCGGGGGGCTCCAGGGCCTGGGACAGGGCGAATACACTGGTGAAGCTCCGGAACCCAGTCATGGTAGCCAGCGTTGGGGGCTGGGCACAGACATGAATATTCTGGGTTCGTTTCTGCTCTTGCGGCCTGTGGGTCCTGCAGTGGGAGGGGATCGCCCCATTTTGTATGCCAGGAGTCGAAGCCTTGGCATGGCTGAGTGGCTGGCTTGAAGTCATGCCCCCAGTCCGGGTCTCTGCACTGTCACGGCCTCCTTGGGGACACCAAGGGCGCGGGCAGGCGGTGCTGGCTGGTGTCCCTGACAGCCGCGCTCCCTGCAGACTGCCTGCTGATGCTGGTCTACAAGGACAAGTCGGAGCGCTCCAAGGGCCTGCGGGAGCGCAGCAGCCTGACGCTAGAGGACATCTGCGGGCTGGAGCCCGGCCTGCCCTACGAAGGCCTGGCCCACACGCTGGCCATTGTCTGCCTGTCCCAGGCCGTCATGCTGGGCTTCGACAGCCACGAGGCCATGTGTGCGTGGGACGCCCGGATCCGCTATGCGCTAGGCGAGGGTGAGTGACTGGGGCCTGGGCCAGGCAGAGGGCTCCCTGCTCAGGTGTGCCAGGGCCCGTCACCAACGTGGGCTGCAGAGGCGGGAGCAGCTCCAGGGAACCGTGCAGGAAGATGGGACATTCATGGGTGCCTTAGAGTGGACTGAGCTCCAGCCTGGGGGTGCCCAAGAGGGTTTGGGAGGTGGAGTCTGCTGGGCTATGGTGTCTTTGGAGCTCCCTAGCCTGACCGTTAGTTACAAGTGGAGCCTTTAACCCAAGCTGGTGGACTTTGGAGGGATGTGGTCTCCCAAAGCTCCGCCCTTTGCTTCCCAGACTGGACAGTGGAGCCCAGAGCCTGGGTAGGAAGGAGAGCCCCAGGCTGGGTGGTCCCACCCTATCTTCCCCCACACAGGATGGGAGGGAGGGGAGGGGTGGGAACAGAGGGAGGGAGAGAGAGGGGAAGGGAGTGCTCCCCTGCGGAGCTGGCCCTGGAAGAGGTGGAACCTCAGTCCCAGCCCTACAGGGGCTTCCAATGGGTGCCTGTGGGGGCTGAGCTGCCCTGGGGCTCTGAGCAGAGGTGGGTGGTGATGGGGCCTGGGCACTCAGTGGCAGAGCAAGCATAATCCTGCATCTCCTAAGAAACCAAATCAGTGCCACAAAACCCGTAATGAGCAAAACAGTAGAATGTCAGCCGAGTCAGTCCTGGTCCTACACTGGCACCCACCCAATAATCCCAGCAGCCCTAGCTGCCCTCACTTTAAAAACTTGCTATTTTAGGCCAGATGTGGTGGCTCACACCTGTAATTCCAGCACTTTGGGAGGCTGAGGTGGGCAGATCACCTGAGCCCAGGACATAGAGACCACCCTGGACAAAGTGGTGAAACTTTGTCTCTACTAATGATACAAAAATGATGGCCAGGCGCAGTGGCTCATGCCTGTAACCCTTGCGCTTTGGGAGGCTAAGGCGGGCAGATCACCTGAGGTCAGGAGTTCGAGACCAGCCTGGCCAACATAGTGAAACCCTGTCTCTACTAAAAATACAAAAATTAGCCTGGTGGCATGCACCTGTAATCCCAGCTACTCAGGAGGCTGAGACAGGAGAAGCACTTGAACCTGGGAGGTGGAGGTTGCAATGAACTGAGATTGTGCCATTGCACTCCAGCCTGGGCGACAGAGTGAGACTCCATCTCAAAAAAAAAAAAAAAAAAAAAAAAAAAAAGAGCCAGGAGGTGGAGGTTGCAGTGACCTGAGGTTGCACCACTGTCCTCCAGCCTGGGAGACAGAGTGAGACCCTGTCTTAGAAAAACAAACACGGCCGGGCGCGGTGGCTCACACCTGTGGTCCCAGCACTTTGGGAGGTCGAGGTGGGTGGATCACGAGGTCAGGAGATCAAGACCATCCTGGCTAACATAGTGAAACCCTGTCTCTACTAAAAAAAAATACAAAAAATTAGCCAGGTGTGGTGGTGTGCACCTGTAGTCCCAGCTACTCGGGAGGCTGAGGCAGAATGGCGTGAACCCGGGAGGCAGAGCTTGCAGTGAGCCGAGATAGCACCACTGCACTCCAGCCTGGGCAACAGAGCGAGACTCCACCTCAAAAAAAAAAAAATTAAAAATTAAAAAATAAAAACACGAAAAAACTTGCTATTTTGATTAGCATGGACTCTGCATAACTTTACTTTTTAAACTATTGATTAAAATACCCTGGCCCTTGATGGCTGAGTTCTTTGGCCTCGGAGGTGAGTGTCCCGCTCCCCCAGTTTTGGCACCAGGGCAGCAGCCCCTCCTGCTCCATTGAAGGGGAGAGAAGCTGGGGGCTTAGTGGGAGGAGGTGCAATCAGCTCTGCGGGAGGGCGCAGGGGAAGGAGACATTAGGAGAGAACTGCCAGAACTTTCCAGAAAGTTCTTCCGTTGGGGGTTCCCTCCAGCCTGGCTCAGCGGCATGGCTCTGCT
Source organism: Rhinopithecus roxellana (assembly GCF_007565055.1). Taxonomy (NCBI): domain Eukaryota; kingdom Metazoa; phylum Chordata; class Mammalia; order Primates; family Cercopithecidae; genus Rhinopithecus; species Rhinopithecus roxellana. The sequence continues at coordinate 130,955,724 of NC_044550.1, forward strand.
TCCTTCATCTGCTGGGGCAGGGCCATCACACAGAGGCCACTGGGCACTGCCCAGGCAGCTTAATCTTGAAAGAACATGGCCTGACAAGGATGCACCCAAGGCCACAGCTTGGAGCAGGTGGAGGAGGCAGAGGAGTGGGAGGTGGGATGGAAACAGGGGTCCCTTTGGCTCTGGGGGTTGGAGATGGAGCAGGTGGGGCCCCTGGTGGGTAGGCTGCTGTCTGCCTGGGGTGCTGACCTGGGAAGAGAGGGGAGGTGGGGACAGCACTCAGGACCACTGTCCTCTCTGAGGCTTTCAGAGGCAGGGGCCTGGGCAGAGTCATGGGAGTGCTTAGGGTTTGGGTGAATGGCCACCTGGATGGAGAGAGGGCCTGTGGTGTCCTGAGGTTCCTGTGGCCAGGCTGGGGCTTCGATGCAGACCCCAGACTCTCCACACCCTAACTGGAGGCTGGGGGTCCCTGAGCCTCGGTTTCCCCTTCTGTGATGGGGCCACGCAGCTGTGGAGGGAGACTTTCTGGAGAGGAGGTGCTGGGGGCGGGAGCCCAGCCAGAGCACTCACCAGCCCTGTCCTCCCCAGCAGCTCTGTGGTGGGAGGGGAGGGAGGCGGAGGTCCGAGGTCAGGCCCCTCTGGGACTTGCTTGCACCTGAACAAAGGTAGTTCCTGGGAGGATGGGGAGGAGACAAGTGCGGCCCCCTGGAGCCCGGCCACCTCGGGGCTGTGGGGAGAGCCATTTGCTCATCCTGCCACCGCTGCCTCCCGGGCTGACACCTGGGTGGCTGCCCCAGCCTAGTCCCTGCCCCTGCTGCCTCCTCCTGTGATGCCCTCTTGCCCCACCTGCCCGCAGTGTCCCCTGCTGCCTCCTCTTGTGATGCCCTCTCGCCCCTCCTGCCTATGATGCCCTCTCGCCCCGCCCGTGATGCCCTCTCACACCACCCCCCCACAGTGCACAGGTTCCATGTGACAGTGGCTCCAGGCACCAAGTTGGAGAGCGGCCCGGCCACCCTGCATCTCTGCAATGACATCCTCGTCTTGGCCAGGGACATCCCCCCGGCTGTCATGGGGCAGTGGAAGCTGTCCGACCTCCGGCGCTATGGGGCCGTGCCGAGCGGATTCATCTTTGAAGGCGGGACCAGGTGTGGGTACTGTAAGTACGGATGCATGGGCTCACTGGGCAGTGGCAGCACCCCCACTTCCCCCGAGAACTGCTGGCTTCGGGCCGACCGACCCCGCGTGCAGGCCGGCCTGCTGGCATGTCCAGCAGGTGGATGGCGTCTCCCCACGCTCGATGTCCGCGGTCCTCTGCCCGCAGGACCCTCAGTGTGAAGTGCCAAGTATGGGGCCTCAGCTGCCTCTGCTCTTCCTCACTGCAGGGAGACAGTATGGGGATGGGAGGAGGGGCCCGAGACCACAGAGCCTCAGAGCCGCTCATATCCAGATTTCATGAAAAGGAAAAAACAAAGAACAAATGCATTTAGCAGCGGGGAGCGTGAGCGCCCGCATGAGCACCATGGAAACCCATTCCTGGACCAAGAATTCCTGGTGGACACGCCAGCCGCCCTGCCTGGGGTCACCCAGAGCTGCCCTAATGTCCCCAGTGAGGTGGCCAGGCCGTGGGTGGGGATGGCCTGAGTCCTTTGGGCGTGAGAAGGCCTGAGAGCCGCCCTCAGGCAGGGGAGTGCGGGAAATGGGAGCAGGAAGGCACCCAGCCCTCCCCAGAAAGTCTGAGGGCTGCTGCAGGAGCGGGCTGTCCCAGCGACCCCCTCCACTTTCTCCCATGTTGGGTGCAGATGTGCCAGGCTGCCCTGTGGACCTGCAGTCCCCGCAGAGGGCGTGACGCCTCCTCTCTTGCCTCTGGAGGGGCAGCTGCTCATTGGCTGGGCTGGTGGCGGGCAGAGGGGCCTCCTGTGGGCCTGGTGTGGGGCTGAGAGGACTGAGGGACAGCACTTGGCTCACACTGGCCGGGGCTCTGGCTCACACTGGCTCACACTGGCCGGGGCTCTGGTGGAGCCTGGATGTCTGGGTGGAGCAAATGCAGGCAACAACACAGGCCACGCTGGCCGCTTGGGACCTCATCCTGCAAAGGCCAGCTGGGGCACGGGCGCAAGCCCATCTGGGTGCCATGTTACACCACCTTCTGTGCTGGGTGCTGGGAGCAAACCCAGTGGGTCTTGCGGCAGGAGCCAGCCCTGTTGGGGCCTTTGAGGAGACAACATCTGACTCTTGAAAGGGGAACAGGGCGGCAAGGCTCAGGCTCCACGGAGGCAGGGGGCGTACACAGCCAGCTGCAGGGGCACACGGGGCAGAGCTGGCCCGGAGTCTCGGCCCCTGGGGCTGGCAGGGACCATAGCCAGAGTCTAAAGGGCCTTGGCCCCTCCAGAACTGGACAGCCAGTATGGATGGTCAGGGTCGCTGCCCACGCCAGCTGTGGGCTGGTGTGGGGGGTGGGGGTGGTTCCCAGGAAAGCTAGGACACCTGTCGGGGTCCCATCTGCTGGATGGGCCCCCAGGCCCCCCTGCGACAGGCCGGAGGTTCAGCACGGGGGCTTCAGGAGCCGCTGGGGAGTGGGTTGGCAGTGGCCGGAAACAGTGACTGGACCCAGCGTCCCTGTCCTCTGTCGCGTGGGAAGCCAGAGCTGCAGGCTTTAGTTGTCCTGGCACAGGCAGCCTGTCCCGTCTGTGGTGTGCTAGATTTGGGGGTGCCTGGAGTGGGGTACCCATGCCTTCCTTTCTGTCTGTGGAATTCCTTGGCACAGGCAGGCAGCTGCCCGGGTTGGCGCCGTGTGCTTACCCTCTAAGCTGGGGCACGGCAGGACCTGGGTCCTTGGAGACCTGCTTATTTTTTCTGGGCCATAATGGAATGGGGCCACTGGGTGTTTTTCCTCTGAGGCCGTGGAGTTTCACATCCCTGCCTAGGTGTGGGTGGCCCCTTTTCCGCTGGTAAACAGTCCCACACCTGGGCTGTGCTTCCCCCCAGGGCGAGGCTGCTGTGCTGTTTTCCTGGGCTGCTCAAAAGCCAGGGTGAACTCTTGTGGGGCCGTCTGTCCTGCTGCTGCCTCCCCGGGCAAGGTGTTACAGCAGCCCCACCTGCAAACCTGCACACCGGGCTGGCCACACAGAACCCACAAATGGGGATTGGCCCCACAGAACCCACCTCTGCAGCTCAGTGCTGAATGTTCCCGTCCCTGGTGGGACCCTGGCCTGAGAGAGGAAGGGCTCTGGGAATTCCGTCACCGACGGCTGCACACCCCGTAGGGCAGGTGGGTTCTGGAGGCCAGGCTGGAAGGCTTGGCCGAGTCGCCCATCCCTGTCCCCAGCAGGCCCTGCTAGGCTCTATCCTCCTGGATAGAGGATCCTCCTGGATAGGTGGCATGGCCGCCACCCTGGGTGGTTGAGGCTGGGTCTTAGACTCGGCCAAAGTGATGGTGTTCGCAGTGCAACACTGAGTGCAGGCCGTGTGGCTGGAGGGACAGGGCGTCTGCAGCACGCGTGGGCAACCCAGGGCCTCCTGTGGGAGGGAGCCGGCAACTCGGGTGGTCCAGGGGCCACGGCATCAGCTTCCTGGGGCTTCGGTAGCAGATGGCCCCCAAGAGAGGGCCAAGTGTCCAGAATGGGTTCCTTCTGCAACCTGGAGGCCAGAAGCCCCAAATCAAGGGGTCCTTAGGGTTGGCTTTTTCCAAAATCTCTTGGGGAGGACCCATGGGAAGGTCCTTCCTGCCCCTTCCAGTCGCTGGTGGCCCCAGCGGCCTCGGCTCGTGGCTGTGCTGCTCCGATCCCTGCGCCTGCTGGCTCCTGCGTGGGCCTCCTCTTCTGTCTCTTGCAGTCCCCGGACTTAGGGCCCCTCTGGATGACCCAGGATGACCTCATCCCGAGATCCTCAGTTCCATCCACCGAGACCCCTGTTCACAGGTTCTGGTATGTGAACACATTTTATGGGCCACCATTTGGTCCACAACCAGGGCCACTGGGACAGAGAAGGATCCAGAATCTGGATCCCAGTAAGTCTGTGGGTGTCGTCACATTCAGTCTGGAGGTCACAGCTGGGCTGGCGTCGTGGGAAGGCCCTGGAAGGTTTGGGTGTAGGAAATCCACATTCCCTCCTTCCCCAGGGACAGGTCCCAGCCTGGTCCCCGATGCCTCAGAACGGCCTCACTCGGCCCCGCCACAGCCAGCTCCGCAGACAGCAGAGAGGGTGACCCCGGCCCAAGGCGACGCCTCACTCATCCTGAGATGTTGGGCATGGCTGCACATCACGGGGGCCCTGCTGGGGGTCGGGTGGAGACAGGCCTGGCTGGGTTTGGTGCCTGGGGGCGGAGGTCTCTCTGTGGACAGTTGCCTGTTCAGAATGGGACAGGAGGTGGCTTGGTGACAGCAACTCTGGGTCCCCAGTGTGGCCCAATTTCCCGTCTCTGTTGGTCACGGGCCTGTAGTGTGGACTCCCGGAGCTTGGCCTGAGTGCACTTGAGACGTGGCAGGCGAGGGTCTATGGACAGTTCAGGGCTGTGGGCTCCAGCCTCACACACGGGCAAGTGACTGGGCCCCACCTGCAGGGACGGATGTGCGTGGTGGAGAGTGATGCAGAGAGGGCCACTCACCCCGGGACAGGCTCAGCTTGCAGCAGAGGGCAGTGGGCCCTGGAGAGGGTGAGCCCACCCAGAGTCCAGGAAGGGAGAGCTTTGGAGGGGCAGGGGGACATTTGAGCTGGGCCTTGAGGGCGAATGGAAGCTTTTGGAATGGAAGCTTCCCTTTTCCCCCCTTACCTGCTCTCTCCAGCTGGGTCCAGTCCAAGGACCACATCTGCCTCTTCACCCAGCCTCTGGGGGCCACCAGGAGCATTTGAAATTCATTTTGACTTTTAAAAATGAGTAAAGAATGTGGCCAGGCATGGCGGCTTATGCCTGTAATCCCAGCACTTTGGGAGGCTGAGGCGGGAGGATCACCTGAGGTTGGGAGTTTGAGATCAGCCTGGTCAACATGGTGAAACCCTGTCTCTACTGAAAATACAAAAATTGGGCAGGTGTGGTGGTACACACCTGTAATTCCAGCTACTCCAGGCACTGAAGTGGGAAAATCACTTGAACCCGGGAGTTGGAGGTTGCAGTGAGCCAAGATCCTGCCATTGCACTCCAGCCAGGGCAACACAGCCAGATTCTGTCTCAAAAAGGAAAAAAATAAAAATAAAAAAGAGTAAAAAATGAAAACCCCAACTAGGAGGCTCTTGCTATGTGAACGTTGCATCTGCCCAGCTCTGGAGAGCCCCCTGCCGGCCGTCTTTGGCCACTGCAGCCTGGCAGGCAGCCTGGACCGAGCTGGCTGGAGCCCTGGCCTCAGTCCCCGGCACTGGGGCAGCAGAGAATGCCTTCAGTGGCTTCTCCTGGTCGGGCGCTGGGTCTAGGGATCAGATGGTTGGGCCTCAGAGCCTGCATGAGACTGAATGCGGCATTTTCAGTCCTCAGAGGGTGGGAGGGGAGCTGGGAGGGGCACAGACCCCAGGCTGGGGCACTGGGGGAAGCTCTCTGGAGAAGTGAGCCTCAGGGGATGTCTGCAGGGTGAATAGGAGTTAGCTCAGCTGTCAGAGGGTAAGGGGTAGAGAGAGGTGAAAAGGCACTTCAGACATTTTTGAGCACGAATGGGTGTCCTGAAGAGCTGTGTAGGAGCCCTGTTAGGTGGGGATAGGAGTCGTAAGGGTAGAGGAGGAGGAGGAGACAGGGCTGGGTTGTAGACAGTTGGCTAACTGGACTCGCGAGCATGTTCATCACTGTCTCAGAGTAGCAGGGAGCCACTGAAGGTGCTTGAGCAGGGGGAAGTGTTTCGTATGCTAATGTTGACCCCAGGGTGCAGATGAGCATGGAGGAAGAGGCTGACAGGGGCCAGAGAAGGTTCTGGTTGTGGTCCAGATGATGGAGGGCGAGGCTGCCCCAGGCAGCAGCTGCCTGGTTGAGGGGTGGGAGCCCTGTGGGTTCCAGGAATGTTAAGAAGGTGGTGATGATGGACAAGGGGAGGAGGGGCGGCCCAGGAAGGGAGACCTTCTAGAGCTGTGCCCCTGGACTGGGGCTGCTTCAGGAGGGCAGAAGAGGGGTAGGAGCTGACACCCACTGCCAGGCTCCAGGCCTTCCTCCGTCCGAGACTCACCAGGTGGGGCCACTCTCAAGTGCACAAGAAGCTGCCACCTTGGGGGTGGGGAGGGCTGAGGTCATGTTATCAAGACTTCTCAGTCCTGCCTACGCCTACCTGGCATGAGCCACCCGGGACACCCTGGTCACCCTGATGTTTGTTCCCTGAGGAGCTGGGATTCTGAGCACTTAAGATTCTGACATCAAGGGGCAGCCACAAGGGCACTCGAGGTTATTCAAATAGAAACCGTCTTAGATCTAATTGGCTCACTGAAGGTCTGCGTGAAACAGCATTTTCTTTCTCAAGCCAGTGAGTCCTGGAGTCAGTGTAGCAGCTTTTTCGCTGGAGACATGTTTCTTAGGAAGCAGGTGCGACTGTAACGTGGGTGAGGTTTGCCTGCAGCTCAGCAACCCCAGTCTCTGTCCGGAGTGGGAGCTGCCCTGAGCCCCGCAGGCCATGGCCTTCTGCTTGCATCCTGCTGAGTCTGTCCTGCTTCTCTGTGTCTCCCACGCTGTTTCCTGTGGTGTGACAAACCCTCCCACACCAGCGGCTGGCAGCTGTTCCCTGGCTGGCGATTCTGTGGGCCAGGGATCTGGACGGGGCTTAGTGGGGACAGCTCATCTCTGCCCCATGGGGTGCTGCCTGGGGTCCCTCAGGCAGTGGCATTTGGCTATGGTGGGGCCCAAAGGCCCAGGAAAATGCTGTGTCGGCTGTTGGTTGGGTTGCCTCAGTTTCCCTCCAGGAACCTCCCCCTCTGATAGGACAGCCTGGGCTTCTCAATAGGTTCCAAGAGGGCAGAAGCAGAAGCTGCCAGGCCTCTGATGGTCTTGGGGCAGGGCTGGGAGAGCATCCCTCGTGCCACTTTATGCCAGAGCCATTACTGGCTGGCCCTGATTCCAGGGAGGGAGTGGACCAGCCTCTCGAGAAGGGGCAGCCTCCGAGGGCAGGGGTAGGGGAAGCGAGTGGCTGGCTTTGCTGCGGCCACACCTATGTGATACAGCAAAATGGGGCAGGCCCTGTGCTTCCCCCCTTTCCCCAAACACACAGGCAAACAGGGAACATGCACACGCTGTGTTGGGGAAGTGCGGGGCGGGGTCAGCAGCCTCTCACCTATTTCCTTCCACCCAAGGCTGAGCACTGGGGGTCTCCTGGTTATGGGTGCTTGGCTGGACACTGAGACCACAGACAGCTCAGGCTCCCTGCTAGCAAGGTGCTCAGCCTGGTGGCCGGGACAGCAGCAGACGGGGCTGTGCCCCAGAGGAGGCGGCCGTGAGAGCATCACAGAGGGGCTGTCGGGGTCAGGGGACTGAAGGGGGCCAGGGCCCAAGAAAAGCATCATGAAAGGTGTCATCATGTGACCTGAGTTTGGAAAGGTCAGGGGTGTTCTAGGTGGCCAGGGGTATGGAAGGTGGGGATAGCAGCCTCCTGGGTGGAGATGTAGGGGTGTGAAAGGTGGGGATGGCAGCCTCCTGGGTGGAGATGTAGGGGTGTGAAAGGGGACGGCAGCCTCCTGAGTGGAGATGTAGGGGTATGAAAGGTGGGGACGGCAGCCTCCTGGGTGGAGATGTAGGGGTGTGAAAGGTGGGGATGGCAGCCTCCTGAGTGGAGATGGCAGGCAGACCTGGTGTGCAGAGGGAGCTTTGAGCATTTCCAAGACTGTGGGGGGCTGGGTAAAGCAGGGAGCCTGTGGGTAGGGGTGGAGCATGAACCCAGGGAGGCCCAGCGAGAGCCCAGCCGTGCAGTGTCCTGGGAGGCCATGGCCCGACGACTCGGCAGACCAGCATTGGAGATGGGCGTCTTCCTCCAGGGCCACCGATGTCAGGGCCACCGATGCTGGCGTGGATGGGGGTGGCTGGCGAGGGTGCCATGCGGGCAGGTGGGGGCCCGAGGCTGGTGGTGGGCTGTGCTCCAGGCCTTGCCCGGCCAACTGCGTCTTCGGGGTGACTGATGCTCCAAGACGCCCCGTGGAATGTGGGGCCGGCTCCACTCCTTCCGTAATGCGGTTTTTTATAGTCGGGGCACTCACTGTCCCGCAGCCACTGCCAGCTGTCTGTAAGCTCAGGATTAGAGAGCCGGGCCTTTTGTGAGAGCTGGGGCCGGGCCGGCTGAGCCCTTCACGGGGAGGGCCAGACCACGGGGACAGGGAGCGACTGCCTGGCACTGTGAGCGAGCCGGCCAGCGGACAGCATGACGGCCTTCTCCTCGCCTGCCCCCAGGGCCTGGTGAGGGCTCTCTTCTGCCCACCCTATCTGGCTTGGGGGCCCCACCCCATCACTGCCCTCCTGAGCCGCTCGGGGCACCCTCCTGGATGGCATTGCAGTGGGCATTGGCCTCCCCTCCATGCCCCATCTCCGCTTTGGGTCAGGAGCACCCCTCACCCACAGCAGGACTGGAAGGCCCATGGGGCCAGGAGGTGCCCAGGGGGCCAGGGGACTTGGACTTGAGTCCACCTCGTGGCTGTGTGACGGTGGACGGGTGGCATGCCCTCTCTGGGACTCAGTGTCCTCATCGCTAATGCAGGAATGGCGCTGTCCCATGACCCGGTTTGGGGACACTACATGGAAGGAAGCATCCACAGCACCAGGTACTGCTCGCCCTCGTGTGCCCGGGGTGGCCGCCAAGGGGCCGGCAGCATTGCCACGTGTCGGGGCTGGCCCGAGTTCCGTGTCCCTGGAATCTACAGCCTGCGTTCCGTGATGGCGAAGTGTGACTGGGTGGCAGGCAGCGGGGCTTCTAATGCTGAGATTTCCCTTCCCCACCCCTCCTGCCCGCCCCGGCGCCTTCCCTCCTGCGTGCCTTTCTTTGGGCAATGGGCAGAGGCCCCGGAGCGGGCGGGATTCCTGTGAGGTGACGCCAGCCAGAGTGTCCAGCCGGGTGCGGCCAGCCCAGTCGTCCATTCACGTAGCCGCCAGGGCTTCATTCACCCTTGGCAGGGAGGGCAGCGCCCCCGTGACTCGCAGCTGGGACTTCTCCATGGGTGGGGGCCGCGTCGCTCTGCCAGTGACGCTGAGGTGGCCCCCGGGGGCCCTCCTGCTGCTGTGGGGGTGCGGGGGTGGGTGCTGGCCCCAGCATGCTGCACACGACCTCAGGGTGGCACCCACACACTGGGAGCTTCAGCTTCCCCATGAAAGATGACTGAGGAGGTGGGGAGGCCGCCTAAGGTGGGGAGGACACGGTGCTGGCTAGCAGTGACGGCCGCAGCATGTGTGGGCAGATGCCGTGCCACACCTTTTGCAAATATCTGAACACAGCCCCCACGACAGCCCCAGGGAAGGAAGTACGGTCACACCGCAGCCGTCCTGGGATGTCACCCCAGCTCCAGGTGGCACAGCTCCCTTCTCCTGTGGCCGTGGAGCCCTGAGGGGACCCTACTTGATGTCTCTGGGGTCTCCTGGCTGCTTCATTTGCCCTCAAGACGGCTGAGGGGGTGGGGTCCGTGGGGAGTGCAGAGGCTCTGGGGACCCGGCTTCGTGGGGCCAGGCGGGGTGTCGGCTCTGGGCACCTGGCTTTGTGGGGCTGGGCCGGGTGTGGACTCTGGGCACCCGGCTTCACGGGGCCAGGCGGGGTGTTGTCGGCTCTTGATGGAGTTTGCTCTGGTTTCCTGCGTTCCTCCTCTTCAGGGTCCCCAGCCCACACTTGGGCCAGGCTGACCTGTCTCTGTCCTTCCTCTGCAGGGGCTGGTGTCTTCTTCCTGTCCTCAGCCGAGGGGGAGCAGATCAGCTTCCTGTTCGACTGCATCGTCCGAGGCATCTCCCCCACCAAGGGCCCCTTTGGGCTGCGGCCCGTTCTCCCAGGTGTGTGAGCCTGGCCGACTGGGGAGGGTATGCTTGGCGGGCTGTGCGATGTCCTGGGGCGGCGGGCCACAGTGATTCGTCTGCCCGGTTAGGTGGCCGCCCTTCCCACCCCCAGCTAAGGAACCAGAGCTTTTCCAGGTCAGGACTAAAGCCTGGGCTTCGGCAAGCCCTGCTGAGGGCTTCAGAGCAGCCGGGGCTGGACTCGCACCTGCAGGTGCTCTGCCTTGGGGGTCTGAGCTATTGGGATGCTTGGGCCTAGAGCTTTCTGGCTGGGACAGTCAGCCACAGCTGCCCCTGTGCAGTAAGAGACCCTCTGACGCACTGCCACCATCTTCCATGGCTGGGAGCAGGGAGGGCCTTGCCCGAGCTTGGCGGCCCAGCAGCAGCTGATCTGACTCTGCAGCTGGGGTCGGGACTGGCTCTGCCTGAGCCCGGTGTTTAGGTCCAAGGCCACCTCGGGAGGTCACCTGGCTGTGGGGTCTCAGGGCACGTTGGGCTGAGGGGGTCTCGTCTTGTCTCACCTGCACTTCCTTGGCTGTGGCTGTGGCACTCTCTGCAGGAGTCCTTGGCCAGGGATGTTGCTGGACCCCACAGGGGCCCTGGTGTCTGGGCACAGTGGGGCTCCCCAGGTCGGGGCAGGTGCTGGGCCGGGTGCCTTCATGGGTTCTCTCAAATGCTCCTCTAGCTCCACGCGGGCAGCGCTTGACCGTACGTCCAAGTGAGGCCATGGCCCAGGCCACGTGGCGGGTGAGCAGCAAGCTCATATGTGGCGCCTCCTGGCACTGGCACCCCAGCCGAGGCGTGGCGGGGGAAGGGTGACTGGGAGGACAGAAGCGAGTGGCATATGGGGCGGGCACCCTGGCCTCCCTTCCCCTGGCCACAGCCCCAATGCCCACTGCCCACACCAGCACAGTCATGTAGGGGGTGGCCCTGGGAGGAGGGAGGTGGCACCTGTGGCCAGGGCCCTCCCCACTGCCCTGCCATGCTGGATGGCGTGGCCGCACCCCTGCAGGCGTCTTCCTGCCTAATGGTTGCCGGCAGGTATGGATGGTGTGGCTGGCATGGATGACGTGGTCGGTGTGTTCGACTGTGCAAGGCGAGGGTGTGCAGGGCCCAGGGCAGGGACAGGGACGGGCAGAAGCAGCAGGAGGTTGAGGAGGGCTCCCTGCTCTCTCCTGCTCCCCTCAGGCAGTTCCCAGGGAACACAGGCCGTGCCAGGGAAGCAGCACTAGGTAGAGGATGCTGGGGAGGGTCGGCCTGGGACAGCCGCTAGACAGGACAGGCTCCACCGCAGGCAGCAAGCGGGCCAGCCCCAGGCAGGGCCATTGCTGACGGCTGGAGGGGTTTGGGCTGACCAGAAGTCCCAGACCCCACTCCATAGGACGTCCTCGTCAGAGTCAGCTGGGAGCTCTCAGAAAGCTCTGCTGTCAGGGCCTCAGCCTGCAGCTGTGCCCCCAAGCTGTGCCTCTGTAGATGTGTGGAGGCCTCAGGCCACCTGGAGGTGCTGGTCGAGCTGGGACACTATGCTGGACAGCACCCCACCGGAGGAGCCGTGGGCCCAGCCCCTGCAGGCTGGACTCATGGGAGGGTCTGGGCTGATGGGGTCGTCTGCCCAGGCTGGCAAAACACTGAAGCCCGTGGTCACAGGGCTCCCACGATAAAGCCCTGCGGGCAGCGTCCTCATGCTCTGGGCTTCCTGCCATCCTCCTGTGCTGAAGACTCACCGGAGGGGCCAAGAGATGCAGAAAGTCCAGCCCCTTGGTCTTGGTGTCTGCATGTGGACACCAAGGCCCAGAGGCAGCCAGACCCTCCAGGAGCAGGAGGGAAGGGCCCAGAGGCCTGGCATCCGCCACGCTCTGAGCACGGTGTGCATGTTACCTTCTTGGCCTGGCCTCCACGGGGGTGCACCGTTGCTGCACCCTTTTGCAGACGAGGTTGAGAGGCTCAGGGGGTGCATGGTGGAGCTGGGAGTCGATCCATGTCTTGCCCACCAGCTACTGGATGGGAAATGGTGGGAGGTTGTGTCCTGCGTCCTGACACTGGTGTCACCAAGGGCTGCTCTTCATCCCAACTGCAGGGCACTGGCTTTGTGGGGGGCCCTGGTTGGAATGCCTGAGTGCTGAGGGACAGTGGTGCTGTCCTGTCACTGTGCTTGTCTTCAGCCTGGACCCTCAGCACACCAAGGAGCCAAGACTGGTGCCTGCTGTCCTGCCCACGCGGCAGAATGTGTCGGTGAAAGCGCCAGGAGCTGCCAAGCCGAGTGGCCTGTGGGCTCCATGGCCACCAGCAGGCTGTGTCACAAGGGACTGGGGCCTGAGCTGGCACAGCCTTGGCTGCCATTGCCTTCCACCCTCCCAGGCACAGGCGGGGAGGGCACAGGAGAGAGGCTTTTACTGGCCCCATCCCTGTCCCTGGCAATGCTACAGATGGGGCCACAGGGTCATGGGCTGGCAGGGCCCCAGGCTGACCCGGGCAGTGCCTTGGGGCGGCCATACCCGGAGGCTGGGGGAGGCTCCTCCAGGTCCTTCTTGCGTTCCTGGGCCGCGTGCTGTGAGCTCTTGCCTGTCTGTGGGGAGGGCCCTGTTCTGAGTCCTGATGGGGCCTCCTGTTGTGCTCAATGCCCCAGCTGGGCGCCTGAAGGTATCAGCAGAGGACAGTGTCCTATCAGGGATGGGGCCTCTTCAGCCTAGACCTGAACCCGGACAGGGACACCATTGCTTCCTATTTGTTTCTCCGGAACCCTGACTACGGGGTCAGGATGTCCGGCTCCAGCCTCCGCCAGGCTCGGTTCTGTCCACCGAGGCTCTGATCCAGGTGTCCCAGGCTGGGGACTGTACCTTCCAGTCCTCTGTGTGCTGCAGAATTTGGTGTAAACTTTCCATGCTGCCACTGCTCCTGGATTTTGGGGAGAGCAGGTCCTTGGACCTGTTTCGGCTGAGTCCTGCAGATGTCCCCAAGGTGGGTGGCAGGAGGTGTGTCCTGGAGGCCCAGAGGATGCCACTTGGAGCAGGACAGGGTCGGTTTGCTCTTGTGGGTGTAGCTGTGGCTTCCCTGCCAGGGAAACTCTTTGGGACGGCTGTGGCTGTGGGTCCCATGGATGTGGAAGGGGCGGGATCTTGAGCCCTGCTGTTTGGAGCACGGCAGCCACTCAGCCTAGTGCCCACATCACTTAGTGCCTGGGACATCCCAGCACGGGCGGGGGCTTGGGGACCAGGGCAGTGATGCTGAGGCTCGGGACAGCGGTGCCGAGGGGCCAGTGAGAGGTCCTGCGCTGCCTGGGCAGGAAGGGGAGGTTTCCTGCCACTCAGTCCCAGAGGACACATGGACGATGACCAGAGAGGGTGGGGCTGGTGCTCCCTGGATGCAGCCCTGAGGGGCGGGGCTGGGTGGGGCCGAGGGTCCGCAGACCACTGTGCTCTGAGCCTTGGGCACAGTATGAGGCTCCATCCAAGGCCCCAGGGAATGGTGGGATGGCCACAAGGTGGGCGGGCATTTCCCCAGGCAGAGGGGAGCCTGTGAGAAATGGGCACTGTGAATCAGCGGTGGGCAGCCCCTCTTGCAGCAAGACCGGCTCTGGGGATGGGGGAGGGGCTGGTCATTTTTGGAACAGAAAATTGAAAAACTCCGTGGTGAGGAAGAGGGGTCTGGCCGGCGTGGGGTCCTGGTGAGTGGACAGATGGCAGGGCCATCCATGGGTGCAGGGACCCAGCTGGGCAGATGGTGGCCTGGATAGGGGTGGTGTGGGTGCCTGCATTTGAGGCCCCGCATCTGGGCTGAGGCATGGGGAGAAGCGGGGACTCCCAGGGGACTGCCACTCCACGGAGGGGGCCACCACCACGTCAGGCTGGGCCTGGTGCCTGTGGGCAAGGGTGGGCAGTGGGGGCCACCTCCTCCACTGAGTCTTCTCTCTGCTGCAGACCCAAGTCCCCCGGGACCCTCGACTGTGGAGGAGCGCGTGGCCCAGGAAGCCCTGGAAACCCTGCAGCTGGAGAAGCGGCTGAGCCTCCTCTCGCATGCGGGCCAGCCGGGCAGTGGAGGTGGGGCCAGGGGCTGGCCTGGGCTGTGGGACTACAGCTAAGCCTCCAGTGGGAGAGCTCGGGAGGCATCCATGCATGTGTGGGGGCTGCTGGCTCCCTCTGCTCATTCATGCATTCCTTCTTTCTCCTGCTCATTCATTCCTTCCTTCCCCCCGACCCACTCATTCATCCTTCCTTCCCCCATTCATCCTTCCTTCCCCCATTCATTCCTTCCTTCTCCTCCTGCTCATTCCTTCCTTCTCCCTCCGCTCATTCATTCCTTCCTTCTCCCCCTGCTCATTCATTCCTTCCTTCCCCCCCCACTGCTCATTCATTCCTTCATTTCCCTCCTGCTCATTCATTCCTTCCTTCTCTGCCTACTCAATCATTCCTTCATTTCCCTCCTGCTCATTCATTCTTTCTTTCTCCTTCCTGCTCATTCCTTCTTTCCATCTCCCACCCATTCATTCCTTCCCCCCTTCTTCCCCTGCTCAGCTCATTCCTTCCTTCACTTACAATTCCACATTTACTACACTCTGGTCTGAGATGCTGATGGGAAGGGTGGCTCTGGCCTGAGAGCCTTTGACTCCTTTCCTGCCCACCAGCTTGTGGCCGGGGGAGACCAAGGCCCTGCATGTTGGTTTTACCTTCTGTGCCCAGACAAAAGGCTCTCAGGCAGGCGAGCTAGCTGCTCAGGGGCAGAGGTGCCTCCTCAGCTGCCAGTGGCTCTGGCTCTGTTGCCATCGTGGGGAGAGGAGGCGGTGGAAGGGGCTGGCAGGGCAGGAGAGGCCGCTGTGCTCCCAGAAGGGTGGCTGCATGGGCCACCTGTGTTCCCAGGGCCAAGTGCAGGAGCCATGCTGGTCCAGCCAGTGCTCTCGGATCACTGCCTGTTCCCCAGAGGGCACCGAGCAGACAGTGGCCATCTCCCCTCCTGCCCTGCCCCAGGAGGAGGGGACTCAGGTTTGCAGGGAGCTTTTGCCTTCCTGGGGGCGACTCACAACTGCTTTGCAATTGGGAGCCCTGGAAGGCAGAGCAGGCAGCTTAGAGAGGCAGCAGAGATGAAAGCGGCTTTCCCACGAGTGCGTGACGCCCGGCCTGGCAGGCGGGAGGCAGCCTGGGTGTGCTTCTCATCCCCCGTGGGGAGGGAGACAGGGAGTGAGGCAAGGATGCCAGCGTGGTGAGGGCAGGGGGTGAGTCAAGGTGTGTGGGCACAGCTGGGACCTCATGTCCAGGCTGGCAGGGCCTGGGAAGTTCTCGGGAAAGGATGTCCAGGCCAGCCTTGGGGCTGGGACGGTGCAGAGGGCGAGCCGCCCCAGGAGGCCCTGGAAGTTAGTGGGGATGGCTGGGTATGGAGCCCAGGTCTCTTAGGCAGGGAGGGTGGGGAGCTCTGGGGGAGAGGAGGAGGCTGGGACTAAGGTAGTGACAGGGATGCTGAGAGGGAGGGGCCCAGGCCCTAGTAGAGCCGGTGGCAGAAGGACAGGGGCAGACAAACAGGAGTGGACGAGGGGCAGAGGGGCTGTCGCTGGTGAAGCCAGGTTTCTGCTATAGCCCCCAGGGGTTGGGGGCTAGGAGGGGTGGGGCGAGACCAGAGAGTGCTGGCCCGTGGGGGTCCACCAGGTGTCAGCCCCACCCTGAGCCCTCCCCTGCCCCCTGCACTCCCCCAGCTGCCTTGGCTTCCTGCTCTGTCTCAGGGGACGACCGCAGCCTGTCCAGCTCATCCTCGGAGGCCAGCCACTTGGACGTCAGCGCCAGCAGCCGGCTCACCGCATGGCCAGAGCAGTCCTTGTCATCGGCGAGCACGTCGCAGGAGGGGCCTAGACCAGCAGCTGCCCAGGCCCCCGGGGAAGCCATGCTGGGTGCCTCAAGGCCACCCCCCAAGCCACTGCGGCCACGGCAGCTGCAGGAGGTCGGCCGCCAGAGCTCCTCAGACAGCGGCATCGCCACTGGGAGCCACTCCTCCTACTCCGGCAGCCTCTCATCCTATGCGGGCAGCAGCCTGGACGTGTGGCGGGCCACGGACGAACTGGGCTCACTGCTCAGCCTGCCAGCAGCCGGGGCGCCCGAGCCCAGCCTGTGCACCTGCCTGCCTGGGGCCGTCGAGTACCAGGTGCCCACCTCCCTGAGGCCCCACTATGACACGCCACGCAGCCTCCGCCTGGTTCCCAGGGACCACAGCCCCACCTCGCAGGGCAGCCCCAGCGACGGTGCGGCCGGGGACTCAGGCGGCCAGACGTCTGCCGGGTGTCCCTCTGGCTGGCTGGGCACGAGACGGCGGGGCCTGGTGATGGAGGCCCCCCAGGGCAGCGAGGCCACACTGCCCAGCCCGGCCCCCGGCGAGCCCTGGGAAGCAGGCAGCCCCCACGCGGGGCCATCCCCGGCTTTCTTTTCGGCATGTCCAGTCTGTGGAGGACTCAAGGTAAACCCCCCTCCTTGAGAGCCACAGATCTGGCCTCGAGGCTGCAAAGGGGCTGAATTTGCCCCCAGACGGGAGAGGAGGTGGCGCTGGCCTCCTTGCTCTGCGTTCTGTGGGAGGGACTGGGGGGTCTCCCAGAGAGGGGAGTTAGAGGGGGCGCCCTGTGGCTGCCAGTGGAGGAAGGGACTGACGGGGAGGTGAGTTCTGGGAGGCATGGGCTCTGGGTCCGGCAGGTCGGGGTCACCAGAGCCCCAAGGCCCAGCTGCTTCACTCTGTGTCCCCCAGCCCTGAGGATCAGGTGGGTGCTGCATCTCTGCTGGCTGGTGCCTCGCACTGGGGCGCCAAGGGCTAGAGGCTCCGCTGCTGGCCTTGTCCTCCTCGGGCCTCACTCCCACTTCGTGGGTGGCCAGTTCTCCCCGTCACCTCTCTGGTGCAGTCACACCACCTGCTAAGCACCAAGCCACCACAGAGGCTCCGGACACCCGGGCTCCACCAGCCCAGCCCCCGGGCTCCGTGCGCACTGGCCCTCATCCCCTTCTATGGGAGAAACTGAAGCTCAGGAGGCTGCATGACTTGCGGGGTCTCTGGGGTCTGGGCCCCACTGCTCCCCGATGAAGCCCTTGTGGGAAGGCTCCGGCAGCAGGCGGTGTCCTCAGAGCAGCCTCGCCTGCTGACCCCGCTGGGAGGGGCCGCGTGCCCCAGGTCCCTGGTGGGAGCCCCGCTGGCTCCCGTCTGCACCTCCTCGCGGGGCCAAAGGCTGCCTTGGCATCTGGAGGCTCTCTGGGCCCTGCCCCTATTTCCCCGGGCCCAGGGCTCAGCCCCGCTTGGTGCTCAGCAGCTCTGCGTCGGAGGCGGGGCTGCGTCGGAGGCGGGGCTGTGTCTGGCCCATTGTCCACGCCCTGGGTGGCTTCCTCTCGCACAGCCTGGAGCTGGCCCTGACCACGGTCCAGCAGCTCCCTGTGAACACCTCGCTTTGTCCCTTTGCTGTCGGCCGTTTCTCAACCTGGACACTGTTTGTAATACATTCTTAGACTGAAAATAAAATGTTCTTTTCTTACCACCTTGTCCTCGTCCATTGCCCAGCCACCTCACCCGCCCTCCACGCGGGGCCTCTTCCTGGATCCGAAGTCCCCGGGCCGGCCTTCTTGGCCTTTGTTTCAGAGAGTGCGAGAGGCCTCATCCGCCTTGTCAGCCTTGGGCCTGAATGCTGTGGTGTGCGGAGAGGCGGCTCCGGGCAGCCCTCCGGCTGGGATGTGCACGTGTGGTGTGTGGGGTGTGTGTGATGTGTATGTGCACGTGTGGTACATTCCTGGGTGTGTCCTGGAGACCACAGTGGGGTCTGCAGTACTCACTCAGGCTCAGGCATGGGGCTCCTCAGGTCTGGGTGAGGGTGGACCCTCCAACCCCAGGCCAGGAGGGGCTGGCTCTGAGCCCGGGGCCCCTGCCCTGCCTGTCTCCCCGATATGGGGCCGAGTTCCAGGCTTGTCTCAGTCACCCCTGCACATCCTGTGGGGTGCCTGCCTGCCCCTTGCCTCCCACCCTGTTGGGCACCGACTCTGACAGGGGAGTTCGGGAGGAGTTTCTGCAGCGGTGCCTGGTCTCTGAGCCTCAGTTTCCTCTTGCAAACGGGATGACAGACCTCGCCTCACTGGGCTGCACGGAGGGTCTGATGAGGTCACTCTTCAGGCACTCAATAGCTGCCCATCACCATCGCCCTTGCTGCTGTCACCTCTGGAGGTGGCCGCGCCAGTCTTGTTGCAGGATGAGTGAGGCTGTGGCTCCTCTGCTGGGGACCCGGACCCTCCCGCCAGAGTCCTCATCATCCACGCTCAGCCCTCTGTGCTCCCACTGATCGTCTGCCCAAGGCTAGGGGCGTCAAGGTCCCTCTGACGAGAGCAGACGGAGGCACCCCACGGTGGCCTGGGGGTGGTGTGGGGTCATGAAGCCTCTTGCCTGGTGGGGCTGGGCCCCTGGACAGCCTTTCCCTATGGGGATGCGGCCGGGCCGTCTGCCTCTCCCCACTATGCTTGTGAGTGGCCTCGCTCCGGGTGTCTGAAGGTTCCGGCCGCTGCCTGCTACGGCAGCCCAGGGTCTCCAGCCTCGGTACCCAGTTCCCAGGTGGGTGGTCAACAGTCTGGAGGCTTCTCCTCAGGCCAGGGGCAACCAGATGGGTCAGACATTGGTTCTGTTTTCTTGCTGCCCCCGGAGCACCTGGGCCTGGCCAGGCAGGGGACAGGGTGGACCTTCGCTGGTTTGGGCTCTGCACCATCCGCACCTGCCGGCCTGGCCCCCTGGGAGCAGCTGGGGACGGGCCCCCGCAGGGGCCTGTGTATGTGATGAGCTCAGGGGGTGTCGGCCTTTTGTCAAAGGTTCTCAAAGTCTAGACCAGCCCAGTTTGCTCAGGGGGCCTCATCTGAGGGTCCCAGCCCTGTGACTGTCTGCCCTTGAGTCTGGCCTGGACCAGAGCTAGGTTCTGAGCCCCAGTTTCCAGCCTCCCAGCACCCACCCACACGAGGCCCCTCAGAACAGGAGGGTGCTGCGCCCTCTTTCTGGCCACCAGCCGCCAGACCCCATGTGGGGCGTTCTCTTGGGCTGGCCCTGCTTCTGCTTGTCTGGGCTGGAGGAAGGCAGGAAGCCTCTGTGCTCGGCCGTGGGCCGCCGTCCCTCCCGCAAGTGGCCTTCAGACCCCACCCCAGGCTCCTTCAGGGACTCAGGGCACCTCCCGTTAGGCACAGCCCACTTCAGAGGCCCAGGAGGAGGTCACTTGCCGTGTCGGGGAACTCATCTCATCTGGGGCCTCCCAGTGGGGCATTTCCAGGGACACCCCCCTGCGGATCCCTCCCCACCAGCTTCTGAGAGCAGGGCCCCCACCCTGAAGGATGGGAAAGGAAATCACAGCCGCCCTTGGAGCAGCCTCTCAGCTCTGAGGTCGGAGCCCGGACACTACCTCGTACGGGCATGGTCCTCCTCCAATAATCCTCTAGTAGCAAAATAGTGGGGCCGGACTGGGCCTCGGGGCTCAGAACCGCCCCCTCCCCAGATGCCAAAGCCTCCACCTCTCCCATGGGTGGTTATGGGGGCTACCGCCAGGCTATGTGGTCAAGGTGGTGGGCGACCCAGAGATCTGGGGGCTGTGGGGCAAAGGGCCCTGGAGAGAAGGCGTCAGGGAAGGCGGGCTGGACTCCCTGCAGGTGGCCCAGGTCCCCCAGCCTGTGTCAATCTTGGGGGTAGTGTCCTTGTTATCAGGGGCCCTGGGCATAGGATGCGGGGAAGCCTGAAGGGTGCACTGACCCGGGTTCTCTTTGGTTTAGGGAGTGGCCGCCTCAGCCCCGGGACCCGTGACAGCACGTTCAGGTAGGCACCTGGAGCCGGTCCCCCAGAGCTCGGGGACAGGGAGGTGGGAGTCTGGGTGGGCGCAGATGGCAGACAGAGTTTGGCTAGATGGGGGTGGCAGGGGCCCACAGCCAGCGGGAATGTGGGCAATGGGGTGAAAGTGGGTGTTGCGTAACAGTGGATGTTGGGTGACAGGTGGCAGTGGTTGCTGGCTGGCAGTGGGTGTTGGGTGGCAGTGGGCAGTGGGGGTGAGTCCCAGCCCAGGTGTGGACAGCAGGGCAGTGGGTAGAGGGCAGGCTGCTGGCTCCGTATGGCCTGGACGAGTGTGGCCTGTCTCAGAAGCACCTGCTGAGAGCGGCCAGTGGGCGGCTGGATGAAGGACTGAAGGTTTGGAGACACAGACGGGCCCGTGGGTCCCCAGGCCCTGAGTGTGGACCTGTTCCTGGGAGGGGGCATGGCAGGAAGGCAGTCAGGGTTGGGGTCCAGGAGCCCCAGCTCAGGAGGAAGGGCTGTGTCCTCAGAGAGCGGAGGGGACCTGTGGAGGCTGGGCTGGTGGTAAGCGACTTAGTGAGGGGCAGGGCATTGGTGCCATGGCAGGTGCAGTTTTGGGGCCAGGTGGGGAGGGAGGGACAGGCAGGGAGGCAGTGGGAAGGTGCCAGTTCCCAGGGTCTCCCTAGAGAAGCCTGGCAGTCACTGGGGACAGAGCCCTCCTGAAGGTTGGGCTTAGAGAGGCTGGAGGCGAGGGTGGCTGGCCTGGGGTGGACAGGTGGCATCAGGGCCAGTTCTGTGCCTCAGTTTCCCTGTGGAGTAGGAGCCACTGCGGGCTGAACCTTGGATTCCTCAATCTCTTCTTCCCAGGCAGGTGGCACCTACAGCAGGGTCCAGGCAGACCTGGAGGGACACCCGAGATTGGGGGCGCCCAGGTGTCCCCTGGAGGGGACACCTGGGGATGGGGCAGGGCCACAGGCAGGCAGGGGCAGCTCGGGAAAGCACCTGTCAGCCGGCCTTGGCCCTGGGCTGGACACTGATCCCTGCAGTCCAGAGTGCTGAGGCCAGCCCTGCCCCAAGGTTCCTCCTGGGCAGCCTGCTATTGCCTCCCCAAAGCCACCCATACCCTTCAGATGTCTTTTACCCAGACACGGGTGCCCTGGGACAGAGGTGTGGGGGTCAAGGGGACAGGCTGAGTATCTGCTGGAGGATGTGAACCTTTTCCACAGAGGCCGAGGGCTCAGGAGGGGCGTCCGGGGTCTGTCATGGGACAGAGGTGAGCCAGGCCTGTGTGGTAGTGTCGGGTCGCCAGCCCAGGGCGGGGTCCGGGAGGAGGGCACAGAAGGGCCAGTCCGTTCCCGGTTGCTGCTTCACCGAGAGTGTCTGAGGCACTGGAAGCCATGCTCACAGAAGCCAAAGCAAAATCCAAGTCCCAAGGAGGGGACGGGAGGAGGAGCACTGAGGGCCCTGGAGCCAGTGGCCGTGGGGGAGATGCAGATATGGACACGCCCCTGGCCCAGCACTGCTTACAGCCCCCGCGCGACTCCAGGTGGTGTTGGGAACCTTCGCCCCCTTTCCCTGCAATCAGGCCTCACGCTCCTTCCTGCTTCCACCCTTGCCCCTCACTGCCCACCCTTGGGGGACAACCTTGGAGGAACGGATGCAATCTTAAAACTAGGTCCCAGGCTGCAGGGGGTGTCCAGCCCCACTGTGGGCAAACCCCGGCCCCGGCCCTTGACTTCGATGCCCCCTTTCCAGACTCCAGGTCCCAGCGCTCCCCTAGCTCTCCCCAGGCCCTCACCACACCTGCCTCTCCCACCGCCCCTTCTTGGCCTCGGCTCCTCAGCCATGTCCCCTCCTCCAAGCAGCTGGCCCTGATGCCCCTGTCCCTGCTGGCCCAGGTGCCTGTCTGGGCACCAGAACTTGGCCACTGCGCTCTGTGGCTCATCTCGGTGAAGGGGTCCTGGCATTCTGAGAGGAGCCCAGCCCTCTAGGACCACACATTTGCAGGAGGGAGGTCTCCCTAGGGCCTCGGGGCCTGACAGGGTTGGGGCAGAACTGTGTTGGCTGCTTTAGTTCATGGAATCAGGTGAGCGAACCCACATCGACCTGGGCTCTGTCTTGCTCTGTCCCGGCTGCTGCCTGCAGAATCAGCGAGTCAGGTCTCTCTGGCCTCAGTCTCCCCACTGGGAGCAAGCAAGTGAAAGTTCCCCAACCCCAGCCCTGCTGCAGGGAGTGGCGGGGACAAGCATGAGAGGAGCCAGGCAGAGTGGATGTCTGCTGCAGGTGCCGGGCTGCGGGTGGCCACAGGAGAACCTGGGTCTGCTGCGGATGCATCCCTGTGGCAGGGAGGCCTAGCCTTGAGCCAGGCCCCTCCCCTGGACAGGCAGGTGTTTCAGGGAGGCCGACCTGTAGGGCTGCCACCCCCCGGATCCCAGCCCCCAGCAGAATGCTGAGGGCTCGGTGTGTGCTGGGGGTAGGGAGGTCACCGCGCGTGGGGCATGGCTGTGTCTCCCAGTCACTGGCTCAGGAGTGTGCTGGGGGTAGGGAGGTCACCCAGGGTGGGGCTTGGCTGTGTCTCCCAGTCACTGGCTCAGGGAATGAGGGAGGGGGACTTGCTCTCACCTCCCCTGCTTCACGTGGCTGTGCGTTCCCCCACGAGGTCCTGATGACAGGAGTGGGAGGAGGCACTGGAGAACGGGGTCCTTCCTGTAGGACCTCGGTGCCCATAGATGCAGAGGAGGGGCCAGTGTGCATCCAGCCCCCTAAGGTGGGAGCCTGCCTCAGGTCCCACCCAGCCAGGCCTGTGGGGTCCCCTCCTATCCTGCTCCTGCTCTGCCCTCCCCAGCACCAGTGGGGTTTGCAGATGGCACCATCAGCTATTAGGAAGGGGGTGGGGGCACGGAGTAGCTCCTATGAGGGGAGAGAGGGTGTGGGGCACCTGGGTGTCCTGGAGGGGAGCAGAGGGAGCGTGGGCCTGTGCGCAGGAGAGGAGGGGGTCCCTGGAACCTGCAGCAGGTGGGGCGACCCAGGAGGACAGTGGGGGGCAGGTGCTGGGGGCCAGGACAAAGCAGGGCTGTGCTGGCCCGGGAGGGTCAGGCAGAGAAGGCGCTGGGACAGCCAAGGAGGGGTGGTTGGTGGGGAGAGAGTTGTGAAGGTGCGGGGCGAGTGGCGCAGGGACAGAAGAGTGGGCCTTGGGGGGCCCATGGGGGTTCGGCAATTCCTGCAGGAGAGGCGGCACAGTGGAGGGGGCAGTGCTTCCTTCTGCTCTGTGGGTACTTGGACCAGGAGTGAACAGTGTGGGGGTGGCCTCAGGATGGGGCAGCGCTGGGCCAAAGATGGACAGTCCAGGAAAATGGAGCTAGAACCTCCGCAGGAGAGGCGGAGCGGGGAGGAGGGGCTGGGAGGGATGGGCAGCTCTTTACTGCACCATCTTTGGGATCAGTGCCACTCTCCGCCCCCACTGGGGCCTCACAGCTGCTTCCCCCATAGGATCCCCAGGACCCGTGGCTGTGGACAGCCCAGGGCCAGAGAGGCCACGCGGCGAGTCACCTGCTTACGTGAACATCCCCGTCAGCCCCTCCTCCAGGAAGCAGCTGCACTACATGGGCCTGGAGCTCCAGGAGGCCAGCGAGGGGGTCCGAGGTGGGTCCCTGCCCTTCGTGGAGGCCCTGACAGTCAGGGACTGGGACCACAGCCTCAGGGCCCTACCCCCCACCAGCCCTGCCCAGCAGCCCTCAGTCAGGGAGCTCTTCCTACAGCCTCCCCCCAGGAGGCAAACGTCCCCAACTCCATCCCTGGCCAGGCCACATCCCCTGAGGGTGTCCCCACTCAGGCACTTCCGAGGGCCTGGCTGGGGGACTGGTGTGGAGGGCAGGGTCACAGGGCTGGGCAGCTTTGGGGCACAGGCTGCGGCTCACCACAGGCTTCTTTCAGGGGCCAGCGCCTCCCTCTACGCCCAGATCGACATCATGGCCACTGAGATGGCGCACAGAGTGGGAGCGCAGCACGCACGGGCCCGGGAGGAGCAGCTCTCAGAGCTGGAGCAGAGGAAGGCAGCCCCGCAGTGAGGCTGCAACGCCAGGAGCTGACCGCAAACCCGGCCCCCGGGCCGCCCTGCGGCCCCCAGCAGGCCGGCCCCTTCTGTTGGCCGTCGCCTGGTCCCCAGGGAGCCCCCAGTCACAGGAGAGGGCATGGCCGGTCTCCGGGCCACAGTGCGAACAGGAAGACGTCTCTAGGGCCCACAGCCAGGCCTCCCGCCTCACGGGTGCCGGGGGTTGACCCTTCCTTTGGCCTGAATGAGTCGCTCTGGACCCCAGGCCACTTGAAACCCCGCTTCCAGGCATCAGGCAGCTCTGGTTGCTGTCGCGTGTCTCAGGCAGAGGCCGCTGCCCAGGAGTGTTTGGGAGCATGGTTTGTGGTGCCTGGGATGCAAATCACCCTCTCACTGGGAGTGACTGCACGGATGACAGCCGTGTCCTGGCAAAATGCTCATCGCTTCACCTGGGTGTTGTGGCCCTGCAGCGCCAGGACCCAGTGCCCGCTCACACTGTCGGCACCACGCCCACTCCTGAGACTGGCGGCTCAGACACTTCCAGCGTCCCCTCCCTGCCTCCCGGCTGTCCTGCCTGGGCCACCGCAGCCCTGCGCCTGGGGACGGAGCCTGGACTCTCCCAGCCGCCTGACTGCTGCACTTCTTGGGACACATTAGTCAAGTCATGTAAAGAGCTTAACATTCTGACTGCTCTGTTCCTGACAATGCCTACTTTCCCTCTCCTGGTTTCTGCTCTTGGACATGGATCTGATGTCTTCACCTGGGGGTGCTTGGGGTTGAGGTGAGCAGAGCTGCCTTCCTTGGTGGCTTCCTCCTGCGTCAATGCAGTGCTGTGGCTTGGGGGTTGGTGAACTGATGGGGCTACGTGCGTAGGTGGTGGGCATCCTGCGTGCCCTCAACCCCTGTGGCAGGAGGAAGCACCGGGCAGCCCCCGCCCTGCTCCCGGAGATGGGCTTTCTGTTCTGCAAGGCTCCACCCATATCTGTCCCTTGCTTTCATCTTCCTGCCTGTCCTTCCCCCGCCCCTCCCCCAGGAGCGCACCAAGGACCTGAAGAGTCTGTGGTTGGTCTGCCCCAGGGGACGGCAGGCAGCTGCCACTGCTGCTCAGCGGGGCCCTCAGTGGGCAGGCTCAGAGCATTGGCCCTCCTGGAGCCCCCACTCCGCATGTGACTGCTGAGGACGCTTGGTGTTAAGGTGGCAGGAGGCAGGGTCAACCCGGAGCCAGCTGGAGCCAGGACAGAGATCCCCTGCTTAGATGCAAAGGCCCTGGGGAGCGTTCTGACAGACAGGGCAGGGCTGGGCTCTCAGCCTGGAGGATCCGTGGACAAGACTTTCAGCGGCAAGCTGGGGCAAGGCATTGCCTGCACCCTGGTCCAGGGTTGTAGCCGTGTTGGGCCCTTAGGGTGGCAGAGTTGAGATGTCCACCTCCAGGGCCAGCCACATGCACCAGCTCAGACACGCAACCTGGGTGGCACAGGCCCACCCTCCCCGTGACCCTGGCCTGCTGGAGCTCGGGCTTCCTGTTCACAAAGTGGGAGAAAGTGTCAGTCTCTCTGCTGCTGATGGGATCGTGGTGCTGCGGGGGAGGGTTTGGAGCCTAGACCCAGTGTGTCTGGGTGTGCCTTGGGCCACACCCTTTCGGCACAATGGAGTGGCCAGGCTATGTCCTGGGGAAACCGCCACATGAAGAGTGTGGATGTGGGGCTGGGGCTGGTCCCACGGCTGTGGGAAGCCAGGAAGCAGGGGTCAGAGTCAGACCTGGTCAAGGCACCACGGGTGGGAGGATGGGGCCCAGGTACACCCAGGCCTCTAGCAGAGTGCCCGGGAGGCTGTGATGGCCCACGCTGTACCCGGCACCCGTGGTGCCCTGGCCAGGGTCCCAGTTGTGTGGTGGAGGGGCCGTAGGAAGGGGTGATGCTGGCCAAGGCGGGGTCGCTCTGATCTCAGGGCAGCTGCCTTCAGCCCAGGACAGCCACTCAAGGCCAGAGCTGCGACTAGACAAACGCCTGACCTTCCCCTGGAGTTGTGACCAGCAGCCAAAGCCCGACAGGGTCATCTCTGCAAAGCTGTTGAAGACGTGAGGAGGTGGAGCACCTGGGCCATCGTGTCTCAGGCACCCTGGACTCCAACCTCATGTACTTCCAGCCTCAGAGGAGTTGAACCTAGAGATACCTCGAAACCCAGCTTAGGGAAGAAAAAAAATCACTGTCTCTCATAATTATTGAGATATTTTTAAATTTTCAAGCTTTTTTTTTTTTGAGACAGAGTCTTGCTCTGCCATCCATGTTGGAGAGCAGTGGCATGATTTTGGCTCACTGCAAACTCCGTCTCCCAGCTTCAAGTGATTCTCGTGTCTTAGCCTCCAGAGTAGCTGGGATTATAGGCAGATGCTGCCACCACTCCTGGTTAATTTTTGTATTTCTAGTAGAGATGGGATTTTGCGATGTTAGCCAGGCTGGTCTTGAACTCCTGGCCTCAAGTGATCCTCCTGCCTCAGCCTCCCAAAGTGCTGGGATTCTAGGCGGGAGCCACCCATGCTTGGCTCAAGCTGTTTTTTTTTTTTTTAAGGTGAAGTCTTGCTCTTGCCCCCCAGCTGGAGTGCAATGGCGCGATCTTGGCGCACTGCAACCTCTGCCTCCTGGGTTCAAGCGATTCTCCTGCCTCAGCCTCCTAAGTAGCTAGGATTATAGGCATCTGCCACCACGCCTGGCTAAATTTTGTATTTTTTTAGTAGAGACGGACCACGCCTGGCTAAGTTTTGTATTTTTTTAGTAGAGATGGAGTTTCACCATGTTGGCCAGGCTAGTCTCGAACTCCTGACCTCATGTGAGACCCATCTTGGCCTCCCACAGTGCTGGGATTCCAGGCATGAGCCACTGCGCCTGGCTGGCTTGAGCTGTTTTTTAAGAGGATATATCCTGGTTTGCTACTGTGTAGTTTCCCCAAAGTCTCAATTTGATGAGAAAACTAGAATGGAAAAATAAATAAAAATTAAATTTCATCAAATTAGAAACCTTTGCTTTCCAAAAGATAACCACTAACAAGTACAATAGCAAGCCAGAGAATCAGAAATTATTCACAACACATATTTGAGAAAGGACTCACACCTAGACCTAGAAAGAACTCCAAGACCAGGCTGGGTGTGGTGGCTTACGCCACCTGGAATCCTGGCACTCTGGGAGGTGGAGGCAGGTGAATCACTTAAGACCAGGACTTTGAGACCAGTCTGGGCAACACAGCAAGACCCAGTCTCTACAAAAAAAAAAAAAAAAAAAATGTAATTAGCAGAGCATAGTGATGCATGCCTATAGTCCCAGCTACTCAGGAGACTGAGGTGGGAGGCTCGCTTGAGCCGAGGAGTTTGAGGCTGCAGTGAGCTATGATTGTACCGCTGCACTCCAGCCTGTGCAAGAAAGATCCTGACTCAAAAAAACGACAAGACTTCTAAGACCCAGTTTTTTAAATAGGCAAAATAATTAAGTAGGCCCTTCCCAAAGAAGATACCCAAATGGCCAAGAGCACACAAAAAGGTGCTGGGCCTCAGGCATCAGGGAAGTGCAAGTTATTACAAAACAAAAACAAAACAATCAATCAACTGTGTTTAATTGCCTTTTTGTTACTGATTTCCTCCTCAATTGCACTCTGGCCAAAGAATGTGATTTGTAATATTTATCTACATGTCGTATATTTACACGTTATCTTCTGCAAGTTATTGACGTTTGCTTTGTGTCCAGTACATGGTCAATTTTTAAAAGATTCCATGTGTGCTTAAGAATGTTTTCTCCAACGGGCATAAGTAGACCAAGTTTTTAACTGTACTACCCCATTCTTTCATATTCTTCATCAATGATCTAAGCCTCTACCGTATGAACCTAAAACAAGGACAGCAAATTGAACACAAAATAGGTAGAAAAAAGGAAATTTATAAGAATAAAAAGAGGAAAAGTCAATGAAAAAGAAAACAGTAGGAAAAAATCAATGAATTCAAAAGTAGGTTTCTTTGGGGAAAATATCTGTAAAAATGATCAACTCTTAGCTAGTCTGATTGGGGGAAAAGAAAACACAAATGGCCCACAGCAGGAATGAAAATGAACATCACTGCACAGTATACAGAGGATACTGTGAACAATTTATGAAAATTGTTTTGATAACTTAGATGAAATTCTGCGACAAACCTATCTTTCAAAAAAAAATGACAAAGGAAGAAACAAAATCCAAAACCCTCATTTTTTTTTTTTTTTTTTTGAGACAGAGCCTCATTCTGTTGCAGTGGCGTGATCTCAGCTCGCTGCAACTTCCACCTCCTGAGTTCAAGTGATTCTCCTGCCTCAGCCTCCAGAGTAGCTGGGATTATAGGCACGTGACATCAAGCCCAGTTAATTTTTATATTTTTAATGGAGATGAGATTTCACCATTGTTGGCCAGGTTGGTCTTGAACTCCTGACCTCAGGTGATCCATCCACCTCGGCCTCCCAAAGTGCTGGGATTACAAGCGTGAGCCACCACGCCCGGCCTCATGTCTATTTTTAAAAATCAAGTTCTTAATGAAAAACCTAAGCAAAAGGAAAATGGCAGGCATGGATGGCTTCACCCATCAAATCTCTGTGAAACAAATAATGTCAATCCTATACAAACTATGGCAGAACTTGTTTCAGGAGGCCACCTTAATGCAGTACCAAACCATGACAGATACATCACATGACAAGGCAATGAACATCAGAGCCCAGTGTCCTTCATGAGCACTCACACACAGGAGGTCCTCAGCCCGGTATCAGCAAATCTCATCCGGCCATGCAGAGCAAAGGCCAATGCACCACGGCCACATGGACTTACCCGGAAATGCCAGGTCATCTTGGCATACAAAAGTCAGCGTAACTCACCACAGTAATGCGGTGAGGAAGCGACCTCATGAGTATCTCATTAGGTGCAGGAAAGGCAGCTGACCACATTCAACACGGATTCAGGAAAAGCCCTCAGCAAATGAGGAAGCTCTTTGCCTGTAAGTGCACCAGTGCACACACCACACTGAACTGGGAGAGACTGAGCCCATGTTTACCGAGATGGGGAGTAAGACAAGAACGTGCCAGCCCACCTCGCCAGTGCAGTGAGAAGCCGAGTCCCAGACTGCCAAGGGGAAGCAAAACCATGGTCAGACAGAGGACATGGAAACCCCGCGAGTCCACAGAAAGACGCCATGGCCAAGATGGGAGTTGAGGGCACAGGATTAAAGCACCACACACAAGTGAGAAATGAAATAAAAATACACAGTCCTCAATAGCATATCGAACACCTAGGACTAGATCTAAAGGAGCGTAGAGACTGGAGACGGTTAAGATGCGGATTGGAGTCATACGCGGCAGTCAACATGTGGACACCGGAGACTGTTAAAATGCCGATTGGAGTCATACATGGCAGTCAACGTGTGGAGACTGGAGACTGTTAAGATGCCGATTCTTCCCCACGTGTATTCAAGACATTCAGAAAAGCTTTTCAAAAACGCCTTCAACGGAATCGCTATTGAAATTCCAGAAGGTTGCCTTTTCTGGTAGAAATGGAAAGGCTGATTGTAAACGCATACGGAAACACCAAGGACATAAACAGCCATGAGAATCTTTAAAAGGAAGAGTTGGAAAATGCACATCACCTTGATTCAGGGTTTATTACAAACCCAACCGTAGCCAGGACAGTGTGGTGGCCGGGCACCGAGGCTCACACCCACAACCTGTAATCTCAGCAGTTTGGGAGGCTGAGACGGGAGGTTCACTTGAGCCCAGATCAAGATCTGCCTGGGGAACATAGTGCAACCCCGTCTCTGCCAAAAAAATAATTAAATAAATAAAATCAGCCGGGCGTGGTGGCGCATGCTTGTGGTCCCAGCTACTCAGGAGACTGAGGCGGGAGGATTTCTTGAGCGTGGGAGGTCGAGGGTACAGTGAGCTGAGATCGCACTCCTGCACTCCAGCCTGAATGCCAGAGCAAGACCTTGTCTAAAGTGTGGCAATGGCAATAGCGGAAAGACAAACAGAAACAGATCCAAACCGGTAGGTCAGTTATTTCTGACAAAGGCACCAAATTAGGGGAAAAAAGCCTATGCAGCAAATAATGCTGAAAGGTAAGGGAGAAATGGATCCTGACTGCAACCCACACTGGAAATGCAAACACTCCTGAGGAGGGACTGGCTACACACACTGCACACACCCACACAACAGGCCGCCACGCAGCAATCAGGAGTTAAGTCACTGATCCATGCAAAAGCCTGGGTGAATCTCAGATGCTGAGTGAACGTAAGCAGACGTATGCACAGACACACACTGCCCAGCGCCATGCACGTGGAACCGATGGCAGGCGGGAGGCAGGGTGCTGCGGCGGTGGGAGTCAGAACGGGCACCCCTGTGGGGACTGGTTCTGTGGAGTGGAGGGCGTCACCTACGTCCTTCGTGAGTGCGCACCATGACCAGCCACACCCATGGAACGAACACTGGGTATCTGGGCTTTTTGTGTGTGTAACTGCCTCCCTCCAACACCATGGTCTCCCACATACAAAAGAGCCCATCATACAATAAGACACGCTACTCCGCAATTAGACATCATGAAATGCCGGCCAGGCTGTCCATAATTAAAAAGACCGAGCACCAAGTCTCAGCAATCCACTAGTGTTCTGCTTCCACCCAGCCGGGAGAAGAAACAGTCCAACCACTTTGGAATCATCTCTATACTTGGACAGCACACATCGTTAAGATCCATTGGGTATGCCCAGAGCCGCTCCTCCCCCCGCCCACACACACGAGTGTTCACCACAGCTATTTCCAAGTGGGTGTTCTTACCCAGAAAGGAAGCAACTCAAATACCCTCACAATAAAGTGCATTAAAATCAGAGCACAGGACAGTCATGCAATGAAATACTATACAGCAATGAAAAGGAACACACTTCTGCTAGATGACAGGGCTGAGTCTCACCAACACACTGAATACAAGAACCAGACACCTTAAGGCTCTCAGCATAATGGGAAAAAAAGGAACCAGAATCCTCGCCCCCCACCAGCCACACACACACACACAAGTAAACAGTGTCATTTCATTTCTATGAAGTTCAAACAGCACAACCCAACTGTGTCCAAGTCAAGAAGTGCGTTCCGCTCCAGGGAAGAGAGGACGACAAGCCAGGTGCGCTGGGGCGGCCAGGGCCCTGGCAGTGTCTACTTCACTGGGCTGTGGGCCCCACACTGCTCAATTCACCAAGCTGTGTGTTTCACACACTTTTATGAACACGTGTTTTATTTTATACGATCATTTGGAAGTTAGAAGAAAATACAGTCACAGGTGCTGTCTCGGCGGGTGGCAGTAACAGAGCTCAGGACACATCTGTCTCTCCTGCAGAGGGAGTCCCTTCTGCTGCTGACTCCAAAGACGGCAAACTGAGCCAAGGGACCTCCACTACTCGCTGCGTCCTAGGCCCAGCCCTACCCCAGACCTCGCACCCCCACCCCCAAGACTGTGAAGGCCCCAGGGCTGTGCTCTGCACGTGGGTTCCTGCCCTGGAGCTCGGAGCTCTGATGGGACCAACGTCGAGATCCTGGCAGACAGTGCTTCTCTGGGCCTCAGAGGCCACATCTGAGTGGACGGTCACCCCAGCCCTGAGACGGACAGTGTGGTGGGCACCGTGGCGGGGCCTGTGCTAAGGGGAGACACAGGGCCACTGCTGGGGCCGGCGCCACCGGGCCAGGGAGAAGGCCACCTTCCCCAGAGTCCACGTAGGAGCAGGCACTCACATGCCGCACCCTGGTGCCCCTCCCACCCTGATGTGCCAACTCCTGACATGCTGCCTCTACCCTTGACCTTTCTTAGAAATGACCACTAAGTGGATGTTCGTGTTTGGCAGATCTCAACAGTCAAGCCAAGACACAGCTGCAGCCAAAACACAATACGCCGGATGGAGCCTCTTCCAGGCTCAAACATGGGAACCGTGCTCGGACCCAGACAGGAGCAATGGCCGGCCTCTCAGCTACGGTCAGGGGAAGGCCTCTGTGGCTGTCCCTACCCCCGTGAGATGGGGCATTTACACAGCACACTTAGGGACGTGGAGGCCCTGCAGGTTCGCTGGGGTCTCCCCAGGCCCCTGAGCTGCAGAGGTGAGAGTTGAAAGACGCTGCCCCCAGGCCCCAGTCTCTGACTGTCCACGGAACCACACGCTCCTCTCTCTGCCATCTTCCCCCAAACTCAACTCAAGCGCTCTTGGCTTTCAATCAGGCCGGGCCGTCTCATGGGAAAAGGAGTCTGGCTGCAAAGGCCCGTGGGGCCCAGAGGGGAAGCTGGCTATGATGCGATCCCTTCACAAGCACTGGCTCCGGCCCGAGCCACCAGGACACTTAGTGACCAGCTGACAAGCATGTGGTTTAAATACTGCACTATATTTTTTAAGGACTTTGTACACAGGATTTCCAGTGGCAGATGTGTAAGTTTTTTTATGTAAATCGTGTTGTTTAAGAAGAAGACTGTCAGACTCGAAAGCAGCTGGACCTCGAGGTCCTCAATGGGGTGGTGGCTGCCACGCTGATGCTGAGTGGAAGCCGACCCCTCAGTCAGAGCCGGCCCCATCTCAGACCCAGACGCGGCCACCACCAAGTCCTGTGTTGTGACAGCAGCAGCTACAGTCACCAGAAACAATCCTTCCTGCCGCGACACCTGTGCCAGCCCCAGCCGCCCTCACGGCAGGCTGTCCACGGAAATGCCATGGCCAAGAGCCCAGGTCCTTCACGCTGGCCTCTCCCCTGCCAGGCCGGGTTCCCCGACGCCTTCAGAGTTCATTGTGCCGAGCTCTGGAGATCCTGCTGGACAGGTCCTGGAGATGCTTCTTCACCTGTGCACAGAAATAACTCATCAGCTGGAGAGCGCACCTCGAGGCTGGCTCTGTGAGCTCAGCCTCATGTCAGGAGATGTGTGATCCAAAAGGAAAAGGCACAAGCCCTGTGCATCTCACTTTCCAATTCCACGCCCGTCCAGAAATGCTCAAATCACAAGAGCAGCTCAGCCCTAACTAGGAAATCCCACCAAAGAATGCTAAGAGCCGAAAGCTCAGGGTCTCTGTGATCAGCCCTTGGTGTTATTTAATATGGATAGGTCTCGCTCTGTCACCCAGGCTGGAGTACAGTGGCATGATCTCAGGTCACTGAAATCTCTGCCTCCCAGGCTCAAGTGATCCTCCCATCTCAGCCTCCCATGTAGTTAGGACGACAGGTGCCCACCACCATGCCCGGCTAATTTTGTGTGTTGTTGGTAAAGATGGGGGTCCACCATGTTGCCCAGGCTGGTCTTGAACTCCTAAGCTCAGATGATCACCCACCTCGGCCTCCCAAAGTGCTGGGATTACAGGTGTGAGCCACTGCCCAGCCCCACGGTGTTGTTTTTAAAAGCAATGACTGGAGAGACTGGGACAGGGCTGTGGGAAAGATGCCTTCCTCCTCAGGGCTATCTGGGAGGGAAGAAGAGAGACCTCCAGCTCCTCACATCACAATGGCCCAGAGCATCCCCACAGATACCACCCCAGTGGCAGCAGATGCTGTGTCAGCCCAGCCCGGGCCAGGGTCACTGTAGCTCTCCCGATTCTCACAAAACCCTGCTCATGGGTGCCACCTCCCTCTCCACATAGGAGCCCGTGGCTCAGGGTGAATAACTCGCCAAAAGTCCCTCCTCTCAGCCGCCCTCTGACCTCCGCCCCAACGGTGTGGGTGCCTCAGGCAGCGCCACACGGCTTTCCTAACCAACACCGAGCTTTGCCATGGTCAGGTGAAACTAGGCGCACACTAGCATTCCATCCCTGCATCTCGGGGGAGCGCTCTGCAAACCCCCACATGGTGGTGCTCACCCTGGACCTGAGCTCCTGTCCACAGGTGGGGGCCGCAGGCTGCTCTCCTGCACGTTCTGCCAGGCAAACCCACACCACCCTCTTCTATTAGAACTTCTGCCTTGGTTTATTTTTTAGGCCTTTCCTATTTTGGAATCGGTAACACATGCCTGCAGCTCAAAGTTTAAAAGGCACAGATGGGGCTCCTGAACCCCAGCTCCCTCCAGAAAGAACTGGCATGAGCTTCCAGGGTTTTCTGTGCCTCTGTGGCAAGGCCGTGCTGCTGGCTTCGGCTTCTCCTGGGATCTGCCCCTCCTCTCTTCACATCCCGGGGCTGTGGGGAAGAGGGCTGGCTTGTCTCGAGGGCTGGAAAGTGCCCTGACTTGTGGGCTGGCTGTGGGCATCCAGGTTATGCCCCATCCTGGTCACAGGAGAGGAGGAGGCAGTGGCCTGCCAGGGCCTGCGCTCACACCTGAGGGTTGGGGGACTGCACTAGAAGCCCACGGAGCTCTCCTAGCACGGCTGCTGTGGCCTGCAGTGCCCCACACACTGTGGCTCTGGGGTTCAACTCAGACAGGGAAGACAATGGCGTGGGGCCCACATCCTGCCTACGGGAGACCCTGAGCTGCACACGGGCGGCCCCATCTTTTCTGCAGGGGAACTGTGGCCTCCCTAGTCCCCGAACCCGCGCGCACCGTGTAGCCCAGCTCCTTGGTCCGCCCCTCCAGCAGGGCATGCTTCTCACGGCTGCGGCTCACACGCTCGCCGTCACCCACGCTCTCTGCGTGCCTCAGCTTCTCGTGTGCGATCTCCAGTTGTTTCTGGTAGTGGTTGTGCTTCTCGATTTTGGCTTCAAAGTGCTTGAGCTCCTCCTGGAACAAGGTTTCCACAGGTGACTGTTCCCTCCCTGTGCTCGCCATGCCATCTTGTGGTCCCGGGTGAACTGCAAGGACACCAAGGGACAGCGCCGTACCCGGGGTGGGACAGGCCTTGCGGTGACATGGACAATGAGGCGGCAGCTGGGAGGCCATCACACCAGCAGCAGGTCCCAGCCTGCGCCTCCTTGGCAGTCCTAAGCCGACCCCTTCCCTCTCTCTGCAAATGGCACCCCTCCCGAATCCGGGGGGCCTCCAGCTCGTTCCTGGTCAGACTCCATGTCCAGGGGTTGTGCTTCTGTGGTGGCTGCCTCTGCACCCTGTCCCCAGCCTGCCTGGGCTCCAGTTCTGCTGGGCTGTAGCTCTGTCCCTGCTCCTGTAGGCGCCCTGCCCTGCCTTGATCCCACACTCCAGACCCAGGGCCCTCCATGTGGCCCCACCTGCCAAGCCCCATGCATATGCCTGTGCCCAGCTAAGGTGCCCTAGCCCCGGAGGAAAGCTCCTGACCCCTTCCTGGGGGAGGTGCTAAGGGCCCTTCCTGGGGCCAGGAAAGTCCCAAGCCCTATGAGGGCAGGACCACGCCCACCTCACTCACGACAGACACCAGCTGGGGACCTTGGGTGAACTCATGGCCTGATACTGTGCCTGGGACTGCCCACCCAGGGACCCCCTGCTGGACTCCTCACTCCTCAGAGCCCTGCTGGGTGCTCACCGAGCTGATTTCTCCACCCTCAGGATGATCTGGCACGCCACACGCCCCAGGAGCCCCCTGCCACCTGAGGTGGTCTCCTTCCCTCCCTGGGCCTCCATCTCAGGAAGCGGGGACATCCCCAAATGATCCCAGTAGTCCTTGGTCCCCTCCCCCAAGACTGTGGCTGGGTCCTGACCAATTGCTGACCATCCACAGGACCCGCACCAAGGCCACCTCAGAGGCGAACACTGACAAAAGAACCAAAGCCCCTCCTTCCAAAGCCCAGCCTCGCCCCTGAAACACGAGGTCCCACGCAGATGAGGAGGAAAACGCAAGCAGGTTCGCTGAGCGGTTAGGGAAGAAACTGCAAGAGACTCTTCACCACATGAGAGAGCTCGAAAGGAGAGAGGCTGCGTTTCCTTACCCGGAGCGCCTCCAGCTCCTTGTCGGTGAGGTTGGCGGACTGCGCCAGGTCCCACAGGTCGATCACCCTGGGCTCCTCGAACTCTGCAGGGGAGGAGCGAGAGCGGCCTCAGTGGCGCCTGGGGTGCACAACCCAGCCAGCCCCGCGGGAACCGCGCTGAGTGTGCATGGAGCCTATGAGGGTGTGCAGGCGTGACCTGCATGTGTGTGAAACATGCGTGCGTGCACTGAAAATCTCACGGCGCAGGGAGGGCATCTGCTCGGTAGCTCACACAACCTCGCTGAAATGTGGCTTCCCTGTCCCCTCGGCCAAGCAACTGCTTCTCCTTTGTGTCCAGAAACACCTGCCTCCATCAGAGCCTGGGAAGCGCCTCTGAAGCAGGTGGCGGAGGGTGGACATGGCCTGTGTGCAGAGGCTGCTCAGGACCTTGGGTGGGGGGTGTGCAAGTTTAGCTAGGTCCAGAGGCAGGCACAGGCCGTTTCCCTTCAGGCTCCTAGGAAGAGCCAAACAAACTGAGTGGGCTCCCAGACCCTGGTGCTCACGAAGGGACGTAGTGAGAGATGCCGGGGCCGTCACCTCTCTCCATCCAGGAGCGAGCAGTCCAGAGCCGCCTGCCCAGGGAGCCCCACAACAGTGGCTCCTGCTCCCTCCTCTGCTGACCCCTTCCTGCTCAGGCGGTCCAGCCCTCACCACTATGGCCAAAAGCCTACGGCTGACAGAGTCACCAGCACCAGGTCAGGCTAAGGGAGCCTGGGTTTGGGGGTGGGTGGTGAGGGGTCTTGCCCAAGGGCACACAGGTGACAGCCGCAGAGCCAACCGAGGGGCCCTGGGCCCACGTGGACACATTCGACTACTGTGCTGGAGGCTGCTTCCGGCCAGACCTTGCAGGTCCCATCCTGGAGAGCAGGCGGTGGCTCCGCCTGGCACCGGGGACAGAGACCAGCCCTGCTGTCTTATCACCATGAGGGCACAGATGCCATCTCCTGGCGGCTGCTGCCTCCTCGAGCCTACAGCACGGCCTGGCACACAGCTGGCGCTCGGTGTGCACGTGGAGGATGAGGTACAGAATCGGAAGCTGTGTGAGGGAGGCCGGCAGGCTTCTGGTAAACCCTGCACAAGGCTCTGTCCTGGGTCCTGGGCAAGCAGCAGCAGTGCCGAGCCTGGCCACTAAATGCCTGCAGTGGAGTGAGACCAAGACCGAGCCACTGAGGTGGAGCCACAAGCTCTGTGGCCTCCGTGGGCGTCCTGCCCCTGCCGGGCTGAGAGGGACTGACAGACAGTGCGGGTGGAATGACATGGAGACAGAGCTGTGCCTGACAAGCGGTCTCTGTTCTTGACTAACAGCAACAGAGGGGCTGTGCTGCTGAGGCTGGGGAAACGCTGGGAGGGGTTGCTCCCAGGCCCGCCGCCGCCACTGCTCTCTGCCAGTCTCCAGGAACAAGGCTGAGGACGGCAAGTGACCTTCATGGAGCAGCTCCTGGGAGCGAGGCCTGTGACCACCGCTGGGTAGACAGCGTGCCAAGGGTCTTGGCTGCGTCCACAGGCCCAGGTGCCCATCGCTCTAAGCACCTGCCCGCTTGTCCCCAAAACACAACCAGAGACAGCCCCACCCTCAGGAACCGACAGTCCCAGGCAGGCACGCACCAGCCTCAGTGCTGTAGCCCTGGCGGCTGACCCTGCGCAGGCGCTCCAGGCCCTGGTTGATGCTGCGCAGCTTCTCCTTCAGCTCCGCATGTCTGCTGTGCAGGACGTTGCCCTTGATGTCGCTCAGGTCCAAGGGGCTGATGATGTTCTCGTGGATTTCTGTAAAACCGAAGGCAGGACACCATGAGGCTGGGAGTCCTCGCCCTGCCCGCCTGGAGCACTGTATAGAATGCCCACTGCTGGGGAGTTCAAACTCGCTCTCATTTCTGGCCAAAAATGTCCCCATTCCGCGGTCTTGCAGCGCCGCAGAAACGACCGTTGGCACAGCTTCCTTTCCAGGTGAGACAGGTGAGACGCCGGGACACATGCACCAAGCGGAGCCTGGCGGTGACGGCTGGGGCACCAGGTCCAGAGGGCTGACTGGTCAGCTGGGTCACCCTCCATTTTACTCCAACTTTGTAGGGTGGGAAAGGCACACATTTGGGGGGGCCACGAATCCAGAATGAAGGACCATCAGCGAAGCACACGTCTGGCAAAGGCGGCAGCTGTGCCCGTGGTGGGGGCAGGCGCCCGTGAGACTCGGTTCATCCAATGCAGGTGGGTGACTCTTAGAGCCAGCCCCGCCCGCACAGCAACCTCCCGACTCACAAGTCCGGTAGAACCCTGGGAGAGGGCGTCTGGTGCCGCCTCCCCACCCCTGCCGTGTCCCGGCGGGGGCCGAGGCTGCCCACTGAGCACAGCGAGCCCCAGGTGCAGGAGGGGCAGGGGGCAGGAGGGGGCGGGGGCAAGAGGGGCAGGGGGCAGGATGGGGTGGGGGCAGGGGGCACCTTCGGTCCTGCTCAGGGTCTCCAGCAGGACGTTGTACTCGTGAACTTTCTCTTTGTGATGCAGGAACTCCCGCCAGAGCTTGTCCAGTTCTTCGCTGGAGAATTTCCCAGAGGTCTTTGCCTAAGAGGGAAACAAGGCCTGGAGTGAAACCCGCCGTGGGCTCGTGTGGCTGGGGCCGCTCTTCAGCCGACTACTCCTCATGGCCGGGCAGGCCCTTGCCTACGTGAGTGCCGGGCCCGGTTCTTGGCCTCACGACCCTCCTGAGCCTCTATTAGGCTGGGTAGGGCAGGAAAACAAAAAACAAACCGGAGAAGAGCTGCCGGCAGGCAACCACCCTTCTCCTGGACATGTCCAGGCTCAATGGGGGACGGCTACTGAGCTGGCTGGGGTGGAGAGCGGAAGATCCCAAGGAGGGGAACAGGGCAGCATCCCAGTGGCCCCAGACTTGCCTGGCTGTCCCGGCTGTAGGTGGTAAGGACAGCAAGGCCATCTTCCTAGGGAGACCTCTGCCAGCCTGTTCATTGTCATCCTACCTGCCTCCCGGCTACGGGGTGACGTGGATCACACACATCCAGGGAGGCCGCATAGGACCCTCTCTCCCGCTCTGCCCCTTCTACCGACTCCATCTTTCCTGGCCAAGGACAATGAGCTGCGACTGGGCTGGTACAAGAAGTCCAGTTGTTGGCCCCAAATCAGTGTAATCCAGAGAAACTGTTCTGGAGCAGCAGCCGCTGGAAATGGGGTAGCTGAAGCAGGTGAACACCCCGCCACAGCCCACCAGCCCTGCTGGGTCCCAGTGCCTGGCCCCGCACCAACACCCCACACCCTTCCCAGGCACAGAGTGAGAGCCCAGCCCCACACACGAGCACACTCTTCTAATCACAGAGGCATGTTCAGAGCACCACTCACTAAATTAAAAATCGGACACAGAGCAAAGAACTCAGCCTGTGCTATGTCATGATCCCGTAACCACACATGACCAGAGCTGAAGCTCTGATAGCTGCAGGCCAAACAGTGCTCCTTTACTCAAAGAGCAAGGAATTTTCTAAACAGGAAAGCTGAAAATATTCACAGAAAGACAGTGGAATGGTTTCCTTAGGAAGCCACTGTCTTCCTGAGACTTCACCAAACCCCGGCTCCCACGCAGAGCAGAGACTACTCCCTCACAGGCCCCCACCTTAACACTCAACACAACGGCACCAATTCTGCACGGTACATATGGAAACAGTCGAGGAGTACCTTGTGCCACAGCTTTTCCAGCCTGGGATCATCCAGCCCGTCTTCCTGGGTGCCACTAAGGGAGTTGCTGGTCACCTGCCGAGCGTCCTTCTTCCCGTCCAGACCATACTTGGCCAAGATAACTAGGAGAGAGGGGAGGTTCTATTTGATATGGTTTCCTGTGAAAAACAGTCAACAGCTAACATATCTGGGTTGTCACAGTCGGTGAGACAGATTTACCTCTCATTTTCCAAGAGTTTCCTTTCACCAGTTCCCTGGATGACCACTGGAGATATGGCAAGAACAAGAATGTACACAAGCGTGGGGGCTGTGGTCTTCCAGCGCTTAGAAATGGGTCCGGCGACTCACGGGACGCCCCCAGGACCTCCCTCTTTCCTACCAGGGACACACTGGCTGGAGTCCTCCATCAAGCTGTGTCCCCTTGAGACGCAGCTGTCGGAAGTGGCTGGTGGGCTGGGCTGTAAGAGTGGTAACCGATTGGCCCATCTTTGTAAACCAGTTGCACAGATTTTCAAAAACAAAATTTGCAGCCTCACCTGTTGCCATACGGCAAAAACTCTAAGGCCCACAGGGCAGAGGCCACCTGCAGAGTGTGCAGGGTGATGGGGCTTCCTAACAGCCCACATCTTCTTTTTATTGGAAGGAAAAACAGTTTCTAAAGGAGAAACGTCAGTGTCAGCAGCTTCTAACAAAAAGTTATGGTAGCAGACAGGAGGAGTAATGAGTCTGCAGTGTGCTGTGGCCCAGTCACTCCGGGAGCCCTCTAGGATCTGCCCACACAGTGTTCCCCCAGCCCCACTTCCCCAAGGGGTACTCAGCATCTGTGGGCTGTGTCTGTCACCACACACTGCCACAAACACGATATGAACGCAGGCGCTCAAAGCAGGCCCTGGTGCTGACAGGACTCAACTGTGGACGAGTCTGGCACCTGGGACATAAGAGCAGAGCCCGGGGCTGGTCTTGGCCTCCACAGGCAGTGGCTCTCCCGAGGCCCCAGTGCCCACTTCCAAGCCCTGCGCTGTGGCGCTGTGCCACAGGCCCTCTACTAGGTCTCCTGGAATCTGGGGCCAATACAAACCCGCCTGCCTCCTTAGCTGGTGGTGGGCTTGCCTGCCGCCCTTTCCTGGGGACCGGGGAATTATCCCAGGGCCCCCACCTCCCACAGAATGGGGTCCTGCCTTCCCCTCCGGGCTGAGGGCCCCATGTGGGCCTCTCCCAAGACGCTGGGCATGGAGCCTCCCTTCGCCTCACACTTCCCCTCACTCCGAGGACCTCTTCACCCAGGTGGTGACTCCTGGACCCCAGCGCCTCCTCTGGGCCTTCACCCGTGACCCTACTGTACAGAATCACTCCCAGCGGGGCCTCTACACGCCCCGGGCTCAGCAGGTCCCACCCCCACACCTCTCCCAAAGGTCCGTCCTCTGTCACTGCCAGTCCTGGGGAGTGTCCCTGCCCCAGGGACATGCCAGAAGCCTCAGGCCTCCTTTCTCATCACCACCACCCTGGCCTCGGATCCCTCCTGTCTCATTCCGTCCAGAAGCCTGGGTCATGGGGGTCTCAAGGCCACGCACAGCATGTGCTCCTTGTGTTCTATCCTCTAAGCATGAAAAACCGGCCTGTGGTCTTGTCCCTGAGGAAAGCCATCTCCCCTGGCAGCAGTCAAGAGCTGCTAGTGCTGGGCACGGTCCTGCAGATGCACGCGTCAAAGCCCAACATGCTGGGCCTGTCTTCCATGGCAGGGAATTTATACGTGAAGTAACTATTTTAGGCTGGGTGTGGTGGCTCATGCCTGTAATCCCAGCACTTTGGGGGGCCAAGGCAGGAGGGCCATCTGAACCCAGGAGTTCAAGACCGGCCGGGGCAGCAAAGTGAGACCCCGTCTTTTAAAATAAACAAACAATTCAATAAATAATACTGGCTGTGGGGGAAGAAAAAATAAATGAAATAAATACATACATAAATACACAACATTTTTAAAAAAGTGGCCTGGATGTCTCCTGGCCTTAGAAGCTGGTGCTGGGCCTGCCTGTGAAGGCCGTACTGCCCAGCCCCCCGAGTCCAGCCACCGCTCAGTAGCGCTGAGGTCACACCCCCGGGCTATGTACCCCGAGCCCGAGAGGAAGACAGCGAGAGTGGGCCACGTCCTGGGGCTCTGAGGCTAGCCTGGCCCACGCCTTCCTAGTTGGAGCCAAAAGCTCTCAGCCAGAGCCCAAAGTGGCTGGTCAGACCCCACCAAAAGGCAGAGTGCCCAAGGCTGTGATCAGCAGCAGGGACTATGGAAAGTTCTGGATTCTGGAGGTGCTGGGTTCTGCATGGAATGGAGTCACAGAACACTGAAGCTGGAGGGGCCTCAGGAGCATCCAGCCCTTGGAGCTCCTGGGGAGGACAAACATGGCCCCACACTCCCGGTGTGTGGAGGACAGACGCCGCCCCACACTCCCTGCCTGGGGAGTGAAGTGGCCCTGGGGG
Source organism: Rhinopithecus roxellana (assembly GCF_007565055.1). Lineage (NCBI taxonomy): Eukaryota > Metazoa > Chordata > Mammalia > Primates > Cercopithecidae > Rhinopithecus > Rhinopithecus roxellana. The sequence continues at coordinate 130,997,443 of NC_044550.1, forward strand.
CACGGTGCGGGTGAGGACAGCCGTGAACCTCAGAGCAGAGCAGAGCAGAGCAGAGCGTGGCCTGTCTCAGGGCGGACCTCAGCATGGGCAATGCCAAGGGCAAGCCTACAAGGTGTGCTGCCCAGGCACACCTGGTGGCTATGGCTGGTCCCCCAGGTGTGGTATCAGCCTTGATAATGGCACGGGGGACCTTGGGGATTCAGGGGCCACACCCAGAAGATGGCGGGCAGCTGGCCAGGACGAGCCTCTCTCCTGAGTGTGGGCACGGTCTGCTTCTGGGACACCGGCTCCTAGAGTCCCACTAAGTCTTCTGCCAGGTCACTCGGCAATGGCAGAAAACAAGACAGCTCCACTTGGGCCACAGACCTGGACACCCTGCAAGGACACTGGCTGGCCCGCAGGAGGGAGCAGGTCCTTAGCCCACTTCTGTGCCCCCTGCAAGCTCCTCCGTCTCCTCCAGGCCCTGAATGCTGCCCTGCTGCATAGCCAGTCCTTTCTCCCTGCGAGGCACCTCCAGGACAGGCTCTTTTCCGGCCCTTGGGAATGGCCCTCTAGACACACTGGTGGGGATGCAACCATCCTGAATTGTTTCAGCCATGTCTCTGTTCCCCAGGCAGTCCCTGCCGCCATGTCTGGGATTATATCCCACCTAGACTCTCAAACATGGTGGCATAAACCAGCAAAAATGAAGCCAGCCCTCTGCCTTTAACCCAGGCGCAGTCACATGACACGTCTGCTGATGTCTGCTGATGGGAGAAGAGGGGTGGCTGGGAACAGACCATCTGCTCAGGAGTCAGAAAACCCTGGCTCCAAATCTTTGCTGCACTACTTGGCTCTGCAACTCCAGACAAATTACCCTCTCTGAGCCTGTCAAACGGGATGACAGAGTTTTGAGGAGTAGGTGTTAGAGCATCAGGCCTAACGAAGGAACTCCATAGACACCTCCCCTCCTTACCAGAGACAACCCGGGCGCTGCAATGCCTGGGGCCACCAGTGCGTGGGAAAGCAGGGCTACAGCAGGCTCCAGACACGGCCAGGGCTCTGGGGCTACCCTCAGTGTGATGGCAGCCACCCACCCTCAGTGGAGTGTCCCACTTGGTTCACAACCACTGTCCCGTGAGACAGGAGGAGGAAATGGAGGTGGGGGGGTCCAGGTCACACAGGGAGCAGCCAGGGAGGGGACTGGGAAAAGGGTGTCTTGGGGTCAGGCCCAGGGGCAGCAGTTGGGTTGAGGCGCAATAGCTCCTGTGGCTGCTGTACGTAGCTGACAGCAGGCGGCTGAGCACGCGACTCCCTGGAGCAGCCCCAAGCCCAGTCCCACAGGCCCACCTGGTGTGCGTCCTGTCTGCCAGTGCCCTGCCGACGGGCCTGTGGTGAAGGAGAATGGCGGAGGAGAGGGGTCCAAAAGGAACAGTCGCAACTCTGTCATTTAAAACCCTCCTGGCTCCGAGGACATACCTGCCTTCTGTATGCTGGTACCAAGCAGGCGACTGTCCTGCTTCTTCTTGAACACTACAGGGACAAGGGGCTCACTAACTGCATCACAACTAAGTGTCCGTTCTGACTCTTAGAAAGCTATTCTGACAACATCTGGAATATGTCCCCAAACTTCAAGATGCCAGGGCAGACCTCCTTCCTCCTCTGGGAGACAGAGCCTCCTGCTGTCCTCTGGCCCCTTCCTGCGCCCAGTGCCCCTGCCCTGGTCTTCCCTCCGGTGTGCCAATGGCACTTGTGACAGCAAAGGAGCAGAGACCATGGCCAAGGGCACATCTACGCTCAGAGGAGCTCCCCGTAGGCTGCACCCAATGGGACGTTTGGCCAAGAGCCAAGGAGTCAAGAGGCGTAGCCCACAGCACTGAGGCGAGCGACCACCATCCTCATGAGGGTGAGCCTCCCCGCAACCACTGAGGCCAGTGGCCACCTCCCTCACGAGGGTGAGCCCCCCAACCCAAATCCTAAGCTTTCTGGGCACTCGGGATGCTCAGGGGAAAGGCTCATTTTGGATATCCAGATTAAGCATAATGCAAATATTCCCAAATCCAAAAACAAAAACCGACATCCAAAACACTGCCACTCTCAAGCATTTAGGAAGACGGATACTCGACCTGCATTAGGAAACAAACAAACGGACCATTGAGGTTGCGTATGAGTCTCGCTTCCTTCTCCCCATCTTTGTCCAAACCATCAAGCTTTAGTTTCTTCCAGGCAAGTTCGTCCCTCTCCTGTATCTTCAGATCAGCGTGGAGCTCGGCCAGCCTCACGGGAGGAAGATGTAGCTGCGAATGAAGGGGAGGGGACTGTGAGCCACAAGCAGGATGGACCAGGACACAGCTGGAAACTGACCTTGGAGGAGGCTAGCCACCGGGAGGTTCTGGGAGAACAGGAGGAGGTGGAGTCAGGGTCACCGTCAGCAGGATTCAAACCCCACAGGTTTTGACAAGAACACGGCATGGACATCAGTCTCTAGGCCCGTCTGTATACGTGATCTGGAAACCCCAAGTCCATCGGGGGCTGCCCACCAGCGGCAGCTGCCCATTCCTGGCCGGCTGTAAGAAGACACCCCACCCTTCCCACCCTAGCACCTGGGGACAGTCAACAGGCACCTGGATAAACAGGGCAGGAAGAACATACCACTGCATTACAGTTCCACTGCAGACACCACTGCAAGGACACAGACACCCAGAAGTTCTTTTTAAAAAATCACTGTAATCTCAGATTTGCCCCATCTTCATTTCCCAAAGACCCTTCGTCACCACCTCTCAAGTGTTCCATGATCGGAACTGTCTTGCTGTGATGGTTCTTACACAGCCCCAGATCCTTCTGGAGCAGGAATCTGTCACCCTCTCACTTACCTGCTGGCATAGACCACACAGGCAGGGCCCTGGAACGAGCTGCTGCACTGGGGCTGAGGATCTTCCCCACCCCACCCTCACACCCCTCCGCAGGGCAGGCCACGCTTCCTCCATCCCACCCCTCCCTCCCAGCTCTGGGACCCTGGGTGAGGGAAGGAAGGAAGTGAGGTGACCGCTGGGCACACTGCTTTTTGGTTGTAAAGACAGGATTTAGGCCAAGAGTGTCCCCATGTCAGAATGACTGGGCCAGAATACCAGGCGGCCAAGGCAAGCAGTAGAACGAAACCCACCGGCCAGCTCTCATCAACGCTGGCCTCAGGGCTGGCCCGGCGAGCCCTTCAGGGAAGAAAAGCCTCTTCTGTGCAGAGCAGAGTAGCCCAGCTGTGTGAACCAGAACGTGTCATGAGGTGGCATCAGGGTTCACGGAGACAGGGTGCTGTCTGGGGAGGCTAGGCCACATGCCTGTCATGACACCAGCACATTAAAGGCTCTGTGGAGTCCCGCAGCAAAGGAAGTGCTCGGCACTGTGCAGTGCAGATCCCCAAACCTCTCAGCTCTCAGGAGGGTTCCCTTCCCTGGGCACCTGCATTCTCACATTCCCCTGGGGCTGGTCCCCACGAGCTGCCCGTGGTTCTAGGAGGGAACCCCAGCTCCGGCTTCTGAGCTCCAGAGGCCCATCACCCAATGCCTGTCTCTGATCATGCGTGTTTCAACACGGTCTGTTTTCCCTCAGGGGTTTGAAATATTAACCTTTAATCTATACCTCATTAGCTATTTTCTAACATAAATATAACACAAGCTAGTATCCAAAGTATGTGTGTTCAACAAAGTTTACACAAAACAGTGAACATCCCCAGGAAGTGTCATGAGCCGGCTGCCTTCCCAGTGTCCTGCAGCCCACACCACCTTGCAGCCTGAAGCCTCAGGAGGCCCGGCCCTCAGGCCTGCACTGCACAGGGGCACACGTTTCTTTCAAGACTCGCATGAAGCCAATTATGGGTGTTTGGCACACCCCACACTCTGGAACCTCCTCGCCTCGCTCTGCCCGTATCTAGACTGAGCCCATCCTGCTCCCTGCAGCTCAGTCTGTGTTGGGCCTAGGAGGAAGGAGACCCCTAACCACAGGCCCTGTTGCCAGCTGGGTGCTGGGACTGTCAGCTCCACCCTCTCTCCTCTCAGAAGCCCAGCCTGACTCCGCGGCTGCCCTAGCCACACAGGCCCCACCCTCCAGGAGTTTAAAATTTACTTAGAGACAAATCCAGACCACTGAGCCAAGTCCCCCAGTGGTAAAAAGAGAGCAAACAGTAGGCACAAAATGAATGGCAGGGCCTAGGGCAGAGAAAAGCTTCTAATTCTCTAGAAGGTTCTCTAACCCTTGGTCGGTGGTCCCAGGCAGTCTTTTGTCTGGGCCCTCCTGGTAGATGCTCTGCGCCCCCATCTCTACAGGGGCTGCTTTCCAGGATTGTCCCGACCTGAAAACCCTTTCCCTGGCGGCCTCCGACACACCCCTACCTGCGTGCCTCTTCCCCAGCCAGCCCCATTCACCCAGCCCCTTCTCCCCAGAGCTCCACCCCATGCCCCTCTGTGCCCCGGACATTCGTCTGCAGTGTCCACTGCAAGGCCCTAGGAGGCCTGAAGTCTGATCTGAGCGTCCCCAGCAGGAGGACCCGGGACAAAGAGGCACCTGAGTGATGCTGAACTCTGAGAAGGGGCAGTCTGCGCCTCAGGAGGAGGGGGAGCCCACACCTGCCTATCTTGTTTGTGACCCAAACTTCTGGAGAAACGGGTCTGCTTTTATCTCTGCTTACCCGTGGCTGCTGCTACCCCGTAGGCATCTTACCTACCGCGCTGCACTGCCCGGGAGGGCCCGAGATGCGAGGCCCACAGCGATGCTCCAAGCCAGAAGCAGCACCCTGGGGTGGGCAATCCTGGCCCATGCTCTCGAGTGTGTGCTGGCCCTGACGGGCCCCGGGTCTGCCCTCTTTGGTTGCAGGGGAGAGGACGCAGGTATCCCATGACTGCCCGTGGGCTGCCCACTGGAAAGCGGAGCTGAAGACCCCGGGCTGCTGAAGCCCTGGGCCCATCCTGGCAGGCTCACAGCCAGGCGCCAATCCCGGTAACCTGCGGTCCTCATTGGACTCCTGTCTGCCTCCCCAGGATGCTAGAGAATCAAGGGCAGGTGCTCTGTGCGCTGTAAAATCTGCAACCCACAGGGGAAAGTCATTTTCTCCTTCTGATTCCCCAACTCTCAGGCAACAGGGGGTCTAAATTTCACACCGCATGTCTCCCAAAAGCCAGCTCCCTTTCCCTTAATATGCGGCTGCCAGTGCTCAGCGCAGAAGGGGCCAGCCTGGTGACCGCCACAGAAAGCAGCCCCGGCTCTGTGCAGAGGAAGACCAGCAGGTCATGTGCAGAGCCCCAGACCCCACGTCTGGATTCCTTCACCTCTCTCAAGTTAAATGTTAATGCATCAAGTTAGAACTACCTTGTGGAAACCAAATGCAGAAAAGAACCTGTCAAACACGAAGCAGTGAGGCAAATCATCAACAACCAGGGAACGCATGCAGGGAAGAAAGCCAGCTCAGCTGAACAAATGACACTGGTCCTGTGTCCTCAGACACAAGCAGAGCCGACCAGGTCCTCCTGACCAGACCCAAGGGCCCAGCACTGCTCGGGACCTCAGCAGCGGCCCTCCCCCACACAGCACAACCTGCGTGCCAGCAGAGCATTCCGGAACTTTCCAGCAACCTGCTACTGCTATTTGATGCCCCAGGAAACCCAGGCCAGGGTTCACAACTAAGCCACTGGTGTCAATCTGCACATATAGCACAGTTCAGGCTGGGCAGGTTCCAATGCAACCAGGACCATCAATGGACCACCTCTTCAGAAGGCATGTGCCATCCTCCCAGCGTTCACCTGAGTGCCCACACCAGACTGAAAGGCACCCACCCTGAGGAGCAGGCGACCAAGGCTTCCTGGCATGCTGCACCTGTCTCACCACGGCAGGTGGCAGGGCACTGTCCAGGCCTAGCCATCGTGTCCCAGCTCCTTCACCTGAGCTCCGTGGACAACCGTACCCGCCTTGAGCTGCTGTGAGGTCATGCATTGGTCTGGTGAGTCCTAGGTGCCCGTGGAGGCCGCCAGCTGGCCCATCCTCAGAGGCCCTTCTCAAGCCAGGGAGGACGCTTGAGAGATGGGGTGGGGCTCTGAGGACTCCTCTCTGCAGACCTGTTTCCACTCATCAGACCTCTGTGAACAAGATTCTTCACACACTCTCATCGCAGTCACCATTCACGCCAGAACTAAGGACTGCCCGGGTGCGGTGACTCCTGGGATCACGCCTGTAATCCCAGCACCTTAGGAGGCAGAAGCGGGAGGATCACTTGAGCCCAGGAGTTCGAGACCAGCCTGGCCAACATGGTGAAACCCCATCTCTACTAAAAATATAAAAATCAGCCAGGCATGGTGGCACATGCCTGTAATCCCAGCTACTCAGGAGGCGGAGGCACGAGAATGGCTTGAACCTGGGAGGTGGAGGTTGCAGTGAGCTGAGATTGCGCCACTGCACCCCAGCCTGGGCGACAGAGCAAGACTCTGTCAAAAAAAAAAAACAAAACAACTAAGGACCTACGTACGGCCAAAGACTCCAAGCTCACAGCACCATGCAGCCCAGGCCAAGAGGTACACGAGTGTGTCCCTGAGCGCACCGCAGCTGGACCATGCGGACCCTGGAGTTTACTCCTCAGCATCAACACAACACACAGAGCTCCGAAGAGGCAGAATCCCCCAAAGGCATCTGCAAGCACAAGGGCTCTGCACGCCCTCCGACTCCGACCGCCAAAGCTCCAGGGACAGCCTCTGCTTAGGAGTCTTGCAACACAGCGGAGCCCGCCTGTGAAAGAGGAACCGGGAGAGTTCACAGGCGCTGGAGAGGATGAAGCAGCAACCTCCTGGCCGGGTCTCACCGGATGAAAGCGGGTCTCGGCGTCTTCTTGGAGGCACCCACCCCTATCTGTGCCTCAGGGCAGGTCTCACAGCCCAAGCCCATCAAAGGCAAAGGTTTCCTGAGACGCTCCCTTTACCCTACGCCTACTGACACATTAAGCAATCCTATATGCCAGGACACAGCTTTACATGCAGAAAACAGGGATGCGATGTTTTCATGAAGCAAATCAAAGAAAGGACAAGACCGTCCTGGCTGCTGAGCGCAGGTCACAGGAGGCTGAGAGCAGCGGCTGCAGAGCCAGGCGGGACGTGCTTCTCTGAAAAAGCAGCCCTCGCCTCAGTTATCTTCCAGGTGGCGACTCAAGACCCCGTCTCTGTCTGATACCCACCTAGAGTGGCAAGTCAGGTGGGGTAAGAAGCCAACTGGAGTGACTGTTTGCACAAACAATTCTCTGCCCCTACGTTCAAACTGACTGTGGCTCCTCCTGCCTCCTGACCACCCTAGGCCCTAGCACGCTCAGCAGCAAGAGCCACAGCATGAAGACCACCCGCCATGCGTCACCGCCACTGATAACCTCAAAAAGACCAGGACGGGTCTGACGCCTGCACGCTTGGCTCCGGGATACAATACCCTCGCAGCACCGCCGCCCTCCAAGCTTCCATTACCTGGAAGGAAAATCAAGATGAACGGGCTCTGCAGGCCTGCCTGCCAGAGGACCAGGCTCTCTGCAAGGGGGGAAGACACACAAAATCCCCCCAAAACACCCTCACCCTCAAAGAACTTCACATTGTGTTCAGCAAAAAAGACTTGTTCACGCAACTAGAACTTCAGGACTTAAAGGGACCAGAAAGACCATCTAGTCCAAGGCTCAGTCCAAAGTGGAGGTGAGCAGCTTGCCCTACCACGGTGCCCAGTGAACCTCAGGGGAGGTTCAGGAGACAAGACCAGACCCAAAACTGAAACCAGTCAGGCGAGCACCCAGCACCGGGGGGCTAGGGGCACAGGGACGGTGCATGGGCAGCCCGAGGGCAGGCGTATCACTGCAGGCGCCCTGGGCTGACAAACACCGAGGACCAGCTGGAGGTGGCTGCAGGTAAGGTGGGGTGCACCAGGGCGGCCCTACAGGGCAGGTGGAAGACTTGGGCCAGCACCCAAAAGCAAAGGGAGCCGCTGGGGTTCCTGGGCCCCAGTACACTTCCTTTGCGCCACCTCCAATCGGTCAGGGGGTCAGGGATTCTCTTTCGGGCTCCCCATTCCTCATGGGGAGGGGGGACTCCACCCACTCAACAGATGCCCAGTGCAGCGGGCACGGGGAGGCAGCGCTGCACCCCAGCTGCTCCTGGTCACACCTGTTCCCTGCTGCTGGGAGGCCATCATCACATCCAAACCCAGCCCCATCCCCAGCTCCTCCAGAATCCCTTCCTCCAAGAAGCCGCCCTGCCGCTCCAGCCCAGAGCATTCTCCCACCTCCGCAGGCTGAACATTACGCGTGGGGCTTGACTGCTGGTCCCAGGAGCAGCTCAGAAAGGGCCTGTGGAGCTGATGCCCAGGCGTCAATCCCCATCCCCAAGCAGTCTTATAACCGTCTGTCCCTCCCCCATCTGTTTCTTTCCTCCCTTTTCATTCCAAAAGTTCTTTCTTATTCTACAAATCATTTACTTTTCCTCTCAAAGACTCAGGAATGCTTAGAACTGGAATACTGAGACAGAGATCTAATCTGACTCCTGCATTTGAGGTGAGATACTGACGCCCAGATGGTGGGCATGGTTCGAAAACACCCATTTCAGGAACACCTAACAAATGAAGCAACCGTATCTTCACGAAGAGAGCAGCTGGCCTAGGGTCACGCGCCAATTAGGAAGCTGTTGTCCCAGGGGGCCCCACTGGCCGAGCCACCTTGGGGGTGCCCTTTCCCCTCGGGCCTCCGTACCTTCATCTCTCAAATGAAGGTGGTCAGGTAAGCGCCCTGTTAAGACTGACTTTCAGCATTCCTAAGGTCGCGTTTTATGTGCTCTAAACCGATCCCATCTCCTCACTTCCTCATTTCTCGCTCAAATGAACAAGCACGGGCTTGCTCCTGGGATTCCTTCTCTCCCTGGACACGTCTGTCTACCCAACATTATCTCCCTATGTGGGGAAACAAGATTTTTCTTGTTTCCCCACATAGGGAGATAAGGTTGAGGGAAGCGGCAAAGGGCTCGGGAGGCAGGAGACCTGTGATCTAGCCTGGTTCTGCCCCTACGCTCCGGTCAGCAGGCCGCCCAGGGTGGGGAGGGCGACACTGACCCTCGGGGTGCCGGCCGCAACCTGCTCCACATGGCGTCGCCGCCGGCACGGGTACCTTTCCTGCTGCAGAAGGGGTCGGGGCGCCCCACTTGACACTTGGGGGAGGCTGTGCCAAGTACAGGGCGCGTGGGGCACAGGTGCCCCGGCTGTGACCCCCTCGCCTCCGACCCCCGGGCCCCGCTCCACTGCCCCCAACCACGGCCGCCGCCCCCGGGTCGCGCTCACCCGCTGAGCCTTCTCCCACAGCTGGTTCAGCTTCTCCATGCGGAACTCCTCCCCGGACTCGCGTTTCGGGGGCGGCTCGGGCTGGTTCTTCTCCCGCGAGTACTTGCCTCCGTGGCTCGCCGCGGGCCAGGGCCCAACCAAGACCAGCAGCAGCAGTACCAGCGCCGCGAGCCCGCGCAGAAACGACCCTAGCCTCCGCGACGCCATCTTTCTCTGCGACTGGCGCTGCGCGGAGAGACCCAGCCAGTCGATGCCCCGCCCACTACCCCCTCCCCGCCCACCGCGCAGTCTCCTGGGAATTGTAGTTGCTCCGTGCGCGGTCGGCCGCGGCGAGGCCGCCGGCGGACTCCAGAGCCCAGGAAGCCCTGCGCAGGCGCATGCGTTTCCCAGGCAACCACGCCGCGGACAGAGGCTGCTGACCAGGGCTGGGGATACCATTGGAGAATGAGGGTGGCCGGGCTGGAGCAGAGACCAGGCCTCACTCAGAGCCCGGAGCCGGGAGTCCGAACTACTCGAGGCCTCTTTCCCCCTCTGCCCCGCAAAAAGAGCGGAAAGCCCAGGAACCAGGCTGTCTGGCTGAGCCTGATAATGCTCCGGCTTCACGCGCACTGACGCCGACTCTTGCGTGCCAGGTGCCGTAGCTGGGTTAGGACTGCGGGCCCGGCCTGGCGCTGAGGAGCCTGGCCCAGCCCGCTTCTGCCCTCCGCGGAGCGCCTGGCCGCGGGTGAGCGCAGGCCAGGTTGTCCTGGGAACGCAGGGCCGCGCAGGCGTCCCCCCACGTCCCGGAGCCCCGCCCCAGCGCGCGTCCAGAGAGCCTGCTCTCGCGCCTGCTGCAAGGCAGGGCTTCGCGCGCTTTTCTCCAACTCACTACACTCTAGGAAATCCATAACCAAAGTTAGCGTAGTCCGCTCGTTGGGGGCTTTTGGCCAGCGAGTTGGGAAGTGCCCTGGAGGTAGCGCGGGAAACAAGAGGAAGGAGGGAGACAGACGGCAGCTGGGCCCCTTTGGGCTCAGAGAAGGGACAAGGGGAGCTCATCTGGCAAGAACGATCTGAAGAGGCCTCCAAGGGTGGGCGGAATTTTGCCTGGGGAGGGAGAAATTTCCGACTGGAGGAACAATGACGAAGAGGGTGAAGAGAGCCTGGGCATCTTGGGAGAAATTAATGTTAATTCATTTCCTTTTTTTTTTTTTTGCGTGGGGTCGGGGGGATAGGGTCTCTGTCATCCAGGCTGGAGTAGAGTGGCACGATTATGGCTCACTGCAGCCTCGACCTCCTGGGCTAAAGCGATCCTCCCGCCTCCGCCTCCCATGTAACTGGGACTACAGATGCGTGCCACCACGCCCAGCTAATTTTTGAAATTTGTTGCAGAAGTTAGGTCTCCCTATGTTTTCCAGGCTGTTCTCCAACTCCTGGGCTCAAGCAACCCTCCTGTCTTGGTCCCCCAAAGTGCTGGGATTACAGGCATGGGCCCCTGGGCCTACCCTAATTTACATTTAAATTGTATCTTGTGTTGGTCCAGGGAAGATTTCAGGTGCCTGGAATCAAGGTTATCTGCTGCTGTCCTTTGCTGCTTCTCCAGTATTTTCAGAGCCATCGTTTCATTTATTTTTTTCCAGCTGTTGAGTTGTTTCAGGCAAAAGGGTAAAGTCAGTCTGTTACTGCATCTCAGCTGGAAGCACAAGTTCCCACTATGGGATGTATGGGGGAGAGGAGGTAAAGGAATCCCCCAGGAGGGTGGTGGAGGGAGAATGACCTCATGCAAAGGGACTCCAGAGACAGATCAAATGCTGTCATTGCCATCATTGCATGTTTTTAAGCCTCAGGACAGAATGGCCAGGTGAGCCTGGCCTAGATTCTCACCGGTGCCTGCCTTCCCCATGTGTTCCCGCGTTCCTGCTCTTCTCTCCATCTCCTGGTGCCTAGAATCAGAGGTCACCCGTTTTACCCCACATACATGTTTTGCCCTGATCCCACTCCTGAGAGCTACAGGTAGCTCTTGATGGGCTTAGAAGGGGACAGTCCAAATTGGCCCATCCCCCCATAAGCATGTCCCTGTTGGTCATCTGGAATGTGGTCCTCACTGCAAATGTTCCAGCTCTGTGAATCCTGTCGCAGTGTCTTCAGAAAGGCCCTTTATAAACCCACAGGAAATGGAAGCCGGACTGGGAGCAGAGTATTTGGGGATCCTGCATCTTACAGTGGTGTGGGGTCCTAGGAGCCATTTTCTATACAGCCCGGTTTCCCAGATAACTAAGCAATATTGTATGCGAGGTTACACACCCAGACAGTAAAACTAAAAAGAAGCAGGGGACAGCTAAAGGTTGGGATGAATGATACCTGGGCTGGGGAAAGAGGGAGGATGCAATGGGTGGACACAGACAGGCTTCCAAAGTGGTGTCCAGGTTGTATTTCTTCACTAGGTGGTGGGCACACAGGCGTGCATTTTTCCTTACTTTTAAATTGTAGATATTTCATACACTCCCCTGTATGCATTATACATTTCAAATTAGTACATCTTTTAAAAAATCACAGTGGTTGATGTAATCAGCATGGGTGCCAGGCGCATAGCAGGGACTCCAGGTCAGGGCATTGCTCTTCTCTTGGGCTCTTCCTCTAGGGCTGAAAGTTTATTTCTCACCCCTGCTCCCCCCCCCATGCCAGCCCATGTCTCTAAGCGGTGAGGGGAAGGTGTGTGAACAGAGACAGATGTGGCCCTGCAGGAGCCCAGAGGGAGGGCCATCGGCCTTGGTGAGAATGGATTGTGAGGCTGGCCAGCGCTGAAGCGGAGTAGCTTGCTTACTAGAGCAAAGGGGAACTGTGCTATAGGACCATCTCTCAGAGCAAAACAAATTGAGTGTCTTGAGAAGCCTGGCATGGAGGACTGTCCGGCTTTCAGAAGCGAGAGTGTTCAGCCTGACTTCAGGGGCACAAGGTTCTTGCTGCCTGGTCCTGTTCTGTAGTACGCGGCTGTCCCTGACTGGCTGGGTTTTGGAAGCATGCAGCATTGTCACTGACTGATTGGGGCTTTCCTGCCATGACAGCCAAAGAGCAGTTTGTTTTTGTCTTTGAGTTTGGACTATAGATAATTATTTTCTCCAGGCAAAGGCAGGAAGCACACGGGAACAGGTAGCACCAGGTGGCTGCAGGCAGGCGGTCTGGCTGGAGCTCAGTGCAGAAGCACAAGGCGGTGGTGAGGAGAGAGGCAGCCCCAGGGGACTGAAACGCCGCTGGAAAGAGGATTCCACCCAGAGCAGTGGAAATCACAGAGTGATCCTGAGGGGAGATTTACACAGAGATGCATTCGAGGAAAAGCAGAGACCAGTGGGAATACTGGTGCTCTCCGCCAGAGGAGAGGCGACAGTGATGGGGACGAGATAGAGACACCGAGGTAGTGAAGATGGAGAGGCCATGTGAAGGTGGAAGGGACAGAATTTGGTGACAAGAGTCCAGACTGACACCCAGGTTTCCACTCGGGGAGACCAGAAGGTGGCAGGGCCAATTCCAATGCCAGCTCTCCGGGGAGAGCACGCTCAGAAGGAAGATGCGAGTCCAGGTCCCCATGGGATAGATGTGGAGCCCTCCTGGGGCATTGAACTCCATAGATCTGGCAGTCGGGGGCAGAGGGGTCCAGGGAAGAGGAGACAGAGATCTGGGGACCACCCACAAAGGCAGAGTGGGAAGGGGATGGAGTGCTCTGGAGGGAGCCAGCATGAGGGTGCGAGAAGGAGCTTGTAAAGGAAGCAGAGCAGCAGCCAGGACAAGGGAAGACACCCGCAAGGAATTGGCCTGCAGACCCCAGGGTCGAGGAGGCTTTAAGGAGGAGTGCATGGGGAGCGTTGGGCCCTCAGAGACTGAACGCACAGAGGTTGGTGTGGATGCCTGTGGCCTCTGCCCTTGCAACAACCTCTGTCTTGGGTCAGGTTTCCTGGAAGCAGAGCTGAAATGGAATTCCTATGGAGGTGATTATGGAGGGGGTGCTCCTAGGAAAGGAGAGTGGGGGTAGAGAGCCGGTACAGAGAGCTGAGCAGGGCTGTGACTGCTTCAGCCTGGTTGGATGAAGGGGAGCTCAGGAACACTGCACCTCATGGCTGTCCCTGCCTTGAGGCCAGGACCATTTTGTGCCTCCTCTCCCTCCCCGAATCAATCAGGCACTGGGTTGTGGGGGAGGGTGTGACCTCCTGGGTGAGGCAGTTTTCCCACTTGGCCTAGGGCAATGAGCCTCCGCTGTCCTCAGCTAGCCACTATCGCCTGGAGACAAGTGAGACCCCACGTGCTTGGGCAAAACCAACCGTTTCCCAGCTCCCAGCACTAGGGAGGGTCTGAGTAAGACCATCCTCAGCTGCCTCCTCTGCTGGCATACTTCCTGACTGTCACTCCTTCCCCCACCGTCTGCCACTGTAGACTCCAGGATGAAGCTCATTATGCTGCTTCTCCCTCTGTATGGAGAGTTCGAGTCCCCCAGGCCACCCCTTGCCCCAGACAGCTCTGTATTTCAGCTTCTCAGACACCTTCCCCCATCCCCAGTTCCTCCAAACCCTCCCACTCTCGAACTCATGACCAGCCATGAGCAACGTCCCGTATCCTAAACTTTTTGTAAACCAAAAATAAAATGCTGAGGCCCCCCCAACCATCTGAATGGACTTCCTCCTCTGCCAGGGCACTCTTAAAATGTAACCTGAAAGACTGGTTCGGGCCATGGTGGGAAGTGGGTGTCAGATTTGCATCATTATCGCTCAGACTTTAGTCTGATAAGAAATTAACATCAACACAGACTTTAGTCTGGTAAGAAATATTTTACAATCTATTCTCTCTGAAGCCTGCCACCTGAAGGCTTCCTCTGCAAATAAGAACTTTGGTTTCCACAATCCTTTATCTTAACCCAAACATTTTCTTTCTATTGATCCCAGGTTTTTAAATCAACTCAACCAATTGTCACCCAGAAAATTTTTACCTATAACCTGGAACCCCCACCCACCCACCCCTCCGCCTTCTAGTTCTCTTGCTCTTCTGAACCAATTTATTTCTTAAATGTGTTAGATTGAAGTCTCATGTCTCCCTAAAATGGATAAAATGAAGCTGTACCCTGTGACCACCTTGGACACATGTTTTCTCTCAGCACCTCCCAAGGGCTGCGTCCTGGGCCATGATCACTCAGGTTTGGTTCAGAGTAACTCTCTTCAAATATTTTACAGAGTTTGACTCTTTTCTCAACACTTTGAGCATCCCCTTGACTTTGCTGTAACTGGAAATGGACACCCCCTCGCCCCTCAAGGACTGCATAGCTCTCCAGTACCCCTCCTCCTCCTCTTATGACTCTTGGTGATTTCCATTTCCCGGTGGGTGATCCCTCCAAAACCGTGGCCTGCTCTCCTTTAATGGTCTTGACCTCAAACCTACCCCCGCCTTCCTCTCCCATGGCCACACGCTAGATATTGTGACCCAGAACCCTAAAGTCTTCTGTCTCCACGAACACAATTCCAAATGGCCAACCAGCAGCTGTGGCCTCCTTGACAGAGCAGGAGTATTGGCATCTTGGACAAGCACTGTCATTTTAAGTTCACCTTGATCAAAAACTGTCTATATCCAAAGGTCATCAGCCTAATGGCTAAGGTCAGCATGACCATAAACCGCAGATAACATCTCTGACCAGAAACATTCCAAACCCCTCCCCAACCAGAGGCATGCTAGCCCTGAGACAGGTGCCTCCCCTCTGGCCAGATATGTCAGCCCCAAGGCTGCTTTTTGTGTTTCCTCTTTCTTTAACCCTGACACTCCTGATTGTGTCCAGCTGACTTCTCTAGTGCCTCACCTAAACATTTCTTCAATGGCTGGGCTTACACTCCACTTCACTGATCCCTCCACATTTTCATTGTGTTCACCCCTTGTCCTCCCTCCTTCCTCCCAGGTATTATGGCGGGCACCAAACACTCTCAGCAGCATATGCCAGTTCCTCCCAGTCTTCTCTTCGTTAGACCAATGTCCCCAGGCCCTCAGTTTTCCCCACCAGGATGTGGACCACAGATCAGCCATGTCCTGGCGTCTTCACCTGGTGCTTATGTCCATGTCTTCTCGTACCTGGAAAGAATGTTCTCTGAGAGCAGAGATTGTGTTTCCTGCATCTCTGTCTGCTGTTGCCCACCACAGAATTGGTGCTCAATGAAGATTTGTCCATCCAGATGAAGAATGGATGGGTGGCTGGATGGGTAGGCAGATGGATGATGAGTGGGTAGATGAGTAGGTGGATGGGTGGACGGGTGGAGACGGATGGATGGAGATGGATGATGATGAATGCATGGATGGATGAGTGGGTGGATAGATGGATGGGGATGGATGGATGAATTGGTAGGTGGATGGGTGGATGGATGGATGGGTGGGTGGATGCATGGATGGGGATAGATGGATGCTGAATGGGTGGGTAGGTTGATGGATGGATGGGGATAGATGGATGATGAATGGATGGGTGGGTGGGTGGGTGGATAGATGGATAATGAATGCATTGGTAGGTGGATGGGTGGATGGATGGATGGGTAGGTGGATGGATGGATGGGGATGGATGATGAATTGATGGGTGGGTGGATGGGTAGATGGATGGGGATGGATTGATAATGAATGTATTGATAGGTGGATGGGTGGGTGGATGGATGGATGGGTGGATGAATGGGTAGATGGGAATAGATGGATGATGAATGGATGAGTGGGTGGGTGGATAGATGGATGGGGAGGGATTGATGATGAATGAATTGATAGGTGGATGAGTGGGTGGATGGATGTATGGGGATGGATGGATAATGTAAGAATTGGTAGGTGAATGGATGGATGGGGTGGATGGATAATGAATAAGTTGGTAGGTGGATGGATGGATGAGTGGATTGATAGGTGGATACAGGGATGGATGGACAGGGTTGAATGGATAATCAATGGACTGGTAGGTGGATGGATGGCTGGGTGAATAGATGGATTGATAATGATTGATGGATGGATGGATGGGGATGGATGGATAGATAAATGGATTGATAGGTGAATGGACAAATGGATGGATGGGGAATGAGTGGGTAGGTGGGAGAATGGATGATGGATGGATGGATGGATGGATAAATGGAGGGATGCATGATGAATTTCTCCCTTGTTCCCAGCCCAGTCCTAGAATGTGTTGCCTCTTCTCAAAAATAAGGTACCACAAAGCCTCTGGTGATGGTGGGGCATAGGAATAGATGGTGAATGTCTCATACCCACTTCAGATTCAGAACAGGCCTAGGAGAAACTCAGGTGGGATCTGCTGCTGTGGGAGGGGGTTAGGGCTGAGGTTGGAGGAGAAGGGCAGCTCTAAACCACCTCTTCCAAGCTCTAGGCCTCTCAGGCCAGACAGCCCCCACCTGTTTCTGCAGATGCCAACATCGTGGTCCTGAGGGGATGGGGGCTGGCCCGGAGGCTTTCCCCTGTGGTGTGTGGCTATAGTGGGGACATGCAGGGGGTGTGTTGGGGACATAGTGACCACTCCCTTCTACCATCAGAGATCCTGCTTCCCTCTGCCCTCTGCCCCTCCTCGGGTGCCCTTCATAACCCCCCACCCACTCCCCACCTCCCATCTCCCGTGCTTGCAGAGCCAGGAAGCACCTACCTGGGTACAGAGATCATCGCTCAGTGCCTCGCCCCTACACAAGGGCGATTAACTTGTCTGTTACGAACTCCTACTTAGTAATTCCGACATGAAACTCCCACTAGGCTAAAACTTGGCGCAGAACAGCAATTACTGAAAACACATTTTTTAAAAGGTTGAGGTTTTGTAAGAGTTCATCCTCCTCCACTCCTCAGCCTCCCTCAAGGAGACACATATTTAGGTCTTCTCTGTGTGAGTCTAACTTGGAGACTGTGAGTTGCAGTTTAAAAGGGGCTCTGGGGCCAGGTGTGGTGGCACACACTTGTGGTCTCAGCTACTCAGGAGGCTGAGGTGTGAGGAACGCTTGAGCCCAGGAGTTCAAGACCAGCCTGAGCAACACAGGGAAATGGCATCTACCCAAAACATTTAAAAATAAGGCTGGCATGGTGGCATATGCCTGTGGTCCCAGCTACTTGGAGGCTGAGGCAGGAGAATCATTTGAGCCTGGGAGGTCGAAGCTCCAGTGAGGTATGGTTTCACTGCTGTGCTCCAGCCTGGGAGACAGGGCAATAGCCTGTCTCTAAATAATAAAAAAATAAAGGGCTCTGAGTCCAGTCCCCTGGCCAGGGCCTGGTGCAGTGGCAGAGACTTGGGTCCCCGCCAGGTCTCCTGAAACGTCTCCAGGGCCTGCTGGGGCTGCCACCTGGGTGCTCAGTTGCTCTGTTAAGCAGCAAAATTCCCAAGTCCTCATCTCAATGAGCCACTGAAGCTGGGGAAAAGGGCCTTTCTCATTTAGGATGTGAGTGGCCAGGTGGGTGCCACAGGCCCTTTTCCTGGTGACAACAGTGCCATTACATGGCTCCAGGAAGGCCACATCATTTCCCGGGCTTCGTAGGCACCTGCGGGATGGAGACAGTTCAGCAGGGCCCTCCTGATCACAAGGACGAGGTCATACTGGCTGCTGCACGGCAGGGATGTGGCTTGTGTCTGCACTCTGCCAGGGAACGTCCTGTGAGGGAGGGGCTGCCCTGCTGCTTTACTGATGAGGAAATGAAGGTTCACGAGATGAGGTCATTTGTTCGAGGCCAGACAGCCTCCTCAGCCCATTTCTAAGGTTGTCTCTGTGGTATTTGCCATAAAGCCATAGGTTCATTGATTTGTTCTTAGGTAGTTCTGAGCCCTTACTGCGTATGGGGCAGGGACAAACAGGAAAGTCCCTGCCCTTGGCAAGTGCAGGGGAACTGAAATGATTCTGCTCAGCCTCATCCATTAATCTGAACAATCACGTCTCATGACCCCAGGGATGCGGCTTCCCCCGAACGCGGATCCTAGGCCAGGCAGAAGCAGCGTGGATTTCCACTCACATGGTAGGCAGCTGTGCGATTTCGTCTGGAGTCCCCAGACCCCTCCTTATCCTTCCCAGGGTTGCTCTGAGGCCATCCCTGGTCATCTAGGAGCGGTCCACGTAAAAGCATTTATAAACAGCTCCAAATGAGAGCCTGGCGTGCCCACCTTTGGAGCACTTTTCTCTACTGTAGGTTTATCTACTGCTAGTTAAATCTCTGGATTTAACTCTAATGAAAGACCTGAGGCTGAAGGAGAACTTCAATATTGTATCCTTTAAAGGTTGACTCAGAGTTTGGAGCAAGAATTAAAGAACCACGAACTTCAAGGTAAAACGGGCGACAGTGTAGGGGCAAGCCTGTCTGCAGCCAGCGCATCCAGCCTCTCCTGCATGCCAGAAGTCCCCAGGTGGGAATGTGGTAGGACATCCAGCTGGGGGACAGACAGGCGCCCTCCCACTGAGTCAGGGCCCAGAGAGTGGGTGGAGAAGCTCTGCAAGAGACCTGTGCAAGGGCATCTTGTAGGAGTCTGCAGTCCCTACAGGGGTGTTTGTGGATAACACTTGGGAGCCCTGGCCTTTTGGGGTCATGGAGGGCTTGGCCTCTCACCTCAGAGCTACAGAGAGGCTGCTTCTACATCATGACCTCAGAAGCTAGAACGGGATGGCCGGCGAGGGGCCTCTTGTTGGGGTCACAGAGATGGCCTGTGTGGAAAGTTGGATTCTCACCCCACCTCTGCCCCAGACGTCCTGGTGACCCTCCCCTCTGCAATCTTGATTTTTTTGCCAAACAATTATGACCTCCTGCCATACTGGGTAATTTGCTTGTATATTATGTTTACTTTTTATTGTGTGCCTGTCCCGCTAAGGTCTACAAAGAAGGGTCTTTGTGGGTGGGGTTCTCAAAGGCATCCCAAGTACCAGAAGCAGTCCCTGGACTAAGGCTCAATAAATATTTTTTATTTATTATTTTTTCTTCTTGAGACGGAGTCTCACTCTGTTGCCCAGACTGGAGTACAGTGGCACAATCTCGGCTCGCTACAATCTTTGCCTCCTTGGTTCAGGTGATTTCCGGCTAATTTTTGTATTTTTTGGTAGAGACGACGTTTCACCATGTTGGCCAGGCTGGTCACGAACTCCTGACCTCAAGTGATCTGCCCACCTCAGCCTCCCAAAGTGCTGGGATTATAGACATGAGCCACCATGACCAGCCAAATATTTGTCAAATTCAATTTGTATTTTGATACAAATTTTAGGCTGGATGAAGTGGCTCATGCCTGTAATCCAAGCACTTTGAGAGGCTGAGGCCGGCAGATGGCTTGAGCCCAGGAGTTTGAGACCAACCTGGGAAACGGGGAGACTCCGTCTCAATATAAGAAGAATAAGACAAATAAAATAAACAACACAAATTTTACAGTAAGTATTTTACGTTCCACAAAAACCTGGTTAGGATTTGGATAACAATTTCTTTAGTTCTATAAATCAATTTGGAAAAAATTAATTAATTTGGGAAGAATTCATTTTGAGTTTTCTAATCCATGAACATGGTATCTCCATTTATTTAGACCATCTTTAATGCCTACTAATAACATTTCTGTATAGTGATCTTGTACATTATTCTTAGATTCTTCTAATATTATTAGTACATTATTCTGATATTTTATGCTATTATGTCTTTTTATAAATTTTATTTTTCCAACATTGCTGTTAATATATAGTAAGAAAATGGAATCTTGCCTATGGATTTTGAACCCAACAACTTTGCTAAACTTCTCTGAATCCTCAGAATTTCCCTGTGGACTATGTAGACTCTTCTGCATACACAACCATATCATCTGTGAATAAAGACAGTTTTGTTTTCTTCGCAAACTTTACCCAACTCACTGTGCAGTCCACCACATCCAGGCTGATATTGAATAGCAGTGGCACTAATAGGTGTCTTTGTCCCCTTACCGATCTCGTAAAGAAAGCTTTCAACATTTTCCTATTAGCTCTGTTGGCTGCTCTGACTTTTTCCATAGATGGCCTTCATCAGCTTAACAATGGGCCTTTTCTTCCCAGAGGGCTGAGCTTTTCCTTAGTAACAGACAGTGAGTGTCGTTGAATACTCGGCCGGCCGCATCTGTTGAGATGGTCATAGGACTTGTATCTTTTCCTGTGTTTGTGTGTGAACTCTCTCTGGCTCTCTGGGTGTCTGAGAGTTCTTGTGGCTTTGGCAGAAGAACACAATTTATCCTCGGGTGAGGGGAGGGGAAGGAGACAGAGGAAGAAAGACCGCAAGTCCCGCTCATCCCCACTGACCTTCCTGCTGGCTTCATTCTTGATCTGTGCCTCCTTAGAGCCTGCGTTTGACTACTTGCGGTCATGATGACAGGGCCAACCTCCTGGCCAGGGCTGTTGGCACCTCCCCTGCTGTCCAGAGCCCCTGCTCCAAACCACTTCCTTCATCTTCTCTCCCTCCAGCCAACATTTCCCTGCCCGGTATCAACCCAGGCCCGGAACCAGACCACAAGGGTCAGCCCCGGAGCCCAGAATCAGACAAATCAGCCCATCCCAAGCTGTCTCCCCTGCTCTGCCCGGCTTTCCCAGGGAAGCCCACAGAGGCTGTGGCTTGGCCTTTCCCTCACTCCTTTCTGCCTCCTGGTCCGTCTGGGGCTTCCCCCAGCCACCCTGAGGGGCCTGCCACGTCTCTCATTTCTAGCGAATGTTTCAAGAGCGATGTTAGACTTTCCTTTCAATAGCATTGACCTCTCTTAGGTACCTTTATGGATTAAGACCTGGGCGTAGATACTTTCTTTGGCCTCACGACCTGAAGGTGCTTGGGAGAGATGGTGGGGAGGAGAATGCACCCTGCAATGATCTGCACTGCACATGGATGCGGATTTCACCATGTTGGCCAGGCTGGTCTGAAACACAGAGAGCCCAAGCGCCCGGTGGACCCTCTGGCGGTCCTTAGGCGTGTGCCATTGTACACAGAGCATTCAGCTCTCATCGTATAGCATTATACATGTGCACCCGGTGTTGCTGCTTCCTCTTTTTTTTTTTGGTGTAGGATCTTGCTTTGTCACCTAGGCTGCAGTGCAGTAGGGCAGTCACAGCTCACTGCAGCCCCAACCTCCCAGGCCCAAGCAATCCTTCCGCCTCAGCCTCCTGAGTAGCTGGGACTACACACCCAGCTAATTTTTGTTGTTGTTGTTGTTTTGTAGAGACAGGATCTCACCATGTTGGCCAGTCTGGTCTCGAACTCCTGGGCTCAAGTGATCTGCCCACCTTGGGCTCCCAAAGTACTGGCATTACAGGTGGGAGCCACTATGCCTGGCCTGCTTCTTTTTTCAAACAGGAATCTTGTAAATAGAATTAATCAGAACTTGTTGTTTAACGTGCACAGACCTTTAGCTGTACGGCAAAGCTGTGTGCACATGTGTCATGTCATCTGTTCTATGCGTTCTAATTATAAATAAGAAAAAACAAATTTCAATCAGTCATGCTGGAGGAAGAGCAATTATGTTTCTATTCCTTCTATCATAATGTGACGTAAAATTCTCAAACAATGAGATGGCTAAAACGTATGCAGCCAAAAAATGCAGGAAGAAGTGTATGGAGATGGAGCAGGCCTTTCATAAAAACACAATGTTGGTTTTCTGGATTTTGTATGTTTGCTTTTTTTTGTCCCCCTCATCCTAAAGAAATATTCACTGTCATACCTAATTTTGTTTCTGTAAGTTTGTATTCTTTTCTTTATAAGGCGGCCCCACAAGACTCGTCCACTGCCCTGTGTCTGCCCGCCTGACCCCCTCTCCTGCCTAGCAGGGACATGGGTGGCAGTGGTGCTGTGTGGACGGTGGCGGGAGGACTGGGAAGACTGTGAGCCAGGAGGCCTTGGGACGGCCTCTCTCTGAATCATCCTGTGCACTGCTGGGTGTGACAGAGGCTCCTAGAATCCTACCTCAAGTGGCCGCCTTCACAGAGGGAGTCACTCACGTCCCTGCTCAGCACAGCCCTGGCATGAGGAGGCCCCTCTACTCATGAGAAACCCCCACCCAATCACAATGAGGTGTGACCCATGCTCTCATCCAGGGGCCACTCATTTAGTCAGGAAACATTGGCTGAGCCCTCAGCAGGGCTGGTGCCCGATGCCCGGATGTAGAGAGTGGGGCGGGACGAGGACTTGGTTGTGAGATGTCACAGTCTGGGGAAGGACTAAGAGAAGATGACACGGACAGTCTAGACTACCCGTCATTGGTTCTCCACTGGGGACACTTTTGACAATGTTTGGGTATAAATTGGTTGTCACGAGTGGTACCAACGTCTAGTGGGTGGAGGCCGGGGGTGCCGCTTAACATCCTACCAGGCATGGGACACCCCCACCACCCAGAGTGCCAGCCCTAAGGGCAGCCCAGGGTACCCCAGTGGTGAGGAGCCCTGTTAGGGAGCGCAGGGTTCATTTGGACCAGGGCCGTGGAGGCCTAGAGGAGCTCCTGCCATCAGGATGGCTGGGGATCAGGGCTCTGTGAGGGGGAAGGGGGTGTCAGTGCAGCGGCAGGCAGGGGTTCGACGGGCTGAGTCCTGCGACATGTTGCATCCACACCAGTGA
The DNA here is from genome assembly GCF_007565055.1 of Rhinopithecus roxellana. Classification (NCBI taxonomy): domain Eukaryota; kingdom Metazoa; phylum Chordata; class Mammalia; order Primates; family Cercopithecidae; genus Rhinopithecus; species Rhinopithecus roxellana. The sequence continues at coordinate 131,020,285 of NC_044550.1, forward strand.
CTGGGGCCAGCCCCGCAGCTCAGGCTCTGAACCCACTTATTTTGCCCAATATTGCACGTGTGGGAAGTTCCACCTTCGCCAGTCGGCTGCTTATCTTGTCGTTCCAATGCAGTTAGGAAGGGAAAATATTTTCTCCCCATTTTCTAGATTAAGAAATGGGGCCTGCGGAGGAGCAAAGCCTAGAACTGCTGCCCACCAACCCCGCCCCCCAACCCCCCCGCCTGGTGCTTTCCTGGGAACAGGCGGGAGTGACCGCCTGGATCTTGGGACCTCCCATCTGTAATTGCAGACCCTGGTCTGCCTGCATGGATGTGGAATCTGTCACTGGGAATCCTGGAGTCCTCCTGAGCTTGTCCAGCAGGGCTCCATTCACTGATGTGCTGACAGAGGCCTGGGCTCAGACCTCTAGGAATATCCAAGGCATCTCATTATGCAGAAAATCAACCTCATGAGGTCTTGGGGGCCTCTCTTCATCTTCCTAGGAGTGATGCAATTGAGTGTAACTTCCAGGCTGCCAAGGCAGGCCATGAGGGGCTGCCCCTGTTGGAGGGGCAGAGTGGTATTTGTGGGGAGGGAGGAATCATTCAATGCCCACCTGCACCCCCCGGGCTCACAGCACACTCTAAGGCAGTGCTACCAGCTCCCTTGGGTGGATAGAGGAGCTACAGCTCAGAAACATGCCCACAGCTCCCCCAGAACCCTGAGGCCAGCCCGTGGCCGGGCCTGTGATTTGAACCCCTCCACAAGGCTTCAAATCAGTGCCCTGGGTCCTGGCCTCATAAAACCTGGCTGCCCAGTTGGGATTGGTGTCACCTGCCTTGCTGAACTGGACACTCACTGGGCAGAGGGTGGGTGCTGTTATATCCTGGCTGTGCAACCTTTGCAGGTGGCTGAACCTCTCTGTGCCTCAGTTTGCTCATCTGCAAAGGGGGCTGGGATTCCTGCCTGCATGCATGTGCTCAAGAGGGAAAGCCGGCCAGGCATGGTGGCTCATGCCCTGTAATCCCAGCACTTTGGGAGGCTGAGGTGGGCAGATCACTTGAGGTCAGGAGTTCAAGACCAGCCTGGCCTAAATGGGGAAACCCCATCTCTACTTAAAAAAAAAAAATTAGGTGAACATGGTGGCAGGTGCCTGTAATCCCAGCTACTGGGGAGGCTGAGGCAGGAGAATCACTTGAATATGGGAGGCAGAGGTTGCAGTGAGCTGAGATAGCGCCATTGCACTCCAGCCTGGGTGACAAGAGTGAAACTCTGCCTCAAAATAAATAAATAAGTAAGTAAGTAAGTAAGTAAGTAAATAAATAAAATAAAGTAAAAGAGGGAAGGCTGAGAGCCGGGCGTGGTGACCTCTGGCTCTGTAGCTACTCAGGAGGCTGAGTCAGGAGGATCGCTTTAGGCCGGAAATTCCAGGCTGCAGTGAGCTATGATCATGCCTGGGAACAGCTGCTATATTCCAGTCTGGGAAACACAATGAGACCCCATCTTTGAAAAATCAAATATTTAAAAAAGAGTGAATGGTGGATCAGGGTCTTGTGTGGTGGGGTAAGTCTGGGCAGGGGTGGAGGCCCAGCCAGAGTCACTGGAGGTCAGGGAGGGACTGGTGACAAGAAGGCAGACCCCTGGTCAGGGCAGCACCCAGGGAGCCTTCCCTGTGAGGGGGGACCTGGCCTCACCCCAGCTGTGAGTTGGAACCAGCAGGGAGGGAAGGCAGGCCCGGTGCACTCTGCCCAGTGGGATGTAGTTTGGCCAGCAGGAGCTGCCATCAGAGGCTGTCCTTACTGTGGGGTCACTGTGGGTGGTTTTCCTTCCCAAGCCTGGAACCTTGGGTCCCCATGCCCTCCAGCCCTGTGTCTCCTTCGTGGGCACCAGGAAGACAAATTCCCTGGCCTCCTTTGCAGTGGCTGGCTATGGAAGGAGGCGCCTGGGGTCAGGGCAGGTGGGTGTAGGTGGGTACGTGGCATCAAGAGGACATATTTCCGTAGAGGAAATTACATTCTTTCTTCCAATTTTGTATTATAAAAGTTTTCCAATCGAAACCACGCCCCACCCCAAGCCCGGGGCCGGCCTCCCATCACTGCCTTCTCAGTCCCAGATGAGGCCTCCTTTCTGCATGGCCTCTGGGCCCATCTGAGCATTCCTCTTCCCTGATGGGAGAAATGCCTGGTGAGGGAGAAGTGGATGTGGGTGTCCAGGCGAGTCTCAAATCCCAATGGCTGACCCAGAATCCCCCCTGCACCCCTCTCCTCCTGGTGCCCAGAGGGGGTGCCCACTCTCCTGCCAGGGATTTCCTGAGCAGCTGCTTTGACCATAGCCAGGGAAGAGTCCTTGCGGGAACTCTGCGGGCTGGGCCTGCTCTCCCCAGCCTTGGCATCTTCTTGTTGGTGTCTGAGTTTGAGTCCGTTCTGTGGGCTCTGCAGGAGGTGGGCCCAGCTTCTCACCATGTGGGACCCCTCACCCAGAGCCTGAAACCCACTTTGAATAACATGCCTCTGGGTTCCTTCACTGGCCCTGCCCAATCACATCCCATGGGAAGGAGAACTGGCTGTTTGGGGGCTATCAGACCTTGGCCTGGGAAAACCTGTCTGAGGCCAGGGATAACCCTTGGCCCTGCCTCTGATTGGGCCCTGAGTTTGGTGGGGTTCTTCCCTGCTGGGGGTTCCTGGAGGCATGGGAGAGTTTTGGGGTTTTATGTGAGAGAGGCCACAACCCCTACAGTTTTCATATGTCCCCCAAGGCTGTGTCTGAGCCGTTGCTTTACATAAGAGAGGAATTGGAGCCAGGCAAAGCCCAGGATTAAAATGGGTGGGGTGGAGGGGGGAATGTGTGATTTGAATGTGTCCCTCTAAAAATACGTGTTGGAAACTCAGTCCTCAATGCAACAGTGTTGGGAGGTAGGGCCTAAAGGGAGGTGTTTAGGACAATCCATGGATGATCCATACAGGTGACAAAAGGCCTCGAGCCTGGGCATGTGTTCTCACACTCTCTTGCCTTGTGATGCCTGCTGTCATGTGATGACACAGCAGGAAGGCCCTCACCAGGTGCAGTCCCTTGAACTTGGACTTCCCAACCTCCAGAATCATGGGCCAAATCATCTTCTATTTTTTTTTGTTTTTGTTTTTGAGGCGGAGTCTCGCTCTGTCGCCCAGGCTGGAGTGCAGTGGCGCAATCTTGGCTCACTGCAAGCTCCACCTCCTGGGTTCATGCCATTCTCCTGCCTCAGCCTCCCAAAGTGCTGGGATTACAGGCATGAGCCACCGCACCTGGCCTATATCTTCTGTGTTAAAATGATCTGGCCTGTGATATTCTATTATAGCTACAGAAAAAAGTGGGCTAACACAGGGAGGGGGGTCTCTCGGCTGGAGCTGGAATCTCACACTGGATTTGAATGGGCTGTTGCAGGTTAAATGCCCACAGCCGTGCTGGGTCAGCTAATTCTCTGGATGGTCATCTCTTTCCCTAAGGAGCATTGTTGGGGAGGGCCTGAAGTTCACCTGCTCTGTGCTTGGGGCAGGTGTGTGTGTGTGTGTGTGTGTGTGTGTGTCGGGGGTAAGGTCTAGCTTGTATCTTCTGAGTCCCTCCCACCTCCTCAGCCACTGTGGTCAGCACATTCTCTTTCTTAGTATTTCCCTCCGTGTTGCTAAACAGGCCCATCCTCTGCTCCTTGATTTGTCGGTTTTGTTATCCTTTGATTTCTGGCTATTACAAAGGAGACAGCCAGGAGCAAACTGTGCTTTCCTCCTGATCTCCCCCAACTCCTGTTTTCTTCCATATTTTTATGATTGATTGCTACATTGTTGGACCATGTTATATTTGCATTCAATTTCTATTATGTTTTCATTCCTATTCTGATAATTTCTTTTGTTTGCAGTTAATTACGTTTAATGCTGTCTGTCAATCCTTTGCCAAACTTCTCTCCAACATGCTTTTGATTTGAGGGTTCGGGACAGGGGTTGCTCTGTTGCCCAGGCTGCAGTACAGTGGCACAATCATGGCTCACTGCAGCCTCCACCTCCTGGGCTCAATCAATCCTCCTACCTCCTGAGTAGCTGGGACCACAGGTGCGCACCACCACGCCTGCTATTTTTTTTATTAAATTATTTGTAGAGACTGGGTTTCCCTATGTTGCTAGGGCTGGTCTCAAATTCCTGGACTCAAGCCATCCTCCTGCCTCAGCCTCCCAAATTGTTGGGATTATAGATGTGAGCCACTGTGCCGCGCCCAGCCTCTGTCTTACCCTGGAGGGGAAGACTCACTCCCAGTAAGCACTGCATGCAACACTCATGTGATCACACTTCCTGAATCCTTGCAGGTTTAGAACTGTCATGTGGCCTTTGCACTTGAGGATGGCGAAGCTGGCTGTGCAAATAACATCCCTAGCTTGCACTTTCTTCCCTTGAGTATTTTACTAATTTTACTTACTAATAAAGTACCACAAACCAGGGGGTAAAACATGAGAAATTTTCTTCCTGGTTCTGGAGACTAGAAGGCTGGAATCAAGGCACTGGAGGGCCATCTCTCTTGCTGACAGATCCAGTGAGAATCCATTTCTTGCTTTTCTGTCAGCTTCTGGTGATTGCCGGTGAGCCTTGGTGCTCCTTGGTTGTGGCTGCCTTGCTCCAGTCTCTGCATCTGTTGTCACGCGGCCTTCCTCCTGTTTCTGTGTCTTTTTTCTTCTTATTTATTTATTTTTTTGCAAGACAGAGTCTTGCTCTGTCACCCAGGCTGGAGTGCAGTGGCATGATCTTGGTTCACTGCAGCCTCTGCCTCCCGGGTTCAAGTGATTCTCCTGCCTCAGCCTCCCAAAGAGCTGGGATTACAAGCACCTGCCACCACGACTGGCTAAGTTTTGTATTTTTAGTAGAGACAGGATTTCACCATGTTGGCCAGGCTGGTCTCGAACTCCTGGCCTCAAGTGATGGGCCTGCCTTGGCCTCCCAAAGTGCTGCGATTACAGGCATGAGCCACCATGCCCAGACTTTTTTGTCTTCTTACAAGGAGGTCAGTTATATTGAATTAGGGCCCACTCTAATCAGGTGTGACTGCATCTTCATGTGATTATATCTACAAAGGCCCTATTTCCAAAAAGGTTGCATTCATAGGTACTAGGGGTTGAGGCTTTAACTTATCTTTTAAAATTTTTATTATTTTTTTTGAGACAGAGTCTTGCTGTGTCATGCAAGCTGGAGTGCAGTGGCACGATCTTAGCTTACTGCAACCTTCACCTCCTGGGGTCAAGAAATTCTCTTACTTCAGCCTCCTGAGTAGCTAGAATTACATGCACCCCCCTATCCCACCATGCCCGGCTAATTTTTGTATTTTTATTAGAGCAGGGATTTCACCATGTTGGCCAGGCTGGTCTCGAACTCCTGACCTCACTTGCCTGAATTTCCTAAAGTGTAACATATCTTTTTAGGGGACACAATTATACCCACAAAAAGTATTTTCTAGATAAGGAAGCACTACTTCTTTTTCTTCTGGCATCGACTGTCACTGTGGAGAAGTCTGATGCCAAGTTGGTTTTCTTCGCTTCGTAAGATACTTGATTTTTCTGTCTGGCTGCCTAAAGGATTATTTCTTTATCTTTAAAGTTCAGTGATTTTACGAAGGCATGTTTTGTGTTGACTGTTCTGGGCCAACACACCCAAGTATACTGCATGCACTTTTACAAGCAGGCACAAGTCTTCCTGCATTTCAATAAAGAGGTCTTGAATAATAGGTAGTTTCAATCCTTATTTGGCAGGGTGCTCTGGCGCACGCCTGTGGTCCCAGCTACTCGAGAGGCCAGAAGTTCAAGACCAGCCTGGGCAACGCTAGCTTATATGAGATCCCCTCTCATATAAATCAAGCAGTCAATACTTGTTCTGATCTGTTAGAGTTTTGCCTATCGTATGTGTATGCTGGGGCCCCTTTACTATGTTTTTCTTGGAGACAGAGCCTCGCTCTAAGGAAGGAGACCACTACTACTCCTGCTGCCCTCCTCCCCCCGCACCTTGTCTAGTTCACAAGACAGGAGGAGAGATAAAGCAAAAAGTTAGAAAGAAGCAAAAGTAAGATAAATAGCCAGACAACCTTGGCACCACCACCCGGCCCTAGAAGTTAAAAAAAAAGTAATAATAATAACATCAACCCCTGGCCTAAACTGCTTGTGTTATCTGTAAATTCCAGACATTGTATGAAAAAGCATTGTAAAACTCTCTGTTCTGTTAGCTGATGCATGTAGCCCCCAGTCACGTTTCCCACGCTTGCTTGATTTATCACAACCCTTTCGACCCTTTCATGTGGACCCCTTAAAGTTGTAAGCCTTTAAAAAGGCCAAGAATTTCTTTCTCAGGGAGCTCGGCTCTTAAGATGCGAGTCTGCCGACGCTCCCGGCCGAATAAAAAACCTCTTCCTTCTTTAATCCCGTATCTGAGGAGTTTTGTCTGCGGCTCGTCCTGCTACAACTCTGTCGCCAGGCTGGAGTGTAATGGTGCAATCTCTGCTCACTGCAACCTCTGCCTCCTGGGTTCAAGTGATTCTCCTGCTTCAGCCTCCCGAGTAGCTGGGATTACAGGCACGCATCACCATGCCTGGCTAATTTTTGTATTTTTAGTAGAGATGAGGTTTCACCATCTTGGCAAGGCTGGTCTTGAACTCCTGACCTCGTGATCCGCCTGTCTCGGCCTCCCAAAGAGCTGGGATTACAGGCTGCAGCCGCTGCACCTGGCCCCTTACTGGTCTTTTATAGTCACTCTCTAATCCTTTTTAATCTCTTTCCTCTTTCTTTTCATTTGCTCACTTTTCCCTTTCTTATGTGATTTTCGTGGTGTCTGTGCTCTTGCATCACCTGTAACTTCATTTCTGAAATGGTTCTGTCTTTTTCTTCAGTTGCCTTCGTCAATTCTGTCATTTCCAACCCCAGACTCCGCAGCTGTTTGGCCACTTCTTCCCTGCATTCTTATTCTGTGCTTATTCTCCTCTGTGCTTATCCTGTGCTGTGGTCTCCCTTCAGAGCTGAAGTTCTTGTTGGAATATTAGATCACGATTTTCATCTGGTTTGTGGCAGTATTTGTCTGATGAGATTTCTTCATTTGTAGGAAAACAGCACTGCTTTTATTTATTATTTATTTTTATTTTTTGAGACTGCGTCTTGCCCTGTGACCCAGGCTGGAGTGCAGTGGTGCGATCATAACTCACTGCAGCCTTGACCTGCAGCCTGTACTCGAGCAGTTCTGCTGCCTCTGCCTCCAGAGTAGCTGGGGACTACAGGGGCATGCCACTGTGCCTGCCCGTGTTTCTTTTCTTTATTTTTTTGAGAGGGTCTCCCTCTGTCACCCAGGCTGGAGTACAGTGGTGCGATCTCAGCTCACTGCAACCTCTACTTCCTGGGTTCGAGCAATGCTCCCACTTTAGCCTCCTGAATAGCTGGGACTACAGGTGCACACTATCGTGCCCGGCAATTTTTTGGTATTTTTTTTTTGTACAGACAAGGTTTCACGATGTTGTCTAGGCTGGTCTCGAACTGCTGGGCTCAAGTGATCTGCCCACCTTGGTCTCCCAAAGTATCGGGACTATAAGCGTGAGCCACCACGCCTGGTCTTTTATTTATTTATTTTTTAAGTTAGAGACTTAGGTCTCCTTATGTTGGCCAGGCTGATCTTTAACTCCTGGCCTCACACAATCCTCCTGCCTCTGTCCCACAAAGTGCTGGTATTACTGGAAAAGGGGCCTCTGATCCAGAGCCCAAGAGAGGTCTCTTGGATTTCATGCAAGAAAGAATTCGGAGAGAGTTTTAGAGTAAAGTGAGAGCAAGATTATCAGGAAAGTAAAGGGATGAAGGGGAACTCAGGGCTCCTCCCCTCCCTTTTGAGACCATATAATGTAACTTCCAGACATTGCCATGGCATCTGTAAACTGTCACGGAGCTGGTGGGAATGTCTTTTAGTAGCTACTGCATTCTAATTAGCATACAATGAGCCGTGAGGACAATCAGAGGTCACTCTAGTGGCCACCTTGGTTTTGGTGGGTTTTGGCCGGCTGCTTTACAACAGCCTGCTTTATCAGCAAGGTCTTTATGGCCCGTATCTTGTGCTGACCTCCTATCTCATCCTGTGACTAAGAATGCCTCACCTCCTGGGAATGCGGCCCAGCATGTCTCAGCCTCATTTTACCCAGCTCCTGTTCAAGATGGAGTTCCTCTGGTTCCAACGCCTCTGGCATTGGGATTTCAGGCGTGAGCCACTGCGCCTGGCCAGCATTGCTTTTAGAAGTGGAGAATGTGCCCATTTTTATTACTCGCTTATTTGAATAGGATGGCTGTTCCGGCCAGGAGGTGCTGGACCACGGCTCCTGTGAGGACCATGTGCTGCCCTGCTGGATACCTCAGCACCACTTGCTCCTGTTGGCAGCTGAGGCGACCCCCTTCGAGGTCCTGTGCCAGGGTTATAGCTGGTAGTATGTGGGTGCATGGTGACGGCAGGCCCCTGAGAGCTGGGGTGGGCCAGTGAGCCTGACTCTGCCTGTAGGAAGTTCTAGAACAGGCCACACTGATCTGCAATGAAAAGTCGCCTCTGGAGGGGTGCAGTGGGGACTGGCAAGCACATGTCTCGGGGGGTCAGGTTCTTATCTTGGTGGATTCTGCCTTTGTCAACTCCCTGAGTGATGCCCTTGAGATCTGTAAAGCATGCTGGGTTGAACTGTGAGCCCCACATTCATATGTTGAAGTCCTGACCCCAGTATCTCAGAATATGAGAGGGCAGAGTCAACAAAAAGAGGAAAATCTCCAGCTGATTCCCCAGCTCTGAGCCTGCACCTGCCTCGGGGCCAGGAGAGGCTGAGGTGTGGGAGAAATGGTGTTTGGGTTCCTCTGCCAGAGCATGGTCCTCTGTGGAGTCAGCCTCCTGCAGCGGGGAGCAGCGGGTGCTGTCGCAGGCTACCGCCTCCCCTAAGCCTTTCAAAGTCTCCTTAGGAAGGGGGTGCGTGTTCCCTCCCAGATGCAGCTCACCCCTACCTCTGTCCCCCCGCACCTCCCTCCCCCGGCCCCAGGCAGCCCCCAAGACTTTCCTTGCCCTGAACTCTCATCTGCCTCCTGGGTCTGTCCTCCTTCCCTGGCTGCTTGGGTCAGCCTGGCCTCCGGTTCTCTCCCTTTCTGTCTCTTTTGCACCCTGGCTCCCTCTCCAGGCTGCGGTGCAGTGAGGACACTGCCCAGGCTGGAGGCTGGCGGGAGGTTGGGTGTGACGCGAGGCTGTGTTGTTCCGGGCTGTTCCGGGGATGCTGACATTAGCATGGCTCGCGTTTACTGTGGGTCTAGATCCTCTTGTACAGACACGGTGCTCTTCCCTTCCTCCACGGAAGCAGAACCCTGATGTGTGGTGGAGCATGTAGCTGCCTAGAATGAAAGCCTGCATCTCCCAGCTTCCTCCCTGACGCTAAGTGGAGCCGAGCTGCTAAGTCGTGGCCAGTGGGTTAAAGGCAGAAGTGCTGTAGGAGACTTCCAGGAAGACGGCAAAAAAAGAGCTGACTCAGCTGGGACTTCTGGGAGGGTCCCTTTTCTGCCCTGTACTTTCCCAGCTTTCTTCCATCTGTCCTGTGGTCTTGATGGCTGGAACTCCAGCAGCCACCTTGGACCATGGAGTGGCTTTGAGGCTAGATACCATGTGTGGAGGATGAGGAGCCGGACAGCCGGGATCTGGGTCCCTGAGGACATCGTGGAGCTGCCACCTCACCCCCAACCAGTCATCCCCAGATTCTTACTTCAGAAAGAAATAAGCTTCTTTCTTGTTTGTGCTTCTTTTGTTGGAATTGCTCTGTTATATGCAGTGAAACCAAAATGTGGAGCTCCGATTAGCTGATAGAAATGAGGAAAGGGTTCCCTCCTCTGCACCACTCCATGGCACCACAGGCCCTAGCTGGCAAGAACAGGAACTAGGGTGGGGGAGAGCCATTGTTCTAAGAAATGGCTAACCACAAGCAGCCCACTTGCACAACCTCCTGTTACCAAATACCTCGCTCTGCATGTAGCTCCAGCAGCATGACCCTGTCTGCAAGCAGCCTCTCCAGTGTGACCCTGTCTGCATGCAGCCTCTCCAGCGTGACCCTGTCTGCATGTAGCCTCTCCAGCGTGACCCTGTCTGCAAGCAGCCTCTCCAGCGTGACCCTGTCTGCATGCAGCCTCTCCAGCGTGACCCTGTCTGCATGTAGCCTCTCCAGCGTGACCCTGTCTGCATGTAGCCTCTCCAGCGTGACCCTGTCTGCATGTAGCCTCTCCAGCGTGATCCTGTCTGCAAGCAGCCTCTCCAGTGTGACCCTGTCTGCATGCAGCCTCTCCAGCGTGACCCTGTCTGCATGTAGCCTCTCCAGCGTGACCCTGTCTGCAAGCAGCCTCTCCAGCGTGACCCTGTCTGCATGCAGCCTCTCCAGCGTGATCCTGTCTGCATGTAGCCTCTCCAGCGTGATCCTGTCTGCATGCAGCCTCTCCAGCATGACCCCATGTGCATACAGTCTCTCCAGTGTGACCCTATCTGGATACGGCCTCTCCAGCATGACCCTGTCTGCATGTCGCCTCTCCAGCGTGACCCTGTCTGCATGTCGCCTCTCCAGCGTGACCCTGTCTGCATGCGGCCTCTCCAGCGTGACCATATCCGCATGCCGCCTCTCTAGCGTGACCATATCTGCACGCGGCCTCTCCAGCATGACCCTGTCTGCATGTCGCTTCTCCAGGGTGACCCTGTCTGCATGCGGCCTCTCCAGCGTGACCCTGTCTGCATGCCGCCTCTCCAGCGTGACCATATCTGCACATAGTCTCTCCAGCGTGACCCTGTCTGCATGTCGCCTCTCCAGCGTGACCCTGTCTGCATGTTGCCTCTCCAGCGTGACCATATCTGCACATAGTCTCTCCAGCGTGACCCTGTCTGCATGTGGCTTCTCCACTGTGACCCTGTCTGCATGTCTTCTCTCCAGTGTGACCCTTCCCCGGGCTCCTGCCCCTGGGGAGGTGGCCTTCTGTCTGCTGCCCGCTGTTCTCTTGCAAGGTGTCTTCCAACTTTCTTTACCCACGACTGTCTCGGTAAATTCTTTTACCACCCGTGACACCAGCCCCAGCCAGTTGCACCTGCACCGCTGACTGCAGTGGATTCCTTGTTGCTGATATTCCGCATAACATTGCTGTGTGTCATATATGACCGTTCTTTAAGAGAGGGGCAAGCTGAGGCTCAGAGAGGTTAAGGCACTTGCTCAAGGTCACACAGCAGAGAGGTTGTGGGTAAGCCAGGCTGCTGGCTTAGAACAACGCCATGGCATTTCTTAGATCACCTTGCTTGGGGACTCCTGGTGGATCCCCCTGCGTCATAGCAGCAAGTCTGTCCAGGACGAGCCACTCCAGGCCACTGAGGGCCAGCTGGAGGGCCTGTAGACGCCCGCTGTGGAGTCAGGGTCCACACCATCGGCTGGCAGAGAGGTCTCAGGAGGGGCATTAGTGTCTGTCCTCTCTGTGATCGCACCGACTGAGAAATCAGCTGTGGAAAAACAATGGAAAACACAGCGGCAGCTTGTTACTGAGAAGGGAGGACTCAGGGTGGACCTGACCCCTCTGCAGATGGCTTGGTGAGAACATGGCCTGCTCCGTTGGCTCTTCCCTCTGGGTATTGGAATTGCTGGGCAGCCAGAGGCTTACCTGGGCTTACCGGCACCCAGGGAAGAGCAGCCCTGAGCCGTGCAGCTGCTGAGGAAGGCTGTCTGCAGAGCAGAGCCCCAGGGCTGAACGGGGCCAGTGGGCTCAGCTTGAGGGCTCCATTCTCCTTCCTACAGCAGCCAGGGTGCTTTGGAAATGGTTAATTGCCCTTCTTACCAGGTGGGGATGCCAGGAGGGAGAGCGAGCCATTCCTCTAACATCAGTGACCACGTCTTGGTTCCAAAACCCCTTAAGCCTTGAGCTCTCTATCAGCAAAAAGAGAAGGGAGGTGCCCAGGGGGCCTGTGTGGAGATCCTCTGCTCCCCTCACCTTGAATATGGAGAGGGCCCGAGACTCCCTAGGGAAGGCAGGGATATAGACTCCAGATGTGCCCTGCTCCCTCCTCTGCACCATTCTGCAGCACCACAGGCAGCCTGGAGTGCAAATAACATCTCCCTGGGTACAGCTTCGCACCAGGGCATGCTGGGGTTAGAGTCACACTTGCACACTTTGTGGATCCCTGCAGCCTGGGGTTTGGGCTGCTCTTCCCACTGCAAGGGGGGAGGTGGTCGGAGGTAGGGGCTGCTGCTCCTACCTAGGCACTTCTGGCCTCACTGGAAGAAGATGGAGGGTTTGCACGTTTAGTGGCACCTGCTCCATCTTTGTCCCTGTATTTACATCATTATTCTGAAGGCCAAGAGATTGGACCTACCTGGGGTCCGTGCACAGCCCCTGGGCAGGTGCATGTGGGTTTCTGGCTTCCCGGGGTGCTCCGCTCCTTCTCTCCCTTCTGGACTGTGGCAGTGTACTAGGGACATTGTAGCCACTGTGTAAAGTCTCCAGCTTTCTGGGACAATTTTATTCACTCATCTGTGTTGAGCGTTCGTTTTGTGCTGGGGTCCCTGGGGAGAACTCTGGGTTCGCTCATAGTTCCACAACAACGTACCTGTGGACAGGGGCCAAGAGCATGTAGAGAAGGCGCTGAATGCTCCTTGGCTTCCAGGGGGAAGATCAGGACTGGAAGGATGTGGAAACTGCCCAAAGCTACAGAATCTGCTGTCTCAATGGCTGAGCAGGGTACAGAGCGCATGCGGTTTTTTGTTCTGTGGCATTGGTAACCTTGGCACCTCTCCAGGTGTGAAGGATAGCACGGGAGTGAGCCTGTGAAGTTGTAGGCGGAGTCCAGGCAGCCCCAAGCCTGGGTGGGTTGTAGCTGTCAGAGTGGCAGCAGGTGGACAGAGGGGATGGGCTCATGGGTGGGGGGGGTACTCACTTGAGTGGGAGTCAGCCTGGGGGCATTTCAATCCCTCTGATGCCTGGTTTGGGTCTCCAGCACTACTTAGCCCACCCCACTGAGCCTGTCTGTGCCTGGCCTGGCACTGGTGATGCAGGGACTGAGTCAGGTAGGGCCTGACCCAGAGACCCCATGGGGAGACAGTGTTGGTGCTGCATGCCCAGGCTTAAACCAGCAAGCCTGATTCTGAATGTCCACAAGCTCTTGGCTGGTGGGGCCACAGAACTGGGACCCAAGCCTCCTAGCGACATGGGTGAGCCCATCCGTCATCGGTCCTTCTCTCTGTTCTCACCTGGTTCTCTGTGACTCACTCAGTGTTGGCCAGGTGCTTGGATGCAGAGCTGAGCAGACAGTCCCTGTGTCCCTAGTCTTCTTGGGGGTACAGGGGTCTGGAGCCCGTGTGAGCCTGGTGAAAGCCTGGGAAGGAACCACTTTTTCCATGGCAGAGGTGAGTGCAAAGCACGGTGTTGCACTGCTCTGGTGGTGGCACTTTATTGTGTAACCTATTCATCCACCCACTCATGTATTTCTCCACCCACCCACTCATCCACTCGCCACCAACCCACCCATTCATCTACTTATTCACCCACTAGCCCATCCATCCACTTATCCATCCACCCATCTACACATGCATCCATCCATCCATCCACCCATCCACCCATCCATCTATCCACCCACCCATCCACCCATCCATCCACCCATCCATCCACATACACACCCATCCATCAATTATTTATTCATCCATCCATCCATTCTCCATCTGTCCGTCCACTTACTCATCCACCCATCCACCATCCATCCATCCATTCATGCATCCATCCACCCATCCACCCATCCATCCATCCATCCACCCATCCATCCACATACCCACCCATCCATCCACCTACCCATCCACCTATTAATCCATCCATCCATCCATCCATCCATCCATCCATCCATCCATACATCCATCTACCAATACTTCCATCTATCCACATACCCGCCCAACCACCCATCCATCCACTCACCCACCCACTCATCCATCCATCCATTCACCCATCTGCCTGCCCACCCATCTACCCACTCATGAACCCATCCACCCATCTACCCACTCATCCATCCACCCACCCACTCACCTATTCACCCATCCACCCATCCATGCATGCGTGCATGCAACCATCCATCCATCCATCCATCCACCCATCCATCCACTCAGAGTGAAGGCCAAGGGGGGCTTCCCTGAACCCCAGAGTGGAGAGGCTGCCAGCCCAAAGGTGCAGCCCATGCTGGCCTCCAGGGAGCTCCCCCGCCTTTCAGCAGAGCAGGCCGCCCTCCAGGTGGCAGCAGAGAGTGAGCTCAGCCTCCCCTGCAGACCCCGCCTGGATTTGCCAACCCCTCCCTGTGTGGGGGTGGGTGACAAATGGTGGGAAAGAGGCAGGGGTTGGAGAAGTCGGTTTTCTCCACGTGGAAGGAGGCTCAGGAGGGAGGACGCCCCCGCCTTCCCCGGCCTTTTGTTGCCCTACCCAAGGGCCTCGTGGTCACACTTGTGGTCAGCTGAGGAACCTCCCCTAGGGAGAGGAGAACCGTCGGGCTCCCCTTCATGAAGCCACTCCCAGGACTGTAGGGACCCGTTTGGGTTTACCCTCGTGAAACCGCCTTTGCAAAAATTATAACTGAGGAAATGATAACAGTGAAAGAGATCAGACCTAACTGACTCCACCTTGCTTCTAACTTTTAAGCTGTCCTTGTTCATTCCTGGGCATAGGCCGTACTAACTTTGGGAAGGAATTCAGTTCATGGTTTGACTCTGAAACAAAATTGACAACAGCCCTTTCCTGAATAGACCCCCTTCTTGCCTGAGGACCAGTCTGCCTTTGTAGGACTAACAAATTAGCTACAAGGTTAGAAATTATGGTTTAGGGGTCTTGCAGCCTCTGGCTGCGAGAGTCTGAACCTACCCAAATTGCTTCTGGGGAAAGCATCACTACTGTAAAACCTAAGATCAATGCTGGAGATATTCTGCAGACCCCGCACTCATGGATCCGCTGACACCAGCCAGACCAGTCATCTGGCTCAACCAGTTCCACCATCCCGCCCGGAAACAGAAGACAGCAAGAAAAACTCACTTCGACTCCCTATGAGTCCATCTCCAAACTGACCAACCAGCATTCCCCACTTCCTCAGCCCCTACCTGCCAAATTATCTTTAAAAACTCCGATCCCTGAATGCTCAGGGAGACTGATTCGAGCAATAATAAAACTCTGGTCTCCCGCACAGCTGGCTCTGCGTGAGTTCCTCTTTCTCCTTTGCAATCCCCCTGTCTTGACAAATCGGCGGTGTCTAGGCAGCCGGTGAGGTGAACACACTGGGCAGTTACACCAGGATTCATGAAACCGACCCAAAGCTCCTTTGTGCCAAAGCTGGAACTCACGCCTCCCACCCGCCGTCCACACGGTGACCAGCTGCCCGGTCACGTGACATTGTAGCTCTGCTGTGGCCACGGCAAGACTGTGACACACAGCGGCCCAAACGTGGGGGGCTCTTCCACGCCTGCATTACTGGACAGAAGAAGTCTGTAGGTTAAATGCCCTTGCAAATTACAGTTCCTGGACTTTAGAGTGAAAGTGCATTTTCTTGCCCTCACCACTTAAAAGCCAAAGCTCAAAACTTTGAGTTTTAAGTGAAAGTCTCAAATGATGGGATTCAATTTCTTTCCCCCTGGGTCACAGCCAAAGGGGCTGTCGTGCAGGGAGATGAGGGGCTGCCCAGGCACTCTGGGGACCTGGGGCTTTCTCTCCTCAGGACGCCCAGGGGCGCGGGCGAGGCATCAGCCGCTCTGCACCCAGGCCATTCTCCTTCCAGGGCCCTTGTGGCTGGCCGAGTGGTCCTGACATTTCCCAGACGCCGTTGCAGGGTGTTCCTGTGGTGGGGAGGGCAGCTTTTCTCCTGCGTGTGCGTGGCTTGTGAGGTGGCAAGGCTGTGTTCCCCGGACCCCTGTCTGGGAGGATCCTTTGAGGTCCAGGTTTCCAGTGACTTTCTCTGGAAAGGTTTCGCCTTAGCTTCTGCCAGAAGCCTGGGTTGCCAGGACTCCCTCAAACTAAATTTTTGGCCTGGGGCTTTTTCTGGCGTCCAGTGAGCGTGAGTTCTGGCCACACTGCTCCTGATGGGGTGGGCTTATGACTGGAATTTCCTGGGGTGACCTTTTGGGCTTTTCCCACTGCTTCCAGAGCCAAGGCGACATGCCCACTGTCTACCTCCTGGGTGGGCTTCCCCAGGTCGTCTGTGGAGCAGTTGCCTCCTTGGTCCTCCTGTGGGCAGCTCTCACGTCCCCTTGGCCTCTGGCTCCCTGTGTGCGTGGCTCACTTAAGCCAATGGAAGAAACTCAGAAACTCCACAGAGAAGTGGGTAAAATCCATGAAGACACTGTGTAGAACAAGATAACAAATGGCTCTGAAATATAGGGAAAGAGGCTCGTAGTAAAGAAATGCAAATACAAGCTAACGCGGAGATGCAATTTCTCACGTATCAGACTGGCAGCAATTCAAAAGCATGACTGCGCCCGGGGGAGGAGGCCATGGGAAACTGGCTCCCTCAGACACTGGGAGGGAAACTGTCCTTCCCCAGAGGGAGCGGAAGGTGGCGGTAGCTAACAAAATTACACGGGCTTTGCCCCTTGACCCAGCGATTCCATTTCTAGGAATTTTCCCCGAGGCGACACCTCTGCAAATAGGGAACAGTGCATGCTTGAGGGATGCAGCATGGCCTCATTTGTCGCAGTGAAACCCTGGGAACAACCTGAGCGCTCATTGCTCATTCACCGGGCGCGGCTGTGCAAACGGGAACAGCCACAGCACGGGGCATTATGTGGCTTTGGGGAGCCTGGGGAGCCTGGGGAGCCTCGGGAGCTGGGGGAGACCTCAGGGAGCCGGAGCACGGGACTACAGACAGGCTGCTCAGTTGGGCGGGAGCAGTGCCAAGGGCATCTGCAGGTGGGTGAAAACACGCACACATGCACATGCAAAACACACCACACATGCACATGCAAACCACACACAAATCACACACACACACAGGTAAACCACACACACAAATCACACACATCAGACACACTACACACGCACATGTAAACACCACACACATCACACACACATACACCATACGCACACATAAACCACACCCAAATCACACACCACACACACACATGTAAACCACACACAAATCACATACATCAGAGACACCCACATGCATGTGTAAACCACACACAATCACACACACCACATACACCATACACACACATAACCACACCCAAATCACACACCACACACACATGTAAACCACACACACAAATCACATACATCAGAGACACCACACATGCACGTGTAAACCACACACAATCACACACACCACATACACCATACACACCATAAACCACACCCAAATCACACACACCACACACACATGTAAACCACACACAAATCACATACATCAGAGACACCACACATGCACGTGTAAACCACACACAATCACACACACCACATACACCATACACACACATAAACCACACCCAAATCACACACACCACACACACATGTAAACCACACACAAATCACATACATCAGAGACACCACACATGCACGTGTAAACCACACACAATCACACACACCACACACCATACACACATAAACCACACCCAAATCACACACACCACACACACATGTAAACCACACACACAAATCACATACATCAGAGACACCACACATGCACGTGTAAACCACACACAATCACACACACCACATACACCATACACACACGTAAACCACACCCAAATCACACACACCACACACACATGTAAACCACACACACAAATCACACACATCAGAAACACCACACATGCACATGTAAACCACACACAATCACACACCACATGCACCACACATGCACATGTAGACCACACACACAAATCACACACACCACACACACATAAACCACACTCACACAAATCACATATGTCATACATACACATAAACCACACACACAAATCACGGCACACCCCACACACGCACATGTAAACCACACACACACCCACACACCACACACATCAACTATGCACACATAAATCACATATTCCCTCACTACACATGAACATATAAACTACACACAGAAATCACATAGGCAGATACACTACACATGCAAATGTAAATTACACACACAAACTACACACACAACCTATACACACAAATCGCACACACACTATACATGTACACATAAACTACACACTAAACACACACATAACACACACACAAATCACCCACATGCGCACACACTGCATATACTACACATGCACATGTGAACTACACACACACATAAACTACACACATGTAAAAACCACACACACAAAGTACACACACATAAACTACCCACACAAACTATACACACATATAAAAAACACACAAAGTACACACACATAAAAACCACATACATAAACTACACACACATAATCTATACACACAAACTATACACACACATATAAACCACACACAAACCACACACATAATCTGTACACACAAACTATACACACACATATAAACCACACACAAACCACACACATAATCTGTACACACAAACTATACACACATATATAAACCACACACACAAGCTACACGCACATAATCTATACACACAAACTATATACATACATATAAACCACACACAAACTACACACACATAATCTATACACACAAACTATAAACACACATATAAACCACACATACAAACTACACGCACAAAATCTATACAAACTATACACACACATATAAACCACACACAAACTACACGCACATAATCTATACACACAAATTATACACACACATAAACCACACACACAAACCACACGCACATAATCTATAAACACAAACTATACGCACACATATAAACCACACACACAAACTACACACACATAAACTTCACACACAAACTACATATTCATATAAATGATACACACACAAACTACACACACAGATAAACCATGCACACAAAGTATACACACATAAACTACACATACAAACTACACACATATAAACTACACATGTAAACTATGCACACACACAAACTACACACACAAAGTACACACATATAAATGACACATGCAAACTATACACAGGCACATAAACCACACACACAAACTGTACACACAATATAAACCACACACACGAGCTACCCACACATACAAACTACATACAGAAACTACACACAGAAACTACACACACACATAAATGACGCACACAAGCTACACACACATAAACTGTACACACAGACGTAAGTATGAGGGGGAGAGGGAGAGAGAAAGGGAGAGAAGAGATTGATTTTGCATAGAGAAACCCTGGAAGGAAAACCCAGAACCAGTGAACGTGTTTACCACCAGCTGGGGGGACTGGGTGCAGTGAGAAGTCGGAGAATCCTTTACATATTTTTTGACTTTTGAAACATGTAAATGTTTTCCTGTTCAGAAATGGAATTAAATCAACAAGCACAAAAAAAAATCGAACATTGAATTCAAACAGAAATCAGTGAGCCTAAAACAATGGACAGCAACAGCAGACAGAGAAAAGAATGGAAGCAGCTTTCGAAGGGGCCTCTGGCTGTGGGGACCTGCAGCTCTGAGTCGCAGGTGGGCTTTGTCGGGATGGCGGCGCTGCTGTGGTCGTCTGAAACCGCTGTCTGTGGGTGGAGGGTTGGCCACCTCCGGCAGCATGGTGATCTTCCTTGGAACCAGGACTCTTTTTCTCGCTGGGAGGCGGGAGATACAGATGTGGAACAGGAGACAGAGAAGGTTCCTGGGTGCTTGTGCTTGGATTGGAAGCGGCAGCAATAATTCATAATTCAAAAAAATCCATTTTCTGTCTCTAACCACTGAAAGGAGCTAACATCAGTGTTAACCCAGCACGTGGGGTCACACGGGTGGTTTCCGAAGCTGTGCGGCGTGATGGGTCCAGGGATCCCGAGAAGGCCTGAGTCCAGATCTGGGTTGAGGTGGGCACAGGATGAGCGGGAGTGTGGAGCATGTTGCACTAGACGGGCGGATGCACTTGAGGACAGATGGGGACACTTCAAGAGGACACAAAGGCCGGGCAGAGGGGGCTCTGGTAGCCAAATTTGGGACATAGGATGAAGAACATTGGATGAATGGTATCGGTGAGTCCACGGCGGCTCTAGAAGGAGGGAGCACTTCCTCCTAGAACAATCCAGCCAATGTGGGAGAGGCAATGGATTTGAAAGTCCCCGTTTGTGCAGTCCCCCTGGAATCAACACATTCAGGTGGAGATTAGCAGCGGACGTGGAAGTCGGCTGAGTAGCATCCCAAGGCGGGTGCCCTGTAAGCCCCAGAACCTGTAATCACAGGTCACCTTGTACGGCAAGCGGGGCTTTGCAAACGTGGCTAAGTGAGGGACCTGGAGATGGGGAGGCCACCCAGGATTATCCAAGTGGGTACTGGTGATCTTCAGGGTCCTTTTAAGAGGGAGGCAGGAGGGTCAGAGCCTGAGGAGGGGATGCAGTGATGGACGTGGAGCTTGGAGGGACGGGCTTTGGAAACGGAGGAAAGGACCACACACATGCCCAGGCACGCAGGCAGAAGGAATGCAGCCCTGCCGACACCGACCTTGGCCCGGTGTGACCCATTTTAGACTTCCGGTCTACAGAGCTGGGAGAGGACACACTTGTGTTGTTTGTGGTAATCTGTTACAGAAGCCACCGGCAACTAACTCGGGTGCCAAAGTCATTGAGTTAAGGGCTGTTGGGGAACAGGACACTCACGCTCCCAGGACCACCAGTTACAAAGGGGAGGGGGCTTACGCAGGAGCAGCTGGTGACAGTCCTTCCCCCACGACTGGATGTAGCATCACCTGGGAGGGACAGTTGACATGTACCCTGCTGTGACGGGCAGAGGACAGCATCTCCTGTGAGTGCTGCAGCCCAGAGAGCCACACCCAAATTTCATGCTGGGCCAGTCCAAGTTGTGCTGCATCCTACCGGACAGCTGGCCGGACCCTGGAGGCCAGTGGTGTCACTAAAGGAAAAGAGCTCATCTGCAGACATTCTTCCAGTGCCCTGTACTTGAGAAAACACGGAGAAAAGCCAGAATTAGGGAGGGCGGCCTCCTGGGCATGAGGGTGCTGGGCAGGTGGAGGGAGACGTATGGAATCTTCTGGTCTCCAGGCAGCTGCGCAGGGCACCGGTCAGCAGGATCAATCAAGGAGGTTCACAGCAGGATGAAGGAACCACTCCAGGGATTTCCAGCAGAGAGGGTTTGATGCAGGGAAGGAGATGGACCCCGGGACCCTGGAGCTCGCGCCCCTGCTGTGTGTCTGCTGCAAGTGCTCTGGGGGGACATAGCCCGACTCAGCATCGCCCCGGCCATGTGCCCCCAGCACCAGCCCCCAGGCCTTTTATATGCTTCTGGAATGCTGCCTCTCTCCCAGTGCCATCAGGAAAGGTTCGGGGAGCTGGGCCTCACTGGACGGCATACCCCTCCCGCTGGAACAGTGCATATGTGTTCCAACCTCCAGGGCAGCCTGACTGCAGGACGAACGCCCCCGCCCCGCAGGTGCCGGCACTTCACAGCTCACGGAACCCTTCGACCTCCCTGGCCTAGGCTGACCCACTCGGCGCCCCCAGGAGGAGATGCCGGTGCCGCCTTCAGGAGGGAAACCTGGACTCGGAGGGTGCAGTGGCTTCTCCAAGGTGGCCAAGCTGGCTGGCCCTTGCTCGTGAATCCCGAGTAGCCCCTCCTGTCACTGCCACCCTCTGCTCTCCCCGGAGGCCTGTGTGTCCTTTGTTCTCTCCTGAGGATGGCTGTGGCCTCCTTCTGTTCCTGACAGGGCCTGGTGCCCAGTGGCCCATATCAGACAGAGTTCAGGCCTGAGGGGAGGGGGCGTTTGTGCTAACAGAGGAGGCAGAGGGCAGCCTGCTAGAGTCTGGCCCTGCGGCCACCTGAGCTGTCCCCTGGGACCCGTGGCTTCATGACTCTGACCTAGTGGATGGTATCTTCATGGTCTGAGTGGGAACCAGGTTTGACCTCGGAGTGCCCGGGGCACAGAGTCCCTGTCTTCTGGAGGAAGAGACAGTCATCCCTTTTCGTGCTGACTGGCCCCAGGGCAGTTCCTGCTGTTTTGGATCCAAAGAGGGACAAGCCTGGTTGCAGAGAAGGGCTGGGCTCAGGAGAGGGAGATGGGTGGGAGGGAGGGAGGAAGGGGAAGACAAGGAGGAAAGGGAGAGAAGAGGAAAGGGGAGGCGAAGTAGGAGGAGGAGGAGGAGGGGGAGACTTAGGCACCCCTGGCATTGCTGTGGCAGACTGCCCTCAGTTTCCCCATCAGTAAATGAAGAGATGGGGTCAGGTAGCCCAGGCCCCCTCCCAGGTCTGAGACCTGTGCATCAGGCTGTCTGTGTTTGGAGGAAGCTGGGGATGGCAGCTCCCAGCCATGGGCTCGGCCTTCATTCGCTGTGCTTATTCATTCACCCAGTGAACCTCCCGAGTCCCTTCATGAGGGCAGCCTTGTGGGGACGCCATCAGGACCCAGATTCGGGCAGCACGGTGGGGACTGGGCTTGAGGCTCTGACTTCGGTCTCCGTCTCTGCCCTGTCCTGGCCCTGGGACCATGGGTGAGCTGAGGCAACTCAGTTTCCTGGTCTGTGACCCCAGGCTCTGTCCTCGCCCCGTCACCCCCCATCACAGCACAAGTTCGAGGGTGTCAGCTTGAGTGGCCTCCTGAGGGCCTTCTGGGGTTAAAGTCTTCTATCCTGAGACTGAGACTAGGGCCGGGGAGGAGGCTCAGCCCTTGTGGACTTTCTCCTCCCTCTCCATGGCTGAGTCTTGATTTATAGCTGGAAGGGCAGACAAAGGTATCCTGGTGTATACACAACCCTGCTTGGCCACATCCCAGGTCTCCTCCCTCTGCGACGCCACAGCAGGGTCGCCTTCCGAAAGCCCTCTGGATTGAGGCAGCAGGATCTGTGGTGGAACGTGCCTTGGAGTTGCCAAAGCCCCTAGGACCCCAGCACATTGACCCGGGAGCATCCCAGGGTCGTTTCTGTCTGGAGAGGAGCAGAGGCCAGGCTGCTGCGCTGGGAGGCATGTGTCACGCCTGGGAACACAGCAGGGACCCCAGGGAGGGACAGCGGCTGTTTGCTCCCTGGGCTCTGCCTGCTGGTCCTGGCAGCAGTCCTGACTGTTGCAAAGGCTGTTTTTTGGTGGCTTCCTCAGGGTCCTCGCTGTGCTCTCGGTCCCAGCACCGTCTGCTCTCTTTCCTGGTTATTCGAATGACCCGGCTCCTATTGCTGTGTCACGGGTCCCCGCCTCCCCTGAGACGGACTCTGTTCAGGCTAGACCGCCTCGAGGGACCCACTTCAGTCTATTTGTGGCAGAAAAGGTTAGCTGGCTCCTGGGAAATGTCAGGGGATAAGTCAAAGCTGGCCAGCGGCAAGGCCCAGTGACGCCCTGTCATTTTATGACTCCCTTTCCTTAATCAGTCAAAGAGAAAAACAAGCAGTGAAGGATTTTTCATGGCAACCACCAGCAGGGCAGTGTTCTCTCCCTGCCTGAGCTTGTTTTAAGAGGAGGGGTCTGGCCAGAGGGTGCTGACCCTGGCCCCAGAGGGCAGGGGTCGAGTGTCCTGGAGTGTGACTCCCAGGCACCTGGGCTTGGGTTGGGCCACTGGAGCAGGCGCAGCTAATCTGGCCAATCTACTCCTTCACACTCATGGAGCAAATGGGGTAACAACCCAGAGAGGGGCAGACCAGGAAGCGAATTTGTAGAGCCTGACCCTCTGAGAGAGCTCTCAGAAGGATACTAGTCTTCTAAACTGGAAACTTATTTATATAATAATAATAATGTTTATAATAATAACTTATTATTAATTCCTTCACTATCCACCCACCCACTTACTCACCCACTTACCCATCTGTCCATTCAACTCATCCGCGCCCGCATCCAGCCAGCTTCCATCCTTTCATACATCCATCCACTCACCCGTCCACCCGTTCAGCCGGCCGGCGGCAGCACCCACCCAGCCGCGCACGCAGGCAGGCAGCCAGGCACCCAGCCAGCCAGCGACCCAGGCAGCGACCCAGCCAGCCAGCGACCCAGGCAGCACCCCAGCCAGCCACGCAGGCAGCCAGCGACCCAGGCAGCCACCCACCCAGCAGCAGCGACCCAGGCAGCGACCCAAGCCAGCGACCCAGGCAGCCACCCAGCCAGCCACGCAGGCAGCCATCTACCCATTCATCCACCCATCCATCCATCTACCCATTCATCTACCCATCCATCCATCTACCCATTCATCCACCCATCCATCCATCTACCCATTCATCCCCCCATTCATCCATCTACCCATTATCTATCCATTCATTTATTTACTCACTCACCCATCCACTCATCCATTCATCCTCTCTTTCTTTCATCATCCATCCATCCACCCATCCATCCATTCATCCACATATTCATCCACCCATTCATTTATTCACTTATCTATCCATCCATCCACCCATCCATCCATCCATCCCCCTGTTCATCCACCCATTCATTTATTCATCCATCCATCCACCTATTCTATTCACCCACCTATCCATTCATCCTTTCTTTCTTTCATCATCCATCCATCCATCCATCCATCCACCCACCTGTTGTATTCACCCACCTATTCATTCATTCACTCACCCATCCATCCACCCATCCATCCTCCCTTTCTTTCATCACCCACCCACCCATTCATTCACTCACCCATCATCCATCCACCCAGCCAGCCAGCTTCCATGTCTACATCCAACTACTCATTCAGCCATTCACCCACCAACCTAACTAAACTTGTTTCCTCCCATGTAACCCAATACTTATCCACCCATCCATCTGTCAACCTACCCAATCACCCCATAACACACCCACATCCATCCCTTTACCCAAATTTCTGTACACATACTTATCTACCTCTCCTGTACCCATATACCCATGACATCCACTCACCCATTCATGCATGATCCTCCTGCACATTCACTCACTTACCCATTGACTTCTTCACCTACTTATCCACTACTCCCCATTCACCCATACACGCATAAAACTTCTATCCATCCATTCTTTCCACCTACTCAAACAACCACCTATCAACCCATCTACCCATCAGACTGTGGTCCACCCACCCATCCATCCACACATCTACCCATCTACCCACCCACCCATCCATCCTCTATGGGTGGGTATCTATCTATCCATCTATCTATCTATCCATCCATCCATCCATCCATCCATCCATCCATCCATCCATTCATCCAAACACCACACATCACTGGTATGACCTTAGAAGCTTTGTCCACAGATTCCCACTCAGCTTTGAGATTTGGATCATCCAAATTTGCTTCCTGTGCTGCCCCTCTGGGCTGTTTTCCCATGTGCTTCATGAGTGTGAAGGAGTATATCAACCAGATTAGCTGTGCCTGCTTCAGGGCTCCAGCCAAGTTTGGGTACCTGGGAGCCACCCTCCAGGTCTCACCAGGAACACTATGCCAATCATGGAGAAGTTTGATAAATGTAAACCCATTTGAACCCCCTGGGTGGGGTTTATAGATGTGCATGAAAGGAATGGGATCAAATTCTATATGGGGTCAAGGGCTCAAAACCAAATTCTAAGATCTGGAGTCCCTGTAACAAAACATAAATAGGTTTCTGCAAGTCCCGTCTGTGTGGTAGATGAAAATACCATTAGCACACTGACTGATAATGCTAGTATTTTCTAACCTCCAATTACCTAGATAATGCTTCCCAAATCTCTTGGTTGGTTCCTTAGTGAAAAAACATGTTTAAACCCAAGGGAATATTTAGAATTAGGTGCAGAAATGTTTTATGGTATCAACTTTCGGTATTCATAGTTTTGTGTGAAGGAATCTGGGTATGTTTGGTATTATAAGCATTTGTGATGTTTAAGAGATTTGGGGTTATTAGAAGGACAGGCCAGCCTTTTAATTAAAGTTTGAAATGTATACTTAATTACTCGAATTAGACTTATGACTATCAGTTGAAATCATAAAGTTTATGTAGGATGTTGGGACATTTAAGAGAATCTAAGTTTCATCATATTAAGAAGTTATGTTTTTAAATTTGAAGGAACTACTTAATTTGGGAAGATTTGTCAGGCAAGATCTAATATATTAAGTTTGTTAATGTAATTAAGTTTTTGATGGTGTTTTATTAAGTAGTAAGACCTGCTGCTAATGATAGAACTTTTAGAAAGAGTTTTGAGATTTCTTAAACTTATGATGATAATATTTGTAGATTCAGCTCAATAGTTTAAGGGAGAAAAACATACGTTTCTGATTTTGTATCATTAGTACATGCAGATTTTAATTTTTTAAAACCCAAAGTAATTTCTGAATAATCTATCATATGCGCAAAAAAATGCCTTTGGGGACATAAGATAAATATCACATTAGCACCATGCCAACTTATTCTTCCATCCATCCATCCATCCATCCATCCATCCATCCATCCATCCATCCACTCACTTATTTACCCTTTACTCTCCCTTCTCTCTATCCTGCTATCCACCTGTCCTTTAACATTCCCACCTACCCACCCATTTATTCATCCATCCATCCATCCATCCATCCATCCATCCATCCATCCATCTGTCCATCCGTCAGTCCGTCCATCCATCCATCACCCACCCACCCACCCATCCACTCATCATTCACCTACCCATTTCCATCCTCCAATCATCCATCCATCCATCCATCCATCCATCCATCCATCCATCCATCCATCCATCCATTTATCTACTTGTCCGTTCATCCATCAACCTATCTACCTAGGAAATATTTATTAGAGGACCTAGTAGGCAGCAGACACTAGAAAAAAACTACCTACACCTAAAGGGGAGCTGCTTCTGGACCCACAGACTTTCCTGACTTCTCGTTGTTGGGAGAGACTGGCCCTGTCCCTATGCTCTGTCATTTTTCTGTGACTTTGCCATCTTGTCCCCTACAGTGATCTGGTGATCATGAGCACAGTGGTTAGTGTGTGGGCTATGGTACCAATGGCTTGGGTTCAAATCCCACCCCCACCACTTTCTCACTGGATGACATTGGTCCATGGAGACAAAGGAGCACTGACCTCTTAGGCTCCTGGTAAGGGCCATGGGTCAGTGAGTGTGGGTGTGTGTGGGAGCAGAGCCTGGACTGTGGCCTGCCCCTGCCAACACTGCCTGTGATGAGCTGCAGCCAGGCATCCTGCTAGATGCTGTCTCATCCCGACATGTGTGTGCATTAAGGCGGGGTAGCCTCTCGGGGTTCTGGACACAGACCAATGTCCTACTGCAGCTGTGAAGAGAGCTAAGTGGAGCTGAATGTGTTGCTCTGGGAAATGAAGAGAAGGGAGTAGCTTTCCATGGTGAACAGCCTCTGCCTCACCAAAGGGAATCCAGTCTCCCCAGGGGCTTTCCTCTAAGCTCTCCCTGCACTGCCCTCAGGGCCTGACAGGGCCAGGTCTGGGCTGCAGGGACTGACCAGGAATAAATGAGCTGGCCTTGGAAGGCACAGTAGACAGCCCATCCCCATAGCTCCTCCCTGGGAGCACAGGGTGCAGGCCTGGGGAGAGGCTGTTTGTGTCCCCAACGTGGGTCCCTGAGGTAGGGCCCAGCCCTGGCTCCAGATGGGGCTTGAGAATCAGCCATCTTCCCTGTGTTCTGTGGGGCTGCCCTGGTCCTGCGGCCCCACAGCCCCTGTGGTCACGTTAAATGCTTTCAGCTCCAGGTTTACCTGAGACCCTCTGCCTGCCTGTCTGAAGTCTGCTGCCCTGTGGCATGGGGAGCTCCCACTGTCCCCATCCACTGCCACCTGCCAAGCCCATGGCCCCTCTGGTGCCAGGAGCCTGCTGGTCACTCTGCCTGCCCTCTGGGCAGCCTGGTGGGGATGGTCCCCTGGATGATCCCTGGATCCTCAGAGCCTGCCCCTGCCCCATCCAGCTGCCTCCTCCAGGCTCTCACAGTGGGCAAGGCTGGTCCCACATTACATTCTAGAATAGGACCAGGCACAGGCCGCTGGTGGTAGGGGTGGAGAAGGGGGAGCGTGGTGCAGGTACCAGGCAAAGCCTGTTTCCTGCCGTGGGGCTTGGGCAGGTGCAGAGCCAGCCAGTCTGAGATTCTTCTGTAAAGGAAGGGGACCAATATGTCCCCAAAGGGGGCTGGGGTGGGGGGAGCTGGAGTCTGAGTCAGTGGGGACAGGGGCACACTGGAGGGTGATCAAAGCAGTTTCTCCCATTTCTGTGACCAGGGCTGTGCCACGCCTTGGAGGAGAAGGGGTTCCTGCCTGGGCTCCTTCCTGGGCTCCTGTAAGAGGAGGTGCAGTGGGGGGACTGGTCAGAGACGGTGGGGGCCCTTCTGGTGCAGGGAGGTGTCTGCCAGGCACAGCCGCAGGGCCTCTGTGGCCATCACAGGTGCAGCCCCGTGTGTGACTCAGCCAATAGATGGCTTCAGGGAGGGCTCTGGCCCCTGCGTTTCTGGTCTCCCGGCAGCCTGGTCCCAGAACTGGGCTCACCCCTGGTCCCTCTGCACTTCTGCACCCGGACTCTCTCTGCACAGGGCCAGACAGACCCTCCCCGACCACTGGGCAGAGCAGGGCATCCTTGTAAACAATATGATTTTATTGCCATAATGCGAATGGCACACACGAATGGTAATGTGAGCTCCTGGAGCGACACGCTATTGCCACCGCCCCAGAAACTTCCTGGGTTCCTTCCCTCTCCCCTTGGGAACCACTCACCTGACTTTTGGGTTAATCATTTTCTGCCATTTTGTTCCAATTTTCCCACCCATGTAGGCACTCCTAAACAGGTGTTTAGTTTTTGTCTGTGTTTTAATGCTACCTGATGGGATCGCATCCTGGGAATGCTTCCATGGCTTGCTTCTATTGCTCAGCCTAGGCTTGACGATTCCTCTTTGCAGTTGTGTGTAGCTGTCGCTGTTCATTTTCCTGGCTGTGTAGTATTCCATGGTACACCTGCACTACTGAAGAAATGCTGCTGTGACCACTGTAAACATTGGAACCATCTTTTCCAAGCAGGTATTTACTGAAAATAGCCAGAAATAGAGCTACTTTGCCAGCAGTCTGGACAGCTTCAACTTTACTAGATACTGCTGAATGATTTTCCAAAGTGCACACCCAGCAGCGACCTATAAAAGGTACTGCTGCTCCACATCCTTGTCAACACTGGGTTTTGTCTGAATTTAACATTTTTAAACTTTTTTTTTTTTCCTTATTAGAGATGGAGTCTTGCTATGTCACCCAGGCTGGCCGGGAACTTGTGGGCTCAAGCAATTCTCCAAGCTTCCTGAGATTTTACCATTTTGATGATTTGCATTTCCTTGGGAGGGAATGAGGTTCTGCATCTTTGCTTGTGTGTATTTGCCATCTGGATTTCCTTTTATGTGAAGCACCTGTTCAAGTCTTTTGTCCGTTAAATATTTTTTGTTTTTTGGTGAATAGTTACAGAGTTCTTCATATATTTCCTAAGTGACTCTTTGCCAATTATCCGTCCTGCAGGCATCTTCTCCCAGTGTGTCTTATCTTTCCATTTCGATGTGGTGTCTGATGAACAGAAAGTAGTACTTTTCAATGAAGTCCAATTAATTCCTCTTTTGCTTTATGGCTTGTGTCCTTTGTGTCTTGCTTAAGGAATGTCTCCTTACTCTGAAGTCAGAAGATTTTCTCCTTTATGCCTTTCCAAAAGATCTGTGGGTTCGTCTTTCCTATTTAATCCACCTGGTATTGATTTTTGATTTATAATTATTTTTTCTTGGCATTGACTTTTGTGGACAGTGCAGAGCAGGAGTGTAAGTAATATTGTTCCCTCTATGGATAATCAGTTCTCCAAACTGATTTTAAATGGGACTGTCTTGTCCCCATCGATCTGCCTCTCTCCTCCAGCAGCCAGGCCTGCCCTGTGTCCATCTGGTATGCTTTACCTGTGCACCGAAACCTAACTGTCTGCTTTGCTGAGGCTTTAAGGGAAATCTTAGGGAACAGAAAGACCAACCTTCCCACTTTTTGTTCTTCATTAAGAATATTTTGGCTATTCCTGGCTCTTTTTTAAAAAGTTAAAAAAGATCTTTATTGGACACCAGAATCAGAATAGGTTCATAGCGATGCCTGCTCTAATTCCATGTACATTTTAGAATCATCTTGTTAAAGTCTAACACACACATACATGCACACATATGCACACACGTGCACACATGCATGCACATGCATGCACACACATGCACACACATGCACGTGCACACACATGCACACACATGCACATATATGCATGCACATACATGCATGCACACGCATGCACTGCACGCACACATGTACACACATGCATGCACACACATGCACATATGCGCACACACATGCACATGCACGCACACACATGCACACGCATATGCACATGCACACACCACTTGAGATTGTGATTGGCATTGTAGTGGCTCTACAAATCATTTTGGGGAAAAATTGGTATCTCTGTAATATTATTGAGTTTTCCAATCCATGTATGTGTTTATTTTTTGAAAACAAATATGTTTTATTTCTCCACTTATTTAGATCTTCGTTAATGACATGCAGTAAAATTTCATATTTTTTCTCTGTGTATCTTGCACGTATTTTGTTAGGTTTATTCCTCGATGCTTCTTGCCATCTGTCCTGCTGTAATAGTCTCTGTGATGGTTAATTTTATGCCAACTTGGCTGGGCCACAGTGCCCAAGTACTTGGTCAGGATGTTGCTGTGAGGCTGCTTTTCAGATAAGATTCACAGTGAAATCAGCTGACCTTCGGGGGGCAGAAGGCTCGCCATAATGTGGGTGGGTCTCGTCCAATCAGGTGAAGGCCTGACTAGAACACAGGCCGACCTCCCCAAGGGAAGAGGGAATTCTGCCAGCAAGTGGCTTTTGGACTCAAACTCCAACTGCTCCCTGAGTCTCCAGACTGTCGGCCTGCCCTGCAGACTTTGGACCCACTACGCCTCCACAATTGTGTGGGCCAATTCCTTAAAAAAAATCAATAATCAAGGCCAGGTGTGGTGGCTCGCACCTGTAATCCCAGCACTTTGGGAGGCCAAGGCGGGTGGATCACGAGGTCAGGAGTTCGAGACCAGCCTGGCCAACATGGTGAAACCCCATCTCTATTAAAAATACAAAAATTAGCTGGGCATGGTGGCGGGCGCCTGTAATCCCAGCTACTTGGGAGGTTGAGGCAGGAGAATTGCTTGAAACTGGGAGGTGGAGGTTGCAGTGAGCTGAGGTTGCACCACTGCACTCCTGCCTGGGTGACAGAGCAAAACTCCATCTCAAAAAAAAAAAAAAAGTCAATAATCTCTCTGTGTACACAAACACATGCACACACACACACACGTGCACATGCGTACACACACAGGCACATGCAGGCATGCACACACACACACGTGCACATGCGTACACACACAGGCACATGCAGGCATGCACACACACACATGTGCACATGCGTACACACACAGGTACATGCAGGCATGCACACACACACACGTGCACATGCGTACACACACAGGCACATGCAGGCATGCACACACACACGTGCACATGCATACACACACAGGCACATGCAGGCATGCACACACACACACACGTGCACATGCGTACACACACAGGCACATGCAGGCATGCACACACACACACATCTTGTTGGTTCTGTTTCTCTGGAGAATCCTAACTAATGCAGTATCTTTTTTGTTTTTGTTTTTTTTGAGACAGGGTCTCACTGTGTTACCCAGGCTGGAGTGCAGTGGCACAATCTCGGCTCACTGCAGCCTCTGCCTCCTGGGTTCAAGCGATTCTTGTGCCTCAGCCTCCCAAATAGCTAGGACTACAGGTGTGTGCCACCAGGTCCAGCTAATTTTGTATTTTTAGTAGAGATGGGGTTTCACTTTGTTGGCCAGGCTGGTCTTGAATTCTTGTCCTCAAGTTATTTGCCTACCGGGGCCTCCCAAAGTGCTGGGCTTACAGGTATGAGCCACCATGCCCAACCCTAATACAGCGTTGTTTAAAAAGTTATATTTTCTATTTTTTTTTGTTGCTCATATATGGCAATACAACAGATGTTTGCATTTTGGTTTGTATCTGGCAAACCTGCCAAACTTATTAACCCAAATGCTTTATTTGCAGCTCCTTCTGAATTATTCTTGACAGAATCAGAGAGACCTGTGGTCAGCCACCCTCTTTCCAGACTTTACTCTGAATTTTCCTCTCTCTCCTTCTGGGAGTCAACGTGGATGTGTGCCAGACCCTTTCTGCCAGCTTCCCCTCCTCCCATTTTCTCCTCCGCACTTTCTGTCTGACTTCCGGTGCTGCATAGAGGACAGCTTCCACTTCTTCCAGGCTCATCCATCCTCTCCTCTGCTGTGTCTGCTCTGCAGTTAAATGCATTCATTGCCTTTGAATTTCAGTTATGTATTTTCATTCTAGGAGATCTTCTCAGGGTGGGCGTAGTTATTTTTCGAATGTTTTTGGTCCTTTAATTTCTTGTCCTCTGTGTGTGATAAGGCCATTATCTGATTATCTGAATTCCTTTTTTCTTGAGTCAGTCTCGCTCTGTCACCCAGGCTGGAGTGCAATGGGGCGATCTTGGCTCATTGCAACCTCTGCCTCCCAGGTTCAAGCAATTCTCCTGCCTCAGCCTCCCAAGTAGCTGGGACTACAGGTGCATGCTACCATGCCTGGCTGACTTTTGTATTTTTAGTAGAGACTGGGTTTAACCACATTGGTCAGCCTTGTCTCCAGTTCCTGATCTCAGGTGATCTGCCAGCTTCAGCCTCCCAAAGTGCTGGGGGTCCTGTGGTACAGAAGGGATCTGTGTTTACTTCTGCTGTGTTCCTGGAGGCCCTGTCAGTCCCTACTGAACTCTACCCTGAGCTCTTGGAATAAAGCTTCTTTGTCAGTTTATCAATACTTTAAAGAAATGTTCACATCTTACCCAGGATTTATTTTATTTGATTTTGTTGTGTGGGAGGCGTGAGTAAAGGTCATGGCCTGCCATAGCATAGGAAAATGGAAGCCGTAGACCTTGTTTAAAAGGAGGCGTCGTATGTGAGGAGTTTCCCGTTCCTTAGGTTGTGGGTGAAACTGTGCTCAGAATAGCCCAGATGGCTCTGCCAAGGCGGGAACCACAGATGAGGGTCCCAGATGAGACTTCCGGCTTTCCTGCCGTGTGTGTGCCCAGGTGGTTCTCACAGGACACTGCCAACAGCAACAACAAGGAACACAGCCGCAGCAGCGGGGGCCCTGGGCAGGCAGCCTGCCCTCACTCAGGCCACTATGTTCCTGTCTAAGTGTGTGGGAGCCTGGAGCTGCCATCACTGCTGCTTTATAACTGTGGACACCGAGGTTAAACAGTTTGCCCCTGGTCCCCAGGCTGAGATTTGGCTGGGCTGGGCCGGCTCAGCCCCTGCAGGGTTCTCACCTCTGCACCTACCTGAACTTTCCTCTCATTCTCAGCTTCTGGTGAAAATGGAGCTTCTGCCCCCAGGGCCCGGGCCTGGCAGGCCTTCCCTGAACACCCAGCACAGAAACAAGAGGCAGAAAGGTCTCAGCAGTGGGCAGTAAAGATGTCACATCCACCTGGCCAGGCCACTGTGGTCTTTGGAGATGGCCGTGGCCTCACTCTCAGGGAGCTGGGAGCTGCTGGGTGGGCCCCACCTCATGGCTGCTTGTAGCAGAAGGAGGGAGAGAATTTGAGACGCGGCAGAGGCCTGAATCCAAGGAAGTTCCTCAGAAAGTGCAGGGCCCCTCGGAAACAGGGGCCCCTCGGAAACAAGAGCCCCTCAGAAGCAAGGGCCCCTCAGAAACAAGGGGTCCTTGGGTCCTCCCGGCTGCGGAGAAAGCCTGGCCCAGCCTGCCACGCTCTTGGAGCAGGCAACTTCTGAGGCTTCCATACTCCACTCCCAGGCCTGGCACTCCTGGCCTCCCTGGAGGGCACAGGTCAGGAGGGGGCCCAGGCATCACTGGCTGCCTGCCTACCTCCTCACAAGAGGAGGAGGCCTGGGCCCAAGGTGGCCATGACCAGCCAACCCTGGACTCCTATGGGCAGCACTTGCTCTGCCACCTTTCCTTGTCACAGGGGCAAAGGGGCACAGGCCAGGCCAGAAGGGTGGAGTGTGAGGGGATCATGGCTTTAGAGCTGAGAGACACTGGGGTGGTGGATTAATGTCGGCAGGGTTGGAAACAGAATCAGAAAGCAGGCCCAGGAATTACCTCATGTGGAACATGTAGATTTCCAGGTGCACCTGTACTCCCAGATGAGACTTCCTGGTGCACCTGTACTTCCAGATGGGACTTTCTGGTGCACCTGCACTCCCAGGTGAGACTACCTGGAGCACCTGCACTCCCAGGTGAGACTTCCTGGTGCACCTGTACTTCCAGGTGAGACTTTCCGGTGCACCTGCACTTCCAGATGGGACTTTCTGGTGCACCTGCACTCCCAGGTGAGACTACCTGGTGTACCTGTACTTCCAGGTGAGACTTTCCGGTGCACCTGCACTCCCAGATGAGACTTCCGGGTGCACCTGCACTCCCAGGTGAGCCTTCCTGGTGCACCTGCACTTCCCGGTGCAGACTTCTTGGTTCATCTGCACTCCCTGGTGAGAATCCCTTGTACATCTGCACTTCCTGATGCACCTGCACTTCTAGGTGAGACATTCTGCTGCATCTGCATTTATGGGTGAACTTCCTGGTGCACCCACACTTCCTGGTGCGAATCCCTTGAGCACCTGAACTTCTAGGTGGAACTTCCTGGTGCACCTGCGCCTCCAGGCACAGACTCTCAGGTGAATTTCCAGGCAGAAGATACCTAGGCTGCATTCCACAGGTGTCTGGCTTTTTTTGACCTTGGACCTTGAGTGCTGTCCTGGGAGGTAGGCTTTTCCAGGGTCTGTAAGGATTGGGTTGGGTGGACAGACATGGTAGTGGCAGGTGCAGAGGAGGGGCATGCAGACATTTGACATGGAGGGGGAGGACAAAGCCACCTGACCAAAGGTATCCCAGTCTCAACACAGCCAGGAAGCCTAGAATATGTGGAGGGGCAGCAGTGTGGAGGGTCTCCTCTCCCCCGCCCCTACTGCCCCGCCGCCCCTGTTTGGAGGTGAGCACCTGGCTGATGCTGCTCCCTCTCCTGGCCTGGCTCCGGCTCCTAAGCTGTCCTGTGGCTCTGCCTTCCCACTGGACTTGTCCCCAGGGAGGAGAGCCCTGGCACAGTGACAGGAAGGTCTGGGGCTGCCAGATGGCCCATCCCTCAAGTCACCTAATACAGGGCGTCTGGCTGGCACCTGGGTCTCTGGGGTGTGTGTTAGTGCAGTTCAGCGAACCCCTCTCCTTTGTGGTGGGGTTTCTCAGTGCGCCAGGCTAGGAGACCCTCCCTGGGGAGGGCGCCAAGCAGTGCCACCTGGGGTGGGGGCGTCGGCCAAGCCTCAGCCCCTAAGTCCATGGCGTGACAGCTAGAGACATCCCCCTTGGGTGAATGTGTTGTTTTGTTTTCTTAGTTATTTTAGAGAAAACACTCCCTGAACATGCCACATGCAGAGGATGCTGGGTATTAGGCCACCTTTGCTGGACAGCTCCAGGTAACTGCATTTGCTCTGCCAATGTTGACTTTTTAAAAACAGAAAACACATATAGGCAAATCCATCACACACACATGCACAGAGTCGACAATGTTGGCTCACAAGTAGAGCTCTTAGTCTGTTTATATTTAATGCAATTACTGATACACTTAAGTTTGGAGCTGCTGCTTTATTTTGTGCATACTATTTGTTTGCAGATTCTGTGTATAACTTCTTTCCTTTCTTGCTTTCTTTTAGATGATTTTCCCCAGCTTTCCTTGAGGATTTTCAAGCAAACAGACATGTTGAAAGAATAGACAAGGACCACTTGCATGTCCTCAGTTAGATTCACCAACTGGCAATGTTTTGCGTTGTATGTATACACGTACATGTCTGTGTATACACATACACACATACAGTCACGCATCGCCCGATCGCAGGGATGGTTCTGAGCAAGGCGCTGTTAGGCGATTTCGTCGCCGTGTGAGCATCATAGTGTGAACTTACTCAAACCCAGATGGCACAGACGCATCGCCTCCCACACGCCTGGGCTGCATGGCAGGACCTCCTGCTCCTGGGCTACAAACTGAGGCAGGGTGGTACTGTACTGAATGCTGCAGGCCACTGTAACACAACGGTAAGTATTTGTGCATCTAATCATACCTAAACATAGAAACAGTGTAGTAAAAATACGATATGAAAGATAAAATACAGTACACCTGTACAAGTTCTGCTCTGTTCTAATCTTTTGGGGCCACCATTGTATATGCTCTCTGTTCCTGCCAGAAGTGCTGTTATGTGGCACATGACTGTATATGGAAACACACACACACATCCATACATAAGCATATGCATACATACATATATACATGTATATACACGTGCATATAATACATGTATATGTCTGTCAATTGCTATCCAATGTGAATTCCATAAATTTACACCCCTACCAGCAGCATTTGGATATTTGAGGTGTCACACATCCTTGCCAGCACTGGATATTATAGCGGCTTTGAGATTTTGCCAACCTGGTGGGTGTGAAGTGTATCTTGTTGTGGTTTTAATTTCCATTTCTCTAATTATGCAGAGGCTGAGTGCCGGGCTTCCTCTCCTGCGAAGAGCCTGCCAACTTGCGGGCTGTCAGCCTCACTGTGGGTGCTGGTGGCGTGCCTGCCTGCACGGCCCTTGCCTCTCTTAGTCTGCAGGGTCTCCACTCCTGAGTTCCGGGAAACAAGGTACCGATTTCAGCACTGCACCTGAACCTTGTTTACTGATTTACAGCTGGAAGTGAGGGCCTGAGGGATCCTCCTATGGAATTGTATGACTCGGCATCTTTTTGTTTGCAAGCAGCAGCATCGCAGCCTAAGCGAATCTATTGGCTTCTTCAACAGACCAATCCGATGGAAGTGGTGGTTTTGGGTGAGGGATGCTCCAGGGGCTCTCCATGATGTCCCTAAGCTCCTTTAACCTCTGGGCACTGCTTCTGCAGGACTGGCTTTGTCTTAGGGCTGGTTCCCCTGCATTCTAGAGCTGGTTGTGGGCAACTCTTACTGCCTATGGGAGGACTGCACTGCCTTAGATCACATGTATGTCCCTGACTCTCTGTGGTCAGGGGATAGAATATTCAGATTGGGGTGGAGCCAGCTTCTCCTAAACCACATGGATCTCCAAACGGAAGTCAGAGCAGATGGGAAGGGGGAGCAGACGTTGAGCTCAATCAATGAACACCCACCTTGGGAGTCGCAGCATGGAGGGTTTGATGACTGCCACACTGGCTGCTCAGCACTCCTCACTTTTGGGCGTATGCCTGTGAACCAGATGGCAGCACCTTCCGAAAATCGGCTCTGCGGATAATTGGAGGATTTTTTAAATTATGAAAATGTTCATACTGGAAGAATAAATGGAGAATAGCATATGAAAACCTGTATCTCTCCCACTTAGGTGCAACAATTATTAGCATATTGCCATGTGTCTCTCTTTCCTTCCTCTAAAGTTTCTCTGAGCATTTCACAATGAGTTCGAGGCACTGTGACACTTTGCTCCCAATCCTTTCACTTGCATATTTGTTATAAACAAGGACTTTTTTTTTTTTTTTTTTTTTTGAGACGGAGTCTCGCTCTGTCGCCCAGGCTGGAGTGCAGTGGCCGGATCTCAGCTCACTGCAAGCTCCGCCTCCCGGGTTTACGGCATTCTCCTGCCTCAGCCTCCCGAGTAGCTGGGACTACAGGCGCCCACCACCTCGCCTGGCTAGTTTTTTGTATTTTTTTAGTAGAGACGGGGCTTCACCATGTTAGCCAGGATGGTCTCGATCTCCTGACCTTGTGATCCGCCCGTCTCGGCCTCCCAAAGTGCTGGGATTATAGGCTTAAGCCACTGCGCCTGGCCAAACAAGGACATTTTCTACAGAACCACAATACCATGATCACATGTAAGGAAATTAGGAATCAGTTCTCAAATATTATCTAATATCCTGTCCAGATTAAAAGTGCCCAATGATCCCTACATGTCTCTTATAGCTATGAGTTTGAACCAAGACTTAACCAAGTTTCATGCACTGCCTCACCTGTCTCTCAAACTAGAAAAGTTCCTGTTCCTTCTAGATTGAAAGTTTTAGATTAAAAGCATAGTTTGTTGACATTTTTTCCCTGACTTTTCCTCTCGAAGGTCTGTGTCTTGAATAGTGCCCACAGCTTGTGTCCTTCTGTTTCCTCACGACAGGCTCAGCTTGTTCCTCTGTCTCCCTGTCTTTTCTGTAAATTGAAATTTAGGTACGAATCCTTCATAAGGATTCACTTAATGCTCCATAAGTAAGCTAATGTTCTTCGTACTGCTAAGCTTTATGCTGCTGTGCTTCAGGACCATGTGACAGGTTATTACATTTGTTTTTCATCACATTTCCCATCTTTTCCTCCATCTTCTGATCATAATTGAGCATTTTAATTATTCCATTATATGTCCTCTATTGACTTACTGATGCCTCTTTAAAAACCTTTTTAGAGGTTTTCTTATGGTTCACTATATATATGTGTGTATATATACATATATAGATATATAAATTTATATATACATATATAAATATATACATATATAGATATATGAATATATATAGATATATAATTTTTTTTTTTTTTTGAGACGAAGCCTCATTGTATTGCCCAGGCTGGAGTGCAGTGGTGTGATCTCGGTTTACTGCAAGCTCCGCCTCCCGGGTTCACACCATTCTCCTGGGACTACAGGCACCCGCCACCATGCCCAGCTAATTTTTTGTGTTTTTAGTAGAGATGAGGTTTCACCATTACCCAGGATGGTCTCGATCTCCTGACCTTGTGATCCACACACTTTGGCCTTCCAAAGTGCTGGGATTACAGGTGTGAGTCACTGCGCCCAGCCCACAATATGTATTTTTAAGCAGTCTGAACATACCTTAAAATAATATTGT
The DNA here is from genome assembly GCF_007565055.1 of Rhinopithecus roxellana. Classification (NCBI taxonomy): domain Eukaryota; kingdom Metazoa; phylum Chordata; class Mammalia; order Primates; family Cercopithecidae; genus Rhinopithecus; species Rhinopithecus roxellana. Next base: position 131,059,290 of record NC_044550.1, read on the forward strand.
ACTTCTTCAAGTGTAGTATAAGGACCAGTATATATGGAATTCCTCCCTCCTGTTTCTGTGTCGTTTTTATCACACACTTCACTTTGACATATGCCACAAGAATACAAGAAATTATTATAATCTTCCTTTTAAACAATCATCTTTTAGAGAAATTAAATTTAAAAATGATTTTATTTTGTCTTCAATTTCCACTGTCTTCATTTCTTTTTCTAGATTCAAGTTTCTATCTATATAATATTCCTTCCATTTGGAGAACTTTCACAGTTTTTGTGTAGAGTGGGTTTTCTGGTAATGAATTTTCAGCTTTTTTTTTTTTTTTTTTTTGGAAGTCTTCATTTTTCACTCAGTTCTTAAAAAAGAAATCTCTCCATTGTCTTTTTGCTTGCATGGTTTCTGATGAGAAGTCTGTGGAAATTTTTATCTTTGTTTCTCGGTAGATAATGTAGATAATGTATCTTTTTCCCCATCCGGCTTCAAGATTGTCTTTGTCGTTCGTTTGTGGTGGTTTGAAGATGCGTCCAGGTGTGGATTTTCCTGATGTTTATCCTTCTTGGTGTTCTCTGGGCTTCCTGAATCTGTGGTCTGGTGTCTGTCACTCATATTGGAGACTTTTTTTTTTGAAATGGAGTCTCACTCTGCCGCCCAGGCTGGAGTGCAGTGGTGCCATCTCGGCTCACTGCAAACTCTGCCTCCCGGGTTTACGTCATTCTCCTGCCTTGGCCTCCTGAGTGGCTGGGACTACAGGCGCCCGCCACCACACCTGGCTAATTTTTTGTATTTTTAGTAGAGATGGGGTTTCACTGTGTTAGCCAGGATGGTCTTGATCTCCTGACCTCTTGATCTGCCTGCCTCAGCCTCCCAAAGTGCTGGGATTATAGGCGTGAGCCATTGCGCCTGGCCCATGTTGGAGAATTTTTAGCCATTAGGTCTTCAAATACTTCTTCCAGCCTCTTCCCTGTGTCTTCTCCTTCTGGAACTCCACTACATGTATGTTAGGCCATCCAATGTTGTTCCAGGCTCTTCCCACATGCCCCTGCCCTCTTCCAGGGTGGTGCCACGGTTAGCATGTGTGTCTGACCCTCTCCCAGGGTAGAGCTTTTTCTTTTTTCTGTTTTCCTCTCCCAGCTTTCAGGAATTCCTACCAGTGACAGAGGCTCAGATTTTTGTGTTGTTGTTGTTTTTCTTTGCAGACTTTGTTGGGTAGAGAGTGGGGATGGGTCTGGGTAGAGTTTTGGGGGTAAATGTGTTTCCTTCCACTAGTACCCCAGGTAAAGCTTCCCTAGGATTTTCCTTGTGTCTTCCCTGGGAGCCGTTGGTGGGATCCTTGGAAGAAAAGCTTCTAGAGGGTAAGAACCTCCCATGCCTGTGGCCCCACGTGTCACACTCCCATGCTTATCCATGCTTGGCCTTTAGTAAATCCTTAAACATTTCTACCCAACATAGATCTATATCTACCAGCGTGTAATAGATTCAGTGGCATCTGCCCCAGGTGAGAACATGCTCAGGTCCTGTTTCTTCCTGGAAGCCTATTTTTCTCCAGATTTTGGCTTGCTTGTTTCCCCTGTGGCTCCATTTCTCTGAAGGCCTGATGAAAAATCATTGACTTGCAGTTTCTCAGCTTTTCTTCTTATTGTAAGGGCTGAAGCAAGGCTCTTTCTGCTCTCTTCAAGCTGAAACTGGAAATCTGCTTTTGAAAGGTGTCTTTGTGGGATGCAGGATTCTAGGCTGACGATACTTTCAGTCTGCAAAGATGTCATCCATTGTCTCCTAATTGTTTCTAATGAGAAACTGGAGGTATTTCTTTTCTTCCTCTCCTACATGTCACATTTAAATTTTCTCTGGCTGCTTTTCAGATTGTATTTTTGTTTTTGGTTTTCAGTATTTGTTATAAAGTGCCCTGGTGTGTTGTGTATGGTGTGTGTCTCTCTGTGTGAGGGGTGTGTGCAGGCACATATTTGTGTGGTGTGTGTGTTTGTGTGTATGGTGTGTGTGTTTGTGTGTGTGTCTCTGTGTGTGGTGTGTGTGTCTCTGTGTGTGGTGTGCGTGTATCTGTGTGTGTGGTGTGCCTCTGTATGTGTTTGTGTGTGTTCATGTGTTTGTCTCTCTGTGTGGTGTGTGTGTGTCTCTGTGTGTGTGGCGTGTGTGTGTCTGTGTGTGTGTGGTGTGTCTCTGTATGTGTTTGTGTATATGTGTTTGTGTGTGTTCATGTGTTTGTCTCTGTGTGTGGTGTGTGTGTGTCTCTGTGTGTGTGGTGTGCATGTGTCTGTGTGTATAGTGTGTGTGTTTCTGTGTATGTGTCTCTGTGTGTGTCTGTGTGTTTGTGTGTGTGTCTGTGTGCATGCATGCACGTTATGCTTAGGATTTGTTACTTCTTCTGTGGGTTGATGTTTTTCATTATTTTATTTTATTTTATTCTTTTTTGAGATGGAGTCTCGCTCTGTCACCCAGGCTGGAGTGCAGTGGCATGATCTTGGCTCACTGCAACCTCCGCCTCCCAGGTTCAAGAGATTCTTCTGCCTCAGCCTCCTAAGTAGCTAGGACTACAGGTGTGCATCACCACACTCAGCTAATTTTTGTATTTTTAGTAGAGATGGGATTTCACCAGGTTGGCCAGGCTGGTCTCGAACTCCTGACCTCAGGTGATCTACCCACCTCGGCCTCCCAAAGTGCTGGGATGACAGGTGTGAGCCACCGTGCTCGGCATTTTTCATGATATTTTGAAACATTTTGGCCATTATTTTTTCAAATACATTTTTAATCCCTGCTGCAGTCTGTTTCTCCTCTCTTTCTGGGGCTCCAGGAATGGATTCAATAGATACTGATACTTATGTTAGACATTGTCTCACTGAATTTCTCTATTTTCTTTTTCTCTCTCTTTTCTTCAGACTGAATAATTTCTGTTGCTCTGTCTTTCAGTTCACCGATTCTTTCTTTTGCAGTCTCCAATCTGTTTGTGAAGCTCACCCAGGGTTGTTTTTGTTCCAGAGAGTGTAGTTTTCAGTGTCAGAATTTCCGTGTTGTTTTAGGGCGTTCCATTTCTGCTGAGAGTCTCCACCTGCTCGCTTATCGTCACCGTCTGTTCTTCTAAGCTCTTGAACATATTTGTAATAGCCATTTCTAAGTGCTTGTCTGCAAACTCCAGCGTCTCTGGGTGTATTTCTATTTACCGTTAGTCCTTTTCCCTGGCTGTGTGTCAGATTTTCCCGAATCTCCACGTGTAGTTTTTTGTTTTTTGTTTTTAAATGTAGGCTGGACATTAAAGATGCTCCGCTGTTGTGTCTGGACTTGCAGCAGGGCATCCTTGCCGGTGTGCATTTTCCCTTGTCAGATGGTCCTGCCGAGGCTACTTTTCAACTTTGCTAGGCTGGGTCTGGTGCAGCCTTTACTCTAGGGCCAGGAAGCTGACTCAGAATGCCTGGCCTTCCGGCTGGGCACCCAGGCCTCCCGCTCTGGCTGGCTGGGACATGAATGGTTCCCAGCAGTGTGTCGTCTCCAGGCTGTCCTCAGCTCCAGTCCCTTTGTTCAAAGCTGCCCTCTGTCAGGCTTCACCTTGCCTTTCACATGGGCAGCTCTGTATCCAGAAGCCCTTAGAGGACCTTCCATGCGTTTCTGAATCTCTTTGCTGTGCAGTTCCCTCCTCTCTGATCCTCTGCCCTTCAAATCCCAGCTGCCTCAGTCTCCCCAGACTAACAGAGCTCAGTGAGGCCCCCGTGCTCTGCTTGGGCTCCACCTGCCCGTCCTGTGTCCAGAAAGTGCCTCCAGGCAGAAGTCAGGGAGAGCACGGAGCACAGTGGCACAGCCTGTGGCCCAGTGTCTGCAAATAGCCGCTTCGTTGATTTTGCCTAGTTTGACAGTCTGGTGTGTATGGTAGGAATGCTTGTCCTGTGCACGTTCGTTTGTCATGGCAGAAGCAGAAGCAGAAGGTCAAGTGCATGTTTTCCGCTGCACAGAAGGTTGCATTCTGCACTCCTTGTTCCTCTCCGTTGTCCCTGAAGGCTGCGTCCTGGAGAGCAGGCTGCGGGAGAGCACGGAGAACGGACTGCTTCCTCCTCACGGCTGCCTGGTGCCCACCACATGGCCACACCCTGGTTCATCTGACCAGGCCCTTGCTGAAGGACAGCTGGGATGTCTCTGTTGTTTTGATACTGCTAATAATGCCATGACAAACGCCCTTGGGCATATGTGATCTTCTACATTGGAGACGGCTACGCCAGACGATTGCTCCTGTACTTTGCTCATAGGTTGCTGGATCTTCCTTCGGCACTGTGGCACTTTGCACCCCACAGGAATGGTACCGTTGTGTATGCGCCAAGCAGTGGGAGACAGGGCCCACTTTTCCGCACAGCTGCCTGCAGAGCAGAGCGCATGGTCAAGCCCCAGGGCAGCACCCCCTGATAGGGAAGGAGCGGGGTCTCCGGGCAGCTCCCAGGCACTCTTGCTAAGTGAGGTCCCTCTGATGGCCTCTGTTTGAGGGCGGTCTGCATGTCTGCGTGTTTCTCCGACTTGCTGGTTGACATCTTTTTTTTTTTGAGATGGAGTCTCGCTCTGTCGCCCAGGCTGGAGTGCAGTGGCCGGATCTCAGCTCACTGCAAGCTCCGCCTCCCGGGTTCACGCCATTCTCCTGCCTCAGCCTCTCGAGTAGCTGGGACTACAGGCGCCCGCCTCGTCGCCCGGCTAGTTTTTTGTATTTTTTAGTAGAGACGGGGTTTCACCATGTTAGCCAGGATGGTCTCGATCTCCTGACCTCGTGATCCGCCCGTCTCGGCCTCCCAAAGTGCTGGGATTACAGGCGTGAGCCACCGCGCCCGGCAACATCTTTTATGTCCCTTTGGTTCTGATCAGGTTTTGGTCTTTATCCCTCCCTGTTTCTATCAGAGCTTTTTCTATGTTAGGGAGATGAGCCCTTTGACCCTGACATAAATAGTGGATTTTTCGCCTCTGTGTTGATCATGTGTGTTTTAACTTTGTTTATATTTTGCTTTTTGGCATGGTCTCAATTTTTCATACGTAATTATAACATTTACGCATCAGTATCATCAGTATCTTCCACGATTGCTTCTGACTTTGGAGCCGCAGTTATTCCTGCTCTTAGGTTATAAAGAAATTCACATGCTGCGAATTCCTTAGGTTCATTTGTAGTTTCATTTCTTCTTTTCTTTCTTTCTTTTTTTCTTTTTTTGTGAAATAGAGACGAGGACTGCCCGTGTTGCCCAGGCTGGTCTTGGACTCCTGGGCTTAGGTGATCCTCCCGCCTCAGCCTCACAAAGTGCCGGGAGGCATGAGCCACTGTGCCAGGCCCTGTGGTTTCATTTTTTACGTTTTAATCTCTGATCCACTTGGAGTTTACTCTGGGATATGCCATAAAGTCAGATCCCATTCTATCTTTGCTAAATGTTTATCCAGTTTTTCTTATAATGCTGAGTTTCACCTGGGCCCAGCACAGGCTGCATTGTATCCCACCCTGTGTGTTCTGGAAAAAGGCTTCCTGAAAGGAGCCCCTTCCTGGTGAGACTCAGGCAAGACTCACGACGCCCCCTGGTTTACCAGCGGCAAGGCCAGCCCCTCTGCCTGGTGAACGATCCTCGGGACTGCTCCTCCCACTGCACCACCCCACAGAATGCCTGCGACCCAGGCTTGGGTTAATATGGCGCCCCCTCCAGGCCCTGAGCGGAGACCCCGACCGGAGGCAGCAGACCATCCCTCCCAGAGCAGGGTGGTCCCGGGAGGACCTCTGCTCCACTGTCCCATGGGCATCGTCATCCCATCTCCCCACACCCATGCCTCTAGCCTTGCCTACCCCTCTCCATAAGAGAAAACTCATCCCAACCCTTGAGATGCCTACAGAGCTCATGGTCAGGTATCCTCCCAACAGCACTGGTCTCCTCCCCAACCACGGCATTCCCTCCACCCTTCAAACAATCCCTTATTACAGAGTCTCTCCTTTGAGGTCTAGATTTGTTTTTTTGTTTGTTTGTTTGCTTTGTTTTGTTTTGAGACAGGGTCTTGCTCTGTCACTCATGCTGGAGTGCAGTGGCATGATGTTGGCTCACTGCAGCCTTCACCTCCTGGGTTCAAGTGATTCTCCTGCCTCAGCCTTCCGAGTAGTTGGGATTCCAGGCATGTGCCATCATGCCAAACTAATTTTTGCATTTTTAGTAGAGACGGGGTTTTACCATGTTGGCCAGGCTGGTCTCCAACTCCTGACCTCAAGTGATCAGCCTGACTCGAGCTCCCAAAGTGCTGGGATTACAGGCGTCAGCCACTGTGCCCAGCCTAGATTTGTCTTTTATTCACTGGTTCTAGCACCGTTTATTGAAAATTTTGTTGAATCTCCGGTGACCTGAGATGCGCCCCTTTTCCTGGGTAAGCTTCCATCTCTCTGGGTCTGTTTCCAGCCACTCCCCTGACCTGGCTTTCTTCCATGCTGGAGGGCAGTGGCACGATCACAGCTCACTGCAGCCTCGAGCTCTTGGGCTCAGTAATCCCCCATGGTGGTCCAGGTCTTGCTGCTGACCCTCACTGCTGGGAGGGCTTAGCTGAGTCCCTTGGCTTCCTGGGCCTCTGTTTCCTCATCTGTGAAATGGGGCTATGATACCACAGTTCAGTGGGGCTGCTGTGAGGAGAAAGGGATGCTCCCTGGAAAGTTCTGGAACAGGCCTGGCTGTAGCAAGCACCATGCCAAGCGCCATGGTGGTGGTGGTTACTAGGTGGGCTCCAGCCTTTTTGCAGGGGTCCTGGTGACAGACAGGTCCCTTGCAGACCCACAGCCCAGCCCTCGTGGGGTGGCACTGTGGCAGGGACTTTGTCCTTCCTGCACAGTCTTCGAGGGGCTGGAGGGTCCTCAGAGGCAGAGCTCCTGGGGGCGGTGGGGCCATCGGGACAAGAGGAAGGTGGCAGGTCCAGAAGGGGCCTGTGGGGTGGAGAAGGCTGGCAGTGGAGGGTCACCCTGTGAGGGGCAGGCTGGAGAGACCTCGAGAGCCAAACTAAGGGTCAAGCTGTGGATGCTGGAGCAGAAGGGAGGGGCGGGAAGGCTCCGCTAGACTCAAGGGCCCGGTGCAGGGGCCCAACAGGGTCGGGAAGGCCTAGGCTATGGGGTGAGGCTGGAGAAGCAGAGTTCAGGGTGGGATCAGGGGAGCTGAGTCAGGCAGGGGAGGGGCACCCGGGCATGGCAGGACAGGATCCAGGCTGAGGGGGCGGGCCCTGGGGATCCGGTCTCAGGACAAGCTTTTCCAAAGGTGTCTTCCATGTGCAGCTGGCCCTACACCCGAGGTCACTTTCTATCCTGCAGCTGGAACGTGTCTGATCCATTGGAAGGCAGGGTCAGGTCTGACAGATCCAACTGGGTGGCCCCTCGCGGCTCAGATCAGCTGCTCTCAAAACCTTCCTGACTGATCTCTGGGTTAGTTGACACAGGCCCGGGGACCTGAGGCTCCTGCAACAGAGCTGGTGGGCAGGTGGGAGCCGGGCTGATGGCTGCCCCTCTGCCTTAGGACATAGTGCAAGGTGGCCAGGAAAACATGCCACAGACGAGGGGCCCTTGCCACGGAAATGAATCGTCTCCCAGTTCTGGAGGTCAGAAGTCCGAGGTCAAGGTGTGAGCAGGGATGGTTCCCTCCTGGGTCTGTAAGGGAGAGCGTGTCCCAGGTGCAGCTCCTGGGATGACCGGCTGCCCTTCCCAGCCACGTGTGCTGGACCCAACCTGTGAGGCAGCAGCACCGCTCCTATGGCCCCAGCCCCAGGAGAAACTGGGGTTCAGAGAGGCTGAGTCTCCCAGAAGCCTGCACAGCATTTTGGGGTCCAAGCAGGTTTCCCTCATGAGGCCAGCACCCCAAACGCAGAGCTCTAGGATTGGGTGCTGTGCCAAGATGTGTTTGTCAACCCTGCCACATCTTCTTTTTAAGAGGTTGCAGAACTCTGCTCCTGATGGCTCTGATGCTCTCACGGAGACACTAGGACCCAAACAGAGAGTAGGAGAGAGAGGTTGCCAAGGAAACGTGCCCAGAGATGCAGCTGGCAACATTAGCGCCCATCACTTCCAGAAGCGTGTGGTGTGGAAGTCAGGGAACCACAGAGCACATGCACCTGCTGGGGGTGTGCACACATGAACATATATGTATGCGTGTGAGCAGGTGTGCACATGTGTATGTGTGAGCAGGTGTGCACGTGCCTTGTGTGTGAGCAGGTGTGCATGTGTGTATGTGTGCGAGCATGTGTGCACATGAGTACATGTGCATGGCAGCAGGTGTGCACATGTGTATGCATAGCAGGTGTGCACTTGTGTCTGTGTGAGTGTGAGCAGGTGTGCACATGTGTATGTGTGCATGTGAACAGATATGCACATGTGTGAGCAGGTGTGCATATGTGTATAGGTGTGAGCAGGTGTGCACATGTGTCTGTGTGTGAGCAGGTGTGTGTGTGGGCAGATGCACATGTGTATGTATGTGAAGGCAGGTGTGGATGTGTTTCTGAGTGTGAGCAGGTGTGCACGTCTATGTGTGCATGTGAGTAGGTGTGCACGTTTGTGTGGGCAGGTGTGCACATGAGTGTGTGTGTGAGCAGGTGTGCATGTGCGTCTGTGTGTGAGCAGGTGTGCATGTATGTGTGTGGGCAGGTGTGCACCTGTGTATGTGAAGGCAGGTGTGCCACATGTGTATGTGTGTGAGCAGGTGTGCACGTGCGTCTGTGTGTGAGCAGGTGTGCATGTGTGTGTGGCAGGTGTGCACATGTGTCTGTATGTGAAGGCAGGTGTGCACGTGTGTGTGAGCAGGTGTGCACATGTTTGTGTGGGCAGGTGTGCACATATGCATGTGTATAAGCAGGTGTGCACATGTGTCTGTGTGAGCAGGTGTGCATGTGTGTGTGGGCAGGTGTGCACATGTGTCTGTGTGGGGGGGGCAGGTGTACACATGTCTGTATGCATCTGTGTGTGTGGGGGGGGGCATTGCTCTCCCAGATACAGTCGTTAGTAGGATTCCCAGGCAGGAGGCCCTCAGAGCTTCCTCCCCTCTCCACAGGCTGGGGAGGCAGGAAGATGAATTTAAGCCATGCAGGCTGGTGGGCCTAGCCCGAGGACAGGGACATTTTCAGAGGTGGGAGGCCGGGGGAGGTGGTGACTCCAAGCCCCGCCCCTCCACTAGTTTGTGTCCACCCAGCGTCCAGCCCTGGTCACCAGCACCAGCGAGGCTTCCCAGACACGGCAGTTGACATTCCTTACTTTTTTTTAGCCCAGGGCTATGAATGCCGCAGGTGGTCCGTAAATGCTACCCTGGATGCTTTTTGCAGGATAAGTCATAGGAAGGGGAGGGACACCCACTCCAGTCTCATGCCCGCAGGTAAAGGATTGGGCAGAACAAGAACAGGAGGTGGGCCTGGAGCTAAGGGGGTCCTTTTCATGTCAAGCGTCCCTTTATATGTCTCTGAGTGCCATGACATGCTGCTTGGCAATGAATGGCTCGTTTAAATTTGCATTTGCCAGCCTAGTTCCCCTCCTGCACCTCTGCCCTTGCATTGCTTTGCACTTGCTTTTTGTGGGGGCTTTGCTCCCTGGGCCAGGCAGGGAGTGAGGGTGGGGACCGGGCCATCCCCCACAACCTCCCGGGACTGAGGCTATGGGACTTCTATGTTTTGTTTTTGAGACGAAGTCTCCCTCTGTCACCCAGGTTGGAGTGCAGTGCTGCGATCTCAGCTCACTGCAAACTCTACCTCCCTGGTTCAAGCAATTCTCATACCTCAGCTTCCCAAGTAGCTGCAGTTACAGGCATGCACCACAATGCCCAGCTAATTTTTGTATTTTTGGTAGAGATGGTGTTTCACCATGTTGGTTTGGCCAGGCTGGTCTCGAACTCCTGACCTCAAGTGATTTGTCTGCCTCGGCCTCCCATAGTGCTGGGATTCCAGGCACGAGCCACAATGCCTGGCCGAGACTTCTACTTTCTAGTTCGTCTCCCTTTGAGTTACTTCCATGAATTAGGGGCCTGGCGTGAAGGAGCCACAGAATCTCCAGGGGGCAATTGTGGGGCTAACGAAGGATGTTTGGGGTGAGGGAAGCCAGCAGGGGCTGGCAAAGCTCGTTTCCTGGAGTTTACCTGGGAGCACCCCGAGGAGCAGCCTCACCTGGACATTTTCTAGACGATTACCCTTCCCCATCTTGGGCCTGGAGGAGCAAGGGCAGAGGCGCTTCCCATACCTGGTGGGCACTGATTTCCAGGAGCTGCTGGACCTCTGGGGTGACCCAGGTGGCCCTCCCACAGCTCGGTGGACAGGGAGCAGGGGCCTCGTGTGCCCAGACCCACCTCATTGAGGGCAGGAAGCCTGAGGGATTCCGTGTGCAGGGGAAGCCTGGGTCCAGGGCTGAGGCTTGTGTCTTCGTCCACTCTGTCCTTGAGGGCTGTGTATGCCTGAAAGCAAGCAGCTTGGCCCATATATACTCTTTCTTTGTTTTTCCAACGCCATGGGCCCTCCTCTGTGTGTGAGCGAGGCTCTGGGCCCGGCTGCAGGAGCGCTGACCACCCGCATGGCTGGTGCTCTGAGAGGCCGGATTTAGGCCCATGCCTGAAACTCCCAGCCAGGCTGCCTCCCAGGCCAAGGACTGTGAAACGTGTTCTGAAGACAACAGGCTCCTAGGGTTTTGAGCCTGGGGGTGACTCTGGGGTTTGAAAGACCCCTCTGGCTGCTGCTGGGGAATGGTCTGCAGGGCAGGAAGAAGGCCGCTCCCAGCCCAGAGAACCACATCTAGGCAGTGGTCAGAAAGTCTTTACATGTAAGGCAAACGGTGTGCTGTGGGCATCCCCTGCATCCAGCGCTGGGCCCAGCCACCTTGGCAGGGGACCGACTGCACCTGCTTCTCTCCTCTTTCTCCCCCTCCCAACTCCCCATCAGGAACTGGGTCCTGCTGGCTCAGGGCAGAGTGCCATCGCGACAGCCACCTTTGCAGCGCTGAGTTCCTGGAAGCCTCACTTTGTCTTTACGTTATCACGTGGGAGACGAGGAGGGAACTGAGACCCAGACAGGAGCTGCTCTGGCCCTCAGCCTCATGTCCATGTGCCACAGCTGTCTCTGATTGGTTGCTCTGGGGAGTGGATCCCACCCCAGGCCTCCCAAAGTCCCTGCGGAGATCACTGGGCAATTGTGGGCCACAGCAGTGTGGGCAGAGCTGTGGGTGGCTGCACTTGGTCCTGCTGCCTTTTCAGTGGAGTCATTGCTGTCTCTGTGGCACATTCGAGCCAGGGTGGGAGCTCCCGGCTCCGCTTTCTGCTTTGGGGGCCCTGCCTGGGGACTTTTCCTTATTCAGTACATCCCCCTGTTGGCCTGCCAGAGCTACCCACCTCCTCCTCATCCTTGGTCAAGTAGCAAAGTGGACGTGAATGTCCCTGAAAGACTCAGACCCTCCCCTTCTGGAGACCCCGCTGGAATGCAGACGGTCATCATCCCTTCTCATCCATCTTCCTTTCTGGCCTGGGAGTAGCCGGAACCTTCCAGGGTCTTATCTGGTCCTTGTTGGCCTCTCCGGGCCCTGGCACGGGATGGGGTCGAGGGAGACAGGTGACGATTGATCATGAAAGCAATGAACAAATGGGTCGTGAGACTGCTGGGTCCTCGTGGGACCCCTACCCGGTCAGCCCCACTAGGACTGTCCCATTCGACAGCGTAGGAGACTGAGGCTCCAGGTGGGGGATACGGTGCCCGTCTCAGGGGGCAGCTCCTTGCAGTGTCCCTTCTGGTCCTCATTCATCTGCGTAACTCTTGTCATCCTTCAGGGCTCAGTTCAGGAGCCGCCTCTCCCAAGAGGCCTTCCTGGGCTCCTCTTTGTGTCCCTATTCTCCTTTCCTTACTTGGCCCCAGTCCTCCACTCCCCTTGCCTCCCCTTCTGTCCTGTGAGCTTCCCAAGGGCAGAGCTGGTTTAGGGAGGCGCTGCCCAGAGGCATTTGCAGAGGGGACTGCCGTTCATCTTCCAGATGGCCCAGGCAGCTCTCACGCTCTTGGTTCCACCCACAGAGGCTCTTGTTCCGGGGGAGGGGGTCCTCCTGGGCCCTCCCCTGCATCTTTGGTTTGTCCACAAGACGACAGGCCATGCCTCCTTTACCTCTGGTGGCAGCGCCCCCAATCCTGAGCCCCTCCGCTCTCTCTCTGGGAACCCTGGGTGCCTGGGGGTCCTTGACAGAGCTTCCGGGTGTCTGATAAGGGCTGCCAGAGACATACTGGCCAAGAGGAGAAACCAGCCTGGCTTTTTTTTTTTTTTTGCATCTTCTTAAAAATAAAAACAACAGCAACAATATGTTAAAAATAAACTATTTTTACTTTAAAAGGGCAAAAACAGCCCAAACAAAGAGCCAATAAAAAGATCTTGGCTGGAGGTCCCGGCATTTGCTCATAGCTGCCCAAGAGTGGAAATGATTCAGACGGGGACCCATGGAGCAGGGCGCCAGCAAAGTACCAGACCTACTGCGTGCCAGGGAATGGAGAGAAGACCCGCGAGAGGCACATGGTGTCTGCACAGGGCATGCTGAATGAAGCAACAACAGGGCATGTGTCTTTAGAATAGCTTCTGCCAGAGAGGGGGCAGGTACACCAGTAGCTGGTGGGGCTGGGACGTCAGGGAAGGCTTCCTGGAGGAGGTGGCTGGTCTGTGCTGAACTTTGAAAGGCATTCCAAGCAGAGGGAATGCTGTGGAGTAGCCAGTGTGGTGTGTATGGGGTACCTGTGCTGGCAGAAGGGTTCAGAGCAGTGCTCATAGGCCAGGGAGTCCCGAGTTCAAATCCTGCCCCACACCTGGAGGAGCTGGGACCTCAGGCGACCTGCTCACCTGTCTGGGCCTATGTGTGTGTGTGCAAAGCCCTAGGCAGGGGAGACCCAGCGACTTCAAGGCTGGGTGTGTGGAGCATGGCGTGAGGGTATTTTGGCCATACCAGCCCTGTCTGGTCAGCGCCTTCCAGTGGAATGCGCTTCCCCATTTGGCCAGACTATCTGTTATTTCACTGGGCTCCAAACACCCCTGGGAAGTAAATGGGACTTTCAGAAGTGGGAAACGGATGCTCAGAGAGGCTGAGTTACTGGCCCAGGGGGACACAGCCCAAAGAACAAGGAAATTAACCTTGAGTTGTTCCGTCTCGGCTACTTTGGTCTCTGATGTCTCTGGTCAGCGGAGTGGGGACCCTAGGGTGGGAGGGGGCATGAGGAAGCCCTGTGCATTGAGGGGCCTAGGGTCTTGGGCCAGGGGTCAACATTCTTCCAAGTTATTGTGGATTAGCACCAGGTCTCTTGGGGGCAGTGGCATTGGCTGAACTGGAAGGGTGTTTGAATTCATTCACACATTCATTCATTCACCCATTCATTCATTCATTCACCCATCCTCCTGGCTCCTTACTCTGCCCACACTGTGCTGGGCACCAAGGGCACAGGGTTCAGTGGCCTTCGGGCTCTGCTTCGGGAGCTGCTGCTCTGCGGGCAGGGGCTCACGAGCTGGGGCTTGCCAGGCCTCTGGGACCAGCATTCTCAGCTCACCAGGCTCCCGCTTAGAAGACCCTGGCACCTGTAAAATCCAGTTTCCAGGCTCCACTTGGAGATTCGGACTCAGAAAGTCAGAATGAGGTGAGGGACCTGCATTTATCATCTCCCTGCTGGTTCTGAGGCAGAGCCCATTGGCCACACCAGGCTGACCTTCGTGGGATGTGCGCAGATCTGAACCCAGGACCAGGCTATTCATGTTAGAAGCCTCTCGTGGGACGTCCCACTGCCCCACCTGCCTTCCAGGTCCCTAGGACTCCTGCAGAGGGAGGGGCTCAGGAGGGGCTTGCCAGGATGTCTGAGGACTGGAGGCGGGGCAGCCGGGAACCTCCAGCAGGGCTGTGAGAGCTGTGTGGGGACGAGGACCAGGACCTATAGGTGGTCAGGGAGCCAGTGGGTTGAGGGTAAGCTGAGCTGCCTGAGGCCATGGGCCAGGGAGAGGCAGGCAGGGCATGCCTGGATCCCTTGTCACTCCCTAGGCTGGCCTCCTTGGGCACGTGGGTCAGGGCACTTCAAGCTTTGCAGGGAGCGCTCCTGGGGCTGGCCTGGCCATCCCACAGGGTCTGGGGCCCAGAATCCCACTGGTGAAGCGGCAGGTTCTGGGCCTCCTTAGGGAATGTCCGTAGGGACTGTTTACGTGTCCCCTTTCCTCGGTAAGGGATTGGAGGGGCAGGGAGCAGGGGCTCTTAGCTCCCCACCTGTGGTGGGCTCATAGCCCCCTTTGTAGGAGACCGTTGGCCTCTCTGAGCTTTAGTTAACTGTGTGGGAGCCATGGAGACCTCATCGGTTGTTATGAGGCTCAAGCGAGTCAATGAAGGTGTGGCCTTGGCGCTCAGTGACTGCTCCAGATGGGCTGGCTGCCACCATTACCCCAAGCCTCTGCAGGCAGGAGCGATGAGCCAGGCAGGACCCCAGCTCCGATATCTGCAGTCTCCCTGGGCTGTCCTCTGTGGGGTGGGGCTCCCTCTGCTTTAGGCTTCTGGCTTGTCTGGTGTCTGGGACCCCTTGCTGACCACATCTCCAGCCCCTCTCAACCCCCCTCCTTCCCCGTGGGCTGAGGCAAGGACAGGTAACCCTCTCTCTTTCCCAGTCCATCTTGGCTCCAGAGACCCTGGCTCCAGGTCCCTGACTGAGGTCTGGCCTGACCAGCCCCTGCCCACCTCCGTCTGCCATAGGGCCTGCCAGGCGCAGCCGGCCCCTGCCGTAGTCCGTCTGCCAGCCCCTTGAGCTCAGCCGTCTCTGATGCTGGCCGGAATGGCAGGCAGGCTGCGTGCTATCACTGTAGCCACTGTCAGGCGACTCCTCTTTTCTCAGGCAGGGACATAGAGCAGGATGTGGGGCCAGGTAGGAAACCACAGGGTCTCTGTGTCCCCGAGACACCCGGGACAGGAATGGACACTGTGGCCCTACAGGGTGGAGAGGGTCACTGTCCCACCTAGCAGGGGAGTGCCCTTTGACTCTGCCCAGCAGAGAGGTCTCCTGAGAGCTCAGACACCCCTGGGCTTCCCTCATTGTCTCTGTCTGTGTCCATGAGCACCAGTCTGAGATGTCCCCATGGTGGGACAACAATGATGCATTTCAGTACTTTTAGCTTGGCCCAGGGAATAGGTAGGGCTAGGCTAGATTTGTCAAATAGACGAGTGAGTGAATGAGTGAGTGAAAGAGTGAATGAGTGAGTGAGTGAATGGGTGAATGAACACACGAGCGGGTGAGTGAGTAAATAAGTGAACAAGTGAATGAGTGAGCGAGTGAATGAGTGAATGAGTGAGCGAATGAATGAGTGAGCAAGTGAATGAGTGAGTGAATGAGTGAGTGAGTGAATGAGTGAGTGAATGAATGAGTGAATGAGTGAGTGAATGAATGAGTGAATGAGTGAGTGAATGAATGAGTGAATGAGTGAGTGAATGAGCAAGTGAAGGAGTGAGTGACTGAGTGAGTGAGTGAATGAATGAGTGAGTGGGCAAATGAATGAGTGAGTGAATGAGTGAGTGAGTGAATGAGTGAGTTAGTGAATGAGTTAGTAGGTGAGTGAATGAGTGAGAGAATGAAGAAATGAATTAGTGAGTTCAGAGCCCATAGACCCTGGAGGATGAATGTGCATTAGGCCCCTCCAGTTCAGCGAGTTCCTGGGAGGTCTCTGGATGCTGTGGGGTGCTAAGCTGTCACCTCATGACCCACCCAGATGGGGCCTCACTGGCCCAGTGCCAGGCTCAGGGAGGAGCAGGACGCATCCCTGTTCCTGGAGACCAAGCCACAGTGGGGTAGGGCATGTGGGTGAATGCAGAGTTGCCTGCCTGTGTTTGTTTTCCATCTCTGCCCTTGCCTGCTGCTTGGGCCTGGGCCAGCGACTTCACCTCTCTGCTTCTGCTTATTTATCTGCAAAATGGGCCTAGTTGGGGAGCTGTGAGGATTGATTAACTGTGGTGCATGAACATGTGTGTAGGGCGAGGCCTGCACATGGGAAGCGCGATTAGGTGTCAGTATCACTGGGCCAGGCACTCTGGGCTGCTCCCAGAAGCCCATCCTATGGAATTCATGCACCTGGCTTGCCCACCCCACAGTCCGGCGGCCCTGTCCTCTCCCAAGCACATCTTCCACGGCCCTCACCCCACGTGGCTGCCCTGCCCTCAGGCTCTTCCTCAGCCTGCTGGAAGCTGATGCCTCAGAGCCTTTGCACTTGCTGCCTGGGGCATGATTCCCTGTGTCCACGTGGCTCCCTCCCTGGCCCTTGTGTCTCTCCCTACACCCCCCCAGCGAGGTCTCCCCTGCAGGTGACCCCCCTGTTTTATGGGTTTTGTCTCTCACGCACCCTTGCTCCTGCTCCCTGTGGTTTCCTGGCATGGACTGGGCACTCGGAGTGCAGGTGGAAAGAAAGAATGTTTACAAGAAGTTCAAAATGCGCTATGCAGAGGTGTGTGGAGTTGTGAACCCAGGGCAGGGCTGAGGACGCACATCGAGTGTCCAGGGGAGAGGAAGGGTGTGTCCAGAGCCTGGGCGGAGGGCAGGGCCAGGCCAGGCCTGGTACAGAGGAGACGGTCTATGTGGAGAGCAGAGCCAGGTTCAGCCCGGGACAGAGAAGACGATCTATGCTGGCTGCATATGAGTCCCAGCTTTGTCCTGAGGGCAGTGGGAAGCCACAGAGCCTACAAAGGGCTGGAGGCAGAGCCATGCTGGAAAAACCCTCCTCGGTGAAGGTTAATGACAGGTGGGGGAAGAGGAGGGCCAGGCTGGGGACAGGCCCTGGGCAGAGATGGCGGCCAAGGGCATGCACAGATGGTGAGATACTCAGTCAGGGAGACTGCACCAGAGGCCATCTGACCTCGCTGGACGCAGAAGAGTGAAGAGGCTTCCTCCATCTGTGCAGACTCCAGGGCCCGCCCCCGCCCTGGGCACCGTCTGTCGAGGGCACGCACCCGTCCTCCTTCTCCACTGAGGTGGGGACACTGCTTTCTGACCTGGCAGGCAGTCCCGGGCAAAGGGAGCTGAGCTCTGTGCTGCCCCCATGTCCGTGTGTGTGTGAGAGATGGGGGCCTGCGGGGTGAGCAGGGCTGTCCCTCGTCTAGGCAGCCTGCAGGGGTGGTGCGCCCACCTGCCAGGTGGGGCTGCTCAGTGTGCTCTGTGGCCACGACAGGGGTGGGGCTTATTAACATGCACCTGTCAGGTCCGGATCTAGCTTGGCCAGGGGCCAGGCTGAGCTTGAAGGAGTGCAAGTTCGTGGTGGTGGGGTTCATTGTGGGGGGCTCCATGAGACTGGGAATAGGCCTTATTTGTCTCTGTACTCTCAGCATCTAGCACGATGCTTGGAACAGAGTGGGGGAGAGCAGACTTTCTGTAGAATGGATCAGCAGTGGTGTCCCATAGCCCCACCCTGGGTTCGAGTCAGCGTGGCACGCATTCAAGGAGAGACTCGAGGGTTCCACGGTGAATGTGCTGCTGTCTATAAGATGACAGGTGGCTGGTGGGGCAGGGAGGGCTTCCTGGAGGTGGTGGGGCAGGGAGGGATCATGGGGTGGCCACTCTCTCAGGGCAGGGTTAGCTCCAGGGCTGTGGTCTGCAGGTGCTGACCCTGGGGAGCTGCTGGTCCCCTCCTCTGCAGAGCCCTGCCCTGTCCTGCCCCTGGAACCCCTGGGTAGAGTCCTGGGACCCAGCACACCTGGACGGTTCAGGCTGGCCCCTGACTGTGCAGAGAGAGCAGAGGCCCCAGGCCACTGTGGAGGTGCTTGAGCCCATGGTCCAAGGTAGAACCATGTGATGAGGGCTTTGATGCATGAGGAGTCAGAGCCAGGTTGAAGCATCTGAAGCCAGTGACACAGGCTCCTGAGAGCTGAATGTGCTCCTGTGTCTCCTCCCAACACTGCTTTCAGTGCCGTGGGGGCTCGAAGTCAGCCATGGTTGGGTTTACATCACGGATATCAGCAAATGCTAATGTCAGGGCTCTCCCAAGTCCTGATGCAGAGCCAGTTGTTAAATCTTTATCATCGCGGCACTGACAGGGACCAGGGAGAGCTCAAAACAGAGAGGGGTCCCAGGCGGAAGGTGTGGAGAGGACGCCCAGCACACGCAGGTACATACAGATACGCTTACATGCAGATACATCCAACACCCAAAAGCACAGAGACTTCAGGCAGGCAGACACATGCACACACCCACACACCACAGGCTATGCCCCAACACACAGACACATGCACACATACATTCACACATGAGAGCACAAACAGGTTTGCATACAGTTAGAAACTCACACTTGAACTCTCAGACACACAACTCCATGTGTACACACAGCCACACACACAGATGCACACACACAGGCAGGTGAGGCTCAGCCAGGATGGCTGCACAACCTTGTCTTGCTGCCGCCTGTCTCCTGGCTTGGGCTTGTACAGGGTGTGTTTCTGACAGCTGCCCAGCCCTACCCTGGGGACTGCTTGATCTGGCCTCTGTTCATTGGCCACACTCTGCTAGGATATGGCACCACTTTGGACCTTTGACTCATTGTTCCTTCACTTATCACGCACTTTTCATTTATGACCCAAGTATTTGCTCACTCATTCATCCACCCACCTGAACATCCATCCATCTATCCATCCACCTATGTACCATTCATCCATGCATCATCCATGATATAACCATCCATCCATCCATCCATCCATCCATCCATCCATCCATCCATCCATCATCCATCTACTCATACATGCATCCATCCATCCTCCATCCACTCATCCATCATCCACCCACCCATCCACCCATCCACTCGTCCATTATACACCCATCCATCCACCCATCCACTCATCCATTATCCATCTTCTGTGATATATCCACCATCCACCCATCCATCCACTCATCTGAACATCCATCCACCTATCCATCCATTCATCCATCTACCAATCCATCCATCCATCCATCCATCCATCCATCCATCCATCCATCCATCCATTCATCCATCCATCCATCGACCTATCCTCCACCCATCTATCATCCATCCATCCATTATCCATCCACCCATTCAATCACCCATCCATCCATCATCCACCCATCCATCCACCCACCTTAACATCCACCCATGGATCCATCTATCTACCCATCCACCCACCACCCATCCACAATCCATTCACCCATCCATCATCCATCCGCCCATCCACCCATCCATCCATCTGTCCATCATCCACTCATCCATCCTTCCATCTATCCATCCATTCATCTATCATCCATGATACACCCATGCTACCACCTATTATCCACCCATCCATCCACTCACTTGAACATCCATCAACCCGTGCATCCATCCATCTACCCATCCATCCACCCATCCATCACTCATTCACCCATCCATCATCCATTCATCCATCCATCATCTGTCACCCATCCATTCATCTGTCTAAACAGGTATTTCCTCCCCCCTCTCTTGCCCTTGTCAAACCATCAATCTTTCATTGCAGGAACTCCCTCTCCTGGGGCCATGCTGGGGGTCTCAGGAAGACTGTGCTCACCTCAGACTTTGTGTTGTGTGGTTTGTGTGAGTGGTTTCTGTGTTGTGTGTGTGTGGTGTGTTGTGTGTTGTGTGTGTGTGGTGTGTTGTGTGTGTGTGTGTGTTCCTGGGCAGAGGCTTCCAGGAGCACCCACACCTGGGCAGGGATGTTTGCCCTCCCTTCACACTGTCCTGCCACTCCCCTCTCTCACTCAGCCCCTGCTCTCTGTAGGAGGGGGATTTCTCCTCTGTACAGGTGGGGATGGTTTCTGACACCTTGCCCTGGCCTCCTGCGCTCACCATCTCTGCACAGGGGCAGGGCCTGTCCTGGAGCCCCCACACAGTGAGGGCCCTTGAGCGAGAGTGGGGGGTCAGCAGGGTGCCCCGTTTCCTGACCCTGCTGCCTGGGGAAGCTCCCAACTGAGCGGGAGCTGAGAGAGGCCCTTCACACTTTCTGGCCTGGCTGTTAGCTTGGAGCGCAGCCTGGAGCTGCACGCGGGCTCTGCTGTGTACCGGGTTGGTGGGGCAGGGTGGTTGGCGCCCTCGCCTCCAGCAGCACCCAGGCTGCAAGTTTCCCAGGTTGTGAAGACCAAGGAGAGAAGAAGGGCAGAGACTTCCTTTATTTTTTGGGGGAGGTTTCTCATGGGAGGGGCCTTGGGCACCAGCCTGAGGGACTGAGAGGCAGGCGCTGGTGTGTGGAACACGGAAAGCAAGGCTGGGCAGAGAGACATCCTCGCAGGGCCTGGGGGCCCAGCGGCAGGTTACAGGAGGGAAAGGTCCTCATCATTCCTCGCGGAGTCGAGGGTTGCGTGGTCTGGGAAGGCCGGGGGCGTGGACTGTGTCTTTCTGACCACCTGGGGTGTGGAGACAGAGCTGAGGATGCCTGTGGGCTCTGCTCAGGGACTCGGAACCACATGTGGGAGACGGCCTCCCAGACTGTCTCCCTGCTTGAGAGCAGACCCTGCTCCCCAAGCCCACTCTGTGTGTGGGGTGTCCCTGGGTCCCACGGAGCTCTGGAGTCATGGAGTCACCTTGCCTTAAAAAGCTCTTGGTGCTGTTTGGGTTTACTTAAAGGGTGTGGGGCAGGAGGAGGCAGTGACTATTGGGGCTTGAGAGGATTTTGGAGGACAGGTCTAGGGGTGGAGGTCCCTGAGGGGCTCAGGGCAGGCATCCCTGTGTGTGTGATGGACCAAGGGCAGGGAGTGCCGTACCACTGTCCCAGGCCACTGGGGCAGGAGGACTCTGTCTGCCCTCTGGGATTGTTCATTTCAGAGACCCTGGCCTCCTGGCAGTGAAACTGCACATCTCAGTGCATCAGAGATTTCAGGCTCCTCTCCCCGTCCACCTGGGACAGGTGCGGGCAGACCCTGGAGGCTTAGCTAGTGGGGAGGAGGGGCTGGCCCATCTGCAGGTTGCCATAGCAACCAGCTGCTTCTTTCCCATAAGACTCCAAGCTAGGAGATAGCAGAGGGCCTCTGTGTTGACCTTCCAGGCCCTAAGACCTGATCCCAGGCAGGGGAACAGGCTCTAGGTTCTGGGGAGGGGCTGGTCCAGTGTAGGGTGGGGAGGGAGCTGCAAGAAGGCTCCCCATAGCTCAGTCCAGGGGTCTCAGAGATCTGGGGGAGAAGGGTGGGATGCGGGGTCTATTCTAGGGGTGTAAATGCCCCAGTCCCTGAGGAAGGGGATACTCTGATGGAGAACAACACACATGCCACACAACCATGCAGACATCGTACAGCATATGCAGCATACATGCAAACACACCACACACATCATGCACACCACACATGGCACATGCATCAGACATGCAACACACCACACACATCACATGACACACACACAACACACACACCATACAAGCAACACACCACACACAGCACACATCGCACATACATCAGACATGCAAACATACCACACACACCGCACACCACACACATACATACTGCTATAAACACACACACACACACACACACACACACACACTACACAACACAGACGGAGTCTCAGCCACACAGGCCAGAGTCTGGGTTGGAGGAGGGCTCCCCTACCCAGCGACTCTGTCCCTGGGCTCTGCCCCTCCCATCCTAAGCTTCTCCAGCCAGTCACCTGGAACTTATCCTAAACCACCAGCTGGCAGCCAGCCAAGGTCCAGGCCCAAGGTTCTGCCTCCTAAACACCTCTCTCTGTGGCCTTTTGCCCTCTCTCCCACCCCCGGATCGAGGCCTCTGCCATCTCTCTCCTGGACGATGAACTACAGTGGCCTCCGACAGGTCTCTTGGCCTCCTGCTTCCTCTGCAGCCTGGCTCCCTGTCACTTGCTGATGGCCCCTGCTGCCCTGGGATGCAATCCAAGTTTCTTAGGCCGGTGTGGCAGATGGCATAATTGGCCACAATTTTTCACTCCGCCCTGCATCCAGGCCCTCTGCCAGGAGACCGTTCCTCCTGCAGAAGGAGGAATGCGTGTCCTGGCCCTGAACTGGACTCACCCTGGGGCACGTGGGCGGAGGAGAGAGTGTGCAGGCCCAGGGCCTGGGCCTCCAGAGGTGGAGGGTTCTCTACTCTCCCCAGCACCTTTGCCATTGCCGAGGGAAGCAGTTCGTCCCTACCAGCCCCCAGTCCACGAAGGACAAGCAACAAGGGGATAACCCAGACCCAATGGCTCCAACCAGCCAGCCTCCTGGCGGAGCCCAGACAAATCATAGCATTGCGTGCCGTCGAGATTTCACAGATGCTTGTTAGCTGTGGGGGCTGACTGCTACGGGGCTCTGCACCCAGCTTCAGCCTCCTGGGCAGCCTGTATGTCACAGACTGTTGTCTGCCCAAGTGCCCCCACTGTGGCCTCCACTTGTCCAGAAATGTTTAGTGAATACCTCCTCACTCCACATCTCCCTGTCCCCTGGGGAGGTGGGGTCAGAACTCAACTGCTCAGGAAGATTGAACCAAACCCTCACGTTGCTCCAGTTCTTCAGGCTTTGGCCAGGTGCTGGGCTCAGTGTCCTTTGAAGAGTCTTGTATTATTCTGTTTTCACGCTGCTGGTAAAGACATACCCAAGACTGGGTAATTTATGAAGAAAAAGAGGTTTAACGGACTCATAGTTCCACGTGGCTGGGGAGGCCTCACAATCATGGTGAAAGGTGAAAGGCACGTCCTACGTGGCGGCAGACAAGAGAGAATGAGAGTCAAGTGAGAGAGGCTTCCCCTTTTAAAACCATCAGATCTCAGGAGACTCACTCACTACCATGAGAACAGTATGGGCAAAACGCCCCCCCCCCATGATTCAATTATCTCCCACCGGGTCCCTCCCACCGTACGTGGGAATTATGGGAGCTGCAGTTAAAGATGAGATTTGTGTGGGGACACAGACAAACCATTTGCAGTCTCATTCTCCCCTCGCCTGACTTGGTCTCAGGAATTTAATGCAATAAGTCAAGAGGAGAACGGGAGAATTGCTCTCCAGAAGGCAGAGCGTTTCCGGGGCGGGCTGTAAGAGTCAATGAGGAGTTCGCAGGCTGCACCCCAGCCTGGGTTGGTGGGCTCTGGGGCCGCCTTCTTCCTCCATCAAGAACAATCCCCAAATGGGAGGGCTTTGGTGTCTGCAGCCGCGGCTCTGAGCAGAACTCCCAGGGCCCAAAGGGCTGGCGTCACACCTGCTCCTGAGTTTCTCACCTGGCAGTGGGGATGCCTGCGTCAATCAGAGAAGAAAGGTCCCCATGTTGCATAGTCCTGGGCACCTAGGAGCTCCTGCAGCAATGCTGGTGCTTTTCTCTTGGTGCCATGGTGCTCAGGAGTTTCCTCTGAGACAGGTTTTCTGTACTGACCTATGAATGACCGCTGCTTTGGAGTCATTGCCAAGGGCAGAGTCATTGCTGGCCAGATATAGGGGTGGTGCCCTTACCTGAAGGCCTGGGACGTCCAGCCTAGGTCCCCAGCTGCAAGTCCACAGGGAAGATACCCTTTATCTCTATGGTCCCTGGGAGCCCTGGATCATGAGGATGGGGACCGGGCTGTAGATTTTCTCACCTCGGTCTGCAAGCATGAGCTCATCGTGGTAATCGAAGCCTCTCACAGAGGGACGCTCAGGGCCATGTCGGGGGATGGGTTGGGGTGCGTGTGTGGCCCCGGGCATGTGCATGCCCTTGCCCTCTGTCCTTTATGCAGACTAGAGTGGCTTATAGCTGGCCGTCCCCAGGCAGAACATCAGTGTCCAGAGTGGACTTAGACAAGACACACTTCAACCTCCCAATTTCCAGGTGGAGAGACTGAAGGGCAGAGGGGGACAGCAACAAGCTCACAGCCGGACAGAGAGGGCTGGGGTTGGGATGGAGCTCCTGGCTGGGGAGGCCGTGAGTCTGGTTTCCGTGGGGACCAGCACATTTCTGGACCATCGTTGTCCCGGGACTTGTGCTCAGTTGCCTTCTTGTTAGGCTGGGCCCTCCTGGGGGCAGGGGCTGGGCCCTGTTTCTCTGGGTCTGTTCATTGGTCCATCCTCCCATCCATCAGTTGTGGTGGCACACACAGCTCCTGGCCACCCTGCCCATCCTGGTCCCTCTCCCCATTGCTCTCCTCTGCCGTCCCAGCCTCCTTGCTGCTCCTCTTCCTGCTGGAAACATTTCCCCAAACAGCCACCTGGAGTGACTGCATCGCTCCCTGGCACTGTAACACACACCTCACATATAGCTTATATATGCACCTCACATACTATAGCTTACCCACACACCCTACATATGATAGCTTATGTGCACACCTTACATATAGCTTACACGTGTACCTTACATGTGATAGCTTACACGCACATCTTACATATAATAGCTTACATGCATATCCTACATATGATGGCTTACATGCACATCTTACATATGATGGCTTACACGCCCACACCAGGGCCTTCCATGGCAGGGTCTGTGCCTTGGATGTTCCTCGTCCCCACCCGCCTTAGCCCCCCTCACCTCGAGACCCTAGATTGTCTCCTCTCTCCTGCAGACAGCTCTGGCACCCACTGGCCTCTGACTCTTCATCATCCTGGAAGCTGCCTGCTTGGAGGGATAGGGGGCTCTAGGGCCAGGCAGGTGTGGGTCTGTGTCTCTGCAAACAGAGCTCAGTCCAGTTTCAGCCTTCTGTGAGAAGGGTCTCACAGGCAACGTGGGCTAGGTACCTCTGGGGACTCAGCTAACTGGGACCCTATTGCCTGGCCCTTTGTCTCTGCAGCTTTGTGCTTTGTTTTAATTCTGTCTGGTCTCTGGGTAGGGGCCTTGGTGTGAAATGAGACTGGATCTCTGCCTCTTGGCAAGAACAAGCAGAGCCAGGTGAGGATGGCAGCACAGTGGGCACCGCCAGGTAGGGGGCTGGGGCGGCGGCTAGACAGCCAGGCTTCAAAATGCAGGTGGCCAAAAGACAGGAAGCAGACAGGAGAGATGGTGAAGGCGGTGAAATGGCCTCATCTGCATGTAGTTGGACTCTAAAGAAAAGGAGAGGGAGGGCCGGGCGTGGTGGCTCACGCCTGTAATCCCAGCACTTTGGGAGGCCGAGGCAGGTGGATCACTTGAGGTCAGGAGTTGGAGACCAGCCTGGCCAACACGGTGAAACCCCGTCTCTACTAAAAATACAAAAATTAGCTGGGCATGGTGGCGGGCGCCTGTAGTCCCAGCTACCGGGGAGGCTGAGGCAGGAGAATCACTTGAGCCGAGGAGGCAGAGGTTGCAGTGAGCCAAGATTGCACTACTGTGCTCCAGCCTGGGTGACAAGAGCAAGACTCCGCTTAAAAAAAAAAAAAAAAAAAGAAGAAGAAAAGGAGAGAGAGAATGGAGCAGCAGCCACCGAGGTGGCGCTGGCTGAGGGTGTGGCAGAACCAAGGACGCACATCACCTGCAGAGTCGGGAGGCACCGTGACATCCACACACCAATCTAAATCTAAGGAGCCCCAGGGGAGCACCACGGTGAGACACTGGAAACCAAGACGAGGAGAAAGTCAGCACCTGGGGTGGCTGGAGCCCACCTCATCAGCGGCACGGGGTGCAGAGACACCATGGGGTGCAGATCTGTGGCCCTGGGGCGGCCACCCCCTTTCACAGCCACAGCCTGGAGGCCTGCAGAGGTGCAGGTGGGGCACGGTGAAGGAACTGGGGTGCTGGGGCGGCCACCCCCTTTCACAGCCACAGCCTGGAGGCCTGCAGAGGTGCAGGTGGGGCACGGTGAAGGAACTGGGGTGCTGGGGCGGCCACCCCCTTTCACAGCCACAGCCTGGAGGCCTGCAGAGGTGCAGGTGGGGCACGGTGAAGGAACTGGGGTGCTGGGGCGGCCACCCCCTTTCACAGCCACAGCCTGGAGGCCTGCAGAGGTGGCAGGTGGGGCACGGGGAAGGAACTGGGGTGCTGGGGCGGCCACCCTCTTTCATAGCCACAGCCTGGAGGCCTGCAGAGGTGGCAGGTGGGGCACAATGAAGGAATTGGGGTGCTGGGGTGGCCACCCCCTTTCACAGCCACAGCCTGGAGGCCTGCAGAGGTGGCAGGTGGGGCACGGTGAAGGAACTGGGGTGCTGGGGCGGCCTCCCCCTTTCACAGCCACAGCCTGAGGGTGGAGGAATTGGGGTGTCGGCTGCTCTCCTGGAACTGTGCTCCGCCCGGTTTTCCTGTTGCCTCATGCGACTGGCATTCGCTTTTCCTTCTGCCTGGAACGAGGGTTCCTGAGACAGACGCATGGCCCACGCCCCCATCTGCTTCCAGTCCTCACTCTAATCTCACCCTCTCCAGGAGCCCCACGCTGCCCACCAAGGCACAGTCACACAGGCCTCATTCCTGGCTCTTCCTACTTGGCCTTCAAGACTCAGCTCAAGCCTCTCATCCTCCAGGATGCCTCCCGGGTGCCCCTCTGACCTCCTGTAGCTCTGGCACTTCGCTGGGATGTGGCATGGGCACTGGGTCTTCCATGGTACTTGGCTCCTGCTAACAATCAGATAGATGTATTACACGTGTTGTTTCTCTGTCTCCATGGGAGTGCCGTTCCATGAAGGTGGGGGGTTACTGTCTGTTAGTTGATTCTGACTCCTAAGGACCAGCTGGTGTGCAGTACGTGTCTGGTGGGTCAGCAGGTGTGTGAAGCCATTTCCTGCCTTCTGCCTTCCACACATGACCTCCTCTGGGTCACACCTGAGGCTCCAGCTGGGACGGACCAGGGAATTCCTGTAAACAGGAGGTGCCCAATGGCTGAATGAGCGCTGAGTGCCATGGAGGTGCTGAGGATGGTAGAGTGGGGCCAGGAAGGCTCTGGGAGAGGCTGGGCATGGGCAGCTGTATACACAGAGCATCCAGGCTGGAAAATGCGATTGCAGAGGACATGGGCAGATCTTCTCCTAGACTCAGTTTCTCTGCAATGCCGCCGTGCTGTGCTGCGCTCCAGCGTGCTGTGGTTCCGACGTACGCGGCCCCCAAACGTCACGGCTGCAGCTCGGGCCCTGTGGGCACAGGGCTTGGAGGTGGGGACCTCACAGATGGCATCCATGCCTTTATGAAAGGGCTTGAGGGAGTGAACTCCCCTTTCAGCCCTTCCGCCACGTGGGGATGGGGTCTCCGGTGCCGTCTTGGGAGCAGAGAGCAGCCCTCAGAAGAGGCTGTGATCTTGCCCCTCCCAGTCCGCAGCACTGTGAGCTGTGATTCCTGCGGTGGTGGCTGCCTGCGCATTCCGTCCCGGCCATGGGAGCCACGGAGGCACGCCCCTCTCAGTTCCTCATTGCCTGGTCTTCTGCAGCGGGGCTGGCTGGAGCGACTCTGCTCAGGAGTGGGGACAGCTGGGGCTGAGAGTGTGGAGTTGCACTGGCTTAGCTCTTCCTGCCTGGGTGGGGCCTAAGGGCCTGTCCCCAGGAGGCCCTGCCTCAGCACTGCCTGCTCTGCCTGCTCTGCCAAGGACAAGGGTGGCCACGTTCCCGTGCAGTGAGCTGGGGCAGGAGGGAGCAGAAGGGGTGCTCACCTTTGCCTCCCCTTGGTCGGGCCGGCCTCCTGCGCAGCACTGGAGAGCTCTGTCCCTGGAGGCACCCAAGGTCCCGCTAGGGAGGGGACGGAGAGCAGATCGGGCCCGGGGAGGGGTAATGCCTGAGCGATCTCTGGCATGTGTGTTTTTGGATGATTTGATCACTGCTGTCCATTTTTGCGCTGGAGTATTTCTTTCAAGGCTGTGTTTGCTCCCCCGTCTTCGTGGCTATCATGTAACCACACGTGCAGGAAGCCTCTGCACCCAGCTCAGTGTTTCTCCGGGTTGAGCCTTCCTGCCTCTTTTTCTTTTTGTGCCACCCAGGTCTTTCCTGCTGTTGAACGCGTCGTTTCATGCAGGCTTCGTGGACTGGGCTCATCTTCAGGCAGGGTTTTCAGGTGGGCGGTGGGAAGCCGGCATGCCCTTCACCTGTCTGGAGTGTCTTGCTCTTGCTGTCTCGGCTGGTGTGCAGGTGCTGGCGTGTAACCCAGCACCACAGACGGGCGGCTTCAACAGCAGAGACGTACTTTCCCCCAGCTCTGGAGGCTGGAAGTCTGAGATCAGGGGTTGTCAGGGTTGGTTTCTGCCTCCCTGGCTCACACACACCGTCTTCTCCACATGTCCTCACAGGGCTGCCCCTCTGTGCCTGTCTGTGTCTTCATCTCCTCTTCCTATAAGGACACCCATCAGATTGGATTAGGGTCACCCATGTGACCTCACTTTGTGTTAATCTCCCCTTTCGAGGCCCTGTCTCCACACATGGTCACATTCTGAAGTCCTGGGACTCAGGGCTTTGACAGTTGGATTGGAGGCGGATAGAATTGCCCCAGATGGCTTAGCACAAAGTTCCCGGGTCACTGAAAGCTGCAGATGGGGAGAGGTGGCAGGGAGGGTTAGTGTGATGGCCCTCCAGGACCCCAAGCCCCATGGTGGGTGGACCTCAGGCACAGGGTCCCCTGTGGGGGCAGGTGGCCTAAGGGGCCACTGAGTGGTGCCTTCACCCTGTTTCCCCAGCCTAGCTTGCCTGTCCACCAGCGGGAGAGGCGGCGGCGTGAGCTGTGGTCTCTGTGGATTGCAGGGATTCTGGTGGTGGGTTGGCGGGGTCTGTGTGACGGCCACTTGACATGCCTCTTTAAACCAGAAGTGTTTTCCTAAACTCCTGGGTGAATGTCCCACATGTTTCTTTTGTCTTACTTTAAGAAATGGCATTCATGGTTGGAGCTACAGATTGATGCCCAGTGACAGTTTGGGCTCTGTCTCTTGTTCCTGTGTAGTACGCTTATATTTATTTGATTACAAACGACACATCGTTGTATGGCCTCTTTGCCCCGTTACTTTAATATTTGTAAGCGGTTGGTTTCTTTGTTTAAACTTTTATGATTTGTAGCTTCATTGCATTACAAGAAAGCAAGAGTGGTGTACATTTTGCATTTTAAATATTTACTTAGATTTACTTTGCATCTAAATGGTGGCAGTAGGCCTCCCTGTGCGAGGCGCTCCTGCCACGCCACAGCCCTGCTCATCTTGTCATCCCACCCCTCGCTGGACTCATTTATTTCGGCCTTCAGAGCGGACCTAATCCCTTCCCCTGTATTTATAAAGATTTCCCTTTTTTTCGGTGTTTTGCTGCTATCTTGGTGAGCTCACAAATGCTGCTTACCGCGAGTGCTCCACCTTTATTTGCATATGTGAAGATTATGGAATGATCCCTGAAATCACAGTGAATACTTCCTGCTGTAAATTCAATTTTGCAATATTAATGTGCCAGCCCCAGCTTTCTTGACTTTTACTGCAGTCTGTGCTTCTTTTCGTCTTTTCATTTTAAACCTTTCTGTGTTATTTTGCTTTATGAAGTCTCTTATAGGTGGTAAGACATTAGACAGGTTTTTTTTTTTTTTTTTTTGTAACCAGAAATCCTTTATATTTAAATAATTCTACCTGGTATTTGGAATGAGCATGTCATATTGACCTCTCGTCCCTCCCTTCCCCCCTTCCCCCCTCCTGCCCTCCCTTCTTCCTTCCTGTCCCTCCCTTCCCCTCCCACCCTCCCTTCCTTCTTCCCTACCTCCCTCCCTTCCCCTCCCCTGCCTCCTTTCCCCACACTCACTCCTTCCTTCCCTTCTTCCCTCCTGTCCCTCCCTTCCCCTTCCAGCCTCCCTTCCCTCTTCCTTCCCGTCCCTCCCTTCACCTTCCAGCCTCCCTTCCTTCTTCCCTCCCGTCCCTTTCTTCCCCTCCCATCCCTCCCTTCCCCTCCCCTCCCTCCCATCTTCCCTCTCATCCCCTCCCTCCCTTCCTTCTTCTCTCCCATCTCTCCCTTCTCCTCCCTCCCGTCTCCTTTCCCCTCCCTCCCATACCTCCCTTCCTTCTTCCCTCCCCTCCTTCCCTCCCCCTTCCCCTCCCCCCTTCTTCCCTCCCCTCTCTCCCTTCCCCTCCCCTCCCTCCCTTCTTCCCTCTCATCTCTTCCCTCACTTCCTTCTTTCCTCCCATCTCTCCCTTCTCCTCCCCTCCCTCTCTTCCTTCCCCTCCCTCCCATCCCTCCCTACCTTCTTCCCTCCCTTCCCTCCCTTCTTCCTTCCTGTCCCTCCATTCCCCTCCCCTCCCTTCCTTCCTTTTCCCTCCCATTCCTCCCTTTCCCTCCTCTCCCCTCCCTCCTTTCTCCTCCCATCTCTCCCTTCCTTCTTCCCTCCCATCCCTCCCTTCCTCTCCCCTCCTTCCCTTCTCCTTCCTCCTCCCTTCCTTCTTCCTTATAGTCCCTTCGTTCTTCCTTCTCGCCCCTCCCTTCCTTCCCCTCCCTTCCTTCTTCTCTCCCCTCCCTCCCTTCCTGTCTCCCCTCCCTCCCTTCCTTCCCCCACCCATCCTTCCCTTCCTTCTTCCTTTCCCTCCCCTCTTTCTTCCCTCCCATCCTTCCCTACCCTCCCCTCCCTCCCTTCCTTTTTCCTTCCCATTTCTCCCTTCCCCTCCCTCCCTTCCCCTCCCATTCCTCCCTTCCCCCTCCTCCTTCCCCTCCCCTCCTTCCCTTCTCCTCCCTTCCTTATTCCCTCCCCTCCCTCCCTCCCCTTCCCTCGTTCCCATCCCTCTCTTTCTTCATCCCTCCCCTCCCTCCTTCCCTCCCATCCCTCCCTTCCCCTACCCTCCCTCCTATCCTTCCCTTCTCCTCCTTTTCTTCTTCCTTCTTGTCCATTCCTTCCCCTCCCTTCCCTCCCTTCTTCTGTCCCATCCCTCCCTTTCTCCTCCTCCCTTCCATCCCTCCCTTCCTTCTTTCCTCCTCTCCCTCTCTTTCTTCCCTTCCTTCCCATACCTCTCTTTCTTTATCCCTCTCCTCCTTCCTTCCCTTCTTTCCTCACATCCCTCCCTCCCTCCCTTCTTCCCTCCCATCCCTCCCTTCCTCTCCCCTCCCTCCTATCCCTCTCTTCGTCTCCCTTCCCTTCCTCCCTTCTTCCCTCTCCCCCATCCCTTTCCCTCCCCTCCCTCTTTTCCCCTCCCTCCCTCTCTTCTTCCCTGCATCTTTCCTTGCTGGGTTTTACTCTATTTTGTGTCTTGGAAAGCAGTCCATAAACAACTGATGGAAAGCATCTCGTAAGCAACGATAAACAACTGATGCTTATGGTTTCTCTTGAGTAAACCTAGAAACTGACCCTTTCAGTCTTAAAACTTGAGAAAGTTACATTTGTCTGATCTAAATTCTTTTCTCAGGAAACTAACCATCAGGCCCCCTAGATAGTATCAAGGAGCTGAAACTCACCAGGTCACTGCATCTGGACAATGAGATGGCTGACCTGCACCCATCATGACTGTCTAAGGGACCACCTGCTTCCTGTTGACCACCTCTTCTTCTTCGTGCCCTCCAGTTCTTGTTTTTCTACATGTGGTTACTTTTCTTCCTTGCTCTGTAAACCCCTAAATTTAGCCAGTTGAGGAGATGGATTTGAGACTGAGCTCCTACCTCCTCAACTGTGCACCCGCATGAAGCCTTCCTTCTTCCCTGCAGTATTCATTGTCTCAGTGATTGGCTTTCTGTGCAGTGAGCAAGAAGACCAACATCAAACCCCTGGTATTTCAGCCACATTTTTTCTGTCCACATATTTTTCCTTTTAAAAAATCTGCAATTATTTAGAAGGCAGGCATCATGTTTTTGAAACAGTCTTAAACTTATATTTGTCTAACAATCAAAGATTAAACAATGACTTTTGACTCCCTTTTATGGAAAACAGAGAACTTAATGCTGCTCCTCCTTGTTATCTTCATCCCTTTCCTAAGTGCATTAATTTCCTCTGAACTTACAAACCTCATACTTCTTACTTGAAATTTTAAACCCCTTAAAGGTTTCCAATGTGTTTCACTTTGTTGGCATTACTATAACTGTATTTTAAATTTGTGTCAGCAGCAACCTTTCTCCCAAGAGTTGTGAATGCTTTGATTCTCTTATTTTTGCCTGGCCCATCATTCCAGTCCAGTGCTTTCTAGGGTGATGTCCCTGATTTCCTGTTTGGTATTTTGGAGGATCCCGTTCAAGCAGCCTTTACAGAAGAGGAGACAGGTGCAGCCATCTGGAGCTTTTAGAAATGGCCAGAAAGTTCTCATGTCCTGGGGTTTCCCACACAGCTATGCCAGTATCAGTTATCCCATGGTGTATTGGTCCATTCTCATGCTGCTATAAAGAACTGCCTGAGACTGGGTAATTTATAAAGGAAACAGATTTAATTGACTCACAGTTCTTCATGGTTGGGGAGGCCTAGGGAAATTTACAATCATGGTGAAAGGGGAAGAAAATATGTCCTTCTTCACATGATGGCAGGAAGGAGAAGTGCTGAGTGAAGAGGGAAAGGCCCATTATAAAACCATCGGATCACGTGAGAACTCTCTATCATGAGAACAGCATGAGGGTAACCACCCCTTGATTCAATTACCTCCTACCAGGTCCCTCCCACAACACGTGGGGATAATGAGAGCTACAATTCAAGATGAAATTTGGGTGGAGACACAGCCGAACCATACCACATGGTCCGGGGGCCTCTTTTATTTCAGTAGGGACATTTGAAGACAACTTAATTTTAGCTTATTTGAAGATAATCTGTTTACGTTTTTCCTCTTGGGAGTTTTTCTGATGCCCTGTTTTTCCTGAAGTGCAAACTTCAGTATAGCACAACACCCTCTGGCACTATTGCTCTCTCTGCATTATTTTTTTGCCTAGCATTGTCAATTTCTCCACCTGGAAAGTTTTCTTCTATTATGTTTTTGGCTGCTACTTCCACTCCCTTCTTCATTTTCTCCTCAGGAGCATCTGCTGTGTGTGGTTTGGTTCTGTAAGACCTTCACATCCTACCTGACTCTGTTCTTGACTTTTCACTTTTATATTTTAATTTCACTTGTGATTCGGAAGTGTTTCTCAAATGTTTCTATTGTACCATGACTTTGCTTTTCTGCAGCTGCAAGTCTGCCATTTACACTGAAGATTTTACAGCGGCTGTTGTGTTTCTTGTTCACAGAGGAGAGTATTGGTCTTGCCTTGAGCTCTGAAGGAGAAATCAAGTTTCAGCCTTGAGAGTATGATGAAAGGGCTTCCACAATGATTTTGTCCTGGTCAGCATTACCCAGCCTCCAGCGACAGACAGTTTTAAATCCTGATGAAATTCAGCTTCCTGCCTCTGTGAAGGATAAAGCAACAGAGTTACCAGCTCTCGCATTTTCCTGAATGAATGTCAGGAGTTGTTTTAGTTGGCTCTCTTTGCCATAAGGAGACGCCACAGACTGGGCAGCTCCAACAGCAGACATTTATCCTTCATAGTTCGGGAGACCAGGAGTGCAGGATCTGGGGGCCAGCATGGCTGAGACCAGCAGCGCAGGATCCATAGGCCAGTAGGGCTGGCATCTGGGGAGGGCTCTTCCCTGGGCTGTGGGCAGCCGCCTTCTTGTTGTGTCCTCTCAAGGCCTGTCCTCTGAGTGTGCGGGAGTATGGGGAGAGAGAGCTTACTGGTGTCTTTTCTTCTAAAGACACTCATCTTGTTGGATTTCACTCCACCCTCACAATCTCATTTAACCTTAATTACTTCCTTAGAGGCACCAGCTCCAACTATAGCCACACTAAGGGATAGGGGTTCAATATATACATTTTAGGGGGACCCAAACATTTGGCTCCTAACAGGAGCTGAGCAAGATGTTCCTCAGGGAAGAAGAAACAGAGAAGAGCAGGTCACGGGTACCTGAGCCCCAGGCATTGTTATTGGTGGAGGGTGTTCAGTTTCTTGGCGTTTTGAACAAAGAATTGGACAAAATGCACAAACCAAAAGCAAGGAAAGAAGCAGAGATGTATTGAAAATGAAAGTACACTCCACAAGGTGGGAGCCGGCTGAGCACAGGTCTCAAGAGCCCATTACAGAATTTTCTGGCATTTAAATACCCTCTAGAAATTTCCCATTGGTAACTTGGTGTACACCCTATGTAAATGAGGTAGCGACTTGCAATCAGTCTGATTGAGAAGCCACCAATCAGAGGCTGAAGTGACGTGACAAAGGTTACACCCTATGCAAGCATCTGATTGGTTGTGAAAGCAACCAATCAGAAGCTAAAGTGAAGTTACAAAGTTACACTCCTGTGCAAATATCTGATTGGTTGCAGAAAGTTACTAATCAGAGATAGTTTCAATTTTCCATCTGCCAAGCAGAAAAGGAGGGGGCGTTTACAAAGGGAATAGCCCCTGGTCCTTTTGTTACTTAGATGTGGAAAGTTGAGGTTTTCCTTTTGATTTAGCTCTAGGAAGTCAGCGGGAATTGGCCTCAGGTACCCTGCCTCCAGACCCTATTTTCCTGCCTCAGTGCAGCTGAGTGAGTCTTCTGTTTGGGTCATGCCCTAAGACCCAGCCAGCCTTTGGCCTTCTCCTGGGCAGGAGCCTGAGGGCAAGGGGTGGGTCACAGACATTACATTCTCCTGAGGCAAATGCCTAGGACATGAGGATGGCCTGCCTTGGATAGGCTGCAGGCCCCTCTCCTTTTCTCTCCACTGCACCCACATCTAGGCCTCCTTTCCAAGGATCCAGAGTACTTTGAGTGAGGGGGAGGCAATGCATGTATAGTGCATGGAGCAGAGGCCAGGTTGTTGCCAATGTTTAACATACATCAGCTATTTTTATTGTGAATTCAAACACACTTTTATTGGAGTATAAGGCGTGTTATAGACACACACACTGTTATGAGTGGAATAGTGTCCCCCCAAAAGATATGTTGTAGGAGGCTGGGCACAGTGGCTCACACCTGTAATCCCAATAGTTTGGGAGGCCGAGGTGGGAGGATTGCTTGAGGCTAGGAGTTTGAGACCAGCCTGGGCAACATAGTAAGACCCCCATATCTAAAAATAAAAATAAAATGAATTAGCCAGGCATGGTGACATGCACCTGTAGTCCCAGCTGCTCAGGAAACTGAGATGGGAAGATCTCTTGAGCCTAGGAGGCCAAGGCTGAAGTGAGCCATGATTGCACCATTGCCTTCCAGCCTGGGTGACAGAGCAAGACTCTGTCTCAAATAAATAAATTAATTAATAAAAAAGATATGTTGAAGCCTTAACCCCCAGTAATTCCAGAATGCAAGCTTATTAGTATACAGAGTTGTTGCAGATGTTATCAGTTAAGATGAGGTCGTATTGGAGCTGGGTGAAATTTCTGCCTCAGGTGACGCCCCATTGACTCTCACCAGCAGCTGCAAGAGAGTTCTAGTTGTTCCATATCCTTACTGACACTTATTATTTTCTGTCTCTTTATTTTAGTCATTTTGGTGGGTGTGTAAGTGGATTATATTGTAGTTTTAATTTGCATTTTCCTGATGATTAAGGGTGTCAAACACTTTTTTGTATATTTCTTGGCCATTTGAATTGCTTCTGTGAAGCATCTGTGCAAGTATTCTTCCCCTTTTCTGTGGGATATCAATCTTATTTTTGTTGGTTTATACGAGTTCTTCGTATGTTTTGGTTAAGAGTCCTTTTTCAGATATATGAATTGCAGTTTTCACAACAGTGTCTTTTGATGATGTGAAGTTTTTTGTTGTTGTTTTGTCTCGTTTGGTGAGACAGGGTCTCGCTCTGTCACCCAGGCTGGAGTACAGTGTTGCAATCTTGGCTCACCGCAAACTTGACCTCCCAGGCTTCAGCAATCCTCATGCCTCAGGCTCCTGAGTATCTGGAACTACAGGTGTGCACCACCATACCTGGATACTTGTTGTAATTTTTGTAGAGACAGGGTTTTGGCATGTTGCCCTGGCTGGTCTCAAACTCCTGGGCTCAAGTGATCTGCCCACCTCGGCCTCCCACAAATGCAGGATTAATGATTTGTGTTTTGTTTAAGAAATCTTTGCTTCAGCTGAGGTCATGAAGATTTTTTTTGTTTTCCTCTAAAAGCATTATTGTGTTCCCTTTTGCATTTAGATCTCCAGGCCATCTGAAATTTATTTTTGTATGTGGTGTGAGGGGTAAGGCTGCTTTCTTTTTTCTATTTGGATATCCAGTCAACTCAGCAATGGAAAAGACCGCACCCCTCCTCCCAGCCCCACACCTCAGCCTTTTCTTTGATATAGATCAGGTGACTGCACAGATGGCGGTGGCTTCTGGACTCTCTCTTAGGTTCTGCCCGTCAATCCTTATACCAATCCTTATACCAATGCCACACTGTCTTAATTTCTTGTTATTGTTTTCAAGGGTGATCTACTTGTTTGGTTCTCCTTGGTGGATCAGGTGGTCTCGGATACACATTCCCCTTGATTTTAGTTTCAAAACCTTGAACCATTTTGTTAGAACTCCATCATATCCCAGCTGTGTAACCTAGCCTTGGTTCATCTCATTGTACCATCTTTAACATAGAGACACAAACTCCTATCTTACAGAGTCGCTGGGAGAATTAAATGAGATGATGCAGCTGTTGTGCTTGGCACATGGAAAATGTTTAGTAAATGTTAGTGATTT
Source organism: Rhinopithecus roxellana (assembly GCF_007565055.1). Classification (NCBI taxonomy): domain Eukaryota; kingdom Metazoa; phylum Chordata; class Mammalia; order Primates; family Cercopithecidae; genus Rhinopithecus; species Rhinopithecus roxellana. Next base: position 131,095,660 of record NC_044550.1, read on the forward strand.
TGTAGTTTAGTGGTTGGAAGTACAGTGCCTGGAGCTAAACTGCCTGGCTTCAAATCTTGGTTCCTTCACTTTGAAATGCATAACTTTGGTAGAATTACTTCATGCGGGCCTACTGTCTTTAAAATGAGGATACTTGTAGTGACTTCTGGAGCTTAGAATGTGGATGAAGTGCACACAGCAGTTCTCAGCTTTATGCTCATGGGGGCAGACACAGATAATGACAATTTCCATGCAACACCTGGAGGATACAGGACCAGACACGCCGTCTAGACGCACCTGTGACTTGCCCGCATGTGAGGTGACTCCTGCATGCCAGGGCACTCTGCCAGGAAGTGTTGAGTCCATATGTGTGAGGGCCACTCCGTTTCTTGGCACATGGTGGGCAATCTCTCCATAGTCCATATGTGTGAGGGCCACTCCGTTTCTTGGCACATGGTGGGCAATCACTCCATAGTCCGTATGTGTGAGGGCCACTCCGTTTCTTGGCACATGGTGGGCAATCTCTCCATAGCCATTGCCCCTTAGAATCTTCCTCCTGCGGATCAGAGTGTCCTGGCCCCTGTGAGCTGGATTTTGATTTTTAGAAGCTGCAGTCCTTGTGCCTTATTGACAGCACAGTACATCTTTTAAAATATATATATATTTTTTTCTATTACGTGAAGCACATCTATTTGTGAGGAAGGATTTTCCTCTGAGCCCTTGGTCCCTTGCTCTTCTGCTTGTGCCACTGGTGTTTTCATAAGCTCAGTGGTGATTTTTTTCTGAATATCACTGCCCCTCGTACACAGGTGGTCTGACTCTGCCTCCTGCCCCAGTGAGGGTGGGCTGAGCCCCCTTTCAGAATGACAGAGCAGGTGACTGCAGCACACTTAGTGCAGGCTTGTGCCTGATGGGATGGTGTCTCCTTGGGGATGTGCGTCCCAGGCAGGTGCCCCAAGATGGCTCAAAGGGAGGGCCTACAGCAGAGTCGACAGCCTTTCAAGAGGGACCCACCAGGAGGTGTCACCTCCAGGGCTCATTAAAGGGTGTCTAGGCTCTCAGATCTCCTTGGAAACCAGAAACTAAAGGCAAAGTTGGGGGAAGGGTCTTCTGGCATTTTCCTGTGGGAGCAGATGTGGGCAGGAGCAGCTTCCACCTGTGCTGCAGGGCTCCGCCACTCCTGCCCGGCCGCCTTCCTGTGCCCCGCAGCTTTCCTGCTCCCCTCCCAGCTCTGGCTCAGGCTGCCCTTCTTCTTGCTGGTCCCTTGCTCCAGTGCAGGGTTTCCCCAGCAGCTCTCCACGACCCGCCCAGGGTGACATGCCAGCGTGTGTCACCATAGCTGCCCACGCACAGCCCTGTCATGGAAAGCAGTTAGAGCAAGCCTGGGGGGTGGGCCCTGTGGGCTGTGTAGGGGAGGGCGTTAGCATAGTGACTGTGATCAGCAGGCAAGATGGGTGGGTGGAGGCCCAGGAGGAAGGAGAAAGGAGCAGGGAGCAGCAAGACAGGGAGGAGCAGCATGGGGGGGAGAACTGAGCGTGGGGTCTGGGAAGGACAGGTGGAGCAGGTGGGAGAGAGAAGCTGAGCATGGGGTATGGGAAGGACTAGGGAGCAACAGTGTGGGAGGGAGAAGCTGAATGTGGGGTCTGGGAAAGACAGGTGAGGAGCAGCCTGGCAGGGGGAGGCTGAGAGTGGGGTCTGGGAGGGATGGGGGAGCAGCCTGGGATGGGGAGAAGCTGAGTGTGGGTTCTGGGAAGGACAAGGGAGTTTCTCCCTCTCTCATGCTGCTCCTCCTCATCCTTCCCAGACCCCACACTCAGCTTCTCCCCCTCCCATGCTGCTCCTTCCCTGGCCCTCCCAGACCCTATGCTCCTTGTCTGGGAAAGACAAGGAGAAGCAGTGTGGGATGGGGAGAAACCAAGGTTGGAGTCTGGGAAGGACTAGGGAGGAGCAGTGTGGGAGGGGAGAAGCTTAGTGTAGGGTCTGGGAGGGAGCAGCGTGGGAGGGAGAAGCTGAGCGTGGGGGATGGGAAGGACTAGGGAGGAGCAATGTGGGAGGGAGAAGCTGAGTGTGGGGTATGGGAAGGACTAGGGAGGAGCAATGTGGGAGGGAGAAGCTGAATGTGGGGTCTGGGGAAGATGGGGAGGAGCAATGTGGGGGGGAGAAGCTGAGTGTGGGGTCTGGGAAGGAGAGGGAAGGAGCAGGTGGGAGGGAGAAGCTAAGCATGGGGTATGGGAAGGACTAAGGAGGAGCAGTGTGGGAGGGAGAAGCTGAGTGTGGGGTCTGGGGAAGACGGGGAGCAGCAATGTGGGGGGGGAGAAGCTGAGCATGGAGTCTGAGAGGGACAGGGGAGGAGCAGCATGAGAGGGGGAGAAGCTGAGTGTGGGGCCTGAGAAGGACAGGGGAGGAGCAGTGTGGGAGGGAGAGGCTGAGTGTGGGGTCTGGGTAGAACAGGAACGAGCAGCGTGGGAGTGGGAGACTGAGTGTGGGGTCTGGGAAGGAGAGGGGAGGAGCAGCATGGGATGGGGGAAGCTGAACGTGGGGTCTGGGAGGGATGGGGAGGAGCAGCCTGGGAGGTGAATAAACTGAATGTGGGTTCTGAGAAGGACAGGGGAGGAGCGGGTGGGAGGGAGAAGCTGAGCATGGGGTGTGGGAGGGAAGAGGGAGGAGCAGCGTGGGAGAAGCTGAGTGTGGGGTGTGGGAAGGACTAGGGGGAGCAGTGTGGGAGGGAGAAGCTGAGTGTAGGGTCTGGGAAGGACTGGGGAAGAGCAGCTGGGAGGGAGAGGCTGAGTGTGGGGTATGGGAAGGACTAGGGAGGAGCAATGTGGGAGGGGAGAAGCTGAGTGTGGGGTATGGGAAGGACTAGGGAGGAGCAACGTGGGCCGGGGGAGAAGCTGAATGTGGCATCTGGGAAGGACTAGGAAGGAGCAGCGTGGGAGGGATAAGCTGAGTGTGGGGTCTGGGAAGGACTAGGAAGGCGCGGTGTGAGAGGGGAGAAGCTGAGCATAGGGTCTGGGAAGGACAAGGAGAAGCAGTGTGGGATGGGGAAAAACTGAGGTTGGGGTCTGGGACAGACTAGGGAGGAGCAGTGTGAGAGGGAGAGGCTGAGCATGGGGTCTGGGAAGGAAAGATGTTTGGGTTGGATTTCTTCATAGTGTTCCCTCTAAACCGCAGGGAGGTTTAGTGAGGAAATTGACAGTGAAGAGCTACAATTCCTCAAGGCCCTCGGCTCTGATCTGGCATCCTTTGAAGGTAATTCTGTGCATGGACTGGGCCATCTGGACCCGTGGAAATATTCGGGTTACAGTGCCAGGTCCTGGATTGAATTCCTATTTAGTAGAATTCATTGGCCACTCACAGCCACCTCTCCAGCCTTCCCCCACTTAGATCCCCATCAAGCTATTGCTAGAATTACACCACAGCCTCTTTGCAGATGCTGGTCACCCCTGCAGCCTCACCGCTGGCTCTGGTCTCCTTTCTCTTCATCCTTCTGCCCCAGGTAGGACCAGCCTCCTCCTCCCCTGGGCCGGGCACAGGGGGACACCTTGTGTATACTCGAGTGTGACTGGCAACAATTTGTCCCCCCAGGGCCGACATGAGCATATGTGAAATGAGGAAGGGCTCAGCTTGCCTCGGAGGGTCCACCCCTACCCAGGGGTTGCCATCCTTGGTATTTTTGCTCTTGTGGGGACAGTGCTAACATGTCCAACTGAAAGCTTTGCCCCCATGCCCCCAATCCAGGATCCGCCATGAGGAAAACCCTCTCTCCTGCTGTGCCAGCTCAGCAAATTTATTTTCTCTTCCTTATGATTTTCTTTTTCTTCTTCTTCTTTTTTTTTTTTCTTTGAGACGGCGTCTCGCTCTGTCACCCAGGCAGGAATGCAGTGGCCGGATCTCAGCTCACTGCAAGTTCCGCCTCCCGGGTTCACGCCATTCTCCTGCCTCAGCCTCCCGAGTAGCTGGGACTACAGGCGCCCGCCACCTCGCCCCACTAGTTTTTTGTATCCTAAGGATGGCCTTAGGATTTTCTTTTCTCTCTCTTTTGATTTTTGTTTTTAAAAACAAGTTCTCACTCACCTAGGCTGGAGTGCAGTGGCAAGATCTCAGCTCACTGCAACCTCTGCCTCCTGGGTTCAAGCGATCCTCCCTCTTCAGCTTCCCGAGTAGCTGGGACCGTAGGCATGCACCACCATGCCCGGCTAATTTTTGTATTTATTTATTTATTTATTTTTATTTTTGGAGAGAAAGGGTGTTGCCATGTTGCTCAGGCTGGATACCTCTGAGTCTTTCTGATGGCGCCCTGGAAGCAGCCACAGGGGCCTCCCGAACACACTCTGTGGGCCTGCCCTGTGCCATCACCACGTCACCGCAGGAGACAGGATCTCAAACGAGTGCAGCTCTCAGCAGCCTCCTGGCAGCTGGCATAATTGGGACTGATCTCGTTAGAGGGAGACAGCTAACTCAGTTGACAGTTTTGTGTTCACAGCTTCATATATTTTGTGAAAAGACGCAAGGGAAATAGGAGATGCGGAAGCAAAACAGCCCACAGGGGCTGCCCGAATGCCCCGCGGCCTTCAGAGTCTCCTTCTCAGCTCAGGGAAGGGCTGGGAGCCAAGGGAGGGACGGCGAGGGGTCACCCTTGCTTAGTAACACCCAGAACAGGGTGCCGGCCAGGGGTCGCTCTTACTAACACCCAGAGCCGGGCGCCGGCGAGGTGTGTGTCACCAGACGTGGACCACACTGGCCTGCCGGCCTCCTCGCCTGTGGCCTTGGTCCCTTATCCCTGCAGCCTGGTCCACTAGGGACTCGTGGTGATGCCCACGACACACTTTAAACAGGAGCTTGTGCTCAGTGCTTTCCCATGCAGCCCGGTCAGCTGGGACTCAAAGAGCCCATCGCCCGGAGCCTCCCAGAGCCGAGCCTGTCCTCTGGGTGACCTGAGGGCTGAAGGCAGTGTGAAAGGGAAATACATCTTGGGACCCCAACATCACTACACTAAAGGGAAAAATCAAGCTGGGAACTGCTATGGGCAAACCTGCCTCGCTATTCAAAGTCATCCCTCTGCTCACTGAGATAAATGTGTATCTGATCGCCTTCTTTGAAAAGGCTAATCAGAAACTCAAAATAATGCAAGTTTGTTCTTTACCTGCCTATGATCAGGAAGCCTCCTCCCTCCTTCCAGTGGTCCTGCCTTTCTGGACGAAACCAGTGTACATCTTACACATATTGATTGATGCCACATGCCTCCCTAAAAAGTGTAAAACAAGCTGTACCCTGGCCACCTTGGGCATCAGGACCTTCTGAGGCTGTGTCACGGGTGCACGTCCTTAACTTCGGCAAAATAAGCTTCCTAAATTGACTGAGACCCGTCTCAGATATTTTGGGTTAACACTAGAGTCAAAACTTCTCTTACCCTGGTCTGTCCTGCCTGTCATCCTGTCCCTTCCTGGACCTGTGGGGTGGGACGTGGGGCTTAGCTTAGCCCACAGCCTCCCGCTCCCCACCCCCATAGCTGTCACATATGTGGGTCCCCAGAGAGCCTGTGCCATTGTGAGAAGGGTCATTTGCATGGTGCCTGTGTGGGGCCTTGCAGTGGGTCTGTCCCTCCTTATGACATCAGCCACCGAGCAGAGGGGCCCTGTGTGCCACAGTTCCTGGGTCCTCATGGAGCTCTGGGCCACAGCTGGACCACCAGCCACTGAGCAGGGGGACACTGTGTGCCACAGTTCCTGGGTCCTCATGGAGCTCTGGGCCATAGCTGAACACGGAACTGGGAATGCCTGTGTCTTCCCTGGGCAGGTGCGGTCAGAAGAGAGGGGACCATTGTCCCCATCATAAGAACCACTGAGAACCAATGCCAGAGAAAGACACAAGCAGTCTTAGGGGAGGGGACGGCTGCAGGGAGGAGGATGCCTGACCATGAGCTCTGCAGGCGTCTCATGGGTTAAGAGAGGGGTTTTATCCTGCAGAGAGGACTCGGCAAGGCTGGAGGCATGGGTGTTGGGAGATGGGATGACGGTGCCCATGGGACAGTGGAGCAGAGGTCTTCCTGGGACCACCCTGCCCTTGGAAGGGCTGTCTGCTGCCTCCGGTCGGGGTCTCTGCTCAGGGCCTGAAGGGCGGCGCCAAGTTAACCCAAGCCTGGGTCACAGGCACGCTGTGGGGCGGCTCAGTGGGAGGAGCAGTCCCATGGATCGTTTACCAGGCAGAGGGGCTGGGGGATCTGGGGCTGACCTTGCCCCTGGTAAACCAGGGGTGTCGTGAGTCTTGCCTGAGTCCCATGGGGAAGTGGTTCCTTTCAGGAAGCCGTTTTCAGGAACGCAGAGGGTGGGGCACGTCTGAGCCTGTGCTGGGTCCAGGAGCCCAGGGCCCCGGTGAAGTTCGGTATTGGTGCAGAAAACACTTAGAACTTGTTTTCACGTCAGCCATTACACATAATTGTCACCACAGCTCTTCAGGGTCCAGGTTCGAGATCCCGTTTTAGGAACAGTGCAGCTTAGGAGCAGAGAGAGAGAAACTCATCCAAGGCCACCTGCACAGGGGCTGGGCAGGAACCCCGGGCCCTTCCAGCCTCGTCTCAGGACCCCTGCCTGGCTGCTGAGGGTGAGTGGTCTGCAGAGGGCACGGCCCTGAGCAGCCCAAGGGGAGCTGGTGGCAGACATGGTCCTCATGGTGGAAAGCAACACACGTCAAAGTGGCGGTCATGCGTGGCCTCTGTGAGTCCAGAGCCTCAGGGGCCCACCCAGCCGGGGGCTGGTCTGACGTCACAGGTGAAGGCTCAGTGAGGCCTGATGCAGGTCCCGAGAAGCCGTGGGACTGAGGAACAACCACGCCTGGAGCCTCTGAGGGAAAGGCAGGCAGCTGGAGGCTGCAGGAGGCAGGGCAAAGTTCCCGCCCAGAGTTAGTGCCTCGGCGCCTCTGAGCCCATTGCTGGTGGGCAGGCCCCGCTGACCTCCCAGCCTGTGTTCCAGCCGCTCTCACCCTTTCCCAAGTCTGAACGTCACTCAGGTGGAGGATGAACCTGTTTCCAGGGGCTACGGCAGGTGGCCTGGGCTTGGGATTCGAGGCTGATCACACCTGTCCAGGCCAGCCCTGCCTCCTATTCACCCACACAGGGGCTGGCATCTGCTGCTTCTCATGACCTCTGTTCTGGATGGTCGATGGCCACTCAGTGCCCTCAAACCTCCAGAGCATGCTTCGGCCTGAGAGTCACCATGCTTGCTGTGCCCTCCGCCTGGAATGCTTCATGCCTTCCTCGTCTCCTCGGATGCCACCTTCTCAGAGAGGCCTTCCCCACTGCCTCACCCAGAAGAGAAGCCTGCTTCTCCCTCCAGGACCCTGTTCTGCCTTATGTGTAGCACCTATCCCCTGACGTGTGTCAGCTCTTTGCTGATGTGTTTCCTGTTCGTCTCACCCGGCTAGAATGCGTGCTTCTCTGTCTAACGTGTTCCCTGTGGTGTACCTAGCACCTCGATCAACACCTGGTGTTGGTGAGTGCTTGGTAAGTGTTTGCTAGTGAATGCATGTTTGTTGAATAAATTTGTCGGTGCCTGGATATGTGGGGAAGAGATGGAAGGAGGGTTCAGGAAGTGGCCTGGATAGCTGGAAGGAGTGGACGGATGACAGGTGAAGAGATGGGTTGATGGATGGGGGGCAGTCACTATGCGTGCTTGCCTGGGATGTTGGATGGATGGGTGGATAATGGGGTGGGTGGAGGAATGGTTTGGCAAGTGGATAGCTGATAGATTGATGGACAGATGGGTAGGTAGTTGGTTAAATGGATGGGTGATAGTTGGTTTGGTGATGTGTGAATAGGAGGATTAGCCAGACTGACAGATGACTGGTGGATTAGTTGATATGTGGTTGTCTTACTGAAGAGGTGGTTTGGGTTAGGGTGGATGGGTGAATGGATTTCTGGTTGAGTGAAGGGGTTGATCAATGAATCGTTTGCTGGTTGGATGGAGGTACTGATTGCTAGTTGGATCTGATGTGGCAACTGGATAACTAGTTGCTAGGTGTGTGTTGGGTAAATGAAGGGTGCATGGGTGGTGGGTTGACAGGTGGGTGGGTGAGTGGCTGGCTGGGTGTGCAGGTAGGTGGATGGTTTGATGGCAATGAATGGCTGGGCTGGTGGGTGGGAGGACTATTAGGTTGGGCTTGTGGAAGGGAGATGGTGGGTGGCACTGGAGGATGCTGGGCGTTGACTGGTGTGTGTGTAGATGGATGGTGAGGGGGCTGTACTGGCAGGTGTTGGTGCGGGGATGGACTAACGGAGGATGAATGGCCGTGTGTAGATGGATGGTGAGGGGGCTGTGCCGGCAGCTGGATGAGTGGCCGTATGGCTGGCTGGCTGGACTGAGCAGTGGGTGGGCCCATCCTACAGTCCATCTTGTAACCCGCCCTGCACCTGCTCACAGGATCAGGCCCTGCCAAAGCTGAAGCACTCTGCCTCCCAGCTCCTTTCCCGTCCTCCAAGGACACTTGTGGCTGAGGGTCTTTCCTCATTCTTCTCAGGAAGCCCCAGGTCAGCACAGATCCTCAGCGGGAGTTTTCCGGAGCTGAACCCCGCCTGTGAGAGGCCAGAGCTCCTGCTGGGGAGTTTCATGGGAGGGGGACAGGGAGCAGCCACTCAGACCCCAGAAGCTGATGGGAAACTCTGGAGCTGGGGCTCCCCCCGTGGGAGTCCTGATGAGAGTGAGGGATCAGTTCGGCATGTCCTGGCGTGAACCGACTCTCTTGGCATCTGAGCTGCAGTCAAGGCCACCTGCAGGAGATGCTGGCCAGGCAAAAAAAGGATGCTGGTTCCTGTTCAAAAGTCAGGAGCTGGAAACCAGTGCTGCCTGGAGAATTCAACAGCAAAAACTGGGGTGATGTAGTTGCACCACTCTAAGCGGGGCTGGAAGTTGCCTCCCAACACTGACGTTAGCCTTAAGTGATGAGATTCTGACCAGCTCTGTCTGGAGGGTTCTGAGACTCATCTCGCTGCGTCTCCATGTGCAGCTGTCACTGTGCCCCTCCCTCCCTCCCACGGTGCTGTCCCCACCTCACCTGGGGTGGCAATGTGGCTGTGTTCTGGCAGGAGCTGCTCCACTCCCATCCCTGCCTGAGCTGCGTGGGCTGGCTGGGGTGGGGGTGTCTGGGGCTGAGCACCTCCTGCCTCCTGGGAGGATTTGGAGGCCAATGGACTTGGGGGGTGTCCCTTCCCTGTGCCCCTTCCAGCTGGCAGAGCACCAGCCCCTTGTTGGAAGGGCAACCTTTACCTTGTGACTGCCTAGGAGCTGTATGGAGTGGGCAGGAGTGTGCGTGCATGTGTGTGTGTATCGTCCCCATAAACTTCATAAAATTAACCAGGGAAGAAGGGAGGGGGAGAGGTGAAAATGAACCCAGCCAGGCACCCTCACACTCATCCCTGGGAGGTCGCGCTCTGATGGGCTGCCTCTGCCTGTCTGCTGCCTGTGGCCCCAGAGTCACACAGGCCCGGCCACAAGTCCATCGCCTTCTTGACTGCTCTGCTGATGAGCGCTGGGAACGCGTGTTTTCCTCTGAGATCCCCTTTCTGCCGCTGTGTGCCGAGGAAGCTCCGGACACCAGCTGGCCCGTAGGACCCTGGAGGAGCTGAGCTGCCGAAGAACCATCAAGTCCCCACATCTTGATGATTTCAGCCCCTTACCGTGGCCAATCAGCCAACCCAGTTCTCCAACTTCTTACCCTCCATGATCACCGTAAAAACCCAGCCCAGAACTCTTCAGGAACAGGGACTTGAGGCTCCCTCCCACCTCCTCACTTGCTGCCCTGTGATCAATAAGCCCTTTCTCTGCTGCAAACCCTGCTGTCTCCACGTCAGGGGTGTGTTACAGCGCTGTGGCATACACATCTGCTGGTCCTGTGACACATGTGTGTGCCTCTCCCATCGGACGGGCTCCTTGGGGCGGGCCTGGAGTGTCTGTCGAGTGCAGGAACGCTGTCTCCACCGCAGCCTGTGAGCTCATCTGGCGAGCATGTCTACTTGATTAGGTTATTTCAGAGGTGTTTTCTCACTTGGTCCTCCCAGCTACCAGTGAGGAAGATACGAAAAACCTCAATTACATTTACATTTGGGGAAACGGAGGCTCAGCAAGGGGACGTGACAGAGCAGGAAGCAGACCCCAAGACAGAACAGCAGGCAGCGGGAGAAGCAGGCTTGGCCCAGCTCCCTCTGAGTCCAGAGTCCATTTCTTGGCTCTTTGCTTGATGCCCAGTGTGGTGCTGACCACAGGCATCAGTTTGTGGAATCCCCAAACCAGCCCATTTACTGCTAGGGAAACTGAGGCTCAGAGCTGTGCCTGAGCCTGAACTGAGAATGCAGAGGCAGTGCACACAGAGGCAGGACCCTCTGCTCCAGAGCCTGGCTGTGGTGATGGCTCGAGTTGCTGGCTCATCCCACAGCCCCGCTTTAGTGCTGTGGAGCTCAGGGGTGTGGGAAGGGGCCTTGGGCCCGGGAGGGTGGGAAGAAGAGCCCCTGGGCAGCCTGCAGGTGAGACCCTTCTCCCACTGCCAGCCTGCCTACCCAGCCACCCTTGGAACGTCGCTCAGCCACTCTGCCCAGAAACTGGGAAGATAATTGGGTCATGGCAAAGAGTGAATTATTCCTCCAGAGAAAGTTTGAAAATGCATGAGCCCTCAGTGGCAGAGAGAGGCAGTTATGCAGCTCAGAGGCAGCCTTGGAGTTGGAGCCACAGAGCGGCTCCTTCCCTGTGGCTTCCAGGGTTCAGGGAGAAGCTGGACAAGACCCCCACCCCTAAAGAAGCCCCCATTCTGGTGGGAGAGACAGACAGACCCAGACATGAGTGGTGGCAATGTGGGGGAGGTCAGGGCTGTGGGAAGAGAGAGAGCACCTGGGGCCAGCCTGGTGTGGGAAGAGGAGGGTCAGGGAGCACTCACAGAAGAGGGGACAAGACAGTGAGGGGCGCCTCAGCGGGGGCGGGGGGGGGGGAACGGGGACCATGCAGGCTGAGGCTGGGATTTAAAATTTCCTAGCGTGGTGAGACTTCTTTGAGGACAGCTGAAAGGGAGGGCACCCCAGCTAGTGTAGCGGGCATGGCGGGACCTCGGGCAGCACAGGGAGCCCCCTGACCACAGGTGGCCTGAAAGTCAGGATAGAAGAAACTCCTCCACATGCTTCAAGGCCCTGCTCAAGTGTCCCAAATCCTTCCCAAAGGCTGATGATACCGCATCTGAGAAATGGGCTTCTGAGGACCTGTCAGACATGGCCCAGAAGGCATCAGCCAGGGTGGGGCTTGCAGGGCTCCGAGGAGCTGCTCCCAGCTGCTCTGCCCTGCTTGCTGGTCACCTGTCCTGCACTAGGCGGATGGGGTCCTGGAGGGCAGCAGGGCCATGTCATAGGAGGTGTCAATGGGGCTTTGCTGCAGGCTGTGGGCGGGGACTGGGGCTCCTGGGGGCTGAGGCACAAGGCAGGCAGGGGGAGAAGCTGGGGCGGGGTATAGAGTGTGGGGCGGGAACGGTCTCAGTGTGAGGCAGGAATGGTCTCCCAGCCCAGGCCTCATCTGGAAATGGGAGGTGATTTCCAGCCCAGGCAGCTCCTGGGCTTAGAGGCTGGACGCTGCCTCAGCGAGCTCCGGGGGAGCGTTCCTCATGGGTGGGAAGGGAGAGGGTCTTATGGCCCCCGGGGACCTTGGGGCCGGGTGGGGGCCAGTGCCCTGGGAGGGTCCCAGTGTGGGAGGAGGAGGGGTCGGGGGGGCGTGTTTAGGCATGAAAAGGGTGCCAATGGGGGGGCGTGTTTAGGCATGAAAAGGGTCCAATGCCCCTGTAAGTTGAGCTGGCAGCCCGGGTGTCCCAGCTGCAGCGTTTTGGGCTGCAGTGGACCAGCAGAGGTTTCACCACGCGGGGGACCCCAGCAGAGCGGGAGGCAGGGGCCGCTGTGGCCCTTGACCCCACTTTTCTCTGGGCGGGCCCTGGGGCAGCAGGTGTTTGATGAGCTGGAGACGGGGAGCCTGCCTTGTGTGGCCTCACCCTGCCTGCACCCGCGCTCACCCCGCCCCACCCTCCAGGACACCACGTGGGGCATCAATGCCGCCCCGTGAGGATCCCCCTCAGGGGGTAGGGATGTGTAGGGGTCAAAGGTGGGGCCTGAGGAGCCGTGTCTGGGGCCTCAGCAGATGCTGGTCCCCTGCCCTGTCTCCAAAGCCTGGCTGTCCTGGGGGTATGGGGAGACTGGACACAGGCCAAGGGTCTGTGAGGGCTGCTGTGCGGCTGGGGAGAGCCGGCACCCCAAGGGAGGAGGGTGGCTACTGGGGAGCAGGATGAAGCAGGAAGGGATCACCCCACTGAAAGGGGCGTGGGTGGAGTCCATTCGTCCTGAAGCCACACAAGCCTGGTTCATGGCCTGGCTTTGACTCATGCTGGTGATGGTCACCGTGTATCCAGGACAGAGCCTGGCGAGATGAAAAGCTTGTTTAATTTTCACCACTGGCTGGTGATGCTGGTGTTTTCAGAGGGAAACTGAGGCCTGTGGAAGGGAAACAGCTGACTGGGGGCAGAACACCACTGGCCAGTGACAAAGGGAGGGACCTACACTGGCTGTGTGCCTCTAACATGCGTCCTCCCACGTGGCACAACACACAGCGACCCCAGCCCCCTTGCCCTGCTTTAGCGCCTGTCATGGGGCCAAGAACCCGAGACTGGGCTGGTGACCGGGCTGTGACCACAGGCCCCTCCTCTCCGGCCGGGGCCCATGTCTTCAGGTTCACAAGGGCCCAGACGGGTCAAACAAACACAGCTCACCCACGCAGGGTCATCTTGAAGCTGCGGATGGAACTTGAGAAAACATTTTTCTTTGTTTAGCAGTGAGGTCCGCGGAGGGTTCGAGGGTTTGGAGACATTCTCTTCCTGGAGAGGGCCCTTGTTCCTCCCAGGCATTCGACTCCCACTCCCTCGAACCCTCTGAGAGCCACGCCGGGCTCTCCTTCCTCGGCCGCCTCCTCTCCAGGGCAATAGCCCTACTGAGTCCTCGCTCTCCTCCAAATGACTCTTCCCTGGAACTTTCCAGCAGAGGAAGAGGACGGGGAGGAGAAGCAGGGAACAGCCCGGCCTCCCTCCTCTGTGCCCACTGCCCTCCTGCCATGGGCCCTGCCTGGACACCTGCTTAGGGGTCTCCAGCCTGGCTGGCGGCACTGCGGCCTCCCCGTGGCTCTAAGGCTGTCTGGGGTGTCCAGGAAACGCAGAGATGGAAACAGATTCACCTCAGTTCCTGCAGTGCAGGCTTCCGACGCCATACGTTCAGGGTTAGACGGTGTCCCCCACAAATTCATGTCCATCCAGAACCTCAGAATGTGACCTTATTTGGAAATAGGCTCTTTGCAGGTAGAATTAGTTCAGATGAGACACGGGGGCAGGGTGGGCCCCAAACCCAGTGACGAGTGTCCTCACAGGAAGAGGGAAATCCAGACACAGACACAGAGGAGGAGGAGAAGGCTGAGACGACAGAGCAGACAGTGGGGTGATGTAGCCACAAGCCAGGGACACCTGGAGCTACCGGGAGTGGAAGACACAGGAAGGGTCCTTCTGCAGAACCGTCAGAGGCAGCGCGGCCCTGCCCACACGTCCATCTGTGACATGGGACTCCAGATTGCGAGGGAGTAGACGGCCGTTGTTGAAGTCCTGTGTGGGCACCCCTATTGCGGCAGCCCCAGGACTCCTCAGCCGTGCCCTGTCACCTCTCACCCTGCTGCTGGAGAGGCTCGGTGTGCTCCTGGAAGTCGTGATTGTGAAACGTGGATGCTTTGCTGTGGCGTCCATTGCTACTTTCATGCTGGGGTCCTGCTCTCTCCGTCCGGGTTCCGTACTGCAGAGCTGGACATCAATGCCGAGGATCTTCTCAGTGGGCAGAAGCGCATCTCTACAATTAGTGCCAGGTCCTTTTCATTATCCTCCCTGTTCCCCCTCTCCTCTCCTCTCCCCCTCTCCGTCCATGTCTGGAGAGGACCCCGGCCTGCAGCAGGCATGCTCTGCTCTGTTACCAAGTCGTGAGACAGATCTCAGGCCTCCTCACTTACCGTCCCACTGGCCACGAGTCTGGAGGGTGTGGCTGGGGACTCTCGGTTGGGGTCTCTCAGTGGGTGCCCTTGGGGCTGCTGCCATTGAAAGCTCTCTGAGGCAGGAGGCCTGCAGTGTTTGCTAGGGACGGGGGCTCAGCTGGGCTGCCAGAGGCTGTCCCCACATGGGAACTCCTGAATAGGGGGACTTGGAGGATAGCTGCCCCCCTGCAGAGAGATGGCTCAGGAGAGTGACGTGGGCTGCCCGCTGCTCTGCACGGGCCTGGAGGTGGCAAAGCACTCTACTGTGTCCACTTTCCGGTGTGGGAGCCATGAGCATTGCCAAGAGCTTTTGCCCCAGGGGCTTCCAGGAGGCCTGGCCATCGTCGGTGCATGAAACCACCTCCCTGGCTCTGAGGCTGCGTCCTGGAGCACATGGGTCCCTCTGACGGACTAGGAGCTGTAGATATGCAGCATCCACAACTGTGTTAACATCTGAGCAGAGGCGGGCTGGGATCCAGGCCCAGGTTGCTGGAAGTTTCTCCATGGGATCTCTCAGGATCCCCATTTTCTCCCGTCCCAGTGAAGAAAACCAGCATCTGTCCACCACAGAGCCCACGGCGCAGTGGCCCAGTGATGTCTGGAGACCAGGCTTTGCCTGCTGGTCATTGCTGGAGGCCCCTGGCCACTCTCACTGGATCTCCTGCATGGACTTTCCTGCAAACTCTTGAGCAGAGGTGCAGTGGACACCACTGCTCACATTTCAGTCAGCACGACTGTGGGCATGGAAGGCCCCGGGGCCTGAGGTTGCAGAATCAGGGTCTCAAAGGCCCCCACCGACATCCGGTCTAGCACTTCCTGCTGGAGTCTGAGGACACTTTGAGCTCCCCCTGGAGCTGTCTGCCGGCCCCTCAGAGCGAGTGATGGGGGATGCAGCTCTGGCCACTCGGGATGCGGCTCCAGGGAGGCCATCTCTGGGGTCTCCCCTAGAAAGAGCTGTAAGCAGGGTAGCTCCCCTAGAGGCCTCCACCTTCCCAGCAGCTGAGATGCAAGTGACTGGGGCCTGGATGTTGCCACTCAACCCAAGGTCCCTGCAGCAGGCAGCCCTGGCCCCGGAGCTCACTGTGACGCTGGAGGTGCCGTCAGACCTTCAGGCCGGTCGGGTGACTCCTGACCCCCCATCTCTTCTGGGCATTGCTGTCACCATTGCGTGCCCCATGTCTGCTCAGCGTCTGCTTCCTGAGGACCGGAGCTGACCAGGGAGCGGTATGGCTGAGGGGCTTCCCCCAGGGGCTGCGAGAGTACTGCGAGAGCACTCAATGGACTCTCCAGGGGAACCCCTGTAGAATCAGGACCACCTCTCCCAGGCCTAGGACCCCCAGGACTCCTCACCTGTGGGACTGGGCCTGGCTGGTCCCTGTGACTGAACTGAGGGGTGAAGCCGCCTTCTCTTGGCTCCAGGGAGCTCATGGACCTGGGATCCTGGGTGTTCCCCCCTAACTCCTTCCTAAGGATTTCCCAGGGCCCCTCAGGCCACCCCGCCCTGCCAGGAGCCTACCCTAAAGGTGAGTGAGAGGCCTCCAGGCAGAGGAGTCAGCAGGCAGGGCCATGAGCAGGGCCGGGGAGGAAGCTACGTGGTGAGCCTGGAAAGGCCATCTCTCTGCTTTGGGACTCAGTGTTACTGACCTCATTTTTTATGTATCCAGAGTGATCATTTCAAAGAACAAGCCATAAAACTGGACTCTGCAGATGTTTCTCCATAAATTAAATAGGCATGTTTACCTTGGGCTGAAGCAAGACACACTTGAGGCCCAGGGCCTCAAAACCATCATGGAGGTGGGGAGTGCTGAGAAGCAGGGAGGGAGGGAGGCAGGGTGAAGGGCGGGGGCAGCCGGAGACCACCGGGCCTCTCCCCTCACCACTCTAGGCCCGTCCGTCTGTCAGTGCAGCGACATCAGCCCTTGTAAAAGGCAGGGACAAACCAAACGGTTTCTCCCGTCCTCAGTCAACACAGCTGACTGGTTACCAAAGCATGCGGGTTTCTCCCCACCAGCAAGCGGCCCTGCAGTGGACAGCAGCCGGGGGTCCTCTATTCAACTCCAACCTGGTGCTGTCCACCCGGGGTGAGCCTCAGAGCCCACAGTGAGGGCTCAGTTCTGAAAGATGCCCTCCCCCTCCTTCAGATGCTGGTCCCACCGGGAGTGACTGAGAGCCCACAGTGAGGGCTGAGTCCTGCAAGACGGCCCCCACTTTAGATCCTGACGGCAAGTCCCGGCGTGGCCTGTGCTTCTGACCAGCTGGCTCTAAGTCAGGGTTCCCACGACCCCCGCCTTGGGTTTAATTTGCTAGAACAGCTCACAGAACTCAGGGAAACACTTTATACATGTTTACTGGTTTATTCTAAAGAACATTGTGAAAGATAGAGATGAAAAGATGCATAGGGTGAGGCGTCAGAGAGCGGCATGGAGCTTCCACGCCCTCCTGGGCACCCCCTCTGGGCATCTCTGTGTGCTCAGCTTTCCAGGGGCTCCCTGAGCCCATCCTTTGGGTTTTACGGAGGCTTCATTACTCAGCCTGATGGATTGCATCATTGGCTGTTGGCAATCAATTCAACCTTCAGCCCCTCCCATCTTCCCTTCCTAGAGGTCGAGGGGTGGGGCTGGAGGTCCTGATCCTCTAATCACGCCTGGTCTCTCTGGGTGACCAGGCCACCCTGAAGCTGTGTAGGAACCCCAGCCCCAGCCAGCTCATGAGCACACAGCAGACACTCTCACCACTCTGGAGAGTCAAGGGCTTTAGGAGTTGTGTGCTGGGAAACAGGGACAAGGCCACATACATACTACAGAGCCTCACAGTCCTCCCAATGGCGCCTCTGTCCTGCCGATGTGGTCAATACCACCCCTCGATCTGCATCTCAACTGGGACAGTCCCCCAACCCCGTCCACCTCAACATCTTCTCCACGAGCAGCCGGGCAACTGCTCTAAAATGCAAGTCTGATAATGGTCACCTCCTTGGAGTTTGTGCTCCAAGTCCCATCTCAAAGGAGGCCCACGCCACCCACTGGGCTCAATGTCGCCCCTGCCCCCATCCCTTCCTCTTGCTCCTGCCCCCTGCTCCATGTCGATATCTCCCCCCATAGCATGACCACCTCCTGATGTGCCGTGTGACTCACTTGCCTGGTTGACTGTGTGTGGGCTATCTCCATGGGGCAGAGACTTTTGTCTGTGTTCTTCCCTGGTGTGCCTGGCACAGTGCCCTGCATCGTGGGGCAGGGATGGAAGAACAGCAGTGACAATGTGGATCTGTCCAGCACTTGCCAACTTTGGGCAGGCACCGGTTGCTCTTCCAGAGGACCAGGGCAGTGGCCACTGTTACCAGTCACGGAGGAACATCAGATGAGAGGCGAGGACCTCACCGCGGGCCACACGGCTGAGACCGGTTCAGGGCAGGCTTCAAACCCAGGTGCTGACCCTGGCCTCCAGTCCTACCCACTCTGCACTCCTGCCCCTGCAGCTGGTGAGGTGGGGGCCAGGGTTCAGCAGGCAAGTTCTCCCCAGTGTGCCTTGTTCTTTCCAGACAGGAAAGGTTTGGGATCTCATGGGTAGGAGAAGGGAAAATCACCGATTGTTTGGTGAACACAAGCTGCTGGGCACTCACTATGCCAGGCACAGTGTGAGGCAATGGAACAGTTCCCATGCTCAAGGAACCCCAAGTCTGGTGGGGGAGACCAGCAGGAGGCAGACAATGGAGGCATGGTGGGGAGGGGCCGGGATGGGTGAGGCATCTAAGGCAGGCGTCGGGTTCAGGGGGCTCTGGAGGAGCTGGTGTCTGAAGGGAGACCTGAAGGAGAGGCAGAGATGCCAGGCTGCGGCGAGGCAGACAGGACGGGGGTGGCGGGGGCAGGCTCAGTTCCAAGTCTTTGGTTGCAAGCAAAGAGACGCTGGATCCAATGGACTCAATTTTAAAGAGGTTTTCAGAGATTTCCAGTTCTAGCCAAAATGGTATAACAGGGAACAATAAAAAAACAGCCAAAGCTCCAGAGAGAACATATGAAACATGGCGTTCATGACATCGGCTGCAGTTCAGCCAAGGAACGCGATTGCTGAGAGACCGGAAACCAGTTCTGCGAGCCAGCACCTCCCCAGCTCACTGCCTGCAGAGAATGTCCAGGCTTCCACGCAGGACGCCATGGCCAGGCCAGCAAAGGACAAGAAATGGACCTGTAACACATTCCCAATGAATCCAGACGAAGGTGGAAAAAGAGGAAACAGGAATCCAAAAAAGGGGGAAAAATGGCAAGACGACAGTTTTAAATGCAATCATTAATAATTAAATATAAATGTTCTAAACACTCAATTTAAAGGCGGAGTTTGTCAGATAAAGAAAAAGCAAGAACTAAAATATGATAGATATAAAAAACTTTAAATATGCAGGCAAAACAGGATAAACCTGAAAGAATGGGAAAAGACATACATGCAAGCACTCATCAAAAGAAAACTGGAGTGGAGATGTTACTCCCTAGGTAGGTTTCAGAGTAAAAGAGCGGCAGCAGGGATGAAGGGGTCACTTCATGACACCACGGAGGTCAGTTCATCGAGAGGACGTAACAGCCTCAAAGTTTATGCACCTTCTAGCAGACCTTCCACATCGAAACAGTTACAAAGCAAAACGGAAATTTACGATTGTAATTGGAGACTTCAACACTGATCTTTCAAAAATTGACACAAGTAGACATAAAACTGGCAAGGATATAGAAGACTTGAACACCGTCTACCATCTTGACCTAAGTGATGTTTATAGAAAGCCTACCCTGACATCAGCAGAACACTTAGTTTCAAGCACACACGGAACATTTGCCATGAGAGGTCATATTTTCAGTCATAAAACAAGACTTAATAATTTCAAAAGACTTGAATCATTTGAAGTATCTTCTGTGACCACAGTGGAACTAACTTACGAATCAACAGCAGCAGCGGAAAGACATCTAGAAAATCCCCAGATATTTGGAAAACAACTAACACGTTTCCATAGAACTCTTGAGTCAAAGACAGAATCAAAGGGAAAATTAGAATGTGTTTCGAACTGAACAATATATCAACATTTATGGGATGCAGCTGCAGCAGTATTTGGTGGGAGTTATATAGCATTCAAATGCTTGTATTAGGAAAGAAGGCAGGTCTCACATCAATGAACTCAACTCCTACCTCACAAAACCAGAAGAAAGAAGGGCAAACTGAACCCAATATAACCAGAAGAAATGGAATAATAAAGATAAGAGTGGAAATCAGTGAAATGGAATGGAAAAACAATAGAAAAAAATGAATGAAACCCAAAGATGGTTCTTTGGAATTATCAATAAAATTCATAAACCTCTAGTTATAGTGGTCAGGAAAAAAAGAAAGAAGATGCAAAGGTCCGCTACTAGGAACAAGAGAGGTGATACTACCACAGACTCCACAGCGGCTTCCCTGATAATAAGGGAATACTGTCAATAACCTTAGGCCAGGAAATTTGACAGCTTAGATGAAATGGACAAATTCCCTGAAAGGCACAGACTACCAAGGCTCACTTTGGAAGAAACAGGGGCTCTGAATAGCCATGCTGATATTAGAGACATTACATTCTTAGCTAAACACCTTTCCATAAGGCAACCTCTGGGTCCAGAGGGCTGCAATGGTGCATCATACAAACATGGAAAGAAGAAAGAATGCCAATTCCAGAGATACTCTTCCAGAAAATTAAAGAGGAACAAACACTTCCCAACTGTTCACTTACTAAGTCTCTGATGGTTCTGCCGGGCGTCAGGCTGTATGAAGCCCCAAGGGGTGAACAGATCAAAGGAAGGCACATTGCTTGCTCTGAGTCTGCAGCCTGCCTGGGGAGTCAGGATGTTCACACGGGGCCCAGCTGCCTGGGGTGTCCATGTTCAGTGCCAAATTGTGAGGTTGGGATATAAACACTGGCCATCTCGACCTCTGCAATAGGTGGGGGGCATACATTATTTTATCGAATTTTCGCAAACACCTCAAGGTGCTGTGAATTTTTTCCGTGACTTTAAAGATGAAGAAACAGGTCCAGAGAGGCACAGTGACTTGCACTTTGACATGCAGCCAGAAAGCAGTGGACCCAGGATTCCAGCCAGGTCTGTCCCACCAGGAGCACCGCTCCGGCTTGTGCTGGCCGTGCGGTTAGTCCAGGGGGATCTAGGGTTCCCCAGGAAGCCCATGGGAGGCCTCACCTTGGATTAGGATGGATGGCACAGGTGAGCCAGGGAAGGTGAGGGACCGAGTCAGAGGTAAGAACATCTGGGGCATTTTCAGGACATTTTCCCTAGGTAACAGAGCTTTGCTAAGTGCAGAGGCAGGTGTAGGCTTTGGTAGCAAATGGAGTTTATTGTGGGAGGCCTGGAATGCAGGCCTCTGGGTGGTGTTTGGCGGGTCATGGGGAGCTCAGGAAGGTTCTAGAGCAGATGCTGATGTGGTTGGACTCAAAGCTTAGGACTGTGGGGGGTAAGGGGTGCAGGAGGGGCCGGAAGCAGGAGCTCAGCTCCTTCCACAGGGTGCTGGTGCTCAGAGAAGAGGCTGGAAGACAGCGGGAGAGGAGTCACTTAGGAGGCACCTGGGGGCTTGCGACTGATGGCATGGGGTGGGAGGGGGAGGGACTGGCAAGATGTGGCTCGGAACTTGAGTGGGAGGGAGGGAGGGAGGAGGAGGAGGCCAGGCCCCAGGAGAGCAGACCGTGGAGGAGCAAGAGGGCCTGGCAGGAAAGAGGGCCTCAGGTGGGATCAGGAAAGCTGAGGTTTGTGGGCAGGGGGCTCCAGGTGGAGGAGCCCCGGGAGATTCAGCTCCGGAAAGAGGGCAGACAGAGAAGGCACAGGAGAGAGACAAGATGGGAAGAGGGCAGACCAGGGAGGGGCCGGGAGTCACAAAGCCATGGGGTCAAATCAGTTAGCCTGGGGCAGACGCCAGGGCGGCCAACGCTGAGAATGTCATGTGGAGGAAGGGGAGGGAAGAGTCCCTAGAAACAGCAGAGAGGGGCAGAGAGGGGGCGGCCTGGGACCGTGACGGTGACTCAGCAGCTGTTCCTGAGTCACCCACACGTGGCTCCCCCAGGGACAAAGCCATCCATGGGGACGAGGAGGCTGGCCAAGAGCCCCCCAAGGAGCATGGGCTGCTTAGACCTGTCTGGCTCAGAGAAGACTCAGCAGTTCCACTGTGTGACACTCAGTCCCTTTCTTTCCTGATCTTGTTTTCCTTGGAGCGAATTGCCTATCTCTCATTTGTTTATTTTCTATGTATGTGAGGTTCTCCAGTGAAACAAAACCAGGTGTGTGTGTGTCCATGTGTGTATGTGTTAGCGGGGCCCACCTTCTAAGCAGTAAAAAGTCTGCATGGAACTTTGGACTCCCTCCAGACATAACCACTAATAGCCTCCAGGAGACTGGAAGCCTCACCGTTAACGTGCACAGTTGATGAACATATATTTTGTCTGTTATGTGTATTATATTCTGTGCTCTTACAATAAAGTAAGCTGGAGAAGAGAAAATGTTAAGAAAAATCACAAAGGCCAGTCACAGTGGCTCACGCCTGTAATCCCAGCACTTTGGGAGGCTGAGGCAGGTGGACGGCTTGAGCTCAGGAGTTCAAGACCTGTCTGGGCAATGTGGTGAAACGCCATCTCTACTAAAAATACAAAAATTAGCTGGTTGTGGTGGCATGTGCCTGCAGTCCCAGCTACTGTGGAGGCTGAGGTGGGAAGATCGTTTGAGCCTGGGAGGCAGAGGTTGCAGTGAGCCGAGATTGCACCACTGCACTCCAGTCTGGGTGACAGAGTGATACCTTGTCACAAACAAAACAAAACAAAACAAAACAAAACAAAACAAAACAAAACAAAACAACCAAAAGAGGTAGAGAGAGAAAAGAAAGTCATAAACAGGAGAAAATCTATGCTGTCATGCTTCTGTCCTTTGTGGTGCGCGGGCTTTGCTCTGCAGCCCGGAAGCCGCGGAGCCTTGTTTATGAAAACAGCACCAGGAGAAGGCTAAACGTGGGCCCCCTGCCCAGGGCGACAGACTCCAAGGCATCCAGATGGACTTGCTTGGCGTGAGCTTTGGGAAGAGTTCTCGCAAATCCCGCTTGGGCACCTTCCATTTTCCCTTCCATTTTTTCCCACTCTCTGGAACTTTCTACAACTCCTCTTCCTGGCGGCTGGGCCTCACAGGTAGCGCTCGGGTCTTGCCTTTGTCTCCGGGCTTTATCTCGGTATCTTCTTATTCCACTTTCTGGGACATCTTCACCTCCTCTTCCGATCTTTTTCTTTCTTGGGTTTTTGAACTCTGAAAACGCCCAGCAAGTGGGTAGTGCGTGGAATGAAGTGGTGGCTCCCAAGAGCTCCGTGCTCTGCGCGGGCCTGTTTCCGGGGCTCTCGTGTGCTCCGTGGTGGTCGGTTTCCGGGGCTCTCGCGTGCTCCTCGTGGGTCGGTTTCTGGGGCTCTCGCGTGCTCTGTGCTCTTCTCCAGGCAAATCCTTCTTGTCCCATGGTCAGGATGCCGTGTGCCTGGGAGACAGGATTACTTTCCAGGCTGCCCCACAGAAGCGCCATTGCCTCCCTCTTCCACCCTCCTCCGAATGTTTATTTGGTCTCTGTCCTTCGGGTTGGGCGGTTTCTCCATATTAGTTTAGTTCCAGAGCCGGCTGGACCCTCTGCGGGTTCCAGGCCCGCGTTAACAGAAGGACATCAGTGTGGGGGCCGGGGGTACTGCGTGTGTCTGCATGGGGCCAAGTGCTTTCTCCAGATAAAAGCCACCCCATGCAGGGAGGCGGGACAGGTACAGTCTTCGCTCACCCCTGCCTGCTGGAGGGGGCTGGAGCATTCCAGGCCTGGTTTCTCCAAATGACACAGCCAGGCCTGGCAGCCCCTCCTTTAGGCCGGGTGGTCTCCTGCTAGGACACGTGCAGGGCGGTTCCTCTGCACCTCTCCAGCAGCTGGAAGCCCACCAGCTGTCCTGGCTATCCACTGCCCTGAGAGTGAGGGCTGAAATTCCCCACAAGCCGGAGGAGGCCCAGGACACATGGTCCCTGGATGCTCAGCCAGGTGACCTTTCTCTGCCGGGGACACATGGTCCCTGGATGCTCAGCCAGGTGGCCTTTCTCTACCTGGAAGCTTCTCCCTGCTTCCTTTTCCCCCACGCTCCCACAGGAAACGCCCTCCTTTTCCTCCAGGCTCAGCAAAGATGTGGGGGTCCTGAGGCGGCCTACCCAGCCCCTCCCCCTCCCTGTGACCTGCTCTGGTGCCGGGGCGTGGGGCTGATTTGTGTATGGGGTGTGGGTTTCCCCACTGCCCTGGGAGGCCTGTCTCCCGGATGCAGCAGAGGTTAATCACAACAGCTGTGGACTGAGTGAGGTGCTCGGCTGCCAGGCCCTCTGGCCTTGTTTGACCCTCACAGACAGACTGACACTTCGGAGGTGGGTGGACTGCTCTGGACATGCCATTCCACAGAGGGACAGACCGAGGCTCAGAGAGGTGCAGGCACTTGCTTAAGGTTGCACAGTTGAGCAGGAGCAGAGCTGAGCGGCACACAGGTGCACCCCTATGCCACACTCACTGCCTCTTTGCTGGACATTTGTCATGGGGAGGTGAGGCCTTGGCATACCTTGGGCTGGGGTAGGGGCACATCCTGCCCCACCAGAGTGGGAGGCCACTCCCGGACAAAGTTCAACCCCTGGCCATAAGTGGGATTGGATGGACCTTGGGCAGGTGGGATGGGGGAGTCCCTCAGGGGAGAGACTCTGACAGTTTCTGGGAAGACGCTCCAGGTGGCAGGTGCTGGGGAAGCTCGGCCGCCCTAGGAGACCTAGGGGCTGGGAAGGGGTTGAATGGTGGCCCCCAAAGATATGTGTACATCCCCAGCCCCGGATCCTGCGAATGCAACCATATTTGGAAAAGCCATCTCTGCAGCAGCTATAAGGTGAAGGATCTTGAGGTAAGGCCATCGTGGCCTTAAATCCAGGGACACGTTCCTTATCAGAAATGAGAGGAGACGCAGACACGGGCGGAGGCCGTGTGGACACAGTGACAGAGCCTGGAAGGGTGCAGCTGGAAGAGGCAGGAAGCAGCCTCCTGCGGAGCCCCCAGAGGCAGCACCCTCAGGCTGATGCCCTGACCTAGGACTTCGGCCTCCAGAACTGGGAGAGAAAACATTCCTGTTGTTTGAGTTCCCAGTTTGTGGGTCTCTGTTAAGGCAGCTCCAGGACTGGGATTGTGGGTCAGCCCGGGCTGGGTGGGATGCCCTGGGCTGGGCCAGGCCAAGCTGGTGGGCATCCTGTGCCCTGTGGAGTCTGACCACGTGCCTCTCTGCACTATTCTGGATGCTCCTCCGGGGCTGATTTCCCAGCTGCTCTCTCCCACCCTCCGGAGGGTCCTTGCCGAAGCTGCTTCTGTTGCTGCCGCACTCAAGCTGGGCCCGGGGGGTGCTGGGGTGGAGGGGGAAGGAAGGTGCAGGTTCCCCAGGTCAGAAACCTTCCTTGGTTCAGAGTGAGGTCTTGAAGGGTCAGGGCAGCAGCATTTCCTGAAGCCTCAGAGGGGCAAAAAAGGTGAGCTTTCTAGGGCAGTAACCTTCCAGAAGTTTCTGAGGTGCCTCCACTGAGCAGGAGATGGGTCACGCCCTTTGGACTGGGAGCCAGAGCTTTTCTCCCCACAGAGAGGGGGGCTCCTGGGAACTCCATGCCCACATTCTCTGAGGGTGCGTCCTTCCCCGGGAGTCCTAGGGTCTGTGGCAGTGGCGGGGGTGGGTAGGGTGAATGAATGTGTGGCGGGCGTGGCTGGGAGTGAATGGTGGGTGCCAGTGGGAATGAATGAATGAATGTGTGGCGGGTGTGGTGGGATGAATGAATGTGTGGTAGGCACGGGTGGGAAGGAATGAATGTGTGATGGTTGCTGGTGGGAATGAACGCAGGTGTGGCAGGTGTGGCCGGGAATGAATGAATGTGTGGTGTGTACAGGTGGGAGTGAATGAAAGTGGGCACCTGTGGGAGTGAATGAAGGAACGTGTGGCAGCTGTGGGCGGGAAGGACTGAATGTGTGATGGGCGCTGGTGGGAATGAACGAATGAATGAATGTGTGGCAGGCTTGGGGGGAAGGGAGGAATGTGGTGGGCGTGGGTGGGAAGGAATGGATGTGTGATGGGTGCAGGTGGAAATGAATGAATGAATGTGTGGCGGGCGTGGGTAGGAATGAATGAATGTCCACATGGGGCAGCCTTGCCCTGCTCACCTCGCCCTGGCCGAGGGCCCCTGCCCTGCGCGGGGCCCTCACTTTCTGGTGTGTGAACCCGGTCAGCCTGGACCTGAGAAGCCCCGGAAGTTTCCTCAGCAGGCCCTTGTCCCTGCCTGGCCTTTAAGCTCCATGGTTTGCCATCGGGGAGCCAGCACCAGCTGCCCACGCCCGCCTCTCCCCGCATATAGAGAAGTGCATCCCCACATCCCCATCCAGCTGGTCCCCGAGGACAGTGGCAGGCGCAGCCCCTCACTGGGGCGTGGCTGAGGATGGTGCCGCTGGGAGATGACTCACCCCATCAAATGTGCGGCATTTGTCGTTTTTCTCACCAGTTGCTATTTTTAAAACCCTGTCGTTTAGTTTCTGTAGTAATTTTAAGCCTCTTTTTAATAGAACTTCCAACTTTGTGAATCTTACACTCGTTGAAAACGATGGGGTTAAAAATATTTGTTAAACCCAAAACTAAATGCAGACCCACTTCCAGAGCAGACATCAGGCGCAGGGCCTGGGGTCTCCAGGTGGTCTGCCTGCCTGCCTGCCAGGGCCGCCTGTGGTGGGGACAGGGTCACTGCCCTACAGCCAGGACACACAACTGTGTGCACTGCCCTGGCCAGCACCCAGCACCCTCTCCCACCTCTGCTCTCCCCGGAGCCTGGGCCTGAGAGGAACAGGGCGCCGACTAAGGTATTTTGCAGCCAATGAGCATGGGGCTCCGCAGAGAGCCTGAGACCTGGGTTCCCACTGACACGGAAAGGGGAATCGGAGTCTTGGAGGGAGGGAAGGCTGCTTGTGCTCTGCCCCGGCACCTGGCTCGGTCGGGGGTGCAGACATCTCTGCCAGTGTGCAGGCTCTGAAGCCCACGTTCACAGCCACCCTTCCGGAATGCCAAGGCGTTGCCTGTTGGATGCCTGGCTGGCTGGAGCCCCACGGTGCCAGGACACTTGGGTTTGGTGAGCTTCTCAGCGTACTAGGTGCCAGCCCCTTTACTTCACGATTCTCACTGTAGTCCTGTGGCAGCGGCATACTTCTCATCACATCGCATGATTGATTGGGGTTTCCTCAGGACAGAGGGTGGGGAGTAGGACCGGGTAGGTGAAGGGGCTGAGCCAGGAGGTGGCCTCAGCTCGAGTTGCACCATGGTCTGGTCCCCCACAGGTGCTCTGGAGTGGGAGCTGTACCCTGGGGTGGGCTGCCCTGAGGCCAGGGACCACCTTCTGTGCCTCCACGTGGTCGGTCACTGGTGAGGCCTTCACTGGTAGAAGGACGGTCTCCCGGGAGCAGCAGCTCCCTGTGGTCAGACTCAGCTCTCTGGGGAATGCAGTGGCTGCAAGCTGTCAGCCCTCACTCCCAGGAGCTGGTGATGGTGCAGCCGCCAGTGCTGGGGACCAGGAGGGGACCCCTGGTGTCTATGCCATAATCTAGACAAAATGCTGATTCAAATTTGAAAAACGCATTTTCCATGATAAAAATGCACATGCATCGCTATGGGCTGTTTCTGTTCCCCAAGGTCATGTTGAAATCCTCATCCCTAGGCTGATGATGCTCGGAGGAGGGAGGTGATTAGGTCACGAATGGGATTAGTTCCCTTATGAAAGAGGGCAGGGAGAGACCCCTCACCCGCTTTGCCACGTGCCGCACAGTAAAAAGACGGCTGTCCATGAGAAGGTGACTTCACCAGACACCGAATCTGCAGGTGCCTTAATCTTGGGCTTCCAGCCTCCAGAACTGAGAGAAGTAGATTCCTGTTGTTTGTAAGCCACCCAGGCTATGGTATTTTGTTATAGAAAGCTGAACGGAGTGAGACATGCCCTGTAGAAAATGAAGAATCTGCAGAAAATTATAAGAAAGGAAGAAAAGCAAAATGGCACAGATCCTCCACTTAGGAATCGTTGACTCTGGCAGACATTAGCACCGTCTTTTACTCTCTCCATAGGTTTCATACCCAACTGCATACCGCAGAGGTCCTTCTGCATATGGTGACTCGAAGGCATCATTGGCAATATCATGAAATGACATGAGGTAGCGTTTGACAAATGGGATGACAGACCCTGTCTATCACCGGGAGGCTTATTGGTCTCTTGGTGCAGAAACAAGCCTGAGACTCATGTCATTAAATGTAAGTTACAGCCATAAGCACGTGGAAAACCATTGCTCAAACACCTTGGCAGTAACAGTGGCATGGTGTGGCTTCGCGTGAGTCTTTTTCTTTTTAAGGGGAAAAAGAAACGTTTCGTTCAGTAATTGCTCCTGGATGGGGGCCCAGCCTGCAACAGCTTGGCGTGTGGAAGGCGCTGGTGCCAGCTACAATGCTGAAGAATCAGACGTGGAGAGAGAGAGAGTCCCTCTGAACTGCAAGGCCAAGTATTAGGTTGAACCCTATAGCATTTTAACCTACAAAACGGACAATTTCATGTGGTTTCACTGATTGGTCCAAGGCATATTTTGTAGAACCAAGGAAGGCATATTTTGTAGAACCAAGGAAGGAACCAAGCCCAAGAAAAGCAGGGTGGGGAAGCCCTGGGGGCAGAACTCCCACCACTCTGCATCCTCCCTTCCCCCACCGTGCACCAGTGACGGCCTGATTCTTGAGTCTGGGGTCCCAGTAACTTCCCTAGTCTTGAATTCTTAGCTTCGATTCATCCCTCAGGGTTTGGGACTCATGGTCAAGTCAGCTTTTCAAAGTTGTTCCTGAGGATAGCGTTGTCTGCCCATCGATTTGAGAAGGCCCTTCTGTGACCTTCAGGAATGGGAAAGGTGGCCTGGCACCAACATGTTCCTTCCGGGCATGGAGGCCAGGGTGCTGCTGCATCACTGGGCTCACAAAGTCCACTGGACCTGCGCGAGGCCCGGCCCTCTGAAATGCACTCCTTTAAGTTCCTGAGAACTTGGTTTGTCCCCAGTCCCACCCCCTCCCTCGCCTCACGTTCAGGAACTTGCAGCGCTTCCTCCTCTTCCTCACCTGCTCTCCTCCCGGCCTCTTTCCTCTGGGGAGCACCTGCTGCCTGGCTCCCTGCCCCTTCCCGCCACACCCGGGCTCCCTCCTTTCCCGCTTCATTCTCCACGTCACAGATTTTGTCTTCTTCAGCGTCAGTTCTGTATGTTTCTGTTCCCAGGCAGTTTTGATCCACGGGTGGTTTTATTTCGTTGCCATCGTTCCATTCTCCAGCTCCCGCTGTCTTTCTCATCAGCCTGACTTGCCCATGGCGGGCACGCGACAGTTGCTAAAATTACTCTTCGGGGGGCGGCTGGAGAAGTCATTTTCATGGGGCACCCTCCCTCCTAGGCTTTGAGATGCGGTTGTGTCTGACTTGTCCTGCCGCATTTTTCCAAGGCCCCGGTTGTTGTGTTTTCTCTTCCTCATCCTCAGGTGAGAAAGGGTCCACCCACTTAGGTTTCACCCACCCTCGGGGTGTGTGGATGGCCCTCAGCCCAAGTGGCCGGGCCCCGGGCTGACAGTCTAACCCCTTCCTCAGACTCCGCAGGGGTGGCCTGGCATGCCTGGCTCCCGGGAGACACATTTCTGGTTTGTCTCTGTCCGGGAGCCCCGTGTCCCGACCCGCTGAATGGATGAAGTGTCAGACGAAACACCTGCTTTGTACCCAGTGTTAACAGGACCCTGGCCCAGGGCAGGATGCTGCCTTCCTAATGCAGGGCTCACCTCCAGCTCAGCTGTCCCCACTCCTGGTGGGTTTTGAAGACTGATGAGTGGTAGGAGAAGGCAGTGTCGGTGCCTAGGAGGCAGACCCCGTCTTCTGGTGGGGAAAAGCCTTTTTCTATTTTGGGAAGAGACAGAGGAGACGAAGCACCCCCTTCCCTGTGTTCATCCTGGCGGGTTGGCTCCGTTTCTGCCTGGGAGGCCTTTGCTGCATTTGGAATCACTTTGTAGGGGACGCACGCTCCCACCTGTCCTAGCTTCCATTGCTCTGTGAGCCTTGTTCCCTTAGGAGCCCTGAGATGGGGAACCTTGGACCAGGGGCCGTTTTAAACCAACAGTCCCACGATTGTTCCAATTTTTCCCACACGGGAGACTCTGTGCCTCTCATTTAAAATGTCAGTTTTTGAGGGGCGGAGGTGACGCCTCACATTTTCTCTGCACCCCCGTCAAGTCTGAAATCGTGCCGGATACAGAGGAGACACTCAGCTCAGAGTGGCTGTTCTAGTTTAGGGCTGAGGGCTCAGAAGCTCCTGGGTTTAGAGTCAGCAGAGGAATCTGTGCTGTGAGAAGTCGACGCATCTCGGTCAGCGTGGGTGGCACAGTGCATGCCTGATCGCATGTTCTTATGTTTTAAAATTCCACCGCGCTGTCGTAAAACAGTTCCTGCGTCAAGGCGGAGCTCACCTCCATCAAGCTGCAGTTTCCTCATCTGCAAAATGGGTATACTATACCCACTGGTGTGGGGTTTTTGGGGGATCTCGAGGACTGAGTCAGGTGATGCTGGGGAATTGAGTGCCCAGGGCCTGGCCCCTCGGGAGCTGGAATTTGTTCATTTTTTTCCTATGTTAGGCGGGAAGGCAGCATGGACCTGCCTGGTTCCCAGGCCCCTGGGGCCGGGGCACCTCCTGTCCACGGCGTGGATGCTCTGGGACGAGGCCTCCTCCCCCTCTGCCCATTCTGCCTATGACGCTGGCCCTCCAGGTTTGGTTTAAGTTCCCCAAATGTACAGCTTCTGTCTCCTCTGGCCTTTTTGATGTGGTTTTTGCCAGAGTGGCCCCTTACGCCGACCTGGGACTGGCACTCACTTCTTCCTGGGAGCCCGCCCTGCTCTTGGTTCCTCTTCTGTGTCCTCCCAGGACACCCGCACTCCTTGCTGCTCCCTCTCCCCTCCGGGCATCCTAATGGACACTTTTGAGGCTGCCTCTCCCCTCAGACCATAAGTCTCGAAAGCAGGGACAGCGTCTCTCATTCACAGCACAGGTGGGTGATGATGGATGCATTCTTAAAAATTTAATTGATAACATGGCATAAAACTTAACATTTTTACCATTTTACATGCACAGTTCGGTGTCACTAAGCACTTTCGCATTGCTGTGCAGCCCTCACTACCCTCCACCCACGGAGCCCTTCATCTTCTCAGTCTGAAGCTCTGTCCCCTTTAAACACCAACCACTCCACTTCCTGCAGCCCCTGACACCCACCCTTCTCTCTGCCTCTGCGAGTTGGACTCTAGGGACCTCATACGATAGATTCCTACAGGATTTGTCCTTCTGTGACTGGCTTATTCCACTGAGCACACCGCTGTCAAGGTGCTCCCTGTCACAGTGTGCTGGCCGTTCCTTCCATTTTAAGGTTGAATACTGTAACAACTATATTTCACATAAAGCAAATGTTTGCACATAGCTCCTCTGAGATGGGGTCCCTTGGTTTCTGTTTGGACCCTTCCAGGGACAGGGAACTCACTTCCTCCATGGGTGGCCACTTCCTTATGGGGCAGGTCTGATACCTAGACTGTTATTTATTTGTACAGAGCTGGTCCTGGCTCTGCACTCCGGCATCCCTGCATGCAGACAGGGAGAGGCCTGGCGTCTGCTGCTCTATGACCAGCGTCTCTCACTTGGCCTCAGATCCCGGGAGCTCTGGAAGTGGCCTCTTTCTGCCTCCAAGGTGGATGGAAGACATGGCTGTGCCCGGCCTTGCCTTTTGACCTGTCCCCTCTGCCAGTCCACCCAACCCAAATGCTCAGAAGGAACTCTACTCGGTGGCCCTCCATGGGGAGCCACCCAGCACATTGTGGAGGGGCCTGGAGTGCTGGGGCTGCCTTTTCTGGCAGTGCCAGCAGCCAGCAGATTTACCTCTTTATCTAAAAGCAGAGATGTGTGGTGTTTTCCTGCTGCCCACCTTTCCAGGTGGAGAAAGAAATGGGTCCTGGCTCCATGAAGGGGGGGAACCATGTCCCTGTCCCATGCCTCAGTTTCCCCATCTGTACACTGTGGAATGGCAGTGCGTGGGCAGGGCAGGCAGAAGGGCCGCCCCAGAGTGCCAGCCTGTGTGCACCAGCTCTGTGGTCATGGCTGCTCCCATCACCGGGCACTGCCCAGCGCCCAGAGCTCAGTGAGGCTAGAAGTTTTTATCTTTCTCCTTCCCCTACAAACGGACAAACTCAAAAGTTAATATAGTAGCGTGTCTTTGCTCTTTTAAACCAATGCTGTAAGTCACTTCACCAGTTTGCTTTACACGGGTTAATCAATTACTGAACAATTGCAGTATCCTCCTCTCTTTTGCTGTTCGCTGGTGCTCACTGAAGTAAACGAGTGTTGTCTCTCCGGCCCTCACCGCTGCCTTCACCTCCGTTTACCCATGCGGATGTTAAGCCTCCCGCCAGGGCTCAGGGAGTTCACAGTGGGAAGCGGTGGGCTTGAGCAGGGTGGTTCTGCCTGATGCTCCCGGGCGCCCAGCTGGGCCTGCTTCCAGGTAGTGGGCGGGGGCAGGACCCTCAGGGCACAGTGCTTCCCCTGCCCTTCCCCACGGGGCTGGGGACTCTAGAGGCAGCACCCTCCCTGGGGAATCCCGGGGATTCAGGAGCATCCTGAAGGTGCTCATTTTCATCCGTGGTTAAATGCAGAGTTTGTTATGGCTGCTGGGTTGAGCCCTGGAGCCAGCTCCTGGGCCCGAGCAGCTCTCCTGTCTACAGGTCCTGGCCCACCTCGCCCCTTGCGCTTCTGCACTGGCGCCCCTTGAGAGGGTGGCTTGGGGAAAAGAAAGGCTTGCTTTGAGTAAATTGGTGACAGAAACCTCTCAGCGAGCTTCAGCCTAATTGCTTTTGAAAAATGACTCTGCATGTTATTATGTTTTGCAAGACATCAAAGGATGTGGAAAATCCATTATAAATACCAGGGTATGCTGGTCACCCAAAGGGCCGGGGTTACTGAGGTGGGGGTGGGGGTGGAGCCTTGGGTTTCCATGCGGTTCCTTCTGCTGTCCTTCCCCTCCATGGCCCCAGGCAGGGCCCTCTCCTTCCTGGGGCTTGACCCGGTGGCTGGAGGGAGGGAGGGGCCTGTCCGAATTCACCTCCTGCACTGCTGCACCTGGGGCTGCTGCTGTGCCCAGGGTTCTTGGGTGCACCAGTAAAGGCAAGCGGCTGGTGGGACAGAGGGAGGAGGCAAAGGGAAATGAAATGCTCCAAGTCCTCTCAAGGCAGAGATTGGCATCTCCCAGCATTGAAGAGGCACCGATGGGCGGGTGAGGCCTGTGGGAGGAAACAGACGCGGTACGCCAGGGGGTGGGGACCATGGGCTGCTGGGAACAAGGCTGCATGGTGTGTGCTTGTGTGTGCGTGTGTGTGCTTGTGCATGTGTGTGTGCGTGTGTGTATGTGTGTGTTTGTGCCTGCGTGTGTGTGCACTCACTGCAGGTCAGGGGGGCAGACATGGAAGGGGGAGTCTGGGCTCCAGGGCCAGCTCTGTGACCTTTAGCCAACAGCTCCTCCTCTCTGAGCCTCAGTTTCCTCTCTGTGCACAGAGGCCCTGGGCCTCAGCCCTGAGCACTGCCCTCTCCCGTGGGCTCTCCAGGTCTGTAGAACAGTTTGCAGAGTGCTGGCCTGGGTCCCAGGGCCTGTCTGTCTCCTGCTTACTGGTAAGAATCCCTGAAGAATTCTGTGCAGTATCCCTTGTTTCCTCCAGCGGGCGTCTGACAGGCACCACAGCCTGAGCGTGTGTAGATGGACACTGGTTTCTTCTGCTCTCTGCCTCATCTCAGGTCTGGCTCTGCCACCTGTCCAGGGGCTCAGCCCAGAACCCTGGAATCTGCTTTGATGCCTCCGGGTCTGCAGGCGGACTTTACTCTCGAAGGCACCTGAGTCTCACCTCCTTGGCTGTCAGCTTGGCACAAGTTACCCTGGCTGCTCCCCAGACTATTCCTGTGGCCTGACCCTGGCCTGGGACTCCCACTCTGCTTGTGGTCCTGAAGACAGCCAGAGAGGCCTTTGAGAGTGGAAGGAGACACCATCGGCTGCCACCCCCAGCTGATACTCATAGGGGCCGCCCCCTGGTGCTTTGGATAAAACTCTGACTGCGTACTGTGCCTCCTCGGGTCTCCCCGACCCAGGCCTGGCCAGGGGTTCCAGCCTTCACCAGGGAACGGAGCATCTGTGAGTCCAGGGAATGTGCCTGGCCTGATGCTCTGCCCAGGACCTTTGCGCCTGCCGTCCCCTTCCCAATTCCACACCTCCTATTGCCCTCTGCAGAGGCACCTCTCCAGTGACCTCCAAGCACACCACCCACTAAGTCTCCACCCCTCCTCGGCCTGCCTGCCCTCCCAGCACAGCCACTCTGTCCACTGCGGCTCCTGAGCTGCTAACTTGCTCATCTGTCTTCTGCTGGAGACCAGGGAGTCCTCCCCTCACTGGCTGTGGGGTCTGGGAACAAAACTGTCTTAATAAATCCTTCTCGAAAGAATGGAATATGTGGTTGAATAAATGAGTCCCAGAGAGGAGTTCCTTCTAAAACGGTCTAGTCCAGGCTCCTCAGTTGCAGGTGGCGAAACTGAGGCCCTGGGCAGGGAAGAGGTAGAGGGAAGTTGAGTGGCCCTGCCTGCGTCTCCCACCAGCGCTACCTCGCATCCTCCCGCAGCATGGGAGCAGGGGTTATTACTCCCATTTTCCCAGGAGGAAACCGAGGCCCCTGGCATGGTATCCGTCTTCTGCCACCTCTGGAAGCTCCAAGGCCCAGCTCTTTGCTGCCCATACTGGTGAGCAGGTTGGCCATGGGCAATTCCAGGCCAGTGGGAGGAGTGGACCTGGCCAGACCCAGCCTCCAGGGAGAACGAAGGTTCCAGCATGTCCCGGCAGGTTCTAGCAGGTTCTGCAGTCCGTCCTTGACTGAGGCTCCTTTGTCCACATGCCGGTCCTGACTGCCCACCTGTGCAGAACCTGGCAGGGCCAAGACTTCGTCCTCTGCGATTCTGGAACATCTGCTCCCTATCTGGTCATTTCTGCGGCTCTGGGCAGTTCTCTGGTGCCCAAGAGCTCTTCCCTGGCTAAGGCATCCATAAACAGATGGGATCCTGAAAGCTCAGTCCCCTCCCCAGGCCAGGTCCCAGGAGGAGGGCCCTCGCGTGTGGCCACAGCATCTGGGAAGGCAGCATGAAGGCAGGTGCACCGCTAGGCTCAGGAGCGCATTGCTCCCCAAGACCTTTGGCCCTGGAGACCTTGACTCCAGCCCATGAGAAGAGTGTGGGGTGTGGTGCACGGGTGCTGGGTGTGAAGCCTGTCCCGTGGTTTGTATTCGGTGGTGACCGTGGATGGTCGCTCATTGCTTCTGGCCCTGGGTCTTGAGGTCTGTGGAGCAGGGTAATGCCACACCCCATGAGGGGCCTGTGAGGGCACAGGGCTGCCCCACCCCTTCCTCTCTGTGACCCCACCACTGACCCCCCACTCACCTGAGTCTCACTTTCATGTTGGCCCCTCTGACGTGTGGCACAGGTGGCATGGTCTTCTTCAAATCCAAGTCTGGTGACCCTTCGTTTCCAGGATGGTGGGGGCAGGATGACTCCATCTACCAGGGGACACTCGTCCACTAGTAGCTGCCCTGCTTCCTTCTCTGTGATGGGCACCCAGGGCCAGGGCCCAAATGACCCGTTCTCCTGCAGAGATGCTGGGTGGCACATGATCCCTTTTGCTGGCTCTGGTGTCTTCATGACCAGCTTCTCTGAGCTGGAGACACTCAGCGTTTCACAATGTGCCATGGCAGCTGGTGCCTGGGGCAACTGGACTTGTGGCCCCTCAGGGTCTGGCTGCCCTGTGGTTGCTGGGACTCTTCTTGTCCTCCCTGCACCCTCCGCTGTCCACCCTGTCACCGAGTCTGTCCCCACTACTTCCTGAAGACACAAGGGTCCAAATGGAGCCCTCCCCCAAGCTGGATAAGGAGCCCTGGTTCTGGGCAGCACCTGAAGGAGGCCATGGGTCTTCAATCACCTGGAGCTGATCCTCCCTTCCCCGGGGCTGATCCTCCCTTCCCCAGGGCTGTCCCCCTCCTCACCAGTGGCTGACCCTGTCTCCCCTGGGGCTTTCCCCCCGCCACCAGGGGCTGATCCTCCTTCCCCCGGAGCTGACTCTCCCTCCTTTGGGGCTGCTGCCCCAAGGTTCTCAGCAGGTGTAAGCGTCGGTGGGACCAGCTGCCGGTAACTGTATGGGCCTCATAAATCACTGTTATGTCTGTGGCCTTCTAGGGTGTCCCATCCCCGGGCAGTGAGGGGTCAGGTCTCTAAGGGCAAGCCTGGTCACCTCCCTGGGAGGCTCCCCTGATGCTCCCCTGCCGTTGACACAGAGAGCAGGTGGTGGCTGGACATGGGCCTTCCCTCCACCTCCTCTGGGACCATCTGACCCATGCCGATGCCGACCTATTGAGCCTGTTGCCCTGAAAGACCACAGTTCCTTGGGGCTCCATAAAGGGCCAAGATGGCCCCATAAGTGAGGGCTGCTGATGGTGGTTATGGAGGAGGATGGAGGCAGGGACAGCCCAATGCCGGGCTGAGCATAGAGGGGGTAGGAGGGCAGGGACTTGGGTTGGGTCCTGCCCTGGGGGGATCCCACTCCATAAGTGCCACTGGGCAGGGCAGTCGTGAAGGCTGACTGGGGCCTGATATACTAACAGGGGCTTTGGGGTTCCCCAGTAGCCGAAGCCAGGACTCAGGCTCTCTTGGGTGGCTCTAGCACAGCCCCGGGAGTTCTGAAATGGATACAGAATGGAGTTGGGCAGACGGTGGAGTCCAAGAGCAGGTAGATCCCACCTGTGATGGTGAGGTGGGTTCCAGGGCCACGAGCTTCCTCGGCTGGCAGGGGGTCCCTGGCGACCTGTGGGGATTCCTGTTCTGAGGGGACAGCTGGACCCTAGACTGAACTCTGCAATTCTAAGCTTAGGCCAGAGGTCTCCTTGGAAAAGTGCACACTGGACAAGGAAGAAACAGCAGATTCCTGCTGGTGAGTGCAGAACAGCCTTTGGGACGGCACGGCTGCCTGGTGCAGTAATGAAGAGGTGGTCCACCACCTTCCCTCCACAGAGGTAGGGCTCTCCAAAGCACTGCACCACTGTCTCCTCTCAGGGTCCTGCAGGCCGAAAGCCCTGCTGAGGGCTGAGAAAGCCGCTTCTGAAACTCTGGGACAAGCTGAGAGACTCATCCCAGCCCCGAGGTAATTGGAGGCATCTGGGTCAGGCAGGGTCTGCCTCTTGTCCATCACCTCCCAGTTGTATTTCTCATTTATATTGGTTGATTTCAGGTACACTGGGTTTGTGCCATTTACTATGTATGCAGTGAG
The DNA here is from genome assembly GCF_007565055.1 of Rhinopithecus roxellana. Classification (NCBI taxonomy): domain Eukaryota; kingdom Metazoa; phylum Chordata; class Mammalia; order Primates; family Cercopithecidae; genus Rhinopithecus; species Rhinopithecus roxellana. The sequence goes on from NC_044550.1 coordinate 131,132,188, forward strand.
GGAAAGGAAGGAAGAAATGTATTCACAGCAGACAGACTCACTGGCTTCAGCCTCTGCAGGGCTCATTTGGGGAGGGCCTGGCTCTGGCTGCGGGGTCTTAGTGCTCACCTCACTGACCCCAGCCCATGGGTGTGCCCTGGCCTCGGAACCTGGGGGAGGCTCTGTGGCCAATAAAGTTTGTCTTTGCAGGCAAAGCTTCCCTTTCTATTGGGCTTGTGCTTGGGTGAGGCAAGAGAGGCATCCTGGGTTCAAATGTAAGGAGGAACCAACGCCACACTTGCAAGACCCTGACAGTGGTTCCTCCTTCAATTGTGTGCCCTTGGTGCTTCTCTTTCCCTGCTCTAGTCTCAGCTCTGTTTTCTGTATCCGTCCCCATCCATCCATCTATTCATTTATCTGTCCATCATCCATCCGCTCATCCATCCATCCAGTCCACATATCCATCCATTCATCCATCCATCTATCCATCCATTTATCCAACCACTCATCCATCAATTCAATTATCCATCCATCCACTTATCTATCCATTCATCCATCCGTCACCTATCCACCCACTCACCCATCCATCCATTCAACTGTCCATCCATCCATCCAATCCACATATCCATTCATTCATCCATCCATTTATCCAACCACTCATCCATCCGTTCAATTATCCATCCATCCACTTATCCATCTATTCATCCATCCATCATTTATCCACCCACTCACCCATCCATCAATTCAACTGTCTATCCATCCATCCAATCCACATATCCATTCATTCATCCATCCATTTATCCATCCACTTGTCCTTCCATGCATCCATCCATCCATGCATCCATCCATCCATCCATCCATCCATCCATCCATCCATCCACTTATCCTTCCATGCATCTCTCTGTTAATCCAATGAGTAAACACTTCATCAGCACCTACCATAAGCCTACTACAGGGCTTGTACTAGTGTGTAAGCAGGGCTGAGGCTAGGGTACTGCAAGAGAAGTGCCCAGGACACAAAACTGAAGGAGGCGCACATTCTCAGAGTTGTGCAAGTGCAGAGCTGTTGGAAGTTTGGGGAGACAGATGTTGCCACGTCCTACAAGGTTCTCATCGGTAGAGAGCAGATCCAGGTACCAAATGGCAGCTTAATGGAGGCAGCAGGATCCTGGTATCCCCCAAGCTGGGCAGTGCTTGGTAAAGGTGGGCCAGAGGGCGCAGCTGGGGTCTGTCCAATGTAGGCTGGAGATGCTTCTTAGTCAATCAATCAATCGATCAGTCAATCACTGCTATATGTGTCCCTGCTACATACCAAGCCCTATCTTAGGAGCTGGGATTTCCATGGGGAACGAGCCTGACTTAAACCCTTCCTCATCAGTGGGGGAGATGAACAGTTAACAAGATGGGTGTGCTTTTTGTTAAATGGTGGTATGTGCTATATAAACAGGGGAGAGCGACAGTGACTACCAGGGGGCAGCTATGGCTTTCAGTCAGGTGGGCAGGGAGAGCTTCCCGGAGAAACTGATGTGTGGGAAAGACTGGGGGAGGGGAGTATTTTGGGCGGCAGGAGGACAGGGAGGAAGGCAAGCCTCCGAGCTGTGTGGGGAAGGCAGGCAGGGCAGGGGGCACCAGGCGATGGGTCAGTGGGGTGGAGGCTGTCCATGGAGTGCTAAAGGGTCTGGCTTTGCTCTCAGGGAGGTGTGATTTAGTGTGTGAGGGGTATTTAGAGCAGAGATGTGAGCTGGTCTAAATGGGTCTAAATGACTAGGTCTAAATGGGTCAGTGGCAGGTGTTCTGGAAAGAGGCTGGAGGCAGCAGGACAGGCCAGGAGCCCAGGCAGAGCATTTGTCCAGGGAGACATGAGCTTGCGATCCAGTGGGAGAGACATTCACGTGCCCAGATGAATTTTATCGTCGGTCAGCCATTCAAGAAACAAACGTGTCTTTTCTGTTTTCACCCATATCCTTGAGATCCCAAGACATCTGCATAGAGAGGAACAGTGCCCATCCTCAGTCCAGGCCAGCCCTTACAGAAGAAACTCAGGCAGAGGCTAAATGAACCACCTACCTGTTTGACCGAGGCAGGGCATGGGGGCAGCTTGGGCGCTTCTGCCTCCTGCAGGTGCCGTGCCCTGTCATGTTTTGCCCACAATAGCATGTACTCTGCAAAGGTCTCATATGAAGCCCTGAGGTCTGGGGAGGCTGGAAGCATTCAAAGAGCCTTGGGCAGGGCTCTACTTGCCCCAAGAGGAGCATATTTTTGGGGGTGTTTCAGTAGCCAGAGTTGTAGGGGTCATTGCTGGGGCCCTTGTTCACACCACCTGCTCCCTGTCACCTGTGTGGAAGGCACTCTATGTCTCTATCCCAGGGGTCTGCAAGCTTTTTCTGCAAAGGGATGGATAGTAAATACTTTAGGCATTGTAGACCAGCTGGTCTCTGTAATGACTCAGCTCCGTCATAGCAGTGCAAAAACAGTCGTAGATAACAGAAATGAATAGTTGTGGTTTCATTTCAATAAAACTTTATTTATAAAAACAGGTGGTGGGCCAGATGCAGGATCACCAGAGAACCCTATCACAGAAGAGCAAATCAAGACTCTGCTAAAGTGACCCAAGGTAGAACACGTGAGAACCTGAGGGCCCGCAGGAGTGGGGAGTTCCCTCCCCGACCCCACCCCAGCTGCCTCCAGGGCACTCTCAGGCCCAGTCCTGCTTGCGCTGCCCTCTGGGTGACAGTTTTGCCGCTGCAGGATTGTGAGAGTCCGCTCTCTGCAGAAGCATGCGTCCCGAGGAGGCTCAGCTGAGCAAGGAGGTGGCCTGTGCACAGCTGTGGGGTCATCCCCAGCTGCCTCTGAGATGCGGAGCTCAGTCCCAGCTGGGTGGGCCCGACACAGAACTTGCACTGTTGGGAACAGGCCCCCCAAACTCTGGCCATTAACTGGCCCCAAAACTGGCCATAAACAAAATCTCTGCAGCACTGTGACATGTTCATGATGGCCATGACGCCCACACTGGAAGGTTATGGGTTTACCAGAATGAGGGCAGGGAACACCTGGACTGCCCAGGGCGGAAAACTGCTTAAGGTGTTCTTAAACCACATGCTCAAACAATAGCATGAGCGATCTGTGCCTTAAGGACATGCTGCTGCTGCAGTTAACTAACCCAACCAACCCATCCCTTTATTTCGGCCCATCCCTTTGTTTCCCATAAGGAATACTTTTAGTTAATCTATAATCTATAGAAACAATGCTAATGACTGGCTTGCTGTTAATAAAGGTGTGGGTAAATCTCTGTTCAAGGATCTCAGCTCTGAAGGTTGTGAGACCCCTGATTTCCCACTGCACACCTCTACATTTCTGTGTGTGTGTGTCTTTAACTCCTCTAGCGCCACTGGGTTAGGGTCTCCCTGACCTAGCTGGTCTTGGCATTGCACCAAGGCTGGCCTGGGAGTCTCAGCTTCCCACAGTTGTGTGGCTGCCTTGAGAGTGACCACAGGGTGTCAGGAGAAACATTCTGGGGCCCACCAGCTCACCAGCTCTGTCTCTTTCCTTTCCTTTTCATTTTGTAAAATTGGGACTTACTCGTTATAAAAACTCAAGCAATTAAGAAAACTGTGAAAGAGAAATAAAGCCACCCAGATCCCATCCTGAAGTCACTGCCTTTGCCATCTGAAGTGGGACACTCTGCCTTGCATCCTGTAATTTCAGATCTATCCATTCAGACGTCTTCTTTGGTGACACTTGGGAACACGTCTCTGGTCATCATTTTCTGTTCTTTCTTCGGAAGCACCGGCTGCGTGCACATGGGATGCTGCGTGTGCCCTGTGGTGGCCAGGGCTCTGAGGATTTGCACAGGTGGCCCTGGACCAAGGCCTCCCACACTGCCTGGCCAGCCCACCCCTTGGGCAGCTCTCTTGCCTTTTTATGCTCTGCAGCTTCTGGTGTGGCATCAGCTCTGAGATGCTTTCAGCGTCCCTTCCTTCCCCAGCCTCCTTCCTCTGCATTCACCAGCTGTGGTCTACATGCCCGGTCTTCTCCATGAACCTTCCTTGAAGAGTGACCATGCTGTCCAGTTTCTTCCAAATGAGAGAGGCTATGTGGCTGACATCCTCCCATCTCAGAAATCCCTCTGCCAACATAGGCTTGTTTTCTGCCTTTTGTGTGTGGCTCTGCCCTTCCCTGCACCAGTGTACTTTTTTTTTCTTTTTTTTTGAGATGAGTCTCGCTCTATCCCCCAGGCTGGAGTGCAGTGGTGTGATCTCGGCTCACTGCAACCTCTGACTCCCTGGCTCAAGCGATTCTCCTGCCTCAGCCTCCCAAGTAGCTGGGACTACAGGCACCTGCCACCACACCTGGCTAATTATTGTATTTTTAGTACGGTTGGGGTTTTGCCATGTTGGCCAGGCTGGTCTCGAACTCCTGACTTCAGTTGTTCTGCCTGACTCGGCCTCCCAAAGTGTTGGGATTACAGGCATGAGCCACCACACCTAGCCCTTAGTGTACCTTTCTGAACCTCCTTCCCGCCGGCTCTGCTTCCTGCTTGGGTAGGGCCGTGGGGCATAGGCCCGTGTGAACTGTCAGCACCCCAGGCAGCACTGGGCAGCTGTGCTGCAGGGTTTGGGATTTGGATGGGTCAAAAATGCTGGTGCTTTTCTTTCCTGTGGTGGCTGTTTTCAGGGGGGCATTTGGGGACAGGGTCAATTCCAAACACCGTTTTCTAACATATTCAATACCCTATGAGTGGCTCTTACTGGTCTTCGCTTGGGTCCTCACTGACCTGGGGTTGCTCCCTCCACCCTTGGACTCTTGGTGAGAAGTCATCTCTGTTTGTTCCAGTGCGGGGGCACTATGCGGCTAGCGTTCTCCTGTGTCTCTTGGAAATTCCTTGTATGACACAATCTCTTCTGGCTCCCAGGAAGGCTGGTACTCCCCACACCCTGGCTCCTGCCCAAATCCCCAGGCTCCACCGCTTCCGTACATGGGGATAAAATCTTGTGTCTGGGCAGAGAATGTGAGCATGCATTGCTAAGGACTTGGGCCTGCACATGCTTGGGCTCAGTAAGTCGTGCTAATCATTGTTGCGCTTGTGTCAAAGAAAAACTTCTCGCAAATTAAAGCTGATTGAGGAGGGAACAATTCTCAGCTGGGCAGCCCCTGGGGGCAGAATAGGTTCTGAGAGGCTTCAGGGTGGCCCCGCGGTTGGATAGCATTTGCCCACGGAGATGGAGGTGAGGTCCAGAAACAGCCGGCTTGGTTGCTGCAGGAGTGGGTTACATCTGTACACCTGCAGTTAGGTGCAGTTCACTCCAGACCTGGAAACCTTTAGGTGGAACTTAAAATACAGAAGGAGGCAGCTTTCTGCTAAGCTTAGCTTTCTGCTTTCTCCTTAGCTTTCTGCTAAGCGGAATGTAACATTTATGATTATTTGTTACCACAGAGCACCCATGCTCCTGACCCTGTGCCAGCGTTTTATGGTGAGAAAGAAAAGAAACTTTTAATCTGAGGAATGTGAGCCGCGTTAAATTATCAGGCCCAGAGAGGCATTAAAATGTGACAGCAGCCACGTCCCACCCCCCTCGAGCTAGATAATGACCTCTTGAATCTGCGAGCTGTGTGGGCTCTAGGCTGACACCAGGTAGCCATAAAGTGCCTCCCACCGGCCTCTGTAATTCGTACTCTAGAGTCACTGGTGACGGCCAATCACGGACCCACGCTGTCTCTTAAACCAATGAGAACTGTCAGAGGACTTTGTATCTGCCCACTCCTTGCCTGCTTTGCCTTTAAAATCTGCTTGTAAGAAAGGTGGAGGCAGCACCCCCAATGTCCCAGCCACCATCCTCAACCTGAACCCAAATAAACTCTCTCTGTTAATTGTGCCTCGGTTTCTTTCCTGTGACTGACAATGGTCATTATCATAGAAGTCCTCACTTGATGTAGGGGCTACCATAACGACATCCCTGCCGAGACCGTGAGCCCTGGGGCGGCAGGCATCCTGCGCGTCACAGCCCACAGTTCCCCATTCTTTAAAACTGCCCGTCCGTGCTTTCCCGTCACTTATTCATTCACACCGCGATATTTATGGGGCACATGTGTGCTGTGTCCTGCTCTAGGGTCTGGGGTTGTGACAGCAATAAGATGAAACCACAGTCTTGTGTACTCAGCATCGTTGGTGGGACCCCCAGCACTTCCTTCATCCCTTCTGTATGTCCGGCGTGTGGCAGGTGCATGTGTGCACTGTGAGCTGTGGCAGGACACCCTGCAGGGAGGGCCTGGCTCCTGGCCCAGGCCTGAGCCCCAGAACCCCCTAGAATGATGATCTCAAACTTCAGATGCTCAGGGCTGGCCAGGCCACACCTTTGTGACTATGGATCTGTTTTGTCTTCATTCATTGCAAAGAAAAGGGAAAAAATGTGAAGCCATGGAATCCACTCCCCATGCTGCCCAGAGGAAAGAAGACGCAAAACGAAAGGCAGGAAGGCCTGCAGGTTGGAAGAGAAATGGCACCAAGTGTGGCCAATTAGCTTCCAGACAGTCTAAGGCCTCAGTGCTTCATAAAAATAAATGGGTTGTGTGTACTTGAAACAGGAGGTTTATGACACCCCAAAGCCAGAGCACTCTTCTTTCATGCAAATAAGGATGTCAAGTCGGCCTGTGCCTGGGGGTGTGGGCTCCCTCCCTCCTCTGGTCCCCCTCTTCCCTCTCCCACTCCTCCTCTCTGCATAGGTGCCTAACAGTAATATCTGAGTAATAATTTACTCAGTAAACAGTAATATTTAGTGAGCACCTAAGTGGAGACCCTGTGCTAAGGTGCTAAGGACTTTGCATGTTCTCCGTCAGTTCCCTCAGCAGCCCCATGAGGATGCATGCAACTCTTCTCGCACCACTTTACAGATGAGCAAAGTGAGGGCCAAGGGGCAGAAGCACAGCCAGGAAGCAACGCGCCATCTCCAAGCCCAGGCGCTGGCTGGGGTCTGAGTGAGGAGGGGTCCAGCTCCCTCTCCCACCTCTCATGGGGGCTGCCTGGGGTTGCGGTTCACCCTCTGCCTGCAGGTCCACATTCAGGCCACCCCTGTCGCCTACCCACCGACGCCCTTTCTCTGGTTTTTCAAACGTGAATACACACCGTGCTGATGACGGACACAGCCCCTGACACTTTGGTGAGAATAGGCTCATTTTGCTTCCTAAGAGGAGACGTCTAGAGGAAAATGTTGGCGTCTCCGTCGCCGACCCTCCCTCTCACGGATGGAGGATGTGAGGCTGGAAGAGAGAGAGAAGTGGCCCCTAAACCAGGGATCTTTGACATGGCTTTGGGGATTTGTCCTGGGCTTCTTCAAGTGTTTTTCCAAAATACTTAAAAATAACATTCTCTTAATTCAATTTAACTACCAAGTATGTGCGCCCTGGCCCTCTCGGGGAGTGCGTCATGAATTCCCGAGTGGTGAGGAGGTGTCAGAGCTCAGAACAGGCAGCGGTCCGGCCCCACAGGAGGGTGCCAACCCTGCACCAGAAAACAACCCCACGACGTCTCTAGGGTGCTGCATCCTTGCAACGCCCCATGCCAGGAGCACTCCCACGTCCGGAGCACCCCCACGCCCACACACATACACAGCACCCACTCAGTTTCACACCATGGCCTGGAGCGCTGAGCTCTGAGCCACGCCTTCCTCCACTGAGGAGCTGGCTGGGTGTCCTGGAACCCTGGCTCAGGCCTCTCCTGGCACAGCCTGTCTCCACCCAGCTGCGGCTGGCAGAAAGGCCCCGGGAGCCCTGTCTCTGGTCCCCACTCCCCTGTGTGTTTCCTCTCTGACTCTCCCGGTGCCTCCCTTCCCCTGTGCCTGGCATCCCCTCCCAGGGTCACGGTGTCTGGGGCCTTTACTGTGGGCGCCAGCCTTGCTTTAGTCTCTCTCGGCCATCTTTCCTCTCCCTGGGCTCTGATTTCCTTGGGAGCTTCTTTAGCGTTTAATTTTACCTTGCAGTTGTGTTTGCTTTGAGCAGGCTGCTCACCCCTGTTTCAAAACAAGGAGGATACAAAGCCCGCAATCCAACCCGCTGGCACCCTGGCCAGCTCTCAGCAGCCCCAGGAAGCCCCAGGCTGCCTGCCAGGCCGGGGCTCTCTCCTGGCCTCTGCCCAGCCTCACACAGCATGAGGAACTCTGGTCTCCAGCGCCTGGTCCCCTTCCCTTCCCCTAAAGGCCGTTCTGTTCTATCCTTCCCTGCTCCAGGCTCCAGCGGAGCCGCACACTTTCACACAGACGACATGGGGGCCGCTAGACACACGGTGTCTGCAGACCCGACATCTCCCCACATGCCTGCCCTCCAGCCTCAGGGATGTGGTCCTTCCTGCTGGGCCCTCTTTCTGCCAATGGCCCCCAAGTCTCCCCTGGACCTTCCGCCCATGTCCCCAGCCTTCCCTCCTCTCCCTTGTCTCTCTGCCCCGGCCCACAAACTCCCTGTGTCTCCAGCCGAAAAGGGCTCGGGAGGCCATGCTGCTGCCGGAAAAGCGGGTCCCGATCCAGACCCCAAGCACAGGTTCTTGGATCTCACTCAAGAAAGAGTTCGAGCGAGTTGCAGAGCTCAAAGAGGCAAGTTGATTGGAAACGACTTTGTTACAGAGTAGGGCGTCCTCCGAAAGCGGGAGGATGAAGGCACCGTCCTCCGCTGGTGCTGTTATTTTGTAAGAAACCCGCAAGGAGCTCTAACTGAGCCTGGAATGTGCAGATGCTCTCACTAAATGGAGGGCTGTCAGTGACCATGCATCCTCCAGCCTCAGGCGCTCACTGTCCTTACCTCTGAGTACAGTGGCCTGCACTCTCAGGATGTCTGGATGTCCCGCAGGCTTGCCAGGAGGATGCCCTGTATGGCCATAAATATTCTGCAATTATCACTGGTGGTCAGCTTAGGATGTGGCTATTTTCAGAACACAAGCATTACCTTGGCAGTGCCTTGTGAGTGCCTAATTACACACTTCAAGATGGAGTCATTTGGGTCACGTTTTATTAAACCAGGGACCTGGTGAGCAGGAGTCCCACACCTCTCCCTGCTCCCTCTGAACGCCCCCCACCACAGACTTGCTGCAGGGGCCACCCCTTTCCTGGGTTCCAGCCCCTGCTATCTGCGTCTACACCGACAGGCACATGCCTACCCATCTGACTAGATAGCATGGACCTCCCTGCTGGGACACGTGGCCACTCCGTTGGAGTCTGCAGCCAGCTCTCCGGGTTCACCTCCTCCCTTTGATCCCCCACAGGCCCTTCCCAAAACTCCTAGATCCCCAGTGGCTCCCCTGACCAACGAGGGGAGGGGGCGCTTCTCTGGGGAGGGCTATCCAGCGCTTTCTCACCGTGACGGCTCTGCCTGGCCTCTCCCGGCAGTGCAGAGCCCGGTGTCACCGGCAGCTGGGCACACACCTGTCCCCAGGCATTTCAGGTCTGGTTGTTCCCCATGGGTACGTAGTGCTGGCCCGATAAGCAGTCTCACCCTGCACATTTTTCCTTCATTTTTGGCCCTTGGTTCAACTCTGATTTCTTTGGGGCTCCCCATGTCCAGCGGTTGTGGGTGACATTCCTCTGGGCTGTAACGCACACGAGGCAGCTTTATCCCAGATGAGAGACAGGCAAGCTTTGGGCAGAGCCCGGAGGGGCTCTGTGGAATCCCCCATCATCTCTGACCGACCAGGGGCTGGGGCTGGGGACCTGGGGATGCCCTGGGACCTCTTGCGGGTCACAGAAGGAACTTGAATGCCACCTGCCTATGCAGAGGGGTGGCGTGGGGTCCAACATCACCGCCCCGAGGATGGGAATCCTGGTCACGGTTCAGCGGGCCTGTGGGGTTGCTTGTGTCAGGGGCTGGTGTCTGCCCTGTCATTCACGTAATCCCCCACGGTCTTCCCAGGGGGTGGGTCAGGATCCCCCGTTAGACAGGCACGAGGTGCGGACAGCTGTGCTGTGAGTGTCTGAACACACAAGTGGACAACCGCCCAGCCATCCTGAAAGGCAGAGCTCAGACCACACCGGCAGATGCCGGCCCAAGGAACCAAACCTGGCCTCGGCACCCAGCCAGGAAGCCAGCTGCAGGGCAGACTCACAGGGAGGCAACTGCTCTCCCTCGACAGCCAGGAGGCTAAACAGCAGCTCTAACAGTCGGCCCCTTATGGGCAGGATTTGTGTGTGATGTGTGTGGCGTGTGTGTGTTGTGTAGTGTATAGTGTGCTGTGTGGTGTGTGTGTGCTGTATAGCGTGTGTTGTGTGTGCTGTGTGTGTGTGTGATGTGTGGTGTCTATGTGTGTGTGGTGCGTCTGTGTGGTGTGTGTGTTTGTGTGTGTGGTGACCCTGACCCTAACTTTGTCACTGTGGCAGGAGGCGAGAGGGCCCTGAGACATCTGGGGGCCCTGGGGTGAAGGGAAGGGGTGGTAGAGTCAGGGAGTGCCCAGAGCTCCCTGGGGAAATGCTGTCTCAGGGAGGCAGAGGTGGAAGAAAACATGCTTGGCTGTGTCAGAAGAAGCCACAGAGTTAGAACTCTGACAGGGGCACCTGGGTGGTGGCTGTTCTCCTGCCCAGCCTTCCACAGGGGGTGGCAGTGGGGTCTGCAGGCTGGAAGCACGTCGGGGGTGCCCTCCCTGCCAGCCAAGCCAAAGTGACAAGAATTTAGAGTAGCTGGGGAGTGGAGGGTGGGCTGTGGACGGGGCCGAAGACCAGAGCTGAGCTGGCCCCAGAAGGCCCCGGAGCCAGTCTGGTTGTCCCCTTGGACAGATGGCGCACGTGAGGCCCACAGTGAGGAGGGCCTGTCCCAGGATCTCACGGAGTGAGGAAACAGCATGAGGGTGTCTAGACAGCTGGGCTCTGATACCTAGTCTAGGGTTCCTAATAGATTCCCACAACCTGTGCCCGGCAGGGGCAGCTGCCCAGGGCACCCCTGCATGTGTGCACCATTCTCAGAGCTAGTGCCTTCCAAAATGAAAATATTCACCAGCGCCCGGCCACTTATCTAACATGCCCTGCCCACCACCAGCCTTGTCCTCAGGCATAGAACCCGGACCTTCAGGAAGATTGTATATGCATCCAAAGACTCCAGAAGGATTTTGCAGACCTTGCAACAACAACAAAAAGGTCAGGATTCTAGAAGCTCTCCAGAGTGATTGGAACCGTCCGGAGTCTCCCACAGCGTCTGATGGAGGGGGGCTGTGGGGCAAACGTGCCTGTGGGTGCTGCAGAACAGCCGCTGGTGCCCGCCTCAGCCTGAGGAGGGTGTGTTCCTCTCGGGCTTGAGGGTGGGCTGGGGTCTGCTCATGGCAAGGACTGACGCCCTGCTTCACGCGGTGGTCTTGATGGATGTGGCTTCCACACAGGTCCCCTCCGCCGGTGGTCATCTCGGGGCCCAGGCGGCAGGGGCGGCCCTCCTAGGGTGTGTTCCTCTTCTGGTCACCCCTCAGGCACACACCAAGGCCCTGCTTCATCACCTCTGCCACCAAACAACTCACAAGTGAACCGGAGTCAAGGCTGGCGGGAGCAATGGCAAAGTCACATGGCACAGACGGTAGACACTGAGAAGGGAGAGCACGGCCAGGAACCCTGCCGGCCACACGGCTTGGCTAACCTCTGGAGAAGAGGTCGTGGGCAGGAGGGATGGCGCGTGGAGGGAGGATGAGGGAAGGCCCTTGGGCATCCAGCAGACCCCTTCCTGCACTCACAGCTGCGGCTCCACACTTGTTCCTGGAGAGTCCCATCTGGGAACGGCAGAGGAGTCTATCGCGATTTTGCTGTCCTACAATTTACTCTGAAAAATCACTCTCCCAAGTCTACGCTCGTTACCTGTTTATCCATTTGAAGAAGTCGCACTTCATTGCATCCCAGAGTTGAACCTGTTCGGTGGAAGAGAAAGTAAGCATGTTGCCGTTTCCACAGCTGCCGTGTGACTCTGGGGATAGAGTCCCACCCAAATGCGTGTCTTGCAACCTGCTTAGGAGGTTGGGGTCCTTGGCCTCCAGGGGACTCTCCTGAAATGGCAGCAGCCCCTGCACTGCGTCCTGGGTGAGGAGGCTCCTTTCACAGCAGAAGAGGCAGGTAGGGTCGCCTGGCTTTGGAAGCAGCGCGACTCAGTGGGAGAACCCGACCTTCTTCCAGGCTGTGGGGGCAGAGCCCATTCCACCTGCTCCGGTGCCTCGTGGCTGCTGTCTTCTGCCTTTCAAAACACCCGGAGGTCATCCTGGGAGACATGAGGCATCGAAGTTGGTGATCCTAACGTCGAAGTTGTGTCGAGATGGGGCCACCCAGAAAATCCTTTATGTTGCTGTTGTGATCCGAGAGCCAGTGTCTCCTTTTCATTCACCTCTGGGCTGGGGCTGCCCCTCTGGTCACACAGGAGACATGAAGGCTGTGTGTAAGAGTGCGCCCATGTGTGTGCACGTGGGCACCAGGGGTCGTTATTGAGGGACTCTGGCATACCCACGAAAACACCAACAGAGGTGGAAGCCGCAGTAGCCACAGAGAAATGCGAGGAGCAGGTGGGGGGTGCACCCAACGTTGGGCAGCAACTTGGGGTGGGGCCTGGTTGACCTCAGGACAGGGAGGTGGGTGGAGCTCCTTCCTCTCAGAGGCGGGACCCATACCCTTGGAAATCACGGATCCAGAGCCCACTCCCTCAGCTCTGCCCACATGGGGGAGGGTGCCTGAGCCCCCATCAGAGGGTCCTCTGCTGACCCCCAGAATGGCTCAGGAACTGGTCCAGGGAGGCTCAGGTGCAGTCCTTGCTGGAGCTTTCTCACAGCATAGTGGGGGTGGCTCCCCTTGCTTTCGGGTCAGATGGAAGTTGTGGTCATCGGGGTGGGGCTGAGGCTGACCTGCAGGGAGAACAAGAGGAGTGTGTGTGTGTGTGTGTGTGTGTGTGTGTGTGTGTGTGAGAGAGAGAGAGAGAGAGAGAGAGAGAGAGAGAGAGAGACAGAGGGACAAACACAGAGAGAGAGAGATAGAGAGAGGGAGAGAGCAAGAGAGCACAGCAGGTATTTAAGCGCAGGTCCTGCCACCATCCCCTCACCCTGCCCGCACCTCTGTCCCCTTCCTCCTGCAGAGGGCAGTTCCTTTACTCTCAGACTGGGAGAGCAGGAAGTGCCCCACAGTGGAGAGGCTGGTCGTGGTCATCGTAGGCGGAGGCTGACAGCAGTGCATGGCTGAGGTTGGAAGGCACTCACCACACCCACGGCAAGTGAGGGTCAGCATTTAAGGGGTGCAGAGCTGGACTCATGCTACAGAAAACAGGCAGATGGATTCTCGTGAGTCTGGATGAGGCCCGAGATGGGGGTGTCTCAGGGAGACCAGTGCAAATGGAAGCCAAGCCGTCATCACATGGGCCCTGCGGCATCCATAGGAGCCTGGGAGGGACCCGGGGCTGTCGTGGGAAGGGGTCCTGGGGTTCCAGACCCAGCAGAGAAAATCCTCACATCTGGCTGGCAGGAGAGGCATCGAAGCCTCAGGGAGGGGAATGGGTCACTCACAAATACAAACAAGCCTGGAAGATGCAGACCCCTCGCAAGCTGAGAATGAGGATCCTTACCCACAATCCTGCACCCAGCTAGACCCAGGGTCTGCAGAGGACACGGGGCGTGCTTTCCCATCAGGTGCAAGGGACTCAGATTTCCCAGTGGCCTTCCGGCAAGGTGGAAACCGAGTGGGTTCCAGAGCCCAGGAGGTGGCTGGGTAGAAATGCACGCCGGGCACGTCAACAGCAAGACCGTGGGTTCCACGGATTGCAGAGCAGAATGGAAACCCGAGAGCAGGGACCTGAGAAAAGGCAAGATGCAGCAAACCACCATGGCGCATGTACAGCTGTGCAACAAACCTGCACGTTCAGCACACGTATCCCAGAACTTAAAGTAAAATGTTAAAAATAAAAAAGAAAAAAAAAAAACAGGATGTAAAACTAACAACAGTGGCAATTACTGTGGGGGTGCCTAAGCTCTGAGGTTTTAGAGAATAGAAGCAGGGCCTTCCTCTGAGGGTGGGCAGAGGTCGGGGAACCCCCAGCTCCACAGGGTGTTGTGGTGAGACCCAATCGCCCATAGGCTCTGGAAGTAGAGGAAGGAAACAATTTGGATCCAAATCAAAGTAAACAAGTTCAAAAATAAAAGACCAAGGACGTGGTGATTAGAGCCCAGAGCTGGTGCTTTCAAAACGTTTTGTAAAATGAACAATCTTCTTGAAATCACCACCAAGAGAGGAGCGCACGGAGCCAGCGAGGGCACAGGAGGGACTAGCTCGGCGCGCGGTGGTGGCCAAGCGACTTTGTTTCACCCCATCTTCTTCCTTGCCATCTTCTGGGGAGGCGGCAGAGGGTGCACGGCCAACAGTGTGTGCCCGCCCATGGGCGACCTCAGAAAAGGTGAGGTGGCAATGGAGACTGTAGAACAGTAACTCAACCAGGAGGGTCGAGGACAGGCCAGGGGGAAGCCAGGGACAGCCCTTCCAGGCAGAGCCCGCATCCCCAGCCGCACGGGGAGCTTTTCAAACAGAACCACAGCAGCAACAACAGAAGCCTGAGGCCCGTCCACCAAGGTCCTCAGCATGCTCAGGCCGGCCACTGGGGAGAAGATGGGCAACAGTGATTGAGGTAGAGTGAGGAGGAAGTGCCCGCCATCTGAATAACGGCCACCTGCAAACCTGTCCTTAGTGGCACCTACTTGCATGGCCCCAGCAGATGACCTGCAGCTGGGCTGCAAGCAAAATTGCTCAACCCAGGCATGCAGAGAGCAGAGCCTCAGGGAGCTCAGAGCCAAAGCTGGGTCCCTGGCCAGCTTCACAGGCTGTGTCCCCAGCAGACACACAGAACCCTTCTTGGGAGGGTCCCGGGCTCAGGAGGACCCTGTGCTCAGGAGGACTCAGTGCTCAGAAGGACCCCATGCTTAGGGAGACTCTGTGCTTAGGTGGACCCTGTGCTCAGGCGGACCCTGTGCTCTGGAAGACTCGGTGCTCAGGAGGACTCGGTGCTCAGGAGGACTGAGTGCTCAGGAGGATCCCCTGCTCAGGAGGACTGAGTGCTCAGGAGGATCCCCTGCTCAGGAGGACTGAGTGCTCAGGAGGATCCCCTGCTCAGGAGGACTCAGGGCACAGGAGGACCCAGTGCTCAGGGAACTCAGTGGTCAGCAGGACCCAGTACTCAGGAGGACTCAGTGCTCAGGAGGACTCCCTGTTCAGGAGGACTTGGTGCTCAGGAGGACCCCCTACTCAGGAGGACTCTGTGCTCAGGAGGATCCCTGCTCAGGAGGACTCGGTGCTCAGGAGGACCCCGTGCTTAGGGAGACTCAGCGCTTAGAAGCACTCGTGCTCAGGTCTCCGTGCTCAGGAGGACTCGGTGCTCAGGAGGACTTGGTGCTCAGGAGGACTCTATGCTTAGGAGGACCCCATGCTCAAGAAGATTCTGTGCTCAGGAGGACTCAGTACTCAGCAGGACTCAGCGCTCAGGAGGACTTGGTGCTCAGGAGGACCCCATGCTCAGGAGGACTCAATGCTCAAGGGGACTTGGTGCTTGGTTTAATTCTCTGTTGTTGCCATCCTGAAATTGTTAATAATTTTAGGTGAGGGTCATGCATTTGCATTTTTTGCTGGGTCCTACAAAGGTGTGATCTGATTTGTGTCTTCCTCATCCACAGCTGAATGTAGGCCCAGGGACTTTCTGAACTGGACTCAGAGTGACAAGGGCGTGACTCTTAGGCATGTGGTCCTATTCTCACCACAGACGTCCATTCTCAGAGCTGTCCCTGGGACATGGTCATTCCTGGGTAGGACACATTAGGTCCTTCAGTAGGAGATGCTCACTGGGGGTTTTCCTGTGGTTCTGCTGTGCAAGTTGGAGGCAATTGGGAAACTGCTGAGGCCCAGCCCAGGCCCTGGCTCAGGGAGATGCTGTACAAGAGCAGTCCCTCTCCAGACAGACAGCCCTGGGCACTGCCAGGCCAGGCCCGCCTCATTGGCATGCCAGGGCCTCACCAGCTTGCTGCATGCCCTGTGCCCAGGGATCCAATTTCAATATCATTACTGAGAAGTCCAGCCTTCCCGTGAGCATGAGTTATTATTCAGGAATAAAAGCCCAAGTGAAGAAAAATGACAAAATCTGTCTGCCAAATGCGTCTGCTCGAAGGATAGAGGAGGAAAAACAGCTACCAAGACTTGGCTTCATATGAACTGGCTTTGAAAGCAGATGAAACTTGCTCTGCAAACCACCAGCGGGCTCAGCTACCCAGCACATTTAGAACAATAAAAGAAAAAATCCATGATTAATTTTAACAGCATTGCTGTTAGGGGCAGGGCTGAGTCTGTGGAGGAACTTACAGGTCCAGACAATCTTAAGTCTCCAGACTCCCAGGCAGAAAGTTTGTGTGCTCATCCATCTGTCCCCCACATATACATCTACCCATCCATCCATTCACGACTCTCCATTCACCATGCACCTATGCATTAATCCATCCATCTCATTCATCCATCCACCCACCCACCCATTCACTTACCCATCCACTCATCCATCCCTCTATCTATCCATCCATCCATTCATCCACGCACCCATCCACTCATCCATCTCTCTATCCATTCATCCATCCACCCACCCACCCATCCATTCGTCATTCACCCATCCATCCACCCATCCAGTCATCTATCCATCCATCCATCCATCAATCCATCCATCCATCCACTCACTCATCCATTTACCTACCCATCCACTCATTCATCCATTCACCTATCCATCCGTCCATCCATCCACCCACTCACCGACCCATTCATTCACCCACCCATCCACTCATCCATCCATCCATCCATCCATCCATCCATCCATCCATCCTTATCCATCCAGCCACCCACCCACATCCCCATCCATTCACCCACTCATACACTCATCCATCCATGCATCATGCATCCTTTTACCCACTCAATCCCTTCCTTCCCTCCCTCGCCACCCATCTATCCGTGGGCCATTTCCTATGTGCACATTTCCAAATGCACAGCCTGCAGCCTGTGCTGGGCATTTGGCACACAGAGATGGGACAGATCCCATGCTGGCTCCCAGGAACTTGCCACATTGTGGGAGGGACTGAGAGTGATTTCTGACAGGGCAGGGCAGCCCTGGAGCTGCAGGAGCACAGAGGAGGTACTAATCTAGCAGTGAAGTCTTCTTGGGAGGGTGGGGCCTAAGCTGAGTCCTGCTGGAATTGCAGCTGAGTCTAGGAGATGGAGGAGGTGGAGGTTCAGGGCAGGGTGGTCTTGTCAACAGAGAAAACTGGAAAACCCCAGAAGCAAAGTTACAGAGGCCTGCCCTGGGTAGATGAGTGCAGGGAGCCCTGAGCAGCCTCTTTTTCTCGAGGAGACAACTTGGAAAGAGGCAGAGGCCAAACCGGCAGAGCACAGAGACTCTGAGTAGAGCCCTGTGAGCCACCAGGAAAGGGCGTGGGGACTTCCTCCCATCGGGGTTTAAACCTCTGAAGGGTTTAAACACAGAGTGGCCAGAGAGTGGTTTTAGAAGATCACACCAGGGATCTGGTAATACAGGACAAGGGTTGGCAGATCTTTTCTATAAAGAACCAGAGAATCAATATTTTTGGTTTTGTGACCCATTTTGTGTGTTTTGTGAGTCTATTGCAACTACTCACCTCTGCTGTTGTAGTAAAAGCAGCCGTGGAGGATTCATGAATGACTGGGGGTGGCTGGGTCCCAATAAAACTTTATTTAGAAAAACAGGCCATGGCCTGGATTTGGCCCATGACCATTGTTTGCCTGGCCCTGTGACAGAATAAAGCAAAATGCATTTGACTGCGCAGCATCAGGGAGTCCATCCTGCAGGGAAAACACAGCAAAGCCTGCAGCTCCAGCATGTATGGGACTCATGTGCGAGGCTGTTTACAGAAACATTTGTGGTGTCCCCAAGGGAGCCTGCTGAGAGCTTCTCGAGTGGGAGAACATAGGATGTGTTCTGGGGGCTGGCAGGAGGCCTCCTGGAGATGAACCCACACCCATCCTGGGGTGGCACTCAAGGTCCTGCCTGGCCCTGGCAAGCCTCCTCCCTGAAGTCTTTCTGGCCCACAGGGAAAGGAGATCATGGCCAGAGGGAATTCCATGGCCCAGGTCGGGCCGGTGGGGGCTCAGGCCCTGCAGAGTTGCTCCTGGGCCCAAAGGTCCAGGGAGGAGGGGACTTGAGGGGACCCCCAACCCATGATGGCAACATTTGGTAATGCACAGGACAGGAAGTCACATTGGGAGATGGGCAGCTCTGAGTGCAGGGCCAGGGGTCCATGGCAGCAGGGTCCCCACGGCTGCACTCCTGCTGATATCACACCATTCACCATATGACTTTGCAGCTCCTCTGATCAAGGGCTGGGGTCTAATCCCACACTCCTGGACCCTGGCTGGCCTCATGTCTTGCCTTGGCTGGTGGAATGGGCTTGAAGTGACAATGACACAGCAGCTCCAAACCTCAGCCTCAAGAAGCCCTGTGTGCTGTTCGTCCTTGTCACTTTGTCACCTGCTGCCACCATCTGAGCCAAGCTGGGCTGGCCTGCTGGGGACAGGGCAGCATGAGCAGAGCTGAGCCACCTGTCTTTCTTGCAGAAGTCCCTGAGATGTGAGGAAGCTCAAGCGGAACCAGAAAAACCACTCTCTCAACCTGCCTCTGCAGGTCGACGCATGAGGGGCCCAGTGAAGAACCTCCCGGCTGAGCCCAGCCTGAATTGCTGAACCTCAGAATCCTGAGCAAAATGAATGGTCGATGTTTTAAGCCTTTGTTACACAGCAATAGCTGACTGAGAGAGAATGGGAATTTTAAAGGCACTGCCTGAACTCTCAGGCCACCAATAATAACAGGAAGGAAGGAAGGGAGGGAAGGAGGGAGTGAGAAAGGGAGGGAGAGGATGGAGCTGGGAGGAGCTGAAGGTGACAAGAGGAGTCTCCCTGGTGAGAGAGAAAGGAGAAGAGAGGGGAATGGAGAATTCCGGGAGGAGAGGAGGAGAAAACCCTTTCTACGAATGATGGTTTTTCTTGACCTTACTTTTCTGACGTCTGATGATTTCTGTTGATCTCATGTGCTCGGTTTAAACACACACACCACATACAAACACACAATACCACACACAAACACACACACCACACACAAACACACATGTACCATACACACACCCACAAACACACACCACACACACACACCACACACACTCACACACACACACACACACAAACACACACCACACACACACACACCACACACACAAACACACACCACACACAACACACATGTAAACACACACCACATACACACCACACACACACAAAAACACACACACCACACACAAACACACACACCACACACACCACACACGAACACACACTACACACACAAACACACACCATACACACTCACCCACACTGACCACACACACACAAACACATCACACACACACCACACACAAACACACAACACACACACAAACACACACCACACACACACAAACACACCACACACATATACCACATGCACACGCACACACCACACACACACACCACACACACACACAAACACACACACAAACACACACACATATGACACACACATACTCTAAATTTGCACTTTTTTGGGTCTGACCCAAACCTAAGCCCGCGATGAGGCTCTGAGGGCAGCATGAGTCTCCAGCCTGCACTCCGACACTTCGACCTAAAACCTTCTAAAGTAAATGCTGCTAAGATTCAGTTCCTTGGATGGGTAGTTAAAGAGTCTGTGGTCCCTGAGTCCCAGGACAAGGCATTGGGGGTCTGCTATCCATCCTAATGCAACCCACACAGGTGACTGGCTTCAAGTAAGAGGCTAAATCATGCACGTATGGAAAACAGGAATGACACTAATGAAAAGCACCCCGACCTCACTGACTCTTGCAAGAATCAAATGAGCCAAAATATGTGTAAATCCTTTGAAAAGCAGGAAGTTCTAATATCCCTGTAAGGTGGGAGCTATTTAATGATAATGACTCCAATAACCTAAAAAATAATATCACCTGCCCTCTAAGAAGCCTTGTTGTTTTGGCTTTCATCTGTGCCCCCTTTGTCTGCTCTAGGTGGCATGGTCCAGGCTGCCCTGCCCCTGCCCCTGAAGATACACCTGGGACAATCTCCCTAAGCACCCTCTGGCTGGTCACTCCCCTGCCCAGACCTCTTCCATGGCTCCCAATTGCCTTTGGGCTGCAGGCCAAAGCCAGTACCTGACATGCAAGGTATATATGTATGTCAGAACATGCATGTTCTGTCCCTTGCACCCCCTCCCGCACCAGTTGTTTCTTGCTAGTCTTGCATGCACACAGTCTACTGCAGCCCCCAAACGGGGCTCGGGGGATTTCAAGCCTTCCGGCCCTTGCTTAGATTGAGCTTTTAGCCTGGAATGTCCATATCCCCAAAGTCCACCAGACAAAAACTGACTTCTCCAGACCTCGGCCCTGGGGCTCCTTCTCCTTGGGGATGGTCCGTTCACCTGGCGCCCAGATGGAGGCGACCTCAACCTCTCTCTGTGCCTCACTTTGCCTTGCCGGAAGTCCACCGGAACCCTCACTCTGCGCCCTCATCCTTTCCTGCCTGACCCTTGGTGGGACTGTGAGGCCCTGGTGGCTGGCCTGTGTGCACGTGGTGGCTTCCCATGGCAGAGCATGTCTGCACACTGGCCCTGCGGAGTGGCTGGTGCCTGTGGGTCTCCAGCTCCATCCTGACAGCAACCCCACACAGCAGGAATCACTGCTGGCTGAGGTCCACAGGGACCAAGGCTTGGGGAGGCCCAGTGGCACAAGGGGGCCTGGGGTAGAGCACCTCCTGGCCAAGTGGGAGCCCTCGACAAGCCCCCTTTGGGAGGCACTCGGGGGTCTTTGAATGGTGCCTGCGGAACAAGTGAAGGGCAGCCAGGGAGAGAGCACTGCTCCAGGACTCGGAAGACCCCAGATGCTCTGAGTCAAGAACTCGCATCCTTAAACCGCAGCGTCACTCCGGGAGGCTCACGGTTGATTCTGCAGCTGCCTGCGGCCGCCCCTGACTGCAACTCCATCCGTTTAAAATGGGGGCCACTTTATTGCCCAGCTTCCTGGCAGCTGCTGCAGCTGTGGGGACCAAAATTGGCTATTCATGCTGCTGGCCCAAACACTGGCTGGGCCACGCCACCAGCAGTCGGGGCACCTCACACAAAATAGCATCATCGAGACGTGGCTTCATCTTAGCGAACCCTGTCTGTCCCCGTGGACTGAATTCAGAAGCCAAACTGCAGAGCCCTGGCCCGTGGCAAAACTTTCCATCTTCAAAGCAGAGTTGCCGGCAACCAAGGAGGTGGCCCACTCCGGCGGGGGTGCTGGCTCCGGAAGATTCTGGTTGGGTGCTGAGCTGGTGTGAGCGTGTGGCTGGCGTCCGGCCACGTGGTGTGTCTATCCTTGCCACAGCTGGCCTGCCTGCTGGAGATGGTGACACCTTGAGCGTGACAGTCGGTGAGGGTATTGACATGCGGCTGGGGCCGCGTGTGCCGTGATCAATATTGTCCTTGTAATTACTGTGATTTTAAGACTCTCAGCTGCAGGATACTTACCGTTGATTTTGTTGGAGTGAAAAATGAATTTTAGTTGGTTTCAGTCTTATATGTGATTTAAAGAAATTCCCCATTTCAGACGAATAATTTAAGAAAATGACTAAGCATCACTTTACATAACAACCATTAAGATAATTTGACACTCTGTTTTGGTTCAGGGTACAATATTCTCTGAGAAAAGAGACATTCTCTGCTTTCTTAAGTACTTCCAAAAGACTGAGTTAAATCCCTTCCCCAGTAAAAATAAAAGGCCTGGTTTTCCATCTAAGTATTCAAATTTAGCTGAAGCAGGAACCAGAGTTTCCAATTATTCAGCAGCCTCTTCAAAGCGCAGATTTTATGTAAGGAAAATGACTGACATTTATTGAGTGTTTAGTTTCAACCAGGCACTGTCAGCCTGTAAGACAGAGGCTCCTGTGACCCCACAGAGGGCAAGGAAGAAGCTTGCCCCGTCACACATTTATTAAGCGACACTATTGTGCCCCAGCCTGGCGGCCTTCTTCGGAGCCTGGGCGTGTTGCTGCCAGGCTGTGCGTCCCCTGTGAAGTCCGGGGAGGCCAGGACCCTGGTGCACTCTTGCAGGCGGGGGCAGGAAAGCAGAGGTGAGGAGGTGAGGAGGGCTTGCGGCAGGCCAGACTTCCCTTCCTCATGCTGTATGTCTCAGGCCACCTTTGAACGTGCAGCCCTGGCCCCCTTACTCACCTTCCAAAGGCTCCTCGCTGCCCACCTGAGGTCCAGGACCTTGGCAGTGTGTCCGGAGTGTGCAGGGACTGGCCCAGCCCACATCTCCAACAATTTCCCACTCTCATGGGCAGGGGGCTCTGGTGAGCAGGATCCTTGGACCATCCCTGCCTCCACGTCTGCTGTGGCAGGGGCCCTGTCCTGGGAGCGGCAGGCCTGGGGAGCCCCCACTGTTCCTGTGCCCCCTGCAGAGAATATCGCTGCCTCCCCTTGTTCCCGCCTGTCTCGGATGTGCCCTCTCTGCTGTTCACACCAGCTGGGATTGCTTCACTCTATTCCAGTGATACCCCTAGGCTAGACTGCGGCCTCCTGGGGGCTGTCTGGTTCCACCCTGTTCCTCTGGTGCCTGGCTCAGGGCAGGAGCTCACTGGGTGGCTGTAGAACTGGCCTGGGTTGATGTTTGTTAGGCCGCTGGTGAGCCGCCGAGCCACGCACCCTGGTCCAGGCTCCTCCTGGAAGAGATGATTCTTTCCCCATCAGACTGGCCTTGGCAACCACGTTGAAAGTCAGTGGACAGAGACAATGGGCCCGTGTGTGGCCCTCAGGTCTGCTGCACCGGTCTGGCCGTCTCTCCCTGTGCCACTCCATGCTGCCTTGCTGCTGTCGCTGTGTGCTCGGCTTAGAAGCTGGAGTCCTCCTGCTTAGTTCCTCTTTCTCAAGATTCCCTTGGCTCTTCTGGGCCCGTGCATTTCCACATGTGTTCTAGAATCATTCCGTCCCCAGCTGACTCTATAACAAAATCAGCTGGGATTCTGATGGGGATGTGTGGAAGGTGTAGACCAGCTTGGGGGCATCGCCAGGCTACTTCTTTGCTTTACGAAGTTCTCCTTCTATTGTTCCATCAATCACTCATTCACCCACTCACACCTTCGTTTTCACCGTGGGGCTTCAGTGCCCAGCACTGTCACTGCCCTCAAGGAGCCCAGCCCCGCATGGGGGGCTGGAGGCAGTGAGGGTGAGGCCAGGGGTCAAGGCTCCGGCATGGTCTCCACCTGGCTGAGTGGGGGCCAGTGTCAAGGAAGAGCTTTCTGGGGGTGCTGCAAGCGGGAGAACAGCGGGATGGGGTGGGCGGTGTGGGTTCACACAGTCGGGGAATCTACAAGCCAAGGGACCTGGGCGTCCAGGAGGGGCCTTTCCTCTGCCTCACTTCTCTGAATCTATAAATGACGAATATCCTTGAAGACATCAAACAGCCAACGTTCCTCCAAATATTTACACAGGGCTTACATGACTAATACATCAAAACAGGAATTCAGCAGATTACATTTCCCCAGATATTTAAACATTGATTACAATCAAACTCTTCTAAACATTCAATTAAAATCACGGAAGAAATCTATCTAGCTCCTTATTGCTTTCAACACTGCAAAAAGCAGAACACACGGTTTGGATTTCAGGACTAAAAATCCGGTGACATAGTGGCCTGTTAATATTCATTTCATTGTCGTATCAGTTCTTTGTTACCTCCTTCCCCTTCTCCTGCCCACCTCCCCCTCTGCCTCCCTGTCCTCCTGTCTCCCGGAGCCACCACTCCTGGGTGACATTTTGGTGTTACAGTAACACCTGCCTTCATCGATACCTCCTCTGGTCCTGCAGGGTGTCCATGGAGTCTGGTGAACATGACATGGACCTGGAGTGTCTCCCAGACCTGCAGCCCCTGTGCAGCTGAGCTTCCTTTCATTGTTCAAGTTCACGGTTTCTGCTGATAGACTCTTTGGGTTCCCATCTTCCTCTGTTTTGCACCCTGGTGTTTTCTTTAGGATGTGTGTCTGTCTGAGTCAATTTGGGCTGCTATAAGAATACCACAGATGGGGACCTTAAATAATAGCTCTTTATTTCTCACAGTTCTGGAGGCTGGGAAGTCCAAGAGCAAGGGGCTGGCAGATTTGGTGTCTGCTGAGGGCTCCCTTCCTGATTTGCAGATGGCATCTTCTTGCTGTGTCCTCACATGGTGGAGAGAGGCCATCTCCCTGGAGGCTCTTCTCATAAGGGACCACTGTGGGGTCCCACCCTCAGGACCTCATCTGACCCTAATCACCTCACAAAGTCCTCACCTCTCAATACATGTGATATGGTTTGGCTGTGTCCCCACCCAAATCTCATCTTAAATTATAGTTCCCATAATCCCCATGTGTTGTGGGAGAGACCTGGTGGGAGGTAATTGAATCATGGGGGCGGTTACCTCCATGCTGCTGTTCTCGTGATAGTGACTGAGCTCTCAGGAAATCTGATGGTTTTATAAGGGGCTGTCCCCTCTTTTGCTCCACACTTCTCCTTACTGCTGTCATGTGAAGAAGGACATGTCTGCTTCCCCTTCTGCCATGATTGTAAGTTTCCTGAGGCCTCCCCAGCCATGTGGAAGTATGAGTCAATTAAACCTCTTTTTTTTTTTTTTTTTTTTTTTAGTAACTTACCCAGTCTCAGGTATGTCTTCATTGGCAGTGTGATAACAGACCAATACCACATCCCACAGGGGATCTGCGGGGGATGCAAACCTTCAGTCCATGGCAGTTCCTTGTGGTTTTCCTTCCTGGGGTTCCCTGGCCCAGACTGTTATATGTGGACTGGTCATTAGCACTGGCAGGGGTCCTGTCTTGGGTGCTGAAGGACGGAGCCTGTGAACAAGCTCTGCCTTTTGGGATGTGGGCTCAGATGGGCCACCCCGGGGGCATCGTGGTCTCTGGGATGTAGGAGTAGGTTTTGGAGCAGACCTTGCCTTCCTACTCTTAACACAGACACTGGTGTCTCGGTTTCCTGCAAACAAACACTCTTCTCCTCTTAGACAGAAAACTAAACGTATATCCAATCTTTATAAGCAGATAGAAGCTTGGTTCAACAAATGAACTACCCATGTATATTCAATTAATAAAATTTTTATTAAAATTAATAAAAATGGGCCATGTTGTATGAGCCCCTTTGCCATCACCATTTCCCGAGGCTGTATCCATAATGGAATGACGAGACCCTTGGAGGCAGCAGCTCGAAGGAGCTGGATGATTGCTGCTCCCACATAACAGTCCTGAGCTGACTGTTCTAGGTCGATGGTCATGGCCACTCAGGGACCCAGGTCTCCCCATGTTGCTCCCACACTGAGGCCATGGCCACCTGGCAGGTGCAGGTCCAGCCTACGTGGAGTGGAGAGAAGTGAGAAGGATGCAAGGCCAGTATCTCCAGCCCCATCCAAGCCTGGATGTGGCACAGGCTGGAACAGATTCCTGGAGCACCTTCCCAGCTGGGCTTGGGGTGGGTCCAGCAGGGCAGCCCTGGCCTGGTTTCCTCCCTAGGGAGGAAGTCTGCAGCCCGCACCATGAGGGGTGGCACCCTGTGTGTTAACTTCCCTCCTGTGAGGAGCCTTATGGACCCAGAGCTCTTCTGAAACTCAACTGATTTAATTAATCAGTGTTGTAATTATTATTGTTTTTGTGCTCAGATTATTATAACTTGGCAGGAGGGAGAGCCTTCAAACAGGATGCTTTGTCCTTCTGGAACAACCCCTGGTGTCTGGAAAGCATCCTTGCTTTCTGGCAAAACAGGATGTTCTAGGTGTTTCTGGATATTTCCTCCCTAGGATGTGGAGTTGGCGGCCCTCCAAGGATCCTTGCCTTCTTCCATTGCAGAGGAGACTCCAGGCACAGGAAAAAGTGACCCGTGGCTTTTCACAGAGACAGGATTGGAAAAAAATAGTCTTTTTATAAATATCAATAATTTTCATAATATTCCCAATTGCACATGTAATGCTGCTACCGCTCTTTTCCCCAGTACTAGGGCCCTCTCACATAGACCTGGAGAAGGCTGTGATCTCGGAGCCTGTGGCACAGGAGGGCTGTGGGGAGGTGGAGGCTGAGGGCTGCAGCCGCACTGATATGCAGGAGGCTGGGTCCAGGCCAGCTTTCCTGTCTGCACTGCCTCCTTCATCCTGACTCCTGTCCTGACCCTGTGTCCCTGGAGAACTGCCTCAGGGTCACTGTCCAAGGGGCCTCTGCCCTGGTCACAGCCCCCTTCCTGCTGTTGTGGTTCCAGGACACCCTGCTTGAGCCCTTGTGGACCTCCATGGACCCAGCCATGCCCAGAGCCACAGAGCAGAGACCTGTGTCTTCCAGGGCCTTGCTCAGAGAAGGCTGCTGGGACAAAGAGTATTTCCTCCCTTTCTCCCTCCCTCCCTCCCTCCCTCGCCTCTTTCCTCCTGCCTCCCTTTCTCCCTCCCTTCCTCCCTTTCTCCTTCCCTCTCTCCCTCCCTCCCTTTCTCACTTTCTCCCTCCCCCTTTTCCCCCTCCCTCCCTTCCTCCCTCCCCTTGTCCCCCTCCCTCCCTCCCTTCCTCCCTCCCTTCCTCCCTCCCTTCCTCCCTCCCTTCTTTCCCCCCTCCCTTCCTCCCTCCCTCCATTCCTCTTTTTCTCCCTCCCTCTTTTCCTCCCTCCCTTCCTTCCTCCCTGTCTTCCTTTCTCTTCCTCTTTCCATCATTAATTTATTAACCAAAAACTCCCTGTTGAGCACCTACTGTGTGCAGTGTAAGAGGCTAGCCTGTCTGGCTGAGCTGAGCCTAAGGCGGAGGTGACCTCTCCCGAGAGCTGAGCCATTCTTGGAGCTGGTAAGGACTCGCATCACACAGGAGGCTCTGAGGCCGGGCATGCACTGGCTCTGCTGTGGATTCGCCCATGTCCCAGGCACAGGCTCACACCCGAAGCCCAGCTCTAGCAGCTGAGATAGCCTCGACAAGGGCCGGCTCCTGCCGGCCAGAATAGAGATGAGCCAGAAGTCTCAGGCTGCCTCCTGCAGGAGGGGGTGAGTTCCGATGTCCTCCACAGCGACACAGGCACGTCTCCCAGGCACACGTGCGCCGCCCCCCTAACACACACAGGTGCATTGCAGGCGGCTTTCTGAGAGGGGACAGCACAGGGAAGGTGGTAAGCTTTGGCATCAGGATGACCAGGGAACCCCGGGCTGCGACCAGGGCACAGGCCAACAGCACTCTGCTTCTGTGCCTCTTATCCATGATACGGGGCTCGTACTAACGGCACACACTACGGGAAGGATTAGGTGTGATGCTCTGGGCCAAGTGTGGGCACAGGGGATCGAGAAAGGGCTCGGTGGCCCACAGCTGCCATCCGACTTGTCATATGGGGAGGATTTTATGGTTTTACCATGATGGGTATATATTCTTCAGAGAAGGGCAGACACCCGGAAACCCAGATCCTGTCCCATAGCTGTGGAGCCAGCATAGGTCCCACCACCCCAGGGACAGGCCCAGCTGCTTGTTCTGGGATATGGGGCTGCGAATGTTGTGAGTTTCCCAGGGGGCTGAGAGAGGCCAGCCAAGGACTCCGAGGACAACGAGGAGGTGGGGAGGTGCGGAGGTGGGACTCCAGCTGGGGAGGAAGCATGGGAGGGCGGGGACTGAGGTCCCCAAAGTCTTCTCCAAACCCCGAGATTCTGAGATGTATGCTTTAAGACATGACAATGGCTTAGTGGCTTTCATTCAGGGACAAAGCCCCCAGCAGAGTCAGCATCCACACTCCTAAGTGTCAGGTGCCTCTGGGCCACCTCTCTGCTCTGTGTCTGCCCCTGCCTCTGCCAACAATCTACCCCTCAGGTTCTGGTGAGAGAGTCCCAGGCTTTCTTTACACCAGGGCCAGGGCTGCTCAGATCTCCTGACACAGTCACCTGCTGGGCCTCAGGGACACTCGGGCACCCTCCCCCTGGAAAGGACACCTGGGTTTTGGAGACAGACAGGTACAAGTGTGGCTTGGAGCTCTGCCTCCCTGGAGCTGCCTCCTGACCGCTCTGGGTCTCCATTTCCCACCTGTAGAGAGGCAAACCACAGCATCTGGCACGGGGCTGATGTGGAAAAGACCCTGCGGGATCTGCATGTCACAGGTGCTCACCTTGTGTTTCCAGAAGGATTCTCGGGCCGAGGCGTGGGAGTGAGGAATCTGGAGGGCTGGGCCACCAGCAGAAACCTGCAGGGAAGAGGACCTGGTGTGAGGAGTGGCCTGCAAGGTGAGGAGTTCTGGGGACTAAGGGGTGGGATCTGCACTTCATCCTGGGAGGTCATTTGATGGGGGCCTGCCCCCAGGAGCAAGTCACCTGCCTGGTCGCTGCTACGGCGACATAAACACCAACGATGGGCAGGCTCTGCTCTGGATGCTGGCTCTGTTTTTTATCTTTCCCAGCTCTATTTTACACTGTTTACCAGCATTTTCTGAAGGACAGCTGTGCCTTGGGCTGTCCCCAGGAATCCTGCTATCCCCATTGTACAGGCGAGGAAACAGTCTCATAGAGTTTGCAGAACGTGCCCAATTCAGCATGCAACTGAGATGCTGCAGGATGGGGTGGGTCTAGATGGCCCCAAACTGGTCTCCTTGCTGCTCCATTGCTGCAGTGGGGACCCAGTGAGCACTGGGAGCCAGGGCTGGTGAGGTGGCTCCAGGGAGCGCCTCTGCACAAGCACGCAGGGCACATCTGTAGCCCTGCCCAGGCGAACGGTGCACAGCAGGACAGGCTGAGGGCAGCGGGAGGAGCCCTGGGCTGGGGGTTGACCTTGTCCCAACGTCCATGTCAGTGCTGGCAGGCGATGGGCTTCTTTGTGGCCAATCCCTCCTCTGGCTCTCTCCAGGTTCTGCACGCATCCAGCTCTCTCCTGAGCACCTGTCCCGCCCCTGAGGCTGCTCACTCCTTTGTCACAGGGCTTGCAGAAGGATGCTTGAGCAGATCTCTCTAGCACCAAGGCCCTGCTTCTCCCCAGCCCATGGTTTCCGGTGTGGATCTGCCAGCCTTCCTGGTGAGCACAGGATGATGAGAACCTAAAGCAGCCATGTAGGTGGGGCTTCATGGAAGGCTGCGTGGGTACCCAGGCTTTCTAAGGTGGCCTCTCCTGTACACAGCTTGGTGTGCACAGAGCTGACTTGGAGGTGAAATGGATGCATTTTTTGTAGACTCGATGCCCTGGATGCCCAACCCAGGGATGGATGTGCAACGGAGGGCCCAGCTGGGACTTTCCCCGGACCACAGCAGGGACAGCTCTGCTGCAGGTGCTGACAGCAAGGCCTGGGGAGTAGAGGGAGCAGACAGAGCCAGAGATGGAGGGTGAGGGCCAGTTCTTCCAGGACCTAGAATAAAGAAGTAGAAAACATTTATTAAAAAATCCGCTGCAACACCCCTGAGAGGCGCAGTTTGGTGCCCGTGCACTCCCACTCTCCCTGCAGCTTGGGAGCTGCTGTGCAGTGGGGGACGCTGAGACCCCCACAGCTCTGTTTTACTCTCAGTGACAGAAGGCATGGTACAAGTTCTGTGTCCAGCCCTTCCCCGAGTTACATCACAATATGAGGATGCTGCAGCTGGCCTGTGGTTCACTGTTGACTAAGAAAAGGCAAGCTAGGAGCAGCAGAGTGAAGCCCAGGCTTTGCGGAAAATAGCAGCTGAGGGTGAGGAGGAAAGGAGGTTGAGGAAGGTGAGGAAGTGAGGAGTGAGGAGGTGAGGAGTGAGGAGGTGAGGAAGTGAGGAGGTGAGGAGTGAGGAGGTAAGGAAGTGAGGAGGTGAGGAGTGAGAAGGTGAGGAGTGAGGAGGTGAGGAGTGAGAAGGTGAGGAGGTGAGGAGGTGAGGAGGTGAGGAGTGAGGAGGTGGAGTGAGGAGTGAGGAAGTGAGGAGTTAGGAGGTGAGGAGGTGAGGAGTGAGGAGGTGAGAAAGTGAGGCTTGAGGAGTGAGGAGGTGAGGAGTGAGGAGGTGAGGCGGTGAGGAGTGAGGAGGTGAGGAGTGAGGAGGTGAGGAGGTGAGGAGTGAGGAGGTGAGGAGTGAGGAGGTGAGGAAACGAGGAGGTGAGGAGTGAGGAGGTGAGGAAGTGAGGAGGTGAGGAGTGAAGAGGTGAGGAGTGAGGAGGTGAGGAGTGAGGAGGTGAGTGAGGAGGTGAGGAAATGAGGAGGTGAGGAGTGAGGAGGTGAGGAAGTGAGGAGGTGAGGAGTGAAGAGGTGAGGAGTGAGGAGGTGAGGAGTGAGGAGGTGAGGAGTGAGGAGGTGAGGAGTGAGGAGGTGAGAAAGTGAGGCGTGAGGAGGTGAGTGAGGAGGTGAGAAGCTGAGGGGTGAGGAGGTGATGAGTGATGAGTGAGGACATGATGAGTGAGGAGGTGAGGAGTGATGAGGTGTGGAGTGAGGAGGTGAGGAGTGAGGAGATGAGGAGTGAGGAGGTGAGGAGTGAGGAGATGAGGAGTGAGGAGGTGAGGAGTGAGGAGGTGAGAAGCGGAGGGGTTAGGATATAGGGGTGAGGCATGAGGAGTGAGGCACCTGGCAAGTGCTCCCTCTGCATCCATTTCTGTGGGATCCGGGTATCTGCTCCTCGTCTTGGCTCTTCCCCTGAAACCCTCAAGCTGCCAGCACAGCAGAGGAACCCCAATCCTTTCCCAATTCTGCCCCTGGCCTGGTGCTGGGATGGCAGGACCTGAGCTTTGTGGCCTCCGAATCCCAGGCCCCTTGGACTTTGCCCTACAGTCTGAGCCTGGGTCACATGGTGCCCTGAAAGGCCTTTCCCCAGGCAGGGCGGATACATGGGTGCCAGACCGGTTCTGATGAGCCCCAGGATCCCCGCTGACCTAGTCCAGCCTTGCCTGGTGTCTGCTGTGGGTGGCCAGAGGGGTCTGGAGTCCTGGGGTGCAGGGGATGGAGCAGAAATGGCCATGATGGAGGGGATGGAGATGTGGGGTTCAGAGATGTTGGAGGTGGCATGGACTCAGGAGGTGAGTGAGGAGGTGAGAAGCTGAGGGGTGAGGAGGTGATGAGTGATGAGTGGGCAGTGGTTTCGGGACCCATCCTTCTCCAGACAGCATCTCGAGCTGCCCATTACCTGTGTTAGATTCACTGATTTCACCAGCTGCCACCCCCCGCCCCCGCCTCCCCACCTTGCCAAACATCTGCTGTTTAAGAAAAAAAGCTCTGGACTGGATTTCTTGGCCACTTCCTCATCTCGGTGCATTGGAGAGGTGATCCAGCTCAGACCTGATCCAGCTCCCCCGACCCCAGCCCTGCGAACCCTCAGCTCAGCCCCCTCCTCCCACAGCCTTGAGAGTCGCTCTGGGGGGCCCTGCTCTTCCCAGGGGTGTCCTGGGGGCCCTGGGACCTCTGGTGACCTTGTTGAGGAGCCTTCTGCCTGCAGCCACAAGCATTCTTGTGGGAGCAGCCGACCGGCTCCAAGCCTGGCTGACTGAAATGAGATTCAGAAGGAACCCTATCGCCTCCTGCCCCCCGAGCCCGCTTCCCTCACTCTAAATAATTTAGACAAACACACATCTCTTTCACAGTGGCTGCCCTGAGCCCCTTTTATCAAAATCAGCCCTTTGAACAATGTTTTCCGAGAACAGGAGGTTGCCACGAGCCGTTGGATTCGGGGCGGATGCATCATGCATGACAGGAGACAGCTGCTCTGGCCCACCCAGCCCCGGTGGCTGCAGCGGCTGAGGGTAAGTCATCTCTGCCTTCTCCTTATCAGCAAGGGTCTCCTGCAGGTCCCAGTGGGCCGCTTGCTCAGTAGACTTATATGCAGTTGGCTTGAGGTTTGGGGGTCCTGGTCCTGCCCTGCAGCAGAACCCCTCATTCTGGGATTTGGGAGCAGTGATTCCATGCTTCCTGCTTGGAGGTGGGCTGGAGGCGGATGTTCACACCTGTGACCACGCCAGGGCCCTGTGCCTCTGGGAGGACAGCTGGGGGTGCCCAGAGCACAGGGGATATGCAGGACCCAAGGCCTGGGTTCGCTGGGCTGGAGGTGGGGGCTGGGGGCCTGAGTGTTGTTGGGGGTTGGGGATGTAGGTGCCTGTGGCTTCTCTCTCCACTTCTGACCTACGCATGCCTTCTTTTTTTCTACTTTTTAGTCTTTTTTTTTTTTTTTTGGCGGGGTTGGGGAGGGTGTCTCATTCTGTCGCCCAGGCTAGAGTATAGTGGCTCAATCTCGGCTCACTGCAGCCTCCACCTCCTGCATTCAGTTGATTATCTAGCCGCCCAAGTAGCTGAGGCTACAGGCACATGCTGCCACACCCGGCTAATTTTTGTGTTTTTAGTAGAGACAGGTTTTCATCATATTGACCAGGCTGATCTTGACCTCCTGACTTCAAGTGACCCACCTGCCTTGGCCTCCCAAAGTTCTGGGATTACAGGCATGAGCCGCCGCGCCTAGCTCAATTTTTCAGTCTTCATAGACTATTTTTGGGAACAGTTTTAGGTTACATCAAAATGCAGAGGACAGTCTAATGAGTTTGCCCACGCCCCACCCCACCCAGTTTTCCCATTATTAGCGTGTGCCGTTCTCATGGTGCGTGTGTCACAGCTACTAACCAGATAGGATACATCATTGTGAACTCAAGCCCAGCTGGATTCCAATCCCCTCCATCCTCACTCGGTGCCTTCCTTGGGTGCAGGATCCCGCCGGGACCCCACGCCTTGGTGCATTTCCACTCCCCTCTCTCGGGACGGTGCTCTCTCCCCTCCTGCCTCACTGTCCTCTCTTCTGCGTGTAGGGAGTGAGGAGTTATGCGCCCTCTCCCTGAGGGTGGATTTCAAAGAAAGGTTGAATCACCTGTCCCACTTTGCTCACAGGCTTGGCCAGCAATGTCATCGTAGGTTAAACGGTGGCCACCCAAAGGCGCCCGGGTGCCTGGAGTTGTGCAGGGGCCTTATTTGGAGAAATGGTCTCTGCAGGTGTAATTAAGGATCTTGAGACGAGGAGGCAACCCTGAATTATCCGGGCGGGACCTGCACCCAGTGACATGTCAGGGGAAATTTTTTAATAAGAGAAAATAGGAAGGGAATTTGAGACAGACAGAGGAGGAGCAGCCCTGAGGGGAGGCAGTGTGTGCAGGTGGAGGCAGGGACTGGGTGACATGCCCCAGCTGAGGAAGGACCGCGGCCACCGGGAGCTGGAAGAGGCAGGATGGAGCCTCCCCTAGAGCTTTGGAAGGAGCACAGGCCTGCCAGCATCTTCATTTTGGTCTTTGGGCCTCCAAAGACGAAAATCAGCCTTTTGAACAATGTTTTCAGAGAACAGGAGGTTGCCACGAGTCATGGCAGAATGAACGTCTGGTGTTTTAAGCCCCGCAGTTGGTTACAGGAAAGCTATCTCATCAGCCTGGCCCACAGGGCTGGCAGCCCCTCTTTCTGGGGAGCGGCGGCCGGCTGGGGCTTGCCTGTGACCAGCGCTGGGGCTCTCTGCCCTCTGGGCCCCTGCTGAGCCTGAGCCACAGCCACCATGCCAGCCTTTCCCCAGAAATCCCACCTGGACACACGTCTGCACGCCCTCACGTTCTAACCTAAATTTCCAGAACACCAAAATCAGCCTCAGGCTCACAAATACAGGCAGAATTGGAAAAGAAAAAAAGAAACGTAAATACTTAAAACCAATAGGTAAGATTCCAAAACAAGCCATTGTGAGGCAGGAGAGTGGGGTCTGGAGGCAGAGGGAGCCTGGGGCTGGTTCATGCTGGCTTCCAGAAACTCAGTGTGGTGGGGAGGCCGCCACCTCTCCACACCCAGGTTGATGGCAGGGTGGGCAGGAGGGATTGGGGCTGCTCCCTTTGCAGGCGTCACAGATGAACGGTGGAGGGGACGTCCGATGGGTCCCCTCCGGCCACCAGGACTGGTCACGGGCCACTCCTTCGTCTGCGTGGGGTGTGGCCAAGTAACCAGCCGGAAACCTCCGGAGGGTGTTTGGACTGCAGAGAGTTCTGCAGCCATGCTCTTCGGCCGCTTGCTGCAGCTGGCTCCCGCTCTGTGGAGTGTACTTTCGTTTCAGTAAATCTGTGCTTTCCTTGCTTCACTCTTTCGTTGCCTCATTTCTGCATTTTATCCAGTTCTTTGTTCAAAACACCAAGAACCCGGGCGACTCGTGGTCAAGACCCTCCACTGGTCACAATGGGCCCAAAAAGACCCCGGTGCCTCTCCTAGGTGAGCCCTGGTTTGAGGGTCTCCCAAAGCACACCCAGGCAGGGATTTCAGGATGAGGCGGGTGGGATCGTAACGGAGGGGACATTTTGTTATTTTGTTCCTGGAAATGACTCTGGTGCAGGAGACCCATTGCCGGCAGCACAGCGGGTGGAAGCTGGACTCTGGAGCTGGGAGGTCAGGTTTGAATCTGCTTTACTGGGCAGTCACCCGGGAGGTGACCAGATGATGGGACTTCCGTGCCCGAGTTTCCTCAGCTGCAAAGTGAGAACCAACCTCAGAGGATGATGCTGAGGATCTGTGAAGGGAGAGGGTTCCTGAGGCCACAGGTGCGTGTCCTGGGCGGGATGCCCGGCCCTGTGCATACTCCGCTTACTGGTGATTCTCCGCCAGCACCTCCGAACCCCAGCCAGCTGCAGGATTACTCCAGAAGGCCCAACTCTTGTCCTGCTGCAGCTCGGAGCCTCCTAAGGAGACAGACACCCAGACACCACAGGGAAAGTGTGATGTTGGGGACAGGGAAGGAGGGGATATCGGGGGACGGGGGGCTTGTGCTGGGGGCGTGGCCCGGACTCGGGGTATAGAACACTGTGGTCCCGTGACTTCCCACTTCCCTGCTCCCCTTCCTGCAAACTCTGTTCCTTTTGTAAACAGGTCCCACACCCCCCACCTCCCACTCTCCCTGGGACCCCCAGTCAGGCCCCCTCCCTGCAGCTCTGCTAGACAGCGAAGGCCACCAGCCCCATGCTGGGCCTGGAGGTTGGCTGGTGGCTCTCCCAGCCACGGAGGTGGGGTCGCCCTTTTCCTCAGTCTGTCTGTAGGTTTCCACGTGCCCCTGATCTTCGTGTTGGCCGCGCCTGTGCTTCTCATCCTCTCTCCGCTGCCCTTGCTCCTCCATCTCCTCGCCACCCCACCTCTTCCACCTGCCCCAGCCGTGGTTCTCCCCGACAGCCCTGGCGGGGCCTAGAGCTCCAGACGCACCGTGCGCCTACATGCCTGACACCCGGCTTAGACGCCGAGGAAGCCTCTAGAACTTGATGTTTGGGGCCCAGCCGCTCCTCCCCCGAGACCCACTCACGCCCCTTTCCTTGCTGTCTCAAGACGGGACGGTGTTGCGCCCTCAGATGCCTGTCTTCAGACCTCTCACAGCGTCCGGTTCATGTGGGGTTTCCCTCTCACCCACGGTTTCGGCGGCTCTCAGTCCTCCACCTGTGTTCTCCAGGGCCCGGTGCTGCCGCGCATAGACCTCGTTCGTGCGCCTCCCCCACAGCCATCGCTGCCTTTGTGGGGAACGTGCTTCACCTGCCCACTGGAGGGCCAGAGGCACCCCTGCTTTGGGCCAGTGGCGGAGGGGGGCAGGAGTGTGAACGCCCCGGCTGCCCCCATCAGTGGGGACACTCCATGTCCGACCTGCACTGCCCCAGAGCTCCCCTGGGCACTGGCTGGCATCCCCCCTCCTGGGGCTCCCACCCTTCCCAGTCCGGCTCGTGCTCCCCAGGGGATTGAAGCCACGTAGATCCTCACCCTAGGCTAACCTCAGTGCAGGCAGACACCCACTTCAGGGGCCCACTGCATCCCAGGCTCCCCCTACCCTGCACCCCACCACGGCTAGGTGGCCAGGGGGCCCGTCTCCATCGCTGTGGATCTGAGGCCTCCGGGGCCTGTCTGTGCTGGTCATTTTCTTGGTCCTGTGTTACTGAGCATGGGAGTGCTGGCAGGCACCCCGAGACTCACAGCATCCTCCTGGCCCTCATGTCTCTAAGGATTTGCTCAGCACCCAGGGCAAGCCGTTTCCTGTCTGCTGGCTGGGAGGTAAAGCTCACCGGAGGCCTGAGAGCAATCTCAGTTCCTAACCTGCAGGGACCACAGCTGTTTCCTGAAGACAGCACTCCTCCCACCAAAACCGGATGCTCCAGGTCGCCCAGCCCAGAGCCACGGAGGGTGGTAGAACACTCTTTAATGGGTTATTTGAGTAACAGTTCGGGAGCTGCTCTCACCTCCTGCCTGTGGCTCCCAATGGATTGTACTGGAAATGGGGGAATGGTGCCAGGCATTAGCCATTCACTTAAAGCCTGTGCCCCCTCCCCCAGTAGAATCCAGTTCCAGAGCTGGTCTCCCGCAGGCCCTTCTATTCCTCCTTCAGGCCAGCCGTGCCCAAGAATGGGGTATGGGTTAGGCCCACGAAACCCAGGGACAGAAGCCCAGAGCTATACTTCTTTCAGAGTAAATTGAGTTTCTTGGTCAGAAATAGTGATGGACGGGATACCTCGGGAGTGAATAGGTGTTGGCAGGAACACAGAGCGGTGCTGACAACTGAATGGGATTTGGAGAAGGCAATTCGCATCTCAAATGTGCATCTCCTCCCGCAAGGGCATCTGTGGCTGAGGACAAGAGTCCAGCCTCTCTGTGCATGTGTGGAGGGAGTCACAGCCCCAGCTTCCTTGCAGCCTTTCCACTGGCTTCTCTGTCACGAGAGGGGGCTGCCGGAATCCACCTGCCAATAGGGCAGCCTGGGACCCTGCCTCGTGGGAGGTCAGCATTGGCCTACGCTGTCGACAGGTTGGACATACAAGAGTGAGGGCAGCTAGGCTGGCCTTGGTGAGGCGGTGTCCATGCTGTTGGGCCCCACACTATTGCCCCGACCCTTCATACATAACCGTTCAGACATGTGCCCTCGTACGCACTAAGGCGGCTGCAGAGTGAGGCTGGAAGATATCCACATGAGAGGGCATCTCTCATCACCCAGACCCCCACTCCTGGGGGTCCAGCCACACACCTCTTCCCAGACTTCCCTTGAAACTCACTCTATTCAAGTTCTGAAACAGTCATTACAGTTGCATGTCCATGGGTTCATGTGACCTGGATCCCGGGACATCTTCCCTTCCTAAGAGATAACAGGTGCCTTAACCTTAGCGGGAAAGACTTGAGAAGATTGCAATGAAGCTGACGTTGTCACTTTGCACCCTGCACAGAGAGACCCCAGGTCTCGTCCCCAGCCACCAGTGCCCTCTGGATTTTACCTGCTGGTACTTTGATCTGAGGCACTGAAAGTCAAAGCAGATAAAAAAGATCAGAGCAGAGATCAGTGGAGTCAGCAGCAGGTTTAATTAATGGCGGAATTGATACATGGGTCTATGAGCTTTACCCTACAACACACACACACACACTTGTGCACACATATGTGCACACACATTTGCACACACATGCACATACGTGCACACACACAGGCATGCACACAGGCACAGGTGTGCACACACACACTCTCCAACAGAAACAAACCTCCAGCCCATTTAAACAAGAAAAAATGAATTCTAAACCAGCAAACAGAAAGGGAACACAAAAATAGACCTGAAGAGGTTCTAAGTAACTAATCTACGCATTCTGATTAAAAGGATATTTTCTTGGAAAATGAGAATGATCAAGATCATGTCAAGACTGGAAGAAGAAAACCTGAATATGTGAGGAAGATTTTGAAGAATTCTCACCACTGCTTCTTCCCGCAGCTTTAGGGTCTATTGGTTTTTCCAGTGACTTCTTTTAAACATCAGAAGAACTGCTGATACTAGAGCTCTATACATTTTTTTTCCAGGGGAGAGAAGAAGATGGAAAACTCCCTAATTAATTTTTGTGAAGCTAGGTTCATGTCAAAATCAGTAAAACATGACATACACAGACACACAGACTATAGAACTAGCACCTCATGAATATAGGCGCGGAATCCGATCAAAATACTAGCAGATAAAATCCAGCGTCATATCATGGGAAAAGATTAATCTTCTGTAACCAAGGAAAGCTTATTCTAGAAAATCAAAGGTTGTACACTCAGGAAAACAACAAATCACATAAAAGAGTAGGATAAGGAAAATAAATTACAGCTTTATTAGATTCGTACATTTATACATTTATTCCTAAATATTTATCGAGCACTTATTAAATGCCAGATACTGCTAGATGCTGAAAGACTAAGATAACATTAATTAATTAAATCCAACTTCTTTAACTTACAAACAAATTTTTGCATGCTAGAAAGAGAAGGCTATCTCCTTAATCTGACAAAGAACATGTGTCTAAAACAGTTGCCAAATAAACTGTGAGCCTGAAGCGTTGCATATGTCTCTACTAAGGTCAGTAACAGGTTGGAGCTGATGTCACAGTGATTATTCCACATGCTTTTGGGCTGGTCAGGGTAATCTGACATGAAACCCAAGTGCAAGGCATGGGAGTTAGAGAGAGGAATATTATCCATTCCTTACTCCATACAGCTATGCACCAAGAAAGCTGAAACGGGCCAGGCGTGGTGATTCACGCCTGTAATCCCAGCACTTTGGGAGGCCAAGGTAGGCAGATCACGAGGTAAGGAGATAGAGACCATCCTGGCTAACACAGTGAAACCCGGTCTCTACTAAAAATGCAAAAAATTAGCTGGGTGTCGTGGTGGGCGCCTGTAGTCCCAGCTACTCGGGAGGCTGAGGCAGGAGAATAGAGTGAACCTGGGAGGTGGAGTTTGCAGTGAGCCGAGATCACACCACTGCACTCCAGCCTGGGTGACAGAGCAAGACTCTGGCTCAAAGAAAAAAAAAAGAAGAAAAGAAAGGAAAAGAAAGCTGAAATGGTTCAAACACAATAAAACGTTCTGGAAGTACCGAGCACATGGAGACAGCAGGATGGGACTCCATGGATACTGGGCAGGTGCAGGTTCTTAGGCCTTAACAGCAACCAGCTTAAAAGATGAATCAAGCCTGAAGCACCACTTATTAGAGGAGCCACGTGAAAGACGGAGCAGTGGTCTAGAAGCACCAGCGTGGGAGCTGGATGGAGACTGGACTCTTTCCCAGGGGGCCCTAGCAGGCCCAGTCTGTGCAGCACTGTGATCTTCCCCATGCAGCCAGGCCAGGCGCGGGAGACGCAGAGCATGAGTCCTTAGTGCATTCCGGGGCCACATCTGGTTTTGTTTGTGACTGCAAAGAATGCCTGGCAGGGCTGTTGAGGACCCAGCGCCCGCAGGGCCAGGTAGGTGGTGGCACGAGCCGAGAGGCCGGAAGTTCTGGGGGAACTGGGCGCCGCAGCCCATCTGGAGGTGGGGCTGGGTGGATGGGAGTCTGGCAGGAGTTGGGGGAGGTGTTGAGGTGGAGAGGGGGTTTTGGGGGGCTGCTGCTTCCAGCCAGCTGTGCTGAGCAGGTGTAGGTCCTGGGTGGGCTGAGCTCTGGATTTTTTAGGAGAGGAATTGATACATGGGTCTATGAGCTTTACCCTACAACACACACACACACGTGTGCACACATACGTGCACACACATATGCACACACATACGTGCACACACACAGGCACAGGTGTGCACACACACACTCTCCAACAGAAACAAACCTCCAGCCCATTTAAACAAGAAAAAATGAATTCCAAACCAGCAAACTGGTTGGTA
Organism: Rhinopithecus roxellana; assembly: GCF_007565055.1. NCBI lineage: Eukaryota > Metazoa > Chordata > Mammalia > Primates > Cercopithecidae > Rhinopithecus > Rhinopithecus roxellana. The sequence continues at coordinate 131,171,807 of NC_044550.1, forward strand.
AAATGTCCTAGTTTTTAAATGTTGATGACGAAGTGAAGTTTAAACCTAACGCTTTACGGGGGTTGGAGAGAACACAGGACAGGCTCACGTCGCGGGGGTTGGAGAGAACACAGGACAGGCTCACGTCGCGGGGTTCTGCACCATTCGGGCGCGGTGAGCTCACCTCTCTGCTTGGTCTCGAGATTGGCAGTCGAGCTGCGTTCGTGTGAGTCATACAGAGCGCTCCCCGATTTGTCTCTTCTGCATGTCTTGAGTGACAGAAATGTCTGGTGCTCATGTAACTGACCGCATGGGGTGCTGTTTACCGTTCGGCTTTATGTGCTGTGCCCCCTGCCACATACTCCAGGACTCAGCAGGGGGTCAGGGCAGTCCTGGAATGGGCCCTGGAGACGTGGGTCTGCAGAGGCGTGGAGGCCGACTCTCTCAGGTGTGAGTGGCTGTGGTGGGCGATGGGAGAGGGGAGGCAGATGTGACCAGCTCCACCTGGGTCCCTAATCCCCTGAGGGAGGAGGTGCAGGTGACAGGGAGCACCCACCGGTGGGGGAGCACCCCATGGAGGTGTGTGTGAGCCGCTCTCTGAGCCCAGAGCAGGTGCCATGAGGAGGCGGGGCAAGTGTAATCCCTTACAGTGAGCAAGAGGCGGCTAGAGGACAGGCAGTGGCAGTGGCAGTGGGGGTGACGGGGGTTTGGGGGGTGGGAGAGGAAGCTGGTGCAGGTGGGTGCAGCCATCCTGAGAGGACCAGACGCCCACCCCCCGGCCCAGGCTCTGAGGCCACAGTCAGACCTCCCTGAAGGCCCCTGTCCATGCGCTGCCCCTTCTGGCTGTGTGATCAGGGATCACTCACCACCAGCCCTCACACCTCACAGTGAGGAGCCGCCCACGTTTGTCAAATTGCACCCAAAGAACAGGAATCGAGGCCACCTAGGTGGCAAGCACTGCTTTAAGGAATATTGAAAATTGTGAAAAATGATCCTGATAGTCTGTGATCCCAACAATTTAAAAAAAAAGAATCACAGAAGAAACAGGAGCATCAGAGGCTTCTATTATTGGTAGAAGAACACGAGACACTCCTACATGCCTGCTGTGGCCTGACAGCGTCCCCAGAGGCTCTGCTGCCATGGGTGCATTGATGTGGCGATTGTGGGGGGCTCGTTAGGAAGGTAAGTTCCGCCCCTTTTGTTTGGGCTCTTTTTTTTTTTGAGACAGAGTCTCGCTCAGTTGCCCAGGCTGGAGTGCAGTGGCGTGATCTCGGCTCACTGCAAGCTCCGCCTCCCAGGTTCATGCCATTCTCCTGCCTCAGCCTCCCAAGTAGCTGGGACTACAGGCACCCGCACCACGCCTGGCTAATATTTTGTATTTTTAGTAGAGGCGGGGTTTCACCATGTTAGCCAGGATGGTCTCGATCTCCTGACCTCATGATCTGCCCGCCTCGGCCTCCCAAAGTGCTGGGATTACAGGTGTGAGCCACCGCGCCCGGCCCATATTGGAGATGGGGAGAGGGGTGGGAAGTTAACAATTTTTAAATTTTATAATTTTTGTACGATAATATATAATTTCATGTTTTTAAATTTTATCATTTCATACAATAAAATGCACTGCTTTTAAGTCTGCCATTTGGTGAGTTTGGTTAAGTTTGTGCACCTGCAGAGTCACCCCACAGTCAAGATATGCAGTATTTCCGTCACCCCAGAAACCTCTGCATCCCTTCCCTGTCCATCCTCCCCTAGCCTCAGGCACATGCTCTGGGTCACCCAGGTTAGAATTATCCTTCTGGGATTTTCTCTACACAGACCCATGCAGTATGCACGCTTTGGTGCCTGGCTCCTTTGACTAGCATGCTTTTAGGATCCATCTGGGTCTGTGTACAGGGAGTTCCCCGTTTGCACTGCCGACTAGGACTCTGTTGTATGGAGAGACCATGTTGCTTTGGTTATTCACCTGTTGATAGACATTTGGGCTGTGCCCAGTTTGGGACTATTGTGAATAAAAAGCGTTTGTGCACAAGTCTTTGCATAGACATGTTCTGGATTATATAGTATATTAGTCCATTCTCACACTGCTATAAAGAACTGCCTGAGACTGGGTAATTTATGAAGGAAGGAGGTTTAATTGACTCACAGTTCTACAGGCTGTATAGGAGGCATGGCTGAGGAGGCCTCAGGAAGCTTACAATCACAGTGAAAGGGCAAAGTGGAAACTGGCACCTCTTCACATGGCAACAGGAGAGAAAAAGAGAGAAGGGGGGAGTGCTACACACTTTTAAACAACCAGATCTCTTGCAGACTCACTAGCACTAGAACAACAAGGGGGAAATCCACCCCCATGATTCAATCGCCTCCCACCAGCTCCCTCCCCCAACGTTGGGGATTACAATTCAAGATGACATTTGGGTGGGGATACAGAGCCAAACCACGTCATATAGTAATGTTGTAAGAAACCGTGAGCCTGTTTTCCAAGGAGATTGTCCTGTTTCACGTTCCTGCAGTCAATGCTGGAGAGTTCTAGGTGCCCCACGTGCTGCCCCATGCTGGGCGTCGTCAGTCTGTTTAGCCTTAGCCATCCAGAGGATGTGTGGACGTGTCTCAATGTGGTCCTCATTCATGTTCCTGGATCCCATGCTGTTGAGCCGCCTTCCACATGTTTACTATTCATTTGCGTCTTCTCTTTCGTGAAGTTTCTGTTCCGATCTCTTGCTTATTTTAAAGTTTTTTGCTTTCTTATGATTGAGTTGTATGTATTATTGGGTTAAATTTCTTCACACATTCTGAAAGCAAGTCCTTCATCAGACATATGTACTGCAAATGTTTTTTTCATAGTCTCTAGCTTGTCTTTTCACTTTCTTAGTGGGATTTTTCAAAGATTAGAAATTTTATTATTTTACTGAAGCCCAATTAACTTTGTCTTTCATGGTTTGTGTTTTACATGTTTGATCTCATAAATCTTTGCTTAACCAAGATGTCACAAAGCTTTTCTCCTATGTAATCTCCTAGAAGTTTCATAGGTTTAAGTCTTAAACTTAGGTCTGATGATCTATTTCATGTTAGTTTTGTTCTGATGGTCTATTTAATGTTAATTTTGTATATGGTGTAAAGATTAAGGTTCACTTTTTTCTTTTGCATATAGATGTTAAATGTGTTTCAGCACTTTTTAAGAAGACTCTATTTTTTCCCTATTGAATTACCTTGGTATGTTTCTTGACAATCAATGGACCATACATTTGTGGATTTACCTCTGGACTGTATGCTGCTTTGTTAAACTACATGTTTATCATCACACCAATACCATACCATCTGGCTTACTGTAACTTTATGATGTATTGAAATCAGGTTGAGTTAGTCTTTCAAATATGTTCTTCTTCATCAGCATGACTTTAACCATTTGATTTTTTTGCACTTCTACATAATTTTTATTATCAACTTGTCCACTTCTATTTTTAAAAAGCTGCCTGGGATTACAATAAATCGATAGGTTAATTTTGAGGACATCTTCATAGCAATGGGTCTTCTCACCCGTAAACTCAATATATCTCTCCACTTATTTGGGTCTTTAATTTATCTCAGAAATGCTTTGTAGTTTTCAACCTAAAAATCTTGTGCATATTTTATTAGATGTATCCTTAAGTATTTTACTTTTTCACTTTCTAATACTTTTGAAAGTATTTTATTCCATTGTGAATGGCATTTTAAAACTTCAGTCTCTAATTTTAAGTTGCTAGTATATAGGACGACAATACAACTTTCATATCCTGTGACTATGCTAAACTCATGTGCTGGTTCTAGACCATGTATTCATGTATTTTCTTTATTGCACTGGCTAGGACCTTCAGGGGTGAAGGTAGAATCCTTGCTTTGGAGAAGCCATTTCTTCTTTCACCATGAGGTATGATACGATCTGCAGGTTTGTTTTTCCCAGATGCCTCTTATCAGGTAAAGCAGATGTTATGTATTCCTAGTTTAATGAGAGCATTTTTAATGAATGGCTGTTGATGTTTGCCATATGCATTTGTTTTCAGGCATCTATTGAGACAATCTTATTTCTTTTTTTAGTCTGTTGATATCATGAGTTATGTAGAATGATTTTCAATGTTGAGCTAACCTTGCATTCTTGGAAGAAATCCACTTAATCATGAAGTTTTATCATACATACCTCATCACTTATACTGGATTCCATTTGGTAATATTCTGTTAAGAAGTTTTATACTTGTGTTCATGAAGGATACCAGTCTGTAGTTTTCTTTTCTTATAATGTCCTTGCCTGGTTTTGGTGCCAGGTATCATAAAATGAGTTGGGAAGTGTTTTCCCTACCTCTCTTTTTCTGAAGGAGTTTGTTCAGGGTTGTTATTATTTCTTTTAAAGTGTTTGTCAGTATTCTCAGGGGAGTTTTCTTTGTGGATGCAAGTTTAATTAAATTCAACTTCTTTAATTCATATGTACTATTTAAAGTAAGTTTTATTTTATAATAGTTTTAGATAACAGAAAAATTGCAAAGATAGTACAAGAAGTTTTCATAAACCCCACAATCAGCTTCCCCTATTACTAGCATCTTATATTAGTATATGATGTATGTCAAAATTAATGAACCAATATTTATATGTTATTATGAACTAAAGTCCTTATTTTATTCAGATGTTCTTAGTTTTTACCTAAAGCCTTTTGTTTTTCGCTAGAATCCCGTTCAGAATCCCATATTACTTTTAGTTGTCATGTTATACTCTTGTGACAATTTCTTAAACTTTCTTTGTTTTGAAGACCTTGATGAGTTTAAGGAACGCTGATGAAACATTTTGTAAAATGTCCCTTAATTGGGATGTATTTGATGTTTTTCTCATTGCTAAACAGTGTCTATGGGTTTGGGGAGGAATACCACAGTTGTGAGATGCTCTTCTCATCCGTGGTTCAAGGGTTCACAGTGTTATCAGAGCTCATCACTGCTGACGTTGACCTTGGTCACCAAAAAATTGCCCCTCCCACTTCCCTACGCTGCTCTCTGGCAGGAAGTCCCTGTGCACAGCTCACAGTTAAGGAGCGGGGAGTCATGCTCCCCTCCTGAGGGCAAAATATCTTCACAACTTATTTGGAATCCTGCCTGGAGATTTGCTCTTCTCTCCCAGAATCTGATCATTTATTCCTATCAGTGTAAACTCATGGCTACTGGGTAGTGCCTTATTTTGTTGTTGAAATTTTCTAGTGTGGGCCATTGGAAGCTCTTTCACTTGGCTCCTGTGTTCCTTTGACACAGCCTCAGTTCTGTGTGTGTGTGTGTGTGTGTGTGTGTGCATGTGTGTGTGCATGTGGTCCTTTTCTGAGCACCTTCTCAGTTTCTAGCACTACAAGCTGCTCCAAACTCATCTTGTGTCATTCTTTTCACAGGCCTAGAATCACCCATTTCCCTGAGGAGCCCTGGTTCTTTTCGTTGGAGAGCAGTGTTAGAAACCAAGAATGGGACTTGCTGTAGGGTCTGTAGTAATGTCACTGAGGAGTCCTTGCTTCTCAGCCCTCTCAGCTGACAGAGCAAGGAAATAGACATGTATAGGAACCTGTGTATATACACGTATTTATACATATTTCTATATGTAACCCCCTGTATCTATACAAAGCTGGACATGAGTTCACATTGATGTATATTCCTAAGCAATTATCACATGGATCATTCTAGCCTCCTCCCCTTGCTTCTCTGTAACCTCTTACCCCACCAGAGAGAAATCTGGCTCCCACTATCTGTTATCCATTACCAAATTGTGCAATTCCTATATCCATGCTTAGTCCATTTTGATAAACTATCTTTCAACTCCTGTATTTCATCAAAGCTTCTCAACTCATTGACATGAAGTTGTTCATTATATTTCCTTATTATGCTCTTCTTGTCTGTAGGGTCTGTAGTAATGTCCCCTCTTTCATTCATGATATTGACAATTAGTATCCTCTCTTTGTTTCTAGATTGAGTGCAAATACAGATTAGGTGGAGAGTTGAATGTCACCAGGGTTGGGGTGTTATAACTGAGTGTGCTAAAATGAGAGAGGGGCAAGATGATTGAAGGTGTACATATATGTGTTTGTGTGAGGGAATGAGGGCATGAAGGGGGTGATGGTCAGTAATGATGCATAAGGGAAATGAGGGTGTGAAGGGGGTGAGGGCCAGTACAGGGGTGATGGGCATAAAGGATTGTGAGTCCCAGGACAGTCATGTTGCTGGGATGGGTACTTGCTGGGATGAGATGGAAAGAAGTGAGGCAGCAAGTCTTGAAAGTAAGACTCTGTAGGGTGTGCCTTTAATGGCAATGAGAAAATCTAAGGGATTTTCAGGGTGATGAGATACTGAAGGGGTGAATGGTTGTATCAGAGGAGAAGAGAAGGTCAAGGAATAGTGGTCCAGCTGGTGCTGAGCTAGAATGTCTGCTCTGGGCACCATCCACAGAGATACACAGGACACATGTGACCATCCAAACCCTGGTAGGAATGGAGAAAGGGCTGGGTCTCATGTGGTTTGGACCTTAACTTGGCCATTTACCAGGAGAGTGACCTCAGGCAAGTTTTAAAATTTATCTGAGTTTCAACTTCTTTATCTGTAAATTAGAATCAAAATGCCCACCTCATAGGATTCTTGGACATATTAAATGAGGTACAATACCTTGTATGGTGCCTGACACAGAGTAAGGACTCAAAATAGGCCAGGCACAGTGGCTTACACCTGTAATCCTAGCACTTTGGGAGGCTGAAGTGAGAGGACTGCTTAAGCCCAGAAGTTTAACACCAGCCTGGGCAACACAGTGAGACCCTGTCTCTACAAATAATAATAAAAATTGGCCATGTGTGTTGGCGTGTGTCTGTAGTCACAGCTACTGAGGGGGCTGAGGTGGGAGGATTGCTTGAGCCCAGGGGGTTGAAGCTGCAGTGAGCTGTGACTATCCCACTGCACTTCAGCTGGGTCAGTATAGTGAGACCTCGCCTCCCCACAAAAACCCAAAAAAACAAAACAAACAAACAAAAACACTAAACAAAGAAAAGGACACAAAATATTTGAATCCCTCAGTAACAATAATTAAGAACTTTTTGATGCATTTCCTTCCTGTCTTCCACTGGTGTCCGTTTTCATGGTGGGCTTGGTACATCATTTTTCAACAATTTTCCTCCACTCATGATCTCGTCGCATGGTACCACTATCTGATGAAACACGACACAGCCATGCTTTAGTGTTTGTATCTGTTTCATCCCATCAGGGAGAACTCTGCCTGCTGTAACAAGGTGCCACAAACCGCGTGGCTAAAACAGCAATTTAATGTCTAAAACAGCAATTTAAATTGCTAAAACAGCAATTTAACGTCTCACAGTTCTGGAGGCTGAAACGAAGGTGTCAGTGGAGCTCCCCCCGGGACTCCGAGTAGAATCCTTCCATGTTGGTGACCTTGTGCATCCTCCGTGCTCCTTGGCTTGCAGCTCTGTCACTCCAACCCCTGCCTCCACCTTCCCGTGGCCGCCATAGGACTGAAGGTGTGTGTGTGTGCGTGTGTGTGTGACCTTCTCCCTCTGTCTCTCTTTCTGAATCTTCCCACTGACAAGGACACCAGGTATACTGGGTTAGGGGCTACCGCACTCCAGCATGACCATCCCCAACTGAACTAGTGACATCCACAGCAACCCTGTTTCCAAATCAGTTCACATCCTGAGGTCTACAGGGGAGGGGTCCGCATGTCAACATATGTTTTTGGGGAACACAGTTCAACCCGTGAGGGTATTCCACCAAAAGCAGAAATAAAAAGAGGAGTGACAATAGACAGCGTAAGGTTGGCAGCATGTTGATGATTCTCGAAGTGGGGTGGGCACCTGGAAAAATTCCAGAATGACGTGGTTTTTAAAATCATGCTTTTAATGGACATTTAATAGACTGGAAAATGTTAAGTGCAGAGGGTAACATACAAAACTGTGCATACTGTGGAAGCCTGTGTGGAAGAAATAACCGCAAAACGTCCATGGCAGTTTTCTCTAGGGAGTTTGGGGGCTTGTGGTTTTCTTCTGTTCACTTTTCTGTATTTTTGCAAAATTCTCATATTGGACATAGAGTGTTTGTACACTCGTCGAATAATTTTGTTTTTTAAAAAAATCAAACTGCCTCTCTGCTCATCCATGTCTGTATCATTCACCAGACAGACCCCTCCTGGGTGCCACACTTGCCCTGAGCGGGTGCCCCGTCCCAGCAGGGGGGCCGGCCACACCCACGCCATGACACCAGAAGTTTCTGCCAAATCTCAGTGCGCCACAGTGGATCCAAGTGGCTGTGGTGGAGGCTGGAGAAGATGGCCCTCTTTAGGGTATTTGAAATTATTAAGGGTTTTGATAAAAACCAACCCAGGAACCTCCAATAGGCCTGGTGGGAGAGTCATGAGAGGGCCCGGGAGGGCTCACCAGGCTGGGAAGGAGATGGAGGCAGACACAGAGCCATGGGCACACCAAATGTGACCCACTGGGCTCCTCTCCCTGGGGGAGGCAGAAGGGCCTGGGTGCCAGGCAGAAGGCAGCAGAGCTGCTGCAGGGACCCGCGGGAGGGGAAGGGCTGCTCAGGGCGCTGGAAGCACTGAGGGACAGAGGGGAGAAGGCTGGGGGCCTGGGGAGCACCGGGCAGTGAGTGTCAACACTCCTAAGTACTGATGCCCCTGGTGCCAGGCAGGAGCCTTGGAAGGGGAGGTGTGGGGCCTGGGGTGGGCCCAGCCTGCAGCCTGCTCCTGGCTGTGGTGGCCACTTCCTGTGCCTCTGGGCACCCCTGCTTTCCCCCCATGACTGGGTTGATGGAGCCTGTCTCCTGGAGCTCCTGCGAGGATAGAAGCTGCTGTACTTGGGATGGGCCGGGCAACCCCAGTGCAGAGGGAGGACTCAGTGAAGATGAAGATGGTGGTGAAGGCGACGACGATGAAGCTGAAAATACTGCTGCTGCTGAAAAGAGGATAAGAGTGATGATGATGCTGGGAGGAGGAGTGGAAGGGGAGGGGGAGGGGGAGGTGAGAGAGGAAAAGGGGGAGGAGTGGGGAGGGGAAGGAGGAGGGGAAAGAGTGGAGGGGGAGGAAGGGAGGGGGAGGAGGAGGGGAGAGGAAGGAGGAGGGAGAGCAGGAGAGGATGGTGGCACGGATGAACAGGATGCTGGGGCTGGGCCAGGTTTCCCGTGCCCCACCCAGGAGGGCAGATGGGCAGGCCGACAGGCGGATGGATGGGCAGGTGACAGGTGGGCAGTCTGTACTAGGTTTTGGGGGAAATTTCTGGAAGGTCCCTCATAGGAGGTGCTGCTCCTTGCAGACTGGGCAGATGGGTTGGGGTGAGCTGCATTTTGATTGGTTTTAGTTAAAATGGATGGAAATAAATTTGGATCTGTATTGAGCTGGATCTGGACTGGATTGAAATGAAAGAAACTGAACTAAATTAGATTTGAGGTGAGCTGGTCTAAGCCAGGCTAGATGGATTTGCTGAAATGGGAGCCTCAGAGTTGAGTTTGGAATCTAAGAACGTTCCAGCCCTTAGTGACCCTCAGCTGTGTGGGACTCACCCTTCCTGATGCGATGACCCTGGGGGCAATTGTTGTGCTGGTGGGGTTTGCTGCCAGCCACATCTCTGTCCCCTCCCTGGCACCCTCCTGCCCCACCTTCAGTGAGCCGTGGAAGTGGCAAGGCCCCGACACGTGGCCGTGGTAGGTGTAGGGTCTGTGTGCCTGCATGCCGATGTGTGGGGCTGTGCAGGGTGTGTGTGGGGTTGTGCCTCCATGTGGGGGAGGCACTTGTGAGCAAGTGTGCCTGTCTGCATGCCAGCAGCGGCTAGGAACCCCTTCTGAAGGATGAGTACCAGGGCCTCTGCATTTTGGAGGCAAACCATGGCTTCTCTCCCTTCTGGCCCTGGTCTATGAGCCCCTGTTTACCCAGGGCCAGGTTCTCTCAGCAAATCCTTTAAGAGGGTGGATCCTCCTACAGGAGCCTCTGAAGGCGGTCGCCAAGTCCACCCTGTGTGCTGTGGGTGCTCCCCACAGCCAGCAGGCGCATGAATCCCTCACAGATGGGGAGGGAGCTCACTGCTTCTCAGAGCCCAGACCGGCTGCCTGCCACTGTCCTGCACTGGCTGTAGTTCAGCTCCGAGACTGGTGTGGAGCCCGTCCTTACCCTGGACAGCTCCTGCATGTGACAGGGCTCCACTGGGGGCAGGCTGCGGGGGCTCAGGAGATGCCAGCTCTGCCCTGCTCCCTCCCAGCTGGTGCCCTGGACCTTGGCAGCCACAGAGGGCGGAGTCCTGGCTGTCTCACCCGGCTGGGCCCAGGAAACTGTCACCTGGCTCCACATCCAGCCCACATCCTCCTTGGAAAACAAGGCTGGAGGATGCTGGTGTGGTCCTCCCGGGGGCCTGAGAAGAAGCCAGGCAGGCAGGGTGAGCACCTGGGAAACAAGAGCGATCCCTGCTGTTCCTGGGGTCACCCCTTCCTGCCCTCTGTTAACCTCCTGCCCCAGCCCCTCCCACGGAGGGCCCAGGAGGCTTCATCTCCAGGCAGCAGCAGCTGCTTTGATCACGCGGTCTTTTCAGGAATGGGAAGATCAGGGCTCCACTGCAAGGGGCTGTGTGGGGGAGGCTGGGTCCTGGCCCTCTTTTCACCTTAGTGTGCACCCCTGTCCCAGGTCAACCTGGAGCCCCACCGTCCCCTCCAGAAGCGAGTCGCAGCTCCAGGTTGCTATAGAAACAGGCAAGCTCTGGTGTTAGCAGCCTCAGCAACCCTGGTTCCTCCCGCACCACTGCCTTTGTGCCTGCGGGAATTCTTGGTGGGTTCCCTGGGGGAAGGGAGGTAACAAGTAACACAAATCAGCACCTGTGGGGCACTCTCAGCTCCCTTCAACTCAGACCACCTGCTGGTATTTGCATGATTAGCAGACCCACTTGCAGATGACAGAATAGGCCTGGAGACGGAGAGCCACCTGCTCAGCCGCATAACTCCTGAAAGCAGGCAGCACTGCTCCAGAGCGGACCTCCAGCCTGGAGGCCAGCCTGGCCTCAGTCTCCCCAGGCCTCAGGGGCTCTGAGGTGCTTGGTATTTGGGCTGCAGGAGATGCTCCTGCTCTGTGACCCCCTCCCACAGCCCGGACTGGCTGTGTCACTCTGGGTGAACCTCTCCCAAGCTGGGCCTCAGTTTCTCCACCCAAAAAATAAGAGGTTGCCCATAGGATGGGATGGCGCCCGTTACAATGCCCAGGTCCCTCCCAGGAACCCGCCATTTGGGTGCCCAACACTCTTCCTTTCCCCTCCTCCTGCATCTTCTTCTGCTCCCATCTCTCCCTGTGGGGTGACCCTCCTTCTGCTAAGGCCAGCAACATCCTTGGTCCAGCCTCCTGCGGGGAGCTCAGCGCTGACTCCAGGGGCAGGGGCTGCTGGGGAAGGGGTGGGGAGTGCAGAGCTGAGGCCTCCACAGGGGCTTCAGCGCAGGGCCTGCCCCAGGTCAGGGGAGCAGCCCTTGGTGCTGGCCAAGATCGGGGGCCCAGCTGTCCCCGTGGGGCAGGCCTGGCCCACGCAGAGAGGCCCCACCCCACGCTGGCTCTCAGGTCTGCACCTTCCCTTGGAGTCCCTGAGTTCTGCCTCCAGCCCCCTACCCCATGCTTGGCAAGGGGGGCTCCAAGGAGAGGGAGGAGGGGTGGGCAGGAGGAGCACGTGATGCCGTCACAGTGGGGGTGGAACAATTGTCACAACCATAGAAGGTGCCACACAGACGGGGAGCCCTCGTGCCGACCGTGGGCTTCAGCTAATGACGACGCATCCATATGGCCCCTCAGTGCAGCAGACGCCCCCACCGCGCCAGCACACGCGGCACTCGCAGAGCCTGTGGGGGCAGGAGGTGTGCGGAGCTCCGTGCTGTGCTTCAGGCCCAGTTTCGCTGTGACCTAAAACTGCTCTAAACGCTGAAGTCCATTAATTGAGACAGGGAGGGAGGAAGGGTGAGTGGCAGGACAGCAGTGAGGGTGCGGGTGGCTCTGGAGGAGGGTGGCTGACCCTGGAACCTGTCCCCATCCCAAGGCCATTTGCAGCTTGTCCCAGACAGAAGCACAGAATGGCACGGTAGCAGCAGAGATGGGGGCAGGGTGGGGGCAGAAGCCTTCTGGAACATTCAGCCCAGGGCTCTGGACTCCTCAGGCCTCCAGAGGCCCCATCTGGCACCATGGGAAGAAGAGAGGGTGGGGAGGGGAAGTTGGGAGTTCCGCCTGTCGGTGTGGGGGGCTTTCTTCAGCTAATGGGGGTGAGGCCTGGGGTGGGGGCTTCAGGGAGAGCTCCCGGTCACTGTAAGGGATGTTGGGGCCTGGCTGGGTTCTCTCAGTACCAGGCACGTCCCCACCAAGAATCAAGCTGCCACCTGAGACCTGGAGAGGAGGGCCACCGTGCCAGCTCCACGGGAAGACAGGCCACGGGGCTGGGCCCCATCCTTCGGAATCTCCCAGGACTCTCCCGCCTCCCTGGGACCAGCTAAGGACAGGAGCTGCTGCCAGAGCCATTATCGGCGGGCGCGCTGTGCAGGGACAAAGGCACTGATGATTTCAGGTTTCTGTAAATGCAGCGAGGAACTCAGAGGAAGTGGGCTGAATTTTTCTCTAATCTGTGATTCTGTCAACTTCACTTTTTTCCCCTCTTCCCTGTAATTATCCCGTCGGTGGGTGAAAATAAACTTCTGCAAGGAGACAGCCTCCCAGAAGGCGGGATGCGGAGCGGTGGGAGGCCAGGCAGCAGGTGGTGGGAAGCCATGGCTCGCAGCTTCCTGGCCTTCTTCGTACCCTCTGTGGTTTGTGAGCAACTCATACAGTGACCTATTGTCGCGGCTTACCCAGGACTGTCCTGGTTTTAGCACAGGAAGTCCCATGTCCCAGGAAACTCCCCTAGTCCTAGGCAAATGGGGAGGGTGGCCCCCTACGCACAGGCTCCTGAGGGTGTCTGGGCTTTCCAGGACAGCTGCCTGGGACCCCACGCCCTGTGTCTGCCTCCTCCGGGCACCCCCACCACAAGCGCACCAGCCTCATGTGACTGGCACTCTTTCCACCTCCCTTCCCTTCAATTCCATGGCCTCACCTCAGCCTCTTCCCTGGGGATGTCCACATGGACTCCCTTCCCCAAGGTCCACACTGGGTGTCCCCCAAGCACCGCACACTCAACCAGTGACCCTCTGAGCCCCCAGTGTCCCCAGCTGCTAGTCTGCAGGACAGCAAGTGAGTTACACCTTTTGCTTTGGTTTTCCCATCTGTAAAGTGGGCATCATGGTGAAATCTAGCAGGGGGGGTTTTGCAGGGGTTCAGCTAACAAGTAAGTGTAAGGTGCTTAGACCCAGCGCTTGTTACGAACAGACAGCAGTAAAGATTGCTATTTCTATCACCTCTGCAAGTCAAAAGCCACTGATTTCCCATAACCACTTAGAGAAAGATTATTAGTGGACTCTGCATTTTACAGACGAGGCACAGAGACAGGAAGGAACTTGCTGGGAGGACCGGGCCAGTCAGTGCCCATGGTGGGCGCTGCCTCCAGCCCTGCGGACTGTGAAGCCAGGATACCCCTCCGCTCCGGCGCCTCTCATGTGGGCGTATAATCATCTTGATCATCATTTCTGGCAAATCAAAAACCCAGCACAACCCCACATTGAAGCTCTCAGAAATGTCTCCTAATAGTGCTGATTAAAGAAACAGACATGAGCAGATTAGAACCAGAGAGAATTTATTTTGCTGGGTAGCAGTTAAGCTGTCTCTGTAATATTTAGCTCTTCAAACAAGGAGCTCTGCTTTGAAGAAAATATTAATTATTTCTTTTTCCTGGCTGGACTCTTAATTGCTATTCTGCGTGGGTGGAGTGGGAGTCTCCTGAGGTGAGGGAGGGAGACCTTTCTCCCGTAAATGAGTCAAATTGCCCTGGGGTTATGATCTCTGCCCCAGGTGCAGAGACGTCCAGTCACTTGGCCTTGGTGGGGAAGCCCCCTTTCTCCAACCTAAAGCCCCAAGTTGGCAGGTGCCGACTAGGGGACGAAACACGTGGTCCCTCTGCTATAAATGTCCAACCAGCTCTCCGGGGCTGCCCTGTCTCTCCATGGTGTTTAGCAGTAGGCGGGCTGCAGCCCCAGTGTCGGCGACCACGATGTCCACAGGACAGTCCTCTTGGCATTCCTTGACCATCCCTCATCCAGAGGTGTGTTCTCCACCCCAGGTCAACCGCTCACCGACGCCCAGGACACCACTGTAACTGTCGGGGTTCTCAGCCTATGTTTCAGGGAGCACCGCCGAGTCCCCCGCTCACCGACTCCCAGGACACCACTGTAACTGTCGGGGTTCTCAGCCTATGTTTCAGGGAGCACCGCCGAGTCCCCCGCTCACCGACGCCCAGGACACCACTGTAACTGTCGGGGTTCTCAGCCTATGTTTCAGGGAGCACCGCCGAGTCCCCCGCTCACCGACTCCCAGGACACCACTGTAACTGTCGGGGTTCTCAGCCTATGTTTCAGGGAGCACCGCCGAGTCCCCACCTCTCAGGTCTACAGCACGTCCTGGTCCCCCACCTCAAGGTGAATGCCCCCGACCCCCCAGCTTCTCACTGTCTCCTCCTCGGCTCAGACTCCCAGTCAGTTGCCTCTCCCTGCACTCGCTGGCCTCTCCCTCGGCCCTCTCACTTTCCTGAACCAGCTGAACCCCAAACCTGGCAAAACCACCGGTCCTCTGCCCCTGCTCCCTCACGGCTTGGGCCTCCAGCCTCATTTCCTGGTCCATTTACTCTGTGCAGCATGAAAACCCTGATGCCTCTCCCTCTCTCCCAATCTCACCACCTCCGCTAGACCTGGTGGGAGGGCACATTCAGAGTGGGTGACTTGAATGTGAGAAGAGCATCGAACAGAGTATTCACAAACCTGTGGGCAGAGCAGGGAGCCCCAGGGATGAAGCCCCAGTGCCCCGGAGCTGCTGGCGGAAAGGGAGCAGTTAGGTGGGAGGAAAAGGGGAGGGGGCAGGAAGGAGGGTCCTGGAGGAAGCGCTGCTTATGGGAGGAGCTGCCGGGCACTGGGAGGGCACTGGAAGGACCCTGACCCACCCCACTTGGTAGGGCCTCCCTTCTCCAGATCCAGCCACAGGTGTGGGCAAGGGAGCAGCTGGGTCAGAGTGGGATGGGGAAGGCTGTGGAAGGCATTCAGCCCTGCTAACCATCCTCCCCACCACACCACCACACTTCTGCCTCTGCTGCAGCCCCCTGCACTGCGCCCCCACCCTGGTCCCCCACCCTCTGGGCTTGCCCCTCTCTGCTGTACCCTTGGACTTTCCTCTCTCCCAGACCTTTCTCCTCCCCAGACAAGCTGTCGGTGCTTTCATCTCTGAAACCCTGTCCCACCTGGCCGCCGCACTGTGTGGTGGACACGCCAGGGAGTGGAAGGCAGGGACCCAAGCAGGTGTTCGTCCACGCAATTCACAGCAGCACCACTCACAGTAACCACAGGGGAGAAACGATTCGTGGCTCTCAGCAGGTGAGCAGACTGAGAAACGTTGCCTATCTGTGTGGCAGGATGGCGGCCACCACCAGGTAGAAATCCGCCCACTGCATCAGGGACAGCAGGGAGGGACGGTGGCCACCTCCAGAAAGGACATTCAACCCCTTCCCCCTGCGGCAGGGAGGGAGCCTGAGGCCCTGCACTGAGTGAGAGGAGCTGTCACAAAAGGCCGCATGTCACAGATTCCACCTCCAGGAAAGGTCCAGAACAGGGGAATCCACAGTCAGAAAGCAGATCGGTGGTTGCCAGAGGCTGCGGGGAGATGGGGTGTGACTGCTTGATGGGGATGGGGTCTCCTTCTGGGGAGAAGAAAATGCTTCAGAACGGAATAGAGGTGGGAGTTGCCCACCCTTCGAATGCACTGAGTACCACCGACTTGTACACTAGAAAATTGTTCGTGTTACATTATGGGGAATTTTACATTGTTCATATTACATTGAGGGGAATTTCCTCTCAGTCAAAAGACAAAACCAAATGGGAGCCACTGTCGTCACCCGGTGCCTTTGTCAGCAGCCCTCCCTTCCGTGGCTCTTGAGCACAGCTCTTTCAAGGCAGCTGTTTCGCTGGGCTCCGTTCCTCGGGCTGTGTGCCTGACTTCGCCCTCCAAGTTCCCCTTCTCCCAGCTGCTCCTTGAGGTCACCTTCGCGGGCATCTCATCTGGAACACTCGGTGTTGGAGGGACCCAGGAGGCCAACCTCACCTGTCCTCCTTCTCCACCCCTCCTTCCCTCGGCTCTCTGCCCAGTCTCGTGGCTTAAAGTAAGAGCTCTTTTCTGTAAGCTCCAGTTTCTAGTTTCCACCTGGAGCTCCCCTGAAAGCTGGAATCTCAAATCTGCCTGCCTGGCAGCTCTGTGACATGTGGGATAAGCCCTGAGACTCCTCACATCCACCCCTGAGCTCCCAACCACCCTGCTCCCTGCAGCTTCTCGCTGCCTCCATGGCCGGCCGTGTGGGTCCCAGCCCAGGGCCTTTCCACTGGGTTATTGAAACAGCCTCTGGGGGGGACCCTCCTGCTGGTCTTGGCTCATGGGCAGCCAGCGGGCTCCACGCCAAGCCTCAGGCTGTGTGACTGACAATGGGATGGCTGGGACAGGGCTTGGGTCCTTCCAGTCTCGCCACCACAGGGCCTGGACTGGAGGTGGGGCCTGGAAGCAGCTCCCACCTGACGCGCCACATCCACGCTCTTGCTGTCCCCCTGCTGGGAAGGCGGTCCCCAGAAACATGCGGCCAACCCCATTTCCTACACCCCCCTCTAATGTGACCTCTTTTGAGCACCTTTTGTAAGCGATGGCCCCCACCCCACACCTCTCAGCCCCTTCCTGTTTCATTTTCCTCCATAGCACAGAGAAGCGTCTACACAATGCCCTCTTTTCTCCACGTGTCCCTCTTGTCTCTACCTGCCCTCCCTACTAGGACAGAGGCCCCAGGTGCGGCAGCTTCCCTCTGTCTAGTGGGCTGCTGTGAACTAGAGTAGCTCCGAGGGCAGCAAGTGGTCCCAAGTGTCCAGCATGAGATGTGGGCCTCCTCACAGCCTCGGCCATGTGAGGGCATGTTCACCAGCTCAGGGATCAGGGTGTGGACACACCTTGTTAAAACCACCATGCAGACCTATTTCCTATTTATCTATCATCTATCTATCTATCTATCTATCTATCTATCTATCTATCTATCTATCTATCTATCTATCTATTATCTATCTATCTATCTATCTATCTATCATCTATCTATCTATCTATCATCTATCTATCTATCTATCTATCTATCTATCTATCTATCTATCTATCTATCTATCTATCTATCTATCTATCATCTATCTATCTATATTACCTATCTACCTATCTATGGTATCTATCGATCATCTATCTATCGTCATTGTGGATCTATCATCTATCTATCTATATTATCTATCATCTATCTATCATCTCTCTATTATCTATGATCTACCTATCTATCTTCTACTATCTAGCTAGCTATTATCTATCTACTATCTGTAGCTATCTGTCTTCTATCTTTCTATATATCTAATATCAATCTATCTATCTCTACCATCTATTTATCTATCATCTATCTATCTATCCATCTATCATTTATCTATGTTTATCTATCTATCATCATCATCTATCTTTATCTATCATCTTTCTGTCTTCTATCTATATTATCTATCTTCTATCTATCATCTATCTACTGTCTCTAGCTATCTATCTTCTATCTTTCTATGTATCTAATATCAATCTATCTATACCATCTATCTATCATCTATCTATCTATCTATCTATCTATCTATCTATCTATCTGTATTATCTATCTATCATCTATCTTCTATCATCTGTGTTCTATCTATCTATATTATCTGTCATCTATCTATCTATCTATCTATCTATCTATCTTCTATCTATCTATATTATCTATTATCTATCTTCTATCTATCATTATCTATCATCTATCTTCTATCTACTATCTATCTATCATCTATCTACTATCTCTAGCTCTCTATCTTCTATCTTTCTATATATCTAATATCAGTCTATCTCTATGTATGGTAGAGATAGATAGACTGATATTAGATATATAGAAAAATAGAAGATATTATCTTTCTATCTTTCTATTATCTATCTATCATCTCTCTACCTACCTATCTATCATCTGTCTCATCTGTCTAAAGATATAAGTACATGTAAATAAGATATAGATAGAGACAGTAGAAATAAATATCTACAAATCTCTGGCTCTTTCTCAGTGTGTATAGATAAATATAAAATATATATATAGAGAGATCTGTATACAACCTTTCCCTTTTCCTTTCCCTTTCCCTTTCCCTTACCCTTTCCCTTTCCCTTTCCCTTTCCCTTTCCCTTTCCCTCCCCTCCCCTCCCCTCCTCTCCTCTCCTTTTCTTCTTTTTTACTTTTAGCCATTCTTCCACCTTTTGGGGAACACGTCAGGGTGTAGGGTGCATATACATTGCATACCCATGCATATACATGCACATACATCCTGGCCCAGTGGCACAGTTGCATCACTGCTGGTCAGCGCAGGGAGCTCAGAAAGTCCTTGGGGTGCAAGAAGCCAGGTGGCTGTGAAATGTCTATTTCAGCCCTAGCTGGGGCATCTCCCAGGAGATCACAGCCTTTCACAACACCCCCGCTTCTGCCCTCAGGTCCAAACCTCAGTTGCCAGGTTGGGGCCTGATCATAAGCACTGGAAGATCTGTGCTTCCTTCCTTAATTCTGTGACATATCTGGTGCTTGGGAACCAAAGTGAGTTGAGACCGTCTTCCCACAGGTGGGCACAGGCCAAATGCTGCAGGTAGCCATGCATTTACTAAGAGTTTGTGTCTGTGGGATAATAGGTATAGCAATAAAGATGGTGACAGTCGAAACCACCTCCACAGGACACAGAGGTTTAAGCTATGACCAGGGACTGCCTCTCTGCCCCTGTGTGTCCATTGGTGGGTGGGAGCTGCAGGGATCCCGGTGAGGAGAGCTTACAGTGACTCCCACCACTCACAGTGATTGGATTCTGCAAGGCTAAATCCCAGGGGAGCCCAATGCTAGTCTGTCTGTCTCTGAAGGAGCCTAAACGTCCACTGGGAAGCATACAAGAGCCTTAGAAACAAAGACAGAGGCAGGCAGGCAGGAGCCCAGGGAGGCTGCCTGGGGCAGCAGAGGACCCAGCCTCCCTCCCTGCTTCCTCTATGGAAGGGTCACCAGATTGGAGTTCCCACTTTGGGATGCTTCTGAAGAAGCAATGGGCCTTCTCTGCCCATCAGGCCCTAGGGAAGGGCCAGGTGATGGTGCATGGCCTGGGAAGTGTGAGGAGCAGTGGTGGGCTCCCGTACTGCCCGGCATCTCCCCGTGCCCTGTGAGGAGCAGTGGTGGGCTCCTGTACTGCCCGGCATCTCCCTGTGCCCTGTGGGCTGCAGCAGGCGAGCTGAGGCTCCTTGACCACGATGCAGAGAGAGGTGCCCACAGGGTCCTACAGGCCCCCTCAGAGTCTGTCCAGTGATGCTGAGATGTGGAGGTGCAGAGCCCACCTGCTGAGTGGGAGCAGGTCCAGGACCCTGGGCACTCCCGCCCTGTAGTCCCCAGTATCAGAGGGGTCCTGGGTGGAGCCCAAAAGTGGCTACTGGCAGCAGCTGACGCCAGGTCAGTGAGAGCAGCAGTCATGGGCCGTGGAGACGTGACCTCACCAGCTGCTGGCACTACTGTCCTCCCAGGGCCATGTGGGCAGGTGCCTCTCCCCACACTGGGGGACAGGGTAGGGACAGATGAGTGCCCAGAGGAAGGAGCGGGACACGGAGGGGTGGCAAGGCTTCTGTAATGGGGATGACTCATGGGGCGGAGGTCCTGTTCCTGGCTGAACCAGAACAGCACCAAAGAAAGCCGGAGCTCGGTGGGCACCAAGGGGCAGGTGGGTGTGCTCAGAGTCCCCACGAGGGAGGGCTCTCAGGTGCAGCCCTGCCCTGCCTGCCCGCTGGGATTCTGGCCGAACAGCCCGTGGTGAGACAGGCAGATAGGGTTTGACAGCCATGCTGTCATGCCTGTGTACTCCACCATGTCCCTGAAGGATAGCCAGCGACCTTCTGTCAGGTCCTCAGCACAGGCGGGCCCCATGCCAGGCTGGGAGCCTCATGGCCCTGCCCCAAACCCAGGGGCCTCATGGACACCGTGTTCCTCATGTGTCTTTCCCTTCCTGAAAAGCTGTGGGCCCTGACTGCCCATCCCTGACACTAGTGGTGCAGGACCCGGGCCTTTCAGGGGTCAGGGTGGGGCAGGGTTGCTGGGGCTGGTCCCCTAACAGGCTCCGGAAACTCTGGTCACAGGGAAGGAACTTTGACGGTGGCCACCGAGCTGGTTTAGAGAGGCCTCCAGACCCTGGCTTCATACCTGAAAAGCACTGATCCCTCCCCACTCTGTGAAGACAGGGGCCCTGCCCTCCGTGCAGGGGTAGACACGAGCTTCCCCGCCCACCTCACTGGGCCAGATCCCTCCTGGCAGCTTCTGGAGATGCTCCCGTCCTGGCAGTGGGCCCGGGTAGGAACTACTCCCCATGCTGGACACCCAAACCTCCCCGGCCCATCCCAGGGTGTCACCAAGCTCTGTTGCTCGACAAGGCCTGGTGGCCTTGCCAGGCCTGGTGGCCTTGATCGATTGGGAAGAAACATAATACTTTGGAAAATTATTTCCTTCTTTCTTTTTTCCTTTTTTGTTTTTTCTCCAAAGAAATTGGAGAAACCTGCGGTTTGCAAATCTGCTGACCCTGCAGGAGGCTTGGATGGCACCAGCCGGTGTCAGGAAAGCCTGGGCCCGAGACAGAAAACACCTAGAGGCAGATCCAGCCCATTTTGGGGAGAAAGTGGGTCACTGCGGGGCGTGTGGGCTGGGGAGATGGTGGGCACCCACCACAGGGCACAGGAGCAGACACCAGGTCCCTCCTTCAGAAAGGGGTCCCACCTCACCCTCAGTGCCCATCCAGCTCCCAACATGGTGCCTGAGGGCGCTCTGGGTCCCATGTCCGTGCCTACTCTGGAGTGAGGTCGGTGCCACCTGCCCTGGCCTCAGTTTCCTCATCTGGCACATCCTCATCTCCTGCCCGGTTAGGAGAACTTGGGTGCTGCTGGCTGGGATGGACCACAGTCCAGGGACACATGGTGCGAGGATGTGCTGGATTCAGGGGCCGTGGCAGTGCACTGGTCTGGGCATAAATGGCCCCAGACAGTGATGGGAGGAACCGCACCCCCCAAGCCATACCCAGCTTCCTCTGCTGCTGCTCCTCTGGGCATGGGGGCCTCGGCCGCTGCTCCTCTGGGCATGGGGCCTCTGCCACCATGAAGATGCAGGACACTGAGTTGCTGCTGCAGAGTCCCTCCCTGGCCACTCCCTCCCTTCCTTCTCAATCTGTTTTCCAGCACCTCCTCCTCTGTCCATACTTAGAGGGTTGGTCAGCTGTGTCCCCAGCCTCTGCTCCCTGTGCGCCTGCCTCCCTCCATCCCAGCGCTGACCACAGCCTGGAGCTTCAGGCCCAGTGTCCATCCACACCCTGGACATTCCCCGGAGGCTGCAGGACCTGGAAGCTCAGCCAAGTCCCCACCTGCCCAACCCTCTTCCTCACTCATCAGTGTGTCAGGCCGAGGGGGTCCAAGGCTCCAGGACTGCGACGTCTGGAATATCTGTGGAGGGGGTTCTGGAGGAGGCTGGAGGGTCTGGGAGCAGTAAGTGCCAGTGGAGGAGGGGTGTGTCCAGGGCGGTTCTGGTCATTCCGGGCAGAATAGCAGAGGGCAGAGAGCTGAGGCTGTGAGTGCAGCGTGTCTGGAGATGGGGTGATCAGATCCATCCAACTCAGGTCCTGGCCGACGGTACTTCCTGCACGCAGGAGTGGCCTGCAGTCGAGTGCCTGCTGTGGGGCCTCAAGTGTGAGCTGTGGCCAGCGTGAGCCAATTTAGGAGCTAAGAGCGAGGCCTACGGGAGGTACTTCTGCCTACTCTCTCAGAGCACACTGAAGCTGGTGGCTTTGTACCCAGGCCTCTGGCTCCCAGTCCAGGCTCTCCCCACAAGATCCCCCGACCACGCACCCTCCCTCCTCCAGCCACTGTGCTGGGGGTCTGCTGGCTGCGCACTGGCTCCATCTGCTCTGGGCTGCATGGCAGGAATTTTTTGGATGACTCCTGCGAGGCAGCAGGCCCTTGGGGAGCCTGTGGTTCCCCCGCCTCTCTCCTTTCTCACTCCCGAAATAGAGTCTGGCCCCAGGGGACCGGGGGCTGGTAATGGGGACAGCCAAGCCAAGGGCCATCTGGCTGCCTCTGCGGACGCCCACCTCCTCCTGAAACCATCGTGGAGACAGAGCGGGGAGGTGGCCAGGGGGCCGGGGCTGCCTCTGGCCTCTGCAGGGTGGGAGGGCCCGCAGAAGTCTTTCTGTCCTCCTGGGACTTGGCTCCTCTTCTTTAAAGGGGAAGATGATATCTCCCTGTCTGTACTGGCTTCACTGCAGAGCAACTGAATGAACCCACCAGCACCGAAGGGATGGAGGTCCCCGGGGGTTCACACCAGGGAGGGACCAACAGGCCAGCCCTTGCAGGTACCCCAGCCCACCTTCGCTCTCGAACACCCGGCCCGCCAGTTTCCCCGCACCACCTGCATCCCAGTCCATTCTGCAAGACTCAGTGCAGGATGTCGCAGGTGCTGCCTGGAGCCTCTGACCCCGTGGTCTCAAACTCAGGATGGAGCCTCCAGCATCCCTGTGTGCCCCAGCAGGACCCCAGGCAGGCAGGGGAGCCATGCCCAATCCTCATGCTGGGACTGCACCCTCCAAGGACCTCATCCAAGCCTGTTGGCAGCTGGCTGGGCCGCAGGCCTCTCAGCCCCTTCTTGGGTCCATGTGCCAGTGGTTGCTTGGGTCACTGCACTGCCACTGCACTCTCCGTTACTCATGAAGCCCAGGCTGTTCAAGCCTCCACCACCACCATGTTGATGCTACAACCCCTTCCCTCAAGTTACTCCCTAGATTTTGTTGTTGTTGTTTGAGATAGAGTCTCGCTCTGTCGCCCAGGCTGGAGTGCAGTGGCCGGATCTCGACTCACTGCAACCTCTGCCTCCCGGGTTCACGCCATTCTCCTGCCTCAGCCTCCCGAGTAGTTGGGACTACAGGTGCCCGCCACCGCGCCCGGCTAATTTTTTGTATTTGTAGTAGAGACGGGGTTTCACCGTGTTAGCCAGGATGGTCTCAATCTCCTGACCTCGTGATCCACTCTCCTCGGCCTCCCAAAGTGCTGGGATTACAGGCGTGAGCCACCGAGCCCAGCCTTCTGTTGTTTTAAGAATATGAAAATCGTGTGCAGGTTGGGCATGGTGTCTCATGCCTGTAATTCCAGCACTCTGGGAGGCTGAGACAGGAGGATCATTTGAGGCCAAGAGTTCAAGACCAGGGTGGGAAACACAGCAAAACCCCAACCTCTAAAAACAAATAGCCAGGTATTGTGGCATGCAGTGGTCCTAGCTACTTGGAAAGCTGAAGCTGGAGGCTTGCCTGAGTCCAGAAGTTTGAGGCTGCGGTGAGCTGTGATTGAGCCACTGCCCTCCAGCCTGGGCAACACAGCAAGACCCCATCTCTAAAAAAAAAAAAGAAAAGCTTATGTAAGCTATTGACATTCCCCCTCCACCCACCATCCACAACCCATATACAATTCTATGTACTTGCCTACTCAGCCACCTACCTATCCAATCATCCACCTATCCACTGTCCATCCATCCATTCACCCATCCAATCATCTACCCATCCAGCATCCACCATCCATCCTTCCATGCATTCATCCATTCATCCACCCATTCATCTATCCATCCATTCACCCACCCACCCATCCATCCACCCACCCACTACCTTTCCATCCACCTATCTATACACCCATCCACCCATCTATCTATCCATCTATCCTTCCATCCATTCATCCATCTACCCACTTATCCATCCATCCACTCATTCATCTATCCATCTATCCATCCATTCACCCATCCACTCATCCATCCACCCACCTACCCATCTATCCACCCACCTACCCAACTTTCCACCCACCCACCCAGCTTTCCATCCACCCACCTATTCACCCATCTACCCATCTATCTATCCATCCATCTACCCACCTATCCATCCATCCTTCCATCCATCCATCCATCCATCCATCCATCCATCCATCCCTCCATCCAATTATTCAACCACAATCCACTCTCCCAGCCTTGCACAATCATTCCCCAGGCTACATACCCACCCACCCACCTGTACATCCCCTCACCCATCCACTCATACATTCAGGCATATGGGATTTATCAGACACCCACCTGCTCCACCTCAGACCAGCTCAGGTCCCAGGCATGCCAGCATGTCTCCAGGCTGCCCGGACTTACATGATTCACATGCTCAAAGGTGAAAACAAAGATCCAGGCCTCAGAACTGCTCATCACATCATGCTCTTGGATCCTAATTCATATCCAGGCTTTGGCTGTGGGAGCCCTCTGTGAATGTGTGGCATGAGACTCCCACTGGGACATGGATTCCAAGGGTTTCACTGCTAGAATCAGCTGTTGGGGATGGGGGGTTGTGGCAGTCATTGAATCCTAGGATGGAAATGGAGGGATCCTAGAGACACCTGCTCTGACATAGATGAGCTGTTTCCACTCAGGTCTTAGGGTTACTTTCCATGATATTTATTCAGTGAGGAAATGCTGAGGCCTGCAGTGCCTGGCGCTGGGCTAGGGGTGATGATTCAACAGGAGCAACGTGTTCAGGACTATCTCCATCATGGGGCTTGTTCAGGGAGGGGTGCTGCACTCTTGGCCGATTGTCCACACCACGGTCTAGGAGCAAGGCTGTACCCGAAAATGCTGTTTTGTGCTAAGAGGTACCTGGAGGACTGTGAAAAGGAGGCCCCTTCCCACAGCCTTCCCAGTCTGGATGCATTTTGGGGGGAGCAGGAGGTGAGAAGGGCTCAAATTAATAAGCGGTCTCTGGGGTTGTTCTGGCTATCATGGAGTAGGTGAGGGGAGTTGCAGGTACTGTGAAAACCCATCAAGGACCTGGGCCAGTGGAACCCTCCTGGCAGGGGGACAAGCTTCCTGCAGGTCATGGTCAGGACTACACACCCCAGACACCCAGAAGCAGTCAGAATCCTCTACCGAAGGCTTGCGGACTCACAGCCTCATCCGGAGCACCAGTGTGCTCATCCAGGGGAGGAGGCCTAGAGGCCTCCAGCCGTCCTGACCTGAATTTTATTCAACCAAGTTCCCTGCTCCAGGGTTTGCATGGTGATGATTTCCTAACCCAGTTGCAGAACGTTGAGCTAATTTCTGGGATGCCTCAGGGCTGTCTGCTGCTTGGAAGTCAGAAGGACCAGGACTTCTATCTCTGCTGTGCTGAGTCCAAGTTGTGTGACCTTGGGGACGTGGCTTCGCCTCTCTGAGCCACCTGTCCTCAGCTCTACAGTGGGACAATAATAGCACCCACCCCACAGGGTGCATGCACTTTCGACAAGGGAACATGTGTTCATGGCCAGCCCAGGCTGGGAGGAGGGGTCCCCTCCCTCCCTCTCCTCCCTCCCTCTCCTCTCCTTTCCCCCTCCCGCAACCCCCCTCCTCCCCTGTCCGCTAGATGGGAGTGTGCAGGTCTAGCTCCCCCGGAACGCTGGCAGACTGGGGCAGGCGTGGATTCACAGTTGTTGTCTGAAGCCTTAAGTCTTGGCTAACACAATTAGGATAATTCCAGCGATGAGCTCTGAAATCTCGGGGAAGAGGAATAGGCGAGGGGAGTGAGCCGCCCTCCCAGCCTGCTTCACTGAGTGAGTGAAATGGCAGCTCCATGATTTACCTTCCTATTTACAGAGTAAGCCTCAGTGCCCAGGAAGCTCTGTGTAGCAGCGGCCCCAGGACACAAGAAGAATGAGGTGTCGGGTGAGGAGCGCTGCTGGCGTGGATAGGGATGGGCCTGGCTGTGGGTCCTCGTGGGCCTCTGGGCACGTCTGAGTACACTCGGTGCTGGGTGGCTCATCACAGCCTGTAGTGGCCCCACTGCCTGGTCACTGCAGCCCCTCACCCACTCCTTCTGCTGGACTGTAGGGGCCGCCCTCAGCCTGCTGGTCCCGTCTGCCCCAGCTCCCTCTGGGCCTCTCCCCTGTCTGCTGGAGCCTAAGGCCTTCCTCAGAGGTCCCAGGCCTCCCCAGGGCAGACTGCCCCTCCTTGGACGGGCTTGCTGCTCTGTGACCCCAGACATTGGCTGCCCAGACACCCCAGATGCCACGCAGGCCACGCTCCTGCAGGACACTGGAAGGGATCCCAAAGTGTTCATGATAACAATGGCCAGCTCTCCCATGGGGCCCACCGTGTGCTGGACGCTGTGCCAGAAACCTTTGCATTCTTCAGTTCATCTGAGCCGCACCCCGTGGGACCAAGATGAGCCCCATCTTGCAGATAATTGCAGATAAGGAGCCTGGAGCTTTGAGGGCGAGGCTGGTGGTCATGGAGGGTGTCATGAGACCGGGGAGTCCCACTGGGCCAGCAGGATGGAGCTGCCGTCCCCACGCCTCAGTAGGTGTCTGTCCTCCTGTGCTTGTGTCCAGGCACATGAGCCAGAAGGAGGTCCCCACGAGCTGTCTTCTGCCCAGCCCTATTGGGCATCCACCCTTCACGTGCGGGGAGCAGACAGCAGGAGAGATGATGAGTGACTGCCATGAAACGGTCACCAGCCACAGCATCCAGGCCACGTGCCAGAGCTGGCATCTGAGGATGGCAGGGCCACACATCCATGGCCACTATTGCCAGGTGACACACACCCCCTTGCGATCCTGGGGGATGGACCGACCCTGAAAGCACCAACCTGGGCCTGGTTTCCTCCGGCTGCCATCCCTGCTGGTCCACAACACAGTCCTGGTGGACGCAGGTCTGAGCCCCAGTCTTTTACCCAGAGAAACAATGGAGTTATCACACCTGTGGGGCTGTGTGCACCTTCTCCGTGTGTGAAATAGGCTGCAGCAGCCTTGGGAAACTGATCCACCCCCTGGGAAGGCTCCAAGCACCCACGTTGCAGACGGGGCTCAGAGAGGCAGGGTGACTCGCCCCAGGGCACCCAGCTTCAATGCGTCCGAGCCCCTCCTGTCTCCAAGACAGGATATTGGGAGCCAGTCTTTGTGCACCGTCTCAGCCCCTTGAGTGCCTCCCTCTTTCTCTTGGTGGGCACCACCCTACCTGTGCCCTCCACACAGGCCCCAGAGAAGCTTCCCCAACCCTTGCTGGGCGAGCACCTCTGCTGTGTCTCCCACTCACGTCTCGTGGTGCCAGCGCAGGTCACATGCATCACCTTGCCTCTTTCCTGGTCCTGCTCCCTTCCCCTTTCCCCTTGCTCTCCCAGGCTGTGCTTCTACTGAGAATCAGTACCTTAATCTTTGTCCCAGGCTCTGATTTCTCAGCAGCGGGATTCCTCTGCACACCCATGGCCTCCCTGCTGGTTTTCTTGCTCCTCCAAGGCCGGGGGTTCCCTCTACTGAAATTTGTCCCCTGAGATCTGAAGATGTTAGGAAAACAGGACTTGACGAGTTGGTCAACACTGACTGAGGTATGTTTGTTCACCTGTTCTTTCATTTATTCATCCAAATGACGATGGTTTGGGTGTTTTGGGAAGTAGATGCCGAGACGGGGAGGCATCCTGGGGGAGACGCTTGTGGGAGACAAAGGGAAGGGTGGCAGGTGAGGGGGAGGGAGCACACCCTTTCAGATGGTGAGGGAGGAGGGAGCCGCCCTTTCAGATGGTGAGGGGGAGGGAGCACACCCTTTCAGATGGTGAGGGAGTAGGGAGCCGCCCTTTCAGACAGTGATGGGGGAGGGAGCACGCCCTTTCAGATGGTGAGGGGGAGGCAGCACACCCTTTCAGATGGTGAGGGGGAGGGAGCACACCCTTTCAGATGGTGAGGGAGGAGGGAGCCGCCCTTTCAGACGGTGATGGGGGAGGGAGCACGCCCTTTCAGATGGTGAGGGGGAGGGAGCACACCCTTTCAGATGGTGAGGGGGAGGGAGCCGCCCTTTCAGATGGTGAGGGGGAGGGAGCACACCCTTTCAGATGGTGAGGGAGGAGGGAGCACACCCTTTCAGATGGTGAAGGAGGAGGGAGCACGCCCTTTCAGATGGTGAGGGAGGAGGGAGCACGCCCTTTCAGATGGTGAGGGAGGAGGGAGCACGCCCTTTCAGATGGTGAGGGGGAGGGAGCCGCCCTTTCAGATGGTGAGGGGGAGGGAGCACACCCTTTCAGATGGTGAGGGGGAGGGAGCCACCCTTTCAGATGGTGAGGGGGAGGGAGCACGCCCTTTCAGATGGTGAGGAGGAGGGGGCACGCCCTTTCAGATGGTGAGGGGAAGGGAGCACGCCCTTTCAGATGGTGAGGAGGAGGGGGCACGCCCTTTCAGATGGTGAAGGGGGAGGGAGCCACCCTTTCAGATGGTGATGGGGGAGGGAGCTGCCCTTTCAGATGATGAGGGTGAGGGAGCACACCCTTTCAGATGGTGAGATGGGCCTGGCACCTGGGAAGGGAGAGGGGAGGCCGAGGAGGACAGGCAGGATGGGGAGGATGGAGAGGATGAGGAGAGCTCAGACCCTTGTGCAGCTGGGGGAAGTCTCAGCCAGTGGCGGTTGCTCCAAAGTAAAGGCTGCCATAGATGAGTCCAGTGTGGGTTGGAGAGGATGAGCCCTTTTACCCCGTCTGCTCTGACACTGCCCACAGCTGCCAGGGAGGTGTGTGGCCTTGGCTCAGGAGCTGAAGCAAATCTTGTAAGCAGTGCTGCTGGGGACTGGGGGTTGGTGGCTCTGCACCTGCTGTCTCTGGAGGGAGAGCTGAGTGGCCCCACGTCACTGCCCTGTAACCAGGCATCCAGCACTTGGGACTCCCACAGGGATTAGACCGGACCCAGCCCTGCTTCTAGGAGCCCCACTGGAACACTCACCCGGGAAGCACTGGCCGGGGAGGCGGCTCGTCCAAACTCTGGAAGCAGCTGATCTTCCGGGGCTTCTTCCGCAGGGGCCCTCTTCTGACAATCCTGCCCGCCCATCCCCCACAGTGGCCTTGCCGGGCCCTTCCTGGCTCTGCCCTGCCCTATCTGGGGGAATCTGAGCTCTGCCAGGTTTCCATAGCCACAGCCTCTCTGCTCTGGAATTTGTGAGTCCAGCACACCGCGGTGGGGGAGTGGGAGAAGGCCGTGCCTCCTGTCAGGAGGTGTGGAGGGAGGTCACGTCTGACCGCACTCAGCATTCCAGTGGAATTCTAACTCAGGGTGTATGGGGAGGTACACGGAAGGTTCCGGTCCTCCTTGTCGGGGGTCTCCAGACACAGAGTGGCAGTGGGGACCCCGAAGTGAAGGGGGTCCTGCTGCGGGTTCGCCGTGTTGCTGGCGATGGCCGCCCACCCCGATTTTGCAAGTGTGGGGCCTGGCTTGGAGGGGGCCTGTGTCCAGGGTCACACGAGGCCAGCCTGGCCTGTCCCTGCTCCCGCTCTGTGTCACTGGTGGCGTCTCCAACCCCACGTGCCAGGTCCTCAGCTGCAGCTCCTGGTGTGGCCAGGAAGATTCCAGATCTGCATCCCCTAGGAGTCCTGCCGGGGTCTTCAGCGAGCTCCCTGGCTGCCTAGCACCCCACCATGCTTTTCCCACGGCCCCGTCATGCCTCTATCAGGAGCCCGCAGCAGAGCAGTTTGACATTTTGGGAAAAAAAAAAAAAACTGAGAAAAGGAGCATCAGAAACGTACTCGGTGGTGATGCCTGCTGCTCTGTCTCTCACACGCAAGGCCTGTGCTGTCTGCAGCATTTGACTGGCCGGTGTGGAGCTGCTCCCTCCCGTGTGGTCAAGAGCAGGCTTGAGCCCATCAAGGTCTGGGCGTGCTTTGCTGGGTGAGAAAGAAGGTGGGAGCAAACCCCTTGGGCAGAGGAGAAGGAGACCCACACAGACAGCCCATCCCCAGTGCAGCTGTCCTCGCCCCCTGCGGAGCTTCTTGGCCATGGATTGACTTTTCAGAGGCTGCCTGTTTCCCCGCCCAAGGTCTGCCACACGGCGGGCAGGGATCTGTGAGGCTGGCTGTTTGTACCGGTTTCCCCAGAGCCCGGGCAGGGCCTGGCCCACAGCAGGAGTTCTGACCTATTTGTTCAATGAATGAATGCAGGAATGAATGAGTGAGACCTTGTGCCAGCTCCTGGTGTTGGTGCTTTCAGACCACTCCCTCTCACAGCCCTTGGACAGGGCGTCGTTACCTGGCCTTTGACGTCACCACCTGGCCCTTGACGACACCAGCGGTGGAAATGAGGTGAGCGTACAATGAGGAGTATCACAAAGTCGCCCCTAAACCTACTTTGAGCTATGACGGCAACACCGAGGCTGCTGCTTTAAGGGACACCCCAGAACTTGAGCATCTCACTGTGGTCATCCTGGGGCCACCAGGGCTGGGACTGTCTGGGGCTGGCCCCGTCTACCCCTGTCCCTACCCTGTGGGTCCTCATCCCAGCTGGCCTCAGGCCGGTGCCCTGACCAACACAGCCCGGGAGTCACACTGGGGTCTTCGGATGTTGTCTGTGCAGGGCAGTCCCAGAGCTGGGAAATGACGGGGTCATATTTGTGGATACGTTTCTTCCTCCTCACCCCAAACCAGAGCCTGTAGCAGGGAGAAGGACAGAGCCAGCCCACCCTGCCTTCAACTCCCCAACACCCTCTGCTTCTCCCCATGGCCCGGCCCCCTGGTGCACATCCTTGCCCTGGTGTGCCCAGCAAACTCCTACACAGGCATCAAAATCCAGCAGGCCCCCCTCGACTCAGGGTAGGGACTAGGTCTTCTCTCCCCTGCTCTCTCTAGCACGGGGAGGATGTGATATACTGAGGGACAGGATCCCCCCTTTACTGATGGGGAAACTGAGGCCACGCCTACAGCAACAATCTCCAAGTTGCATAAACCCTGGCAGCTGGTGCTGAAATTTGGGGCCCTAATTCCAAGCCTGCTGTGGTCCCTTCCCAACCATGCTGCTTGGTTGTATGTGCCAGCCTGGCCAGGCCATGGTCCCCCATGATCCCAACACACGTCTACAGGTTGCTGTGCCAGTGTTTTGCGATGTGGCATACATCAGCAGTCAGCTGACGTTAAGGAAAGGAGACGGCCTTGCGTAGCCTGGGGCAGCCTCACCCAATCCACTGGGGGCCTCAGAGCAAACTCTGCGGCTATGTGGGGGAAGCAGGAATTCTACCTGGAGACTGCGGTGTAGAAGCCCTGCCTGGGTCTGCAGGCTGCTGTGCAGGGAGATCTTGCCAGCCTCCACAACTATTGAGCCGTTTCCCTAAAATCCATGTCTGAACACGGACCTCTCTCCTGTCGGCTCTGTTTCTCAGCGGAGAATGCTGACTGGCACATCAGCCAGGACCTCTCACAGTTGTGGCCCCTGTGACCCTCGCCTCGCTCTCATCATCCTGTCCAATCTCCCGCTCTTCCTCCTCTTCCCACCTCCCAGTCCCTGTCTCCAAGCAGAGCTCCAAGATAGTCCTAGCAGCACTG
Source organism: Rhinopithecus roxellana (assembly GCF_007565055.1). Lineage (NCBI taxonomy): Eukaryota > Metazoa > Chordata > Mammalia > Primates > Cercopithecidae > Rhinopithecus > Rhinopithecus roxellana. The sequence goes on from NC_044550.1 coordinate 131,203,363, forward strand.
CCCGCTACTGCCTCTGAGCAGCATAGCCACCGTGGGGCCAGCCCAGGCTTGAGGTGGTTAGAGCAGGGCAGGCCCAGAGGTCCAGAGTTGCCTGGTCACAGGGCCGCATGACTTGGGGCAGGGATCGAGAGTACAGGCCTTGGAGCTGGCCCCCGCCCAGGTTCAAACCCTGGCTTGGTCACTTGCTTTCTGCATGGCTTCCGGCATGTTGCCTCAGTCCTCTGTGTGCCCCTGTAAACTACAGATGAGTGTCACGGGGGCTGCAAGCCAAGTGCCCGGAGCTGTGGCTGGTGTGTGGTGTGTGTGTCCCAGGAATATCAGGGCTGCAGTGATCACTGTGCAAAGTCCCACTGAGCCGGGTTCAAAGCCCACATGCCCCTCACTCCCTGTATTCAGGGCTCTCAGGAAATAGAACCAATAGGACTGATATGTTTAGAGAGACAGCAAGAGATTGAGTGTCAGCAATGGGCTCACCGGACCCTGGAGGTAGACAAGCCCTGAGATCTGCAGTTGGCGAGCTGGAGACCCGGGAGAGCTGACAGTGCAGTTCTAGCCTGGAAGCTGGCAGGCTGGAAATGAAAACCCAGGCTAATGGTTCAGTGCAGGCTAGAAGGCCAGTAAAAACCAGCTCGGCAGTCAGGCAGCAGGAGCTCCCCTTACTCAGCCTTTCTGCTCTGTTTGGGCCTTCAACTGACTGACTGAGGCCAATCTGCTCTCCCACACTGGGGAGGGCCATCTGCTTGACTCAGTTTACCCATTCAAATGTGAATCCTATCCAGGGGCACCTCATAGATACCGCCAGAGTCACGTTGGACCAAATATCTGGACACCTTGTGGCCCAATCAAGTTGACATGTAAAATTAACCACCACATTCACAAACCCAAATTGAAAGCTGCCACCACCGCTGTGGGCCTCACTCTGCAGTGTTGCCTCAGTTTCCCTGGCCACACAGTGAAGGGCACACTGTGTGACTCCAGCACAGGCCCCAGCACCCCTGGGATCAGCAAATGGCAGGAATAACTGCTCCAGCAGTGAGAGCTGAGGCGGGGGTCACAGCAAGCCATGGACACAGACCCGGCTCAGACTACCATGGCACTACCCCAGGCTCTGCCCAGCTCCTTCCCTGTTCTGTGCCGCCTGGGCATGTCCAGCAGTCTTGATGTGTATCGTGTCTGTGGGATGTATGTGTGTGTGCATGTGTGTTTGTGTGTGTCATGTCTGTGGAGGGTATGTGTGTGTGCATGTATGTGACGTGTGGATGTGTGTGTGGTCTGTGTGTGTGTGCATGTGTGTTTGTGAGTGTGTGCCATGTCTGTGGAGGGTGTGTGTGTGTGCGTGTGATGTGTGAATGTGTGTGTCTCTGTGTGTGTGTGCATGTGTGCTTGTGAGTGTATGTCATGTCTGTGGAGGGTGTGTGTGTGCATGTATGATGTGTGGATGTGTGTGTCTCTGTGTGTGTCTTGTGTCTATGGAGGGTGTGTGTGTGTGTGTGTGTCTCTGTGTGTCCGTGTATGAATGCACACAGCTGTGATCAGGTTGGAACGACTTGCTTGGAGCCATAAGCTTACCTTGAATTCAGAGTTGGTTATTTTGACCCAAACTTGAACTCCACATTTTCCAGTTCACTAGCCTTGTTTTTTTTTTTTTGTTTTTTGTTTTTTTTTTTTTTTTTTTTTTTTAAGTAGTTTCCTGACTTTGATCAACAACAAGCCACCAAACAACTGGAAAGAATGAGGAAAGGCTCTGGGCAGCCGTGGCCAGTGCAAATCAGAAACGAATGCTGCACGAGGCTCTCGAGTTACACATGGGCTTTAAAATAGATGCTGGAGGAAGTATCAGGAAACGTGGGTGGGCCGGGGCTTCTCACCTTGGAGGCTGCCCTTCCTGGAGTCCGTGAGGGACATCTCTGTGCTATCGTTCCTGGGTCTGGGGGCCAGTGGGGGCAGGGCCCAGGAGCCAGGCCTCCCCACGAGCCACGCTGCTGACAGATCCATCCACTCTGGCAGCCCAGCAACCCCATACGGTGGTGACACTGCATCGCCGCCCCTCCTGTACAGAGGGGTCTGGGGCTCGGGAGACTTGAGAGCCTGTCATGGTGAGCTCGGAAATGGCAAAGCCAGGATTTGGCTAGGATGACTGATCCCAGGCCTGGGCCTGCTCCCATATCTCATGAGGGCGTCTCCCCACTGGACGCACAGCCTGTTCCCTCTGACTGAATTGCTCTTCCCTGCCCTTGCCCTGTCTTTGCTGAGAGCAAACAGCTTCCAACAGGGACTTCACCAGCACTCCTGGGCCTCCAGCTTGCAGACGGCAGAGTGTGGGACTTCTCTCCCTCCATCCTCGCGTGAACCAGTCCCTGTGATCTCTCTCTCTCTGTCTCTCCCCCTCCGTAGCTATCTGTCTCCCTTTGGTTCTGCTTCTCAGAAGAACCCTGACTAATAATGGCCATGATAATATTGAACACAGACACAAGAACACACAGACCCCTGGGCCCACTTCGGGCCCCCTGGATAAGCACTGCTGGAGCAGGGGCCTGGGAATCTGCATTTTGGCAGGTATGCCCTGCAGGTTCTCACCAAAGCTAGCACCCATAACTCCAAATGTCACAGGTGGCCACCCTCACCCCTGAACCTGGAATTCTGACTCTGCCAGGCGCCCCCTCTGACGTTCCTTTGTGACCTGGTTGGGGTGTCATCTGAGCCCACAGGGAGCCAGCTCCAGCTGTGCTCACCACTCAGCAACTGCCCGGCGGGGGCTTCTCATTGCACATCTGGGTAGGGCTGTGTGCTGGGGGTGGTGGCTCTTTCCCTTCGAGTCTCACACAGAGCCCCCAAAACCAATGGAGTGGCTGTCACCAGAGAGGATCTGTCCTGCCCAGTGTTCTACAACCCCAGGCATGTGCCAGGGCCCCTGGTGAGATGTGGGATAAGTACAGTGTTGTCTCAGAATCCCTGTCTTCAGTGGCTCCTGGAAACGGGAGCTCGGGGCCCAGCTCTAGCTGCTCAGGGCAAATGTCCCAGGAGTTGCAGGCCCTGGGGCAGGCGGGTTTCTGAAATACTCACCCTGCACATCAAGGGCTCTGCCCAGCCACCCCAAAACCTTCTCAGACTCTGAATGGGGACCTGCCAGGCCATCCCCAGGGGTCAGGTCCCCAGCCTTGGTAACAACTCTGCCTTCTCCAGAGGACACCTCCTAAGACATGGGGATGCAGCCAGCGAGGTGGAGAGAGGGTCCAGCGGCCGGCCGCAGCCTGGGGAGACCCAGTGTGTCCCCTTCTCTGTCAGGACTGTAGGCTCCCGACTGTAGAATGGGCTGGGTAGGGGTTAGGGCTGGACATTCTCAGGATGCTCCATGGTGATTTATGGACCCGGGCAGTGGGATGCTAGGGCCCTTGGGAGGCAGATGGACATCAGGGATGCCAGGCCCCTGCCCCGAGGAGCAGCCCTGTGCTGGGAAAGGGTTTCTGGTAGCCGCGTCTCCAGATACTCTGGGTATTGGTTAACAAAAGTGTTCTGCTGTGCAGGGCTGGGGTATGGAACAAGGTGCTGTGTGCCATGCCTGTCGGGCCTGGGCCTTGGCAGGAGCTCAGACAACAGGTGAACCCCAGGTGGGCATCAGGGCTTGCCAAGCAGATGTTGGCCGAGGGGTTTTGGGAAACGGCTATTTCTGCTTTCAGCATCCTAAGTAAGAAGTGCCCTCTGCCCGCTGACTCAGAAATGCTGAGTCAGCATTTCTCCCTCCACAGGGACAGAGGCCACAAGGCATTTTTGGAAAATCCCATTTTTAAAGCAATTTGTGCGATTCCTTTCCAACCCCGAATCCAGGAGGGTTCACGGGAGCGGGAGAGGGCCCTGCAGAATCTCACACCAGACAGAGTCCCTTAAACAAATGAGTTGCCGTCCCGGACCCCATCCTTCTGGGCTTCCAGACTCAGATGTCCCACCAGCACTGACCTGGCCTTCCTCCCACCCCTGGGCCCAGGCTGGCTGTACTGTCTGCCCAGACGGCAGCTCTGCCCCATCTGGCTAGACTGACCCGGTCTCCCTCCACCAGCCCTGGCCAGGCAGGGCTCTGATAACTTCCTCCTCTGCTCTCACTGAGCAGGTCTGGCCCTGCACCAACTGGAGTGGGGTCCCAGCATCGACCTCCAGTGGTGGGTCAGGGCCTGAGTGCAGGGCGGTGGGGGCTCTAGGGATGCCCTGCCCCTAAATGCTTTGCTCTTGCCAGACAGAAACCACATGACCAATTTCCAAATCATCAGGTTCCTGCTCATAGTTTTTTATTTCATGGAAACATTATGTTAAGCACATAATTTTAAAAGCCAACTCATTCTCCCAGGTTTATCCTAAAAGGCATCCGTCTCTCACCCTCCTCCTCTCCCACCATGAGCTCACTCCCCTGGGAGCCACTCCTTTCAACTTTTCATCGTTTTTGTTTTTGTTTGGTTCCACTAGTTTGGTATTTTTCTCTATATTTCCAAGTAGCATGTTTAATCTGCTGTTGATTTCAGATTTTAGATACCACCTCTTGACGTCCGACTACAGCAGACAGCACTGACTTCTCCCAGAGCCTCATCCCCGCTTCCTCCCCACCTCCCCATCCAGGAAAACCATGATCGGGATCTAATTACTGTTCACATATTAATCAATACATCAGCGTGCTGATTAAATCTTTTAAATTTGGTTTAAGCAACAAAGCCATTCACGAGTTAAACCCTTGCTGTGACCCATCACATTTTTCACCCGCTCCCCATGGCCGACCACAGTCCCTACCCCTGGTGCTCCTTTCCAAGTGTGTCCTCTCACTGTGCCCCTGCACTTCTCCTCGCTCAGTTCTCTGTGTTCCCCTTACTAATTCTAGCCCTGAACTTTTCAACAAAGCAGTGACCTTATTCTCTTTCATGTCAGGTACAGCAGGTGGCTAGTCCCACAGCACGTGGCTTGTTCTGCCAGCTTCTCTCTCTGGGAGCCCCTGTCTTGGACATCTCTTCTTTCTCCTGCTCTAAGCTGTTCCACTGTCGCCCTGGGAGAACGTCCTGTCTCTTCCCTATGATGAACCCCGCTTCCTAGGCCTTGTGTCTTCCTTTATATTGTTTTGCTTCTTTGTGCGGTGGTGCACATCACAGGAGCAACATGGAGGAGGTCCTGACCCAGGGGTGTGGGCAATAAACTCTGAGTAAATGGAGAATCTTTGTTCATAGCTGGTGTTGTGTGGATAGCAGGGCTGGGTATAGAATTCTAGGAGGGGGTGGGCGTGAACCTTCTCAGCTCCCCACTCTCCCAGCTACAGAGGGTGGCCACTGAGAAGCTGGAATCCATTCTGACTCCGTCCTGCTTGTGACCTGTGTCCACTTTACCCTGAAAACTGTATTCTTGGCGCTATAAAATTGCACATGAATGCACCTTTGTGCCTCTGTATTTGTGCCTCGTACTGGAGGCTGGAGGTCCTGGGGCTCTTATTTGTGGTCTTTGTTCTGGGATAGGTGTTAGTTATTCCTGTGAACACTCCTCCTTCCACAGTCACCATCCTCTCCTTCAGAAATGCTTTTGTTCACTGCTGGCTCTTCTGGGGTCTTCCTCCGATTCCCACGCCTCCCCCGTCCATCTCTGCGCTTGTCTCTCAGTTCTCTTGCTGTCCCGCAGTGTGTCCTCACTTTCCCTGCTCTGCTCTCTACAGTCATTTATTAATATGCAGGCATTGGGGAGCTGAATGTCCATTTTCTATGAGACTCTGCTGTGTCTTATATTCTGAATGCATGATCTTCTCTCAGATCTTCGGGGCTCTCTTTTTTTCTTGGGCGAGAGAGTCTCTCTCTGTCTTTGCTCCCAGTTCCTCTCTCATTTGGATGTCAGTGTCTTTCATATCGGTGGTCTTCTCTAACGTTGGTGATCTGTGGCTCTACTGTATGTAAGAGACAGTCTCCGTGACACACTTGCCTGATCATCTGGCTCTGAGCTGCCCCCAACCCCGAGCCCACCCAGTGGGGCCTGGCACCAAGCAGGCTGTGTGTGGACTGACTGTGGCCTCCTCCCACCGTCAGGGCTCTGTGCACGGGGTGAATGTGCTTTGCAGTGGTGTTTATGATGTTGAAAAGCTGGACCAGCCTAAATGTGCTTCAATAGGGGACCCATCTCATGCGTTTGGGTCCATCCTGACCAGGAATTCCATCCAACTGAAAGTGATGGGCCAGGTCTAAGTCTGATGCCAGAAAAAGGCATTCGAGATCTATTACCCAGCAGCAAAAGCGAGTCACAGAGCGTGGAGCAGGCCCAGCTGCGAGAAGGGATGGATGTGTGTGTTCAGATGCTGGTGTTCGGAAGGGTCTTCATCAAAACTTGACCTGTGACTGTGATTTCTGGGTGGGAGCCTTCGGGTGATTTATATTCTCTTCTTTATAGCTTTCTGTAGTATCTATTTTTTTTTTTTTTTTTAACTAGAAACAGATATTGGCTTTATAAAGCCATTTTCATCTTGGATTAAAAAAAATATTCTCTCAAAAGTCTCCTCACTGCTTAAAAACCCATGCCGGCTCCACGCTACCTGCCACCACCAGCTCACAAAAACACACCCTGGTGGGGTTACAAAACCCCTTGACCTTCCTGAGCTCCCAGGCCACCCGCCCTCATGCTGTGCACAACTGTCCCCAAAGTCACCATGAGGTTGTGCCCTGGGCCTCTGCAGTACTGTCGACTTCCTCCCTCACTCTGCCATGTTGAGGTTCTGGTGGCTGGCGGCCTACCCTGCCCCGGGCCCTCCCCAGCTCCATCCCGGGGGTGCTATGTGATCTGGGGTCTCCCAAAGTCAGGCTTTCCAGTGCTGTGAGCATTGCCACGGTTTCCATTTTTCTGGTCTTTTCGATGGGGTTGAAACAGGCCAATACATTTAGACAGGAGACAGGTGACGGGTTCTGAGCGTCTGTCCCCAGGGCCGCACGTGGCTGCAGATCCACGGGAGACACATGCTGGGTCTCCCAGGAGGAGTGAACAGAGGGAAGGGTACCTGTGAAGGTGGGAACGGGAAAATCAACATATGAGGTCAAATTTGTGCTTCTTTTCTGTGTAAGAGGTAGAATAAGCAGGTACTGGAATCACCATCGTCCATTTAAGTAAACATAGAAATCAGTTGACAGCTGCCTTAAACATGGTTTATTTGTCTGAGAAACTGGTGCCTTCCTTAACAAGTCAGTACATGGTTGCTTGGGAAAGTAGAGACTAATTGTTCAGCCCTCTGGGAACTGTAATGTGTATTTGGGTAAACATCTCCCCACCATTGCTGAAAGCAATGTTTAAATAGGTGGAGGCAATCCACTGAGTGCTCTTTCTTGGTTGTTTTGAGATGCTCTGGCTGATTGGGAGTTAATTTGTTTTAGATGATTCAGGCCTTTTCTGCCTGAGCCCTGGGAGTAAAAGGTCTCACTTCCAAGACATGAAATTTCCACTCACGGTGTTGAGAGCTGTGGGACGGCTGAATAACAAATGCTATTCAGAACCCGATTTGATTTTGAGGCACCAAGTTTTGTTCTTCAGTGTTATCTGCATCTCCTCCCTCTGTGTTGAAAAACCGGGAGAAAGAAACGATCATGCAGCCATGAACCCCGCTCCTGCCTGAACCCCACTCCTGCTTGGCTCCAAGGAAGCGTGCGTTCAGGGGCCGTGTAGTCTCGGGGTGGGCCCTGTGCCTCGGTCTTGGGGGCTTCCTCTGCCTGTGCCCCATGGTCCAGCCCAAGTTCTGGTGGGAGTGGGGGCCTGGGGAAGAGACAGGAAGCTCACATTCAGTGATTACATGTTCAGTGATTACCCCAGGAGACCCTAGTCCTGAGGGCCACCCAGCACTCTTGTGACAGCTTACAGTCTGAGGAGCTAAGAGGAGGTACCTTGCCTGACGGAAGGACAGCTGTGGAGGGGAAGGACCATGCCTGCTGTCTGTCATTCCCGTGGGGCTGGGACCTGGGGGCTGGGAATGGGAGGGAACTGGGAGAGGTCTCCTTTAGGGTTGGTCAAAGTGGAGGGGCCCTGAAGCCTCTGGGTCCAGCCTCCTGAAGGAATGCCAGTGCCCCAGGGCCGGAGTAGGGTGGAGTGTGGTGTCGGGGAGAGATGGGCTGACCACCATCTGCCAGAGTTGCAGGAGCTGCAGGGAGGGCGCTGTGGTCTCTGCTCACCTGGGTCCCAGGCAGGGGTCCAAGATCGTGGAGTCCGTTCTCCAAATGAGCAAGCCAAAATGGAGTGTTTCTTCCAGAGGGGGAACCAGGCCATTTTTCTTCATCTCCACGGCTGACAGCTTGGAATGTCCTCTGGGCACAGAGCTCTGGCGGTACAGGAGGCCAGCTTCCTGGGACAAAGGCCTGCTCTCCACACCTGGGAGGAGAGGGGGCAGGGTGGTGGGTCAGACCCAGGCCCCATGGCTGGCAGGGGTAATGCTTCTCAGTGTGGCCCAAGGAATACAGATTCCAGGGCCCCACCTCTGAGTCAAATGCAGCTGATTCGCTGGAGGCATGGCCTGGGAATCTGCATCCTAGCAACTGCCAGAGTTCAGGTGCATACCTGTCTGAGGGCCCCTGTGGCTTCAGTGCTCACTGCCATGCACAGGTACATGAACCGATACCAAGCTGCCGCATGCAGAAAGTGCCCAGAACCATCAGATGCAGGTGGAGTGCTGTCCACTGTGGTCCTGAGGATGGGGCATTGCCACGGAGGAGGGCAGGGGGGAATCATGGCAGAGAGCACTCTCCTAGGCAGAGGAAAGACCAGGGGCTCAGGTCCAGAAGTGGGGGCTGGGTGGAGGGTCAGGAGGGGCTGGGTTGAGGGTCAGGCGGGGGCTGGGTGGAGGGTCAGGAGGGGCTGGGTGGAGGGTCAGGTGGGGGCTGGGTGGAGGGTCAGGAGGGGCTGGGTGGAGGGTCAGGTGGGGGCTGGGTGGAGGGTCGGGGGTGTGGACCATTAAGTGGGGGCAGGTGAAGCCTGGGGTTAGTCCAGTGGCATAACTGGCTTCTCTTGCAGGGATTGGGGGAGAAGAGGGTTCCTGAAAGGAAGGTGCAGGTGAGAGATGGGCTCTGGGGCATGGGCACAGCAGAGCCTGTGGTGAGGAGTCCGTGGTGAAGGGCCCGTGGGAGGGTCTCCCTGGTCTTGCTGCAACTTCAGTCTGGCTTAGCTGACGCTACAGATGACCCTGCCCCTTGGGCCCGCAGATAAACTCGTCCCTGAGCCTCTGGATTCCAGCTGCAAAGGGAGTCCTTCGGGGCCTGGCTGGGTGGGGAGGAGTGTGCAGGGTGGGCAGAGCCGGGGATCGGCTCAGAGTCCTGGTTCCAGGCTCAGTACCCCTCCCTGGGTCACCATTCCCTTTGTTCAGGCTGCCCATCCTCCAAAGCCCAGGCCTACTGGTTGAAAGTTCCAGAATTAGAGTCACCTTGCATGGGTCAGTACTATCTACAGAAAAGCTGCATAACAAACCATCCAGCACAATGGCTTGCGACAGAAAGTGTTTCTTGCTTGCTCATGAGTCTGTGAGCTGGCAGGGGCTAGGCAGGGCTCCAGGCGGAGGGTTCTCCTCTGCAATGTGCTTCATCCCTGCTCCCAGGAGCAGGGGACCAGTCAGTCATGCCCTTTCCGTGGTGGAGGCTGGGCACTTGTAGAGGGACTGGCAGAGGCAAGAGCTGCCTGGGGCTTGGGCCCAGAATACTCCCGCTGGCAACCCTCCGACCCCACTGCCAAGACAGCTTCCCAGTGGTGCTGTGGGGGCCGGTGGTGACCTTTGCTGAGTGGCCATCTTACGTTCCACCTCCTTGCTTTACGAAGCACCCCTGGTTCCCCGGACCGTGCAGGCACCCACTTCGAGTCCTGTGCCCGTCCCCTGTAATCCTATCCTGGGCTGTGGTCCCTGCTCTCTGCCCAGCTCAGGACTGGAGGCTCCCCGAGGTCAGGGCTGCCTGGACCCACTGCTGCCCTATGGTGTTGGCACAGGACAGTGCTTCATGAGGAATCAAGGAAGGGAGGGAGGGTGAGGGTGAGACAGAGGCCCCTTGCACCTGCGCCTCTCAGCTGCCCTGTCCCCCCCGCAGAGGATGGCCGAGGCGGTCAAGGGGGCAGGAGCGGGCCCTGCCAGCCAGGCCTTGCTTTGGGAGGCAGCCACTTCTCCAAAATGCCGTGTTGTGCCGACTTACTCTTTCTTCTGCTGGGAATCTGAACACGCTGACGCTTCCCCTTCCTGGCTTTCCCCGCTCCTCCTCAGGCTTCCTGCCCTGGCCTGGAGGTGTGCAGGCTGGCAGAAGGAGGGGCGTCATCACAAAAGGCTGCCCTGCACTCCCCCGTATCCCGAATCTGAATCCGGGAGCACCTGTTGAACAGAGAGGATCAGCCCCCAAAGCAATTCCACCCCGGGCGTGGCACAGAATGACTTGCTTTGATTATGAAATATATGAGCCTGGATCCTAGCACCGCTGAAAGCCCTTCAAAGAGGTAATTGCTTGACTGCAATTATTTTAGGAGGTTTAACTAACTGCATGGGTGCTTTTTAAGAATATTCTTGAGTTTAAAATTCCACCCACGGCCCCCGAGGTTGGGGCTCTGAGTGGCGCCCAGAGGCCTTCGTCCCCCCCACAGTTGGTGCAGCTGTGCCCCAAGAAAGGGGTCTCAGGAAGGGGCTCTGGCGATGCAGCCAGCCCTGTCCAAGAGATGGAAGCCCCCATTGCCAAGGAGACAGCTCCCTCGCTGACAGAGTGAGGAGAGCCAGGGACCCCCTCCTGCAGCTCCAGCCGAGGACAGCTGCGGGGATGAGGAAGAGGGAGGGCCGGGAGGGAGAAAAAGCGATTTTCTCAGTGACAAGCACTTTTCTGAGCCCTGATTTCCTGAGTGATTAGATGGGGAACGAGGCTTCCTCATCAGGTTCTTGCGAGGATTAACTCAGATAATGCAGGTAAAATGAGGTAAAACGCCTAATACAGGAGCTTGAAATGAATTAATCCTCTGGAGATGGCTTCAGTTGTTGTTACCGGGCAGTTCGTCTCTGGCTCTGGGATGAGGTTGGGATACCAGCTTCCAAATTCTAGAGGAACTTTTAGCATCCGTCGAGGTGCCATCAAAGCACCAAAGCCCAGACAAAAACCAAATACCCACCTGCCCAAGCCACCGAGGAGTGCCCCCCCACGCTGTGCCCACCCCTCGCTGGCGGTGGCAGACACTTCGAGGAGCTGAGGTAACAACAGGTTTCTAAAGAATCACCCAAAAACAATTACATGGGATTTATGAAGACAGTAGGAGGGGATAAGCAATGAACACAATTAGTAGAGGAGGAAAATGTTTTCAAAGTTATTTTAAGTGTGGCAAAATCAGCGTGTGCGTGAGGGCTGGTACCTGCCGGCCTTCCTGGGGGACTGCCTGGCCCTCTTCCTGTGGAGGGTGGTACTCGGGGTCCATGGGGAAGGGACACTTTCCAAGCATCCAGGAGGCGCCGCCCTGTGCTAGGGTCCCGTTTTTAGTGGAGGGAACTGAGGTAGGGAGAGCTTGAGGTATTTGCCTGGGGACTTAATGGGAGCAGGATGTCCTGGCTCAGCACAGCCTTTTCCAGTACCCAGGACCATGGACCAGCCTGTGCCCCTCAGCCCCATGCAGAGCAGCCCGAGGCATGCTCCCTGGGGCGGGGGGGCTTACCAAACCGCACTCCCCAGAAAAACCCTCACTGACATAAACGTGCCCTGGCTGGTGGTCCCTGCCTGGGAACTGGAAGACAGGGCTGACGTGCCTGGCAGGCCATGGTGGCAGTGGGCAGGGCCAGGCGCCGGTGCTAGGGGCCACTTCCACTCTCTCCCACACGCTGCTGCCTTAGTGGGCACATTCTGGGGCTGGCTCCCTGCGGGCAGGACCAAGCTGCTTCTGAGAGGCTGAACTCAACACCCAAGTCTTCCCCTCGTCTCTAACCCAAGTCTCTTTCCACCAAACCAAAGGCTCGCCCAGCCACGACTGCAGCAAGGAAGAGGTGGCCGATGTGTGCAACAGAGGCCAGGGTACGGGGGGATAATGTGCCCTTGTGCTGGCTCTCCAGGGTGATTCATGTTCCATCCCACAAAATAAGTGTCATTCTCATCCCTATTTTACAGAGGGGGAAACTGAGGCACGGGAGGTTCAACTTTCCACGAAGGGCACCTAACCCATGGTAGATGGCAAAGCTTCATGGTTCAGGCCGCCAGGGTCAAGGGACGCAGTCCTAACCATGAAGCCGTCCTACCTTGATGAACATGATGTCAGTGGGGTTCCCCGGAGCCAGCTCCCAGCCCTCCCCTGGCTGTTTTGCTGTGGTGAGAGTCGAGTCTCAGGCCATTTCTGAGCATCTTGGCTGGCCCCCAGCTGCCCTTCCCTGAGCTGGCTCCTTACGGCCCTGAGAAATAAAAAATGTCCCTTTCCTTAGCAACTTGACCCCAGGATGTAATGAAGATGAGAAAGGAGAGAAGGAGAAAGAGGAGAGAGAGAGGGAGGGAAGGAGAAGGAAGGAAGGAGACCACTACTACTCCTGCTGCCCTCCCCCCCTCACCTTGCCTAGTTCACAAGATAGGAGGAAAGAGAGAAAGAAGCAAAAGTAAGATAAATAGCCAGACAACCTTGGCACCACCACCCGGCCCTAGGAGTTAAACAAAGTAATAATAATAACATCAACCCCGGCCTAAACTACTTGTGTTATCTGTAAACTCCAGACACTGTATGAAAAAAGCATTGTAAAACTTTCTGTTCTGTTAGCTGATGCATGTAGCCCCCAGTCACGTTTCCCACACTTGCTCGACTTATCACAACCCTTTCACGTGGACCCCTTAAAGTTGTAAGCCTTTAAAAAGGCCAAGTATTTCTTTCTCAGGGAGCTCTGCTCTTAAGACATGAGTCTGCCGACGCTCCCGGCCGAATAAAAAACCTCTTCCTTCTTTAATCCCGTGTCTGAGGAGTTTTGTCTGCGGCTCTCGTCCTGCTACAGACTGTGTTGACCGCTGCAAACTCCTCAAAACATGCCCCCCCCCCCCACTCCCTCCCCGGCCCGCTGCCCTGAGCCCTAACCCAGCTGCTTTGCTTCTCATCGCTTTTCCCAGGGAATGGAAAACCCCACAGCCATGTGACACCAGCAGTTCTTCCTCCCCATCCACCGTGAGCCCTTCAGTGTGGGGACGCTGCGGCAGGGCCCCACTGAGTGGAGCCAGTAGGGCGCAGGTGGTGTGGAGGGGTGGGGGCGCTGAGCAGCTCTTGGGGGCCACCTCCAGCTAGCAGGTTGCCAAGTGCATCAGGCAGGGCTGTCCCCCTCTGAGCCTCTGCCCCCATATCTCCCCACAACTGAGGGGAGGGTCTCAAGCAGAGACAGACTGCGCTTAGATCTCCCTGGAGCCTCAGCCCACAGCCAGGGCCTGGGATGCTGGTGGGTGGCCCCACACATGCCACCTCTGCTTGCCCCCATACTCACAGGGAGCTGCCCTGGGGAGCGGCAGGGTCAGCGCTGGCCCTCGGCGGGCCGTGTGCTCCTCCCACCCTGCGCCGGTTGCTGCTTGGCTGGGTGGTCTCAGGCCGTCCTTGTCGCCCCCCCAGGATGGTTGTGGCCCATCTTGGAGCCCCCACCTTTGCATGAGTCTGGGGGTCGGTTTCTGGGACACACCACTTTGACATTCATGTGTCTGACCGCCTGACCTAAAGGCCACCTGACTGCCTGAACAGCGCGGGGACCTTCAGTTCCCGTGTTTTATCAACAGCACTGACAGAAAGCACCGTGACCCCTGCAGTTCAGGTCCCAGGCTCCTGAGACCCCTGACCTCTGTTGCATCCCTGAAATTACTCAGCGGGGGTGGGGTGATCAGCAGCAAGCGATTTTTATTTGCTTTGCCTTTTCTTACGTTCTCCCAAATGTCCATGGTGGAAACGGTCAAGTTCTGTCATCAGAAAAGCAAGAAGCAACACGAAGCGTTCTCCCTGCAGATGGCCCCGCACAGCCCAGCAGGGAGCCCCGCATCCCCCAGCCTCTCCCTGCATAGGGACTGGGGCTCCCCAGGTCTCAGGGCCCAGCCCTTCCCCACCGTGGGGGGCTACCGCTCCTACTTCAGCACTAGCTACCAGCTGTGACCGCCTGCAGGCCTGGAGGAGGGACCTGAATCCTGCCATACCCACAAGAAGGCCAGTGGGGGTGAGGTTCCCACAGGTTTACCCCCAAGTCCGGCTGTCCAAGTATCCCTTCCTCCGCAATGCCCCCAGGCTGAGTGAGGCCCCCTGCATGGAGCCTTGGAGCCCAGTCAGCTTCCTGGGACATAGCAGGAGAGAGCCCAAGCCCCTCCCACAGCCGGTCACCCCTGGATCCCACTGCTGGACTCCACCGGGCGTGGTGCCAAGCGTCTCTCACCTTCTGTCTCCACTGTCCTCCTTGGAGTCCCAGAGGTGGGGCCACCCCCTCACTCCTCAGAGGGGGCCCTGTAGCTCACGGCAGGTGGTGGCTTTCCCAGGGCCTTCCAACGAGTGGTGGCATCAGAATCCACGCTGGTCAGACACCAAGGCTGGGTCCTGACCACCTCGAAGGAGCTCCCTCACCTGGTCCCACCTCTGGCCCAGCTTTGGAAACCCAGCCCAGGGCACCTGGTCGGGCCTCAGCTGGCATTCCTACCCCCAGGGAGGGGATGAGGATCAGGAAAACCCCGGAAGAGTTTCCTGATGCCTGAAAAAAAATCGCCCGGGCAGCAGCTTTCCCCTGGGAACCTCTCAGGGCACTGGGCCTGCTCCCCTCCTGTGGGCATCACTGCTGCTTGCCCTGCACGGGGCCATCTGTGCATATGGGCACCACCAGGGCTGAGCTTCCCCAGGACAGGGGCAGGACCCGATGCTGGGCTCTGCCTGACTTGCCATCTTGGCCATTGCATCCTGTCAGTCTCCCAGGGGTTTCTTGGGTTTGAGGTGGTGCAGGGGAGCGTGAGAGGGGGTCTGCGTGGAAGATGAGTGGGGCAGCATGTCCCTGGACCCCGCCCTCCAGAATAGAAGGGTGAGCAGATGTGGCCCCAGGATCCAACACTACCCGGGGCGGTCCCTGGGCCAGCATGGGAAACAACACCGAACCGGGTTCAGAACCCCCGATGGTGACCCAGAGGGCCGTGGGGGCTGAGCTGGGGAACTCTGGCATCACTTCCTCCTCAGTTTGTGTCTCTGAGGCAGGCAAGCGAGTGCTGTCACTGTCATGGTCACTGTCACACCCAGGATTGGGTGAATAAGCTCACTTCCTGTACACCCAGTCGTTCATCCATCCGCTCACTCACACGGGCGCACAGGCAATTACTAGCATTTTCTCACCACCCTCCTGTCAGGGATTGATGAATACATCATGGGTCCTGCTCTCTCCTGAGACCATAGAAACATCCATGGCTCCCTAGTTCTTTATATCTGCTCTGTTCTTTCACTTCAGTTCTGAGAAAGCTTGTTGGTTGATTCTGTCTCCTGCATTTCAATAGCTATTTAACCTAACTAGAGCTTTGGCCTTGGTGAAATTGATTTCGAAGGAGAAGGAAATAATATTCCATTAAAGTCACTGAAAAAT
This sequence comes from Rhinopithecus roxellana, assembly GCF_007565055.1. Lineage (NCBI taxonomy): Eukaryota > Metazoa > Chordata > Mammalia > Primates > Cercopithecidae > Rhinopithecus > Rhinopithecus roxellana. The sequence goes on from NC_044550.1 coordinate 131,218,892, forward strand.
TGATCATCCAGTCTCTGTGCGATCTCAGGGGTAGAGATGCTAACGACTGTTTAGACTGAATTTCTGTCCTTGCACGACTCCAGGTTTCACATCAATTCCAGGCAAACAGCCACTGCAGGGCTGGATGCCGGGAGACCTGGCAGCAGATGAATATTCGGAGCTCTGGGATTCCTGTGTGCTCAGTCTCTCATTCCCAGAGTGTTCAGCTGGCATGCTTCTTGCCCTGTTCCTCCTTGTACAGCAAAAACCTCAATTACTGATGCCCCAAATTCAGCCCCCACTGGACCTGACCCCCAGGAAGCTCAGAGGGTGGTGGAGGGCCCCAGAGGGGCTCAGATTGGGTGGCTTTGGGGGCCTCCCCTCAGCCCCGAGGGGACCTGCTGCCAGCCCAGGAACTGGGCTTTCTTTCTACCTTCTTTCAAACTGCCATCACCTGTTTGAAAGTTGGGGTTCTTCCCCTGACCTCAAGGGGAGATGGCGAGGCCCCACCCCAAGGTGTGGTCCTGGAAGATCAGCACACACCCAGACCCTCCCCCTATCCAGAGACAAATAGGGAGGAGTGGAGTGGCCCTAGCTCTGGTGAGTTTCCAGTCCGGCCCCGCCCTCCAACGCTGACTCCAGGGTGGTGTCGGTTCCTGGGGGCATATCTGCTTGTCCCTCTATTCACGAGGTTGGGGACCAAGGGCGTGCTGCCCCACTCATCTTCCACCTAGATGCTCTCATGCTCCCCTGCACCACCTCAAACCCAAGAAACCACCAGTGTGTCCTGCAAGGAGGTCCTTCCCTTGGCTCCCAGGAATTCAGGGCACAGCTGGTCGGTTTTACATTCCACGGATGCTGGGTGCTATGGACATGCAGGGTATTTAGGGTGCCAGTGAGGGCTGGGGGGGGGCACAGGGCGGGTGCTGGTAGGGTCTGGGGGTGCAGGGCAGGGGCCGGTGGGGCTGGGGGCGCAGGACGGGGGCTGATGAGGGCTGGGGGTGCAGGGCAGGGGCCTGTGGGGGCTGGGGGTGCAGGGCGGGTGCTGGTGGAGGCTGGAGGCATGAGGGGTCTGGGAACTCTGCACCCTCTGCTCAATTTTCCTGTGAACTTAAAACTGCTCTAAAGACATTTTCAAATAAATAACTATGTATTTGTGCATATATACATATCAGGGCAGTCCCGCCCTCAGTCCACGGCCCTGCAGCACCCTGAGTTGTCACCAATGTTCCCTGTGACATTGTTCTTTTCCCATGACAGCCAACAGCTGGACGGGGTACCACAGACTTTGGTGCACAGACCACCTGCCACAGAACCTCCTGGGCCTGCCCTGAGGTGGGAGGTGGCAGGATGAGCTGGCAGGGGGGAGCTGGGGGCCTGGAGTTTCCTGGGGGCCAGGCCCTGGCCCTGGAGTAGGGGGTCCATCAGCCCCCTCACTCTTAAGGAAGCTGCTGGTTCAGGGCCACCATGGCCATGTCCGCCGGGATCTCCAGGCCAGCTCTTCTGCCCATATCGCCCAGGGCTGGAAGCTCACAAAGGCCCATCTCACCACCCCTAAGCCCCTTCTAGGTTTAACCCATTTATGCCTGAGGTTGCAATATTTTTTAATGTTTGCATTAGTAAAAAATTAGACCTTGGTGATGACCTTGAGCAGTAGGATATAAATAACTCCCACAGGCTTAGTGTTCCAATAATGGAACACTAGGCATAAATGTTATCAAGTGGCAAGTTCTCATGGCCAGTGCTGTCTCCTTCCACTTTGACTGGAGAGTCAGTGGCCGTGGAGAGTCAGACTCAGGCGGAATGGCTCTCACAGCCCCCATGGCACCCGGCCACATCATTCGAAGTGTAGCTGCTGGGCCTAGGCTGGCCTGTGACCTCTGCCTGGCCTGACAGAGACAGAGGTGGGCTCCACAGGAATCCAGGGGCCCCCTGCCCCTGTGAAGTCCAGAGGCAAGCTGGAGGTGGGGGAGGATGCTTGCTAAGCCCAGGGCCTGACTGCTGGCTCTTGGCCCTGCCGTTGAGCAGGCTTTTCTAGTCTTCTGAGATAAACACACTCAGGAGTTTGTGGGGTTTGAGCCTCCAGTATCCTCAGATTCTGAGACTAACAGCCCATGGTTCCAGGGTACCCTGGCCTCAGGTGTTCAGATTCTGTGATTCCAGAGTGCAGGCTGGGGTGGAGGAAGTCCATTCTCTTGCATTCTGACATTCAGCCACCAGCGTCTGCTTTGCTGGGATGCCCTGCTGGACTGCAGGCTCCCCAGGGGAAGGGACCAAGCCTTGCTCCCCTGGACCCCCTTCCCAGGGTCCACTTTATTTTCTGAGAGCAGTGCTTATGATTGATCTCTTGTTTTATCAAATAAGGGAAAGCCATGAGCTTCTTCAAGCAGTATTTAGCAGTAATGAGGACATGCCCTCATTTCTCGCTGAGCTACGGCTGCCAGTTTCAGACTGGGGCTTAGATAAACACTCGCCAGCAACCTGGGGCTGGGGCCAGGCCCCGACAGGAGCCCTGTGTGCACTGGGGCTCGGGGGAGCCTGGCGAGGAGGTGCATCTCCACGCCGGAGAAAAGCAGGTGTTGTTTCCAAGGAAACTTCACCTGCACTTTTCCAGACATCAACCGGCTGGGCTGTTTTTCATCATCCCCACTGCACGAGGAGGAAGCCTCTTTTCCCTGGGCTTAGAGAGGATGGAGAGGCAGAAGCAGAAAAGAGAGCTGGGAGTGCACCTGTGGGGGCCAGGCCTGTTGCTGCCACCCAAGGGAATCCTCACCCCAGGAGTGGCCATGCCCAGGCCTGCGGCAACGACTCACCGTGCTGCCCATGTGCAGGTCCAAGGCCCAGAGGCAGGCGGGGCTGCAGATGCTGCACAGGTGATGGGGTCACACCCTGTCCGGGGGAGCTCGAAAGCTCAGACCCCACCAGAGCTGGTGTCCTTACCAAAGGGCAGCACAGCCCAGGGCTGAACGTGTGGCTCCCCACTCACCCCTGAGGACTTGATCTGTGAAATGGGAGGAACTCCTCATTTCTCCAGGCAGCACGGGGAACAGTGAGATAAAAAGAATGGCCTCCGGCACTGATGCTCCCCAATTACAATGGGAGCAGCTTCATCCCCACTTATCAGCAAGGAGCTTTCAGGAGATAGCACAGCATGAGACAGAGTAGGCCCGGAAGGTGGGCTGTCTGCGTCAGTGTGGGCTCTGATGCTTCCTGGCTGTGTGTCCTCAGGCAAGTTTCTGAACCTCCCTGGGCCTCTGCTCCTTCTCAGTAAAATTGGGATGATCATAATCTCTCCCAGAGAGGGCTGGTTTGAAGGCCAGATGAGTTAATGAATGCAAACAACAGCTTCCCTAGCCTGATACACACACCACCAGGGTAAAATGCTCAGTGGACATTAGCCAAGCCCAGTGAGATGTTCGCCATCTGTGAGAGGGACAGAAGCGGTGAAATTCACAAGGAACATACCTGTGTGTACAGTGAACAGTGGGCACGCAGTAAATATGTTTAGTATGGTGGGACACCTGCTCTCCCCAGAGGACACCCGCTCTCCTGGGAAGGTGCCTCCACAGGGCTTCTGGGCAGAGATACTGCTTCAAGCCTGGAGCTGGCGGGTGGGCTCCTGCAGGGTCTGCAGTGGAGCTTGAGGGAGCATGGCTGCTGGTGGCTGCTGTCCTGGGGAAGAGGGGAGACACTGGAGCCAGGCCCCGGCAACTGACCCCTGAGACCCCACCTTCCTGCCTAGGTGATGGGAACTCCAGGTGTGGACACAGGTGTGCTCAGAATCAGCTAGAAGCTTCAGAAACAATGCCGTCCAGAGCCGGGTAGAGGCTTGTCCCAAAGATAGAGGCGGAGGTGAGCTACGGGCCACCTGCAGCCTGCCCTCCACCGCCACTTCTCTCTGAATTGCTCTGGGACCATGATTGACAAGTGTCTGCACCTCCTGAGCACCTCTCACAGCGGAGCCCCGAGCCCTGTGAGAAGAGCTTTTCCCTCCACTGACGTCTCTGCACACCCTTCCCTCGAACAATGTAGAGAAGATCGCATTTTGTAAAGTAAAATATTTGCTTTTGCTAAAAGCTTCAAAATAATCTAGTTTTTCTTTCTTTCTGGGGGAAATTTTGCAGCTCAAGCATTTCGTCTGCCTCTGGGGGATCTCTCCAAATAACGAAATGCTGTCAGGAGCCTGGAGCCGCCGGGCAGTGCTGGTCATGAGTGGCCTCTGGGGGAAACTGAGACACCGGGCCCGCGTTCCTGGTGCTCGGAGGCGCTGCCTGTGGCAGGCGAATGTGAGCCCAGGTGCCCAGAGCTGCCTCACCAAAGCCAAGCGGCTCTGAAAGAGGCCTCTCGAGTCTTGTCACTCAATATGCAGGTAAAAGTCAACCCTGTCCTCGCCTTGCAGCCTTGAGATCTGGAAACAAGCCCAAGGCTACAGGCGCTGGTCCCTGGGGAAAGTGAAGCGGCACAGGCCCAGAGTCCGGGCGGCCTGGGTTTGAAGCCCAGTGCTGCACCCACATGAGTTACTCTCGGAGCCTGTAAGGCGAAGTGGCGTGAAGGACGATGTAGCTAACTTGCCTGCCACAGAGTAGGTCCCCACACCAGGGAGGTCACACTCCTCATTCATCTTCACATTCCGAGATCTCCACTGGACAGGCAATTGGTCTGTTGAGTATGAGGCCCTGCTGGCGGGGACAGGAACCAGGGACCCAAAGAGCTGGGTGATCACAGGCAAAAGGGGGATCCCATGCAAGGAGGAAGACACGGGGGGTTCCCTGCGGGAAAGGAGCAGCCACAGAAAACATAGCCTTCTTGGCAGCAGGGACCACACACGGCCTGACTCAAGCCAGTGGAGATTTTGTAATGGGGTCTGGGGACCAGGATGGGCCCAGACACAGCAGGACCGAACAACATGCACAGGGGCTGTATCTCTGTTCAAGTCCAGGCTGGAGGCTGCTGCCAGGCATGGCTGAGGTCACCATGTCTACCCAGCTCAACAGTCTAGGGGAGAGGAAAGTGCCCAGCCCTTTGGCCCTAGAAATGTGTCCCAGGGAAGGTTCTGATGGGCTCCTTTGGGGCAGTCCCCAGGACTGAGGGGTGGGCTCAGACTGGGGGGTCACATAGGTCAGGTGCCCCCGCAGAGACCTGGGCAGACTGGACCATGGGATCAGGCACAGTCAGATGACAGCAAAAGCAGAGGTCTGTTGCCAGAAAGGAGGGAAGGGCACAAAGTGGGACAGCCCCAAGGAAGGCACCCCTGAGGTCCCATCAGCCACCCTGGAGACCAGAGACGCTCAGTCCCCGTGTGTGTGTGAAGGCGCGTGGGGTGAGGTGCGGGGGACTGTGTAGCAGGCATTGCAGTACGGAGGTTTCACCCAGTCATTTTCATAAAACTTGGCTTAAACACTTGGCCCTAATTATCACCCCCTTGATGGAAGCAAAGGCTGTGGCTTGGAAAGACGACATCACCATGGTGCTTAGTGGGGCAAACCCAGTTTTATAGACAGTATTGAGGTGGCCTTGAGCACCCTATGTGCCAGGCAGTGCCCTCGCACCCTGGAGGACACAGCTGGGCCTCTGGGCTCTGGGGGAGAAGGCTCATCCCATGGGGCAGGCGGGGCAGAGACGAGGCAGTCAGGAGACGTGGCACAGGGACGGCCGGGGATTCTGGAAGAGCGTGAGGGCCCAGCAGCAGCTGTGACCTGGGGACGAGGTTGTGACTGTGGCAGTTGGCTCTTCCCAGGGGCTGGGTGGTCTGGGAGCTCAGTCTGTTGTCCGTGAATGTGGCCCAGTGCACACTTGACCCCAGGTTCTGTGTGAGGAGGCCCCAGCAGGAGGGGACAAGACAGCCTCGGGCTCAGTCCCATGAAGCTTACGTTCTAGTGCAGGAGAGCAATGGAAGCCAGAGGAGCCAGTGGACAAATGAACAGAACCCCAAAGAGCTGTGGGTCCAACCACAGACCCAGCTCCGCCTCCCACCTCCCTCCACAGCGTCCAGGCTGGGGGTGTCCTCGGTCCTGGGACCACGCCTGGCCCTGCTAGGCCTGGCCCTGAGATGCCTTGACATTCAAAAATCAGCGAGGAATGTGTGGATGGTGATGACTGTGTAAGTATCGCTCAGGGCGGGGCCAGGCCTGCCGTGACATCTCCTCCCACAATCCCTGGGAATTTGAGCGTAACTCCAGAGCAAGCGGGTTACTTCTTTTGTTTGTTTGAGACAAGGTCTCGCTCTGACGTCCAGACTGGAGTGCAGTGGCATCATCTTGGTTCACTGCAGCCTCAAGCTCCTAGGCTCAAGCAATCCTCCTGCCTCAGCCTCCTGAATAGCTAGGACCACAGGCATGGTCCAGGGTTTCGCCATGTTACCCAGGCTGGTCTTGAACTCCTGGGCTCAAAAGATCCACCCGCCTCCGCCTCTCAAAGTGCTGAGATTCCAGGCGTGAGCCACTGGCCGCAGCCAAATGGGTTCTTTACTCATTCTCCACTCTGTTCCAGATCATATCACATTTCAATCTTGTCCCAGGTCTCCTGTATCATTTTCTTGTTTTCATGGAGATTTAATGACCCATGTTTTTAGATGTGTGCCTTTAGTTAATCATCATTTTCTCCCTCAAAATGGTTGTTTCTCCATCATAACATCCAGAAGCCTCCCTGCATCCGCAACTGGCTGTTGCAGTGTGGATCGGTTGCCCCCAGGCCTGCTCCTCTATTCCTGACCTTCCTTTCCTTCCACACAGAGCTAGATCTACGGACTCATAGTGCCTGCATCATCCTGTCTTGGTTTTGCCCCCTGCTCCTGCTGGAGCACATCCTCAAGTAACTTCCTAGCAACAGGGGTATGAAAAACAAATGCCTGTGCTCTGGCATTTGTGAAAACGTTTTTATTCTGTCCTCTCACTTGATAAACAGTTTGGCTGGGTATAGAATGCCAGGGTGAACACTACTTGCCTCAAAACTGAGAAAGCGTCTTCTCCCCAGACTCCAGTGTTGCCAGTGAGATCTGGAAAGTCAATTTGCTGGGTGTGGCGGCCCGTGCCTGTAGTCCCAGCTACTCTGGAGGCTGAGGCAGGAAGATGGCTTGAACCTGGGAGGCAGAGGTTGCAGTGAAGTGAGATCGAGCTACTGCACTCCAGCCTGGTGACAGAGCAAGACTCTGTCTCAAAAAAAAAAGTCCTTCTGATTCTGCTCCCTTTGTGGTTCACCTGTTTTCTTTTCCTGGAAATTTGGAAGCCATCCTTGGAGACTGGAAATTCAGCAACGATGCCTCTGGCTATGGGTTATTTTCTGCCCACCATCCAGGGAAGGCCGCAGGCGCTGGAAGAAATTGTAACATCAGTGCTGTACCGTCTGTTCTATGAATTCCCTGGTCATCGTCCCCCTCTGTTTCCTGTGTTTCTTACTGGGACTCTGTCCGATATTAGGTCCTTTACTTTTGTTTTAATCTAAATTTTGGTTACGGTCTCGACTTTATTTTCCCTATTCTCTGCTGAAGTTTGTATTTTGGCAATTGTATTTCACCCTCCCAGTGTTCTTTCCTGTTCTCTCATTGTTTCTATTTGTGTCTTCCTATGATTGTGATATTTTCATGAGTCCTCCAAGCACTTTCATTAGAAGTTCTTGTTTTTAAGCTTAGTGTGCTTGGACTTGTTTCAAGAGCCCCTGCTTCCCCCGAGGTCCGTGCTGCCCTTTCAGGCGGTTGGAGGGAGCGCTGGGCAGGGGCAGGTGTGAGCGTCCTCTGCTCTTATCTGAGATGCTCTGTTTTCCCCTGGGGCAGGACGAGGTGTCCCCTGGAAGCTCAGCTTTGGGGGAATGGCAAAGTGGCCAGCTCTCCCGCTTGGTGTCCCAGGAACTGGAAGGAGAAAGGCTTTCGGGTGGCCTGCCGGTGTCCACAGGCAGTTCATTTGAGTTGTCTGGAGAATAATCCAATTTACTTCCTGGGGTATAAGCTTCCTGTCCTCACTCTAAGTAAGGAATTGGGGGTGAGGGGCTGTTGTCCCCTCCAGTCCTCCCTCATACCTGCCTTTGGCCGTCCCTTGGCTCTGAGTCTGCAGCCCAGCCCGCCTCACTCTTGTGGCCATTTGTGGAGATGCCAGGCTGTGGGTTTCTCTTCTGTTCACCGAGCGCCCACTCCCATTCTTTCCCATGGTCCAGAAACTGGCTGACATCTCTCACGACTTGGCAGCCTATGTCCCTCCCAAGCTCCTTCCTGGCATGAACCAGTTCTCACTTGTGCTTCTGTGGAGTCTCAGGAGGGGTGGGAGATGGGCACAGAGCCTGGTAAGTCCACTGTGGTTGGAATAAACCAGGAAGGGGTATGATGAGACAGGTATTTTAGGGGGGCCCTCGGAGGCCACTTGGAGGATGGGCTGGATAGGGGAGGCACTTGCAGTAAGGAGGTCACCACCGGCCCCAGGGCAGTGAGGTCGCCACCGGCCCCAGGGCACCGGCCCCAGGGCAGTGACTGTGGCTTGAGAGGGCTGTCCCATGTGACAGAGTGGAGGGGTGGACTGTGGCTTATTCATCTCCACTGAGGCAAGGCTGGGCCTAGGACAGGTTGTGAGGACAGTGAGCAGAAAGGAGACAGGAAGGTGGGGCATTTCTGGTGGGGTGGGGGTGGCACTCCTGCAGACCCCCAGTGGCTGCTGCAGCAGAGAGTGGAGGAGGTGAGGCGCGCTGCTCCCTCGCCACCCACGGAGGGGTAGGCCCTGCTCATCCCTGGCTTTGCCTGTCCGCTGATCTGATTCACTGTTGCTTACCCTGGAGAGACGGCTGCCCCAGGTTTAAACTGAACAGCTTCCCGGGGCCAGCCTACAGGCGGCCCCCACAGGGCTGGAGACACCATGAGATGATAAGATGCGACCTCTGTGTTTGCCAAGGAGAGCTCCGGATGGGGTCGGAGAGGGACCTGGCTGAGTTGCTTGGCCCGGAAGTCAGGTCTTCCCTGGGGTAGGCTCAGGGAGCTCTGCCTGGCCTTGACCCCCTGCAAAGAGGGTGGGCGAGGCAGCGTGGGGCTTTAGTTCTGCCCCGTGCAGTGGGCAAATTGGGCCCATGCTGATGTGTGTGGGGTTATGGGGGAATTGTATTCCCCAAAATTCATGTTGAAGTCTCAACCCCAGGACCTGAGTGTGCCCTTGTTTGGAAATAAGGTCGTTGGAGACGTCATGAGTTACTGGAATAGGGAAGCCTGTAATTCAGTCTGGCTGGTATCCTTACAAAGGGGGAGATTTGGACGCAGGCACGGAGGGAGAGTCCCATGGGAGGAAGAAGGCAGGGGTTGGGGTGGCGCTTCCTCAAGCCAAGGAATGGCAGCGGCTGCTGGCGCCACCAGGAGCTGGGGAGAGGATGGGACCGTTCTCCCTCGCAGCCTCAGGGGGAGCCAGCCCTGCCCACACCCTGACCCGGACTCCTGGCCTCCAGGGCTGGGAGAGGAGACTTTTCTGTTTCTGTTGTTTAGGCCCCTGTCTGTGGCACTCTCTACGGGAGTCCTGGGGATCTCATACATTCGGGGTGCGGGGAGGAGGCTCGGCTGCACGGGGCTCCCTCTCTCCACCCGGTCCCATCAGCAGCTGCGGTTCTGGATCCTGCACAGCCTCATGCTCTCACCCTGGAGGCCTGATGCCGAGGGTCAGAGGGACGAGGCCAGTCCTGACCTGGCCTGTGGCAGGCACAGCTGTCCTGGGACTGGGATGTGAGGTCCCGGGGACATAAGGCAAGGACGTGGCCTACAGCTGGCGGAGGCCCCTGCACAGGCTGCGTGGATGCTCAGCGCAGAGCTGAGATGCCCTGGTCTGGTACACAAGGCCTCAGTGCCATCCCGCCAGGCTGAGGTGCATGGGCAGCTCTCACCATGTTCCCTCTGAAACTACAGTCACAGACCAACTGTGGTGGCCCAGCTGCCTGGCCTCCTCCAGGGAGTCTTTGGGACTCCCTGGGTGGGGTGAGGCACCCCTGCAGCTCCCATGAACCTCTGTGACCCTCTAGTCACTGCCAGCTTGTCAGTTTCCTGTCAGCTGAGGATTCCCCTCTGGGATCCCCCTGGACCCCAGACCTGGGCACAGGTGGGCTCCCTCAAGCTTCTGCCAAGAGACCTCCCTCCCTCAGCCTGGTCCTTGGGCCCTCCAGGACCTGGGGGAGTGGCCAGCCCCCCATAGGGTGAGGAGGAGAACACAGCTATCTGGGTGAATGTGATAGCGGTCTGCCAACAAGCCCACCCTGCCCACAGCACCCCTGCCCTGCTTGCTGGAAAAAGGTGTGGCTGGGCGTGGGAGCAACCTCCACCTCCAGAAACCCAAGCACAGCCAGACTGCGAAGGGCCGCACAGTCCAGGGCCCTCTCCCTGAGAATCAGAGGTCACACAAGCCACAGCTGTAAACGCTCATCAAAGAGCACGATACCGCATTCTGCCACTAGTGACAGGAGAGAGGCCAGTTCCACTGTTGATTAACCATGCTGGTCGTAACTTCATGACCTGTCACTTAAGATTTTTGTCCCTCAAAATGATCAATGTGCCACCACCATGTGGGATGCCAGCATCGTCTGCAGCACCCCATGCAATGGAGGAAGAGCTGGGTTTGGGCATCAGGAGGTCCGAGTCTCTGCCATCGTACCTGTGTCCGGGGTGGTCACCCTCCCCCCAGGGCCATGTCACCTCACTCAGGAAATTGAGGTGATCAATGACTTGAGCAGAAGCTGGTTTTAGAGCACAGTCCTTTGCAGGGTCCTGAGGGATGAAGCAGGGGAGGAGGGAACAGCTCCTGCTCTGTGGCTGGAGGTCCCAGGAGCACCACACACCTGGGCTCCCAGCCACTTGGAGGACGGGCTGGAGTGGGAGGCACCTGGGGTGAGGAGGGCAGGTGGGGGGTGGCAGGCCGCTAATGGCCCCAGGGCAATCAGGGTAAAGCTGACCGTGGCTTAACACGTGCTGTCCCACGTGATAGTGTGGAGGGGTGGACTGTGGCTTATTCATTGGAGGCTTTGAGGAACAACCAGCACACCCCTGATATGAGGCCCGTGGGTCTCCCTCCGCCAATATGTCGCAGAGATCTACCTGCCCTGCTGGCGAAGAGAGTTCACTCCAGCCCACCTTGGGACTTGGCAAAAGGCCGGAGTCAATGCCCAGATTCAGCCGTGTGGCATCTCGATCCCACCCACTTGAGAGCCCTCTCACCCCAGCAGGTCTGCTGCCATCAAGGGCTTACCCTGTGGGCTGCCCACGCTGCTGTAACCAGTGGCCACATGCTCCATGGTGTTGAGCAGCACCTTTCTTCTCCCACAGCTGCATAGGTCACGAGTCCTACGGGCTCAGCCAGTCCCTCTGCTCCAGGTTTAACCAGGCCAGAATCAAGATGCCAGGGCCTGGCTGTGCTTTAGAGGCTCTTGGGGAGAACCTGCTTCTGGGCTGGTGCAGGGTGTGGCAGAATCCCGACGCTTGAGTTTGAATGGTGAATTTTACGCTCTAGTATGGCTGGGCCATGGTACTCGGATATTTATTTGGTCAAATGCTATTCTAAATGTTGCTGTGAAGGTCATATTTTTCTTTAAAAATTAAGATTTAAATCACTGGACTCTGAGTAAAGCAGATGGCCGTCTGCTTCACCTGATCGGACGTGGGTGGGCTTCATCTGATCAGGTGAAGACTTTTCAGAGAAAAGGCCACACTCCCTATGGAGGAAGAGGGTTCCAGCAGCAGAGGGCCTTGGGCTAGAGCTTCAGCATCAACTCTTCCCAGCCTGCCAGCCTGCCCTGCGGATTTTGGACTTGCCAGCCCCTGCAACCACACACACACACACACACACACACACACACACACACACACACACACACACGAGACCTCTGGGTTCGGTTTCTGAGGAATCCTGAGTGATACACCATCCTAGGACTGAGGTCCCTGTCCCTTGCTGATGGCCAGTGGGGGCTGTCCCTAGCCCTGCAAGGCCCCCTGAATCCCCTGTCACACTGCCCTTCCATCTTCCAACCAGCAGTGGCAGGTGGAATTCTTCCCACTCTTTGGATCTCTCTGACTTCTCCTCCTACACTGCCCTGACTCCAGCTTGACAGAGTTCCCTGTTTCTAATGCCTTCTGTGCTTAGACCAGGCCCTCCCAGATAATCCAGGACAATCTCCCTGTCTTAACACCTCTGATTAGTAACTGTAATTACATCTACAAAATCCTTCTTGCAAAATTACATTATATGCAATGTGACATTCACAGGTACTAAGGTATGGATAAATTTGGGGGGCCCAATCTAGCTGCCACATTTGCCCTTGGAGAGCTTTATCTCCTTCCTCCCCCTTCACACCCCCAGAGCTGTCAACTCCTCCAGTGCATCTAAACCTGCTCTGGGGCCCCTCATCCCACCAAGATGTCAATAGCAGAAAATGAGGTCCTGGTGGGACTACCTTCTATCAGACATCAAAGGCAGGCTTGGAGGGACTCAGTCTCTGTGGTGAGACCTCAGGCAGGAAACGCTGGGTCACGGAGCCCTGTGTGGATGTGCTCCACACCAGGCTGTGGCATAGGATGCTGCCAGTCCCCACTGGTGAGGACTCTGCACTATCATGTTTGGCAGATGACCAGCCATGCAGGCCCGGTAGTCACCATATTCATTTATTTTCCCCCTTCAGTCACCCCATGTCAGTTAGCTACTGCTGTGTAACAAACAACTCCAATTTAGCAGTTTACAACAACCATTTGTTTAGCTCATTCAAGAGATAAGGGCTGAGGCATTTTTGTGATCCACTGTGCTCCTCAAGTCCTAGACCCACCCAGCCCAGTAGCCAAGGAGGCAGAGCCTTACAAGTTGCAGAGTCTTACAAGTTGCGGCAGTGATAGAATTAGTCTTCAGTTGCCTGGTGTTTGAGGCCATCGAAGCCTGGCTCCACTCTACTGCCACCTTCCCCCATCCAACTCTTCATCAAGGTGACATCTCATGGCTATGCCAGACCACTTGCAAGCTACTCCCTGCAGCACTGCTCTGGCCACAAGCAAAAGCCTTGTGCCCCTTCTGCTGGCCAGCCCATCCTGCAAGGCAGACTGGACCCTTCCTTGGGTGACCATGGGCAAATCAATCAGCCTCTCTGAGGCTTGGTTTTGTCAAAATCAAGGTGCTGATATGATGTGCCTCCCAGGACCATGTGCAGATAAGTGATGGGAGGGTGACCATGTGCAGTGCACAGCCTGCCCCAAAGGCACAGCCTCCTTCTGGCAGATTCTAGGGGCTGCTCCTCTGGTCAGCTTGCCCTGGGCCTGCAGAATCTTGACTTGAGCCCCCAGGGGCGGGGTGCAGGTGGGCTGCAGGTGGTGGGCCTGCCCCTGCAGCATTGGAGGCGCTCTTGAACCAAGAACAGTGTGATGCTCAGGTCACCTCTTGTTTGGGGCCGGAAACAGGTCCTGCTGTGGCCTGAGCTGTGGTGTGGGGACTCTCTCTGAGGGGTGCCCCCTCTCGTGTTTGAGCTCCCCATCATCACCCCGGCTCGGAGGGCGCAAAACTCCTCTGGAAGCCTGTGCAGGTCAGGGGACCCTGGTTGCAAGTGACAGAAACAAAACCAAACTGGCTGAAACAAAAAAACGACTTTATTGGCTTATGTGACGGAAAAGCCTGGAGGTTAATCCCAGGCTCTGGGCATGGTGCAATCCAGGAGCCGAACCCTGTTCTCGGGGCGCAGTCTCCTCTTCTTGCAGCTCTGCTTTAGTCTGAGGGATGCTTGTGTTTCCCGGTGGTAAGAACAGCCTAGGTCCTGCCCTCTAGGGTGAGGAGAAATGCCTTCTTTTCGGGAGTTCTGGATAAAACCCCACACGGAAGCTCCCTGAATTGCCTGGGGCCGTGAACCAACCCTAGACCCCCTCTGACCTAGGGGATGGTCTGCTGTGAGTGCCGCTCCTGACCCGGCTTCCTTAAGAGCTGGGAGGGATCTCTTCCTTGCAAGGCCAGGGACAGTGAGTGAGAAAAGGGTGGGCTCCCAAGGGGCTGTCTCCAAAAAGGGGAGGGTGCCAGGCGTGTGCCTGGGGCAGAATCCAGGCAGGAGTAGAGGGCGCACACCAGCAGAGTGAGCCCAGAAGGTTTAAAGACGGGGCTGTCTACGGTGTGGGTAGAGTCAGGTGAACTAGGAAAGGACAGGGCAGAACCTGGGGAAGGCAGCCGGGGAGCCAGGGCTGACTCATGCCTGGGGACAGGAGGGACGCAGGCAGACCCCAGAGGAGGGCCCGGGCTGCCCAGCAGCCTGTGGCAGGGAGACGCAGGCGCTCCTGCCCGGGCCCGGGGGAATGGGTCTGGGGACAAAACCCCGATCTCTCTTGCCCCACCCCGTTATATTCTGTGAGCTTCCTCTTAGCCACACACGATGAGTAGCTGGTGACCCTTGACACGGTCATAAGGGACAAGGGTATGGCTGGATGGGGGTGTCTGGGGGGAACACCGAGAACAACCAGCACATAGCCAAACCTGTGCTCTCTAACCCTTCAAGAGAAGCTTCACAAGAAGTGCTCACAACCTGTACGAAGGCAATCATAAAACACTCCCGAAGACACAAAGAAGACCCGAAATAGAACAGTTAGGATGTTCCAGCATCACCGAGATGTCAGCTCTCCCTAATTTAGGGTATAAATTTAAAACGATCCCGATAACAACCCCATGAGCTTCTCTTTCAAAAAAAGCTAGAACTGATACTAACATTCACATGGAAAAATAAACAAGCCTTGCCAGGGAAAAGCTGAAAAGAAAGTGCCGTGGGGCGGGGTGAACGGGGCCAGTCCTACCAGATGCTAAAACACGCAGTGGGGCCTCTTTAATGAGAACAGTGCCTAATGACACAAAAATACACAGGGCCGTGGGAGAGCAGGGACAGAGACAGGCCCCCCGCTGAGGCCGTGTGCGAGGAGGAGGCGCTCCAATCACTAGAATGGTCTTGGTATTTCACATAAAATGTTACTGGGACAAGTGGAAAACCGTTTGGAAAAAAGGTAAAATGAGCTCCATTTCTCACACCATGCCCAAGAATAAACTCCAAGTAGATGGGAGATCTAAACGCAGAAACTTAAATATAAAAATGCTGGAAGCAAACATTTATGAATTCCTCTATAAGAACAATGAAGAAGGGCTTTTTTGACTAAAAATCCAGGTGTAATCCAAGAAAATATTCATACAATTGCCAATGAAAGCAGCTTCTACAAGGAAAAAAATAAGCAAAGCGAAACGACAAATGAACCAGAAGAAAATATTTGGAACTCACTTCATAGAGAAAAGGCTCGTGTCTCCACTACACAAGGAACTTTTCAAAGTGAAGAAGCACAAATGCAAAGTGTTAAGAGTTGCTCTGCTGTCATCCCACAAGCCCGAGTGTCTTCCTTCCCCACAGCGTCACCGGCAAGGTGTGTCTTCAGACGTTTGAATTCTGCCAGTGTGATGGCAGAGAAGTGTTTCCTTGGTGTGGCTTCAATGTGCATTTCTCTTCTATGAGGAAGTTGAACACCTTTTCATGCATCTAAGGGCCATTTTGCTGTTGTTGTTGTTTTTAAACAGAGTCTTACTCTGTTGCCCAGGCTGGAGTGCAGTGGTGCAATCTTGGCTCACTGCAAGCTCCGCCTCCCGGGTTCACGCCATTCTCTGGGCGTGACTACAGGTGCCTGCCACCATGCCTGGCTAATTTTTTTTTTTTTGTATTTTTTGTATTTTTAGTAGAGACGGGGTTTCACCATGTTAGCCAGGATGGTCTCGACCTCCTGACCTCATGATCTGCCCGCCTCGGCCTCCCAAAGTGCTGGGATTACAGGTGTGAGCCACTGCGCCCGGCCTAAGGGCCATTTTTACATCCCTGCTTGGGAACTGTGTGTTCATGCAGTTTGCTGATTTTTTTCTATAAGATTTCTAGAAGATATTGATAAGTAAAAGAAAGCACCATGCCAAACAACACAGTAGTACGCTGCCTGTTGCACAGAGTGTAGTACGACTGCCTGTCTTTACAAGAAGCAGCACAGGAAGAATAAACAAGAAAACAATTAGATTAGCTTCCTGCAGGGAGTGGGGCAGGGGCAGGGGAGGGATTCTTCAGGGAGCCCACCCAGCACACCTTTTGTGCACGTCTGACTTTTAGAAGCGTGTTCGTGTTCTACATATTAAATCAGGAAGCATGAGAAAGGGAAAAATAAAATGGACAGAAAACGGGAAAAATGGGCAAATGACATCTCAAATGAAGAACATAACCACAGTGAAAACCAAAAAGAAATGAAGAACTAATCCAAGAAGCTGTGAACACAGTGTCTGTCCTGCAGCCTCTGCCTCAGGCAAGGTCAGAAGGTAAGCGGGGAGTGCGAGCCAGCCCAGGGCAGCTTCCCGGGTGCACGGGTTTTACTCTTGTAGTGGAATGAACATGGCCACGCTAAAGGCATCACAGACGCTGGCACAGCCGTGCACACCAGGGCACACATCCACGTCGCTGGAAGAAGAGACAGAGCATCAGGAATGTGGAGGGCCAGGAAGAACCCCTCAGGCAGGGACTGCACTTCAGTGTGAGTCATGATTTCAGAAACACGCATGCGTGCGTGAGCATGTGCAGACGTGTGTCCTTGTGTGCCTGTCTTTATGATGTCTGTGTGTGTGTCTCTGGGTGGTGTGCCTGTGTGTATCTCTTAGGTCTGTCTGCTGAAAGGCCTAAAACCTTTGTATCTTTGACACTGGCACCCAGACCTTGGTTGCTAATATATTACCCATTAAATTACCAGGGCTCCTCAGAGAAGTGGCTGATTTTAGGGCTGGTGCAAGAAAAGTACAAAAATAGCCTGGAACATCTTGTTACGCCAGAAAGTAACGAGGCACACACACACAAACAAAGGTGGCATGTCACAGACTCCAGAGCCAGCACAGAGGGGTGCCTTCTGACCAAATTTGGAACCATTTGAGCACCAAAATATGGAAGTACAGCAATGAATCACAAATCCTTGAAAAAAAAAAAAATGAGGATCCACAAGAACATACTATAGTAGATGATGGGTGATTGATGGCCAGAGAGATAGATGATTGATAGGCAGATGATTTGTAGATGATGCGTACAAGATAGGTAGGTATGCCATAGGTAGAAAGACAGATGATAGATAGGTATGTGACAGGTGGGCAGATAGGTAGGTAGACGGATTACACAGATAGATGATTGGTAGACGAGAGACTGAGAAATAGATGGATGGATAGATACGGTAGGTGACTGATGGATGATAGGTGAGAAGGGAGGCTATTGTTTCAGAAGGCCAGCTGCTAACTGGTGAATGTGGGGGAAATGCCGGGTTCAAAAGCTGACATTCTGGCCGGCGTCATTCATGGACACTCAGTCAGGGGAAGCTCTGGCGAGGAGCAGACCGTGTCCACGGTGGGAAAGCGTCCCCACCCCCGCAACTCCCGAGAGTGCCCCTGAGCTGGGAGGAAACACTGAGCGGATGTCCAGCAGATCACTCCACAGCTCCTCCATCAACGCATCTGAAACAACACGCACAGCAAGAGGCGGATGGACATCCTGTGCCCCAGAAAGACACACACTCTTGTGGCGCTGAAGCCGAAGATGTGCACCCTCCATCCAGTCCCAGGCACTGCCAGACAACCCCAAACCTGGACCTATCTATTAAAAAAAAAAGCCCTGTGTTCTTCCAAAATGTCAGCAGTGTACATGACCAAAACCATGGAAATGCTCCAGATGGAAGAGAACCACAGAGACGAGACACATCAATGCAATACCTGACCCCACAGTGGCCCTATGCTGGAAGATAAGTGCTGCGAAGGACATTCTGGGGTCAGCTGGCAAGACGGGAACACGGCTGTGAGAGGGGACTGTGTTCGGATGTGGCTGTGATGGCAAGCTCGCCACGATGCGGAAAGAGCTGTCTGTCTCTAGCGTCTCTTTAAGGGCAAGGAGGTGTGATACATGCTTGCAACTTAATACCGAATGGTTCAGAAAAGTCACCCGCAGCACACTGGCAAGCAAGCCAATGAGAAAATAAACAAGGCAGGCCGGGCATAGTCATTGAGCCCAGGTGAAAGGTCTTGGTGTTCTTGTACTATTTTTATTTTTGTGGTTTTTCTGTTGTTTGAAATTATGTCCAAACAAAATGCTGAACAAACAACAACAATGAAAGCCTTGCTCTCCACCAAAGTGTCTCAGTGAGGCACACAGACATCGTATGCAAGCAAATCGCTGCTGTTTGCAAAAATCTTGCAAAACAGCCAACTCATGCCCCCTACCTAGTTACCCCTCCAGGAACCCTTGAGATAAATGGTTCAAGAACACCCCACCATCATCATAATAAAGCTTGTACAGTAATAACAGTAATAATCTGCTATAATAACAAACCCCTCTGTGTGCACTGCACTTAACAGTTTATAAAGCATTTAGCAGACTCCATTACATCTTCATGGCAGTCAAGTGAAATGTATGCTCTATAAATTATGCCTTAATAAAGTTGTCAAGTTTTTAAAGGGAATCTTGATACCTATTTTGCCAGGCTGTGGTGAGGATGAAGTGAGATCAGAAAATGACAAAGTTTTGAGAATTCTGAAGCAGCTTCTCAAACGGTGGTCTCTCGGCCCACCTGGATGGCAGTCCCCCAGGGAGCTTGTTGCCGTGCAGATTCCTGGAGGCTGTCCCCAAAGCTCTGGAGAGCCTGGGACCCTCCCTTGTAGCTCCCCCGGGGAAGCCAGCCCAGAGTGCAGCTGCAGAAAGGGCAGGCAGAGGCAGGAGCCCGGCCCTGGTGCCTGGTGCCCTGGGTGGCTGGGTCCAGAGCTCAGAGCACTGCCCAGGGAGCATGGACCCTCAAACTGAGCACCGCCCTGGATGAGGGGAGCTGCCCATACTGACCCTTCGCAGACTTTCTCCAGTAGGTGAGCGGAGTGGGCAGGCTGTGGCCCCTCATATCCCCTGGATGCCCGCCTGGTGGAGCCTGGCTGCAGGCCATTTCTAACAAGTGCTCCAGGGCCCTGGCATTCCGGGCCGTGCTGGGCAGGGTGGCTGTGCTATCAGCGAGCCCTCAGAAGCTGGCTCAGAGGGAGTGCATTTGAGCCAGCACCCAGTTGCCACCTGAGATGCAGAAGGCCTTCCTTTTTCAAAATTAAAAACAATTTAATTGTGGTAAAATACACAGAACATAACATTTACCATCTAAACCAGTTCAGGAGTTTTCAGTACATCCACACTGTGTCCCGCAGCCACCACCACCAAACCTCTCCAGGACGTTTTCAGTAAAACAGAAGCTGTCCCATTAAACAACTCTCAGGCCTCCCTGGCACCCAGCCTTCTATTCTCTGTCTCTACGAATTTGACTGCTCTAGGAATCCCATGTAAGTGGAATTGGATAGTGTTTGTCCTTCTGTGACAGGCTGATTTCACTGAGCATGCTGTCCTCAAGGGTCATCCATGTTGCAGTCTATGTCAGAATGTCCTTCCTCTTCGAGGCTGAATAATATTCTGCAGTATGGATGGACCTCACTGTGTTTATCCATCACCTGATGATGGACATCTGGGTGGCTTCTGCCTTTCAGCGATTGCAAATAATGCTGCTATCAACATGTGTATAAAGAACATCTCCTCAAGACTTTGATTTCAATTCTTTGGTTACATACCTAGAAGCAGGAGAGTGGACCGTGTGGTCATTCCACGGCTAATTTTTTGTGGATGCCCCACACTGCTTTCCACAGTGGCTGCAGCATCTGACATTCACAACTGCCCAGGGCTCCAACTTCCCCATGTCCTGGCCAACACCTGTCACTTTCTGTTCCTTTGTTCTAGTCGCCATCCTAGTGGGTGTGAGATAGGATTTCATTTTGCACTGAAAGGACATCAGTGACTTGCCGTAGAATTTCATGAAATCCTCCGTGGTCACCAGGTTGCACTGCTAAAACCTGGAAGAAGCCGGACACTCGGAACTTTCGACTGTATGGCTATGCTATCTCCCCTGCGGCCACTGAGCTCTGCCCTTGCAGTGGGAAAGCAACCAGGGACAGCACTGTTCCTGAACAAACGTGTGCAGCTGCTTTCCAATAAAACTTTATTTACAAAACTAAGTGGCGGGCCCAGCAGTTCTAGCGGCTTGTGGGTGGGAGATGCACCAGGACCAGGCAGAGGACCCAGAGGGTCTGACCCCCAAAGGCTGTGGCCCTGCGTGCGTGCAGGAGGCAGGGAGATGCAAACAACAGACACAGGCTGTGCATTGCTGCCAGCTCCAGTAGCAGGGACAGAACGGAAAAACCAGTATCTGCAAAGCCATCCGTGTCTCATAAGAAAGGTGGCCCCTGGCCTTGCCTTTCTGGAGCAACAAATGCAGATGTGGGTGCACACCCACACATGCCCCTACATGCAGGGCATACGAATGAGTCCCCAAGGCTTCCAGAAGCACCAGCTGGCAGTGCAGACTCAGACCAGGGCAATGAGAGGCTGCCCCCACTCCCCCACCACCGTGTGCCACTGGGAAGAGCTTCCAGGGATGTTTCCAGGCTCCTGGGTGCCCTGGGCTCTCCTTGTTCTTTCCAACTGGAGCTGGCACTGGCTGAACTCCTACTGTGTGCCAGGCCCTGGGCCAGGCAGGACACACAGGCCCCTCCAGTTCCACCAGCAACCTGAGCAGGCGTTAGGTTGGGCCCAGCCCAGATGGCCCATGAGGGCACGGGGAGTTCAAATCAGCTGCTCGAGGACCCACGACCATCAAGCAGGGGAACCAAGACACAGAGTGTCAGCTGCCAGCCCAGGGACCCCAGAGGTGGAAGGGCCATTTGCTGTGTCTCCTGGGCAGACCCTCTGGGCCTCATGTCCTGCTTGGCTCTTCCAAGCCTTCTCTTCCACACCACGGGACAGCAGTGACTGTCTCAAGGGGTCACTGCAGAGATTAATCAGATCATGTAGGTGAAGTTCCCGATCGTGGTGGACCCTCTAAAAGGTGGCTCTTGCTCCTGGGAGCCCCCACCATCCAGTCACAGCTGGAGCCAAGTCTGCCTAGCACCCCAGCCCTGCTAATTGAATAAATATTCATTCGTGTTGAATACTCGAGTACCATGGTTTCCATGGCTACCCATTCCTAATGGCTTAATGAGACAAGGGCCCAGATTTTCCAAAACCCACATGAATGCTGGTCCCGATGGGAAGTGCCCCCATCCCACGGGGCGGGCCCTGTTCAGCTCCCTCTGGAAACATCAGAGACAGAGTGGGCTGTGGTCCAGGAGTGAGGATTCAGCAAACAGCTCTCAGCCGTCACCGTGTGTGGATGGGCAAGGTCTGTGAAACCCCAGCCCAAGGCCAGCAGAGTCAGAGGGCCTGTGCCCTGCATCGCCCTGCACACCGCACTCCCTCCCTTCCACCTGTTGGTTGGTTTCACTACATGCCAAGAGTGTCACCTGTAGCAAACATGAGTCCAGAGCCCTGGTCCTTGCTGCCATGGCCCTGAGCCCTGCAGAGCCATGTCGTGTGTGTGTGTGTGACACCTGCCCCGCCCTGCCCACTGGGCACTGTTGAAAGGGGTCAGGGCCATGCACTGTCTAGCCCTGTCCTGCCTTTCTATTTTACCCGTCCTTTCCCCTCTTCCTCACTGGTCTCTGACTTTCTGTCCCTCTCCCAGCTGACACCAGAATGTGCCCCATGGACCTGATGCTCAGGGACTGTCCAGGGGGCCCAGCAATGATGGCCAGGGTCAGGGGCTGCAGGAAAGGTGGGCCCTGGCCGCCACCTTCGTCACCAGCAAGAGTAGATCTCAGGGGGCCACAGCCGGTGGGACATGCCTACGTGTCTGCCCCCCTCTGGTGAAGAAGCAGTCACAGGACCACACCCTCAGCTTCCAAACCTCCTGAGTCCCACCTGAGTGCTCCTGGTTGGCAGAATCCAGCAAGAAGCGATGTCGCCCGGGGCCCATGGTCCATTTGACCACGGCCCAGGGCGGCCCTGCACCTGCACACATAAGGCCTCGGGCAGCCACTCTGGACACGGAGGTGGAAGCAGGAGGGTCCTGCCACACATGTTTGTTCAGAAACGATCCTGTCCCTTTGCAGCTTTCTCAGGAACTCCAACAGCTTGTGGGATGCCTGGCCAGGGAGCACAGCATAGCCGTGGGCAGGCCTGCAGGCAGCCAGCTGCTAGGGCAGTCACCAAGGCGGAACGGTCAATGGAAATGCTCCACTAAGTCGGGCACAGATGTGGGGAGATAGCACCCGCGACCTTGGCCTCCCCACAGGCGGCCCAGAGTGCTGGCCTTCCTCATGCACACTCCACTCTTTATACTTCAACAGCATGGGGTTCCCGTCCTGGGAGCAGGATGGTTACTTGGGAAGAGTCCTCCACCAGAGAGTGCTCCCTGGCAGGACTGATAATGAAACTGAAGCAACGACTGAATGCCACCACACCAGCGTGAACTGGGGTTGGGTGGCTGGGGCTTCCCTCCTTTCCGGGGACTGGCCCCGCTTGAACCTGCAGAGCATGCCTGCTGAGGACCAGAGCTGGACGGCAGGCTGGCTCAGTTCCCAAAGTAAGGGTGTGCAGCAGGAACGCAGCCAGGTGCCTGGTGTCTCCAAGAACCCTTCGAGGGGCCTGCACCACTCTCCACTCGGGGTGGATTCTGTGGGGTCCCGGGAGAAGGTGGTGGGTTGTGTGGAGCAAGGGAGAAGCAATCCCATAGGGAAGTCAGCAATGGTGAGGGCCGGCACCACGCCGGGGCCTGGGGGAAGCCAGCAGTGCTAGAGGCCTCCCAAGAGGGTGGCAGCCCTGCCTGAGCCCGGCCTGGCAGGGAGGGCGCCAGGGAGGCCGCACCCCACCTCTGCCCCACACCTCAAATCTCAGCCAGGGGAACAGCTGGGAAAAGGAGGCCCAGGTAGAGACCAGGAGCAAGCCGAGCCAAGCTACCCTGTCCCTGTCCCCTCCCACCAGGCCGGTCACCTCATGTCCCAGCCCAGGGCTCCTCCACCACTGTCCCCTGGAATGCCGAGGCTCAGCACACCCTGCAGTTTGACCTGGGGGACTCCTGCAGGTCGCCTTTGGCTGAATCTGCCAGCCAAGACGGGAGGGGGTTGGCCTGGCCACCCCCAGCCCAGAACCTGCCCGAGAGCCAGCAGGACTGAGGATGCTCACTCTCCCCACCTCCACACCCACCTGCCAGCCATTCCTGAGGATCCCACCCTGGCCTGGTCCCAGGTCTCTGCCCTGAGTCGTCCCAGAAGGCACAAGAGGCACCCAAAGAATGAGCTCTTGTCCCCTCATCCCCATGCTGGGGCCTTGGCAGCCCTCAGGCGTCCTGAGGAGCCCAGGGGTTATCCAACCCTTCCAGGGGTGCAGGAGGGCTTCCTGGAGGGGACGGCTGGGCTGTTCTTGGGGGCTAAAGAGCAGGCCAAGACGGCCAGAGGGGGACAGACATTCTGTGCTGAGGCATCCTTGTGGGAGGGCATTGGGAGCATGGGGACAGAACAGAGCCTGGTCTCCTGGAGTGGCACCTGTGGGGTAGGGGGCGTGAGGAGGGGCACAGGCTCCCAGCCACCCTGGGGGCTCCTGGCTGGGCTTCACTCCTGCCCAAACAACACGGGAGATCTCTGGAAGGTCCCTCCTGGCGAGGCCCACCTGGCCTGGGCTTAGGCAGCTCCCCTGAGGCCGAATGCCCCGTGGCCAGCCCCCTGACACACTGGGGGAGGGCAGGGGGCAGAGGCAGAATGGTACCTGAGGCACGCAGTTGTGGTCCCTCTGCCCCCCAGGGCCTGGTGCTTAGGGCTGGCTGGTGGGGAGTGGGGGCGGTGGAATGCCCCTCCTGGGCACCGGTGGGCCTTGCAGCTGGTGCTGTAACTTTCCCAAAAATACCTGCACTTCATCTTCTCCCTTCCCTCCCAGCTACAAGGGGCAGGGGCGGAACTCCAAGACGGCAGCCAGGCGAGGGTCCTGTGACCTGGCACCGGGAAGTGTGCCTCCTTGGTCATGAAAAGGAGGAATGTGCCTCCTCGCAGGGTTTGTATTTTTTTTTTTTCTGTAATTGAAACAATATCTGGTGTGAGGCATCTAATTACCGCTCTTTCCTAGAAATTGAGCGATAACACGTCCTGTCGATACAAAGCTTTTGTTAAAGTCAAACACAGTTTCCCAGGGCAATTCCAATGAACACTGCACTAAACAGTATTTTGGTTTTTAAATAGTTTCTCTAAGTATAATACCGAGCCTGATGCAGTCTACCTCATCTTTTGTTCTGGCTCCATTTCGAAAGTACCTTTGTACTCCCGTGTTCCTGCATAACAAGAACTGATAGTTCCTGCTCACTTGAAGAAGATCTTATCAAATTAGACTTTTTAGAAGTGGGAGAGCCTTTCGAGAAATCAGAGCCAACCCACTCATTTGTCAGCGAGATAAACTGAGTCCTGGGGTGAGTCCCTTGGTGCATCAGAAGGTCATAGAGCACCAGACCAAGGTAAGAGGCAGGAGGTCAGGGGTTGGGCAGAGGGAAGTAAGGAAAGGGACGCGGGAGGCTGGCAGCAGGAGGAGGAACAGGTGATGGTCTGTGTTCCAATCCCACTGTGCTTTGATGCCATCAGCACCCTAACCCTGACCCTAATCCTCACCCTACCTAACCCCATCAGCACCCAACCTTACTCCAACCCTAACCTACCCCCATCAACATCCCAACCCTAGCCCTGACCCCAACTCCAACCACCTTCCAACCAGAGAAAAGGCAAATACATCCCTGAAGGACTTCATCCTTTGCAGAGCACTCTCACGTCCTTCATCGTGAGAAACAAAAATGAAATCCTAAGATCTCCAACAGACTGAGCAGACCACCCCTTGGCCAAGGGGACCCCAGAGAAACTTGGAAGCTGAGTTCCTACCATGATGGGAGGGAGGTGGGACCTACCTCGTTGTACCCCCTCCCTCCCTTGCTAACCATCCCCGGGCTCCCTCCCTAAGGGCTGCAGAGAAACTGGCTCTTCCAAAAGACTCTGCCCTGGTTTCAACCAACGCCTGACCTGCCCCTCCCTGGTGCCAGTTTGACACAGCAACCAGCCAGCGTTCCTTCCTGGTAGGAGACCACGGGCCACAGAGAGCTTCTGGCCAGTCTGTGGGGGATGTGCAGAAAGGGTTTCCGTCTCTTCTGCTTCACCTTTTCACATCAGAGGGCGGAAAACTCCACCCTCAGGTCATGTTGCCATTGCCATGTCTTGAATGTGGGTCCTATGGAGAGGCAGGAAGCTCAAGTGCATGCACGTGTTTCTCCTTTCATGGATATTCATGATTCCTCCGATAGCTTATTGAATATGTACATTAGGCTCCCCTGCTCAGCAAAGGGAGCCTTCCTGTTCCCTTTGCCTCTCCGTCAAAACATCTGTTTCCAGCTTCTTTCCTGAAGCTACGTTTCCCAGCCATCAGAATGGCTGCCCTACAGGCTGCATCCCTTTATGAGGAATAAGGCTCTCCTTTCCAAACTTAGGAACCTTGTCATTCTTCAGTTGACAACCTTTTAGGCTCTAGGAGTCCATTTTGTTCACTGATACATCCTTAGGCCTCAGACAGTGTCCAACACAGAGTGAGCACTTCATAAACATTTGTTGGATGAATGGAGAGTGATCATGTCCGTCAGTGGTGGCTGGGCGTGCATACTCGCCTATCAGCACGTGTGTGCAGAGCCTCGTTCTGTCTCCAGCAAATTCGATTAGTGGCTTAAAGCAATAGAAATTTATTATCACAGCAATGGAGGCCAGAAGCCTGAGGTCAAGGTGTTGGCAGCACTGTGCTGCCCCCAAAGGCTCCACGGGGGGATCCTTCCCTGGTTCCAGGAGTTCTTTGGCTGTGACCCCATCTCTCCAGTCTCCCCCTCCCTCCCTGTGTCTCCTCTCCTAATAAGGACACCAGTCATACTGGATTAGGGTGGGCCCCAATCCAATAAGATCACATTCACGAGTGCTGGGGGTTAGGACAGGGACATGGCTTTCTGGGGGGACACAATTCATTCCATAATGACAGCTTTCTTTCTCTTTTTTGTTAATTACATGTTATCAGAAAACAATTAGTATATTTCCCATGAAGATCCAGATCTCTGTCCCTCTTCCTGCGTGAGAACTGGCAGGGTGAACTTGCAAGGTAGCTGTTTCCTTCTGATAGGATATGTGCCACAGACCACCCTCCCAGCCCTCCTCTGGCCTGGGTGCTGCAGCCCTGGAGTTGCAGGCCCTTGATCTGCCCAGTGGTTTGCAACTGGGGGTGATTTTGCCCCCCCAGGGGTTATCTGGCAATATCTGAAGACATATTCGGTTGTCGCAACTGAGGAGTGCTCCTAGTATCTGGTGGGTGGAGGCCAGGGATGCTGCCAAACTTCCTACAATGCACAGGGCAGTCGCCATGACAAAGACGAGTGCAGCCCAAAACGTCAGTAATGCACAGGTGGAGAAACCCTGTTCTACAGTGATAGGATATTGATCTGGGAATATGGCTGCCATGTAAAGACTACATTTCCCAGCTTCCCCTACATTGGGGTGGGCATGTGACCAAGTTCTGGCCAATGGAGCATCAGCATAAGGGAGGAACACAACCTCCAGGTGAGGCTGCCCCGTGATGGAAGGGCCATGGGCCCCCATCCCACCGTTGTGAGGCCATGGACGTGGTGCCAGGGCCCAAGCTGCCCACTGGGGATGGCAGGGAAAAGGCAGAAGGGGTCAGGAAGTCCTGCCCAGACTTCCATGTGGGATAGAAAGGATCTTTTATCTTGCTCAAGCTGCTGTGCTTTGCGGTCTTGTTACAGCAGCATCACCTGTACCTTGACTTGCTCACAGTTATAAATCTTAGTCCAGGTCCATAGCCTCCCATGACAAATTTCTGGTTTAAATCAGAAACTTTCTGGGAGGAGAAAACTCGAGAAGAAAACATAGCAGATCTTGCTGAGTTTGGGCCCAAGGTGTCCAGGTTCCAAAACAAACATTCCAGGGCTGTGGGCAGTGGCGAGGACGGCTCAGCCTGCATCCCTGCCTTCCACAAATACTTGGGAATCAGGATCGACGCAGGAAGCTGGAGGAAGCTCCCAGAGTCAGGGCAAATGTGAGCATTCTTAGTTTATTTTCCCAAACATGTTAAGGATTCTTCTTCATTTTCCTATTTAAAAAAACCTCAAAGCCAAACAAAACAAAACAAATCTCTGAACTCCCTCCAGCTCTGAAGACTTGTCTGCTCTGGTCAGATTCACAAATCGTGGGCATAAATTACTTTTGTTGAATTAACCATTCCTACCCGGAACATTCTCTGGATTCTACCTGGAAGCAGCTGAAATACAAGGTATCAAACCTGAGGATGGCAAGGGTGGCCTTAAGGAGCACGTCACACCTCACACGTGGGCACCCGCCACCTATGGTCCTGCCCACACTTTCTACGCAGGCACGAGAGCAGGTGGTGCATGGTGTCTGTGGTTTCCATAACATCTGGCCACAGCTGGGGACAGAAGCTGTGTCACTCTGTGGCCCTTTGGAGCCATGCACATATTCAGGGCTCAGCAAATGAGAGGCAGCAACGCAGGGCGGAGTGGCTCGGGTGAGAGCTGGGCACAGCTGCTTGCTGGGTCTCAGTGTCTTAACTGAAGGAAAACTGCCTGCCTCATGGAGAGAGGGGTTCCTTCATTCATTCGCCATGCTGGGTGCTGGGGTGAAGGGTTGATTAGCACTGGGGTGTGCATCCCAAACAGGCTACATGGGAAACAGCAGCCCCCGACAGCGGGAAAGTGTGGTTGACGGGGGTCCCCAGGGAGGTGACCACCTTAGGGAAAGAAGCCCCAGCGTCCTGCCGGGGCCCCTCTGTGGTCTTTGTTGGGGTGGGTGGCTACTGCAAAGGTGGTCACTGTGGGTGGAGACTGGATAGGGTAAGGCCTGGGCCCAAGCCCCAATCTACCAGCCACTCCTTGGAGACCTGGGGAGCCAGCCGTATCTGTTCCCACAGCCTCCGCTCTCTCATCTGCAAAGTGGGGAAACCATAGCACTCAACCCTCAGGGGTGATATCAAGGTGAAATAAAACAAAAGGCTTTCAAATTCTGTTGAACACCCTGAGAAATCACTGGAGGTCTCCAAAGGACAGCTACCCATGTTAGGGAGGTCTGGGGTGAGGCTCGGTGGGTCAGTGGAGGATGCACTGGCCACAGGGTCCTGGACTCTGGCAGCCCAGCTGAGGTGGGGAGGGGTGACCCATATAGCAGTGGAGAAATGGCCCAGGAAGGCTTCCCTGTGCTGTCAAGGCCAGGGCAGAAGCCCCCTCCCCAGGAAGCCCTTCCTACTGCCCCAAGCCAGCACAGGAAGCAGCACCCTCAGCTCCTGTGGCCAGGCACTGCCCAAGACTGATTTATCTGTGACCCCAAGCACGGCACATAACCTGACACAGCAGAGCACCAGAACTGTGTACTGTGTAATCATCAGAGCTGTCCTAAGATGGAAGCAGGCTGCTCAGAAAGCAGTGAGCTCCCCATCACCTCGGATGTGCAAGCAGACTGGGAACGGCCTGAGGCACATCACAAGGCAGACTCAAATGTCAGCTGGGAGCAGATCCAACAGTGATGATGATAATGGTGATGAAGATGATGATGATGAGGAGGAGGAAGAGGAGGGTCAACTGTGATTTACCGAGAGCTTGCTACATGCCAGGGATCCTAAGGTCTTAGTTCTCTTTATTAGAATTGTTTTTATTTGCCAAAGTAACTCAAGCACTTGGAACAAATTAAACAATACAGGGACAGATAAAGAGAAATGTGGCATCACTCCCCCCTCAGGCCCACCCCTCCCCCAAGCCAGGTACCCAGGGCTGCCCAGTACAGATGGGTTGCCAGACGCACTTGGTACACAGTACCCCAGTTACTACTGAAAGCTGCGTATTAGAGACTCAAAGAGATGAGGCAATTTGCCCAAGACCCACAGCTGGTGAGAGGTTGGGGGTGGCGCAGAGTTTCAGTTGCCTCTCCAAGCTCTCCTTGGAGTCCTGAGATGCAGCTCAGCCTGGCCCTCCTCTCCTCTCCTGGTGGCACCTGCTGGCCATGCGTCCTCCTCTCGCAGTGGCCCGAGACTCTTGGGCAAGTCTGCCCAGCCCAGGCCTGTGCAAGGCCCTGTGCCCACACACCAGACTCCATCACGCCTGGATCTAGCAGGGCTGGCATTTTGATACCCATCCGCGGGACTCCAGGGTTCCACCTCACACTCCCACAGTGCCCTCCAGGACTTGGGGGCCTGGAAAGACCCAGAAAGACCACTGAGTCCTGTCCCTCGATTCACAGGTGGTGAAGCAGAGGCTCAGACTTGCCCAAGATCACATAATGACTCAACGGCCGAGGCAGGGCTGCCAGAGGGCATTCCTCATGACTGTCTGGAATTTGACGGTGCAGTCGCCTTCACCACACACGTTTCCACTCATCCATCCCTCCAACACCCGCGGACGTTGCATCCATCTACTGTGGCTGCGGCGAGAAATGATCACAAATGCCACCACTTAGAACCACACCAAGCTTCCTCTCCCAGTGCTGGAGGACAGAAGTCTGAAGTGGTCGGCAGGGCCGGTGTCTTCCAGAGCCTCCAGGCCACAGTCTGTCTCTTTGCCTCTCCAGCTCCCAGAAGCACTGCGTCCTGCAGCCAGTGGTCCTGTCTGCACATCGCTCTGACCTCCGCTTCTGTCATCACACCTCCTCTTCTGGGATCCTCCGCCTCTTTCACTTACAAGGACCCTGATGACACTGGGTCCACAGGTGTCATGGGGATCACCTCCCAAATGCAAGGTCCTCAGTCACGTCTGCAAAGTCCTTTTGGTATGCAGGGTTGCATGGGTCTGTGGGACATCACTCTCCAAAGGAGGCAGAATTGAGCTGGGGACAACTCACGAGCTCGGGGGACAACTCATGGCTTGGACATGTTCAGCTGCAAGTTATGGAACCTTCCTCCCTAAAAGGGTAAAACAGTAAGTCTACTTAGTATCTCCCTCGGCAGGAGGAAGTCTGGCCAAAGCGGGGGTCCTGGGTGGGTTCTTGGAGGCTCAAGAGCAATGGCACTGGGGACACACCCTCTTTCCTTCCATGGTTTTCATCCTCATCCTTAGCTCCTCCTGGTCACATGACAGCTGCTGCTGCTCGGGGCATCACATCCTCGCGTGTGCCCTACCAAGCAGAAAGGCAGGCTGTGGGCCTTCTGACACATTTCGCCCTTGTCTTCAGGCAGGTTTCATTGGCTGGGACAGGGTCAAGTGGCCTCCCTCCTGCAGCCACCCTGCAACGGGCAGGCCCTGGACTGGCTCTGGGCTGAGACCTCTGCAGACGTCATTCTGGGGAGTATGCACAGTGGCCACCAAGGCTGGGAAAGGTCACAGAGGAAAACCCAGCCAGCTCGAACCCAGAATCCAGGCAGTAGGCCCACTGCCAGCCTCCCTGCTAGGCCCAGGCCCAGGATGGTGGAGCAAGAGGTAATGTCTTCCAGGCCGCCCTGCCCTCGCCACCTCTGTATCTCCAGGGCTGCACGCAGAGGATGCTCCCTGGTGTCTGCAGACTGCATGACAACTGAACCAGTGAAGGGCTGTCGGTTGAGGCTGGGCACTGAAGGGCCCTGAATGTCAGGCTCAGGCAGCTGGGGGCAGCCGCTGAGGGCAGCAGACAGCCCCTAGCAGAAGTCAGGTGGAGACTGAAGCAGGTGCAGCGGGTGGAAAGAGGTGGGGCTCGCAGGAAGCCGTGTGGCAGCTGAGAGGGTGGGGGGTGGCAAGGATCTGAGCTTGGACCCCAGCAGGGCCAGGGCTGAGGTACACAGCTGGTGCTCAATAAGACATGCTGACCCACTGCTTTAATCTATTACACTCATTGCAAATCAAAGCCAGTCCCCGAAGCAGTTCTTTCTCCAGAGAGACTTCCGCCAGCTCTGTAAGAACTCGACTGTGCCAAACCCATCAATGCTGATCAATATGCAACAGCTCAGAGAGCCAGCCCAGGCCACGGCTCCCTGCCACATCCTGACAAGACAAATCAGTTTCTGGAATTCTTCAGGGAGGGGCAGGGAGAGAAGCAAGCCTCATTTTTCCCTGACTTGTCTTTAAAAATGAAATTTCAAATAAACATAGGGAAAGAAAGCTCAGCTCAGCTCAGCTCCAGGGAGAAAACATGTCCTCTTGGTCTTGAGACAAGAAGATAGGGCTGGCTTCCCTCAGTTCTCACACCCACCAGGGCTGAGTGGAGAACGGTCTCTCCCAGACTCCAGACTCTTCCCTTTCCCCTGCAGACACCAACCAAGGGCAGAGATACACAGGCAGGCGGCACCGCCACCCCCAGGAGCTCACGGCCAAGTTGGGGGAGGGGGTGGCTCAGGGCTGGCATGGGCCTCAGAATGCTCTGGTCCAATGCTCCCATTTTACAGACAGGGGAAACTGAGGCCTGGGAAGCCAGAAGGCTCCCCCACTGCCAGACAATAAGTAAGGGAATGAGCAGCCACATCTGATGACCCCAAACACCACGGAACCAAGAAAAGGCCCTGTTGTCCAGGGGCACTGGGTCTGGCACAAGCAGCCACCAGGTGAAGGCACCCCCTGCACTCAGCACCCAGCAAGCATCAGCGTGGCTAAGGAGGCTGGAGCCAGGCCCACAAGCCCATTTGCCCTTCACGGCACCCATCCCGCCACCAGGCTTTCATCCAGCTCCTTCTGTGAGCTGAGAGCCCGGCCCTGAACCAGGCAGTGGGGATGGGACACAGTTGAGACGCATGGTTACTGATGATGGCCACACCCCACGGGGCATGCAGGAGGCCAGCAAAAGGGGCCCAGATCCAGCCTGGGAGGTCAGGGAGGCTTCCTGAAGGAGGAACATCATGGGATAAGTCTTGAAGAAACAGAGCCCCAGGAAAGATGGGGCAGAGGGCATCCAGGCCTGTGGATAGCACATCCAGGCCCAGGGTCCACAGGAGGTAGTGAGAAATGTCCTCACAGTCTGGAGAGGAGGGCTGACTGCAAGAGCCAGGTGGAGCTGTGCAGACAAGGGAGGCGACGCAGAAAACAGCTGCAGCCCTGGAAGAGCTGGCTGCAGCAGAAACCCAGAAATACATCTTCTCCTCAGCCTAGGAGGGTGGGCAAGGCCACAGGTGCCACATATGTGTGTACACATCCATATGTGTGAACCCATGTGTGCACATGCATGACTGGGGTCATGCATAGGGACAGATGTGTGCAGCACAGGCATACATACGTGTGTGCAATGTGCATGGATTCGTGTTATCTGCATAGGCAAGGGTGTGCATGCATGCGGTATGCACAGGTATGTGCACAGCATGGGTACATAACATTTCTGCATATGCCAGTGTCATGTATATGCATGCGTAGAGATACATGTGCAAAGAGCACGTGTATGTTAATGCATATGTATGTGCGCACCTGCATGTGAATAGTACATGGACATGTGTATGCACACATAGGCATGCATGTGAACATGTATGTGTGCATGCATGTGTGCATATTCTGTATGCATGGATGCACTGTAGAATCCATATGGTATATGTAGACAGTGTGTATGTGGATGTGTGTATGCATGCGTGCATGAATAGGTTGCATGCTTGCATGCATGTGTGGATATGTGTATGTATGGGTGTTCATGCTTGCATGCACATAGATGTGTGCGTGCACACACATATGCCTTGGTGTATTCATGTGTGTGCATGGATCTATGTGTGCACAAGGATGTGTGTGGATACATATGTGTGTGTGGACACTGTACATGTATGTATGTGCATGCATGCCTATATGTGCAGGGAGAGGGCTCGAGGAGCCAAGCTCCCCTCCACCCGAGCTGAGGCTGCTCATGAAGCCCAGGGCGTGACATCCCAGGCAGGCACCCTGCAGGTGCACACCCACATCCCTTCTCAGGGTCTGCCCGGCCCCCAGCTCTCTCTGGCACAGCAGCCGGGGCCCAAAGTCTGATGGCTACATGGCCCTGGCTGGACCAACCCTGTCCTCCTGGGCCCCACGCATCACGGGTGAGATACAGGCAGGTTCACCTCTGCAGCTCCAGGACACACCACTTCTAGGTTCTCAGTTCTAGGAAACACCTCTAGGTTTCCCTTCTGAAATATGCCCACTTCTACTATGTACCCCCATGCACATGTACACACATCCCCCACAACCCCCGCCAGTGCAGCCTGACTACCCCAGCACCCTCCTTCCTCACCCCTCCTAGTCGTGCCGAGCCTGCATCGTGCCTCTTCAGGACAGGAAGTCTTGCTGGGTGCATGCTGTTCTGCTTGTTACGGACAATCTGGAGCAGTTCCTCAAGCCTAATTTCAAGGTCTGGGGGAAGAGGCCTCTCCAGCTCCCTTGCAAACAGCTGTGGTCTCCGGGGCCTCCCACCACAGGCAGGCCTGCGTGCAAGGCAACCTCTATGCATGGCCCAGGGCTTCGCTTCCCCTAATGACTGGGCCCCAGCTTTTTGCCCCTTGGCTCCATCCAGGCCCTGGACTGGACCCTTCTGCTCCCTCCCTGGTCATGCCAGGAGGTGTTGCCAGCAGCATGCCAGCATGCTGGCTGCCATCCCCGAGGGCCTGGGCCACTCACTGGCCAGGCACTCCAGATGCCCTCAGCCTGGCCTGTGAGTGGCCCCTGCCTTCAGCCCTCCTGAGCAGTGGGAGAGTTCATCTAGCTCAGGGCCCCAGGTGCTCCATGCCCTTTTGCCTCCAAATTCCTGTGCCTGGGCTGCCATCTCTCGGGAACACAGAAGCCAGGATCCTAGATACATCCCCATACCCCTGTGCATCCCCCAAAGCACTTCTCAAAATGAGAGTCCCTCATGCTGGGGGTGGGGGGCACGTAGATGCCAAGGGAGAGAGCCCTTCTCCAAAGCCTTCATCTGGCCCCTGCCACTGCTCTTTCCTGAGTCCTCCTGTCTCCCCATGCCCCCAGTACAAAGTCCACCCCCCACTGGAGGAAGCACAGCCTACAGAGGCCTCCCCCTTCCTCATAACACCTCCTCCTTCTCTAAGCACAGTTTGGTCACTTCCTTCAGGAAGGCTTCCTTGACAACCCTGCTCCTAGGCTGGGGGAGGAGGTCCAGGGCACTGATGGTTATCAGTGCATTCACCTCAGTGGGTGGCACCGTCCACCACAGATGGTGCACGCCTCAACTGAGGCCAGGCCCCCTTCACTCTGTACCATTGCAGGGGGCTCAGTAGAGACAAGGGATCCAGTGGGCCAACCATGAAGGAAGCAGGTGTGTGTGGGCTTCCCTGAAAAATGTACCTTCAGGTGCCCTGGGCAGGTGGCACCTTTTAGGCAACCAGAACCAGGAGTGCCTTTAGCAAGGATGGTGACTCTCCACCTTCTTTGGGTCACACACCTCCCACAGGACAGCCATGGCCTTTTGCTTCCCCAAAGGGCATATGTGCCCCAGACTAGCACAGGACTGGCATGGAAGGCTTTGGCTCCAAAGTGTACTCCTGCTTGGCAGGCCCATCAACTGAAATATTTGCTTTCTGCCTGGCCCTGGCTTGGCCTCCACACCCCCAGTGCAGGTCCCGTTGGTGACAAACATGGTGAAGAACGGAGCTGTAGCTCCTGGCAGGGTCTCTGCGGAGACAGACAGGCTCCTCAGTAAGGCTGAGCAGCTGAGAACACGACAGGCTCTGAGACTACAGCTGGCGCCCTTCAGGAGCCTAGAGAGAAGCTGCCCCAGGCCACGGGCATGGATAGGCATCCCGGGGGCGGGGGACAGTCACTCCAGCCTCTCCTCATGATGACCTCCTGGGCACCCAGAAGCACCCCTTCCCCGCCGGCTCTAGATACAGGATGGACAGCTTCCCTACCTCTCCACTGCGGGCCCATGCAGGGAGAGGCCAGCCAGCAGGGGTGCGTTTCTGGACGTCTGGGGGAACGGTTGTCCCTTCGGTCCTAGCAGAGAAACACATCAGACCTGAGAACTCCAGCTCTCCTCCTGGACCACCGCGTCCCTCGAGGTCCCTCTCCCACAGACCCCAGGCTGACTGGAGGCAGAAGCCAACACCCAACATGGGCCACAGAGTGACAGTGCACATCTGCAGAACGGAGGTGCACGGACTGGGGCGAGAGTACACGGGTGCTACCTCAACGGCCGCTCTCCCCTGAGCCCACCCTTGCAAATAGCTCATCATCCAGGCAGCTCCGTTCTGGGTGTTTGTCAGAGATGGTGACTTTGAACACTTCTCCATCCTTTAAAAGCAGGGCCTGAGAGCCTAAGGATTAAACTTCAATCACTGCTAACATGGGTGCAGAGCTTGGGAGCTTGCCCAG
Organism: Rhinopithecus roxellana; assembly: GCF_007565055.1. Classification (NCBI taxonomy): domain Eukaryota; kingdom Metazoa; phylum Chordata; class Mammalia; order Primates; family Cercopithecidae; genus Rhinopithecus; species Rhinopithecus roxellana. The sequence continues at coordinate 131,254,077 of NC_044550.1, forward strand.
GGCTTCCACAGTCACCGCCGTTAGTTATGATTCATGCTCCAGCAGCGCTGGGAAGGGGGCCGAGGGAACTGAGGCCGGGGTGGGTGCGGAGGTGGCTCTGCCGGGGAGCGCCGATCCGGGATGTCGTCCGGACCCTGAGCTCGGCAGGACCTGTGCGCACCCAGGCAGCGTCGCGTCCTCCCCCAGGCTGCGAGAGGTTGCTCTGCCATCAGGCCATGGACCCCGAGCCGCCCGTGCTACGTGCGCGCGTGTGCGCGCCCCCGCCTGCGCCCATGCCTGCGCCGGTGGAGGCGAAGGACGCTCCCGTCTTAGAAAGAGCAGCTTCTGGAACTCACCGCCCAGGCCGGACGCCGCTCGGCCCAGTCCCTCAGTCTGCAGGCGGCCCTGGAGAGGGCGCCCTCGCCGAGCGCGCGCCCCGCGCCGCCGCCCCGGACTCCTCCCCGGCGCCGCGCCGGCAGGTTCGACCAGGCGGCCGCGGGCTCCGGCCCCGGCCCGCTCCCCAGGGCCCGCGGCCCGCCCCCCCCCCCCCCCCCCCGCGCGCCCGCCCCGCTGCGCAACTCGACCCAAGTTGGAAGCCAAGGCCAGGCGGCCGCACTCGCGCCCAGCGCAGGGCGGAGGCGGCGAAGGAGGCGGCGGCGGCGCAGCTCCGGCGAGCGAGGCGGCTGCCGCACGGCCGAGCGTGGACCGCGGGGGGCGCCCGCGCCTGGGAGCAGCGGGAGGACTCGCGGCGGCGCCGGCGCCCCGCCCGGGAAAGTAAAGTTGGAGCCGGAGGGAGCGCGCGGGCGCGGGGGCCCGGAGGAGCGGCGGCCGGCGCCCCGGCGCGCCGAGCCCTAGCCGGCCGGATGGGAGGCAGAGCGCCCGGGCCGCCGCCGCCTGTCGCCTGCGCCCCGGCCGGGCTCCGGGGCCGCGGGGCCGCTCAGGCACGCCCGCTTGGGCGCCGCGTCGCCGTGGGCTCGCCGCCGGGGCGCTCCCCGTGAGCCGGGCCGAGGGCGGGGCCGCGCGAGGACCCCGGGACCTGCCCCCCTCCCCCCGCCGCCGCGTCGCCGCTCGCTCCGGGCGCCTCCTGCTCTGCACTTACGCGCTCGGCAGCTGCGGGGAGCCCGGCAGCCACGCTCTCCGGCTCGCCGCCCGCCGAGCCACTACGGCCGAGGGCCGGCTGCGGGGCGCCGCGGTCCCCGGCGGGTGCGCCCGAGCAGCAGGCGGCGATGCGGGCGCCGACCCCGGCTGGGGGGCGCCCAAGCTGCCGCGGCTGCTCCCCGGCTCCAGCAGGGACCGCGTAGCTCGCGGGAGGACCATGGCGTCCCCGGCGCTGGCGGCGGCGCTGGCGGTGGCGGCAGCTGCGGGCCCCAATGCGAGCGGCGCGGGCGAGAGGGGCAGCGGCGCCAACGCCTCCGGGGCTTCCTGGGGACCGCCGCGCGGCCAGTACTCGGCGGGTGCGGTGGCAGGGCTGGCGGCCGTGGTGGGCTTCCTCATCGTCTTCACCGTGGTGGGCAACGTGCTGGTGGTGATCGCCGTGCTGACCAGCCGGGCGCTGCGCGCGCCCCAGAACCTCTTCCTGTTGTCGCTGGCCTCGGCCGACATCCTGGTGGCCACGCTGGTCATGCCCTTCTCGCTGGCCAACGAGCTAATGGCCTACTGGTACTTCGGGCAGGTGTGGTGTGGCGTGTACCTGGCGCTCGATGTGCTGTTTTGCACCTCGTCGATCGTGCACCTGTGTGCCATCAGCCTGGACCGCTACTGGTCGGTGACGCAGGCCGTCGAGTACAACCTGAAGCGCACGCCACGCCGCGTCAAGGCCACCATCGTGGCCGTGTGGCTCATCTCGGCCATCATCTCCTTCCCGCCGCTGGTCTCGCTCTACCGCCAGCCCGACGGCGCCGCCTACCCGCAGTGCGGCCTCAACGACGAGACCTGGTACATCCTGGCCTCCTGCATCGGCTCTTTCTTCGCGCCCTGCCTCATCATGGGCCTGGTCTATGCGCGCATCTACCGCGTGGCCAAGCTGCGCACGCGCACGCTCAGCGAGAAGCGCGCCCCCGTGGGCCCCGACGGTGCGTCCCCGACCACCGAAAACGGGCTGGGCGCGGCGGCAGGCGCGGGCGAGAACGGGCACTGCGCGCCCCCGCGCGCCGACGTGGAGCCGGACGAGAGCAGCGCCGCGGCCGAGAGGCGGCGGCGCCGGGGGGCGCTGCGGAGGGGCGGGCGGCAGCGCGCGGGCGCCGAAGGGGGCGCGGGCGGCGCCGACGGGCAGGGGGCGGGGCCGGGGGCGGCTGAGTCGGGGGCGCTGACCGCCTCCAGGTCCCCGGGCCCCGGCGGCCGTCTGTCGCGCGCCAGTTCGCGCTCCGTCGAGTTCTTTCTGTCGCGCAGGCGCCGGGCGCGCAGCAGCGTGTGCCGCCGCAAGGTGGCCCAGGCGCGCGAGAAGCGCTTCACCTTCGTGCTGGCCGTGGTCATGGGCGTGTTCGTGCTCTGCTGGTTCCCCTTCTTCTTCACCTACAGCCTGTACGGTATCTGCCGCGAGGCCTGCCAGGTGCCCGTCCCGCTCTTCAAGTTCTTCTTCTGGATCGGCTACTGCAACAGCTCGCTCAATCCGGTCATCTACACGGTCTTCAACCAGGACTTCCGGCGATCCTTCAAGCACATCCTCTTCCGACGGAGGAGAAGGGGCTTCAGGCAGTGACTCGCGCCCGCCTGGGGATCCTGGACAGCTCCACGCTCAGGGCTGGGCAGAAAGGGCGGCCCAGACGGGAGCTTTCCCAGAGACCCGGGGATGGATTGGCCTCCAGGGCGCAGGGGAGGGTGCGGCAGGGCAGGAGTTTGGCAGAGAGATAGCCGGGCTCCGGGGAGTGGGGAGGAGAGAGGGGGAGACCCCTTTGCCTTCCCGCCTCAGCAAGGGGCTGCTTCTGGGGCTCCCTGCCTGGATCCAGCTCTGGGGGCCCTGCCGAGGTGTGGCTGTGAGGTCAGCGTTTTAGAGAGCAGTGGCAGAGGTAGCTTCCTAAATGGGCGAGCAAGGAGCCCCCCAAACACACTACCACTCCCCATCCCCGTCTGACCAAGGGCTGACTTCTCCAGGACCTAGTCGGGGGGTGGCTGCCAGGGGGCAAGGAAAAAGCACCGACAATCTTTGATTACTGAAAGTATTTAAATGTTTGCCAAAAACAACAGCCAAAACAACCAAACTATTTTCTAAATAAACCTTTGTAATCTAATGTTGGGTGCCGCAGTCAGTCCTTGAGCTTGGGGGCTGGGAGTATCTTCCCAGTCAGACCTCACCCTGCCTGACACCCTCCGCCTTCCTCAGCCCTGCAAGGCTGGACGGTGGGCACCCTGGGCCTCTGGGTTACAACTTCCCTCTTGCATGAGAAGGAGGGGGTCTTGCTTTTTCTCAGGCTAACCCTTTATGTACATGGAAAATATGTACTCAAAATTCCCGTACTGAGAGTAGTGAAGAGGTGAAAGGAGCCTAGAACCCCCCAAGTTGTCCCCAAGTTTAGATTCTGGGGGACTGTCTTTCCCGCATTCCCATCCCTGCCCTTCCCCGCTCTGATACTCGGAGCCTCCTGGTGGAGAGAGGTGGGGCTCTTCCAGTCCAAGCCTTGGAGTAGCTTTGAGCTAGTCCTCTGGGCTTTGAACGTTTTGTGGGCGTGGCTCTTGGGTGGAGAGGGTGGGCATGAGGCCAGCAAGCCCCCACACCATCATTCTAGACCAGAGGCCTGACCAGAGCCAGGTTGAACAACAGGCACTTTCTTATTTCCGCAACAAACTGAAAGTCATTGAGGCCCCAGAGCAGTGGAGTGGGACAAGCCAGCAGTGGCTGGGGAGGGGCCTGGGGCCGGCCTGTTTCCTGCCGTGCCCTCAGTGTCTCCCCAGTGCAGCCCTGCCTTTCCCCCTTGCTCCACCGTCAGGCCCAGCAGGTGTCCACACTGTCCACAATGCTGCTTGAGGAAGGGCAGTGGAAGGTGGGGGATAGAGTACCGAGGTGGGCTTCCTGGTGCTGGGCCTTCACAGTGTAGGGACCGCTCAGACTCAGCCATTTCACAGGGCCTGGAAGCTGCCAGGATGGCTGAGGTGGATGGGCAGAAGTGGACCCTGGGCCTGGTAGGAGCTGGGCAGGGCTCCCCCCAACACACACGCACAGACAGCTCGGTAGGAGTGCAGGGGCTGTGTCAGGCCTCCTGCTTGTGACCATCCATTCCCCATTCCCGTCCCCCTTCCCATCCCTGGGAGGCCCCCCTGGGCTTCCCTGCGTGTACCCTCCCCTCCCAGACCCTGCTTGCTGAGCTCAGCCCAGACCCATCCTGGATACCCACCTCGCTCTCTTTGGCATGGGGGGCCAGGGTCTGCCTGGGGAGGGGTCAGCCCTGGGTCCTGCATTCTTCTGCAAGCCCCCATCCGCGAAGTCAGGTTACAGAGCAGTGGGGCCTGACTTGCCAGGGCTGGCCCTTGGAGAACCCCCTTGCCGCAGCTGCCTGGCTTCCACTCCAGGTGATGGGTCTTCAGGGTGCCCCGGCTGAGAGGAACTCTCCCAGCCATGTCCACAGCAGGCACGTGCTAACGCTCGCACCTGCTGTGTGCTAGGCTCAGACACAGATGGGAAGATTCAGACAGCAGTGGGGGCAGGGGAGGGGTGGAGAACGTGGCCAGTCAAGGCCGATGAGGACATCCCTGACCTTCCCCGACCAGGCCTGGGCAGGGAGTCCTGAGCTGTTGGCCCAGCTTGTCCTGGAGCTGCTGCACTGGCTCAGACAAATCCCTGCTCTTTGGGCCTCGGTGCCCTACCTGGGAAGTGGAGGGGGTCCTGGGAGCCCTCTTGGGCCCTGCCAGGCCTGCCAATCTGTGGGACAATCTATCCCCTGAACCTGGGACCACAGGAGACCCCACCTCAGAGACTCTATGGCTGGCATTGCACCCCGGGGTACTCCGAGGGCAGGCCTTGGGGCTGCGAGGGAATCACTGCACACGCGTGAAAAAGATCCAGAGCTCAGGATTTCTGCTCCAGAATCTGCACCTTACCAAGCTGGCAGGAGGGGCCCAAAATTCACAACTGCAAGATGGGAGGGCAGACCCCCAACCCTCCACCTGTCAGCACTCAAGACTCCCAGTCCCACCCAGGGCACCCTTCCCTTCAGAGCACCAGCATTTCGAGTGATAATTTGTACATTTCATGGGGCTGAGAGAGGTGGATTAACCTGCCTGAGGTCACACAGCTGGTGATAAGACCTGACAGGGCCCAGGTTTCCTGACCCCAAATTCAACCAGATAACAAGTATTTCTTGAGTATCTCCACCAGCTCCTACTGCCTCCTGGGAGGTCTTCAGGAGTGGGCAACTTCCCACAGCTGAGGGCAGACTCCACGTGGAGGCACAGCATGAGCAAGGGTCTGGAGGTAGGAGGTGCAAATATGTTTTAGGAAATGGGGTGCCAGTATGGGGAGGGGGAGACGACACAGACAGGAGGCTGGGCAGAGGGGTCGTGTGCCAGGCTGCAGGGGAGAAGCCGGTGGGAGGGTGTTTGGACAGAGTGTCAGGTTTTGATCGGAGCCCCTGGGGGCTGTGAGGTCTGCAGAGGAAACGCAGCCTCCCAGGGCTGGAGCCTGCCCTGTCACATGCTTAGCAGTGTGGCCTACTGAGCATGTCATCTCTGAACCGCAGATCCTCCTCCCTGCAAGGGGATAACCACAGCCCCCCACACCCAGGGCTCCTGGGGGATTAACTCCGAGGATACAGCAGGGCACGCAGCCTGGTACACGCTCAGGGAAGAATGTCAGCAAACCTTCCTCCTCTTCCTGTCCTGACCCCGCCAGTCGCACCCTCCAGGGCTGTGGCCGGGACTGCAGCTGGCAGATGTTCACCACTTGGTCTTGATTGCCGCCTGGAGAGACTTTCTTTTCAGCTGGATAAACAGAGACGGAAGCCTGGCTTCTCACCCTGCCTGCTGCAGGACCACATGTCACCTTGCTCTGAGTCCTGGTGTCTTCATCCATGAAGGGGGCACTGACACCCACTCCAAGGGTAACATGAGCCCCGAGTGTCCCCAAACCCAGTCTGAGAACCACCTACCAAGGGGACTTCTCGATGCCCAGAGCAGGGCCCTCCCCTCTGCTGACCTGTCCACCACGGCCCCTGCCTTCCTGAGTGGCTCTCCTCTCCACGGACGAAGCCTGGGCCTGTCTCACTTCTTCATGCCGACTTCATGGAGCCAGAGTGGCCTGATGTCAACCCCTGTCTGTGGTTGAGGAAACTGAGGCCCAGAGGTGACTATGTGGCCAGGGACCCCTAGGGGTGAGGAGGCAAACTGTGGACCCAGAAAGGTCCCTTTGCAGAGAGCCTGGGCTCTGATCCCACCCCGTCCCAAGCCAGTGCCATAGGTAGCATGGGATGCATTCCTGGTCCGGGCCACAGAGCAGTGTTTTCCACGACCGGTTTCCTGTGCAGAGCTCCCCTGTGGGCTCTTGGGAGATTTCAGGCAAAATAAAATAAAGCAGCCACTACCGACGGAGGAGGGCTTGCCCTGCGTGGAGGGTGCCAGCTCGAATGCCATCCTGCTCAGGGTTCCTGTGTACCTGGCCCAAGCCTATCACAGATGCGGCTCCTACCAGATATACATAGACATGCATATGTTTTCATTAACTCCTGTATTTTAATCCCATGGCTGAGTTGGTAGGAAAGGAGGGAAAAGAAAAAATCCAAATTATTTCTTTGCAGCTCAGTATGGAATTCAAAAGGAAATATTCCTTGGTGCAGGCAGCAATGTTCGTACTTTATAGAAGCAGCTCCAGGCTTTGGATCCTGCCCCCGACTCCGGGGGTGGGGGCTGGAGGTGGGGGGAAACACGTTGCCGTGGCACTTGCTGGCGAGGAAGCCGCCCTTCCCGGCTGTGCTGGCAGCCGGCTGTATTTTTATATCACATCCATCGGCAGGGCTCAAATATTCCAGTGCCACGTCAGATCAAAACACACGGCACCTGCAGGTCCATCTCCGGTCTGGTTGGACAGCGACGGCCCCTCCATGTTCTCACTCCCATCAGCCCATGGTGGCCCCCACGTGCAAAGGGTGGGGGAGGAGCAGCCCTGTGTGGAGGGCCCTGTGTGGAGTGCCACAGGCACCCCTTTATGCAGGTGCCTCCACCATCCCTGGGCAGGCATGGGCAGCCTCCGCTATGTGCCAGGGGAGATCTGCGGGTCATAACATGGATGTGGGCTGCGGCCTGACAAAGACGGGAGGGTCTCTAGAGCTGAGGAGCGGAGGAGGAAGACACCCAAGTCTTCAAGGCCCAGGGGAAGCTTTTCCGTTTTGAGGTCCCCGTTGTCCTCCCACTGGGTTTGCCTTGAGTGGCCAGGGGACCTCCAGCCCCACTCCCGAGGGGCCGCACCCTCTGCAACCCAGCAGGACCGTGGAGAGCATGGATTGCAGCAGGCAGTAGAGGAGGATGGGGAGACTGGGGACCTGACAGGCTCCCTGGGGCCATGCCCTGCCTGACCCACCAGTGTAAATAGGCTGCAGTGTCTCCTGCCAAGGCCAGGGCCTCTACTCTAGCAGGATTCAGTGCCACCCCTCTGAGATCTGCCTAGGAAGCAGAGTCAACTGCAAATTCTGGGCCAAAAGAAAGCTCTGGGGACCAAAAATGCCTTTCCTTCCTGCCAAGAGGGTTTGTGGCTGCTCCCAGTAAAAGCCTTGGGTACAATAGTGTTGTGATGGTCCTGATAAGGAATCAAACCGGGCAAGGGAGAGGTGGGGCGCTGGCCCAGAAACCTCAGTTAAAGACATTCTGCCCTTATGTCTGAGCACAAAACATGCCCAGAGCTGCCTGGCAGCCATGGAGAAAAGGGAAAAAGGATAGGAACTCCCTCTCACCATCTGATGCATGGTTGACAGGAAAGTCTGTAGACCAGGGGTTGGCAGCTAGACCCACCTAGAAGACCACCAGTCCCACAAGGCCTCCACAACTCTGGAAACTCTGCCTCCAGGGGAGGGCTTTGGGGACTGCAGAGAACCCCAGAGGGACATTCATACCAGATTCCCTATTGGAGTGGGGGGATGGTCAAATCCCCATCCTAGCCTCCATCTCCAGCTGCACCAGACTGGGCCATTTTATGATTCATTCCAGGAACACTCCCGCCATGCCCTGGCTGTGCACTGGGGAGGCTGTGGGGGAGGACAGCCATGGGGGAGTGGCTCCCAGCCCAGTGTCCCAGACTGGCCCTGTGGCTGTGCAGCCTCCACTGGCCCAGCATGATCCCACCCTCCTAGGGCCCCCAGACAGGTCACAATCTGCTGCCGATCCTCCGTCCTCACCTCCGTTCATCCTGCTTCCTGCTCTGGCGTGGCCATGCCCCACGCCTTTGTGAATTAATGCTTTGTCCTCCAGGAGTGCCCTTCCTGCCTGGTGTCACATGACAGCCTCACACATGGCCTTCACGACTCAGACCAGGCCCTGTCTCCAGAGCACCCGTGGAGCCTCCAACCCTGCCCTCCCCCAGCCCCAGGTCCCAGAGGCTGGACTAGACACTGCCCCGCTCAGCGCAGGGAGCCCAGCAGGGCACAGGGACAGTGAGTAACCCGTCCAGGCAGCAGCTGGGCAGAGCAGGCCTCCCCCAGGGTGTGGAGCCACCCATCCTCTCCTACGTGGAAGTCCTGAAAGGATCATCTCTGGACTCCAAACCCAAGCGTCACCCCTGTCATGCCCACTGTGCCAGGACACAGGCCCCCCAGGCTGTCAGTGAGAAACTTCTTGCAGCCAGAGGCCAGCGTGCTGGGAGCTGGAGGCTGGTGCTGCAGGGGACGGTTTTGCACCTCACGTGCAGCCGCAGCCCGGCTGCTGCGGTGTCTGTGCTGCTCTTGGGGGACGGGCTTTTTCCTCGGTTCATCAGCTCTTAACTGACTGCAGCATCGATGAAAACAGACATTTCCATGCCGCCTTTAGAAGCCCAACTCGACTGTTAGACTCCTCAGCAAGTGCTGGGGAAAGAGATACCCGAGGGGCCGTCTAATTCGATAGCCCCCTTCCCACTCTGCAGAGAGGCCCAGAGAGGGGTGGCTTCACGCATAATAATGACAAAGAGCAGAAGTACAGTGACCCCAGCAGCTAGCGTTTGACATGTGCCCACCACGTGCCAGGCTTTGGGCCAGGCGCTCTGTGCATGTGCCTTTCAAGATTCTGCCAGGCAGGATCGATGCACCCATTTTACAGACGAGAAAACTAAGCCCCAGAAAGGGACTGCCATAGAAAGATGCTGTCTCAGAGCCAGACACTGGGTCGTGCTCCGTACTCACCCCACCACAGGGGATCCCTCAGCGAGCCGTCACCGTCCACGATATTAGCTTCATTTTACAGATGAGAAAACCGGCTCAGAACGTGCATGTGACTTCTCCAATTTGTCTTCTATCTTCCGCATCTGGCGTCCACGCCGCCTAACTTTGAGCTGTCGCTCTGCCTTTTCCGTTGCAAACAATGCTTAGATTACACGTTGAGCCAATGGGATCAGACAGGGCTCAAGAATCGCACTCCACCAGATTTGCTTCATTATTTTTGACATAACTCGTACTCTTAAACCTCGGCAGCTCCACAAAAACAGCAGAACTGTGCCCCTTCACAATGGGAATAAGGCCTGGCTCTGTGTTTATTATGTCGTCTTAGAAACTATTCAGAACAATGAGGCCGCTTTTAGAGATCACACCACCCAGGATACACAATACCAAAATGTTTGTGGTGAAAAATCAGTTACCCGTTTCCTAGAGTGTGCTGCCATTGCAAATTGAATTTCAAGCAAAATCAGTCCTCTTCTAATTGGTCCAAATGAAGCTGTTATTCAAAATTGATTGCTGTTGTTTCCGCCACGGTTCAAGTAGGAGGCAAACAATAGAGGGATTCTCTCCTCTCGATACCGATACCGCTCAATAACCTACGGAGCCCGGTAGTCACCAGCGCCACGGCTGGGGCTCCCCTCAAGGTGGGGTTTGCTGAATGCAGGGGCGTAATTTGCAAATTGGGAATAAACAGACGATTGATCATGTGCCAGGAGAGGGCAGGAGGGCTGTACCAAGTTGATGGATATCGATATGCCTGGACCAGCTCAGGGCTGTCTGTTTCAGAGCCTCGTGACGAAGAAGCCTCTTCGGGGACCCCCTTATGAGGATGGGATGAGGAATGACTGTGGGTGGCGCCTCTGTCACCTGGCACTGTAGGTTTCTCAAGGTTGCTAACGTTGGACATGCAGGCCCCAGGATTTTGGGCCCCGACTCAGGCTTGAAACCTGACTGAATCATGTGGTGCCCTGAGCCTGCGTCCTCCGGAAAATGGGCTGAAACCCACCCCGCTGACTTCCCACAGCTTCTGTGCAGAGCCAGTGAGGACCCTGGAGACCCCAGGAACAACCATAAAACACACTCATTTAAGAGCTGGGCTCTGCAGGGCGTTGGTTCTGGGCAGATCAGGCCCAGTCTTAACCCCAAAAGCCCCAGCTGGCCTGTGCCAGGCCCTCCAGGTGGGTGGCCACTTGACCTTGTGGGCACTGGCCATCTGGGGAGATGAGGGGCTTCCAGAGGCCCGGATCGCAAGGTGGAGGCGGGGTAGGTTCACAGGCCTCCTCTCCACTGGGAGGACGGCCCTGGCTGGAGGGGAGCGGCTTCCTGGACAACTGTGCACAGCCCGGGTGCTCAGGCCCTGTTCTAGAATGGGAGGAAATTCCTCCAGGCAGCCTGCTTCTGTCTCACCTCACTCCCAGGCCCCACACAGAGGCCTGCACACAGCAGGCACTTAATAAATGTTGGAGGAATTTATGTGAATGTGTCAAAGGCACAGTTCTGCTCTCAAGGTGGCTCTGACCCGGTTGGGGAAGCAGGACAGCGTCTTCAGAGCAGACACAGCGTGGACGGAGGCTCCGCACCTCCACTTTCTCTTCTATCAGATGGAGCTGGTGATGCCAGGCTCCCAGGTCTGGGTCCTCTGGGAGATCAGATCCGTGCTTGTAATGGACATGCTCCTTCCCTCTTCCTCTGCTCAGTTCACGGAGCAGGGGTGCCTCCAGCACCACGGGATGCCCCTGGTTCACTCAAAGCATCTAGAGACTGCCTAGACCCATTCTACTGATGGGGAAACTGAGGCTCAGAGAGGCTTCTCTAAGATCACTGTCCACTCAGAGCATAAAGTTGGGGCCACTAGGATCATCTTCCTCCCGGCTCCCCTTGCTGGCTCCTCCAGATAACCAGAAAAGCTGCAGAGTGGGGGGCAGTGGGGCCTGGAGGGGTGCCGCCCGGCCATGCCGTGGGCCCTCTGCATTTCGGGAGAGGAGGCCACAGCAGGGAGTGGGGAGTTTGTTTCGAATAGAACAGCACAGGCTTCAGGCTGGAAGAAATGCAAGGGTGCCACGCCCCAGCCATCTGGACAGTCTCCAGCAGGGGCTGAGTTGCCCACCCCCTACACACCTCCAGTGACGGGGAGTTCACCACCTCCAGTCCTAGCCCCAGGACAACCCAGTCGGGATGAGCACGCCCTGACTCTCGGGAATTTTCCATTTTACTAAGAGGGAAGCTGCCTCCATGAACTTTCAGCCCTAGGTCTTAGGGTGACTTCCACGGAAACGTTTAGGGCTCTACTTGCATGCATGTCACTCCCCCCGCCTCCTTCTCTCTTTCAACATGTGTTTGTGTCCATGCTGTGCCCTGCACTGATCTCGGGAGTAAGAACAGGAAAGGCGTTGGGAGCCCGCAGTCAGTGAGGACACTAGTGCTAGTCAGGACCCCAGGGAGGAGCTGGCCAGCTGTTGGGGTCTCAGACCCAGGGCAACTGACCAGCGGGAGCAGACAGAGAAAGTGCTTAGAGATGAGGTCACCTGGGCATCAGAGGTGGGGTCACCTGGGGCTCAGAGATGAAAGAGGTCACATGGACATCAAAGGTGGATGTGATCACCTGGATGTCAAAGACTCATGGGGTCCCTGAGCCTCCGTATGGAGCCACCAGTGTCCTCAGAGCCCGGATTTCCTGGCCTCCATGGTGGGGCCATCTGGGCGTGCTTCTCGCAGGCCCCTGGATGCCACAGGCTGTCTGACTCTGAGCTCTCACGCCCTCATGGCAGGGAGGGAAGAAAGCTGAGGCCTGCTCTGCCACTAACAAGCTGAGTGGCTTCACTGAGCCTTAGTCTCCTCCTCTGTGAAAGGGGGATACGATCTTGCCCCCACCGGCATGTGGGGTCAGTGAAGCGGGAGATGGGTGAACCATGCACCTGATTCTTTTCTCTGCTTGCAGCACCGACTCCCCATAGGCTGCAGTCCTACAGAGCTTGGTGTCGGTCCTTAAGTACCTCTGGCTCGTCAGCCCTGCAGCCAGAACAGAGTATGTGGGTGGGCACACAGACCCTGTCCTCATGGAGCTCACAGTCTGGGGAGGGAAGGTGACATCGCTCAGATTGCCACAGATACACAATGACCACAGGACTCGGGACAACACAGTCACCCAGAAGCAAAAATTGGGCAGCCTGGCCAGCCTCTGCAATGCCGCACGCGCCCTTCTGGTCCTGACCTGAGTCCCCCGACTGCCGGTCCCTTGACTACCCTTCCAGTCGCAGAGCTCCACCAGGACCCAAGGGTGTTTGCCCCACCCACCTCCTCTGGCACCTACCGGGCAGGAGCTGGCCGCTGAGGCACGGGCCCTTGGTCACCTGGCCAGTCCTTGGTCACCCAGCTCCTGGGGTAGGACGAGGGCCCCTTCAACCCCATGAAGGTCTGTTCCCCAGGCTGACCCAGCCTCAGGTGACCCTCGGAGAAGAACAACACCATGGCATCCAGGACTGCCGCCCTGGCTTAGCCACTCTAGAGCAGGAACAGGCTTTAGACACAGCACTGAGAGTATGACCTGAGGTCAGGGAACGCGCATGGCTGGATTGCTGCAGTGCAAGGCCAGGCGTTGTTATCCAGTGTCCTGAGTGCTCCCCACCACTGAGGGGCATCTCAAGGAACGACGTCCCTGCCCCTCGGCGGGGAGGCACCTGCTCCTGCCCACTCTGGTTATCCCGGGCCAGGGAGGGCTCGGCCAGGCTGAGTGGTTTGGTTTGCCCAAGTCCCCAGGCTGCTCAGCGGTCACGCCAGACATCAGAATTAGAGCAGGCAGCCCGAGCCCCTCTCCACGGTGCCTCCAGAGGGATGTGGGTTTCCCAAGCCCAAGAGCGACAGAGGCAGCTTCCCAGGGAGTGTTCACCACCTGAAGGGTGGGCACTTTTGTGGTTTGTTCCCTGAGAACCCTGTGGGGCTGGGCCAGGTACACAGCATCTACCATGGGCCTGTGACATGGGCACACTCAGAGCCCAAGGGCCCACTGGCTGCAGGAGCAGGGAGGGAGGGCTGGCTTCATACAAAATGAAAGCTTGGGGCGCCGGCTCAGGGAGGCCAGTCTCCCCTCCCTATAGGCCCATTGCCCTGAGGTCCCCAGGGAGGGAAACTCAATTCCCAGATGTGCTGGATGTCTGGATGGGGAGTGGACTGAATGCCAACCCGTGCCAGGGATGACCTCCACCTTGCCCTGCCCTCATGCCGTGGGATGCCTGCCTGGCCTCACTGGGCCCCTCCGGGGTGGTAGGTGACAGTGTTTGCAGGATGAGGTCGGGGAGAGGAGACCAGGAAAGGTGTTCAGGGGTAGAGAGTGGGCATGACAGCTGTCCTGGGGTCAGCCAGAGGGGAGACCACATGTGAGCCAAGGGTCCGGTCCCTTCACACATCCCTCAAAAAGCACAAGTTCAAAGCCAAGGATGTTGAGAATTTCAAGAGGCAACTGGAGAGCACGAAATCCTAAGTGGGTGCCCTCTGAGCGTGGCACCCTTCTAAGCACAGCGCCCCACGGAATCTCACTGACACACAGCTGACCGTGAGACCGGCCCTCCTCCAAGCATTAACCGGACTTCTCTCTAAAGGCAGAAGAAACCCCAGATTGGAAGAGAATTCCCACGGGACTGCGTCCCCAACAGCCTGCCCGGATCTGTGTGGCGTCCGCAGAGCCTTCTGCTTCTGCTTCTTTGGCTTTGCTCTCCCAGAGGAAGTTTGTCATTCATTCGTCCGTCCGTCCGTCCATCCATCCATCCATCCATCCATCCATCCATCCATCCATCCATCCATTGGTTCATCCATCATCCATTTCATTCATTCAAGAAGCATTTATTCAACATCAGCTGCTCGTGAGAACACTGAGATAAACACAGAACCTCCATGATTTCCTGCAACAGCTTAAAGCCCTCCTATAATTCTCACTGTCATTTTGGCAAAAGCCAATGCACATTTATGATCATTACTCTAAAAAGCATATGTCAAGTGCCCACAGCACAGTGGACACCAGGTTAGCAAGACAGAGACAGCCCTGCCCTCATGACCTGTGCATGGGGCACAGGTGGTGGGGCAGGCAACGGCTACATGACCACATAAGCAAGTACAAAATTGCAAACTGTAGCAATTTTATACAAGGACCTGCCCTGTCTGAGTGGGGTGGGGTGGTGAAGGTGAGTTGGGGAGGGCAGCCGCCTCCTGGCAGGTTATCGAGTCAGCTGTAGCAGCAGCAGCGGCTGGGAGCGGGTGCTCTGGTGTTAGCCCCCATATGAGTCTGCTGGGGATGCCTTAGCGGAATACCCCAGCCTGGGTGGCTTCAACGGAAGCTTACCATCTCATAGCTCTGGAGGCTGGAAGTCCAAGATCAAGGCGTTGGCAGGGGTGGTTTCTCCTGAGGCTCCCTCCCGGCTTGCAGACACCATCTTCTCTCCATGTCTTCACCTGGTCTTCCCTCTGTGTCTGTCTGTGTCCTCATCTCCCTTCTTACCAGACGCCAGTCAGACTGGATTAGGGCCCACCCATATGACCTCAGTTTACCTTAATTATCCCTTTAAAGAAGTTGTTTCCAAACACAGTCCCATTCTGAGGTCCTGAGGATCAAGGCTTCTACATAGGAATTTGGGGAGGACACACCCTGCCCCATAACACCTTTTGAGTCCATTTCCTTCCCCACATGGGGCTGTGTGACGGGGGCAAATTCCCGCCTTCTTCTGCCTTGATTTCCCCAGCTGTAGCCCAAGGACTGTAACAGCACCTGCTGTGTGGGGGGCAATTTTGAGAAGCCCATGGAAAGTGCTGGCAGGGCGCCTGGTGCTAGCCAGGTCAGGGAAGGCCCATTCCCCCAGTAACTGTGCTGGGGCCTCACTCTGACCCTACAGGGAAGGTTTTGTTTTGGTTTGGTTTGGTTTGGTTTGAGATGGAGCCTCACTCTGTTGCCCAGGCTGGAGTATAGTGGCACAATCTCGGCTCACTGCCACCTCTGCCTCTCAGGTTCAAGCCATTCTCCTGCTTCAGCCTCCTGAGTAGCTGGGACTACAGGTGCGTGCTACCACATCCGGCTAATTTTTGTATTTTTAGTAGAGACAGGGTTTCACCATGTTGGCCAGGCTGGCCTCGAACGTCTGACCTCAGGTGATCCACGTGCCTTGGCCTCCCGAAGTGCTGGGATTACAGGCGTGAGCCACTGTGCCCAGCCTACAGGGAGGGTTTTGATGCCCCTGCAGTTGAGAAATGTGAGCCTTGGGACTGTCAAGCAACAACCAGGTACCCCATCTGGGGAGGGGCAGGGCTGGGCAGTCCACACTCATGTCCCTGGGCTGGCGAGGGTACAGCATGCAGCAACCAAGATTGTTTGTGGCTCTGGGCGTGGAGAGGGGTGCTTGAGGTCCCTCCATCTGGGAACATGAGGGATGTCCCATGGGCAAGTCTGTGGAGCTGCAAGACTGTGATCCATGTCCTAGCTCCTCCCAAGGCCACGCCTCCTGTGGACCTGCACTGAGGGAGTCTTGGGAGGAGGTGGCCATTATGTGGCCATCACATGGCTGTGCAGCAGCCAGCCAGCTCAGGCGCTGCCTCCTTGGGGAGTGGGTGCCGGGCCATGTTGACTCCGGAGGCAGCCACATGGCTTTTGCATGTGCTGGTTCCCTGCTGAGATGGGCTTTGCAGCCTGCCGCCTGTGCAACCCTTAGCCATTATTTGTTTTGTTTTTAATGTTCGTGATAGCTTTATTCATAAGAGCAAAAAACTGGAAACAACCTCAAACAACTGGTAAATGGATAAACAAACTGCAGAGGCCTCCAAACAATGGAATACTACTCAGCAGTGAAGAGGGCGAGCTGCAGCTGCATGCAAAGGCCTGGGTGAGTCGCAAAGCCAGAGAAGCCCGCCTCGAAGTCGACGTGCTCCCGGGCTCCATTTATGTGACATTTTGTTTAATAGACTTTTTTTTTCTTTTAGCAGTTTTAGGTTCACAGAAAAATTGAGCAGCAAGTACAGAGTCCCCTCTGTCCTCTTGGCATTATTTAACTTCTCCATCTGTAGACGCGGATATTGATGCGGACTTCACAGGGACAGTGGGTGGCAGGAGATTCCCA
Organism: Rhinopithecus roxellana; assembly: GCF_007565055.1. Lineage (NCBI taxonomy): Eukaryota > Metazoa > Chordata > Mammalia > Primates > Cercopithecidae > Rhinopithecus > Rhinopithecus roxellana. The sequence goes on from NC_044550.1 coordinate 131,270,473, forward strand.
GAGGTGGGTGTGGGTGTGCTTTGTAAACTGTAAAGTGCAGCACCCCGGTTAAAATTTATTCTCAGGCTCAATAAGCCATGGGGGTGGCTGGATAGCCACCGGGGCCTGCAGAGGGTGGGAGAGACTGGCTCTCAAGCCCAGCCCAGAGGTTCTGGAAAGGTAAGCCTGGTCACATTGCTCAGAAGTGAGGAGGAGGGACCCTCCAGCCCAACCTGGCCCTCTGCAAGGTTTGTCACTTGCGGGGATGACGGAAAACTACCAGCCTGTCTGCACAGCTCCAGCCAGTGCTCTTATCTCCCATCGGCACGCCGGAGGCCTCGGCCCAGCCGGCAAGAGGATGGGGCGTCTCTGCTCCTGGAGAAGGAGAGGCTCTGTGGCTCCACCCCACTAAGGGCTGGCCCTAGACTCCTGCCAGGTCCCCACCCAGTCTGTGACATGCAATGCCAGGAGTCTAGAATGGCCTATCACTGAGGGGGGTTCAGATCCTGGATCTGTCCTGTCCCCACTGTAGGACCTCAGCGCATTCCTGCACCTCTCTTAACAAACCCTGCCAACAGCTGAGTTCCTTAGCACCTGCTATGTCGTGCAGCTTGGAGACGCTGTGCACCCTTTACCAGGACCCACTCTCCCAAAGCTCAGTGAGGCGCCTGGTCATCCCCCAGGATCAGGGAGGCCGAGGCTGGGAGCAGAGGGTGGCCCGTAACCTGCCACAGGGCTGACCGAGGCTGGAATTCCATCCCCAGGTGCCTCTGACATGAGGTGAGCCGAGGACCAGCGTTCATGACGCAGTGGGAGCCCCTCCCACCCGGGCTGTGACTTTTGTGGGGATAGATTGCGTAGGGAGGCAGGCAGTTGCCCCATAAATCTGCCTCCCAGAGCCCTGAGCCACCTACAGCTCTGGGTTGGGGTCTCAGCTGACATGTAGTTACTGGAGTTTCTGTGGCTTCTCTGGACGTGGCCTGAGCCGGGCCGGGGCAGAGAATGGAAATGGAGGGACACATACCTATGCCCTCAACAGGTGGCACCACAGAACCCACACGAAACTCCTACCCTGGCATGAAACTCCTCCACACACACGAAACTCCTCCCCTCACACGAAGCTCCTCCCCCCACATGAAACTCCTCCATAGACACGAAACTCTTTCTCCCACATGAAACTCCATCTCCCACATGAAACTCCTCCCCATACACAAAACTCCTCCTTCCACATGAAACTCCTCCCCTCCCATGAAACTCCTCCTCCCACATGAAACTCCTCCCCTCACACGGAACTCCTCCTCCAACATGAAACTCCTCCACACACACGAAACTCCTCCCCCCACATGAAACTCCTCCTCCCACACGAAACTCCTTCCCACACACAAAACTCCTCCTCCCACATGAAACTACTCCCCCACACGAAATTCCTTCCCCGACATGAAACTCCTCCCTTACACATGAAACTCCTCTTCTCACACGAAACTTCTCCCCCAACATGAAACTCCTCCCCACACATGAAACTCCTTCCCCCATGAAACTCCTCCCCTCACACGAAACTCCTCCCTCTACATGAAAGTCCTCCTCCCACACGAAACTCCTGCTGCCACACGAAACTCATCCCTCCCACATGAAACTCCTCTTCTCACATGAAACTCCTCCTCCCACATGAAACTCCTCCCCCCACATGAAACTCCTCTTCTCACACGAAACTCCTCCTCCCACATGAAACCCCTCCCCCCACATGAAACTCCTCTCCTCGGGCCTGCTCAGGGCCAGCGCGGGGCACCACGGTGAGCCTGTAGCTGGCCCTCTATGGGAAACTGAGGCTGCAGTGGAAGGAAGGCCCTGAAAGCTTCTTCTGGGCTGGGGAAGGAGTACTAAGGGGAGGAACATCACACTGCTCCAGCCACCGTGACACGATACTGGGGCTGGGAGTCCCCCCCTGCGTCCAGGTGTGTGGATGTCACCAGCCAGTCTCTTTTCATTGATGGCCACCCGCTTTCCTGCTTCTCATGAGCCCCCACAAAGTGGTGGGATGACCACCAGCAGCTGCAGCGTGACACCCCAGCTCGGCAGCCCCAGGAAGAGGGGGTCCCAGGGCAGATCCCACACACTTCCAAAATTGCAGTGAAGCCACTCGGCCCTGGGGGCCTCAGGTGGGGACAGAGATGATACTGCACAGGGACATCAGACACTGCCGGTCGGAGGCCGTTCAGGTGGGAGGTGGCCCTGTCGGGGAGGTAAGGCTGCTTTGCCCACCTCCTCCCTGAAGCCCACCTGGCTCCTGGGCAACTGAAGGCTGGTGTCTCTTGGGCCTGCACTGATAGTTGCCTCCAGGTGTCCTGCCCTGCACGGCACTCCCTTGCCACACCCTGGGCTTCACAGCCTCGAGGGGAGGGGTCTCTGCCCCTGGAGCATGGAGCTCTCCGCTGCTGAGCCCCAGCCTGCCTCTGTGCCACCTTCAAACCTGGCTTGTATGGAGAAAGTTCTCCCTCCGGCCTCTGGCCTGGCTCCCTGGTGGCAGTGGTGCCCTCTGCTCAGGACTGCCCTGAGGGCCCTCTCCCAGCCCTGCCCCTGCTTGAATGAGTGAGTGAGCAAGACTTCCCCAGGTGGGCCCCTCCCTAGCTCCCCACCCTGACTTTTCCCCTGAGCCCAGGCTCTGCTGTGCTCTGTGCTAGGGCTGGATTTGCTGAAGCCAGGGGTCCAGGCCAAACGGCTGGCCAGAGGCCTGTGCTGCCCCCAACCTGGGAACCTCCAGACCACATTGATGCAAGCCCTGCCTCCCAGTTGCCAGAAACAGATACTGAGCTCTGAGCAATGGGCACAATTTCGGACCCAGCATACTGGTGGTGCCATAAAACTGCAGCAGCAAAGCTCATTGGAGTCATTTTCTCCTGCACTGCTGACACGGAGAGGAAAAATCCCCAAATAAAGCTCTTCCCACAGCCACAGCTACGAAAACATTGTCCCCTGCAAGTGTGCTCACTACTCAACCATGATTTCTCCTCCTCAGGGGGAAAACCCTCCCAGCAATTCTCATTGCAAGATGGTAAACCTGTCGCCCTAATGAACAGCTTTCATTTAGAACTCAGTGAGAAGGTGCGCACTGGGAGACGGCGGCTTGCTGACTGCGATGTTTCCGAATCACTTGCTCAACCTAAAGCATTCCCATGGAACTTGGAGCGCCCAGCATAGGGCTTTATTGTTGTTTTGGGCCAAGAAGGAAGTTTTCAGAAGCCATACTTTGTGCTGATTCATGTTTCACCCTTGTGCCTACAAAGTCTCTGTCAAATGGTTATCCCGGTCCTCTTGCATGCCTCTGAGGATGGGATGCTCACTACTTCCCAGTGCAGCCCCCCTTCATTGCAGGGGCTCATTGCTAAGACTGCAGGGGAGGAGACTTAGAGCTCCCGTCTGTCCTGCTATCTCCATCTGTGAGTGTTTACTGAGCGCCTACTACATGCCAAGCCCTGTGCCAGGGCTGGGAGGAAGGAAAGGGCTTGGGGAGGGACTGCCCTTTTGGGGGGTTGGAGCTCAGGGCCGGCTTGGCTCCAACCGTGACAAGACCACGATGCAGGTTTGACACTCCTGAAAGGAGAAAGGAATTGGGTGGGAGGAGCCTCAGACCACAGCTGGCAGCTGAGCAAAAGTCTGGGCCACCCATGCAGGGAGCTGGGACCAAGCTGGGACCCCCCTGGGAAAAGCAGCGCTGGGGCAAGCCCCTCAGCAACCAGCTGCCTCTGCACAAGTCCCCACGGCAGCCACAGTGAGGCTCCTCTGACCTCCATGGGGAAGGCCACCTACCCGGCATGATGGCACCGGCTGGTGGTACATGTCTAATCTGTGGCAGCCCAAGGGGATCAGCCTCTCAGCGGCCCCACAGCAGTGCACAGCGAGGGTGGGGACTGAAGCACCCCCATTTTACAGGAGAGGAGCAAGGCTTGGGGATCCAGGGGACCTGTCCAGGTAGGAGATGAACACTGCAGCTTCACTAGCCCGTGAGACGCCCACACACAGTCCACAGCACCTCCCAGCCCTGGGTGGTGAGAATTGGTGCAACCCGAGCAAGCACAACCCTGGGGGGTTGAAGAGGGACCCCAGCTGGCCCAAGGCAATGCCTCCTTACCCCCGCCTAGAATAGGGTCCCAAGCCTAGAATACACTGCGGGTGCAGCCTGCCCACCCCATGAAGGATGGGCCCCGGCTTCCTCGGACACAGACCTGGAGGACTTGACCCCATGACGGATGAGGGGCTCCCGAGACGGCTGCTGACGGTTCCCAGGGTGGACAGCACCAGCTGGGGCTGGGCACACAAGGGGGAATTCAGTCCAGGAGGTTGGAGCGATGCGTGAGTGAAGAATGAATGAGGGAATGAATGATAGTTCGGGCCATGGCCAGCAGTGCACCAGCTTCCCTCAGAGCTCCCTGCACTCGGCCTGCCAGTGCTCTTGCCTTCCTTTTCTCATCTCCACCTCTCCCACCCTCGTCACAGGCTGTCCCCTTCTCAGAGGCACTCAGGGTGCTCCTGAGCCTCCCCTCATTCCAGGAGGCTGAGCTGCACTCCGTGGAGCTTTGGAGTGGGGAGGGGCTTGGTGGGGGAGCTGGGGGCGGGGCCAGCCTTCCTTCTGCCTCGGATGTGCCCTTCCCAGTGACTCCATGGCCTCATCAACAAAGCCAGGGAGGCAGTGTCGCAGGTCCTGCTCCTGCGTGTGGGGGCTTGTCTCAGCTGGCACAGGGGTGTGAGGACGCACAATAGGACAGGCCCATCAGGTGAGGTGGGGTGAGTCTGGGGCAGGCGGTGGTGGCCCCTGAATGTTGGCCGACGGGCCTCTGGGACAGGTGCAGGGGGCAGTGCATCCTCTCCTGCTCCCCAGGGCAGCCACAGGAGCAGCAATAAAAGCCTTTTTGTTGCCTTTCCAGCCCAGACAAAATCAATAAATTCTGGAAACATGAGAACAGCTGACCTTTGAGATTTCTAGCAAACCTTCAAAGAGTAAATGTGGCTCGGGCTCCGGCTCAGAGCTCAGGGCACTGGGAAGCTCCACACAGGCCCAGTTTGGGTCCTGCACTGTCACGGGGGTGAGACCCCAATCCTGCACGTGCTTCTCAGGCAGGCCTCACTCATGTGGATTCCAGAAAGTTCTGTGGATAGAACCTGCTCTTTCTGTGGTAAGCGGCAGTATTGCTTCAGCTGTGTCTCAGCTGTTCCATCTCCTCTAGAAAGTTCTTCAGCTGCTGCAAATGTGGAACATGATCAGCTGGGGCAAGGACAGCACCACTCTGCAGATGGGGAAACTGAGGCCCTGAGAAGAGGGATTTGGGGTTGATGCCCAGCTGCTTGGGCCTGATTCTCGGTTCACTGGGCGTCACCCACCTAGACCCTGGTGCAATTTCCAGAGGTTTGGTGAGGGAGCCGGGGGCAGGGCCAGCCCTGCTTCTGTCTCGGATATGAGCACCCCGGCAACTCTGTGGCCTCATCAGCAAAGCCAGGGAGGCAGCGATACTTGTGGGCCCCACTCTACGCGTGTGGGGACCTGTCTCATCAGCCTGAGCAGGCATGTGAGGACAGCTCCCCAGCAGTAACCCAGGTCACTGCAAGTGGCTGTGGCGTTCACCTTTGCCCAGGTACCCAATTCAGTTATTTATTTATTTAGAGACTGGGTCTGGCTCTTTTGCCCAGGCTGGAGCACAGTGGCGCTATCAGGAGTCACTGCAGCCTCAACCTTCGGGGCTCAAGTGACCCTCCTCCTACCTCAGCTTCCTGAGTAGCTGGGACCACAGGCATGTGCAACCATGCCCGGCTAAGTTTTATATATATATATTTTTTGTAGAGATAGGTTTGCACCATGTTGCCCAGGCTGGTCTCCAGCCTCTGGGCTCCTGGAATCCTCCTGCCTCGGCCTCCCAAAGTACTGGGATGACAGTGCTGGGATTACAGGTATGAGCCATGCACCTGGTCATAATGCAGTTATAGATTGAGCTCCCACAAAGCACTGGTCATGGTCGGGGCTGGGGAGGGGCAGCCAGGGCCAGCCGTGATCCCTGCGCTCTGTGAATAGGACTCTGTGGGGGGTGGGATGGAAGGGAAAGGGTGAGGAGAGAGATGGAGACTGCCCACCAACCCTGGGATAATGACCGGACTCCTGCAGGAAGGGGTGGGCTTGGGAGAAAGGCGAGGAGGCCTCTTGAGCTTTGAGTGTGAAGCTCGGAGGGAAGCCCAGCCCCGAGAGAATTTTGGGAGCCCTGAGCACAGATGGGGTCTCCCGCAGGTTGGCGTCATCTGCAGTGCCGAGAAATGAAACGCCGCTGTTTAGGCAGCCTCTCCCTTCCCCGGGAAAAGCAGAGGCCACGCAGACCCAGGCCGGCAGCCCAGGGTCACAAAGAGGGCTGGCGACGTGCTGGGCACAGAGCTGAGTGGTCACCTCCTGGTGCCGCCTGGACAGCCTTCTGCATTTTCACCCTGCCGGGCCTGGCTGCAGCCAAGGCTGCCAGCCAATCAGGACTAGGGGCAAAGGTTCAGCTGTGCCATCTCACAGCCACCGCCTGGCCTGTTTCCACCACTGCAGTGCTGTGTGCCAGGTCCCTCCTGGAAAGTGGGTTTCTGAACATCCAAGCAGAGAGAGAGAGAGGAGGGTGGTCGGGGCTCCATATGTAGGGCCCAAGCCTCTTCTGTGCCATCCCTGAAGAGTGGGAGAGAGCTGCCTGCCCTCAGGAGAGAGCCGCAGGGAGGGATGGGGCCTCCTGCAGCCTTGACCAAGCAAGCTGAGATGCCTGGAAGCCCAGCTGGCCTCTTCCCACCTGGAGCACATACGCACTGAAAGCAGCCTCCCCACGAACTCTCGGGAAAGTCAGGGCTGGACCCAGAGGCAGGAGATCAGGCCAGCTTCACCCTAGGCCACTTTCTGCCTGGCTACATGCAAACCGATTTATGCTCAAGGCAGCGAAACCTCATGTCTTTACCAACCAACTTTTGTATGTTTTAATTAATCATGAACTTTGTGTCTTAAGAAGATTTAGATTTAAAAAAAATAATAACGAGCAAATCGTAGAGAGGGTTCCCATGTGCCCTGGTCCCCATTTCCCTCATGATGGGCATCTGATACTGAGGTGGCACCAGCTGATGACCCGACACTGACGTGGGGTTATTAACCAAAGCCCACAGTTCACATCGGGGTTGATTGGTGTTGGTCATTCTCTGGGTCTGGACACACATATAGTAGCATGCATCCACTGTTACAATACCTTGCAGAGCAGTGACACTGCCCTAAACATCACTGTCCCCCATGGGGCTCTGCTGACTCACCCCTCCCTCCCCCTCCCCTCTGGCAACCGCTGATCTTTTTACCGTCTCCATAGTGCTGCCTTTTCCAGAATGTCCCCTAGTTGGAATCCTGCAATGCGGCCTCTTCAGACTTGCTCTTTTCACTTAGCAACATACGTTAGGGCTCCTCCTGTCTCTTCACGGCTTGAAAGTGCAGAATTACGTTCGACTGTCGGGATGTAGCACGGTTTGTTTATCCACTCACCTGCTGAAGGACATCGTGGTTACTTCCCATTTCCGGCAATCACTAACACAGCTGCCATAAAGGCGAGTGCAGCTTTCTGTGCAGACACGAGCTTTTAACTCTTCTTAAGTTTTGCCTTATCAGGACCTCCCTGTGGGCCTGGAGACTTGAAGAAGAAAGAGGCCTCAGGGGCAGTCCCTGAAGGCCACACCCCCGGGCAGGGTGGACACAGCCTGGACAATGGGCCTGCTGTCTGGGGAGGGTGATGAGGAGGCTGTCCCTGGGCTCAGGAAGGGCTTCCTGGAGGCAGTGTCGGGAGCTCGGGGAATGAGCCAGTGTCGGGCAGGTGGAAAGGGAGAGCACAGCCTGGAAGAGGCCTGAGGTGAGCATGTATGTGGTGGATGGTGCAGAGCGGGGAAAGGGTGGATGTGGGACGCCCACACTGTGCGGGCGTCAAGAACCACGTTAGGGAGGCTGGGCTTTCTCCAGGCAGATCAGACGTGGTTCAGCTTCCCGGGGGAGTGGTTGGAGAGCTGGGCTGGGGTAGGGTGGGCAGCCACAGGGAATGGGGATGGAGGGGGCTGGGGTTGTATCTGTTGAGTGGAAGCCACGGGCTGGCTTCGTATGCCCCCCTATGTTTCTGAGATCACATAAAGCACTGGCCACGGGGGCTCCATCTGACCCCAGCCCTCCAGTTCCTGCCCCTCCTGCTGGCTCAGGTGGACACAGCAGAGGAGGAACTCAGGTCATGTCACAGTGGTGTGGACACCACACGCACTGCTCATCTGGAGCCTGGCACCAGGATTCACCCTGGAGGACTTGGGAGCAGGCAGCTTATTGGGAGGTGGCCCCAGGGGGAACAGGCAGGGAGGGAGGACAGTGAGCTGGGAAGAGAATCAAGACACTCAGGCTCAGGTCCCGGCAGGGGAAAGGCGGCCCGAGGCCACACCAAGCACAGGTCAGGTTCATTCCTCCGTGTGCCACTGGACAGCGTGCTGTGGGATGTGATGGGAAGAGGGTGTCAGAACTTGTAGGGTTTGGGCTTTGGTTGGGCAATGCGAGGAGGGTTGAGGCAGCAGCAGGGTTGTCTTCAGACCGGATGCGATCAGAAGTGGCAGTTCTGTGATGGGCACCTACTCACTCGCGTCTGCAGGGAAGGAGGGCTGCAGTGGGGTAAAGTGGCAATTGGGGAAGTCCTGGGTCCTCCTTTAGTGCAGGAGAGTTGGCATTTTGAGGGTGGCACCGAGGCTTCAGCCTTGCTTGAAGTGGACGTCCTTCAGTCTCATTCCTGTCCTGCGGGAGGATGCGACTTTGCTGTCAGATCGGTCTCTAGGTGGCAGAGGCTGCCTCTGAACCTTCCCACCTGGGTCAGGGAGCTGGTGTTTCTCTGCTGATTTCTCATTGGCCTGGGCCTTCCAGGCTGTGCACAGTGTCCTGGACATGCTCTGAGGCACTGCAAAAGGAAAGAGCGGGGCCAAGATCTTTGAGGAGGTGCTGGGGGCCACCTGGAGGTAAACTCCACAGAGAGCCAAGGGCATGGGGTCAGGGGAAGGGGGTGAGAGTGGCCACTTGGCCCAGTAGCTCCTCTAAGAGGCTGTCCTAGATTCCTCCTTCCTGTCCAGTCACCATTTTCCTCCATCCCTGTAATGGGGGGAATAATGTCCCCTCCCAATTCACGTCCATCTGGAGCCTCAAACTGTGGCCTTCTGTGGAGGTTGGCTCTCTGCAGATGTAATCAGGTAAGATGAGTTTATACTGGATGAGGGTGCACCCTCAACCCAACAACTGGTGTCTTTATAAGAAGAAGACAAGACAGAGACTCAAAGACGAGGGGAGGAGGTCACGTGGAGACAGAGACAGAGGCAAGAGCAATGTGCCCACAAGCCAAGGAACGCCCGGACCCACTAGGAGCTGGAGAGGCAGGAGATAGCTTCCCTGGAGCCCCTGACACCTTGGGTCCCCCCAACCCTGCTCCATGCATTCTCCTAACTTGAGCCCAACCACTGCTCCACCTCAGACCCTGGTGAGCACCGCCAGCCCTGCTCAGAACTGTCCCGGCCCTTTTCACCTCTATTCCTCCCTTCCCCAACCCCAGCCAGGCCTGCCCACCCTCACACCGCACCCCCTTGGAGCCCTGGCAGGGCTCTCCTGGTTCTTCGTTGCTGCTTCCAGGCCCTGCACCACCCCACTCCTCAGGGCTCAGACCTACTCCCCCCTCCCCATGGCTGCCACCCCCATCATGCCCCCATCCCTGGCTTGCTGCCTTCTAGAGCCATAGCCGTCCACACTGCAGCCTGTGCACAGCGGGAGTGGCCGTCCTCATCTCTCCATCTCAAAGTCTTCTCCAGATGGCTCAGAGTCAAAGAGGAAGTGAATCTAAAATTAAAGGCATTTAAAATAACGATGATAACCTTCCTGCCAAGATGACCTTCGAGGTCGGGTCATTTGTCCACAGCTGTGTCCTCGCGCCTGACGCAGTGCCTGTGATGGACGCGTCCAGGAGTGGATCAATTTTCCTTTTTCCAGTCAGGGGGCCTGGACTTGGAGATGGGGTAACTGGCCCATCACAGCTGGACCTGGCTGGCTTCTGACCTCAGTCTGAGCTCTCGTAGGTTGGGCAGTACCCTTCTGGCCAGACCAGGCCAGCTTTGCTTCCTACAGCTGCTCTGAGATGACCCCAGGACCCATAGAGGGAGATGACAGCTTGGGCATAGACCTGGCAGGAGGCTGGCACCTGATCCTGCCCCTAGTGTCCCTGCTCAGCAATCACACTGCCCTCTCAGGGTGGTGAAGTCCTCAGAACCCTCATCCTCTGAACTGATCCAGCCCACCTGACCTGAGAACGCCTGTTGCTGTGACCTCTGACTGCCTTGCCAGTTTCTGTGGAGGAGGCTCTGTCTCTCACAGAGCACCCCAAGGCTCCAGGCCCAGGAAGTGCAGGCGTGGGGTCCCTCCCCCTACCTCATCATGATGCTATAATGGCTTCCTTCGCTACATCCTCAGCCGCCCACCTGGAGCTCCGCACTCCTGACTCCCACCTCTCCTCTCTCCCTTGTTCCCTCCCTGTCCCTCTCTCTTCATGCACACAGCCCAGCCCTGCCCTGCTAGCTGGCTTCACTTTATACCTAGGACCACATGCACACACATGCATACATGCCCACACACACCCAGGCACACACACATATGTGCACACACAGCATGCATACATGCACATGCACACATATATACACAGTTCTCCTGTCTCCCAGGAAAAATATTACTTCTGTCCTCTCCTGTCTGCACATGCAGGTCTTGACCTTCCTGCTCATGTTTCCTGAGGACAGAGGCCATTGGATGGAACAGTCTGGGCCTGTCTTCCAGCCACTCTCAAAGGCCATGCCCTGCTTATCCCTTTCCCTAGCTCCTGCACCCTCCCTTCCCATAACCGCCATTCCTATTTGTCCACCTTCATCTCCCCATCAGCTCTTCCTAGACCCTAAAGATGCCAACTGCAGCCCCACACGAAGCTTTTACTGCACACTCCCAGGTGAGGAAACTGAGGCACAGAGTTCTGGCGCCCAGGCTCCCTCTTGGGGATTTCACCCAGGAGGCTGTGTCCAGGGAGTCCAGGACCCCAGACAAGCCATCCCCATGCAGTCCCTAGGCTCTGCGGTTCTTTTCTTCAGTGTGTCCAGGGAGTGCAGGACTCCAGACAAGCCATCCCCATGTGGCCCCTAGGCTCTGCCGTTCTTTTCTTCATAGCAGGTCTTCCTGAAAGAGAAGGGAGTTGTCTGAGCCCCCTCTGCCCTCACCTTCCCTGGTACTCTCTGGCCAGACTCTTACCAAGGCCCACAGGAACCCTGGGCCGCCAAGCCTGACAACCACCCCTGGCTCCTCCGCGTGCTGGCGTCTCGAAAGCCCTCACATGGACGCTCGCCCCGTCCTCCCACATACATTCCTTCCATGTGTCTGGGGCCCTGCGGCCCTCCATTCCCCCACCTCAGTTGCTGGTTTCTCTGGGGGTTGGGAACCCAAGGCTCAGTGCTGCTCCTCCTGAGACCCCCTGCACACCATACAAGGGCCCCATATTTGTGTGCCTGGCCCTGGCTGTTGGGAACAATCTCCATCCCTGCACCTCCACCCGCCTCCCTGACACCTCTCCCTGGGTGTCCAATGAGCCCCTCCGGCAGCTGAGTCCAAAGTCTGGTCTCCCCTAAACATTCTGCTGCCCTTGCTTTCCCTCTCAGCCCCTGGAGTCTTCTGCCACCGACACTGACATGTTGGCATCTCAGAGACTCCTCCCTTCCGCTCATGCTCCTCACCGTCCAGCTTCCACACACTCCGAAGGCTTGAAGGGGCAGCCAGAGGGGTTGGGAGGGAAGTGCCCATGACGTCTCATGGCTGCAGCATCTGGCAGGTGGGGGTGCCCTTTAGGGAGATGGGGGGCTGCAGGAGGGAGACATGAGGATGGGCAGAGGTCTGGAATTGGTTCTGCCATGCTGAGTGGGAGGTGCCTGCGCTGCCAGCAAGCCGGCAAGCAAGCCGGCAGGTGGGCTTCTTAGCAGAAGGCTGAGTGGAGCTGTCCGCGCAGGGGTGGTGCTGAAGGCACAGGCGTGCCTGGCCTCCCTGGGAGCAGGTCATGAGGGCAGGCAAGGGTGCTCTAGGCAGCCACTGGCATCTCTGGGCTCAGCTGGAGCAGAGACATGGAAGGTGTGATGGTAGTGCCCCTCACACCCTGGGTTCCTAAGTCAGGGGGGCCACCATCCCACAAGGGAGCCACTGTTCTCCCCATTGACCAGTGTGCACACAGCAGTGGGGGAAGCACTGCTCACCATAGGGTGACCAAGAAGCCAACCCAGACCCCAACTCCACATTCAGGAGACTTCCCACCACCCTTTACCTCAGCTTCCCGTTCATGGAGGAAGACTCACACCCTGCCAATGCCTGCTGCAAACATGGGTGTGAGTTGGCAGAATGGCTGGTGAGTACAGTCTGCTCCCACCCTTCCACTGGCCCTTTTAGTACGTGTGATTCTGAAAATGCCTGTGTCCTGCATGCCTCTGTTCCTTCCAACATAAATCCTGGCTTAGCCTAAGTCAACCATGGACAGGGATAGCCCTTCAATTTCAGTAGGAAATGAGATTGCTGTGAGCTGATACAGGGTTGCAGTCATGGACAGCAGATCAGAGGAGGAGGAATGTGCGTGTGGATGTCCATTGGGGTGTGTGTTGTGCCCGCTCCTGTGGTATGCACACATGTGTGTGCTGTAGAACACGTATGTGGACACAGGTATACATCTAGACATATAAATAAAGCATTTCCTCGGGTCACATGTCCAAAGGCAAGATGCAGGGAGCATTTTCAGTTTTTACTTTTCTCAAAAAGACCAACACAGATAAAGACTTCTCTTGGTGAACTGTAGAGTGCTTGCCGTAGGAAGGCAGGCCTGGAGGGGAAGGCTGCAGGGCCTAATTCATGTCCCCAGCACAACAGAGCTGATTTCCTCTCCACCACCTCATGAGAGCTGCTGCTGGGTTTTCCTGAGTGTCAGATAGGGGGTGTCCAAAGGCATCTGTGGGCCTCTTCACTCTTCTCTCTCCAACCCTCCTCTCCCAATCTCCTTCCCTCTCTCTCCTTGCTCTTTTCCTCCCCTCTGCCTCTCCCTCAGTTCTTGCATCCTGATTATTTTTTGCAGGAGTTGGTATAGATATGCAGTATCAGATCAGCCCTTTGGATCTGGGCTTGGTGAGGTCTGGGGCCAGAGCCAGCTCCAGGAGGTAAAACAGCCAGGGAAAACCTTCACGTTTGTCTCTAACTTCCCATAGCTGTAATATCAGGTGAAGATTAATTTCACAGTCAGCTATGATGGGAAGGGTTCAGTCTAGCAGTGTTCAATAGGTGTCCAATTGCACACACTGGGGTCTATGGGAATAATGTCACAATCAACTAGTGATGTCTGCCAAGGGCAGGGAGAGGAGGAGGTGACATGAGTGCTATGTGCTGGGTGAGGCCAATTTGGATATTGTGGGTGTGGCTAAGAGAAGGTGAGGGCCACCCTGGTTACATGTGACATCCCAAAGCCTTCACTATTCCTAGACCCATCTTGCAGCCCTTCTCTCAGACATGTGCTGCTTCCTCCACCCTCTGCCTGGTGACCTCACTCATCCTTCAGTGTCCAGCACAAGGGGCCCTCCCATGTGCCACCCTGTACCACACAGACACCAGCCATCTGGACTCCCTGCACTGTCTGCTGTTGACCAGGGGCCCTATGGCTAACTCTTAGTGCCTGGTGCTCTCGACTGTGGCATCAGGCAGTGGCTCTGAGCCTGTGCGATGAATGGAACTGAGGGATGTTCTCTCAGACTCTCGTGCCTCAGTCAGGGCCTGGCAAATGGGAAAGGGGCCTCTGCCCCATTTCCACCAAGAAACATAGGTGTTGGGCTTCACAGGGACAAAAGGAAAGCCTGGCTCCTGCCCCAGGTCCACCTAAGTTCCTTTCATCTCAAAATCAGCCTTTTCAGGGGCATCAGGAAATGGCAAAGTTGGATATCATGGACCCCACCCTTTGCCCTGCCCTTGGTGCTGCCCAGCCCTGCAGAGCACTGTCCAGCTGTCCCTTCTTCTTGTAGGTACCATAACCAGGTTCATGTATACCACTCTGTGCACCCCAACTCCAGGGAGCACATCTCTGCAACTCTTGCCAAAAAATAGCCAAACAAGTATCTGCATCCCCATCCCAACCACCCCAACCAGCTCAGAAGAGCAGAGGGCCAGACAAATGCTCCAGCTGGGAGACCCTTGGCCTCATGGGAGCACAGTGGCATTCTCTGCCCTGCCTCCATCTCCTCCAAGCAAGTGAAAAGGAGTCTAAGGGAACCCTAAGGTCATTCTCTTAGGGGTGCCTGGATGGAGAGGGAGCTGGCACCATTAGACGGCCCAGGAAAGTGGCATCAAGTTATCACAGATTGCTAGGGTATTTTTAATCAGTTTTGAAAACAACTTCAAGGTAAATTTCAAAGGAAAGCATGTTATCAGAGATGAAAAGATGAATCATGATAATGAATCATTTCATAATGACTAAGAGATCAATTCGATAAGAAAACAGAACAATTTTAAATGCATATGTGCATAACAATAGAACTTAAAATAAATAAAGTGAAAACAAATAAAACTGATAGAACTGCATGGAGAAATAGAAACTCCACAAATAATGGTCTGAGATTTCACGCTTTTCTCAATAATTAATAGAACAAGTAAGCCCAAAACCAATAAAGAAATAGAAGACTTGAACAACGCTATCACCAATGTAACCTGATTGACGTTTATACACATGCTACCACCACCAGAAGAATGTACATTCTTTTCAAGTGTGTACTGAACAATGACAATAGACCATATTCTGTGTTATAAAAACAAGTATTACTAACTTCAAAATGATACAAATCATGCAAAATATGTTCTAGGATCACAATGTAATTAAGTCAGAAATCCATAACAGAATTATATCTCAAAAGAAAATCTCAAAATTGTTGGAAACCAATTAATATACTTCTAAAGAACCCATGGGCTAAACAAAAAATCAAAATGGAAAATTGAAGATATTTTTAACTGAATGAAAATAAAAACACAACATATTAAAACTGGTGGAATGTTGCTTAAACAGTGCTTAGAGGGAAATGCATAACACTACATGCATAGACTAGAAAATAAGAAGGTATCCAATCAATATTCTTAGATTTCACCTCAGGAAACTAGCAAAAGAAGGGCAAATTAAACCCAAAGTAGACAGGAGAAGATAAATAAAGAGCAGATCAGAAGTCAGTGAAATAGAAAACAGAAGAACAACAAAGAAAATCAATAAAACCAAAACCAGTTATTTGATAAAATGAATAAAATTAATAAATCTCTAGCAGACTGACAGGACAAAGGAGAAGAAATAAATCACCAGTTTCAGGAATGAAATAGGTGATATCACTATAGATCCTACAGATATTGAAAGGATAATATGGGAATGTTATGAGCAACTTTACAATACTTTTGACTCCTAGATGATATGAACAAATTCTTTAAAAAATACAGACTATCAAAGCTTACTCAAGAAGAAATTGGTAACTGGAATAGCACTGTAAGTGTTAAAGAAATTGGATTTGTGGTAAAACACCTTCCCACAAAGAAAACTACAGGCCCAGATGGTTTCAACAATGTTTGGATTGTACCAAACATTTCAATAAAAATAATACCAACTGTACACAAACACTGCTAGAAAATAAGAGAGGAGAGATTACATATCAACTTGTCCTATGAGACTAATATTACCCTGATACCAAAAGCAGACAAAGACATTACAAGAAAAGATAATTAGGGACCAATATCTCTCATTAACACAGATGTAAACATTTTCTAACAAAATGTGATCAAGTTGAATCCAGTAATATGTAAAGAAGATGATACATCATGGCCAAGTGGGTTTTATCCCAAGAATGCAAGGTTGGTTTAGCATTCAAAAATCAGGCAATGTAACTCAACATGTTAGCAGGCTACAAAAGAAAAACCACATGATCATCTCAACAGATACAGAGAGGCATTGGACAAAACCCAACATCCATTCCTGATTGAAAAAAAAAAATACTCTTAGCAAATTAGGAATTAGGGGACTTCCTTAACCCCACGAAGGGGATTTATGAAAAGCCTGCAGCTGACATACTTAATGGTGAAAGACTGAATTCTTTTCCCCTTAGATCAGGAGCAAGGCGTGGATAGACTCCCTCACCCAGGTCAAGTTTTAACAACATTGTTGCTGTTACTGCCACTGCCTTTATGTGGTTTAAAGCCAAGTGGCTTCCTGTCCTGGGGAGCCCCTTCTCCTCCTGTCCACCTTTTGCAACTGGCCCTGACTTGCAGCTCCAGCTCTAGCCTGGCAAACCTCCCTGGCCTCCCCAGACCCTTGGCTTGCCTCGGTCCTTATAAGTCCCATAGTCCTGTTTCTTCTATTAAGTTGATGAATACTTTCTAGATATTTTAGTTACTTCAACTAGGTTGTATGTTCCTTAAAGATAGCTATGCATACAGGTGCCCAGTAATTACTTATTTTGCAATGTATGTGGGCCCATTGAACCCACAGACAAGCTACCCCTGGTCTTGCAAGGCTGTGACCATGCTCCTAGACTCTCGTAGTCAGGTGGATTCCTCACTGCAGTAGGAAGGACCACAGGGCAGGGAGTCAGACGGACTCGATAGAGCCCTATCACCAAGGAATCACAGCTGATGGCTAAGGAAGGAGAGGGGGCAGGGCTTAAATTAGACCACCAATGGTCAGAGCACAAAGGAAACTCCAAGCAGACTGACGCAGAAGTTCAGGGTAGGAAGTGGGTTCCTCCAATGGGAGAACTGAGTAGTGCTTTGTAGAAGGGACTGTGTTCACATTGACCTGAGCAGGTGCTTGTGATTTTAGCTGGTGGGAGGGATGGGTGAGGACATTCAAAGAGAGGGCAATGGTGTGGACCATGTGACAGAGCCCCGCACAGGGAATCGGGGGGGTGCACAGAGTCACTCACTGGGATTCTCCCACCATGAGGACCAGAGTCCTTCACCTAAGAGCCAGCGTTGTGGAGCATGCTGGATGTGAACAGGGGCTGCAGTCAGACAACCAGGGCTCAAATGCCTACATGACCATTTGCATAAGTTCACTGCCCAACTATAACTCCTCACCACTGAACTCAGGAGTAGAGATGTGACTGACTTTGGACAATGAAAAGCCACTGGAAGTGATGTGTGTCTCTTGGGAAGGGTGAGGTTCTCTCCAAGGCTCCTCCTCTGGGCAGTACCCCACCTGGTGGCTGCCCAATTCACCTGGACACTGTAGTGAAGATGGCAGATAGGCAGCTTGAGTGAGAGGTAGGCATGGATTGCTATCAGCCACTGGGTACGGGGATGTTTGTTACTACAGCATCACCTAGGCCAAGCTGACTGATACACTTGGCTTCCTATGTTACCTGAGCAATCTATGGTTTAGCTTCCTCAACAAGAAAGAGGGGATAATGACAGCACCTACCTTTTGGGGTGGATGTGAAGATTAATAGGCTTCTTATAGGTAAAGCATGTTGAAAAGTGACTAGCACAAAACGTGCACAATATGAGCATCTGCTGTTTTCTCTCACTTGTAGCCTTGATTTCCTAAGTCCAGATCCCAGTTGTAAAGTAATTTTCCAAACCGGAGTCCCATAGAACACTCGTTCTCAAGGTGCTAATAGATGTGCCATCAAAAAGATGTCTGCGTTTGAAAAAATTCTGGGTTAAACCAAGTTAAACAGTTGTATTTAATTCCTAGACTTCTCAGAGTCTTTAATCTGCTAATGCACCATTGAATCTCCAAGAGACAGTTTCCCCTCACATTTGACCTTGAACATGTATGTGCATACTCATGCATGCATGCATGTGTGTGTGCATGCACATGTGTGTCACAGTGATTAACTTCACCCAGGGCTGTGTCCTGTGGGGTGACTTTGGGAAAGGTGGGCTTTCCAGCAATGCCTTGTGGAGGGGTCCTCTAGTGGGCCCCGGGGGCTTTCTGAGTTTGGCGGGGGTATTTGGGGTGAAGCTAGCACTAAAGAAGCTTGGAGGGGCATGAAGCCATAATGGAGAGGGACTTCAAAGTCACAGGGCAAGGAGCCCAGGAGAGCCCAGAGGAGCCATTTCACTCCTGCAGGGCCGCAGAGGCTGCAGAGCAGCTTTGGGAGAGGTCCAGGAGCCTGGGGGGCGGTTGGGGTTGGGTATTGCCCTGTGCAGCCAAGAACCATGTTGAAGAATAGGAGTGCCTTCAACATGCAGGGACTGGGGGCACTGGGCCAGCTCAGGGTCCAGAGTCAGAGGGGCAGACAGCCAGGACGGATGCGGGAGAGAAAGGCCACAAAGGTGGGCAGCTCTTCTGAACAAGTCCCGGGGTAGTGAGGGAGAGAGGAGAGGCAGTGACCGGGAAGAGCGGCAGGGCCCAGGAGAGGGGAGGACCGAGGTCTTTTGCAGGTGGAGGAGAAGGAGTGTCAGGTGGACTGGGGCCCTGTGGCACACGGAGCCCTGTCTGGGAGGCGGGATGGAAGGAGCGGCGTGCAGGCAGGGATGTGATGCATGCCGAAGTTCATGGAGGCTTTGGGCTGTGGGCTGGTGGGGCAGAGGCAGGGTGGGGCATCCACCTCTGGGGACTGGTCCTGATTCTGCTGCCCAGAACTGAGGCCACTGGACTCTCAGAAGCCTGGCTTTCCCTTGCTCTTGGCAAGACCCCCGGGCCATGGTTAATTGGATCTGAGAATTCGGTGTGGCTGTTTACAGAAAGCATTTTGTCCTTAGGACAAGATAGAAATTGGATTTTGGGCTCCTGGCTGGGAGATGCTCCCCCATTCCCGACTCTCTTCCTGCTCTGTGGGGTTCTCAGACAGCTGCCTCCACTCACGGCAGATGATAAATTATGCATCCACTTAATTCCCGCTTGGGCCAGCTCCATGCCAGTGAGCAAGTGGTCTGACTCTCTGGTCTCTAGACACATCCATTTCGCTTGCATGAGCCTCTGGGCTCTTGCCTGGCCAGAGCCTGGCGGTGATTGGAGAATTTTCCTGATCAGTTGCTTGGGCTTGCGTTGTGGTTGCTGGTTGTGCACGTGGGTTTATGGGGACCACCCCCCAGCACAGCTCAGACCTTAGGGGCTGAGCTACCAGATGGGCCTTGGGTGAATCACTCATAAACATTTATCTTCACAGAAATGTGTAACAGTCCCTGGGCACATAGTCTTGGCAAAGACGGTTTTAAATGTGCTGGCCAGAGTTTTGGAGACCATTCCAACTTCATGTGGACTCTTGGACTCCTTATCCTATGACCACTCTTTTCCCTCCCACTCCAAAACTGAGAAGCCTGCCTCCTTCAGGAAGCCCTCAGGGATTCCTCTCTCCTTCTCCCAACTTTCACCATTGGGACCACTCACTGACTCAGATACAGGGTGCCCAAGGATGCCCTTTGGTTCGTAAGCACAAGACTCTCCCAGGGTTGTTGGGACCTCCTACTGGGCACAGACTTCTTCTCCATCTCTCTAGAAACTCTTCCTGAGCCAAGAGAGGCAGAGAGGGAGGCATCCAGGGCAGGGAGAGCAGGTGCTTGAATGAACAGGAAAAATCGAGAGAAAGGGAAAGAACAGGGCTCCCCAGGCTGCCTGACAGGCTGGGCCTGGGCCAAGCGCTCTCCGGGGTCCTTAAGGATATCCAGCAAAGTGCATCCCATCACTCCACCCAGAAAGAAAAACGAGGCTCGTGGGATGGGATTTCATGGTTCAGCACCAGCAGGATGAGGACCCATGCTCCAGGGACACCCAGAGGTGAAGGAGCCTCCAGGACACCTCTGCTCTGGCCCCACCTGGCCAGACATGGATTTCAGCCTCATCCATCCATACACCGGGCGTTTCGTGCACCAGGCCCCACCTTCCAGGCACAGACAATGAGGCACAGAGTGAACAGTGATGCAGCTCAGAGAACAGCATCATGGCAGGGACACTCCAGCCTCCACTCTATGACCCGCACACCTGGCCCCCAGACCCTCGCTGACGCAGGCCACTCACATGCATATGTACCACACAAAGGCCTCGTGGGCGACTCAGAATTACACAGATGTGAAGCCGTGCTATTAATATGATTAGCCTTACTTTGTGAGCAGAACTTAAAATCATCGAGCTTGGCGGCAAGTTGCTTTGCCTCCCTGACCTCAGGCTCCTCCTCTAAAGACCAGGTTTTCAGGCTAGGCACGCCCATAACCCCAGCACTTTGGGAGGCCAAGGTAGGCAGATCACCTGAGGTCAGGAGTTTAAGACCAGCCTGGTCAATATGGTGAAACCCCATCTCTACTAAAAAAGTACAAAAATTAGCCAGGCGTGGTGGCAAGCACCTGTAATGCCAGCTACCCGGGAGGCTGAGGCAGAAGAATTACTTGAACCCAGGAGGTGAAGGTTGCAGTGAGCTGAGATTGCATCACCGCACTCCAGCCTGGGCGACATAGCAAAACTCCATCTCAACAACAACAGCAACGAAAGGTCGGGTTTTCAGAATGTCCCTTGCAGGACTTGTAGTTTCCAGCAAGACATCGTGGATTTGGAAGGATGTGGAGCCCCGTCTGGAAATGGGAAAGATGGATGTAGGTGCTTCAGTTTATGCCCCAGTCCAGGCACAGGGGGTGGGAGGAGAGGATGCCACCAACTGCTCCTGAAGGTGTCACAGTCTCAGGGGAAGCAGGTTAGGGGACATTGGAGATGATGCCAGGCTCATCCTTGGGTTCCCAGTTCCGTCGTGAGGGCGAGAGGGATTCAGATGGACTTGAGTTCATGGAATGGCCGCAGCTCCGCCAGCTGCTCAGGGCAGTGGTTCCCCCACATGCCACGTCAGCAAGAAGGGGGTCTATTGATAGAGTGGCTTGAGGCCCCTCATTCACGCATGCAATGCCCTTCTGCAGCATGCAGAGCCCTGGCTGGGGGTTCCACAGGGAGGGGCCGATGTCCCTGCCCACAGGGAGCTCAAGTCTGGTCTATCACAGTGGAGCAGCTTAGAAAGATGTGCATATTCACATTATACACTAAAACAGAAAACATCACATTAAAAATAAACATACTAAAACTAAAAGTTCATTTTATTCTTCTGACTTCTAAGAAATTCGAACATTTTCCTGAGCCCCTGAAACTTCTGTTGGCCTCAGGTAGGCACTGTGCTGCTGGTGGGCCATGCAGGTGTGTCGGGGCAGGTAGCCCCAACAGAGGGTGAGGCCGTGCCCTCCCTTCCCTGAGCATGATCCTGTGGAGGGGCCAAGGGGCAGAGGCAGGGCGCTGGAGTGGAGGGTGGGAGATGTTTTTCCATCTGAATGGAAAGCCTGCCTTCCCCAGGCTCCATCATCTTCCCTACGCTGATTTACTCCTATCAGGGTTTGTCGCCAACAGGCTGCTGGCCTCCCACGAAAATTAATTGCCAGGGAAAGGGCCAGTCAAAAACAACGACCAGGCATTGGAGCTGCCCAGTGCCTGAAGCCAGTAGCTGGTGCATGAGCAATGAATGACACATGTCACCCTTTGCCTGGGGGTGACAACTCAAAACTGCTATCCAGGAATTACGCACAGGTGACTCATTCATCCTCACAAGGATCCTACAAGAAGATGATGTCATCACATCAATGGCTTCCATTGGGTCCTCCCATTGGGTCCCCAGATGAACCCCGTGTGCTTCTCCGTGAGTTCCAGGTCCTGAGGACAGCCCTGTGCCACTGCTCATCCTGACAGCATGGTAGTGAGGTCAGCACTTCCTCCTTTAAGCAGATGAGGAAACCAAGGCCCAGAGAGGTTGAGCCACTTGCCAGGGGACCCCTAGCTAAAGTAGCCAACCCAGCCCTAAGACAGTGTCACCCGAAACTCTGTTCTCGATCTTTGAATTTTGATTAGCCAGACATGGGGCAGGGTGGAGGTCTGGGACACTGTTGCCTGCCCACTCCCCCCAGAATCGAGACCCTTCTCAGTGCAGGGACTGTGGTAGCTGGAAGCTGGACCCCGCAGGCCCCTGAGTTCCCGACTGGACAATGAGTGGGCCAGAGTTAGCAGATAAAAATCCGGGGTACCCAGCTATGTGTCAATTTCAGATAAACAATGTCTACATTTCTGGTATAAATACATCCCATGCAATATTAAGAAATACTTATTTTAAAGATTACTCATTGCCCATCTCAAACTAAAGTTTAACTGGGCATCCCTTATTTTCTCTGGCAGCCCTAGCAAGGGCAGCGGAGAAGGCTTTCCGTGAAGACCCCCCACTTTCGAGAGTTGCTTAACATTCCCTAGTGGAGCAGAAGTGTCCCACGTCCTGTGTTCCTCCCAGGCCCCAAGTTGACTGGCCTGTCAATGGAGGTGATGGTGGTGAAGAGCCCTCAGTCCCAGAGCCCTGGAGTCTGAGTCTGCTGCATGGTTCTTCCCATTTCTGTGTCATCTCTTAACCCTGGGGCAACCCAAGGAGGATGATATGTATTGTTCCTCTTATTCTTGTTCTCCTTTTTTATAGATGAGGACCCCAAAGCTCAGAGCAGGGGGAGCACCTCACCCAGCATCACCCTGCAGGGACGGGCCACGGGCACACCCCAATGCTGAGGCCTCTGCGACCCCCTCCCCAGCTCCCTGAGCCCGGAGACGTGTGGATTTGCTGCATACTCCCTGAGCCCTGGCTTTCTGGGGTCACAGGAGCCCCAGGTGAAGGCCCCTCCCCACCTGCTGTGAGGCTGGGCCTCTCTCTGAGTCACACCTGCCACTCTTTTGTGCTTCAACAATAAACAAGCCTCTAACGGGGGTGGTTGAACTCCACGGGAGAAGAACAAATGAAAACAGTGGTAAAGGTAGCAAAGGACCCGTGCCAGGCACTTAGTTTTACCAAATACACGCCCACAGGCAGGAATAGAATAAGGGCTCCCTCTGCATTCCTCCTGGGCCTTTTCAAAGCAGCACCTTTGTCCTGGACTCAGGTAGGGGAGGCAGGGACCACTGATGCCTTCTGTCCTAGACAGCTGTAGCCTGAAGCCATTTGCAAGCCACATTCTGTCACGTCCCTGACTTTTGTGAGCACCAAATGGATTCTCAGAACTTGGCCCACCCAGGGTCTTTTAATCCAGGGCTGACCCCTGAGGACGGGGCTGGAGAGGGTGTCACAGCTCTGACCACTTTGAGTATATCTTTTTGATGTTTTTCTTTAATAATTCGTTTGGTGACAAAACCTGGCCTGATGATTTATCATCTATTTCTTGGACATTGCTAGGCTGCAGAACAGTGGATTCATTTGAATAGGATGATCCGGTCCAGCCCCCTATGGGTATGGTGAAATACACAGAATAGGCACCACATGGCTTTGTAAGGCTGAATTCTGACGCCCACTGGCTCCCGGGGCTTCCTGTAAGGGTCCTGGACTTGTGGCTGTCCCTACCTCCCTGTTGAGGAAGCTGAGCTAAACAGCAGCCGCAGAGAGTCCTGTTAGCTTGGGAGGCTGGGGACACCAGGGACCGGACATGCCTAGTCTGGTGGGACAGTGGCAGCACTGGGTGGCAAGGGCTGATTCAGGGTTGGGGGTGTGAGGATCTCCTCTCAGGGTCAGCCAAGGCTGGGAGGCGGAGTGGGACCGAGGGCTCAAGTCTGGGCTGGTCAGGATTCCTTTGATGATGGGGTTGACCATGATTAGGATGAAAACAGGAGGAGGACGGTGCCCCCCGGACTGAGGGTCCCCCCATGTTGGGGCTTCCTGTGGCCACACGGCAGATGCTCTCAAGGCTCTGAACTGTTTCATGCATGCCCCATCCCAGAGTGCAGCCTCTAGACAGCCAGCCCCGCCTCCCCTGCCCGAGGGCAGCCTTGTGCCCGAAAGCCCACACCCCTGTGTGCACACAGCAGGGTGTGCCCGGGACATTGCCCTGCTCCCCCAGCCCCCCACCCAGGCAGGCCGGACGATGGGAGCCCTGCAAATGTCCCAGCTCCTTCCCTGACCCCATCAGGGCACCTGGGGATGGGCACTGCAGTCTCTCCAAAGTTGCTCTCTGTGAGACCAGTGTGCTCACCCAGGACCCCTCCCCTCGCTCAGAAGCCCCGTTCCGGGGGTTTATGCTCTTAGGTCTCCGCCTTGAAACTCCTAACGAGTTTGTCTTTGACTTTGTGTTTGGATTTTATGAATGTCATCCCATGGATTTTATGAATGACATCCCATGGAAAGTTTGGAGCTTTGGTTCACTGGCGATCCTGCCTACCACCCCTCCCCCACTCTCAGGTGGGCTCTCGGCTGCACACTCTCCTGCCCGGCCAGTGACCGCTGCCACCCTCCACCCCTGGCAGGGGCCTGTGCAGGTGTGGGGAGGGTCTCAGGATTGGTTGTTCACACCCTTTCAGGGGCTTCTGCCCGTTATGCCCTCCTGGGTTTTCTGTGAGCCCTCGCTGATACCATCCTTGTCTCAGGTCCGCTTCTGGGACTCCTGGCCTGAGATAGCCCCCACCTTAGACATCCCACTGCCAGGTGTGTGCCCCTGCAGGCCCTTTGCCAGGGATGCCTCCTCCTCTTCCTGTTCACCCAAATGCTCCTGGCCCCTCTCCGTCTCCCTTCATCCCCCTGCCCCTCCGCCAGCGGACTCCAGCTCACTCTTCCAGTCTCCGCTGCAACCATCTCCTCCTGGAACCCTCTGAAACTTTTTCTGGTCTAATGTCCACATCTCACTTTTCCTGGCTGACAGTTCTTCTGACCTCTGTGACATGGGCCTTTCTCCTTGTTCCTGAGGAAATGCACTCCCTTGATGCTATGGAATGACTTGTGTCCCCACAAAAGCCTCATGTGGAAGTTCTGGCCCTCCGGACCTCAGAACGGGACTGTAGGTAGAGACAGGGCCTTTAGAGAAGTAACTAAGGTGGCTGGGTGTGGTGGCTCATGCCTGGAGTCCCAGCACTTTTGGAGGCCAAGGGTGTGGGCCACCCAAGGTCAACAGTTCGAGATCAGCCTGGCCAACATGGTGAAACTCTGTCTCTACTAAAAACACAAAAACTAGCTGGATGTGGTGGTATGTGCCTGTAATCCCAGCTACTCGGGAGGCTGAGGCAGGAGAATCTCTCGAACCTGGGAGGCGGAGGTTGCAGTGAGCCGAGATGGTGCCATTGCATTCCAGTCTGGGCAACAAGAGCCAAACTGTCTCAAAAAAAAAAAAAAAAGTAATTAAGGTAAAGTAAGGTCACGAGGGTGGCCCTAACCCCGTGTGACTGCAGACCTCATGAGAAGAGGTGATGGAGACACAGACAGGAACCACCCCATGAGGTTGCAGGGAGAGAGTGGCCATCTCCAAGCCAAGGAGAGGCCTCGGGAGACACCAAGCCTTGATTATTGAGCCTGTAGCCTTGGTGACATCCTGCGGTGGTTTAGATAGGGTTGGTTTGACCCTGCCAAGTCTCACGTTGAAATGTGATCCCGATGTTGGGGGCAGGGCCTGGTGGAAGGCGTTTGGGTCATGGAGGCAGATCCCTTATGAATATCTTGGTGTCTTCCTTGCAGTCATGAGTGAGTTCTCAACTGTGTTAGCTCCTGTGAGAGCTGGCTGTTGGAGAGAGCCTGGCACCTCCCCATTCACTGGCTTCTGTATCACCATGTGAGCTCTGCACAGGCAGCTCCTCTCCCACTGCTGCTATGTGGCGAAGCTTCCTGAGGCCTCCCAGAAGCCGAGCAGATACTGGCTCCAGGTTTCTTGTACAGCCTACAGAACTGGGAACCAAATCAACCTGTTCTTTATCAATTACCCAACCTCAGGTGTCCCTTACAGCAATGCAGATGGACTATGACACACCTTGATGTTGAACTCCCAGCCTCCAGGACTGTGAGATCATCCGTTTCTGTTGTTTAAGCCCCTGGTCTTCGCTAGTTTGTTATGGTGGCCCGAACAGATGGATCTGGTTGGCAGCTGGGCCTGTCTGCCTGAGGCTTGTTGAAATCTTCTTCCCTGCAATGCCTCAGGACTGGTCACTGATAGCCTCTGCCAATGCCAGGAAATAAACAAGGAGAAGGGTGCCCCTCTGCAGGTCTCCCTGTGACCCTCATCTCCTTGTTTGGTGGTTGGCCTTGCTGAAGGCTGGCATTGGCGGTGCATGCTTCTCTCCAATCAAAACTTTCTCCTGCGTGGATCCAGGCTGGCTATAGGGCCTTGCTTGGCCAGTGGAAAATGGCAGCAGTGACTTTCTGGGACTCTGAGCTGGATCAGAAGATGCTGAGCAGCCTCTGCCTGGGCATCTCGGAGCACTCGCTCCCTCTTGGAGCCCTGCCGCCATGGGGGAGAAGCCCAAGCCACATGGAGAGACCACGTGTGGGCCTGTCCTCAACAGCCCCAGTGCGGCCCTCAGCTGACTGCCAGCCTCAGCCACAGCATTGAGTGATGAGCCTGGAGGGCATCCCAGGGGAGCCCCCAGGTGACAGCAGCCCTGGCAGACACCCCACTGCAGCCAGGGGTGAGACCCAAGTTAGAGTCTCCCAGTGGGGAGCCTGGTCAACCTACAGAACTGGAAGACATAATGATACATTGCTGTTACATTGTTATTTTACACTAGTAAGATTTTTTTTTTTTTGACAGAATGTCACTCTTATTGCCCAGGATAGAGTGCATTGGTGCAATATCAGCTCACTGCAACCTCTGCTGCTTGGGTTCAAGAGATTCTCCCGCCTCAGTCTCCCAAGTAGCTGGGATTATAGGCACCTGCTACCATGCCTGGCTGATTTTTGTATTTTTAGTAGAGATGGAGTTTCACCATCTTGGCCACGCTGGTCTTGAACTCCTGACCACGTGATCCACCCAACTCGGCCTCCCAAAGTGCTGGAATTACAAGCGTGAGCCTCTGCACATGGCCGCATTTTTTTAATGCAATAATAGATGCACAGAATACCACGTGATCCTGACTCTGGTCTCAGGGCCAATGAAACCCATTCTGCATGCCCCATGATAGTCCTTCAGAAATCCGCAGACAGTTCCCAGGTCCACAGAGTCTGTTCTCTCAGTGAAACAGCTCTGATGCCTTCAGACATTTCTCTAAGGACCCAGTTTCAGATTGACTTTCCAACTCCGTCATTGCTAATAAGCCCACTCTAATCGGTGGAGACACAGATTACCTAAAGATCCAGAACCAACCACAACGCTGCAAAGAATGGTATGATCAGCCCCTAGTGCAGTCGAATGATCACCTCCATTATTCTGGACACTCTGCTCCTATCAATGTAACTGAAGATTAAATTTTCTTTCTAATCAACCTGATCCTGTCATCTGCTCAAATGAAGCTCATATCAATTATGGTGTCTCCTTCCTTCCTTTCTCCCTCCCTCTCCTTCCTTCCTTCCTTCCTTTCTTTCTCTTTCCCTTCCTTTTCTTTTCTTTTCTTTTCTTTCTTTCTTTCTTTCTTTCTTTCCTTCCTTCCTTCCTTCCTTCCTTCCTTCCTTCCCTTCCTCCTTTCCTTCATCCTTCCTTCTCTTTCCTTTCTCTTCCTTCCTTCCTTCCTTCCTTCCTTCCTTCCTTCCTTCCTTCCTTCCTTCCTTCCTTCTCTTTCCTTCCTCTCCTTCCTTCCTTCTCTTTCCTTCCTCTCCTTCCTTCCTTCCTCCTTCTTCCTTCCTTCCTTCCTTCCTTCCTTCCTTCTTCCTTCCTTCCTTCCTTCCTTCCTTCCTTCTTTTTCTTTCAGAATTTCACTCTTGTTGCCCAGGTTGGTGTGTAGTGGCCTGATCTCAGTTCACTGCAACCTCTACCTCTTGGGTTCAAGCAATTCTCCTGCCTCAGCCTCCTGAGTAGCTGGGAATACAGATGCCCCCATTACGCCCAGCTAATTTTTCTGTATTTTTTTAGTAGAACCAGGGTTTCACCATTTTGGCCAGGTTGGTCTTGAACACCTAACCTCTGGTGAGCTGCCTGCTTTGGCTTTCCGAAGTGCTGGGATTACAGGCGTGAGCCACTGCGCCTTACTGGTTTCTTTTTAAACAAGCCCTTTCCACGTTTTCCTTGGGAACACACATACAGGTTGCCAACACAGAATTCCAGGATCCAATGCAAGGGGGTCACTGGATGGCCCAGAGCAAAACATTTCCTTCTGGCAGCAGGGAGTTGCTAATGAGCGAGTGGGAAGATAATAGATTTATGCTTTCGAAAACTTTCCTCCAAATAAAATCTGCTGCAACCAGGGACCAGGAAATTTGTCACACATAACATGATATATTTTTTAAACAATTCCAGGTTTTTAAAAATTCACTGATTTTCTGTCACCCACCTCAAAACTACAAAAGAAAAAAATACATATTCCATCATTTCTTAAAAATTCAAAATGATTTCTCTTCCAGTATTTGAATCAACACCCTGCAATTCAAATGTGGCGTTTCTGAGACTGTCTTAATTCATTGAACTATTTTTCAACTCGGAGGAACGAATTGTCAATCACGTGCTATTTCTAGAACAAAAGGTTCTCTGGAAGACAGGTTCTGAGGAAGCTCTGAGTGCTGCAGGCAGGGACAAAACCGCTGGAAGCTGAGCTCAGGCACTAGGAAGGTCCCCTGCACTGGGGTCCTAGCACGGAGAGATTAGCCACTAATCGGATTGACCCCTCCAGGACCTGACGTCTCCCCCAAGGAGACCAACAAGTCTTCACAAATTTGAGAAAAACAAAAGAAGAATGTTTATCATAAAGATCTGGGCTCACCACCCCCTGGGATGGCTTCATTTCATTTGGAAATCGCAAAACCTGCAGCCACTTAGGAGTAAAACAAAGAAAGGACATATTTCTTAAGGGGAAAAGCATGTAGGATTAATCTCAGAGCTTTAAGACCTGAAGGTTCAGAGCGGATTTGAGTGGTTTCAGCATATGCCGTGTTCCGCGTGAGAAATACTGATGTGACCGCACAAGTAGCTTTTCTTGGCATTTTTATGCATTATATAAGCACATTTATATAAATGTTTTCCTGGATTGGATAAATAGTGCTTTTCTATTTAAATTTAATCTGGGTCCTTGAGAATGAATTTCACTGATCTTTTTGTAACCCTGGAGATTTACCCTTGATGTAGATTTCAAACGTGAAATGGACTGTCTCTAAGTTCATTGGTTCTGGCACTCGCGGTGGTGTCTGGCACAGAGGAGACCCCCAGGAAGAAGAATGAGTGGGCAGGCGAATGTTGCAGGTGAATGATGTCCTAATTACCCTGATTTGATCATTACACACTGTATACATGTATCAAAATATTACATGCACTCCCAAAATATGTACAACTCTTGTATTATATAGCAATAAAAAATATCCCCCCAAATGATGGCAGGTTCATTCCACTGATGCTTATTGCGAATATCTACGTGCCTGTCTGTTCCAGGCATGAGGAATACAGCAGAAAACCAAGGTGCCAAGACCCACACCCAGGAGCTTCCATTCCAGTGGGAGAGAGTGACGATAAACCCGGAAGCACATGTGCCAGGTGGAGCTAAGAGCTAAGAAGGAAACGAATGTAGAGCAAGTGTGGTAGAGAGAGACCGTGGAGGGTTTTCATTATATATGTGGGGTCAGGGAAGGTCCCTTCCCCAGAAAGGGGCACTGGAGCAGACCCAGGAGACTTTGGGCAGCGCCTCCCCCGGAGGAGGCAGGACCCGGGCAGCAGCGTGTGATGCAGTCCGGGCATAGCGCAGAAGTGTGCGGTGCAGTCTGAGCATAGCACAAAGGTGTGTGGTGCAGTCAGGACGCAGTGCAGAGGCGTGCGGTGCGGTCAGGCTGTAGCGCAGAGGCGTGCGGTGCGGTCCGGGCATAGCGCAGAAGTGTGCGGTGCGGTCTGGGCCTAGCACAGTGGTGCATGGTGCCGTTAGGACGCAGTGCAGAGGCCTGCGGTGCTGTTGGGGCGTAGCGCAGAGGCGTGCGGTGCAGTTCAGGTATAGCACAGAGTTGTGAACCAGAGGAGGGGAGAAAGGGGCAGGAGGTCAGATCCCTTGGGCCTCAGAGGCTGTGGAGGGACTTTAGATTAGACTCTGAGTGGCTCAGAGCTCACTCAGTTCTGAAAGAAGGTTCTGAGCAGAAGAGGGACAAGTTCCGCCTTCTGTTGCAGAGGTGCCCCTGGTGCTGTGTGGGGAAGGGCTGGTAAGGGCAAGACCAGGGCACCAGGCAGAAGCAGATGCTCAAGGCTGGTGGCGCAGACCAGGCTGGGCTCTGGATGGCAGCTGACGGGAGAGCTGACAGGATTCACCAGCCATCTGGAAGCCGGCAGAGACGGAGATGGAGAGGGAGGAATCAGGGCTGGCCCCGAGAGGTAGAAGCATGGATTGGCCAGCGGCTGAGATGGAGAAGACTAGAACAGGCTTTGAGCTGGGAAGTAAAAGATTTGGCTTTTATGTGATGCCTTTTAGGCCATCAAATGGAGATCGCTGATATATAAGCCTGGTCTTCCAGGGCGATGTTGGGGCTGGAGGTGCAGATCCAGGCGCCATCAGCAGGGGGGTGGAATTAACAAGCCTGTGAGCCTGGACCAGGGCCTCCCAGAGTGCAGGAGGCGTGGATGGACAGCCAGCCAAGAGTGGAGGGGTTGGGAGCTGGGCCCTGGGACCGGCAACCCAGGTTTGCACCTGGCTCTGCCACTTTCTACTTGGTGGGGGGCAGGGCAAGCATCTTGACCTCCCTTGGCCTCTATTTTCCACCTCAGAATGGACCAACATAGCTCACAGGTGTGCGTGAGGGTGAGCACCTTGGCCGTGAGCACTCAGTGCCTGCGCCCCAGAAGCTCTCAGTGTGAGTGTGCTTTCGCCCTCTCTGGCTCCCACACGCCAGCTCCCCCTGTGTAGGGAGGGGCGGGACCTGTGTGAGGGGGCTGGAGTCTCATGGGCCTCCTGGTACAGTGATGGAGGCAGAAGGGAAGGATGTTCAGGCTGGAGGCTTGAGTCACCATGGGTCAGAGTACACCAGGGCCAGGCATGTGCTAGGGCCTGGTCACAGGGCCATGTGGCTGCCAGGCTATACCTCTTGAGCTTAGGTGACTGGGAGTCCCAGAAGGTCTCAGACGGGTGAGTGACAGGGCCAGACCTCACTCCTCCAGCCTGGCATGGCCCAGGGCCCCGCATGCTTGCTGACCCCCCTGCCGAGCTGCAGAGCGGGCTCATTGCCTGGTAGCCCTGGAGGCATGGTCCTGCCCACCGTCCCTGCCTGAGACGTCATTGTCACGGGGTCTCTCCTGACCGTTGGTCGGACACCCCGGTGGATCATCATCTCCTGAAGCAGAGCTGGGACCCTGAGTGGATCCAAACAGATCTTGGAGCGGAGGCGCTGAGAGGTTAAGTACCTTTCCCAAGGTCGCTGGCTTAGTCCGTCTGTGTTGCTATCAGGGAGCACCTGAGGCTCAGCGAGGCAGAGAGAACAGGGGTTTCTTTGGCTGGTGGTTCTGCAGGCTGCACAGGAACCATGTACAGAAGCCAGTACCTGCCTCTGCTGGGGGCCTTGGGATGCCTCCACTCACAGTGAAGGGTGAAGGGAGCCTGTGTGTGCGGAGACCACATGGAGAGAGAGGCGGGAATTGCTGGGCTCTTCTCAACAGCCAGTTCCCATGGGTGCGCATTCACCCCTCTCCCCCACCAGGACCCAACAAGTCCCATGAGGCCCCACTACCAACACTGGAGATCAAATGTCAACGTGAGGTCTGAGGGGACAGACATCTAAGCCATGGTAGTCACACAGCAAGCAGATGCAGCAACGAACACGGGGCCATGAATCTGTGTGAGGCCCTGACCTCTCTGAGCTCCTCACCGCACAGCGGGGCAATGATGTGGACCCTCGGGGTAGCTGCGGGGTGTGGTAGCAAGCCCTGCCTCGGAGCCTGGCGCTCAGTGCCCATTGGGCACAGCTGCCACACTCACACCAATCTGCTGCCTGGCCCGTTTCTTCACCATTCTCAGCCTTGTCTCTGCCCTCCCAGCTCTGTGACTTGGAGAAGCCCCCCTGGCCTGGGGCTTTGGCTGGAGGGCTGTCGTGGTGCTGTGCACCCTGGATTGCCTGGTGGTCGTGGTGAGAATGGAATGTACCACGTGCAGCGTGGATCGTGGAGCATAGAGCCTGGAGCATGGAGCTGGTCCTCTAAGCCCCTGATTCCCCATCTGTGGAAGCAGGAGAGGATCTGTCTACCCCATGGGCAGTGGAGAGGAAGACAGGCAGTGTCTACAATGATCTCAGTGCAGGGAGGGGGTGCTGGTGTGGCTTCCGTGCGGGCGGTTGTGTGTGGTGTTTATGAAGCTGCCCCGGACACCAGCCCTGGTGAGATCTGAGTGGATGCAGCTGCCCAGGCCTGACTCGCCTGCAGGGCCCACCTTTGAGGGCCTCGTGGCATTTCAGGAAACTGTGCAGGTGAGCAGCCTCCTGTGAGGTGCACGGGGGTCGGGGGGAGCCTTTGAGGGTCTTTCTTGGGGTTTGGCCTGTCGGGATGGAGCTGCCTGCAGGCATGCCAGTGGGAGCCAGAGCCGGCCACTCCAGGCCAAAGGGATAAGTCTCCCCAGAGGCTGGTGGCCCACATGGATGCCTGGGTGTTGAGGGCCATGGTGAGGCAGGACGTGGGGGATTGGGCCTCAGGGTTCCCCAAAAAGGTGTTTGGGAATTCTCTTCTGATGAGGGGCACAGAAGGTTTTTAAGCAGAGGAGTGGCCCCATCTGGTTTGCTCTGGAATTAAGACTCCTCTATTGAACTTACTGTGAGTTTGAATGAAGCCGTCGCTGGTGAGAATGCCACCAGCCAGACGCCGTGGCCCCACCCTACACTCCTGGGAGGCTTCCGCCTGGCCACGCCGGGATTCCTTCAATGGCCTGATCTCTCCTAGGGGGATTCTGAGCCCCACTCAGAGGTGGGAGCCCCTCAGATGCATGGGAAGTCAGCGTCAGGAGAGCCTCTCGAGGTTCTTCCCAGCACCCCGCGGGCTCTGTGCAGCGCTGTGTTTTCTGATTCGGCTGAGCTGACATTTAGGAGCCAGCCTGGGAGCAGGCACTTCAGGGAAAAGCGTCTTTCACCCAAGCAGGCAACCTCAGTGATGAGCAAAGTGCCCACCCAAGAGGCCCTCCTCACCTGAGCTCTGCTGGGTGGCGGTCCCCTGGTCTGGGTTTGGCAGCCGCCTCTGCCTGTGTGCAGTCCAGTCTGAGGTCCCTGTGGGCCTCCCTCCATGGCCCTCCCGGGGACGTGGCAGACTGACCCTGATGCTGTCACCCTCAGCAGCTAGCATCTGTAGGGCGGGGTCGTGTGTCACCTATTTCAACACACCACATCCTCTGACCTGCACAGCAACTCTGTGACATGCTATTGGGTCAACCCCATTCAAAAGATGGGAGGGCTGAGGCCAGGCGGCTCCTGCTCCTGTTTTCAGCACATCCGGAACTTGTGTGGGTCACTGAGACCAAGGCCAGTGCTACAGATGCCGAAGGCAGTTAGCAGAGTCAATGTGCCTTCAGGTGGGGGTGTCCTGCCAAAGGAAAGGGGGCCCTCAACTGTGCCCAGGCCCTAACCCCTGAAACCGGAAGTATGTTCTCTTGCAGGGGGAAGGAGCTGCTGAAGGGATGCATGGAAGATCTGGAGATGGAAGACGGTCCTGGGTGATCCAGGTGGCCCCGTAAATCACAAGCATCCTCACAGGAGGAGGAGGGTCAGAGTCAGAGATGGGATGATGGACACAAGAGGCTGCTGTGATTCCAGGAAGGGGCCACAACCCAAGGAATGCAGGCAGCCTCTAGAAGCTGTAAAAGGCAAGGAAACGGAATCTCCCAGGGAGCTTCCAGGAGGACCCAGCCCCACCGATGGCTTGACTTTAGACTTCTGGCCCTACAGCTACAAGAGATGAACTTGCACTGTGGCGAAGCTGCTGAGCTCCAGGCAGCTGGGGACAGCAGCACAGGAAGCTGGAGAGAGACGCTGAGGATCCGGGGTGGTTGTGCGGGCTGGGATGACGATCACCTGGCTGAGAACATCCCCACGGGGACTCACTTACCTCTGCCTGACTCCAGGACACTGAGGCTTTCAGTGGGAATGAGATGATTTCCTTCAGGCACCCAAAGGGACCGGAAGTGGAACTCAGCCCGTTGCTCCACCTCCAGCTCTGCCTCTGGACACATAAGCAACCGTGATCCCGCAGCGACGGGGGCGCGTGCTGAGTGCTGTGGCTGGTGCCAGGGCCCTTGGAGGCGACAGGGAGCTCTCAAAATGATATTTCCCTAGGATCCTACAACGCCACACAGTGGCTAGTGGGTGAGGGTGAGGGGCAGGGCTGGAGCGTAAAGCCCCACGTGGGATTCCTGGTCTAGTGCTCCAGGGCCACACGATCACATGTGCTCCCACACACGCACACCTCGGGGAGGTCTTCAGTGACCAGCACTTCACAAGGACGTTGCACCAGCCCAGATATCTGAGCCCCACGCAGGGCACGCAGTAAGAGCTCATCATGCTCTGATAATTATTATGATTAGAACACAACGTGACGCCAGGGCAGAAAGGGCCTGCTTGTTGGGAAGACAGACTACCAGCTAGGCAGAGACATGCATGTGCTCACGTCCCTGATGGTCCTATCCTGGCCCCACCTTCTCCTTCACCCCCCAAGCCACTCACAACCTGTCCCCAGTGCCCCTGTGTTCCTGAATCTAGCAGTCGGTTCTCAGAATGCTTTGCACTTGGCCTTTCAGCCTCATACATCAGCCTCCTCCCAGGAGACACATCCTTCTCTTGGCTTCCAGGAGCTCCTCTCCCCCAAATCCATGGCATTCCCCTTCTCTCCTCACATGGTCCTACCTCTGGTTGGAGCATGCTCCCAGACTCCGAACTGTCTAACCTCGGTCTCCATGGTGTCCTCCAGCCTCAAGGCTTAGAGACTACCAAGGTCGAAGGTCTAGAACCTTATGACCCCTAGGCCCTGTCCACTGCGCCCCTGGCCACCTCACACCTGGAGGCAGCACAGATGTTGAACGGTCCTCTTGAGCCCCCAACCGGCAGACCCAAAAGCATCCCCTTGAAATCAGTTCATGCTTGGTCAGCCTCTGACTTGTCAGGACTGGTGAGGTCTGTTTCCTGAGTGAAGGCTCTTTGCTTGCAAGACACAGTGGGGAACACAGCCCTGGAGCCTGACAGGTCTGCGTTAGAATGCAGGCTCTGAGACTTAGGAGCTGGGGACCTTGGGGATGTCACTTAACCTCTCCAGCCTCAGGTTGCTCATCATGCTATAATTCGTGCTATTCTATGCCTTCCTCATTTATGCTCTACTATGCTACATTAAATCACACCATATCACACTCCACTACACTAAGCACTGCTATACTGCGAGACACTCAATTCCATTATACTACACTACACCCACCCCATCAGGCTGTACTGCAGTCTACTATACTCCAGTATACTATACACTACCCATTTCATCAGGCTGTACTATACTCTACTATACTCCACTATACTATACTATACTATACTATACTATACTATACTATACTATACTATACTATACCATACCATACCCACTCATCAGGCTGTACTGCACTCCACTATACTCCACTATACCATACCCACTCATCAGGCTATACTACACTCTACTCTACTCCACTATATTCCACTATACTATACTATACTATACTATACTATACTATACTACTCCACTATACCATACCCACTTATCAGGCTGTACTGCACTCTACTATACTCCACTATACTATACTATACCCACTCCTTCAGGCTGTACTATACTCTACTATACTACCCTATACTATACACTACCCTGCACTACAGTGCAGGCTGTACTGCACTGTACTCCACTATACTATACCCACTCATCAGGCTCTACTGCACTATACTATACTCAAGTATACTACACACTACCCACTTCATCAAGCTGTACTGCACTCTACTATACTCCACTATACTATACAATACCCACTCCATCAGGCTGCACTACACTCTACTATACTCTACTATACTCTACTCTACTATACTATACCCACTCCATCAGGCTGTATTACACTCTACTATACTCCACTATACTATACAGTACCCACTCCATCAGGTTGTACTACACTCTACTATACTCTACTATACTATACCCCTTCCATCAGGCTGTACTGTACTCTACCCATTCCATCAGTTGATAGGGTACTCTATTACAGTCTACTGCACTATACTACAGTATGCCATACTCCACTACGTCATACCACATGAGAATATCCCACTTTTCCTTCTTGACCTGTCATCTGGCATAAGTGGAATGGGATGAGCTAGTATTGCAAAGTACTTAGAGTGGAGGCTGACCCAAACATGTGCTACCTAGTGTTTGTGGGAGAAATAAGTAAGACGGTCCCTCCTGCCTGCCTGGGGGAGAGGTGCCCCCCTCCTCGGGGTTGAGGGCACATCGGACTGAGGCACCTGCTTTATGAAGGCCAGTCGTGCCCCCTGCCCCTCTGTGACCTCTGTGCCCTCTGTCTCTCTGTGCCATATCTCATCATCCTCACAGCAGCCCTGCCCCATGGGCGTATTCTTTGATTTTTGGTGGGAAGGCCTAATTCCTCTGGAGATGGGGCAGCTTGCCAGAGTTTCACAACCAGGATGTGGTGAAGCTGGTTCTGGCCCTCGCTCTTCCTATGCAGCGCGTTGTCTTCCTGGCCTCTATTCCTGCCTTTGAGCCAGTGCTCAGGGGCCGGGATGGATGTGGGCCTGGGAAGCCCCAAAACTTGCAGAGAAAAGTCCCACTTGTCCTGTGGAAGGGCAGTTACAGACATCATGATGCATCCTACAGAAAAGGGACCCTGCTGGGCCAGCCTGGGGCATGTGGCCTTTGTGTTGCAGGCAGCAGGGGTCCCTTGGTCACAGGAGTGGAGGACAGGCAGGGCCCACCCCTGGGTCCAGCACAGGCTTGCTGAGTGACCATTGACCCAGTGTTCCCAGGAGCAGCAGTGAGTGGCTCTGGGTTGGCCATCCTAGTCTCACTGGGTCCAAGGCCACCAGCCTTCCCATCCCTGTCAGTGCAGACCCTGCTCAGTGTGGTATGGCACGGACCCCTTGCTCCCCACTCCACTCTGCAAAATGGGTCCTGTGATTACCTGCTTTTGCTGATGAGATCCTGGCACACAAGGAGCTCCCATCTCTGATGTGGACCTGCCTCTGTGGACTCCAATCCAGTGCCTGCACTTACTGTAGGTCTTCCTGGTCTCATCTGCAAAATCTACCCTGACGCTGAGCATGCACTTAGCTCGAAACAGTGCAGAAGACACGCTGCTGAAAACCTGGACCCTGCCCCATGAATGGAGGGGCAGGGGGCCCGAGGCAGCAGCCACAGTTCCTCAGAGCTGCTCCCAAGGAGAACCCTTACCTCAAGGTGGTGTTGGGGGAAGTGTGGAAGAGAAGCCCCATGATGTTTTGGTTAGCACAGGTGAGGTTATGCTTGGTAACAAATGAACCCTGTTCTTAAATGTTGTCACGTCAGGCTGTGCCATTGCAGACCAGGGCTGTAGGTACTTGGCAACTTGCACCCCTAGTCTGTGCTGCAGGTTCCAGGGGCTCAGCAGATGGCTTCTGGGGTTGCTTATCAGGGGATGAGGGAGGATGCAGAGAATCCACACCGACTCCTACCTGCCTAGCCCATCCTTCCACTCACAGCCCATTGGCTGCAGCTGGTCACATGGCCCCACTTGACCACAGAGACTCCTGCAACTTCCTCCCATGTGCCCAGGAAGAGAAGGAGGTCTGGACATTGCCAGCACAGGAATCTCTACCACAGGTTCTAGACATTTCTCTCCAGGTTGGTGGAGGCAGCTACAGGGAGGAACCTCGGTCTGGCCTGAATGCTGGGTGCAGGCCTGAGACCCCATTTTATTACATTCTATGTCCTGACCTCCCAGGAGAGCATGGCTGGAATCCCCCAGGACTCCTAATCCAACCCATTTGCATCACAGGCAGGGAAACTGAGGCCTAGAGAGGCCACAGCTGGGGCGGAGGTCTCAGGCCTCACCAGTAAGTCCCAGCGCCCCGTCCAGGCTCTGGTGTGCAGCGAGTGCTTTCACAGCATTTGTTAGTGAACAAAGGGATCCATGGATCCCAGGAGAGGCATGATGCCCCCGCCCCCCCCACACACACACACAGAGATCACGCAGTATCATGCCTGTCCCTTCCCATATCAACTGCTACACCCTGAATGCGCCTTCTGGACACCTTTTCATGTATGTCTGGTCCTTACCACTGCTATTCAAAGGGCAGTGGGTGCGTGGTCACCTCTCATGTCTGTCATACCACAGGGCATGTGACCCCCTGATTAGGCTGGAGGACCTGAGAACCATCAAGGCTCATGCCCACAGGGTTGGGCTTCCCAGAGAGGGGCTGTCAAGTGAGAGAGAGAGACCTACCCAGGCTCTGCCATCATCCCACCTTTGATGGAGGACACAGACGTGAGATTCCGCAGTAGAAACACGTAGGTCAGGAGCAATAGTGAAGGGCAGGCAGCGCTCAGGCGGGGAGAGCACACTGCACCCTGAGGAGTGGCCGCCCCTCTGCCCCTGCCCACTGGAGGTGGGGAGTCCTCTGACATTTTCCCAAGGGAAGCTAGAAATCTAAACTTGCTGAATATAAAATTACCCTATTCTTAAATGTTGTCACCTAATTGAAAAAATGTTTAAACATTTTGAAGGTCAACGGTCTGGCAATCTGTAATGGCTCCTATAGTTCAAAGACGTGTGTTTGTGGATGGAACTGGGGAGGTGACATGGTGTGACTCCTTGTCCCTACCCAGATCTCACCGTGAATTGTGATAATCCCCAGGCGTTAAAGGTGGGACCAGGTGGAGGGAATCAGATCCTGGGGGCGGCTCCCCCCATGCTGTTCTCATGATAGTGAGTCTCAGGAGAGCTGATGGTTTTATAAGCATCTGGCATTTCCCCTGCTGGTTCTCATTCTCTCTCCTGCTGCCCTGTGAAGAGGTGCCTTCAGCCATGACTGTAAGTTTCCTGAGGCCTCCCCAGCCATGTGGAACTGTGAGTCAATTAAACCTCTTTTTTAATAAATCTTCCAATCTCAGGTATTTCTTCAGAGCAGCGTGAGAACAGGCTAATACAGGAGGTCACTGGAGAGTCATTCAAGACACCCACTGTGGCTGCTCAGGATAGGGGGGATCTCGGCCCTCCTGTCCTCAGACCAGAGACATTTCCTACCAGGGGATGAAGCCCAAGGAATCCTCTGTATTCGTGTGCTTGGGCTGCCATGACAATACACCACAGGCGAGGCTTGGACACCAACATTCACTCTTATGGTTCTGGAGGCAGGAAGTTCACAATCCAGGTGCAGGCACGGTCGGGTTCTGAGGAGGGCCTCTTCCTGGCTTGCTCATGGCCACACTGATTTTCCACTGTATCTTCACGTGGACAGAGCTCGAGCATCTCCTCTGAAAGGACACAGGTCCCATCATAAGGGCCTCACTCTCAGGCCCTCGTCCAAACCTGATCATCTCCCAAGTGCCCCACTCCAAATACCATCAGCCGGGGGGTTAGGGCTTCAACCTAGGAATTTTGGGGTGATACCATTCTGTCCATAGCATTCTGCCTCTGGTCCCCTGAAATTCATGTTTTTCTCATATACAAAACATATGGACTCTATTGAGTCCCAACAGTCTTAACACATTCCAGCATCGACTCTAAAGTCCAGTGTCTCTATCTAAATATAATATAAATCAAACATGGATGAGCCTCAAGGGTGTGATTCATCCTAAGGCAAAACTCCTCTCCAGCTGTGAACCTGTGAAAACAGACAAGTTACGTGCTTCCAAAACGCCATGGTGGGACAGGCATGGGATAGACATTCCCATTCCAAAAGGGAGAAATCAGAAAGAAAGAGGAAGTGATGGGTGCCACGCATGTCTACAACTTAGCAAGGCCAATTGCATCCGCTATTAAGGCTGCAGAATCCCCTCTGGCTCAACACTCAGCTCTCCGGGGACACTGAGGAGGCAGCGTCACCGCATCACTTGGCAGGCAGGCCTGACACATGGGTCTCTGAAAGGCCCCTGCCCCTGTGGCTTTGCTGGGCCAGAGTTCCATCCTCAGGACTCTGCAAGGCAGTCCCACCCAAGGCCACCTGGCCAGCTGAATCAAGGCAGTGGCCAGATGATCTCTAAATTCCCTTGGGGTCATTTTTTCTTTCTTCAAGAATGGCCCACATTTGCAGCTAAATAGCATCATCATCAAAAAAACCCAACAGCCTTCCTTCATCCCACCCCACTCTCCATACACCATCCCATCAGGGGTTAGGGCTCCAACGTGTGAATTTTAGGGGGACACAATTCAGTCCACAGCAGCTTTCTCAGGTCCCTGCCCTTCCTATGCACCCCTCTCCCTGGGCACCTGCTATCCCAAGGAGAATGTCTAAATATAATCTAAATCAAGCATGGATGAGACTCAAAGCTGTGATTCCTCCTCAGCAGCCACCTGGCCCCAAAACTGACCGTGCAGTGGGAGCACTGCGCCTCCACCCTCAGAATCCTTGCTGCGGGGCCGAGTCCGCAGACCAGAGTCAGGTGAATCTGCCTCAGGGGTCATGGGGGGAACTCTCTTGGGTGGAAGCTGGCATTGCCTCCAGCACTGGGAGGTCCTGGGTCCCCACCAGTCCATCAACCTTAGCAACACTCCTGCAGGGAAGGATGCAGGGGTCAGGGGAGACGATCGACTCCCCAGGGATCAAAGGATGCAGCACAAACCAAGGTCTATGTTAAGGAGATAAAAGGAGGAGCTGATGGGATAGACTGTGAGTGGCCTGGGCTGGGGCTGGGGTGGGGTCTCTGCACTCCCATTCCAGAGGCCGACCTGTAGCTGTGCATGCCTGTGCCATGGCCCTCTGAGCCGCACCCTCCCTCATCTGTGGGACCCTGAGCACTCACTGGCCCTAGCGGCACCCACCCTCTGTGCTTGGCACGTGCTTCTGTTCTTTCCCGTTTCCATCGGCTGCTCCTCTAGCTCAAGGCCCCAGGGACACAGGTCCATCAGGACCCAAATCTACAGAGCCGCCGTCTCTAGGCCCAGCATGTGTGGGGCATGTTGGGAGGGGGTAGATCAGGCCAGTCCCCCTCAGTCTCAGTACAGGCACAACAGGAGGGGCCTGGGTCCTGGAAGTGCACAGAAAGGTAAGCTCCACCCAGGAGGGAACTTCCCGGAGGCCAAGACTTTGAGGGTTGTCAACGATAAGGAGATAACCGGCAAGAAGAGGGGACAAGGGATGCTGGAGGAAAGGGACAGCAGGTGTGCTGGGAGAGCTGCAGGGAGGTCATAGCTGGGACAGCCTCAGGAAGCTGAAGAGCCGGCAGGGGCAGGACATGGAAAGCCCAAGCATGGACCAGGGGTGCGAAGCTTGCTGAGGATGCTGGGGAGCCATAGAGAAATTTAGACAGGGGTGGTCTGGATCAGGTCCAACAGAAGCACGAAGGTAGGTTGGGTGTGAAACTGATGGTGGCATCAGGAGGAGGCAGAGATGTGCTGGGTGGTGGTTGAAAAGGCCTGGACTGGGCGGAGGCGCTGGGCATGGGGTTAGGGCAGCCCAGAGACGTTTAAGGAACATTATCGGTGCTGTCTGCAGATGGATGGTGTGAGGCGGAGGGTGAGGCAGATTCCTGGCTTGAACAGTGTGAGGATGGAGAAGCGTCAGCCACGAGGGGGCTGGGGCGGGATCTGGGGGATGGTGAGCTCAGTGTGGCCTGTGGAACATGTGGTGTCAGTGAGACATGCTGGGGAGCGGCCTGTGGGAGGGAGCTGGACCAACCCAGCAGACACAGCAGAGGCCTGAACCCAAGGCCACCCTCAGAGGCTGTGGATGGTGGAGGCTGCACTCCATGGCTTGGAGCATAGCGGGCAGGAGAGGCTGTGGGCAGGTCTGGCTAATGGAGCGACATTGGCTGAGGCAGGCAGGGGTGCTGGCGCAGTCTCAGCAGGGCTGGGGCAGGCAGGGGCACTGATGTAGTCTCAGCAGGGGCCAGGATGGCCACTGGGGTGGTACCCCCATGCAGGAGGTGGGGTGTGGGCCCCCCGGGGCAGGGAAAGGCAGTGTCCTCAGTGACCAGGCTTTGGCTCAGGGGCCTAGAGTCTGACAAAGGCACCTGCTGCCTCAGAAGGGTCCCTCCCCCACCTCATCAGCAGCTCCCCCAAGTCCAGGCCAAGTGGCCACTCTTCACTCACGAGGTCCTGGGTGCGGGCCCAGTGCCGGGTGAGGGGGTGCAGCAGGTCCAGTCCCTGGCGGAGCCTGTGGTCTCTCAGCGACTTCCTAATAGGAAAGAACTAACTAAAAATACGAGCTGGATTACCTCAAAGCCTGCCTCTCACAGCCTCGACACTTCCACGCAGGTCCTGCCTGATGCCTCAGCCCCCTAGGCCTGGGCTGAAGCTGCTGCTCCTCCCTTGGACCCCAGGGAGGCTGCCCCTCCCTCAGCTGCCCCTCCCTCAGCTGCCCCTCCCTCAGCTGCCCTCTCCCTCAGCTGCCCTGGGGTCTCCTCCCCGCAACCCCCTAGACGCCCCGTCCCCCTCTCCATCTGGTCTTCCTGCCCTCAGAAGGCCACATCCA
The DNA here is from genome assembly GCF_007565055.1 of Rhinopithecus roxellana. NCBI lineage: Eukaryota > Metazoa > Chordata > Mammalia > Primates > Cercopithecidae > Rhinopithecus > Rhinopithecus roxellana. The sequence continues at coordinate 131,313,016 of NC_044550.1, forward strand.
GGCCTCCCAGCTGGCCTGGCTCAGTGCCCCACTCCCGGCCTCCCCTCCCACCTGGCAGTGCCCAAGAAATGCCCCATAGGTCCCTAACCAACGGACAGAGGTGCAATCACCCCACACCGGCCTGCAGCCTGCCTCCCCCACTCAGCGTGAGCCTGGAACATTCTTGAGGGGGTGTGGCCCGATAACCTCCCGCCATGTAGCTTCCCGCAGTTGCTCAACACACTCTCACACACATGGCGGCTTCAGACAGCACAAGGGTGGCCTCCCAGCTGCTGAGGCCCGAAGTCCTGCAGGCAAGGTGCCCGCAGACTTCGCTCTTCCTGGAGGCTCAAGGAGAGTCATTTCTTCGACATTTCCACCTTCTCTAGGCACCTGCATTCCCTGGCTCACCTCCTCCACCGTCAAAGCCAGCCTCGAGGCATCTTCACATCCCTCTCTCTCTCCCTGAAGCCACCAACATGTACCCTTCTCTGCCCCTGCTCCTCCTGCCCCTCCTTTAGCGCTGGCCCTGCACCCACCTGGGAAGTCTGGGATAATCTCCTAATTCCAAAATCCTTAATCTAATTCCCTCTGCCAAGTCCCTCTTACCATGAAAAGTGACACCATCACAGCTGCTAGGGATTAGGGCATGGCATCTTTGGGGGCTGTCTCTCAGCCCCCCACGAGGACTGCCAGTCCTTCAACCCCCCATCACTGGGTCTTTATGTGGTACCCAACATGTCATTGTCACCAAGACTACTTTAGTGAGCATGTGATGCCACAGGCCGACTGGACAATTCACTTGTGATTCCTGCCTCAGGTGTGGAATTCCTGGGTTAAAAGGAACAGAACATTTTAAGGCTTAAAAAACACATCTTGCCAGCCAGGTGCAGTGGCTCACACCTGTAATCCCAGCACTTTGGGAGGCCAAGGCGGGTGGATCACGAGGTCGAGAGATCGAGACCATCCTGGCCAACATGGTGAAACCCCCTCTATCCTAAAAACATAAAAAATTATCCGGGCATGGTGGCAGGCGCCTGTAGTTCCAGCTATTCGGGAGGGTGAGGCAGGAGGTGTGAACCTGGGAGGCGGAGCTTGCAGGGAGCCGAGATTGCGCCACTGCACTACAGCCTGGTGACAGAGCAAGGCTGTCTCAACAACAATAACCATAAAACCAAAAACAAAACAAAACAAAAACCACATCTCGCCAACTCTTCCTCAACTTCCTCGGCCTTTGCTGTGTTTGTGATCATGGGGTTTGTGTCTGACTTTGTCACTGCGGGGGAGAAGTAGACCAGACTGCCCTGTGGACCGTCTGCCCAGCTCGCCTTGTCTCCCAGCCTCCCGCTTTGGAATTGGACTGGAATCTCCCATTCTGAATCCAGAGTCCAGTGTGAACCTGTCGGCAGGAAGGAGACCATCTGCACCCTAGGCTGCAGATGACACCGGTGATGCTGTGGATCCCCGGCCCTTGGGAGGCATCCAGGCATGCTCAGGCGCCCCTTCCAGTGTGGGCAGAGGCCAGCACTCATGCTGGCCCCAGAGGTGGAGGCATCAGGCCATGGAAAAAGGACCAGAGACAAGCACACCCCACTGTGACCTGTTACCCAGAGAAAGATGCTAAATGCAGCGACTCCACGTGTGACGAGATCCCACCCACCTTGGAGCACCGAGGCAGTTAGACAAGCCTGCGACTCGGCGGCCTGGCGGATCAAGTGACTCATTTTGTACAAGTTATTTTTGAGTACCTCGAAGGCTGGCAAGGAAGCCTTCTGACAGCAGCGGTAATTAACCTCCCTGCACGGTGCGCCCGTGGAGTTCCAGCCAATGCGCGCTGAAGCAGCGGCCCCTGCTCCTGGGTGGCACTGCTGCACCTGAAGTCCTCAGAACCCTCTCACCGCCCCAGGACATTGAGGGATCTGGGCCCACCTGCCTTCTCAGCCTGCTCGTCCTTGAACCTGTCTTAAACCTGCACCCCGCATGCCACTCACCTGCGTCCTGTCCCGACTCATTCCTGCACCTGGCTGACCTGTCCCACGCACACCTCCCTGTCTTGGCCTCTGGACACCCCGCCATCCTCCCAGGCTCCCCTCAAATGCCCACTTGCAGGGAAGCACCTGCCCCCTCTCCCCGCAAAGCCAGGCAGCTCTCAGCCCCCAGCTCACCTCCCTCAGCACTCTCCATGGCACTCTCTTACCAGCTCCTTCAAAGGCTTTCTCTACCACGCTCCTGCCAGCCACCTTGGCCCCTGTCTTCAGGGCTCTCCTCTCCACTGCCCTCCCTGCCAGTGACCTCATTCCCATCAGGCCTGCAAATTCCACCTCTGTCCCAACTCTAAAGCCCTTCTCCAGCCTGGAATCGCTCCTTGATCCCTGGATCCACTATCCAGCTGCCTCCGCACCATCTGCGCCAGCCTGCCTGCTTCTGAGGCTTCTCAAACTCAGCATGCCCCTACGGCGTCCCATTCCCCTCCTGGCCCATTCCCCGCCAGCTTCTCCATCACTAGTGGTGGCTCTACCTTGCTGGGGCCCCAAGCTCATGTCATGGTTGTCTCCTCTCTTCTTCTCATGCCCCATGTCTGGACTATTAGAAAAGCCTACTAGCTCTTCCCGTTGGCTAAATGTACCGAGAAATGGAAGGCACCTGCCCGTCACCGTGGTTCCACCTGTTCCAAGCCACCATTCCTGGCCTTGGTGGCCGCTGTGGCTCCTCGCTGCTGTCTCCATGGCCACAGAACCTCCAGAGGGGTCCTGGTCACCTCTGCTCAGCACCTTCCTACACTTCCACCCACTCAGTAACACCCAAAATCCCTCCTGTGGCCTTCAGAATCTGCTGTGACCCCACCAGCGTGACCCCACCTGCGACCTCTCTGACCTCATCACCTCAGGGCTTGGGGCTCCTGCACCCACAGGCTGGCCCACTCCTGTGGGTGCAGGCACTTGGCACTTGCTCCTCCCGCTGCCTGGAATGCTCCTCCCCCAGGGGCTCGTGTGACCAGTTCCCTTACTCACTCCAGCTCTTGCCCAAGTGCCACTTTTGAGACATGGGACCTACAATTTTGTCAGGCCCTTCCTCAGGATCATCTCCTCTGGGTTGCTGTCCTTGCATTTTCTCTGACTCGTTAAGGAGAGGAGGCCCCTGTTACAATCCCTGCACAGGAGGCCCCGTTACAATCCCTGCACAGGAGGCCCCTGTTACAATCCCTGCACAGGAGGCCCCGTTACAATCCCTGCACAGGAGGCCCCTGTTACAATCCCTGCACAGGAGGCCCCTGTTACAATCCCTGCACAGGAGGCCCCGTTACAATCCCTGCACAGGAGGCCCCGTTACAATCCCTGCACAGGAGGCCCCGTTACAATCCCTGCACAGGAGGCCCCGTTACAATCCCTGCACAGGAGGCCCCTGTTACAATCCCTGCACAGGAGGCCCCTGTTACAATCCCTGCACAGGAGGCCCCTGTTACAATCCCTGCACAGGAGGCCCCTGTTACAATCCCTGCACAGGAGGCCCGTGTTACAATCCCTGCACAGGAGGCCCCTGTTACAATCCCTGCACAGGAGGCCCCTGTTACAATCCCTGCACAGGAGGCCCCTGTTACAATCCCTGCACAGGAGGCCCCTGTTACAATCCCTGCACAGGAGGCCCCTGTTACAATCCCTGCACAGGAGGCCCCTGTTACAATCCCTGCACAGGAGGCCCCTGTTACAATCCCTGCACAGGAGGCCCCTGTTACAATCCCTGCACAGGAGGCCCTGTTACAATCCCTGCACAGGAGGCCCCGTTACAATCCCTGCACCAGCTTCGCAGATTTGGAACCTGGTACTTTGCTCTCAGCCTTTGGGTCCTTGGCGGAAATGTCAAGACTGAGAGCAAAGTACTAGGTGCCAAGTCCTGGAAAAGATGCATTGAACGTCCCGGCACAAGATCCTGGCTTCTGTGCTTCACACACTTCTTTGTTGGGGAATTGTGAAAATAATGACTCACGTTTACAGCGTGATGTCCGTGGGCCCCGCCTCCTGCTAAGCACTTTACAAGCCTTCTGTTGTTGCTCACAGCAGCCTGGTCATGGCCCCACTTTACAGGCGAGAAACCCGAGGCCCAGAGAAGTCAAGGCCTCAGTGCTCCTCCAGGGCCAGGAAGGGCCACGCCAAGATCCCAACTCACCTCTCTCTGGCTCCAACTCCCACAGACACCGCCTCTTCTCAGGGCTCCTGGTAGCAAATTGTGGCCGCATCTGACTCTGAAGGTAAAGACCACACTTCTCCATCTTCCTGGATGGGTGGGGCTTGGAAAACTCGATCAAGTTTGAGGACGTGGACTGATGTAGTGCAGAGGCCACGGTGTCCTGATTCTGACGTCTTGGGTGAGCAACCCCCCCGGGGTTACAAGTCACGGTGCCCTGCGTGCGTCAGACACAGAAGCTCATTACCTCATGCTGCTAGAGGCCAGAAGCCCAAAGTCTGGGTGTCAGCAGGGCTGTGCTCCCATCAGGGACTCCAGGAAGGGCTCTCTCCCGGCCAGGTACAGCTTCTGGTCATCCTCAGTGCTCCTCAGCTTGGCTGGTCTCTCTCCTGTCTCTGTGCCTCTGCTTTTTCTCTTCTAAGGACATCAGTCATACTGGGTTTGGGCTCCCCTGAATCCAGTTTGACCTCATCTTAATTTAAATCATTATGTCTACAAAGACCCAACCTCCAGAGGCCACCGTCTGAGTTTCCAGGTGGACATGGGATGGCGGGGACAGTATTCACCCCAGAACCCTCCCCGAGCCCCTGTCCCTCACCTGCCCAGGGAAGCTCACGTGTCCCCGCCTCCTGGGCTGCATGTCCTTAGGGAAGGGTCCAACGGGGCTGCCTACAATGCCACCTGGGCATCCTTCCCGCCAACCTCCCTGACGAGTTCCAGAGCTGACACGTGTGTGTGTGTGCGTGTGTATGTGTGTGTTTCACGGTGGCGGGGGGTTGTGCACAAGTCAGAATGGGAGAGGCCTTCTTACGGGCCACGCCTTCGTGCACTGGTTTGCTCCTGAGATCAAGGAAAGCCGAGCCGGGGCCGCTCCACCCTGTGTGGCCACTGGCCTCCACCCACTTGTCCTGGGCTTTGGGGCCTGGCAACTCTCAAGGAATGTCCTGCAGTGACCTGGGAGCCTTGGGCACAACTCAGTGGAGGTCACTGGGACCGGCTGGACGAGTACCTTGGCAGCAAGCTCCAGAGGAAGGTCAGCCAGGGTTGTCTGGAGCCTGGCTTAGTCCCATTTGGGGGGTCCCAGGGAGCCAGACCCCTGGCCTGTCGATACCTCTGGCAGCTCCGTTCATCAGCTCTGGAAAGATGCTGCTAAGTTGAGCCACTGGGCAGTGTGCCATCAGGGAGGAATGTGTGGCAGAGCTGCTTGGGAAGCTGGCTGCAGGCCCAGCCCTCGGTGAGGCTGTGTGCTGTGCAGGGAGGCTGCCCCGCTGACCCCATGAGGCTGTTCTGGAAGGCTGGCACTGGGTTCAGAGTGCAGACCTGCTGGCGAGGCCGCTGGGCCTGCTGACCCCATGAGGCTGTTCTGGAAGGCTGGCGCTGGGTTCATAGTGCAGACCTGCTGGCGAGGCCGCTGGGCCTGCTCAGATTCTCTGCAGGAGGACTGAGCACTGTCCCAGGCTCAGCTCGCTGGGCTCTGCCCCCCGGGCTCTGTCCACTGCCTGGGGCGAGAAATGGAGGTTGGGGTTCTTGCCTAATGTATGGCAGAGAAAGCCGGCGGCTCCCCAGGACCCAGTTTCCCAAGGCCCTGCTCCCCAGCCCTGGGAGCCCCATGGAATTCATTAGAAATTCAGACTCCCGGGCCCTGCCCCAGACCCCAAATGGGCGACTGTGATGAGGAGCTGCTGAGGCACTGTGGAGCTTCCAGCATGGAAGCAGGGCCGAGCACATGTGGCTCCCCAAGATCCCAGTTTACTCCACTTCCCGGAGAGCATACACAAGATCAAAACTCAAACCAGCAGCGTCCATTTGGTGCCCGGGTCCTGGCTTTGGAAGGGCCTTTCCACCCAGTGCTGAAATTCCCCTGAGGGCTGCTGGGATGGGTGGTGGTTGTTCAGGCCCTTCTTGAATACCTCCAGCAACAGGGTGCTCGCTGCCACTGAGACTGGCTGTTCCATCAGTGTGGCGGTTGGCAGGCTCTCTCCCACAGGCCGTGAAAAGCTGCCTCCTTGGCATTTGCAAGGCTGCCTTGAGTGTGGGCCTGGCTCTTCCCCAGCGTGCCCTCTGGGTCCTCGGCCTCAGTCTCCTCATCTGTACCAGGAGGACACAGAGTCCTGCCTTAAGTTGTGAGGGCACTTGTGGTTGGTGGCATCGAGGGACAACGAATGAAGGCCAGAGAGGAGTCTCCAGCTCTGGAGACAACTTTTCCTTCCATACAACATGGTGGGCAGGGACGTAGCAAGAATGATTCAAACCACAGCACGGCCAGCACAGCCCCTGGGAGGCACAGATGCTTCTGAGGGTACGGGCTAAGATGCCAGTTCCAGGGCCCTGCTCCCGCAAGCTCTGACCCAGGAGACCCAGGACAGGCCCAGGAGTCTGCATTTGAACCAGGTCCAGGGAATTACCAGAGGCTATTCGCATGACCACACTTTGAGGACCGTAATCTAATGTGTCACCTTAACTTCACGGGGGGACGGTCAGGACCAGGATCACACAGCAGGTTGGCATCTGGGACTCCCAGAACTTTCCAATGGGGGAGGACCAGCCTCACAGGGGGCTTGGGCAACCCAGCTCTCTGCCCAGATGGGGAAATTTGGAGGCAGAGCTGTGGCTGTGCCAGCTTGCAGCACTGTGACTGTGAAACTGAGATGGAACTCGTTCACACACGTGTACGTGTGCAATGTGCACACGTACCCACAGCACTTACACACACACGTGTGGTATGCACGGCCTCCCATGGCCCATGCATGGATACTAATGTGCACACGCAGGTACCAACAGCACTTACAGGCACACACAGAACACGCCAGCAAACATGGTCCCTGCAAGCTAACGCGGGACCCTCCATTGCGCTTTCTTCTAATAACTGGAAAGTGCTTGTGGACATGGACACTCAGCAAGTGGGTGCCACATGCAGCTAGATGCCAGGCCTGTACTGGGCACGTGGAAGGGCTGCATGGAGATCAATCGACAGTCTCTGCTCTCATCCTGCTCACCGTCTATGAGGGAATCGGACAGGTAGGCAGGAAGGGCCACCCAGGGCCATCCCCAGAGGTCCAGGGACAGCCCAGGTGAACCAAGGATGTGTGGGGGTGACCTGAAGGAGGACCACCAGGCTGGGAAGGGCAGGGCATGTAGCTGGAGGGGCTGAGGCACCTGCACCCCACCCCACAGGTGTGGCCAGAGGTGGGGGAGCGCAGTGCAGGTGAGGATGAGAGAGAGTATTCTGGAAGCCTGGGATAGGGAGGTGGGCAAGAGGCCCCGGTGAGAGGCTGCCCTGTCCCCGCAGCTGCACCGCACAATGGCAGCCTTTCTTCCTCCAGCTGGGGATGCCCCGTCTGCCTTTGTCTTTTTAATCCCTGGGGTGGAGCCCAGAGGAGACCGTGGCTAATTGGTTTTCTGCTCAGCCTCGGTCGGTGGGACATCTCATCCTCCTGTTCCCTCCTCCCCTCAGGACCTGCCCCACCAACACCTCTACACACGGGCTGGTCAGCTGGGGAAGCAAGGATGGCATGTGCCACGGGTCAGCAGAGCCCTGTCCATGGCCCCACCTGCCACCCCTGGCTACTCTCACCCTCTGGTCAAGGACAGGTGACCTCGAAGTGGGAGGTGCCATCTCCTGGTCTCAGCACCCAGACTGCACCCTGCCTGTGCCCCAGCCCTGTAGCTGTCAAGGGTGCTCACAGCTGGTCCTGCCCTCAAGGAGATCAAGAGTCAGGCCAGGGAGCCAGGGAGGACCTGTCCTTGGGCCAGCCAGAGGCTCAGGGGCCGACAGTTCTCTGCTCTATTCCCCAGGAGCAGAGGATGCCCGAGCCTGTGTTCTCCAGGAAGTAGGGGAGGGGTGGAAAGCCAACGCCATTCCAGCTGGAGGAAAGGGGCAGAGAGACTGCAGGATTCCACCCAGGGAGCGGGACCGAAACACAGCAAACCCATGGCGAGCTCCGGTGGAGGGAATACAATCAGAGGGGCTTCCAGGAGAAGGCAGCACATGAGTCCTGGCGTAACAGGAGGGACAGCCCCAGGGAAAGCCCCCACCCAGGCAGTGAGACCAGACGGCCCTTCAGGGCTGGGCGAGGCCCCGAAGACAGAGCCCCTTGGTGTCCCGAGGGCCTCCCTGGCTCTCCAGGCTTCCTTGCGTCTGTGCCAATGTCCCTGACCCCAACACCCAGGGCACCTGTCATCTGCTAGGAGGGGCTGTTAGGCTGGGATCCCAGAAGCAGACCCTGAGACTGGGATTCCAGTGTAGTCAGTTTGTTTGAGGGCCACAGGAGGCAGGGCAGGGAGCGGGGACGGTGAGACCAGGAAGGGGAGGGGCCGCTGCAGGTGTGCCGTGAGCAGGCACTAGGTTCCGAGCCACGGGAGAGCATGCCCGCTGTCACCCCACCCAAAGGCAAAGGTGCTGGAGAGTCATCCTCCAATTCCACCCCCCACAAGAGCCCAGCACTTCCACACTGCCCTCATGTGGCCAAGAGAGAGCCCTGGGGAGGCAGGGGAGGATGAGCCCTGGGGAAGGATGAGCAGGCAGGAAGGGGCCCAGGCAGGGCCCGTGACCTGTCACAGTGGGGGAGGGTGTGGCAGGAAGCAGGTCCCAGCACTGCCCTTGCCTCCCTGAGAGGCCTGGCCAGCCTGGCAGAATTTTGTCCCCAAAGCCCATCCCACAGCACCATCTGGGCGAAAGCAGAGCCCGGGACCCCTCCCTATGCCCCAGCCCCATGGACTGTACAGGGATCATCAAGATCCCTGATGGCCCCAGGCTCCAATCTGCCTTCCCAGTCCTGCTCCCACTATGCCTGCGCTCAGGCACCTCCCTGCCGCTGGGTCTTGGCACAGCTTATGCCCTGCTGGGAGCCCCCTGTTTTATTTCCTGGCCTCAAAAGTATTTGAAGTTCAAAACCTAGTTAAGCACCATCCTCGGTGACAAACCTCCTCCTGCCCCCTTAGCACGTTATAAACACCTCTGTACTAGCACCTGTCCTGTGCATGGGCGGTGTGTGTATGTGTGTGGCATGCGTGTGTGTGTGTGCCTGACTTCCCCATTCAAGAACACGGACCCAGCCATTCATCTGTGGATCCCCGGAGGCAGCTGAGGCCCAGAGCACATGCCTGGCGCTGCTCGGCTGCTGGTCTGCCGGTCCCAAGCCTGACACTGACTGCTCCTGACCGACAGGCCTGTACCTCAGTTTCCGCAGCCATAGAACTAGGTGGCCTCCAGTGTGGGGAGCAGCCACAGAGCTTCGTGCGAGGCATGCACTAAAGAAAGCTGACTTACCCTGAGGCAGAGTTGGGAACAATGACAGCGGTGTTTGCTGTACACCTCTTATGGGCCAGAATTTATGGGGTGGGTGTACCTAGCTGTCAATGTATTTCCTCCTACAAGAGCCCAGTGAGGTAGGTCTCTTCATTTTTAGGAGTCAGGGATTTGGAGCACAGAGAGGTCAAGTAATGGGCCCAAGGCCACACAGCATGATATAACTTGGCTCAGTGTCCCCACTCAAATCTCATCTCAAATTGTAATCCCCATAATTCCCACATGTTGAGGGAGGGACCTGGTGGGAGGTGATTGGGTCGTGGGGGTGGTTCCCCATGCTCTTCTTGTGATAGTGAGTTCTCACAAGATCTGATGAGTGATTTTCTTGTTTGCACGCACTCTCTCTGTCTCCTGCCGCCATGTAAGATGTGCCTTTGCTTCTCTCTTGCCTTCTGCCATGATTGTAAGTTTCCTGATGCCTCCCCAACCATACGGAACTGTGAGTCCATTAAACCTCTTTCCTTTATAAATTACCTAGTCTCAGGTATGTCTTTATAGCAGCGTGAGAACAGACTCATCCACAGCAGGCGAGCAGAGAGCTGTCCACATCCTGGGTGCCTCCCCAATGCCGGTGAGAGATAGGCAGGGTCGAGGAGGTGCCAGGGAGACAGGCACTGCAGGGGAGTCCAGGATCTGTGGCTGGGGCCCTCTTGTCTTGGCCCAGGTCCTGATCCAGCCAGCCTGCAACTCCCACCTCGTCCTGGTGCTCAGGGAGGCCAGGCTAAGGCTGTGTCATCCAGAAGGAGCTATTCTGAGAGATTAGACCTGCTTCTGGAAATGATGTTAGCACCACACGAAGTAAGGAAATGGCTCGGGAGGAGGGGCCACCACCCTTGGGTTTTCAGAATCAGCCTGTGGGTGGGGAGAGGGGGCTTGTCACCCACACGGTGTCTTCGAGGGAGAACAATTCCCAAGGCAAGTGCTGTCTGTGGGAGGCCTTTCCTCACCCTGGACCCAGCTGGGCCAGAGGCCTCTTGGGTCTCCTTGGTGCTCTTGGGACAGGGGGAGAACTGGCCTGTCTGGGTGGGGCACGTCACTGTGAGGAATACCTCAGCCTTTATAGTAAGAGGCAGCCAAGTCAGGCGTGAGGCAGTGTGCATCTGTGTACACATGCATGTGGTATGGATGTGCACTAGCTGCACTGAGGCCCACCGGTGTGCTCCTCCTTACCTCCATGCAAACACCACCTCCTCTAGGAAGCCCACCAGACCTCTCCTCTGGGCTCCTCCATCTCTGCCCTCTACGTTGTCCCCATAGGGCCCTAGCACCTTGTATCTGACCATGTGGTCCCGGAGCGCAGCCGGATTGCAAGGACTCTGTGTCTGCCCAGGGGAGGCCTGGGTCTGCAGCATGGATGCTGGAGACACTCTGCAGCTGCCAGTGGTGTGGGAACACATGTGCCTCCTACAGGTTAGGGGGCTCTGGGAGGCAATGGCCCAGGACCCAAACTCAAGGTCGTGCCAGCGATCACTGGTGGCCTTGGGTAGCCTGGGTGTGTCCTCTTGGCAGGTGGATCATGGCTCCAGGAACTGGTGGATTTGGCACGAGAACTCTGCAAAGCAACAGCCTTTGACTCAAGGTTCCAGATCCTTCTCCAGCCAGATTAGCAGCCAGGAATTTTCCACGAGTGAGCCCTCTCACCCACCGCCCACCTTCTGCTCGGTTACTCATTCTAATCATTCTTCTCCTGGATGATCTATTAACAAAGTAGCTTCTGAAGCCATTGGCACTGCGTTCCCACTCGGCTTTCTCCCCTCCACACCCACAGTCTCAGCAGCCGCAGAGTCCTGCAGGCCCTCGGCCAGTGCCAGCTCCCAGCCACATCCCCGGTGAGCCTCCATGTTTCTCTGTAGCCTGGGACGAGGCTCCTCATGCTCTCCCTGCCCCCTGCCCCCCACACCTTCTCCATACCAGCAGCCAAAGAGTTGGTTCTACAGTGCATCCCTGACAGGTGACTGCCCCCTCAGCGTCCTTCTTGGGCTCCCTATTGTCCCTGATGAAGCGCCGACTCCTGGACGGGGCATGGGGAAGGCTGGACGCTCAGCTCCTCAGCTGTAGGACCAGACGCTCCTGAGCCCCGGAAACGACTCTCTGCTCCTTTGCTGAGCAAAACTCAAGAAGTTCTCGGTAAACGTGCTGCTCCGTGATGATTGGTGCCACCACTAGGGACTTTGTTGAGTTCCAAACCCAGCTGGAGCCCGTCCCCTTCTGACCCAGATCACGGATGTTCAGGCACCCTCCTGCCTTCCCCTCCCACCCTCCATCCACCCACACAGGAAAACCAGGAAGCATCCAAACCAACAGGTGCATGGCGAGGGGGCAGCTATGGGCCAAGCAGGAGTACCAGCACTAGTGGCTGTTTCCTTTCCTCCTGTCCCCTGCTCTAGTAAATGCTCTCCTTCCCTTAAATATATCCTCCTCACACCTCCCTTCCCGTGGCTTTATGGTGGCTGTTGATCAAAATGTCCCTACCACCTGGCACAGCGTAAACATGTGACCTGCGTCTGTGGGGTTGCTTGCAGGGGACGCAGCCATCCATCCAAGGTCAGGCCAGGTGAGGGCCCAGTCGCCAAGTGCAGTCCAGCTACAGGGGAAGGGGTACACTGAGGTCAGGGAGTGCACCAGGGGTGGCCACGTTCCCACTGTAGGGAGAGGGAGTCTGTGTGCAGGAGGCAAGAGAGAGGCCAGCTCCTGAGATGAGCACAGCAGAGAGGAGAGGGAGGGAGAGATGGGGAGAGGGCAGGGGTGAGGGAGAGAGAAAGACAAAAGAGAGGGAGAGGGAGGAGAAGAACAGAGAGGGAAGGAGACAGAGACAGAGAGACATGGAGAGAGGGAAGAGGAAAAGAGGAAGAGAGAGAGACAGGGAGAGTAGGGGAGAGGAGAGAGGAAAGAGGGGAGAAAGGAAGGAAGAGAGAGAGGAAGGAGGGAAAAGAGGAAGCAGGGAGAGAGAGAGAGGGAGACAGCTGGCTACAGCTGCACCAGAGACCACCCGACCCTCAGCCCAGCCTTCCCCTTTCCGGTGACAGATGTCTGTGTGAGGTTCCCAGGAGCCTCCTCCCTGTGTCCCTTTGTACCTAAACAAGGACTTATTAGGATGAGGTGTAGGTGAGAGTGCGCTGTAGTGCTTCCGAATCCCTACCTAAGAACGGACAGGGTGTGTAGTCAGTGAAACTCAAAAGTCACAGACATTTGCCCCTGACCTAGCGCCAGGGTGCCCCCATGAGGCCCCAGACACAAGCCGCTGACGATGGCACCTGCAGCCCAAGTCCTGCCTGGGGAGCAGCCCGCGGCCCTAGACAGGGCAATTTTCAAACCAGAGGGACGAAACAAGAAGCAGACCTCTTGGGCCCCCTGGGGACCGGACTGGCCAGAGCCTGGCTGGCAGGCTCCACACCGGGAGGGAACCCGGCCCCACCGGGCGCCACCAGGCCACACACTGTCACATTTACCTGTCCACCGACTTTCCTGGTGGGGCCCCACGGGAACAGGGATCTCACAGCCAGGGACACTGAGCAAGGCCCCAACTTATCCCAAACCTGCAGCTTCCAACACTCAGAAGAGATGCTACCCCCAAACACAGGCTGAGCTGGAAGACACTTGCTATGAAAACTCATCTCCTGTCGCTCTACTGGCACTGCAGCAGTGGTTATGGGGGTGCCAGCCCCGAATCAGCCTCCAGATGAAACCCAGCTGTGTGGCCTTGGGCAGGCAGCTCAGCCTCTCTGAGTCTTGTTTCTTCACATGCAAAAGGAAGTGATAATCACTAAGAACAGCAGTGTCTGCCCAGCACTGTTGCTGGGGTTCTGAGTACCCCCGTGTGGATGCTGCCTGTTTAACCCTCACCACCACCCTCCAAGGAAGGAGCTGTCACTGTTCCCCTTTCCAGACGAGGAAACTACGGTGCAGAACGGCTCCGTACCTCCCTCCCATGCTGCTGTGAGACGAAAGAACATTGCAATGCGCTGGGTGCAGAGCCCGGCTCCTAGCGGACTGCTCCTAGGGGACACACAATTGCTGCTGCTGTTTTCACGATGGCCCAGTATGGCCCCAGTGTGAGAAGAGCCTGGCGGTTTTGCAGGAGGAAGTGCAGGCAGGCAGGGCCGGGCAACCTGATCCAGGCTGCCTAGCATGGAGCTGGCATGGAAATGGGGGCTTGGGACTCCCAGCCTGGGTGCCCCCCAGCCCTCCAGTTGGCCGGACAGCAGTGGGCACAGCCCTGAGGGCATCTCCTGGGCAGCACCGTTTCCCCCCAACCTCCCTGAGCCCCTTGCTGCTGAGCGACAGCCGCCTCCCCACAGCTCCAGCACGCTCTGCTTTGATGGTGTTGCCTTAAAAATAACCAGGCTTTGACACCTGGAAGGAGGCAGCTGATGAGTCCCCTCTTCTGGGCGTTCTTATTTTAAGAGCATATTAATGTCTACGCCCCCATCTCAGCTCTAACTTTGCTGAGCTCTGACTTTTTCTCCATTTTCACCAGCCTGTGTCAGTGAGTGGGTTCCAGCCCTCCCACCACCACACGTGCCCAATCCAGGGCCACTGACCCCGCCCACCTCCTAACCCCGCCTCCTGTGGTGTGGCTTTGATCCATGCTGACCCCGCCCACCTCTAAGGCCCGCCTCCCACAGTGTTGCTTTGATCCCTGCTGACCACGCCCCCTCCCAGGCTCCACCTCCCACAGTGTTGCCTTGATCCCTGCTGACCATGCTCCCTCCCACAGTATTGCTTTGATCTCTGCTGACCATGCCTCCCTCCAGGCTCTTCCTCCCATGGTGTTGTTTTGATCCCTGCTGACCATGCCCCCTCCCAAGCTCCACCTCCCAAAGTGTTGTTTTGATCCCTGCTGACCATGCCCCCTCCCACAGTGTTGCTTTGATCTCTGCTGACCACGCCTCCCTCCAGGCTCCGCCTCCCATGGTGTTGTTTTCATTCCTGCTGACCACGCCCCTTCCCAAGCTCCACCTCCCAAGGTGTGGTTTTGATCCCTGCTGACCATGCCCCCTCCCACAGTGTTCCTTTGATCCCTGCTGGCTACACTCCCCCAAGCCCTGCCACAGTGTTGCTTTGATTCCTGCTGATCCCACCCACCTCCTGGCCCTTCCTGGGTGGTGCCCCTTTGTTCTGCATTCCTGTGACTTACCCCCATCGTAACCATGGCCTGGCATTACCTGCATCACCCTCTCTATGGCACCTCCCATTAGGTCCAGTGCCCATCCCAGCACTCAGCACAATGCTTCCTCCATCACTATATCCAGGTTCCACCAGGGAAGGCCCCTGAGGTTCTCTTGGCTCTACAGTCTTGAGGGGGCATGGATAAGGATGGAGAGGCAGGCCTCCCCAGTGTAGGAACAGGACACTGGTCAGTGACAGATCAGTTACCCCAAACTTCTTAGTGACAACCGGAGGAAGTGTGGTCGAGGACAATGCCTGTGGGCCCAAACTCCCAACCAGGATGGGGAAAGACGTGAGGCAGTGTCCCCCACATTAAGCCTGGGGTGGGGAGGGGCACGGGGCAGCATCCCCGACATTAAGGGATAGCGAGGCCTGGGCTCAGGACTGGGCTCTGGAGTTGGGTGCCTGGGGTCAGCTGCTGGCTCAGGACAAGTCACCAAACTGCCTCATCTGTAAAACAGGGGCCACCGTGCTGCTTCCCTCTCCGGCATGTGCATTCATTGTTGTCACGACACTCACCTCCTTCCTTGGGACGGGAGTACACGTTTTCTTTCCTATGAAGCATGTGTGAGGTTATGGGCTTCCTGGAGATGAAGTGTGGGATCAGAGGGGCTGGATGTTGTCACAGCCTAGGTTCCCTTGAGAACAGAGCCTGGTGTGTCAGCTTCCTGCTGTGTAACAAACCACTAAGAATGAAGTGGCTCAGAACCACACACATTCACTGCCTCCCTGTTTTACCAGGTTCTCTGCACTGGGGTCTCCCCAGGCTGCAGACAGGTGCTGGCCAGGCTGTATTTTCATCAGAGGCTCAACTGGGGAAGAATCAGCTTCCCAAGCTTCTCAGGTTGTTGCAGAATCTGCTCCTCACAGCTGTAAGTCTGGAGGCTCCAGCTGCTCATTGGCTCCTGGAGGCCTCCTGCAGTTGCTGTCACTGGACCTCCCCAGTGAGGCCATGGAGACCATCAAGTCAGAGAGGAGGGTCCCTATGGCATGTGCTAACCAGATGACATCTCATGGGATGGCAGGTGCCCATGGATATTGCCATCTGCTTTGCCATCCTCTATCAGTGGCGAGCCGCAGGTCTCACCCACATTCATGGGCATGGAGAGCAGGAGACAGGATCATGGGAGCCACCCTAAGTCTGCCTTATGTGCCAAGGCCACATTTTCCTGCCAGAGCTTTAGGTGAGTGCAGTCCCAAGGCAGCAAGAGTGAGGGACAGAGGGAAGCCAGGACAGAAAGCAAGTGAAGGGCCAGGTTGGCAAGCTGGTCTGGCTCCCTGCCTGGCTCCCTGCCTGGCTCCCTGACTTCTTGGCTAGTCCATGAGGGAGGAGGGGAAAGAACCCCCTTGTCTTCTGTCTCCTGTTGCACAAAGTTCATCCAAGGGGAATGGGGGTAAGTCCCTGCACTGTGAGGTTGTACTACCAGCCTCTCACACAGCTGCAGTTTCCATGTCTGCTGTGACAAGGAGCCTCCCTGGGTCCCACGGGCCAAGCATTGGTGTGGAGTTCATAGTCTACCCCTTGCAGGTTCAGGGGTCCAGCCATGTCCTGGGTGCACCTGGTAGCCAGCAGTATCCAAGGGTGAGTCCATGGCTGTGCCTGACACAAGTGTTGTCAATTTCAGTTTCTCACACCATGGATGTCCCCTCCCCATGACACCAGGTGGTGCCTTGCCAGGGCCTCTAGGAGGGCAGCCTACATGGCCGCACCACACCTGGCCGGCCACCTCCTTTGTTCTGGGGAGGGTTCCTTGTGCAGCCCCTCTCATGTCAGGGCCACAGTGCAGCGTGGAGTCCCTCTGAACTCAGCACCAGGGTGGTTTGCTTGTGGTGAGGTCTAGTGCCTGCCTGTTAACAAGGAGAGGCAGGAAAAAGTGGCCTGGGAGTCCTCGCCCTAAGATGATCCATGCTCTGGATTGAGTTCAGGTGATACCTGTGGGGGTGACTAAACAGAACAGCCCAGCCAGCAGAGCAAATGGGAGTCTTGGGCCTGGGCAGAGGTAGGGCTAGAAATGAAAATAGTGCAGGTAGGGGAGCCAGGGGAGGTGGTGAGTCCCCAGGGGAGAATGGGCACTGTGAGGGGAGATGAGAGCCCAGGGAAAGATACCTGTGTGAGAGACAGGAGGAAAAAGAGGCAGAGAGGAGGGTGGAGAGAGACCAGTGGACCTGCGGCCAAGGGAAGGAAGACCCTGAAGGTGGTGCTCACCCTTGGCCAGGGAAGAGGATCTGAGAAGGGGCTGACATTGGCCCATCTCTTAGGGTAAGTGGAGTTGACATTTGCCCTTCCTCTTAGGAAGGCTGCATACTTTTTAATATTTATTGCAGAGTATTTACCTCCATGTGCCTCTTGGCAGGAGGAAGAGCCTGTCTCCATCAGAGTAGATAAATCAGGTAGCCCCATCCTCAGACTTCAAATCAGAAACAAGAAATAAGGGTAGGGTGGGGTGTGGGGAGAGAAGGACCTGTGAATTCTGACAGCATTAGCAGTTACAAAAACACTGGATTCCTTAGCAGGGGCAGTGACATTAATGGGGGGTGGCCATAGCAGCAAGATGCAGGCCCAGAGCTATAGCTGCAGCATCCAATGCCCTCCAGAACATCTCTGGAGTGCAAGATTGAGTATTATTCCCAGCTGCTCAGGTCTGAACCCAGCTTCCCAATCCTAGAAAATTTTTGGGTGACTCAAGAGTCATCTTCATAATTCCTCTTCTACTTCAGTGGGTCCAAGTTGGTTTCTGTTGCTTTCAGGTCAAAACTCTGACCACTAATGGAATTCGGTACCAGAAGTGGGATGTCAAAAGTAGGAGTACTAAACTCTAAAATGTAGAACTGGTGAAAAGCAGAAAAATTGATCTTCCATTTGACTAAACTGTCACCTATTTAAGCCTGGGCTGCACACGACATGTCTGCTGAAGCTGTAGCTCTAGGGAGACTAGGGTGGTTTCAAGATGCTGTGAGTCTAATGGCTTTCAGAAGGGTTTACAAAATGGTGAGTGGCTTGGCTAGAAATGGCCCACACATGAGCAAAGGAGAAGACAAGAGGCTCAGGAGCAGCAGCAGCTATGAATGGACTGAAAAGTAAATCTGTTTTTCCCAAGCCTCTGTCAAGCATCCTCTGCTAAGTATAGAAACAATCCAGTTGGCAAAAATCAGGCTACAGGGAGCAGAGGCGCCAGTGGGCCCATGCCTAGGAGGCTGGCATGTCTATAGTCAAAAGTTATGTCTGGTCCAAATCTTTGGCTGAGGTCATTATCCCATGACATTGACTGGACACAGCAATCTAGATGTCTGCTGAGCTTTTAAAGCAACTGCATTAGCAAAGAAACCCTGTACATGACTGGCATCCATCTGCAGATGCTCAGCATTTTAGTGCCGGGCTGAGGCACTGACAGGGCTGAGACGATGGTGGAGCCAACAGGGGTTCACCTGGGCACAAATGTAAGGGGCCTCCAAGCACTCATCCCAAGACAAACCATTTAATTTATTCATGCCATAGCTTAAAAATCAAAAGTAATGAAAAATAGATGATGAACAAAATATCATGGTTTCAAACAATGAAGACCAGACAAGACAGGGATTGGGGTGAGGTGAGCGAGGGGAGTCATGCTATGCAGGACCAGATCTTGTCTTTATTTAAAAGGTTGGTATTTCCTTCATCACAGATTTTCTTTTGCATTTGGTTTTTCACAATTCTGCATCAAAATATTTAATTTGATCACTGAGGTTTTTTTGGTACCCCCTTAAATTCCGTACCCGAGGCCAGGGCCTGCCTCGCCTAACCCTTGTCCTGGTGGGCATCAGAAGGAAGCAGCCAGGTAAGCTGTACCACCCCAGGAAGGGGGGTCTCCATGCTGCTGCCTCAGAAGGGGCTGCAGCAGTGATGGTCAAAGAACACCCCTCAGTCCAGCCCACAGCAAGTGAGGAGCACGCTGTGGGCTTCTACAGAGGCACACAGGGAGAGGACTCTTCCATGGGATTCGGTCATGTGTGCACAGGCCCCCAGGATGGTGACAGCCCCTTACAGCCAAAAAGGCAGCCTGGCAGACATGGAGGGTAGTGGAGCAGAGAGAGGGAAAAGGCCCCATACTCCATGGTCTTTCTGAGCTGCTGAACTAGCCGGGACCACCTGCCCTGAAACTCAGCAAGCGACCTTGTTTTGAGGACAGTGGTGGTGGCCCCATCATTTGCACTGGAGTCCTCTGGAGGATGCGAGGCAGGGACAGCGCTCTCCTGGAATGGCCATTTCCTGAAACGCTGGGAGCTGCCTTCATTTCTTCTACTTTTTTCAAGAATATTCCTCAGAGCTGGGCTTGGTGGCTCGTGCCTGTAATCCCAGCACTTTGGGAGGCCAAGATGGGTGGATGACTTGAGCTCAGGAGTTTGAGACCTGCCTGGCCAATATGGAAAGACCCCATCTCTATAAAAATTAGCTGGACATGGTGGCATGGGAGGCTGAGATGGGAGGATCACTTGAGCCCAGGAGATCAAGGCTGCAGTAAGCCACGATCGCTCCACTGCACTCCAGCCTGGATGACAGAGGAGATCTTGTCTCAAAAAGGAAAAAAACAAGAGAGAGAGAGAGAGCATAGTCCTCAGGCTTACAAATGTGCACAGCAATGGTTCAGGAGGCTGCAGGGGTTGGTTTAGAACAGCAGACTTTTACTGAGCACTACTGGGCTCTGGGCCACATAGGGTGATGGCCGTAAAGTCAGCAGGATGAGCTGTTCCCTGGGGAGGTTTCAGGATGTTCTTGGTTGTCCCAGTGGTGGGATTTCACCTGGCAATTAGCATCCAGGGAAGCTGGGTGTCCCATACTGCATGGACAAACCCCCACAGGAAAGCCGCGCTCCGCATCCTGCAAAGCTTCTCAAATACTATGGGGCTTCTGAAGGACATTTTTGTCAGAAAAGAAAAAAAAAAAAACAATTAAAAAAATGTAAAGTAAAATACAAATACCATGGGGCATTATGGTGCATGAAAATCCTCTCAGTGGCTATCTAAAACTAGATCTTCACTTCACTAGACAAACAGTATTTTTACAGTTTTAAAATAAGCTGGATTTTCTAGGAATGCAATTATGATCACGTGAAATAGAGCTTTAGTCTTTACCCCTGCTTCCTGTCACACAGCTCCTAAAGCCCTTGACTCTCTGGAGTGGTGAGAGTGTCTTGTGTGTGCTCATGAGATGGCTGGGGGCTGGGAGCCCCTAGGCAGCTTCAGGGTGGGCTGGTCACCCAGAGAGGCCAAGGTATGATTAGAAGTTTAGGACTTTCAGCCCCACCCCCTGACTTCTGGGGAGGGGAGAGGGAGGAGGAGCTGAAAGTTGAGTTGACTGCCAATGGCCAATGAGGTAATCAATCAGGCCTACATAATGAAGCTTCCATAAACCCCCACAAGGACTGGGTTGGGGTAGCTTCTGGAAAGCTGGAGACACGGACGTGCCTGAAGGGAGGGCATGGCAGCTCGGCAGCTCTCCCTGGTGCCTCACCCTACGCATCTCTTCCCCTGTCTCCTTCGCAGTATCCTTTATCATAAACCCGTAAACATCAGTAAAGTGTTTCCCTGGGTTCTGTGAGCTGCTCTAGTGAATTAATCAAACCCAAGGTGGGGAAAGGTCACAGGAACCCCAACTTACAGTGAGCTGGTCAGAAGCACAGGTCACACCTGGACTTGTGCTCAGAATCTGAAGTTGGGTCTGTCTTGTGGGACTGAGCCCTCACTGTGGGGCCTGACTTTAGGTAGACAGCATCAGAATTGAATTGAATTGGAGGACACTGCAGAATTGCTTGGTGTCACCCCCACACATCTGGCATCAGAAGTGTTATGTTGAGTGGTGTGTGAGAGTAGGAAAAATGCTTTGTTTTTTTTCCCCCCTGTTATATCTATTAGCAATTCACATGTAAATTGAAGAAAGATAGAACTTACTTATTTGGGCACTTCATGAAAATCATGTCACCTGGCCTGGGCTTGGCACTTGCATCTCAGATGCACCATGCCTGCACCGTCTGCACCGGTGGTTCTGCCAGCATCTGCACACTGGCATATAGAGTTTTAAAAAATCGCAACTCACTACCATTTTTCCTTTGTATCATGGTTAGAACATTATGTTGCCTTTTAAAGTGTATTTCTGGGATAGGTTAAATCATTTACTTCATTTCAGGATTACAGTCTAGTATAGAAGTAAGAAATGTATAAAAATAATGTTTAAATCAAATCAATGATTATAACATTCAATAAAGTACTATTTCCTGAGTATCTATTGTATGCCAAAGACTATGGCAGGTACCCACGCATCCTCTAGATCTTGTAAAAGTCCCAGCAATAGAAGGGATACCATTTCTGTTCAACAAATGAGGAGACCAAGCCTCACAGAGCACACACTAGTTGTGGGGAAGCGAAGATCCATGATTGGGTCTGCTGGACCTCAACACTGGCTCTTTTTCCCCTGGAAGTTTGACCTTCCAAACACATTTACATGTGATACAACAAAGATGTATCTACCCAGTGCAGAAATCAGACAGAAGGATGGTTTAATTAGGATTTCTCTGAGCAAACATCCCTCCTCAACGACCTGTGTGGTTTGTTGAGTAAGAACACCTGACCGTTAGGTTATCACTGAAGTGGAAGTGGTAATACATCTTCTTGTGGGAAGTCCCACCACTGAGGTTCGCCAGGGTCCTAAAATCTTACAGCCCTTGCGAATAAAGTTTCCTTTTGGATGTTTTACCTCTTCTCTCCGAACAGCTCTACCAATATTTCCAGCCAAATTAAATGCCCTCCAACTCTCTCCTGCTGCAGTCTTCCCTAGGAGATGCGGACAGTCAATGTGTTAGCCCCTCCAGACCCTTCTCCAGACAAACCTGTGCCCATGGGAGGTTGCAGTTCCTCCCATTTTCCTGGGTCAGTTCTTTGAGACAAACATTGTTTTCCACAAAATAATCTGACCCCTTTAATTTTTTTGTATATTGTACATTTCTTATGTCAATTCAATCATCATAATAAAATCATTTGGGAACAACTGACAATAAAGACAGCAGAAAAACTTCAGGAGTAATGAATCATCCTGAAATTGACTGTGACAATACTTCGTTATTTTTCCTCAAATAGTATTTGTCTTGTAAAAATAAATTGTCTTAGTTTGAAAGGAAAGAATACACACAAAACTACCTTTATGACTGGGACATGTCAAAAGAGTCCCTGGAGACATAAGTGAGCAAGAAACCACCTCAGAAACACACAATTAGTTCTTTTTGTTCTAGCACACATTTTGCAGCTGTATTGTTTGGTGCATGCATGGTTAGGATTGCTATATCTTCTTGGTGGGGTGATCTTTTTAATATTGTGTCTTTATGTAATGTCACTCCCTGTCTCTGGTGTTTTCTTAACTCTGAAGTTAACTTTATCTGATATTTATACTGTGTATACAATATTGTATTAATTCAGTCACTCCTGCTTTCTTTAGATTCATGTTGGCATGATATATATTTCTCCATTTGCTTATTTCAACCTACCTTTTCATTATATTTGCAGTGAATTTCTTGCACATGACATATATTGGGTATTTAAAAAAATCCATTCTCCCAGTCTCTGCCTTTAATTGCTGTGTACATTAGTCTGTTCTCACACTGCTATGAAAAAATACCTAAGACTGGGTAACTTATAAAGAGAAGAGGTTTAATTGACTCACAGTTCTGTATGGCTGGGGAGGCCTCAGGAAACTTACAATCAGGGTGGAAAGAACCTCTTCACGTGGTGGCAAGAGAAAGAATGAGAGCCAGCAGGGAAAATGCCAGATGCTTATAAAACCATCAGATTTCCTGAGCACTCACTCACTATCACGAGAACAGTATGAGGGAAACTGCCCCCATGACTCAATTACCTCCCACTGGGTCCCTCCCATGACACATGGGGATTACAGGGGTTACAATTCAAGATGAGATTTAAGTGAGGACACAGTCAAACCATGTCAGTGTGTTTATGTAGCCATAAATATGGTAGGGCTTAAGTTGGCCATGTTGTTTTTTTCTCCCTTTTTACTTTTTTTTTTTTCCTGCTTTCCTGTGAGCTATGTAAACATTTTTTAGGATTCCATTTTCATTTATCTATAGTGCTTTTGAGTGTGTCTCTTTGTATGGGTTTCTAAGTGGTTGCTCTAACTATTGCATTATGTATACATAACTTATCACAGGCTACTGTTGTAGTCATTTGACCATTTGAGTAAAGTATAAAAACATTATCTCCCTTTGTCCCTCTGTCATAGTCCATTTATAATGTAATTGTCTTAAATAGCTCCTCCACATACATTGAGAACCATAGAGAGTGTTACAGTCTTGCTTCAACTGTCAAGCATAATTTAGACAATTCAAGGGGAGAAGGAAAGCCCCAGGTTCACAGTGGGTACTGTGATGGCTGTGACATAAGCCACTGTCAACTGCTGCCTGTGTATGATGGAGCACACTGGTTTGTGAACCACAACCTCATTCTATGTAGGAGGAAACTGAGGTTCAGAGAGGCTAAGCCACTTGTCTGAGGTCACACAGCAATACTGACTGAGTACTTCCTATGTGCCAGGCCCTGTGCTTGCCTCTGATGCTGTGAAAATGAATCAGGCCTGTCTCCCCATCTGCCCAAGAAATACATTTTGTTTCCTCTTTCAGTCCTTCAAGTAAGAGGGCAAGGAAGCTAACATTTGGGGGTCCCAATATGTGCCAAGCAGTGGGCTGGGGCATTACAAGTGGTGCCTCATGTGACTCTGAGATTCCACCATGGCTGAAATGTGCTGGCATCTGCTCATCTTTCAAGCCTGTTTGTGGCTTCCTGCTGCTTGACCCGGCCAGCCTCAGGGTGCCCATGTGAGGAGGAGACCCTAAGTGGGACCCACGCTCACCTCTGCATGACAAGCACACTCAAGAGCAAGGAAAATACATCAGAGAGCACCCTGGAAGGTCTGGTTACCAATATGGTTCGGCCACGTCCCCACCCAAATCTCGTCTTGAATTGCAGCTGCCGTAATTCCCACGAGTTGTGGGAGGGACCCGGTGGGAGAGAATTGAATCATGGGGGCGGTTTCCCCCATACGGTTCTCATGGTAGTATAAGTCTCCTGAGATCTGATGGTTTTAGAAGGGGAAACCCCTGTCACTTGACTCTTATACTCTCTTGCCTGCTGCCACGTAAGACGTGCCCTCTGCCTTCCACCATGATTGTGAGGCCACCCCAGCCACATAGAACTGTGAGTCCATTACACTTCTTTTTCTTTATAAATGACCCAGTCTAGGGTATGTCTTTACCAGCAGCGTGAAAACAGACTAATACACATGCCCACTGCAGGGGTGGGCTTCCTGGCTTCTCATCTCTCTCAGCCAGCTGTTTCCATGATGCTTAGAAATTGTCCCAATTAGGATGAACTGAGCTCAGCAAACTCCAGGAAACTCCTAAACTAATTTGAAGCCTGCGAAGTGAATCCGATGGGATGCCTGTAACTTAGTTGAGTAAGGAAGAAAATATCCTTCAGGTCTCCTTGGCCCTAATAGGGTATACACAGATCTTCTCAAATGAGTTATCTTGGAGAGAAAACGTGATTCACAAAAATGATTTCAACACTTGTGGGGAGAACCAGGCACGAAGGAAGATGTGATGAAGTTTGCATAACTTGAGAGGGAGGAGGAGAGCTATTATTGGTCCTAAACATAGATGAGATTTTCCTAAAACTGGTTGCAGAATCCCCAAAATGGCTGGCACTCTCTGAGGACTGTCTTTAGGGCCCTGCAAAAGGCAAGTTATTTGAATTCAAAAAGATTTAAGCAGATACAAGGGCCCATGGCTGAAGGATGATAGCAGAAAAGCAGAATGTCATCTGAGTCTCAGCTCAGTGCAATACACATCCTTAGGCACTTGCAATGCCTGCCTGCAGCAATTCAGTGCTTGTTGATTAGAAGGCTTTCCAGATGGGAGAGACCCTGGTTTAAGCCCCTTATTTGGAAGGGGGTAATAAGGTTTAGTCTCTCATTAACCACACAACAGAACCAAGTACCTCCTGTAAGTTGAGTGCTTTGCTTGTCACCAGGGATGGTCATGCGGTGCCCACAGCTCAATGGGAATGACAGATGGGGGTGATGGTGGGATCGCCATATTGTCATGGAATCCTTGGGGTGTCACTTTGCCAGCCTCTGTGGAAACTTCTGTGGTCAGCAGTACCTTCTGCTGCTGCTGCTGCTGCCTCTGCTTCTGCCACCAGCCTGGATCCCACACCTGCCAATGGTGAGCCAGGTGCAGAGTGGTGAGGGATGTGTGAGTAAGCGCAGAGCCGTGTCCAGCCACTGCACACAGCCAGGCATGCTGGCTGCTGTGGCAGGGTGGGCAGCTCCAGATGCCAACACAGTTGCTGGCTCCCCGAGAGGATGTGGCTGGACCAGATGTATCACATGTGGCTTCCGCTGTGGGCACCTGTGTCTGGACAAGGAAAACGTGGTGGTGCCCGGAAGGCTGTAGACACCAGGAACCACAGAGCCCCAAAGAGGGTGTCACAGCCCTGGCCTGGGCTCCCTGAAGGGCCACAACTCTTCTCTCCTCATTGTCCATGATGTGGAGAGTGAGGGGGCATGTTTCAGCCCTGTTTGGGTTACAGCTCTTTCAGTCTCACCATTTGGCAGGTCCTGAGTTCTTGTCCCATGTCCAGGAAGATACATGGAAAACTTGAGGGTGCACAAGGCAGAGAGGAGCTTCATGAAGTGACAGAACAGCTTTCAGGAGACCCGAAGTGGGTAGTTCCTTCCCACAGCTAGTGGTCCCGACATCTGTGTGAGTCCAGCTGAGTCCTGGGTTTTTAGGGGCTCAGAAGGGAGCAAGTGTGTGCTGGCTGGTCCATGGGCAACCATGGGTGGGCCCAGAAAAATCACCACAAGTTCTCACTCTGAGGGGCAGACTCTACCCAAAACTGACAGCCTAGCCCCCAGGTTTCAGGCCAGCCCTGGTTTGGAGATGGGGCTTCACCAGGGACCCACCCCTTTCCACCCAAGAGCCTGTCTGCCTTCAGCCACCATCAACAGGTCATCCATGGCACCAGGCTGTTTGTGCCAAGGGGCACCTGCAAGCCTGTGATGAGCCACCCTCAGTCCCCACTTGATCTCCCTCTTGTGCTAGTCAGCACCCAAGGTCCGGAGGGGGCTGAGGTGGCAAGTGGCTGGTGTGGTCGGTTCTGCCCCCAGGGTATGCACACCTGACTGGGTTGTGACAGGGCCCAGTCTCAGCCACAACTTTGCTCTGAAATTGGAGTGGGTGCCAGGAACAGGGAGAGGCCAGGGAGCAGGAGCAGACACTTCGAAGCCTGTGGGTATATGGGGGTTTTCCCGGGCCACCAACAGTACAGAGATGCCCCAGTCTGGAGCTGTGGCTGGGCAGCTGCAGCTGTGCCTGGGAGCATGGGGCTCTTGCCCCTTTAACTTGATAGGGGGTGGGGCTCCCATCTGTTCCCGGCCCCCCGCCAGCTCCACGAAGCCTGCAGCCCTGGCTGCACCTCACCCACAGCAGCTGGAGTCCCTCTGCTCCAGACAGGCTACCACCACCATCAGTATCGGCCACCTGCTATTGTGTCCCCCAAATTCATATGTTACAGCCCTCACCTCCAGTGCACTGGTATTTGAAGGTGGGGCCTTTGGGAAGTGATTGGGTCCTGAGGGTGGTGCTGCCCTCAGGGGTGGGTTTAGTGCTTTGGAAGAATTGGAAGAGAGGGTAGAGCTCATCAGCCTCCTGGGTGAGCCCCATGCCCCTCCCCATGGCCTCCAGCCAGCAGGGTGGCCTCGGCCACCCTTCTTCAGTCTCTCCCATCTCTCTGGGCCCAGCTGCTCTGATTTCCCTCCTTAATGACCACAGCCCTTCCTGCCACATGTCCCTTCCCCATGCTCTTTCCTGACTCAAATGTGCTTCTATCCTCCCACCCAGCCTTGTCCTCCAGGTAAAGGATGCTCCTGAGTTCTAGCAGCAACCTCCCAACTTTTTCTGCTTCTTCTGCTTCCACTTCTGTGCCACCAAATGTCCTCTCCAAAACACACTCACTACTGAAGATTCAACCATTCCCTTTTCTGCATGGAGAGTAAAGCCCTTCACAATCAACCTGTAACCTGAGATGAGCCATGCTCCCAGTACTGACATCATTGGCAGTTCCCTCCTATGTCAAATCTGAGCTGGCCCTATGATGTGATGATGGTGTTAATCCATTTTTCATTGCTATAAAAGGGTGTCTGTGACTGGATATTTTATAAAGAAAAGAGGTTTATTTGGCTTACAGTTCTGTGGACTGTACAAGCATGGTGCTAGCAGCTGCTCAGCTTCTGGTGAGGCCTCAGGAGCTTAAAATCATGGCAGAAGGCAAAGGGGGAGCCAGTGTGTCACATGTGAGAGGGAGCAAGAGAGAGTAGGGGGAGATGGCAGAAAAGAGTGATGAAATCACTCATTACTGTGAGGAGGGCACCAAGCCATTCACACATAATCCACCCTCATAATTCAAACACCTTCCCACCAGGCCCCACCTCCAATATTGGGGATCACATTTTAACACGAGATTTGGAGGGGACAAATATCCAATCCATATCACTGGTGGAAAAGAGAGGAAGCAACACTGCACCAGCTCTGAGCTCAAGCCTTAAGAAAGCATGACACATCCACTCCTGGGAGAGGGGAGCTAGCAGGTAAGAAGTCCTGCTGGAGAGATCACATGGAGAAAGGGGAGGCACCTTTGTTACCTCAGAGCCTAGACCACCAGCTGTTCCTACCAAGGCCCCACACATTAAGTGAAGCCATCTTGGGTGTTCCAGACCGCGCTGCCCACTGACTGTAGCCCCATGAGAGACCTCAGCTGCAAAGACAGAAGAGCCACCCAGCTGAGCCTAGTCAAACCGCAGACTCATCAGCCACTGTTGCTTTACACCACTGAGTTTTAGGGGGGCTTGCGGCACAGCAACAGATAAGCAGAATGGGATGGAAACCTGTCATACTGTGGACATCTCCTTCGTCTCCTCCCCTCTCCTGGCCTTGGGCCAGATAAGCCAAACCTCAGCCCAGGCTTCTTGTGAGCTAGTCATGCCCTATGTCTAGGCCTAGGCCATCCCAAGCTCCTGCTGCCCTCTAGTAGGAGCCTCTGCTTTTTGGGGGAGCTGTGCTGCTCCCTTACTCTTGTCCCTGCTTTCTCCCCAACTCCTTTCTGCAGGAGAGTGGTGACTTTCCTGGGGGTGAGGGTGGGGTCAGGGGAACCAAGAATGCCCATCCCTGGCCCTGCTGGGTCTTTCTCCTAGATCCTGCTTCCACACAGGAAAACACATTCAGTCCAGGTCCCAGGGCCACGCACACAACCCTCACCCTACACAACTGTGCAAAGCCTCATCCATATGTCAAAGCCCATATCATTTGCTAATTGATTCATTAATTCATTGATTCATTTGTTGATTCCGTGATCACCCAACAAACATTCCTGGAGCATTCTCTGCAGATGGCCTGTGCAGGGCTTGGATGTGACTCATCTCTGGGTCACCCACCCATCATGGAGCCTGGTACACAGCCAGCACTTGATGAATGCCAACTGTAGACTAAAGGAGGTGACCTTGGGTGAATACTTACCCTCTTTGAGACTCAGTTTCCTCATCTGTAAAATGAGGGTACAGATAAATTCTGTTTCAAAAAGGACTGAGCCAAGGAACCCACCTCATCAGACATCTGTGCGAGATTAGAGCGGCCAATGACTCATTTGCATAACAAGACTTGCGGGCAATTAAATGCTTCCCAGCTGCTGGGAGGCTGCAGCGGCCAGGTCTTCAGGGCTCCTTCATCTCTTCCCATTGTTTGTTTGTGTCTGGGCTGCTGGGAGCAGGAGAGGCACGACTGTAATGGTGCCCTGAGTGCATTTGAGAGGAAGGAGATGATGTCTGGCTGCATGCCTTTATCTAAAGTTGACCGTCTTCTTTTCAGTCGCTTTCTCCAGAGCTCTAGGTAGCCCCAGGCTACACCCTCTCCTGCAGAAGCTCTCCCAGCAGGCACTGGGTCCCCTCTTTCCTGGGTGGGGAGGGATATGGGGGCGGGAGCAGCCTTTGGCTCATTCTCTTTTGTCTTTAGAAGGGGGAGGGCACTGCCTGTGAACATCGTGAATGACCAAAAAATGTCAGGAAAGGAGACGAAACTAAACTGAAGGAGACAAAGAGAAATAACAATGACACGTAATGCGTGGTCCTCAATTAAATCCTGATTTAAACAAACAGGCTAATTCTATCTAAAAGATATAATTTGGTACAATTGGGGAAATTAGAACATGGATGAATATTAGATCATTGCTGTCTTAGCTGAGGCTGCCATGATGGAATAGCAGGGCTGGGACTTCAGCAGCAGACACCTTGTTCTCCGAGTCTGAGGCAGGAGGTCTGAGATGAGGCCAGCTGCCAGCTGGGCTCGGTTCCAGCAGGGCTGTCTTTCAGGCTTCCAAACCACCCAGTCCTCACTGATAGAAAGAGAGAGAGAGTTCTGGTCTCATTCTCTTCCTATAAGGGCACTAATCCCATCATGGGACCCACCCTCATGCCCTCGTCTAAGCCTAATCACCTTCAAAGATGCCCCCTCCTGCTATCATCACACTGGGGGGCAGGACTTCAACATATGAATTCAACACATTCAATCCCTAACAATTACAGAGAATTGAGAAGAAAAGGAAATCTGAAGCCTCCCAACCATCTGAGCAGACCCCCTCTTGGCCAAGGGGACCACAGAGAAAACCTGGGAGCTGAGTTCCCACCCACAGTGGGACAGGAAGTCAGACCTGCCTCATTGTATGCCCCCCTCCCTCATTAACTGCCACTGGGTTTCCTCCCTAAGGGCTGCAGAGAAACCAGCTCTTCCAAAAGACTCCGCCCTGCTTCCAACCAATGCTTGACCTGCCCCCACCCCGCCCCATACCCCTTACAGGTTTGACAGATCAACTCACCTCTGTTCCTTCCTGACAGGAGACCATAGACCACAGAGAACTTCTGGTCAGTCTGCAGGGGATGCATGGTGAGGGTTTTCGTGCCCTTCACTTCACCTTTTCACATCAGAGGGTAGAAAAGTCCACCCTCAGATTGTGCTGACACTGCCATGTCTTAAGCATGGGTGCCATGGAGAGGCAGGAAGCTCAAGTGCACATGCACATGTTTCTCCTCTCATAAATATTCATGACTCCTCCTGTAGTTTACTGGATATGCATATTTGGCCACCCTACTCAGCATAAACCCTTGTCTAATTCTTCCCACTCTCGAAACGTCTGTTTCCTGCTTCTGACCGGAGGCTATGTTTCCCAGCCTGTCAGAATGGCTGCCCAGCTGGCTGCTACCGTTTATGAGAAACAAAGCTCTCCTTTCCAAAGTTAGGAACCTAACCATTCTTCAGTTGACAGTATCAATGTTAAATTTTTCAGGTATGGGATTTTTCAGAAAACTAAAGTAGAAATTTTCAGGTTAGTGGAGTTAGGTAGGAGAGTGTCCTGGGCTTTAGCGGATACTTACAGGAAACTCACTTTCAAAATGTATATGGACAGGTAGAAAGCCATGTAGCAACACGTTCTCCATCCATGAATTGAGGAGAAGAGTAGATAGCATTTATTCTATAGGTTTGAAATTTTTCAAAAGAACAAGTCAGATAAAAAGAGGTAGGGCTCTACCTGGAGTTAGATTATGAGTTGGTTAATTCTCCCATCACCCCCAGGGTTTATGTGTAACAGAGCCCCTCACCCACTTTTCTCCCCGGTCAGAGTATCTGGGGCTGTCCAAGGGTACAGGACCCTGCAGAGAGTGGGGTTCAGGCAGGGAAAGTAGGAAAGAGATACTGGAGGACCTGAACTGGAGGCCAGCATGGACTAAGTTTGGCCTGGCTCAAGGATAGGCAGAAGTGGGTCTCTGCAACTCTCTCTCCTGCAGGCCAACCTACAGCTGACCCCAGCCCAGGCCAGCAGATTCCTGCACACTCAGGGGCTGAATGAAGGCATATTTATGCTTCTGGGGTTCAGGGATGCTTGTTAGGCAGCATTATGATGCCTGTAGGTAACTGGTACACAGTCCCCTCTGCTACCCAGGTCACGGACACTGGCACAGATCTCCACCTGCCCACCCAGGGCAGGAACTTGGTGGGGGAGGTCTGGTGCCCTGCCCGGCCCCCAGCCCCTCAGCCCCTGCCTCCTTCACACAGCTCCTCACTTGCCACACCTCCTGCTAATGTTTACTGAGCACCTGCTCTGTGCCACACGTGCCCGGTGCCAGCACTGTTCTCTACACAACCTCACTCCATGCCTATTGGTCTTGGCAGGGTGGGCGTATCATCTCCTGAGTGACACAGCAGACGGACAGAGGTGTGGGGCATCTGTTTCTCTGCAGGAATGCCATTCTTTCTCCCAACAGCAATGATGAGCAGGAGTGGATGAGGTCTCATAAGCCCTCCTGCCTCTCAGCCTCAAAGGGCACTGGGGACTAGCACTACACTGAAGGGTGGTTCACACCACAGCGCAGGCTCCCCTGTAGGGAACTGTCCAGGGTGTCTACACTTTCTGCATGCCTAGCCGTGCACGCATCTCTCTTCTTAGAGATCTGAGCATTTGGAAAGATTGGAAATCACAAACTAAATGAGCTAGAGCAGGTATTTCTAGGGGGTTGGGTTACAGGTGATTTTTATTTGCTTTCTCATATTTATGTGTGTTTCCAGTATTCTCTGCAATGAACATGGTACTTTATAAATCAGAAACAAAATGATGGTTTTGTAGAGAGCAGGGAGGGAGATTTTGCATGGTGCTCCAGCCTGGCGTGGGGGGACAGTCTGTGAAGGACAGCACCCAAGACATTCTGTCCTTGAGTCAGGCTTCTGGCCATGGCACCCCAAGTTTAGGGAGAAGAGGAGCTCTGGGGAAGAACCCTGAGGGTCGAGGCTTCAGTCCTGGCTCTCGCCTGCCCAGATTGGGAGCTGGGGCAGGGACCATGGGTCCTCAGCCTCGGATCCCCCTCTGTAAAATGAGGGGTTCATCCCACCCTGCACAGACTGCCAGGGGGTCCTGATCACCCAGGGAGGTGCCAGGGGATCCTGATCACCCACGGAGGTGTGGCCCCCACACCTCACTTCAGGAGCAGCAGAAGCCAGCACCAGTCACTGTGGGCTTTCTGTCCAAGCACTGCCACTAGCATGTGGGAGGGAAGCTAGTCTCACCCGTCCACCAGCCTGGCTTCGGCTACACAGACAGCCCAGCACTTATTGCTAAGAGACAGCAGGGCAAATGCTTCCCAGGGTTGTGCTGTGGTGTTGGAGCCGAGTTAATGAGATAAATAAAATAAACACCAAAAATAGAAATGTGTGCACAGCCGGGAACCAGAGAGAAGTGGGTTCTCTCCATGCTGAGCACCGGCTGCAGAATCTGGCAGGCTGCGAAGCTCCCATGCATCTGCAGGCTTGCATTTGAATCATGCATGATTGTAGTGGGCTGGGCTGCTCCCCGGGCGGGCGTCGGGTAGGGAGAGAGACCAAATACCCCGTGTTTTATTCTCTTCTTCCACAATGTGGTTACTTGCTCCCCCTGCCAGAGAGGAAGGGACCTTGGTGAGTATTTGGCCTCACTTCTTGTTACAGATGGGGAAACTGAGGCCCAGGGAGCTGGTGGGACTTCTCCCTGAACAGTGGACAGAGTCAAGTGAAGAGCTGGTGCTGGAGTCAGGTGGAGATCGTTTGAATCCCAATCCAGCCACTTCTCAGCGGTGTGATCTTGACCTAGCCCGGAGGGTAAATCACACAACGGCTCTGAAGCCTGGGTTTGAAGTTAGAATCAATGAAAGACCACCAATGCCCAGTGCCCAGCCCTGGGGGTGCAAGATGGGTGCACACAATTTTTTACCACCTTTTCCAGGTCACGGAGCCTCAGGGCCCTGACCCTCTCCACTGGCAGGCCCTCCTGCTTGGCTCCCCACCCACCTTCCTCCTTCAGGAGTCCTTAGTGGTGTCTGAAAGGGACATTTTCCAAACAGACTCCTGCACTCTCAAAGCAGTGCATGGCCAAACGTGAGTGCCCATTCGCCGAGTGCCCTCCCGTTAGAGGGGTGCTCAGACCTCGGCGCCTGCGCCCCTTCCTGCCTCCACTCCCGTCCACTGGCCTCCCAGGAGTTCCCCCACAGACCAGGCGTGTGTTGCTTTCTCAAGACCTTTGCACCTGCGCCTCTGCTGCCCCCAACAGCCCCATGATGCCCTTGCTCTCACCCTTCAGTTGTTGCCCTGGCAGGGCCACCTCCTGCTGTGCCAGCGCCCACACTTCCCCAGCCCAACCCCTGCCCAGGAACCCATACTGCCCACTGTGTCCCCGCTCTCGGGGTGTCCTCTGTCCCGTGGGGCAGGCTGCCTTGCCTGTTTTGTTCACTGCTATCTTTAAGTATCTAGAACAACATCAGCGCATTGTAAGTGCTCGATGAACAGTCTCCCTTTTGGAAAAAATATTGACACGGATGAAGGCAAATGTAAGGAGGGGAGTGTGGTGTGTGAGCTGAGCCCAGGCAGGTGCCCTACATCTGTAAATGCCAAGAGGGACTCGGAAGTGGAGGATCATCAGTCATCGGGACCCGAAAACGCCCACATTCTAGCAAAATTAAAACAACATGGGACAGAGTTCTAGAATCAAAGGACAATGAGTATCACCCCAGGCACTTATTGCAGGAGTGAGGCAGCTGCGTGCCTGGGTTCAAAGTCACGCCCTGTCTGCAGGACCCAGGCAAGTTTTTTGGAGTGTTAGTGCCTCTGCTTCCTCATCTGCGATGGGTGTGATCATCCTCTCCTTTTCAGGGCTGCCACAGGGGCAGAGCCAGGTCTGTCTGTGTATGTGAAGGGTCCAGGCCACCATCATCGCTCACCTTTGAGATTGGGAGCCCCTGAAGGCTGGGAGCCCATCTGAGTCCTCTGTCCCTGCACATGGCTCTGGGGAGCTGGGCTGGACCCTTCGTCTTCCCTAAAGCAGCACAGCCTCAGCCAGAGCTCATGGTGAGGCTGTCCCTTCCAAAGCCAGCTTCCGGTTCTCCCCACTGACACGCCTCAGCTCCTCCTCCCCCCTGCCTGAATCCTGGGGCTCAAGGGAAGAGAGGTAGGAAGTCCGGGGCCACCAGGCCTGCCCCATCACAGCTGCTGCTCTGCAAGGACTTCCAGGAGAGCAGCAGCCCCACAGCAGGTCAGTCCTGCTGGATCCTTCTCCTCTGGGAGGTGCAGCAGAGGTAGAAGGGCAGCAGCTGGGGTCCCCTTCCGAGAGGCCCACAGCTCTCCCAGGCAGGCTCCTTCTGGTTGTCTTCCTTTGACCTTCTCTAGCTGAGAGGCAGTTGGTCACCAAGCAGGTGCAGGGCCAGGAGAGGCCACTGGGCAGTCTATGACCAGAGGGTAACATCTATCCAAGTCATTCTGCCAAGTTGGGTCAAGGATTTTCTCAAGTGGTGGAGAGACGAAGGGGCAGTGCACACTCCTCTGTTGCTCCCAGCCCCCCTCACAGACTGGATGGCTACGTGCCTGTGGGGGTGCCTTCCTGGGCGAGTATAAAAATAGACTGGAGCAGGAGCTTCAGGGGTGCAGGGTGCAGAGCTGTAGGCATGCAGGGTGCAGAGTGCAGGGCTACAGTGCAGGGATGCAGGGTGCAGGGGTGCAGGGTGCAGAGGTGAAGTAGTGCTGGGTGCAAGGGTGCCAAGATGCAGGGGTGCAGGATGCAGAGTTGCAGGGATAGAGGGAAGCAGGGGTGCAGAGATGCAGCAGTGCAGGGGTGCAGGGACTGCGAACTGACAGCCCCATGTCCCTCCTACCCTTCACCTCTGTCCTCTTGGTTTGCTGAGTATCTTGGGAAACAGATCTTGGTGCCGTCTGCTTGGGCTAGTGATGTCATTTCCCTGAGACTCAGCCCCTTGCTGTAAAAGTGGTGATTACAGAGTGTGGCTCCGGGCTGTCAGCATTGTGTCTGGTTGTAATTAGGTATTGATTCAGTAATTGGGGGAATTAATTCAGTAAATCAGCTTGACCTCAGTGTAGCAAAAATAAGAGGATGGAGGGTGGAAAGAGACTCAACAGCTGTCTGCTTTTCATAGGACAGCTTGGGGTGGCAGAGAGCCCCCAGCCTCAGGCACTGCACAATTCCCACGCCTCTGCATCAGTGCTGTGCTCCTGTGTGACAGGCCAGCCCTCTGTGTGTCTGTACCACCATCTCCCTGACTACCTCAGCCCCCCGGTTCCCCCACTCCCACCCAGTAGTGTTTCCTCCTCCCATGCCTGTGCATATGCTGTTCTGTCTGCTGTTCCAGTCCTACAGCTCCTTCCTGAACAGTGCCACTTCCAGGAAGCCCTCCTGGTTGCTGCCTCTTTTCACTGTTTTCCTCCATTACAGCCTTTTCTGAAGGTACCTTCTTGTTTACGTGTGTGGCTCCCTCCACCTGCTCACCCAGGAGAGGCTCAGTTGCAGGTGAATTTCCACAACAGGACTAGGAAGGCTCCCATCCCCCACAGCTTCAGATCTGCACCTGCCTCAACAGAGACCAGTGCTCAGAGCAAGAGAGGCTCAGGGGAGCCCAGAGAGGGCCCTGGGGTACTAGACTGGGGGTCTGGCCTGCCCCAGCTGTGTGGCTGGTGGCCAGCAGTTAACACACAGCCAGTACCAGGTGAGTGAAGGGAGCAATTTGCAGCCACCTGCACTGTGTGTGCTCCAGCACTGTCTGGGCCTGAGGCACTCCTGGGGCTACTTAGGGGATACATCCACCTGGTGCCTGCTGTATACCAGGCATAGGCTGAACACTGGGACTCAGTCTTGAGACATACATCCACCTGGGTGCCTGCTATACGCTACACATGGACTAAGCACTGGGGGCACTGTTGAGGGATAATTCCCCTGGCACCTGCTGTGTACTAGGCACAGGCGAAGCACTAGGGCTCAGGCTTGAGGGATACATCCACCTGGTGCCTGCTATATGCTACGCAGGGACTAAGCACTGGGGGCACTGTTGAGAGATGCATCCACCCAGCGCCTGCTGTCTACTAGACATGGGCTAGCCACTGGAACTCAGGCTTCAAAGATACATCCAACCGGTCCGTGCTGTACACTAGGTATGGGCTTGAGGGATGTACACTAGAGCCCTAGGCATGTACACTAGGGCTCAGGCTTGAGGGATACATCCACCTGGCACCTGCTGTATACTAGGGATGGGCTAAGTACTAGGACTTAGTCTTGAGGGATACATTTACCTGGCGCCTGCTGTATGCTAGGCACAGTCTAAGCACTGTGGCTCAGGCTTAAGTGATACATTTACCTGGCTACTAGGCACGGGCTAAGCACTGGGGCTCAGTTTTGAGGGATACAGTTACCTGGCGCCTGCTGTGTACTAGGCACGGTCTAACTACTGGGACTCAGTTTTGAGGGATGCATTCACCTGGCGCCTGCTGTAGATTAGGCACAGGCTAAGCACTGGGGCTCAGTCTTGAGGAATACATTTACCTGGCGCCAGCTGTATACTGGCCACACACTAAACACTGGGGCTCAGTGTTGAGGGATGCATCCATCTGGCACCTGCTGTATACTAGACATACGCTAAGCACTGGCCTCAGTCTTCTGAGCTGAAAAGGCTGAGCACCTGGTATGTGCTGGGCACTGGGCCGCCGAGTTTACCCACTGGGGTGAGCAGGTGAAGCAGCTGCAGCCTCTCTGTGCGGCAGTGGCCGGTTCCCAGACGATCACCCATGTTCAGCTAAAGGTCTAAGAGCAAGCTGGTAACGCTCTTTCTTGTACTATTATTCAATATTCCTCATCCCCAATTTCACACGCAAACACCTTGGGGTGGGGTTGGCCCTGGCTTCTAGAAAGAGCTCCTGGCGAAAGCATGGCGTCAGCTCCCCTTCCCCCCATAGCTCCCCGCACCCCCAGAGCAAGGAGGCTGGGTCCTGTCTCTCTGGGTTGCGCACTCCTCCCTGGCATTGCTGGGTGCCCGGCACTGTGCTCCAGGGGCCTGCCTGGGGACGGGAAGGCCCTTCTCATTCATTCACCCCACAGGACGTGGCTGTGCGCTGGCCACACAGACGGATAGGGCCAGCGGGAAGGCCCTTCTCATTCATTCACCCCACAGGGCGTGGCTGTGTACTGGCCACACAGACGGATAGGGCCAGCTGGCCTCGGGACACACACAGGTCCCTGGAACCAGTGACTGTGGACTGTGGTCCATCAGCAGGTGCAGTCAAGCTGTGTCTTCAAAATAAATCCAGACGCTGACCCATTCCGTCCGCTGCACTGCCGCCTCCCTGGCTCACACGCGTGTTCTCTTCACTCTGGGATGCTGCCAGTCTCCCGCGGCAGTTTTAAAAGGTGACTGAATTTCTTGCAGCTCCTCCTTGACAGGTGTGGTCTAATCCCCTTCCCCTTGAATCTGAGCCAGCCTTGAAGCCTGGCTTGGAACCAGTTGCGTGTAGCCGGAGAGCAGCTGTGTGACGTTCAGCACTGGGTCCGAAGAAACCTGGCAGCTGCTGTGCTGGTCTTCGAGAACATGGAGCTCCCAGGCTCCTTCCTGTGGTGCTGCCCCAGCCCCCGAGCTGTGAGAAACTCCAGCCCCAGGCAGAGGCCACTAGTGGGTACTCCCATTCTCGGTCCCACCAAATTCCCATCTGATGAGCAGGAGCGCTGCTGGCCACGTGACTATGCCATTGCGGATGTCCAGCCCTGGCAAGACTTCAGATGACCACAACCCCACTGGACACCTGACTGGAACCACAGGAGGGACCCCAAGCAAGAACCGGCTCCCTGAGCCTTTCCGGAACTCCTGACCCACTAAAGTAGAT
Source organism: Rhinopithecus roxellana (assembly GCF_007565055.1). Taxonomy (NCBI): domain Eukaryota; kingdom Metazoa; phylum Chordata; class Mammalia; order Primates; family Cercopithecidae; genus Rhinopithecus; species Rhinopithecus roxellana. The sequence goes on from NC_044550.1 coordinate 131,350,471, forward strand.
GGGTGATTCTCAGCCACTGTGTTTTGAGGAGTCACAGCAGACCAGCCTCCCTGCGTCCACCCCAGAGCCCCTGCCGGCTGTTTAACCCCGAAGCCAGGGGGGCAGCCACTGTGTAACCCTGAAGCCAGCGGGGTGGCTACTGTGCTTTGAGGAGTCTCAACAGATCAGCCTTCCTGTGGCCACCCTGGAGTCCCTGCCGGCTGTTTAACCCCGAAGCTGGGGAGTCCTGTGAATCCTGTACAATGTCCGTGGGATCGCACCTCCTGTATTGAAGACCCAACGCTGGACCTGTCTCACGCAGAATAAAGCCAAAATCCCCACCGTAACCTGGGGTCAACAGGGGCTGCCGCCCCACCCCGAAGGGCTCAGGTCCCTCCCTCTGCTGTGTGGGGGTGGAGGGGAGAGGTGGAGGCTGTGCTCAGCGGGGAGCCCAATCAGAAGGACTCAGCATCTTGAGGCCAAAAGTGGGCGACGGGGAGGGAGGCCCCAGCACCGTGCCTGGGCCTTGGGTTTGGGACCCGGGGTTGGGGTGACCCGTTTGCTGAGTGCCGCTTGTGGGGATAGCGTCATTGAGGGAGGCTTCTTTTGGCATAAGAAGGTGAGGGGGTGGAGGATCCTGGGAATGTAGCCAGTGATGGAGGACGGACCCCAGAGGCCTCAAGGAGGGTTTGGAGAGCTGGGGATGAGACAGGTGGGGACCCAGAGAGCCCTGGGACCAGAGAAGGGGTGAGCAGGGGCTGAGTGTGGGTTCCGACAGCGATGAAGGCCTCAGGGAGAGGAGTCCAGGGAGCTCGGTGTGGATGCGGCAGGTGGCAGGGCCAGCTGTGTGGTGGGAGGAGCAGGCTTCCCTCTGACCTTGTTGGTGGAGTTTGTATGAGCATGCACACTCGCACACACTCACACATGCACACTGTCTTACACACACACACTCTTACACTCATACACATGCACTCACACACTTTTACACACACATGCATTTTTTACACACACGTAGTCTTACACATACACACACTTTTACACACATATGTCCGTACACATTTACGTATACACGCACAGTCTTACACGTTCACAGTCTTACACTTACAGTTACACTCACACACACATACACACTTTTACACATATACACATTCTTACATTCACACACAAATACACACACATACACTCTACTCATGCTCACAGTCTTACACGCACTGTTTGTTACATGCTTACACTTACATGCTTACACACATACTATTACAATCACACACATTTACACTCACACATGCACACTCATGCACACTCATACACACACATCCTTACACACACACTCACAAATACACACTCTTTCACACGTACAGTCTTACACTCTCACATGCTTACACACACATTCTTAACACTCACATGCATGCAGTCACTAAACGCAGAATGACCGCTGGTCAGTTGCCCGAGCACCAGCAGGCTCCCAGGGCCCCAGTGGCTACTGAGTTGGGGCTCCGACCTCAGGCCCCTGCCATTGGGCCACACATTCTCCTGCAGGTCAGAAACCCTTGTCTGATCCACGGTGGCTGGAGTTTCCTCTGGACAGATGCCCACCCAGTGTTCCTCCTCCTTCTGCCCCCACTGCTGCCCGTGCACCCCTCAGTGTTGAAGCAGACACAGAGCTGGCTCCAGAAATCCTGGCCATTCCTGACCCCAACAGCCCTGGTGATCATCACTCACTCATGCCTTCCTTCTCCATCAGTGATGAGCCACGCACCTGCCCACCTGGGCTTTGGCCAGCACAAGGGAGGGTGCCACAGGAAGGCATCCAATTCCAGCCACAAGGGGATGTTCCCCTGTTCTGCTACTCTCCTCTCCCTCCTCCCCTCCCTCTCCTCCCTGCTTCTCCTCCCCCTTCCTCCCTCCACCTCTTCTCCCTCCTCCTCCCTCCTCTTTCCTCTTTCTTCCTCTCCTTCTTCCTCCCTGCTCGCTCCTCTGTTCCCTCATCCTCCCTCCTCTTCCCTCCTGCCTCCTTCTACCCGTTCCCTCCTCCCTGCTCCCTGCATCCTCCTCGCTTCTCCCTGCATCCTCCTCCCTTCTCCCCGTTCTCCCTCTTCCTCTTCCTCCCCGCCTACTGAGAACCCAGCACGGTCCTGGTGTGGCCTCCCCTGCATGTGCAGGGCTGGGCCGGATGGATGCACAGTAGATTCTCCCCTCCCTGTGTCCCCATCACCCTGCAGGGACTTGCGTGGAAGCTGGAGGTGGGTGTGGAGAGGTGGGATGGGGTAGCTATGCTGACCCCGCTCTCCACCACATGGCAAGCTCCTGTCCTCCACATCCTCCAAAAGCAGACCTGGTCTGTCTGTCCTGTCCCATAGGCTGATTCAGGAGTGGCCCGGGGCCTGAGCAGGGTGTCTGAACAGTGAGCTGACACAGATCCGTGGGAGAGGGGAGCCATGGAGAAGTCGGACACAGGGCCTGCAGCCCTGCTTCTGACAAGGCTGACTGAAGACTGTGGCTTAGAACAGTCCCTCTGGTCTAGATCCCGAGGAAGCCAACCACGGGGTGCCAGGCCTGCTATGTCAGCCACTTCAGCTGGCCTGAACTGCCACCATGTGCCTTTCGAGACTCAGTACTCCCGGGGTGGGGGGAAGCTTTGAAATCACGTCCTTCCTGGAAAGGACAGGGACACATTCCCAGCTGCACCCTCCTCCACCAAGAGGGCAGCCAGGACAATTTCCAGGAGAAGCCGGCACCCAACTGCCCTTTGCAGAGCCTGGGCCTGGGCCTGGGGCCTGGAGTCACCCTGACGATGTGTTCTGTGTTCGAGCACTCGGAGCTGATGTGCAGCTGGGGGCTGGGCCATCGCCTCCTCCCCCAGTGTTGCTCCCATTTCCCAGAGGAGGACGCGGGTTGGGCTGAGCTGCTGCCTGCCTGGGTCTGCCCACCCGCCCCACCTGCCTCGGCCAGTGCACCCCTGCCCTGCTGATGGTTGATTTGCTGGGCCATTGTTCCGAGGGGGAAACATCTTCGCGTTTCATTTCCTCTCCATTGTAGGACGCAGGCCCTTCACAGCCGCAGGAGCAGGCCCGCCCCTGGACTGTGCTGCTGGATATTAAAGCTGCCACCGTCTGGGCTGGAAAAGTGCGGGTGAGAACACTTCCTTTAATGAGTCTGGTTTTGGAGAACAGCCCAGACTGTGGCTCTCCGAGGAACCCAAGACCATGGGAGGTTGCAAAAGGTGGGGGTGGGGAGGGTGCAATGGGGGTTGAAGCTGGCACAGTCTCCCCCTGTCCCCACACCCCACCCCGCTTGGGTGGCCTGGGAACTGCGGCCCACCTTGGCCCAGCCAGCAGGGCTGACAGGTTCTGCTCCCCTCTCCTCCACCAATGCCAGTGTCCCAGGCACAGCCAGCACTCTCGCCCTGCTCCCCTCTCCTCCACCAATGCCAGAGTCCCAGGCACAGCCAGCACTCTCGCCCTGCTCCCCTCTCCTCCACCAATGCCAGTGTCCCAGGCACAGCCAGCACTCTCCCTGGGCATCTAGGTCCCAGCAGGCCCCACCCCTCTTTCTTATAGCAGGGCCAGATTTAGTTGGGTGTCCTCCATCCCCTGCCAGTGACTTCAGGAAGGGCCCGTCTGAGAGCAGGAGAGGCCACTGGGCAGGCTATGACCAGAGGGTAACGTCTATCCAAGTCATTCTGCCAAGTTAGGTCAAGGATTTTCTCAAGTGGAGGAGAGACGAAGGGGCAGTGCACACTCCTCTGCTGCTCCCAGCCCCCCTCGCAGATTGGATGGCTACGTGCCTGTGGGGGTGCCTTCCTGGGCGAGTATAAAAAAAGGCTGAAGCAGGAGCTTCAGGGGTGCAGGGTGCAGAGCTGTAGGCATGCAGGTCCATCCACAGGGTGGCAAATGGGAGGGTCTCCTCCTCTCTAAGGCCGAATCACACTCTATTGTGAATATACGCCTCAGTTTACCATCCATCCGTCGATGGACACTTACCATTGTGAACAGTGCTGCAGTGAACCTGGGAGTGCAGACATGTTTACGAGGTGGCGATTTCATTTGGGAGGTATACACCCGGAAGATGGATTGCTGGGCTCCAGGGTGGTCATCTTTTTGATTTCTTTAGGACCCCTGCTCTGTTTGCCATAGCAGCTGCAGCATTCCACATTCCCAGCCGAAGTGTCCAAGACGCCCCTTTTCTGCACACCCTCACCACCCGTATCTCCTGTCTTTTTCATGGTAGCTGTCCTAACAAGCGACCAGCTGATTTTTCTTAAATGCAGCTATCTCTAGGGGGTCCACACCTCACAGCCTTGCCACAACCCCCAGAAAGCTCGCACTGTTAGAGTTACACCAGAGTGGCAGGGCCCCAGCGGGCAGGGTTTGGGGATGAGGCTGGAGGGGCACAGGCAGCTGTGACTAAGCGGAGGCCGCCTCTGTGTGGGGCAGGAAGGGGACACAGGACCCAGAGTCCTCATGTGTCAAGGTCCCCAGGGGTCCCTCTGCCTGGTATGCAGCCTTCCTGGTTTTGCACTTGAGATGGGAGAGAGTGGGAACCATTCCTGCCCTGGGGGTCACACCTCCATGTGGAGCCAGAAGCCTCCCATCTGCAAGGTCCAACATGAGTAATAAGGCCGGGCACATTGGAGATTGACCCTCATTTCTGTGATTAATCCACCGGATTGGACGAAGCTGATTCTGCTCTCCCAAGAGGGTCAGCCCCGTCCCCCACCCCCATTGACACCTGTCCCACAGGCCACTCAGGGAGCAGTCTGCACTTGGCTGTGACTGCACAGGGATGCCCCCCGGGAGGCCGAGGCTATGGGCATCTGCGGTTCTGGGCTGGGTGACAGGGGTGTGACAGAGCGCCCGGGAACAACCTTAACAAGGAGAGCTGCCCACTCCCACACCTCCTTGATGTGCGACCCTGGCAAGCCGTTCAACCCCTCTGGTCCTTATGGCTTCTCCTGAAAACCAAAAAGAGCATGAGCCCTGCTGGCCTCCCAGGAAGCAGGTGACACATGTTCCCAAAGGTCACAGGTCTCCCCTCCCACCTTCCTGACCCCACTTCTGACCAGAGTCACCCCTTACCCCTCCCCGGGGGGCACTGTTCCAAAGTCCCTCACCTCTCCAGCTCTGTTTCCAGGTCTCTAAAATGGGACTAAACCCGAGTGCTGCTTGTTTGCTTGTTTGCAGGATGGGAACAGCCTGGGTTTTATAGCGGCCATCTCCGGGAACCCGAGCTGGAGCAGGAAGAGGCCCGGCCGGGACTCTGCAAGGCGTGGGGTGCAGGTGGTTCTCCTTTTCTGGGGTCCCTGTTCTAGGGTTGATGTGGCCTCCTGAGCTCCAGGGAGATCACAGCTGAGTGCCGGGCCCACCCTGTGGAGGGGTCTGCACTCCGTCTCTGCCTCCCGCCTCCCTGCCCGGGCCCAGGTAGCCACGGTCCAGGAGCAGCCCAGACGAGCGTTGGGGTTCCAGCCTCCCTGCTGCCGGGCAGTGTTGTGTTGTGCTGGCCGTGCTGGCTGTGCCGGTGTGGGGAGAGGGCCGTCATGGCTCTCAGCTCCTGCAGCCCATGGCCCAGAGGCCACCCTCGCCAGGGCAGGCTCCAGGTCCTGAAGACACCCCTCTCCCTCCAGGGCAGCCTGTGCCAGCTCTGGAAGTACCCCCACCACCTCGGGGAGGTCTTCACAAGCCTTCCTGTGCAGGTACTCACTGAGGCTGCAGGAATACAGGGCTCCATCTGCCCACAAGAGAAAGGAGGGAGTGACTTTGCCTGCCATTCCCCTGGGGGAACACAGCTGGAGCTGTGGCTGTGGTGGCTGGAGCCATGGCTGTGGTGGCTGGAGTCGTGGCTGTGGTGGCTGGAGCCGTGGCTGTGGCTGTGACTGCTGGGTAGCAGGTCCAGGTGTTCCACCCAGGGCACTGTCCTCTGCATCCAGTCCGGGCAACACAGAATAAGCATCATGCTCCACAGGAGGTAGCCTGCCTGTCCTTCAAATCCCTCTCCTGAGGCCCATCCTGCCCTGATGCTTGCCTTATCCCCAAGCAGACAGTGCCACTCCGATGCCCAACACCCACCAGCGTGGTCACCTAGAGTCGTTTCCCCAAGTTGCAGGCCACTGTGTTAAGGGCAAGTCAGGGCTCATTTAGACAGGAAGGCATTTTACATATGACAGCTCCCAAGCTGAAAGAAAGTTTCGAAAGCTGGCCAGGTGGACACAGGTGGTAGAGGTGACCCTGGTTGACTTGGGCGGGAGGGGCAATCTGGGTGGACGCTGGTGGGAGGGGTGACCCGGGTGGATGAAGGTGGGAGGTGTGATCCAGGTGGACATAGGTGGCAGGTGTGATTGGGGTGGTCATGGGTGGGAGGGGTGACCCAGGTGGACGAAGGTGGTAAGTGTGATGCAGGTGGACACAGGTGGCAGGTGTGCTGCAGGTGGAGAAAGCAGTGTGATGCCTGCAGCCCAAATGGAAGTCACGGACACCCAGGCGGGCAAGAGCCATGCCAGGCTGAGAGAGGGAGATTTTATCAGGAGGGCCAGGAACATCTTGGGCTGACCCAGAGGTGGGGGTGATGCAGGCCCAGCATGGGCTGAAGGCAGGGCTGCTGAACTGGACAGGCAAGGGGAAGGCTGAATCCTGGCTAGAAGATTCCAACTCAGGTGACAATTATTCCCACTGTGGAGTCCAGATGGGCCCCTGGCACTCTGAGATCAAGGCCTTATCTTCCCCAGTGAGGAGGAGGGTAGCCCCAAGGGGAGTGGGCAGCTCCATGGGGAGCCCAGGGCGGGGCCTGACTTCTCAGAGCCCTCTTGGCAGGCTGCAAAGGGCCTTCAGTCATCCCCCTTCCAGCCTAGCTTGCATTCCCCGAGATGGGGACTCACTGTAAACCACCTCTATCACCATGGATGTGGATATAGGAGGGTAAGGCGGTGGTCCAGCGTGGCGGCCCCCGTGTGAGAGACAGCAGGGATGGGAAGAAAAACGGCGGAAGAGTGAGGAGGCAGAACACAGAATGGGCTTTGGGAACGGGACGGCAGCAAGGCTGGGGTCACTCTGTCTGCTCATATAGACTTGTTCTGACGGATGCCAGCCAGCTTCCTGTCCTGGGGCCGCCAAAACCAAATCCCACAAACTGGAGCTTCAGAAAGCAGACACTACTTCTTCCCCAGCTGTGGAGGCCAGAAGCCCTAGATCCAGGTGCCGGCAGGACCATGGTGACTCTGCAGTCCCCAGGGAGGTTCCTTCCTGCCTCTTCCAGCCTCTGCAGGCTACAGCAGGACTCTGGTCTCTGCCTCCATTGGCCCCGCACACTCCCTGCCTGTCCATGCCTCTTCCCCTCTTCTAAGGACACCAGTTGTGTCGGTTCAGGGCCCACCCTAATCAAACAGGGCCTCATTTAACTGAACCAATGACACCTGCAGTTCCCTGTTTCCGGAGAAGGTCGAATTCTGGGGTTCCAGGAGAGACATGAAATGAGGGGGACCCTATCAACCCAGTACACTGGCTGGAGGCCTGAGGGCCTCCTGCGCTGGCCTCAGGGTGGGAGGGAGGCTTGGTCCCTGTGGAGGTGAGAGACCCAGGGCCTTCAGAGCCTCAGGGTGGGAGGGAGGCTCGGTCCCCATGGAGGTGAGAGACCCAGGGCCTTCAGAGCCTCAGGGTGGGAGGGAGGCTCGGTCCCCGTGGAGGTGAGAGGTCCAGGGCCTTCAGAGCCTCAGGGTGGGAGGGAGGCTTGGTCCCTGTGGAGGTGAGCGGCCCAGGACCTTCAGAGCCAGGCTCCACAAATGTGCAGATGATTCCATAAGGGCTGTGGCCCTTACCCTCCGGGGGTGAGCCTGGCTGTGACGATGGCCATAGCACCAGGATGCAAGGTACCAGGTGAGAGGGGCATGGATACAGGCAGTGCCGTCCGTCCTGCCCGGGGAAGTCCAGAAGCCTCTTCGGGTTGACCTGCCAGCCAGGCCTTGGAGGCGAGGAAGCACTGCTGTGAGGACTCTGCAGCCCTTGGCTGGGACATATCCCGCCCTGTGGGCAGCTGCTGCTCCAGACACACTGACTGTTAAGGAGCAGAGTCCAAGCCTCCTGCAACACATTCGGGAACTTTCTGCTTTGGAAAACATCGAACCTCTAACATCGTCCCTTTCCTCTGGAAAAGGCACTGGGTACAGAGATGACAAGGTGCTGGCCCTGCCTTCCAGAAGCCTCTAGCGTCATGGGGAAGACACCCAGTGACTAGCCCAGCTCATCTCTGCCTTTCCGCTGTTGGCTGCACAAGCGTGCACCTCTCGTGGCCCCTGGGAAGTCTTCTGTGCTGAAGTGGAAAGGCATCCAGTGCCTTCACAAAGTAAATGCTGCTGAATGACAGCTGCCTATCTCAGTCCACTTGTACCGCTACAAAGGATGCCTGAGGCTGGGTGATTTGTAAAGAACAGAAGCTTACTTGCTCACGGTTCTGCATGCTGCTCAGGAAGCATGGCTCTGGCATCTCCTTGGCTTCTGGGGAGGCCTCAGGAAGCTTCCACTGACCGTGGAGGGGGAGGGGCTGCGTGTGTGGAGCTCACATGGCGGGAGAGGAAGTCAGAGAGGGAGGTGGGTGCGGGCTGTTTTCACCAGCCTCTTTCTCAGCAACTCATACAGCAGAACTCACGCCCCACCCCTGGCCCAGGGCATTCATCTACTCACAGGGATCCACCCCATGAGGAAAACACCTTCCATGAGGCCCCACCTCCAACACTCTGGGATCAAATTGCGACTGAGGTTTGGAGGCCCAACTGTGCCTGCCAGCACTACTCCTGGATATCGCCAAGGAATATGCGTCCCTCTCAGTCCTAGAGACAGCTGCCACCCTCAGGGACTCAGCACTCTCAGTACCAAGGACAGCGGCCTAACCGCCAGGTGTGCCTCCTGATAGGGTCAGTGGAGCATTTGCAGACACTCTCCAAGTATCCACTGTGTGCCAGGCTCGCCCACCGAGGCTGTGCCAGTGGGTGTCATCACGCCAGCTCTTCCCAGGCCTGGGCAGCTGAGACCTGTGCATGCCAGGTCAGTCTCCAGGCCCAGATGTGAACCTGGAATGCCCCAGCCTGTCTCCTCCTTCTTGGGGTCCCCAGATTCGCTCCCCAAGGACCCTGAAGAGTTCACTTTCTCACCATAAGCAGGCGCTCACACCGGTGGCAAGTAGATGGACAGCAGCCGCCTAGAGGCAGGGCCCAACGGTCCGACGCACTTCACCCCTGCTATAGGAACCTGGCCTGGGCCCCTGTGACCTGGGAATGCCACATCACAGAGGTTCTCTGGAAACAAGGAATGCAGACCTCACGACCATGCACCCCTGCTTCCCAGATGACCCACTGCAGCAGACCAAACACGGGCATCCATCTCTGACTGCCTCTCAGTGCAAGCAAATGACGTGTCTGGGTTTGTGTCTCCCCAGAGCTGACCAGAGATAGGGATCTGAGGGCTAATGTGTCCTTGGGCGGCGAAAAGAGCAGTGTCAAGGGCAGTGGGGAGGGAGGAGAGGCAGCCACTAAGTGGGAGAGACCTGCAGCTTCTCAGACGGCCTCCCTGCGGTGGCCTGGTCCTTGTGGGTCCACTCGACATCATGCCTTTAATTTCCCACAGTCGCTGACAAGGCACAATAAAGCCGGTGACCTCAGACAGAGGTTTATCCTCTCACTGTCCTGGAGGCCAGAAATGCCAGACCAAGGTGCCAGTGGGCCATGCTCCCTCAGGAGGCCTTGGGGAAGCTCCCTCTTGGCCTTGTCCAGCTTCCGGGGGCCCCAGGTGTTCCTGGGCTTGTGGCTACATCGCTCCAATCCCTGCCTTAGTTGTCACATTCTCCCCAGGTGCCTGTGTCTTCTAATAAGGACATTGGCCATTGGATGAAGCCACCCTAGATCCAGGATTACTTCATCGTAACTTACTGACATCTGCAAAGACCCTATTTCCAAATACGGTCACATTCACAGCTGCAGCTGGTTAGGACTTGAACATGTATTTCGGGGGGACACAATTCCACCCACAGCAATCCCCCTTTGTCCCCACCCAGCCCAGGTGAGAGCCAACTGGGAGCTGCACAGCTGAGGCCGTGGTCCCCACCCTACCTTTGGTCCCCATCTCACCTGGAAAACTCACGTCCAGGGGCTCTGCTGTCCACAGACTCTCCTCACCTGGTCCTCACCACAACTCCAGGCCCCCTCCCAAAATCATGGCAGGTCGGCCTGCCCCAGAAGCTCCCTGTCCCCAACATTGCTCTGCCAGCCCCGGGGAGGGCTTCCTGATGTGCCACCAGGGTCCTTCGGCCTGGCAGGCTGAAGCTGGGGCCGGCTGTCGCTGCCGTTGTGCTGGATAGCCTTGTGGGCCTCCCATGTGGTAAGCCAGGAGCCATCTTGTTGCCCTGTGAGCCCTGGCTGCCCTCCTCTCCATAGTATGGGCAGGCAACTGAAAAGCAGACCTCAGGAGCAAAAGGCGGAGGTCCCAGACCCCAGCTCTCCGGGAGCAGAATGGAGCAGAAGGGATGGGCCTGTCCTTTATCCCCTGGAGCCAGGCTTCCTGCCTCAGAAATGCCTGGGGCTGCCCTGGCACCACGCTGGGCAGCTTCAGGAGATAATGTGTGGTCACCTGGTGCTAGGGGACTTGCTGGCATCAGGCCCTCCACTCCTCCCCAGTGCTGAAAAGGAGGCGATGCGGCCCAAGGCAAGCGACCCAGGACAGGGCTCTGCAGGAGCACCCCAGCTCCATGGGACTATCCCATCAGTCACATAGGAACGTCAGCTGCGATGCTCACACACTGGGGACCCAGCAAACAAAGTGGGCCTGGACACTGGCATGGATTTTCGACACGTCAGGGTACAACCACCAAATGTGGAAAGGTCACAAAACATTAAAGCAGTTGATGGAGAGAAAATATTGAAGATTTTATCAGCAGTTTCTTGGCCTATTTCGATGACATTAACTTTTTTTTTTTTTTTTTTTTTTTTTTTTTTTTTTTTTTTGAGACGGAGTCTCGCTCTGTCACCCGGGCTGGAGTGCAGTGGCCGGATCTCAGCTCACTGCAAGCTCCGCCTCCCGGGTTTACGCCATTCTCCTGCCTCAGCCTCCCGAGTAGCTGGGACTACAGGCGCCCGCCACCTCACCCGGCTAGTTTTTTGTATTTTTTAGTAGAGACGGGGTTTCACCATGTTAGCCAGGATGGTCTCGATCTTCTGACCTCGTGATCCGCCCATCTCGGCCTCCCAAAGCGCTGGGATTACAGGCTTGAGCCACCGCGCCCGGCCGACATTAACTTTTTAAATTGATGCTCAAGACTTTCCAACAGAGGGAAGTTTCACTTCTTAACCTAGAGGGAGTCGCATGGGACTCCTAACCTGGTGAGCTTTCTGGAGAGGCAGTGGTGGTGGCAGCAGGACTAAGGGGGGCAAGGCAGGGATGGTGGGGACAGCGGGACGCTGCGGGGGCAGAGGAGCCCCAGCAAGGGTGGGGGTGGGGAGGGACAGGTGCTGTGGGGAGGGTCTTCCTTGCCCTCTGGTGACACAAGCACTCTTCTGGGTGCCATCTATTCAGAGACAGGAGAAGACAGAGACACAGAGACAACAGGAGACAGAGAGACACAGAGACAGGAGGAGACAGAGACACAGAGAGACAGGAGGAGACAAAGAGACACAGAGACAGGAGGAGACAGAGAAAGGCAGAGACCAGGAGACACATGAGCTCCAGGGACTGACAGACACACATACTGATGCACGGAGAGATAGAGACAAAGAGACAGAGATAAAGATAGAGGTGCTGAGAGAGAGACAGAAAGAGAGGGAGGGGACAAGAGCCAGAGACAGGAGGCACTTGGTCATCAAGGAGCGGAGCCTGCCTGGTCCACACCGGTCCAGGGCCGCGCCGCAGAGGACAGGAGGTGAGGCTGGAACACCCCAGGGGTCCCTGGAAGGAGGTCTAGGGTGGGCGACGGACCGGCCTCAACCGCAGGGAAGTCACTGTCCCGGAGTGGGAGTTAGGACCCTGTGCAGTAGACGGGAGGGCGACCGCGGGCTCCACCGGGAGGAAGCAGCTGTGTGCCTTGACGTAAAATCCCCACCCCGGCTCCAATGGCCCGCACCTGCCCTGGGGTGCGCCGGGGTGGGCTCCACGGGGCATCACGCGGGTGAGCAACAGGAAGGAGCCTCGAGGAACCCATCCCTTCGGCAGGTGGTGGAGGCCCGGATCTGGGTCTACGCCGCCCCACCTCTCTAGTGGTCACCCTGCTGAAGAGAAGGCGCCGCACCTGCGCCTACCGCGGTGGAGCATCCGCCCTCCTGAGTGGCAGTTTCTGTGGGCGGGACGTCTGGGTTGCCCTGGAGACCGAGAGCCCAGCCCCGCGGAGCCCCAGGTGCGCACCCGGACAGGAAGCCGAACGCAGAGCGGGAGACTCGACTTGCACTTTAATAGGCCCTCTCAGGAGCCGGTGTCCAGAGGGTGCGGGGTTCGCGGGGCTGGCGGGGGCGTGGCGGGGCGGTGGAGGGGTGAGGGGGAAGGGAAGGACGGCGGCGGGGGCGGGGGAGGTGCAGGGTGGAGCCGCGGGGAAGAGGCGGGAGGGGCTGGAGGCGGGGGAGGGGCTGGAGGCGGAGGAGGGACAGGGCGTCGCTGGGCAAGTACGCGCCCCCACTGCCATCCAGGCCCTCGCGGCGCGGCTAGAGCACTCACAAAGAAAGCACCTACTGTGCGCCAACCCTGCGCCCGGCAGCGTGGGGGAGACAGGGGAACCCAGTACTTCCATGCCCTGGGGGGTTCTCGGTGGACTCGAGGTCATGTCCTGGTGAGGAATTATGGTCCCTTTTATTGATGAGGAAGCGGAGGCACAGACGGCGCCGGTTCCAAGTCGCCTAGGCCTCCGAGGTGGGCGCAGCTCCTAGCCCGGCCTTCTGTCTGGAGACGCGGAGCGCGGGCTGCGAGCCTGGGTGGGACGGCCTTCACGCAGGGTACAAGGCAGCCCGTCCTGGTGGCCCTGCCGGCTGCACGAGGGGGAAGAGCTGACCTCCTGCCTCGTTTCCTCCGCTCTAATGGAGAAGGAGGCTGCTGACTTGGAAAGAGGTACTGCAGGGTTGGGGGAGCCCTACCCGCGGACATCTCCAAGCACCCTACACTGCTGTCACCAACCCTGTCACCTGCCCTCCTATTGCTGTGTTTTGAAAACCTGAGCTCAGCGGGCCTGCCCTGTGGCCCCTCTGCGCAGAGGTGGGCAGAGAGACAGAGGGTGGATGAGTGGATGGGTGAGAGGAGAGCTGCAGGGAAGGCCTGCCCGGCACGCTTGTCTGCAGTCTCTGGGGAGTGCCATGCCACCCTGTCCAGCCCCAGCCCAACACCCTCCCTGCTGAGCCAGAGCCAGAGCCAGAGCTCCGCCTGGTGAGCTTGGGTGTTCCCAGGATACCCCACTATACCTACTGCGTGCCCGCCCTGTCCTGTGGACACAGAGATGGGTCAGACACAGCCTGAGGCCTGGAGTAGCTGGCTCTTTGGTGGTGGTGGGATCAGGGTGGTGGGAAGAGCAGGGGTTGGGGGAAGAGGGGCACCCTGAAGGATGCTGTGTGCATAGTCAAAATCAGATGCATGCTTCTCACCAGGTTCCCAGCAGAGGCAAGAGATGATTGGAGGAGAGGACGCAGCGGAGGCATGAGATGATTGGAGGAGGGAACGCTTCTTCCTAATTTGCACAGTGACCCTAAAGGCTGTGGCAGCTGCCAAAGAGGCCATAGCCCAACTGAGGTCTATCAGAGAGGGCTTCCTGGAAGAGGCAACACAAAAACAAACGCTGAATCAAAGGACAGGTAGGGCTTTGCTAGGCAGCAGATGGGGAGACCATCTGAGTTCCTGTTTCTCCACTGCCCTGCTGCTTCCCCAGGGGTTGGGAGCCCTATTGAGGGGAGTAGGGAGGGCCTGTGCCCTCTCTGGGGAATGTGCTGGAACATCCCCCATAGTCTAGGCAGATAGGGGCAGCAGAATCCAAGAGCCACCCCAGAGGAGGGTCACTCTGGGACAGTCAGGGTCCCTCCCCCAGAAGGTCCCTCCCCACCAGACCATGCCCCGCCCTCTTGTGTGAAGAGGGGAGGCCACTCCCTTGTATGGCTGGAGTCCCAGTCCCTGCGTGCACTCCCCGCCCTTCCCCAGCCCTGGGCTTCTCTGTGTTCTGAGCCAGCCAGGCACAGGGGCGGAGCCAACCACCTCCACCCCAGATCCTGCTACCTGGCAGCAGATGCATTTGGTTTAAATATTTCACTAGAGGCCAGGTGCTTCCCAGAAACTGGCCAGAGCAGGATCAGCTCTGGGGATGGTCAGGGTGGGGCCGGGCAGGGGGGCAGGGGCAGGGAGGAGCCGATCAGGGAAAGGGGAGAGAGGGAGGGCTGGGCGGGAGACAGGATGGAAAAGCAGAAGGACATACAGTCTGGGGAGATGAAACCCTGAGAAGCCAAGAAGAAGATGGGGGACCTAGCGTCTGGTTGAGCAGCCCAAGGATAGGGGTGAAGTGTGGGCCCAAACCTGCCGCCCAGATCTGATCTGGTTGCTCCTGAAGATGCTGCCCAAGGCACAGAAAGAGCCTTTGTGGTGCCAGCCTCAGGCCACCAGCCCTGGGAGGCCAGCCTCAGGACACCAACCTTCATGATACCAGCCTCAGGACGCCAGCCTCAGCACCACAGCCTTCATAATGCCAGCCTTGGGATGCCAGCCTTTATGACACCAGCCTCCAGCCACAGCCTCCAGCACCTCAGGGCTGTACCTGGGGTGGGGGAAGCGTTCACCTCTCAGAGACTCTGCTTCTTTGCCTGTGAAATGAGAACATCCCACCCGACCATTAGTGCTGTCATTAGAATTACTTTTTAAAATAATGTTTATTTTTTAAAACAGTTTTATATTTATAGACAAATTGAGATAATAGCACAGGTTTTCCATATATCCCCCACTGTTCCCCATCACTAACATCTGGCAGCAGCGTGGTCGTTTGTTACAATCAGTGAACCAATGTTGACACATTGTCGTTACTAACCAGAGTCCCATATCCTGATTGCCTCGGTTCTTACCCAATGCCCTTACCTGTCCCAGGATCCCACCCAGGGCCCCGCATGACTCTTGGTCGCATCTCCGTAGGCTCTGCCTGGCTGGGGCCATTTCTCAGATGTTCCTGGTGTCTGATGACCTTGACAGTTTTGAGGAGGACTGGTCACGGATTTTGTAGACTGTCCCTCAGTAGGGACTGGTGTGATGTGTTTTCTGTGATTAGACTGGGGTTATGATGGGTTCTTGGTGGGGAAAACCAGAGAGGTACAGTGCCATCCTCATCACCTTGTACCAAGGGAACACTTAGGACTGTGGACTGTGGACTGTGACCCTGGTCACCTGGCTGAGGGGTGTCAGTCAGGTTTCTCCACTGTGAAGTTTCTTTCTGCCCGTTTCCACACTGTCCTCTGTGGCAGGAAGTCACTGTACAGCCGAGGCTTAAGGTGTGGGGAGCTATGCCACAGCTCTTTGAGGGTGGCGCATCTACCTGTATTATGTGGCATCCTTGTGCATGGAGGTTTGTCCCCTCGCCCCCCACCCCCATTTAGTTATTTTTTTTTTTTTTTTTTTTTGAGACGGAGTCTCGCTCTGTCGCCTGGGCTGGAGTGCAGTGGCCAGATCTCAGCTCACTGCAAGCTCCGCCTCCCGGGTTTACGCCATTCTCCTGCCTCAGCCTCCGGAGTAGCTGGGACTACAGGCGCCAGCCACCTCGCCTGGCTAGCTTTTTGTATTTTTTAGTAGAGACGGGGTTTCACCGTGTTAGCCAGGATGGTCTCGAACTCCTGACCTCATGATCCGCCCGTCTCGGCCTCCCAAAGTGCTGGGATTACAGGCTTGAGCCACCGCGCCCGGCCCCCATTTAGTTATTTATTCGGCCATTTGTTTCTGCCAATGTGGGTTCGTGGACACCCATCGTGTGCTTTTCCTGATAATCCAGTACAGCTTCCTTCCGTTGCTCAGTAGCCCCAGCTTCAGCCCTTGGGAGCTCTTTGGGCTGGCTCCCGTCCCTTTGACAGGCCCCATCAGTGTGATTTGGGTGTTTTGGTTTCATTTGAGCACCTCCTACCTCCTTGCTTTTTGGGGTTAAAGGACGCCCCAGGCCCCTCTTGTATTTCCCCTTGCTCCAGTTCTAGAATCAGCCATTTCTCCAAGCAGCCTTGGTTCCTTTTTCTTATTGGAGAATGGTTTTAGAACCCAAGATCTGGGCACACGATAATTCATGTTTAAGGTGATTCTGTAGACTTTGCACAGGACTGGGCACAGTGGGAGTCATCACCCCTTTGCTGCCCTCCTCCTTGCTGAGACCAAGCAGCTCCTCTTCTGCCAGCCTCTGCCATATCAGGCCACAGTAGAAGCAGCTGCTTATCCCGTCTGCCCTACCCTGGTCCCCAGGGTCTCTGCAAGGAGGGGTTTAGCATTTGCATAGGATGGGGAGTAGGAGTAGAGTAGAGAAAGCTGTGAACCCAGAGTATGGTGAGAAAAGGCACCGCCCAGAATGGCCATGATGTGAAGACAGAGACCTCTACATGTGGGCTCCGTTCTGGTGGTCTTGCTGTTGGAGTGGCCTCCGCTTTGCAGTGTGCAGCCACAGTGAGTGGAAGCATGCTGGCGCCTCTCCTGCGGGAACCTGGCTGCTGGAGGATGGAAAGTACAGCTCTGCCACCGAGACGCAACAGATCCCACTAGATAGGGTGGGACACAAAGAGACTGAAGCCAGCTATAGCCCTGAGCCAGCTTCTCTGCCCTTTGTAGACCCTGGAATGTCCTGTGAATTCCAGGGGAACAAAACAAAACAAACAAAAAAAACGTTTACTCCTAAGTAAGAGCTGATGTGACCCCAGAGCTCTCAGAACCCTTCAGGGTGACCACAGCACATGGAGCGTACTGCAGAGCTCTTGGGACCCTGTGGGGTGACTGCAGCATGTGACATGCTCTGCAGAGCTCTCAGAACCCTGTGGGGTGACCACAGCATGTGAAGCACACTGCAAAGCTCTGGCCGGACAAGGGTGTGAAAGGAGGCACCCCAGGGCTGCACCTTAGAACTAACAGAGATGACCAGATCTACTCTCTACTGACTGCGTGACCTTGAGCATTTGTAAAATGGGGAACAGCAGTGCTTGCCTCACAGGTACCACCAGAGAGCTATTGACTCACTCACTCGCTGTCTTCCTACCTTTACTCAAATGTCCTTCTTCACCCACCTTCTCTCTGCCTTCAGGTGCCTTGTCCTCAGGCAGGGATTTGTGAATGGTGTGATGGTTAATTTTGTGTGTCAACTTGATTGGGCCATGGGATGCCCAGTTCACTGGTGAAACATTATTTCTGGGTTGACTGTGGAAGAGGTTAGCACAGTGACTGAGTGAGCATACTGCACTCCCCAGTGTGGGCAGGCACCGTCCTATCTGTTGAGGGTCTGCATAGAACAAAACAGCAAGGCAGCGGAAGGTTGAGTTCGCTGTTACTCTGCCTGAATGTTTGAGCTGGGCAGAAGAACCTGCTCCTGATGCTGCTGGTTCACAGGCCTTTAAACTCAGATGGGATACTACACCATTGGCTCTCAACTCTTAGACCTTTGAATTACACCACTGGCTTTCCTTGGTCCACAGTTTGCAGAATGCAGATTGTGGGATTTAGCCTCCATAACTGCATGAGCTACTTCCTTATAATAAATCTTATTTTATATAGGCACATGTAATCTCCAAAGAACTCTGACTAATACAGATAACCAAGGATTGCTGCACCGTCAAGGAATGTCTATATCATGAGGAATGGAGCCCAGAATAGATAAACACAGGGAGCAAAAGAGAACCTCAGAGAGAGAATATGTTGCCTCCATAGAACAAGAACAGTGTGCTCTGCAAAAGGAAAGAGCAGAGAATACACATGAGCTGTTGAAAATGTATATCTATCAATATCTATTATATATATATTTATGTATTACATATATTAATACCTATTCTATCTAAAGTTGAGGAGGACTTCAGAAGGAAAACAAATTTAACAGAAATAAAACCTGTGGGGCTATCTTAGAACATAGGACAAAAAGAAAATCCCCAAAGTAATAGAAAATGGAAAAGATAAACATGTTAAAAATGGAGACTCCATGGAGACCAAACACACAGCTAACAGGAGTGCCTGAAAGAGAAAAAGGAAAACCAAAGTGAAAACAATTTCTACATGATTATTTCAATAAAATTTCTCAGAACTAAAGAATATAAGTTGCCAGATTGAAGGTCCTACCAAGGCCCCAGCGCTGGTATTGTAAAAGTTCAAAACAGAAGGAACAAAGAAAAGAGCCAAGCACTTCAGGGACAGAGAAAAGAAAGGGTCACCCCTGGAGGAGAGACCCCAAGGTCTTCAGACTCCTGGAGGGCAGCACTGGAGGCTGTGAGTCAGTGTACAAGGCCTTGGATGGGCCAAATGAAAAAGGATTTTCAGCCCAGAATTTGATACCCAGCCAAACTATCAATCAGGTTTGAGGGATGAATCAAGACATTATCAAAATAAGTGGAATTTACAAGTTCCATTCCATACTCCTTTCCTTGAGAGACTTAGAGCAGGGGTGTCCAATCTTTTGGCTTCTCTGGGCCACACTGAAAAAGAAGAATGATCTTGGGCCACACATAAAAGAACACTAATGATAGCTGGTGAGCTAAAAAAAAAAAAAAAAAAAAAGAGAAATTGCAAAAAACCCTCGTGTTTTAGGAAAGTTTACAAATTTGTGTTGGACTGCATTCAAAGCTGTAGGCCACATGCAGTCCATGGGCCACAGCTGGACAAGCTTTCTCTAGAAGGTGTAACTCAGTCAGCGAGGGAGGGTCCTCAGAGAGGAGGCTCACAATTTGGGAGCTAGTGGCTCTCACCCAGGAACCAGTTCTTGGGGAGTGTGGTGACATACATGGTGCCCAGGCTTGGAGAGCCCGGTGCAGCCTGAGTATGGTGTGGCATAGGGGGCCGGGGAGCATCTCAAAAGGAAAATGCATGGGACAGAGGTTTGGGAGCTATGCTTGGGCATTGGAAAAAAGCACTGCTGGGTGAGTGTCAAGTCTGTAAAGCATTTGGGGGCAGAAAAATGGGGATAGGGAGAGGATTACAAAACAGGTCAGACATTCTTCCCCTAAGGCTGCAGCTTGGGGAAATGCACAAAGGGAAGATTCCTGAGTAACCAGTGCCCACGCTAGGGAACCAACACTTCAGGAGCTCCCTCGGGCCCCTCCTTCCCACGGGTGCCACCAGTTCTGACTCTCACAGCGCAGGTTACTTTTGTCTGTTCTACTTTGTGCAAATGGAATCAGGTCTCAGAACTTTAAACATACTGAAGTATTGGTATGATAGCAACAAAAATATGAATATTTTGGTACTTAAAAGCAGCCCGGTATCCTGGAAATATACATCCTGGAATACAGGGATGCAGAAAACCCTTGTTACACTCACAAATAGGTCCCCCATAGAGGAAGAAAATTAAACTATAAGGTCATACTTAAGTCACGGGGAGAACAAGTGATCTAAGAATGGATACAGAGTTCACACCCTGGCTCAGAAACATATGGCATCCACTGACCTGTGATGAAGCCTCCCAGGGAGAATGCCAGGCCAGCTGAGGGGGCAGGAGAAGCCGGGGGTGGGAGTACATAGAACTCGATCCTGACACTTAGTGAGGAAGACTCTATTCAGGACTATTGCAGCAGTGGTCAGCAAGACCATAAGAGGGAGAGATTGAGCTCAGCGCTGAAGACCACAAGCACAAATGGGAGTCTCTAGTCAAGGAGGAGGGGGTTCATAGCCCCTGCCACAAGGAGAGTGGGGGCTGGTAGCCAAGGGCCTCAGTGGATGGCAAAACACTGAGACGAGAAGTTAAGGGCAGGAGATTCTTGCTGAAGGCAGCCGAGGCGTCGGACCTCACAGGTGGGGGATGAGGAACCTGATCATTCATGGCAGGGAGCAGATACCAGAGGTCAGAGGTTCTCCCTAAACCAGCAGAGATGAACACAAAGCCCAGGGTGGAGGCCCGGTGGCAATGAGGTATCAGAGGAGCCCAGGAAAGTCTGGCCAGGAGGAGTCTGCTAGGGCTGAGCACTGAAGTACCAGGGAAGGAATCCAAAGAGGCTACAACTGTGTTCTGGTTTGGAAACCGAGGAGGATCGCCTGAGAGCCAGCCCTGGCGCGAGAGCCACAGCCCCGGCGTGAGAACCACAGCCCCGGCGTGAGAACCACAGCCCCAGCCGGAGCAGCTCAGCAGGGCCCACTTGTTTCCTTGTTATTAATTTTTACTTTCAGCCACATCCAATTAACAGTGTATTGTTAATTTGCCAACAATAACAACAGGCTCAAATCAGCCATGACCACCCACCGGCGGGAGGGGCCTCCCTGCGTGGAGCTGGCCTCCACCTCCAGACCGGCATCCCACACTCAGGCCTGCTGCCCTCTGGCCTCTGCCCAGGCTGTGCCCTGGACCCGGACGGTGCTCCCTCAGCCTAGTCCTTTTGGGTCTCTCTGACCTTCCTTCAAGATGCACCCAAGCAAGGTGACCCCGGTGCAGGAAGGGCCCAGCCCCTTGTGTGGGCAGGCTGCGCTCTGTTCACCAAGTTGCCATGTTGGGTAGGGACCCGTGGCCACCATCCGGCTGTCTCCCACCCCTGGCAGGAGGCCCTGTCCAGAACAGGTGCGCACTAAGTGTCTGCTGGGCTGCCAGGGAGCTGTGAGGATGGCGCCCAGAGGAAAGGCTGCTGCCCGGGGGCTGCCTGAGGAGGGTCCGCAGAAGTTCCCTCTCGAGGGGGAGGAGGGGATTTGCATATCCACTTAGAAGGAGGAGGCGCTGCGGGGAACCTTCCCAACCCCCAAGGGGCTCTTCTGCCCAGATGCTGAGCTGGAAGCCCTCCCTGCCCCGGCCACATGCCTGCAGGTGCCCCCCCCCCCACGCCCCGGCACCGCCCCGCCCCTCCACCAGGCCTGAGCACCCCAACCTCCACCCCTGCCGGAGGCGCCTGCACGAGATTCCTCCCGCAGATTTGCAAACTCACGCCCGCCCAGCCCAGGCTCCACAGCCCAGTTCTCACGGTTTCGCAGGCTGAGGCCGGCTCCCGTGCGGGAAGGCGGGGTTTGCTGCCATCTGCCGACCATTTGCCATAAGAGGTGGGATGCACGTTCACCTGAGAGCTTGGGGAGGAGAGAGGAAGGAAGGAGAAATTGAGGGAGGAGAGGGGAAGAGGGGAGGAAAGAGGGAGGGGAGGCAAGAAGAGGCAAGAGGACAGGAGGAAGAGAGAGATGGGTGATGGGGAGAAGGGAAGGAAGAGGGAGGGCCTTCCTGGAAGAAAGAGCTGGATAGGCCTTGGACAGACCTGGGCTTAGATTCTGGCTGTGTGAACTTGGGTGGTTAATCAATGTCTCTGGGCCTCATTTTCCTTATCTACAAAGTGGCGATGACAAAGCCTCCCCCTGAATGAGAGCAGTCCTGAAGTGTCAGGATCCCTGCTGAGGAAACCGAGGCTCCCAGAGGCAGAAGGTGGAGAGGTGGGGCCGACTGATGGCTGCCCGAGTCCTGGAGACCCGGAGCCCCTTCCGTGCAGCAAGGATCTGCCGCCATGCCCCAGGGTCTCCTTGGAGGCTAGAAGTTGTCCGTTTCTCACCCCTGGCGTTACATTGAACCAAAGATGGCAGCACAGGCTCTCTGTGTCAGATAGAAAGTCAGCCCGTGCACAGGCCAGGGCTGTCCTCCTGTTCCCAGCTGACGGGACCACGTGGGTCCTTCTTATCTGCAGGGGGGGAAGGAGGTGAGATGCAACTGCTCCCCGGGACAGACAGATGCTCGCCAGCTCCTCTGCCCGAGCTAGTCACAGTTGAGGATGACATGAGGGCAGAGTGGAGACCAATGTGACCCCAGGGTCACCAAGAGGGTCAGAGACAGAGCGGTGATGCTGGGAGCAGCCCATTTCACAGATGGGTAAACCGAGGACTCCCAGGGCTCTGGGTCTGCTGAGGCCACACGGGGTAGGCCCAGCCACAGCACCTGCTGCACCCACAGAGTTCGAGGCTGGCAGCCCCCGGGTTCTCCAGGAGGACATGGTCAGCATTGTACATGGTGCCGGCTTCACGATGTGTGCGGCCGCATGGTCACACTGCAGGCGCGAGGCCTGCAGCAGACCGCATGCCCATCAAACCCAGTGCGGCTGTTTGGAGAATAACACAAAGCCCTTCCTCCTATGAGGCTTCCAGTTTGGACAGTTGCCAAAATATATTCCAAGTTGTTTCTGGGCCATGGACTTGAGCCCCCGGGATCTGCTGTCTGCAGAGCCTTCCCATCGCTGCGCCCACACCTGGGTGGCTGAGTACAGCGGGAGGCTCCCAGAGGAGGGGGTTCCAGCTCCAGGACTTCCTAGTGGCCTGGGGCCAGTGGAAACTTCCACAGTGCTGCTCAGGAACTGGGTCTCTGCCCACCGCTCCCTCCCTGCCTCCCTGCACAGAGGGTCCGACGCCCCTGCCCACTCTGGTTCTCTCCTGTGCCCTCCCCAGGGCCCCAGGAAATCCCGTCAGATGCCATCCTGGCTTCTTGGAGGCCCCGAGCCCGGAGCATCCTGGCTTCTTGGAGGCCTCCCACAGGAGGGAGCCAGGCGTTTCTTTCAGGACAGCTGGTTCCTTCAGGGCTACGGCCATGCGCACTCGCTGCGCACAGGACACTCTAGCCCGGAGAGTGAATGAGTGGAGGAGTGATTGTCTTGTCCAGCAGGGAGGCCCCAAGCACCAGCACAATGTTAGGCTCACAGCTCCGTGCTGAACAATCCTTAGGATTCAGGAGATGGGGAGGGTGAGACTGGGACAGGAGTCGCAGGTGCGTGGGGGCTGCTCGGGAGCATCACGGACCCCTCCTCCCCACACCTCGGGTCAGTGCTCCGTCCATGTAACTCTCTCGAGGAAGCTGGGCAGTGTGGGCTGGCGGGGGTGAGGCCCTTGGACAGCCCCCAGGAGAGGCGGGTCCCAGGGCATGCCCAGAATGAAAGGGGACCTGCTTCTCTCCATGGGAGTTGGAGGAAGGACAGCCACCAAGGCTGAGAGCCAGGGACCGCCCTGACCCAGTAGGGTACTTGGGCTAGGGCGTGGTGGGGAGGTCCTCTGTCAGCCAGGGGTCTCTCTGTGCTCTTTTCCTGCTGTTATTTCTGGGCCCTTTGAGTTTTGTCTCATTGCTGCTGCCTGTGTCCAGCTGAGCTTTGGGGACCAGGGGGCTGAGGGCCTGTGTGGGACAGAAAGGCAGCCCCTAGGCTCTGTCTCGCCCAGGCCAGCAGGGAGGAGACAGAGCAGCTGGTGCGAGAAGAGGGGGATGGCATGCCTTGGGGGACCTGGGTGGGATGGAAGTGCAGCCACCCTTCTCTGCCTGGTGGAGTTCCCTTAGAGGACAGGACCATCAGTGAGGTGGGAGGGGGCTCACAGGGGGGGGTCCCCGGCCCATCCTACAGATGAGCAATGAGAGGTCAGGTGACAGCTGCAGGTGCCGTCTGGGGCCTGCCTTCCATCTGTGCAGCCCCAAAATGGAATCCGGAGGCTAGAGGGAGGGGTCCCAGCTGGGGCCACATTGCAGAAGCCCCAAGGATGTGAGACTTTTATCCCCGAGAAGAACAGCGCCCCTGGAACTCCTAATTCCTCCTGGCCCTCCTCAGGAAGACCCCGCTTTGCCCCCTCTACTGCTGCCCCCACACGCCTGCTTCCCTCTGCTTCATGTCTGCCTGTTTCTGGACACCTGAACTTCTCATGGGGTGGGGGCGCCATGGCTGCATCCTGTCCCTCGAGGCAGATGTCCAATGCGCCTTTGGGATTAATCAGATCATCACAATTCAACAAGAGAATAAAAATTTATTTCAAGACTCAAATGCCAGAATGAGTGGGAACAGCAAATATTTGGGGGTTTTGTGACATATTTTAGAAAAAACAGATTTAGGGGAACATCTGTGGCATTTTGTGACACATTTTAGGGGGACATCTGGACGTTTTGTGACACATTTTAGAAACAACAGATTCTGTACCTCAGATGTAGTCAAACTGAGACCCAAAGATGCATGGCAACTTGCCCTCAGCCATCCAGGGAGCCGGTCGGAGCTGGGTACGTCACCTGTGCCCAGGCCAGGCACAGCTGGGAGTGGCATTGGAGGGGTGCCACTCACCCTGTCCTGCCACATGCCCTCCCTCTCGCCCCCACCCCGAGTGCTTCCAAACAGGTTTCTGGAATCCTTTCCTGCCCCTCTGCCCTTCTGTGGATTTGGACACTGTAGGGACCACCTACTGTGCTGCCCAAATTCCCCTTTAGGAGTGAGGCCACCAAAGTACTGCAGGAATACGCCCTCACTGTCTGCCTTATTTGCCTCTCACAGTCACTGCTCGCCCCGGGGCAGCTGATGGCTGGTGAGCTGGAGGTACAACAGTCCAACTCCGCTCAGCCTGATTCCATTCAACTCAGAAGAGCCGCCCAGCTCCGGAGTTGCCATGGGGTCAGTGGGGGCTTCATTGGGACTTCATTGCAGTTCCAGTTTCTCTCTGGTTTCCTCCCCTCCTTCCCAGGATGTGGATACCAAGCACATCCCCTTGTAACTCTGCACACGCCAATCTCTCCATCAGGGTCTGCAGCTCAATGTCACATTCACAACCCATATTGCAGTTCAGACAACATCTGACAGGGCCCAAAGCCTCACCCCTCTGCCTGCTGAAGAATCTCCTTCGTGTTTGAGAGTCATGCCTGTATCACTCATAGAGGCGCATTCGTCCACGGGATCACTCGATGCACCAGACATGATTCTGGATGCTTGGGATGTAGCAGTGCACAAAACGAAAATTCTCATCTTTCTGGTACCTGCACTCTGGGCCAGAGATCAACCGTAAAGAAATATAATGCCATATGCAAATATGTTTTCTCTCTCTCTCTTTTTTTTTTACAACTTAATTTTTTCTACATCTGTTGGGAGTCCATGTGATATTTTGCTACAATGTGGGATGACAAAATCAGAGTACTTGGGATGTCTGTCACCTCCAACATTTGTCTTTTTGTTGAGTTAGAAACATTACAATTCTTCTCGTCTAGCTACTTTGAAATATACAATAAATTATTGTTAACTCCAATTTCCCTACTATGCTATTGAATCCTAGAACATATTCCTTCTATCTAGCTGAAATTTTGTACTGACCCCTTAACCAACTTCTCTTCATCTCCCTTCTCCCTTCCCCTCTCATTCTCTGGTAACCACCATTGTTCTCTCTCCCTCCATGACATCCACTTTTCTAGCTCCCACATGTGAATGAGAACACATATTTGTCTTTTTATGCCTGGCTTATTTCACTTAACATAATGTTCTCCAGTTCCATCCATGTTGCTGCAAATGACAGGATTGTATTCTTTTTCAAGGCTGAATAATATATTCCATTGTGTATGGGTACATTTCCATTTTATCCATTCATCATTGATGGACACGTGGACTGATTCCATAGCTCGGCTATTGTGAATGGTGCTGCAATAAATATAGAAGTCAAGATATTTCTCTGATGTACTGATTTCCTTTTGGGGTGGTGGTATATATCCAGCAGTGGGATTGCTGGATCATGTGGTAGTTCTATTTTTAGTTTTTTGAGGTACCTCCACACTGTTTTCCATAATGACTTCACATTTCCACCAACAGTGTGCAAGCATTCCCCTTTCTCTGCATCTTCATCATCATTTGTTATTTCTGTCTCTTTGATAATAGCCATTCTAACCAGGGTGAGATGATATCTCATTATGCTTTTTATTTGCATTTCCCTGACAATTAGTGATGTTGAGTATTTTTTCATGTGTCTGTTGGCCATTTTTATGTCTTCTTTTGAGAAATGTCTATTCAGGTCTTTTGCCCATTTTTTTTAAATTGAATTATTTGTTTACTATTGTTTGAGTTCTTTATTTAAAGAGACAGTTATTCCTTCTATGTATTTTTCTTGGCATCTTTGTCAAAAATAAGTTGGTGCAAGTATGTGGATTTATTTCTGGGTTCTCTATTCCGTTCCATCGGTTTATGTGCCTGTTTCTATGCCAGCATTGTGCTGTTTTCATTACTAGTACTTTGTAGTATAATGCCTCTGGCTTTGTTATTTTTGCTCAGGATTGCTTTAGCTATTTAAGGTCTTTTGTGGTTCTGTATGAACTACAGTTTTTTTTTCTGTTTATGTGAAGAATACCATTGGTATTTTGATAGTTATTGCATTGAGTCTGTAGATCACTTTGAGTAGTATAGACATTTTAACAATATCAGTTTTTCCAATCCATGAGCATGGTATACCTTTCTCTTTTTTTGGTATCTTCTTCCATTTCTTTCATTGGTATTTTATGGTTTTTCTTGTAGAAATCTTTCACTTCTTTGGCTAAATTTATTCCTAAATATTTTTTGTAGCTTTTGTAAATGGGATTGCTTTCTTGATTTCTTTTTCAGACTGATCACTATTAGCATATATAAATGCTGTTGGCTATTGCATGTTGATGTTGTATCCTGCACCTTTACTGAATTTGTCTATAAGTTCTAAGTTTTTTGGTGAATTAAGATCATGTCAAGTTTTTGGTGAATTAAGAAAATTTGACTTCTTCCTTTCCAGTTTGGATGCCCTTTATTTCTTTCTCTTGCCTAATTGCCCTGGCTAGGATGTCCAGTGCTATGTTGAATAGAAGTGGTGAAAGTGGAAAGGCCTTGTCTTATTCCAGACCTTACTATAAAGGCTTTCAGTTTTTCCCTGTTCAGTACAATATTAGCTGCAGTTTGTCATATATGGCCTTTGTCATGTTAAGGTATGTTCCTTATATGCCCAGTTTGTTGAGAGTTTTTATCCTGAAGTGATGTTGAATTTTATCAAATGTTTTTCCAGCATTTATTGAAATGATCATGTGGTATTTGTACTGTTAATGTGATGTATCATGTTTATTGACTCACATATGTTGAACCATCCTTGCATCCATTGAATAAATCTCACTTGATTGTGGTGGATGAATTTTTAAATATATTGTTGAATTCAGATTGTTAATACTTTTTTGAGGATTTTTGCATCTATTTTTATCAGGAATACAGGCCCGTAATTTTCTTTTTTTGTTGCATCCTTGTCTAGTTTTGGTGTCAGGATAATGCTGACCTTGTCGAATGACTTTGGAAATATTCCTTTCTTTTCCGGGTTTTGAAATAGTTTGGGTAGAATTGGTGTTAGTTCTACTTAAATGTTTCATAGAATTCAGCAGTGAATATATCAGATCCTGGGCTTTTCTTTCAAGAGAAACTTTTTATTACTCATTTGACCTCATTACTCATTTTTGGTCTGTTCAGGTTCTCTGTTTTTCCATGGTTCAACCTTGGTAGGTTGTATGTCTCTAGGAATTTATCCATTTCTTCTAGGTGTGAACCTTGAATATCTGAGACATGTCTCAGTTGATTTAGAAAGTTTATTTTGCCAAGGTTGAGGATGCATGCCCATAAGACAGCCTCTGGAGGCCCTGATGACATGTGTCCAAGGTGGTCAGAGCACAGTTTGGTTTTATACATTTTAAGGAGACATGAGACATCAATCAACATATGGAAGATGAACACTGGTGTTTGGTCTGGAAAGGCAGGACAACTAGAATCAAAGCCGGGACAAGTTGAAGTGGGCAGGGGGTTTCCAGGTCGTTGGTAGATAAGAGATAAATGATTGTCTTCATTTGAGTTTCTGATTAGCCTCTCCAAAGGAAGCAATCAGATCTGCATTTATCTCAGTGAGCAGAGGGGTGACTAGGAATAGAATGGGAGGCAGGTTTACCCTAAGCAGTTCCCAGCTTGACTCTTCCCTTTAGCTTAGTGATTTGGGGGCCCCAAGATTTATTTTCCTTACCCATTTCCCCCTTTTCTTTCTTTGCTTCTCTCTTTTTTTTTTCTGAGATGGAGTCTCGCTCTGTCACCCAGGCTGGAGTGCAGTGGCATGATCTCAGCTCATCACAACCTCTACCTCCCTGGTTCAAGCAATTCCCATGCCTCAGCCTCCTGAGTAGCTGGGATTGCAGTCACATGCCACTGCACCTGGATAATTTTTGTATTTTTAGTAGAGATGGGGTTTCACCACGTTGTCCAGGCTAGTCTTGAACTTCTGACTTCAGGTGATCTGTCCACCTTGACCTCCCAAAGTGCTGGGATTACAAGTGTGAGCCACTGCACCCGGTCTTTCTCCCTTTTCTTTTAAAAAAATTTTGGAGAAAGCATTTTAGAAGACAATGAGTCTCTGGTCTCAGGTTTCATCTGATCTCTCATGGCTAGGATGGCTTATTCCTAGACAGATGGGTCCCAAGTTATTAGGAAAGCTCATTTTTAGCAGATTGTGAGGTCTGATGTCCTGTGAAGGGAAAATAGGTGGAGGAAGGGAGAAAACAACAATAAATAAAAGAACGATGCTGGAAAATTAATATAGGCCGATATTACTCTGAAGTTCACACATCAGCAGGCAGGTACGTAAGTCACTTATGTATGTAAATAGGTTGCTGTTATTTTCTTCTGAAGTTTAAGTTGTCCAGCTTCAGTTCCCATGGCTTTACAAAAGCACAGTTTAGTTTTCAGTGACTCCAAATTAGGAAACAGGAAAAAAGAAGGAAACAAAATTTAAAACACTATTTTGAAGACTTGTAACCAATAAAAATTAGAGTTTGGTCCAAACTGTAGAAAATAATAAAAATTGAAAAACATTAGGCAAAACTAGAATCTAACAACAGGTATATCATAGTTTTTGAAACATAATTCTTCTCTCTCCAGTTTCCCACTTTTACTAAACACAAATCATTGTAGGATTGATTTGCTTTATTATACTTGGCCTGATTATTTGTATGCAGTGCAACAAGAATAATTATTTTTTTACATAGGCTTTTAAATTGGCTTTGATGGAACTTTATTCTGAAGAAGAAATCTTAGATAAGACTCTTTTAAAGCTGAGCCCAGCCATGGATTTGTACCATCAAATACCTGTTGAGTTGGGAGAATTCCTCTATCACTTCCTGATAGGCCCAGGAGCCCCAAGAGTAGAGGAATTCTTTACCACAGATCAGGAACCCTGTACAGGGACTGTGTAGACAAGGTATGAGGCCAGTTTTCCCAAGGGGCTTTTATTGGCTCCATAAGTCAAGTTTGATTCCTTAAAGGAAAGCACACCATTCCAGTCAAAGCCTTGGTAAAGTAACTAGTTTCCCCAGTTGTGTCTTTTTACAAAAGAAAACAGATTGTTATTGTATTTATGCAAATAACTGTATTAGCATAAGTTTGGACTACTCACAGATAGTTTCCAAATTCTGGAGAAATCAGGTAGAGAGAAACAAATATGCTCCAAGTTTTGTTGATAGGAGTATACTAAATTGGTAAAATCTGTCAATAGCACAAAGTAAAAGTTTTCTTGACTCTGAAAAACAAAACAAAAGATTGGCAATGTTTTAAGTAAAAAGTCAGAAGGATTACTTAGTTTTCTATTAGTTCAGTCCATGCAGTTAATTTCTGTTTTTCTTGATATTCATGAACATTTCAACTCTCCATGAGTCCTGAAAGATTTTCCTATATTCTGATGTAACAATTTCCACAGTTATCAGAAACCTGCATTTAAGAGCATCCTTTAAAAGGGGAGAGAAAACTGAAAATGGCAAGATGTAATAAAAGTTGAGCTTTGGGTAAAAAAAATTAAAACCTCATAATTTATTAAAAGTAAATCAATCTCTTAAGAAAATTTTATTGTTCTAACCAATTATTTAGTGTATAAGTAGTTTTTTTTTTACATCAAACCCAATCTCTAGAAAAACCATTATGATTTCCTTTTAATTATAGATGATCATATAAAGTATTTTTAAAATAAATCCTCTTATTGTGATTTAAACAATCTATTCATGATATGCTTGGATTTTCTGGTTTGTCCTGAACATCCCTGTTTCTTAAGCAACCAGTCATTTTATTCTAGGATTAAATTTGCCATAAAAGATTCTTTCTCATACAAAATTATTTTTCTGTTAATTTTTTTTTTTTTTTTTTTTACCAAAAAGTCTCTTTATTTTTATAACTTTCTTTACATCACTCTTATTTCCTGGCTCCTTTTACCTTTATACATAACCTCTAAATAAACTTTGAATTCAACAAAAATTGTTCACCTTTTTAAAAATGGCACACTTTTAAATAGAAAGAATGTTTTCCTACAATAGATTTTCATTGGAAAATACACAAATAATGAAATATCTGTTATTTAACATAACTTTAGATTCTAAATTATGACAAGTTTGTCTACAAGTATTTATCCCATTACATTTGCCGAATTACTTTATTTTAATCATTTACCTAGGTTATTTATGAAAACTGCAATAGTCATTATTTAAAGTTATGGAACTGCCATTGCAAAACTATAAGTGAGACAGTGAAAAAGATCTCACCTAACTGACTTCATCTTGCTTCTAACCACCAAGCTGTCTTTGTTCATTCCCGGGTGAAGGCAGAACTAACTTCGGGAGGAACTTAGTTTATAGTTCACCTTTGAAACAAAGATGATAACAGTCCTTGCCCAAAACAACCCTTATTGACTGTGGACTAGACCACCTAAAGCCATTAGATTAGAAGTTATGGTAATCTTACTAAATTCAAGATGTAGCTATCTTCATCAAACCAATACCAATGTCCTAGTTACTAAAAATTACATAAGCAAAGATCATTCTGTCTTGGGCTGGGTTTATAGTTTTGTAGCCTCTGTGCCAAATTTTGACAACTTATAGTATTTGGCAGGGATAAGTATGAAATGTGTTGATTAATAAATGCAAACAAAAATGTATGCTGGAAATTCTTAAGACATTTTTAATGTACTTTACCAATAAATTTACAGCCAGCTTATTTATTGAAGATTTTACTTAAGTTACATAAACTTGAAACAGCATTTGACTAGTCTTTTCTTTTTTCCTGATAAAGTATTTGATTCAAGCACATTTATTTTCTTAAGCCAATTAACTAGAGCTCTTTTTATATATTTTCAGTGGTGAAGCATTGTGTACAGAACAGATAAATACACACATGTATTAGGCATGCCGATAGAGGTACGTCTTACAGATTCATAAACAGCGTTGGTTTCCCATCTTAGACTTTCAAATTCTTGATAACCTGTTTCACTATGCTAGGCAGTTGTCAGCTAAATAGCCTTAAATTTGCATATTAAAGGAAACAACTCAGGTGAAAATCAAATAGCGAAATTTACATCATGAGGTACAGAGAGAAAATGTCTGGTGTGCTAGAGGGAAATAAAAATGGATTTAGCTGCCAATTAAACATAAAAGTATAGAAATGATAAAGGTGTTTTAAATATATATATATATATATACACACAGACAAAGATCCTATAGCTTTTACTTCAGAACTTTAACCATGAGATAAATACAAATTCACCAGCCTGCAAACAAAAAACCTGTTAGATCCAAACAAGTTTTATCTCAGTAAAAAAGTAACGATAGGCAGAAAAGAAAATAGAGAAAAAAGAGAACTTTGGAACTCTAGAGTGTGCAGGTCAACCTTAGGGCCCCTTTTTCTTAATGTAAATGTGCACAGAGACCATCTTACTTTCATTTTCCATAAACTCTGACAAGTAGAGGTGACATAAAACCTATGGAGTGGCCGGACACAGTGAACGCGGTGGCTCATGCCTGTAATTCCAGCACTTTGGGAGGCCAAAGAGGGTGGATCACCTGAGTTCGGGAGTTCGAGTACAGGCGGCACATGCCTGTAATCCCAGCTACTGGGGAGGCTGAGGTAGGAGAATCACTTGAACCCAGGAGGTGGTGGTTGTGGTGAGCCGAGATCGGACCACTGCACTCCAGCCTGGGCAACAGAGCGAGACTCCATCTCAAATTCTCCTTGTTTTCTCCTCATTCTTAGATTGTTTGTTTCCCACTTTTTTTTCTTTAAAGGAGGAGCTGAGCTGTGGCCTGGGTTCTTGTGTGTTAAATCAACGTGTGCTGCTTGTGGGCAGGACTCCACAGTGTTTCACCACTGAGTCACTTCCACCCTCTTCTGTGTCTCAGTTTGTGTTTCCAGAGGTCTGTGACCTCTAAGAGGGCTCAGAAAACTGGGTGATCAGCCCTTACATGCGTTTCCTGGAAGAGCCTTTTTAAACATTAATTTGTATTGGGGATTTCCCTGTAGGGCCACGGCAAGTCGTAGCGGGTAAACACCTCAGACACTCCCAAGAGGCCCCTGATCACTCAGGGGTACGCTTTGGCTGCCAAAAGCAAATGCCCTTTCTCTTTGGAGCTGAGAAAACTCAGCCTCTCATCTACCTATGAAAGCAACAGTTCTCAGTTCCTCATGCAAATGTGCACAGACAAGCTGAATCAAGATTAACTTGGGGAGAAAAGGCAAAAGAGAAGACGCTTTAGAATGCATCTCCCAACTAGAATTAAGATCCTTAAACAACTTCCTAGGAGAAAAAAATAAAATAAAATAAAAAAACAACCAAGACCATTCCTGTAAACTGTGCTCAGCCACCCCTAAGTCTGTAGCCCTTGTGCACCATTACACAGGCCAAGGTCAAGTCCTCTCACAGTACAAGGTCATCTCTGGTATCCCGAAAACCAAAGAGGTCAGGTCATGCAATACAGGAAAACAGAGCTTTAGACCTAAGAAGAATCTGCCCATGACTTTGGAAGCTTCATAAAGAAAACAGAACACCCCAAAAGGGGTGAGTGGTGACTTTGTTCTGAATTCTTTAAAGAGGTTTGAGTCATTAGACACTTTCTCTAGGTTTTCTGGTACTGCAGATAGCAAAGGGGGAAGGAGGTATAGGGTGGAAGAGAAGTAAACAAAAGAACATTTGTGTGTGTGTGTGTGTGTGTGTGTGTGTTTTAAAAAACAGGAAGCAAACACAGAAACCAAGTCCATGGTTTTTGGTTTTGGGCTTTTGTTTTTGTTTTTTCCTCTTTTGCAGCTGCAAGGAATTTTAGCCAAATTAGAGAGAGTTTGTTACCCATAATTTGGAATTCTCGCTCAGATTTGACCAAGACTAGCCTGGCCAACATGGTGAAACCCCATCTCTACTAATACAAAAAAAAAAAAATTGCCCGGGCGTGGTGGTAGGTGCCTGTAATCCCAGCTACTTGAGAGGCTGAGGCAGGAGAAGCACTTGAACTGGTGAGGCAGAGGTCACAGTGAGCTGCGACCACACCCTGGGCAACAGAATGAGACTCCATTCAAAAAAAAAAAAAAAAAAAAAATTGTAAGGAGAAATTAAGACCAGTTTGTTGTTAAACTTTAGCAAAGACAAAACTCCAATTCAGCTACTTACCTACGGATGGGTCTCAAACTGAAGACTGCTTTCTGCCATCCTAAAAGCAAAACAAACAAACAAACAAACAAACAAAAAACAAAAAAAATTAAAAAACAAAAGACAAAAAAACACCTCAAAATCATCTTCCCTGCTGGGAGTGAGCTCAAACTCCATAAAAGAATTGCCTGCCTAGTGGCCGGGCGCGGTGGCTCAAGCCTGTAATCCCAGCACTTTGGGAGGCCGAGACGGGCAGATCACGAGGTCAGGAGATCGAGACCATCCTGGCTAACACGGTGAAACCCCGTCTCTACTAAAAATACAAAAACTAGCCGGGCGAAGTGGCGGGCGCCTGTAGTCCCAGCTACTCGGGAGGCTGAGGCAGGAGAATGGCGTAAACTCGGGAGGCGGAGCTTGCAGTGAGCTGAGATCTGGCCACTGCACTCCAGTCCGGGCGACAGAGCGAGACTCCGCCTCAAAAAAAAAAAAAAAAAAAAAAAAAGAATTGCCTGCCTCTGTCATCATGGAAGCAGGAAATCTTGCCTTCCTTGTTGGAAGGAAGTAAAACTCCAAAAAAAAGGGGAGTTGTACAGCAAAATAAACTTTAGATCTTGACCAAATTTGGGGAGATGAGGGATTCTCTGGAGGGGGTGCTCTCGGACCTCAGCAAATTATCCTATTGGCTTGAGGCATAAAGTGAGCTCATGCTGGTGACAAGCACCAATAGAGATTTGTCAAAGGTCAGAGGCATCTCCACTCAGAATCCCTTCGTGGTTACCAAAATGTGAACCCCGAATATTTGAGACAGGTCTCAGTTAATTCAGAAAGTTTGTTTTGCCAAGGTTGACGATGCACACCTGTGACACAGCCTCAGGAGGTCTTCATGACATGTGTCCAAGGTGGTCAGAGCACAGTTTGGTTTTACACATTTTAGGGAGACATGAGACATCCATCAACTTATGTAAGATGAACATGGATTTGGTCCACAAAGGCGACTCAAAGCAAAGGCGGGACAACTCTAAGCTGGGAGGGGGCTTCCAGGTCCTAGGTAGATAAGAGACAAATGGATGCATTCTTTTGAGTTTCTGATGAGCCTCTCCAAAGAAGGCAATCAGAGATGCACTGATCTCAGTGAGCAGAGGGGTGACTTTGAATAGAACGGGAGGCAGGTTTGCCCTAAGCAGCTCCCAGCTGGACTTCTCCCTTTAACTTAGTGATTTGGGGGCCCCAAGACGTCCTTTCCTTCCATATAGGTTTTCCAATTTTTTGGTGTATAGTTGTTCATAGTACTCTCTAATGATTCTTTTGTGGTATCAGTTGTAATATTTCCTTTTTTTTTTTTTTTTTTTTTTGCCTCTGATTTTATTTATTTGGGTTTTCTGTCTGTTTTTCATAGTCCAGTTAAAGGTTCGTTGATTTTATTTATCTTTTCAAAAAAAACCCCCAACTTTTTGTTGCATTAATCTTTTGTATTTTTTTAGTCTCAATTTATTTCTCCTCTGATCTTTATTATTTCTTTCCTTCGACTAATTTGGGGTTGGATTTGTTCTTGATTTTCTATTTCCATGAGGTGTATCATTAGATTGCTCATTTGAAGTCTATTTTTTTTTTTTTTTTTTTTTTTGAGATGGAATCTCACTCTGTCACCCAGGCTGGAGTGCAGTGGCGCAATCTTGGCTCACTGCAACCTCTGCCTCCCAGGTTCAAGCGATTCTCCCGCCTCAGCCTCCTGAGTAGCCGGCACTACAGGCACCTGCCACCATGCCAGGCTCATTTTTTTTTGTAGTTTTAGTAGAGACGGGGTTTCACCATGTTGCCCAGGCTGGTCTTGAACGCCTGACCTCATGATCCATCCGCCTCGGCCTCCCAAAGTCCTGGGACTACAGGCGTGAGCCACTGTGACTGGCCTGTTATTTTTAATGCAGGTGTTTACTACTACAAACCTCCCTCTTGCTACTGCTTTTGCTGTAGCCCATAGGTTCTGGCATGTTGCATTTTCATCTGTTTTAAGAAATTTAAAATTTTTCTTCTTAATTTCTTTATTGACCCATTGGTCATTCAAGAGCATGCTCATTTCCATCTATTCATACAATTTCTGAAGTTCCTTTTGGTATTGTTTCCTAGTTTTGTTCCGTGTGGTCAGAAAAAAAATACTTAATATGATTTCAACATTTTTGAATTTGTTGAGACTTGTTCTGTGGCCTAACATATGGTCTATCCTGGGGAATGTTCCATGTATTGATGAGAAAAATGTGTATTTTTCTCAGTTGGATGAAACATTCTGCAAATGTCCATTAGGCCCATTTGGTCCAGAGTATAGTTTAACTCCAATGTTTCTTTGTTTATTTTCTGCCTGGATGATCTACCTGTTGCCAAAAGTGGGATGTTGAAGTCCTCTACTATTATATTCTGAGCTGTTTCTCCCCTTAGATCTATTAATATTCACTTTATAAATTGTGGTGCTCTGGTGTTGGTGCAGATATATTTACTGCTGTTATATCCTCGTACTGAATTTACCCCTTTATTGTTGCATAATGACCCTCTTTGTCTCTTTGACAATTTTTTTTGGCTTAAAGTCTATTTTATCTGATGAAACTATAGCTATTCTTGCTCTTTTTAATTTTCAGTTGCATGAAATGTATTTTTCCAGCCCTTCATTTTCAGTGTATGTGTGTCTTTATATATGAAGTGAGTTTTCTGTAGGCAGCGTATAGTTGGGTCTTGTTTTTAAATCCATTCGGCCACTCTGTGTCTTTTAATTGGAGAATTTAGTCCATTACTTTCAACATTATGATTGATAGGTAGGGTCTGCACTCTCAAAACAACCCTCCCAGTCTTGGGTTCCACTGGGGTTTCACAAACTCCTGCTTGAATCCTGAGGTTCTCAAAGAGAAACTTTGGCTGTGGTTGGATGCAGAATTGTTTTTTTGGAGGAATATGAGCAGGTTATCTTATGTTCCACCATCTTAATGATGTCACCTGTAATATACAAGTATTTCCTAATTCCAGGCAGTGATCAGTGCTAAGGGGAAAACCAGGCAAGGGAGAGGATAACAGGGATGGGGTGACTTAGCCAGAGGCCTTTCGGAGAAGGTGATGTCTGAGCACGGAGACTAGCGTGGGGGAAGAGAGCCTGGGGAAGTTCAGGGAAAAGAGCACTGCAGGGAAAGGGTGCAGCTGGTGCAACAGCCCTGACTTGGTCTGAGCTTGGAGACTGTGGTCAGCAGAATAAGGGTCCCCAGAGAGCAGGAGTCCTGATCCTGAAGCTGTGAATAGCTTAGGCTGCAAGGCAAAGGGGAATTCAGGCTGCAGTGGAATTCAGGCTGAGAATCAGCCCTTCTTACAATTGGGAGGTTATTCTGTACTTGCAGGTGGCCCAGTGTCATCACAGGGTCCTTCACCGTGAAAGAGGGATGCACTGATCTCAGTGAGCAGAGTGGTGACTTTGAATAGAACGGGAGGCAGGTTTGCCCTAAGCAGCTCCCAGCTGGACTTCTCCCTTTAACTTGGTGATTTGGGGGCCCCAAGACGTCCTTTCCTTCCACATAGGTTTTCCAGTTTTTTGGTGTATAGTTGTTCATAGTACTCTCTAATGATTCTTTTGTGGTATCAGTTGTAATATTTCCTTTTTTTTTTTTTTTTTTGCCTCTGATTTTATTTATTTGGGTTTTCTGTCTGTTTTTCATAGTCCAGTTAAAGGTTCGTTTTATCTGAATTGGAGTTTTGTTTTGGAGACTTCCAAACAGGTCAGGTCATGCAATACAGGAAAACAGAGCTTTAGACCTAAGAAGAATCTGCCCATGACTTTGGAAGCTTCATAAAGAAAACAGAACACCCCAAAAGGGGTGAGTGGTGACTTTGTTCTGAATTCTTTAAAGAGGTTTGAGTCATTAGACACTTTCTCTAGGTTTTCTGGTACCTCTGGAAACACAAACTGAGACACAGAAGAGGGTGGAAGTGACTCAGTGGTGAAACACCGTGGAGTCCTGCCCACAAGCAGCACACGTCGATTTAACACACAAGAACCCAGGCCACAGCTCACCTCCTCCTTTAAAGAAAAAAAAGTGGGAAACAAACAATCTAAGAATGAGGAGAAAACAAGGAGAATTTGAGATGGAGTCTCGCTCTGTTGCCCAGGCTGGAGTGCAGTGGTCCGATCTCGGCTCACCACAACCACCACCTCCTGGGTTCAAGTGATTCTCCTACCTCAGCCTCCCCAGTAGCTGGGATTACAGGCATGTGCCGCCTGTACTCGAACTCCCGAACTCAGGTGATCCACCCTCTTTGGCCTCCCAAAGTGCTGGAATTACAGGCATGAGCCACCGCGTTCACCGTGTCCGGCCACTCCATAGGTTTTATGTCACCTCTACTTGTCAGAGTTTATGGAAAATGAAAGTAAGATGGTCTCTGTGCACATTTACATTAAGAAAAAGGGGCCCTAAGGTTGACCTGCACACTCTAGAGTTCCAAAGTTCTCTTTTTTCTCTATTTTCTTTTCTGCCTACTGTTACTTTTTTACTGAGATAAAACTTGTTTGGATGTAAACAAGTCTCCACTGAATTGGAGTTTTGTCTTTGCTAAAGTTTAACAACAAACTGGTCTTAATTTCTCCTTACAATTTTTTTTTTTTTTTTTTTGAATGGAGTCTCATTCTGTTGCCCAGGGTGTGGTCGCAGCTCACTGTGACCTCTGCCTCACCAGTTCAAGTGCTTCTCCTGCCTCAGCCTCTCAAGTAGCTGTGGCTCCTGGTGGTCTTGCTGGTGACATCTGTCTGGACACCTCTGACTCATCTCTCCACGTTGTGTCCCCTCCCTGAGGCCACCTGGCTGCCCGGGCTACCTCGCTGTTCCTAGGATACCCAAACTCACTTCTACCCCGGATCTTGGTGCTCACTGTGCTCTTTGCCCCAGAGCTCTCCTCCCCAGCCAGGCGGACTCCCGCCTTCCTATGCACTTCATCCCGAGGTCTCTTCTGACCCCCACAGAGAGTTGGAGCCTCTTCCCCTAAGAATCCCCAGAACCTACTCGTGAGAACCACAGAATCATCTGTCCCCAGTCCCCCTGGTCTGAATGCTAACTCACAGGGGCTGGGGCTGTGCCTGCCTGGACCCTTCTGTAGCCCTGGCACTTGGAACAGTGGGTGTTCACCAAGCCCTCTTGGAACGGCGGGAAGGGCGAGGGAGCCCACGCACCAGGTGACCTCTCCCCATACCCTTGGAGCCATCCCGGAGCTGAGACTTGGCCCTGGGCTGCACCTGCCCTTGTGATGACCGTGGGCTCTCTGCAGCCAGGCCAGCTGCTCCTGCCGGTCTCTGCTCTTTGGGGGACTCCATAGCACACCCTCCTGGGGACAGCATTGCTGGGAAGTGCAGTGGCCCGGCCTGGGTTCGGTGGCCCAGGAGCTGCATGTCCCCCACTTCTCCTCCATGGCTTGTTCTCCCCTGAAAGACAAGCCGTGTTCTCTGCCGACCTCGGGCAGGGCCCATCTGATGTTGGAGCCAGTCTCAGCTCTGGCACTGTTCGCAGTATCATCTCACTCTCCCGGCCTCCTGATTGGTACAACGTACCGGTCACCCCCAATGGTCTCTGTGCAGGGGAGGGGCAGTGTCTCAAACAGAGCCCTTAGAGAGTGTCTTTGTGTGTTCGAGCTGCTGTAATAAAAGTAACACAGACTGCAGGGCTGAAGCAGCAGGCGTGGACATCCTCATGGTTCCAGAGGCTGGAAGGCCCAGGTCAAGGTGCCCGCATGGTGGTGTCTGATGAGGCTCTCTGCTGTCCTGCTCGGTCCATGCTGTGTCCCCGTGTGGTGGGAGGCAGGGAAGAGAGCACACACTCTGTTCTATTCTTATAAAGGCACCAGTCCTTCCCTGAGGGCTTCCCTGGGATAAGCTAATCACTTCCTGCAGTCCCCTCCTAACGCTGGGGATCGGGGCTTCAACACAGAAATGGGGGTGGGCAGCAGGCAGGGCATGGTGGCTCATGTCTATAGTCCCAGCACTTTGGGAGGCTGAAACGGGGGTGTCACTTGAGGTCAGGCGTTTGATACCAGCCTGACCACCATGGAGAAACCCCGTCTCTACTAAAAATACAAAAATTAGCCGGATGCAGTGGTGTGCGCCTGTAATCCCAGCTACTCAGGAGGCTGAGACAGGAGAATCTTTGAGTCCAGGAGGTGGAGGTTGCAGTGAGCAGAGATTGTGCCACTGCACTCCAGCCTGGATGACACAGCAAGACTCCATCTTGAAAGAAAGAAAAAGAAAGAAAGAAAAAAGGAAAGAAAGAAAGAAAGGAAGAAAGAGAGAGACAGAGAGAGAGAGAGAGAAAGGAAGGAAGGGAGGGAGGGAGGGAGGGAGGGAGGGAGGGAGGAAGGAAGGAAGGAAGGAAGGAAGGAAGGAAGGAAGGAAGGAAGGAAGGAAGGAAGGAAGGAAGGAAGGAATTGGGAGTCCACAAACATTCAGTGCACAGCAGGTCATCTTCTAACTAGGAGCAAGTCGATTTGCTTCTCTGAGCTTCAGTTTCCCCATCTGCAAAGTGAAGACACAATGTTGTTACCCACCTGGGTTGTGCATGAGGATTAAATACCTGACTGCTTAGCAGGGTGCCTGCCCTGAAGGAAGCGCCACTGTCTATTTCAGTTTGCTCTAAGCCCCAGGAAATAAGCAGGAGGCAGCAGAACCGTCCCTTTATACCCCAAGGCCCAACAGCCCAATGGTATTTACCCCAAGTAAACTTTTGGTGTCCTAGAAGTCACTTGGGGCTAAGGTAAATAAGTACAGATAAAATACAGGAAGCCCAGGTAAAGATGAATTTCAGATAAACGACAAATGCTGTTTAGTGTGAGTTTGTCCTTGCAATATTTAGGACACATTCTAAAGAAATTACTCAACGTTCATCTGAAATCTTCCTTTAGCTGGGTGTCCTGTGGAGTTTTTATTTACTAAATATTCAGGCGGCAGGGTGCCTCCACCTCTCACGGGTTGCCAGCCCAGCTTTGGTCCTGGCACAGATGTGATTTGGGGATGTGGCCACTGGGTGGCACCATTGTGCTGCAGACGGGCCCTGCCTGCTTCTCCGGGCACCGCGGGTGGGTGGGCTGTGCTCCCAGGCTGCTTCTGCGCGGCCGCCTGGGATTCCCTGCTGCAGGGCACCTCACCTGAGCAGGGGGCCCTCCTGGGGAAGACATCGTCTCCTCCCAGGTCAAGTCAGTGCCAGAGTAACCCAAGCCGCTGAGGACCTAGGGGAGGGCACAGTCTCTGCCCTCCTCCCCATCCGTCCCTGCCTTTCTGTGCCCCTGCTCAGCTGTCCCCAGGTCGGCCTGCCTGGGGGAGGAGGGTCTCTCTCTCTCTCTCTCTCCCTCTCCATTCAGCCTCGGTCCACCTGGCACCTGCCCTATGGCTCCCCCAGGCTGTGACTGGAACTGTCCTGGTCCCTCCCCATTCAAGGGAACCCAGGAGAGCGCCCAGCGGAGGGGCTGCCGATGGCTTTCTTGCGGTGACTTAGCCCAGCCCTGAGCCTGGGGGCCTGCACACAGCAATGCCCTGTCAATATTCATCGGTAGGACTGGGCCTGGGCCTGGGGCACAGGGGTCAGGAGCTGGAGTGTGGCAGGGAGACCCCTCTCTCCACCCAAAGGCCCTGCTAAAAGCACCGACCAGCGCGTACTGCGTCCCAGGGGATGCTCCTCAGGCCCCCTCCCTCCTGAGAAGATCTAGGGCATCGCCGCAGCCTTGTCAGTGAGCTGTACGTCTTAGGACACACGGCCGTGTAGACAGCACCAGCTGCCATCTCCAGAGTCCAGCCACCAGGCATAATCAGAATGGGGACCCTGATAGTACCAGGTGTGAACCTAACAGCTGGCTGTGTGCACCCGACAGTTCTCAGCCCTTTACCTGCACGAACTCACGTCATTCTCCCCACAGATGCGAGGCAGGAGCTGTCGTCTCCATTCTGCACGTGGAAACCAGGCATGTAGGAGATGAGTTCCTAACCCCAAGACCTCAGGCCAGTAGGTGGCTGAGCTGGGAACAGATGAATGAATGAATGAATGATATTGTCCATATTGCTCAGCCTGGGCAGAGAGATGCCTGGATATAGATATGATCCCCACTAGCCTTGACCCTAGAGGTGATGGGCAAAAGGCTGATCATGTGGCCTGAGCAAATGACCCCATGACTCAGTTTTCCTCTCTGCCCAACTGCAGTGGGCTGAGCTGTTTCCCAGGCTCGGTCACTGTGAAGTGCAGTGAACAGAAGCTGATGAGAGGGTTTCCCAGCATCCCTCTGCAGTGTTCCCCTTGACCTTCCCTCTGCTTGGGACCCTTGAGCTCAGCCCAGGCCCAGATGGCAGAAGAGGGGGGCTCTGAGTGCACTCCAGGTGAGGGATCCCTTTGCGGCACCCCGCAGAGGCCACAGCCCTCCCTGATACCCAAGTGGAAAGGTCCTGCCCACCTGCACTGCCAGCCCTCCAGGAACCTCCAGGAAGCCTGTGTGGGGAGGGGGAGGGCCTGGATCACCTCCAGGCGGTCGGGCAGAGCCACTGTGGCCTTAAGTACCTGCATAAATCACTGCATTTACCACGCATTTCCTTAATAGGGTGTCAAGATTGGAGACTTCAAGAGTCAGCATGAATAATTCTGGGCTGGGCTGTCCGTCCCCATCCAGAGGAAGCACTGCTGTGATGGAACTGGACCTGCGCACCACAGTGAGGCTGGCACAGGGGTGGGGACCACTTGGAGGAGTGCTCAGGGCAGTCCTGGGTTGAGAAAACTTGGCTGTCTGAGCCGAGCATATGGTCCTGGCCCGCACCTTCAAGGACAGGCAGCTCACCAGCCCAGGCAGCCCACTTGATGACTGGACAGCGACAAGCATCAGAGGGGGCTCCTGACCCTAAGAGGACACTTGCTCCCTGCACCCTCCCACCCAGCTACAGCTCTCCAGGTCCTAGGAAGACCCCTTGGAAGCTGCTCTTCCCACGCTGATAGCCGGGGGCCTGCACCTGGTCACAGCTTGGGCAGAGACCCAGGGGATGACCAGGAAACAGCAAGGCAGCATGAAGATGGGCATGGCCAGGCCTGGACTAGAGGGGAGGGAGTGAGCTCCACAGGCCCCCTCTGTCCTGAGATGCTCTAGGACGTCATCGCAGCCTTGTCAGCTAGCTGTAGGTCTTAGGACACAGGGCGCTGTAGACAGCACAGCTGCCATCTCCAGAGTCCACCCACCAGGCATAATCCAAGTGAGGACCCTGATAGCGCCAGGTGGGCACCTGACAGCTGGCTCTGTGCACCCAACGGTTCCCTGATAGCGCCAGGTGGGCATCCGACAGCTGGCTCTGTGCACCCAACGGTTCTGCTCACCACTTCCGAGCCCAGTCCCCCTTCTCCTGTTCCTCACCCTCTGTGCCTTCCCATCCTGGGTGTCCAAATCCCACTTACCAGTCACGGACACGAAGCCTGCTGAGCCCCCAACTCCCTTCCCCATGGACCCTGGTCTCCTCCTCTGCCAGCTCCAGGCTGTGTGGGGGTGACCACCTGCTTCCTTGGGGTGGCTTGTGCCCAGGGCTGCATCCCTGTCCCTCCTGGGGGGGGTCCTTGTCACAGCATCCCCAGCACCCGACAAGGGCGCAGCACTCAGCAGGCGCCCCCAAGTTCTCTGAACAGATGGAAGGAGCAATTGTGGGTGTCGTTCTGGTGTCTCTCGAGTCTCTCGCGTCAGTGTCCTGTAACAGCAAATGGCCGTGAGATTCTGCGAGCAGAGGAAGACTGTATGGCAACGCCAGTAGCCCCCAGCCTGCCCTGTCCCTGTCCAGCCCCTGAGCTGGCGCCGCTGCAGTCCATCCTCTGGCCCCGACACCCTCCAGCGCAGCAAGGAGGGCACCATGGCTTTGCCTGTGGTAGTGGTGACTGCCGGAAACCCCTCACATGATCTCCCCAAGTCCTGTGCTTGGTGAGACTGGCAAGACTGTCCTCGTGTTACAGATGCAGGGAGCTGAGGCCCAGAGCGCTGTGTGCCTTGCCCGAGGTCACAGGGCCAGGAAGTGGCCGGGCAGAGATTTGGACCCTAGCCTAGCCCTCGATGCGTGGGCACTGACGATTCTGCCTCTCAGGGCTCTGGGGCTCCCGAACCTGGACCCAGTGAGGCGTCACCGAGGCGAGGCCTGCTTCCCATGATGCTGCGGGTGAGCGTGCGCTGTGACAAAGACGTCCACACAGGGCGATTTTGTTACAAACAATGGCTGCTCTCAGAGGAGGCCCACGGCACTTGGCACACGGCCCCCCACGGCACACTGGCCTCCCACGGTCCACAGCCCACAGCACACGGCCTCCCACAGCACACCGGCCTCCCACGGCCCACAGCCCACAGCACACGGCCTCCCACAGCACACCGGCCTCCCACGGCCCACAGCCCACAGCACACGGCCTCCCACAGCACACCGGCCTCCCACGGCCCACAGCCCACAGCACACGGCCTCCCACAGCACACCGGCCTCCCACGGCCCACAGCCCACAGCACACGGCCTCCCACAGCACACCGGCCTCCCACGGCCCACGGCCTCCCACGGCCCACAGCCCACAGCACACGGCCTCCCACAGCACACGGCCCACAGCCCACGGCCCACAGCCCACGGCCCACAGCCCACAGCACACGGCCTCCCACAGCACACGGCCTCCCACAGCACACCGGCTTCCCACAGCAGAACCCCCTGAAGCTGCACCTGAGGATACCCAGGACTCCCGGAACACAAATGAGGGTGAGGGTGAAGAAGGCAGAGGGGCTCTGGAGCCCACTGGGGGCCCGGTCACCCGCTGGGGGCCACACACACACCTTGAAACTGACCTCGGAGGCCTCGGCAGGCGGTGGCCGGGGCA
Organism: Rhinopithecus roxellana; assembly: GCF_007565055.1. NCBI lineage: Eukaryota > Metazoa > Chordata > Mammalia > Primates > Cercopithecidae > Rhinopithecus > Rhinopithecus roxellana. Next base: position 131,394,605 of record NC_044550.1, read on the forward strand.
CAGGTGAGGGGTGTAGGACCCCAGCACTTGGGGAGCCAAGAAGCAAATGAGGTTAGGGTCCGGTGAGCCTGTGCAAGGAGGAATCAGGAGCTGCCCTGCGGCTGCCCCTGCCCCGTCCCCGCCCCTGCCCCGCCCCCAGCGGTTCCCGTCAGTCCTGGGGACAAGGCTGGGGCCTGCCCCAGGGGGACTCTACCTTCCTAAGGCAGCAATAGGTGGAGAGCGACATCTGGGGCTGGTTTTCTGTGAGATGATCTTCAGCACATTTCATTCCTGTTGTCTAAGGAGTCTCCGGGTTAGCTTGGGTCCCCTGCCCACAGCGCACATGCCAGCCTTCACGCCTTCCCCCATCGCAGCAGCACATGCCTTCACGGGTTCTACGGTGATTGTCGGTAACCACCATTGAGTCTCCCCATAATAGTCTCCCTGGTGGACACTCTGGAGTGTAAACCTTCATCAGATAGCTCCATTTTCCAGGCATTTGTTGGCTGGCGTTTGTTGGATGAGTGGGTGTGCTGGATTCCTAGGGTTGCCATGACCAGCCCCACAGGCTGGGGTGTGGAGCAGCAGACACAAGGAATTGCTCCGAAGGCTGGAAGTCTAAAATCAAGGTGTTGGCAGAGCCAGGCGACTCCCCTGCAGGCACAAGGACAAGGTCTGTTCCAGGCCTCTCTCCGGGCCCTGGTGGTCCCTTGGCTTGGGGGAGCATGACGGTAACCTTCCCACGACATTCTCTCTGTGGACGTGGCTGGGTCCAAACGCCCACCTTTTACGGGGATACCAGTCATGTTGGATTAAGGGCCCGCCTGACTCTGATTGACCTCATCTGAACTAATTACCCCTGCAATGACCCTACTTCCAAGTCAGGTCACATTCTAAGGCCTTGGGGGTTAGGACTTCAGTGTACGCATTACAAGGGGAAGCAGTGCCTCCTGTAAGTGACACGTCCACACACACCTGGCATCCTTGGGGCACTCCTGGACCTGGAGCTGTCCAAGCAAAGCCCGTGGGTTTTCCTGGAGACTACTGCCAGCAGTAGGGAGGGCCCCCGAGACGCACCAGTGCGTGAGGAGAAAGGGTCTTAGCGGGAAGCTTGGTAAATTGTGCGGTGAGCAATGGATTTCTTTTTGGGGGAAAACACAAAAGAGAGAGATAAAGAATCGATGTAGAGTGAACGTGTGGCTTTTTAAGTTCTGTTCTTCGCACAGTGCAAGTTCAGCAAACCACTTAAAATTCCCATTAAGCTGACAAGTGTGCTCAGAAATAGAAAAAATGATTTTCATGGCGTTTCCTGCTCAGGCCCGCCCACTCGGCTGAGATGACGACACCCCACCAAGAATGCAGTTCCATCCGGGGCTCCCCATGGCATTTTGTCATGTCGAGAATGACACCCAGGACAGGCCACTGCCTGGCCCATAGCAGGACTCTGAACAATATTTGTTGCATGAATGAATGAATGAATGAAGCTGTGAGGTGTAGACAGGCTCAGCCCCCACGCGGTTCGTTCTGGGAGCCAGAGGGTTCTGGGACACTGGACAACAGTGGTGTGGGGGAGGGTGGGGGCCGACGTGGGGGGAGGGTGGAGGACTGGCATGGGGAAGGGTGGGGGCCGACGTGGGGGAGAGTGGAGGACTGGCATGGGGGAGGGTGGGGGCCAACGTGGGGGAGGGTGGAGGACTGGCATGGGGGAGGGTGGGGGCCGATGTGGGGGAGGGTGGGGGCCGACGTGGGGGAGGGTGGGGGCCGACGTGGGGGAGGGTGGGGGCCGATGTGGGGGAGGGTGGGGGCCGATGTGGGGGAGGGTGGGGGCTTGCTGCACCTTTGCACTAGCACCACCGGAAGTGCTGGACCCTGTGTTCTGCCGTTTCCAGCAACATCTTCTGTGGGACCAGAGCACAGCCAGAGGGAGGTGATAGTAAAGAGGCCCAAATGCCCGTCACCAGAGGGATGGGAGAAAGAAGGTCTGGGGGCCAGGCTGCTGCCTGCACAAAGCTGAAGGGCGGCCATGTGGGGACGGGGACCCCGGGACATCACCTGTGGCTCTCTCTCAGGACACAACCAGGACTGGTGCATGGATGTCCTGGGAAGGCAGACAACAGTCAGAGTCGTGCAGATATGGAAGAGAGTCCTCAGGAGGTAGTGAGCCCTCCATCCCCAGAGGCGTGTAAGCTCAATCTGATCAGCCAACAACTAGGAATTTGTGTAAAGCCCTAATGGGAGCAAAGTTGGATTCGGGACCATGTAAAGTCACAGCCAAATGGTGCAAGGCTGAGGAGGGCAGCTGCTGGGAGTCCGTTGCTCTGAGCCCCCGTGGGGAAGCTCAGCCCTCTGATCACACTGCTCCCTTCATTGCCCCACTGGAAGTTCACAGCCACGTGCCACAGCCTGGCAGGCATCACTTCTGTTTCATGGAAGAGAAAGCTGCATTCCCGGGAGCACTGGGCAAAGGCCCCGTTGAGACACCCAGCACCCTGTCCACTCCTGCCTTCTGTGTCCCCAGTCAGAGAGCCTGGGCAGGAACCCAGAGGCCAGAGGTGCCCGCATGGCCTCCCCAGCCAGGCCTGTGGCCAGGCCAGCCCAGCCAGCCGTGGGATGCCCAGGTCTGTGGGAGGCCAGGTGTAAAAATCCCGGGAATGATGATTGCTTCAGTCTGTCTGGACTGCAAAGCCTGACTATGCTCCCGCCTGCTCTGCTCCTCCCAGTGCCATGGGGCGGATGGGTCTGGGCTGCTGATTGGCTGCCGGCCTCCACCCTCCCAGCAGCGGTGAGATCATGAGGCTCATCCATACGTCCTGTCAGCTCCCCAAATATAATGGGGAATAGATGGTCCCCAGGAGCCCAAGTGGGAGAGCATGTGGCTGCAGCTGCCCAGTTCAGTTGCCCACGGGCACTTGTGGGTGAACATGGATCCTTACACAAGACGATTCTGCCAGCTACTAGAAGCTTCCATATGCCAACTCCCTGCAGGGCCTCCACAGAAGCCTAGCAAAGGGGATGACATCTCCATTGTAGACCAGCGACCGGGCTTTTGGAGAGGACAGGCAGTTGGCCAGCATGCAGATGCTAGGAGAGAGGGAACAATCACGCTCGCGTCCAGGGTGTGTAAGGCCACAGCACGCACTACTCTCGTGGCCCTTAGACACGTTCCTCCTGGTGACACGTGCCGGCTCAGACCTGACACCCTGACTCGATGACGCAGCTCCTGAAACACAAGGCCTGGCCCTGCCCCATCCTGGCTAGATCAGAGGGACTGATGCCCAGCTGGGATTCCCAGGCATCTGATGGCAGCTTCCTTTCTCCTTTCTTCCTGTCACAGCGGCATTCCCTGTCACGGGTCTGAATAGCTACCACAGCACCAGAGACGCAGACCTCTGGTGGGTCTTCTTGGAACGAGGAACCCACTTCCCAAGTCAGTGCGTCTCACAAGCATTGACTGTGTGCCAGGCGCCCTGTGCCGGGCGAGGCAGGGAGCACAGCAGGCCACCGTGAGGAATGAGCCAGCGGTGTGGGACAGAGGCAGGAGAAAATCGCTAGGGAGAAGATGGGGGTGGGTGTGGTGGGCGATCAAGGTAGGGGACATCGGGACAAAGGCCTAAGTGAGAGGTGGACCCCACTGTGGGGGCTGAGCCAAGAGTCTTGGGCAGAGGGCACAGCTGATGCCAAGGCCCTGCCGCAGGAGACCTGGGATCTGTTTCAGGAACAGCAGGCAATAGGTTCCCTCCCCAGCTGGGAGCCCAGACAACTGGGGGTGTATTGGTTTCCCGTGGGTACCGTGACAGCCCTATTCCTGGATGGCTTCAAACAACAGAAATGTGTCCTCCCACCGTTCTCGAGCCCGAGGTCTGACATAGGCATCACTGGGCTGAAACCTCTGGGCTACGCCCCCTCCAGAGGCTCTGGTGGAAAAATCCCCCAGTGGCCCCAGGCGTTCCTTGGCTCATGGCCGCATCACTCATCTCTGCCTCTGTGGCCACACAGCTTTCTCTCCTGCAGGAGTCCCTCTTCCTCTGCCTCCCTCTCACAGGGACACTGGAGATTGCATTTTTGGACCCATCTGGATAATCCTGGATAATCTCCCCAACTCAACAGCCTTCACTTAATCACAAAGATTCTCTCTCCACACCAGGCAGTATTTGCAAGTTCCAGGGATTCTGCCGAGGATATCTTTAGGGCAACCATTTTTCGGATGACAAGCCCCCTGCGGGGAGGGGCTGTCTCCCCAGTGCCGAGTCCCAACACGGCCACAGCAGGTGCCCAGTAAGCTCTGGAGAGGAGAAGGGTGAAGGGATGAGCACGACACAGCCAGCTTACAGCCAGCTTATGGCCAGCACAGAAGCGCTCAGAGCCCTGGTCTCCATACAGCTCCCCCCGGCCCTGCCACTGCCTATGCTGGTAGGCTGCCCACTCTCGGGCAGGGGATCACCATGCACAGCCCGGGGCCCACCCTGCTGTGTGGCACGAGGGCCATTTCTCCTCTCTGCGCCCCTTTCTTCGTCTCTACAAGATACTAAGATGGGAGTGTCGTTGGCCAAGTCCCTTGGAGTGAGCCAGACGGTTCCGGGCAGCAGAGCATTCCCAGCCAGGCCACGGCGGGACTCGATGCCAAGGGCATGAGCAGGAGTCAGGTCCCATTGCCCGGGACCGTATTGCAAGCGTGAGGAAAGCAACCATCATGGAAGGCAGTGGATGCCTTGCGTGGGCATCTCAGCCATGCTTCCCATGGGTCCTTTCCATTCCACCCCCCCAGCATGGGCATCTCAGCCACACTTCCCATGGGTCCTTTCCATTCCACCCCCCCATGGGCATCTCAGCCACGCTTCCCAGGGGTCCTTTCTATTCTGCCCCCACCAACACCAACACCCGAAGTGCAGACAGGCTGGCGGGGCATCATGCAGACCGACTCAGATATCATTCGGGGCACCCTTTAAGAAAACAATACAAAATTATGAGTGCAGAATTGAGAACAAAGGTGAGCATTTACTTACAAGTAGAAAGAATCACAAAATGTCACACATTTATAAAAATCAACAGTGTGGATACTGAAAATGCAACATGCTGCTTCTTACCTGCCTGGCAGGTGGTAAAGCGGGTTTCTCAGTGCTCTGCCCTGTGTGCCTCTGTCTGCCCTCACGAGACAGTGCTGCGACATCATTCTCTGTGTAAAGACTGGAAAGATATTATTAGTTCCAGCTTCCCTTACTGTGAGGCTGAAAGCTGTTTTTTTTTTTTTGACTCCTGATGGGTTTTTAAAGATGTTTTCTTTTTGTTTTGACTTCACAACTCATTACCAATAATGCCATGAAAACTGTTCTGTGTTTTCCAGTATATTCACTTGGTTCATCCTGTCTACTAATTGCTTCCTTCCATAAGCCAGGAGCTGTTCTTCACTGCTGTTCAAAACCTGTCCCCTGGGCCCGGAGCGGTGGCTCACGCCTGTCTTCCCAGCACTTTGGGAGGCCAAAGTGGGCAGATCACCTGAGGTCAGGAGTTCAAGACCAGCCTGGCCAACATGGTGAAACCCCATCTCTACTAAAAATGCAAAAAGTAGCCGGATGTGGTGGTGGGCGCCTATAATCCCAGCTACCCGGGAGGCTGAGGCAGGAGAATGGCTTGAACCCAGGAGGCAGAGGTTGCAGTGAGCCGAGATGGCGCCGCCGCACTCCAGCCTGGGCGGCAGAGCCAGACTCCATCTCAAAAAAACGAAAACAGAAACAAAGCAAAACAGAACCATCCATGGAAGAGCGGCTGAGCCAGGTGCCATCTGAGCGCATTCTTTCCATGGCCGCTCCCTTCTCTGAGTGGGAATGGCTTCTTTTAGCTTCCTCCAGCACCTTTTCTTGCCTTTCTTGTGCATTCTTGCCATTTTATCTGACTTTTTTCTTGGCTCCTTAAGAGAGAAATTGAAAGCTGACAATGCAGCCCCTTTGATGTGAACTGAAGCCGTGGGTCTGTGATTCCTCACCTGATTCCCTGAAACGCTCCAAACTGTCTGGGCGAATGAGAGTGCAGAGGGCTCGCTGGCGCTCTACCTGCTGTGTGAAGCAACGCCTCTTGCCTCATCCTGTCCATCCATCTGTGGCTCCCAGGTGTCGGAGCACCTACCAAGGAACTCTAGCACGTGCAGCATCACGGCCTGAGCAGCTGTGGGGAGTGGAGCGTCCCATCCCATCCATCAAGTTGTCTAGAAGAACCCGAGTTGGCCAAGTGCTCCACCCTGTGGGAGAGCAGTTCTGCAGGAGCGGGGTCCAGGCCCCCGCCCAGCACAGGGCCTGGTCCAGAGCGGCTGGCAGCCTCTCCAGGGCCGGACTCCTCTCCTCGCTGCGGCAGCTTCTCAGGAGGATGCAGCCTCGGTCCTCACCTCTGTCCACAGCCATCTGCCCGACCTCAACAGCTTCGCTTTGCTGAATAAATCTGATGGTTTTCATCGGCAGGGCATGGACACTCATACCTTCTGCAGGACAGAGGCACACAGTAACCGTCACTGCCCCGTCCGTGTCAGTCCCACCCAGGTGACAAGTTCTGCCAGGCATCAGGCAGGGGTCTGGCCCCCTTCCCAGGAGGAACAACTGGGGTTCATGGGCACCCTGCTCCCTGGGTGGAGGGACTGGCGGCTACATTTCTGCCACGGGAAGGGATCTCAAGCAGGGGACCTCGTTCTGGAGGAACACCTTGGGGGCATGGCACATGCTGAACTGGGGATCTCTAAGGAAGAAGGAGGGAGATGTCCCCGGCATGATGAAGGAGCACGGGCATGAGGAAAACAGGCGTGGGTGCTAATCCCAGCCGTACTGCCGCCCAGCCTGGTCACCCCAGGCAACTCCCCTCGCCTCTCTGTTCTTATCGTCCTCCGGCGTGAAATGTAGCTCAGAGCATGAGCTCAGCAAGGTACAGCCAGGTAAGGAGGCAGGTCCAGTGGCTGGCACTCCTACAGGCTTGGCTGCAAACTGGAGGCTGCTGTTTTGGGTCCCAGAATCCTAGCACAGATCACAGAGCAGTGGCTGGTTCCTTGCCTTCCACCCAAATGGTGCAGCCTGCCCTCCAGCCCAGGTCTGGGGGTCATATGAGGAAGCTACCCTCCTGGCAGCCTGGAGGGGCTGGGACCAGCAGCTCCGTTCCTTGCCCACAAGTGCGTGAAGATGCCACAATCCACAGCTCTGCTGGGCTTCTCGGGAGCACCGAGGCATGCGGCCAACACCTGGGGTGAGTCCACTATGTGCCCTTGGCCTCCCTTGGCTTGGCTGTTCCCTGGACACAAAGGGGAAGGCAGGGCAGGGCTGGACACAATCCCACCTTCATGGCCCGAGGGCCAGGCCTGCCACCCTGGGGAGAATCCAGTGGCCTCGAGACATCTGGCTGCAGGTCATCTAGCGGTTGGAAATTTAAGCCTGTGGAGGCCACAGCTGGAAGACACTCGCTGTCTGCCTCCCAGCCCTGTCCGCGAGGAGGGCTCCTCGGCAGCCCCAGGCGCAAAGCCAGGCTCCAGAATGGGAAGACAGGAAGGAGGGAGAAAACAGGCCCTAAATGTCGCCTTTCATCCCTCATTTGCTCAACCACTTATCTATTCGTGCAGCCTCGGTAGGCTCAATAAAGCCCTCCCAGCAATGACGTCCGTGTCCTAATCCCTGGAACCTGGTGCCTCCCATGGCAAAAGGAACTTTGCAAAGCGAATTCGGACATGAGGTGAGGACATGGTCCTGGGTTATCCAGACGGCCCAGCAATCACCAGGCTCTGTGCCCTCACCCCTCCCCAGCCATTGGGATGTGAAGCTGCATCAGGACAAGTGCTCTCGAGGCTAGGAGAAGGGTGCAGGAAGGCTTCCTGGAGGTGGTGACCCCTAAGCAGAAGTCAGAAGGCTTGGAAGACTAAGGTGAGAAGGGCCATGGGGGAAATATTCCACAGGGAAGCCCACCACAGATGTGCGGGCGGGGGCAGGGCCAGGTGCCTGTGTTTCGTTATGAGCCTTAATACCAATATTGAACCAGGCACATGCAGTCCTGTGATACAGATACAGTGTTTAAAGCAAAACAGGAAGGAAGGAAGGAAGGAAGAGAGGAAGGGAGGGAGGGAGGGAGGGAAGAAGGAAGGGGGATGGGAGAGAGGAAAGCGGGTGTGTTGCACATTTGGGGGGGATGGAGTCTGCGGTAAATTCGGGTGACCATGGCGGGGAGCCGAGGCACGGGGCCGGAGGGTGCCTGGCCAGCATCTGCCCAGGGTGAGGGGAGAGACTGCTGCCAAGTGTGGACCTGTCCAGTTCTAGCAGGTTCCTTTGGAACCCCTGTGGGCTGGGCTTTTGGAGCCTCTGACTTGGAATGCAGGGATGTGGGAATGATTAGCGGTTGGCCCTCAGGTGTCCACCGTGAGTCAGACGGCCCCGGCCCCTCACCCCAAACTCCTCTCAGCATCAAAGAACAAACACAGCCCACCAGAGACACACCACAGAACCCCAGGTGCTTCAGAGAGCGTAGGCCCGGGCCACGACCCGCCCGAGGATAGAGGCCTTCAAAGACGCAGGTGGGCCCCAAGGGCGGCCAGGCGCAGATTGGCACAAGATGGGTCCACCTGTCTGAGGAGCTGCAGGATCCTGGAAGGTCCTGGAAGGGTGGGCAGAGGGAGAGGCTGGGCTGGAGACCACAGAGCGTGGGTCAGAGCACAAAGCTGTGTTGGGGGGCTGCAACTATGAGGGGCCTGACCTCCGGACCACCTGAGCCTTGCTTCCTTGGCCTCTGTGGTCCCCAGCGTTCCAGACAGTGACCCAGCGGCAAATCCCGCCTACCTGTCTCCAAAGCTTGCACCAGGCCACAAGTCCTGGCAGGGCTCTCAGAGATTCGAGGCGGGGAGAGCCGGTGGGAGATGTGGTGGTTGAGGTGCTTGATGGTCTTTCTGAAAGGAAGGTCTGACCCCTGACTTCGAGAGGACAAGTGGGTACTGCGTTGTGGGGCTCTCGGATGCCTGTGGCCAGGGGCAGCTGTACAAAACCCCACTCTGCAGTTCTCTCTCTGCACATCTCCGTGACGAGCACGGTGGTCCTGAGCTCGAGCTTCGCAGCCAGGCTGCCTGGCTTTCATCCAGCCTGGGCCTCTTGCTGGCTGTGTGGCCTTGGGCAAGTGACTTGCCCTCTCTGTGCCTCAGTTTCCTTGTCTATACAGTGGGAATCATGACAGCATCCACCCCCAGGGAGTTGCCATAAGAATTAAACAAATCCCTGTAGAATCTTAAGCACGTATGAAGCGTCCACTCCACGGTGGGAGTCAGCACCATTGCTGTGAATGGCTGATTTGCTGACAGCTTCCTCTATACAAACCCTCTTCATTTTGTTCCATCTTCCCAGCCACCCACTGCCCATGGGCATTACCACCTCTGCAATTCTTGTGCAGAAACCAAAGCTCAAAGGCTATGTGGCAGGGACCGGAATAGATATTTGTTACGTACCTGACGGGGTCAGGTGTCATCCTGCCAGCACCACACATGCTGCATGCAAACACCTACCCCAACCACCGCTGTACGGAGGAGGTGACTAAAGCAACACACTTAGTGTCATGCAGCGTCACCCAGCGCCATGAGCCGTCTCCACCCTGGAATTAATTGGGAATTGAAACAGTCATCCAGGTTTGTCTAAGGAAGCGCCTTTCTCTGGCCTTCCCATTGTTCTGGGAAACGTGCTCTGGTTTTCTTTTGCAGTCTGTTTCCCCACAACATAGCTGGGGCATCTGGAAGTCTAGGAGTGGGGCTGGGGAATGGGGAGCAGAATAGGAGTTCAGCTGGAAGAGGTAGAGTACAGACCTTCCCAGGGAGACTGCGGTTCCACCCAGAAAGACCCTAGGGCCAGGAAAGCCTTGAGATACAGGGAGGTGGGATCTGAACTCCACAGATGGCAGCTTGACCTCTTCTTGGGGGTGCACAGAGGCTGACACAGCCATGGCCTCACAGCATCTGTCCAGGTGGAGAGAAGAAGGAGTGTGTCCATTATACAGGAGAGAAAACCGAGACCCAGCAACATGAAGGGCTCACCCAGCTCCCTTGACCCTAATGCTTCACTTCACCCCCAGGTTTCTGCTGCCCCAGTCCCAGACTGGACCTCTGCTGGCCCTGGCCCTATGTGGGAGGGGCCCAGAATGGGAAACAGGGAGGAGAAGTTTAAGGATGTATTAGTACCCTGGGGATGCCACAGCAAAGTATCACAAGCCAGGGGACTTTCAACAAGAACTTGATTCTCACAGTTCTGGTGGCCAGAAATCTAAAATCCAGGGGTGGCAAGGCTGTGCTCCCTCCTGAGGCTCCTTCCTGCTGGTTCCAAATAAGTAAATATGTTGAGGACAATGAAAGCCAGGTTTCCTGCTGGAAAGGAAGTTACAGACACAGAGAAAGGGAGAAAACAAGAACCACCCCTGCAGTGTTGAGAAAACAAGAACCACCCTGCAGTGCTGAGAAAACAAGAACCACCCTGCAGTGTTGAGAAAACAAGAACCACCCTGCAGTGCTGAGAAAACAAGAACCACCCTGCAGTGCTGAGAAAACAAGAACCACCCTGCAGTGTTAAGAAAACAAGAACCACCCTGCAGTGTTGGATTTGAATAGGGTCCTAGGTGTGAAGTCACGATTGTAATACAGATAGATGCTGAAACACACAGAGATGCATGTGCACACAAATGCATGTATGTGTGTACTTGTCCTTATGTAAGTAAACACATGTACGTTTCCTACCTCTGCTCAGGGAGAGGCCCTGGAGCAGCAACACCCCAACAGCCATGAGCATGTTTAGCCCCCAGATCTTGGTTTCTAATCACCTGCCCTCCCTTAAAAAGAACCAGGAGCCTTGGAGAAATGTCTGATCCTGACACTGGGCCAGGGATAGGGCAAAGGTAAATTGGACTTGCCCTGCTGTGTTAGAAAGTAAAGACGCAGGCCCAGCGAGGCGGCTCATGCCTGTGATCCTGGCACGTTGGGAGGTCAAGGCAGGCAGATCCCTTGGGCCTAGGAGTTTGAGACCAGCCTGGGCAACATAGCAAAACCATGACTCCACACAAAAATAGAAAAATTATCCAGGCATGATGGTGTTCACCTGTGATCCCAACTACTCAGGAGGCTGAGATGGGAGGATCACTTGAACCCGGGAGGTAGAAACTGCAGTGAGAGAGATTGCACCACTGTACTCCAGCCTGGGAGACAGAGGGAGACCCTGTCTCAACAACAACAATAAAGGTAATAAAGACAGACCGGGCGCAGTGGCTCACGCCTGTAATCCCAGCACTTTGCGAGGCCAAGGAGGGCGGATCACCTGAGGTTGGGAGTTTGAGACCAACCTGACCAACTGGAGAAACCCCGTCTCTACTAGAAATACAAAATGAACCGGGTGTGGTGGCACATGCCTGTAGTCCCAGCTACTTGGGAGGCTGAGGCAGGAGAATCGGTTGAACCTGGGAGGCGGAGGCTGCAGTGAGCCGAGATTGTGCCAATGCACTCCAGCCTGGGTGCAAAACTCTGCCTCAAAAAAAAAAAAAAAAAAAAAAAAGAGAGACAGATAATAAAGACATGCTCAAGGAATGAGAGGAATGTGCCACATGTGACACAGAGGCCACCATGAAGGGGTTCCTGCTGACCCGATGGAGGACAACTTAAGCAGGAAAAAGATGCTGGTGATGGATTAGCACTGATGGGGGAAATAGGAATCCAGGGGACCCTACTTTCCTAAATTAATGAATGGTTACTTGTAAGTAGGATGAGGAATGGGACATTCACATAGTCCCAGTCCACCTCCCTACAAGTTACTTGTAAATTACAAAAAAGGAAAAAGTGTATAGTGGGGATGGCTGGCAGACTCTACCTTAATTGATCTAGTGATCAAAGTTAATATCCCCAGTCATGGGACAAATCCCAATGGTGAGCCACATGGTCAGGTGCAATGAGAACAACACAGCATCCTGCCTGCGATGTTCCTGCCAATGATGTGAAAACCTGAATCTACTCAGGAGGATGTGTCAATCATTCACAATGCTGGAACTCAGACAAATAATCCTGTCATGAGTAGCCTTGCACAGAAATTGCTTTGTGACCTTGCCAGTGTGTCTTTGGAGTACATTTCTGGAAGTGGCATTGCTGAGTGAAAGGGTGAGTGTATGTATACTTTTGCTAGAAATTCAGCAATGCATTTAAAAGCATATCTACTGTGATTCACCTACCTTTGGGAACTCTGCAATGACAGTCCTCTGAATAGCTCCTCTGTGAATCTGCTGGAGTGGAAACCTCTCTCACACTTTTGTCTAACAACCGTTTCTTCAATAGTTGGAACTCCCAACAGGCAAACCAATAATCCAGGTCTTTATCTGTCCTCAATCACTGTAATTTTCCTGTATTCGCCTCCTATGGCTGCCATAACAAATACCACAAACTAGGTGGCTCAAAGAACAGAATTTGATTGTCTCATAGTTCTGGATGCCAGAAGTCAGAAACCTTGCAGCAATAAATTACTGCCCAACCTGATAGATTTACCTCTTGGAACTTGTTCTGCAGTGGGCAAGTTATGCAAATCTACCCCAAAATCCAAGAAAGCAGAGAGGGTGACATACCCAGTTTCTCAGAAAGGAACGTTTAACAGAGACTTATCAACAGAAGCCACATCCGTGTCTCAGTGGGGGCCGCAAGACAAGATGGTGGCTCCCGGAACCGTGACCTCAGATCCAGGGGTTATATGCCACAGAGAAAGGATAGACGTGCTCCACAAGGGATGTGTAGGACAGTTGCTTTAAGGGCAAGATTTATGGTAAGTACAAGGAACAATAGATAAACTGGAAATCTTACAGCCCTTCCTGGAACAGCTGCTTCCCAAGGTTGCTACTCCATGGCACCTCAGAGTCCCTCTGCCTTTCCATCCCTCAATACCAAGCTACCCCTTCTCTACATGGGACTCTCTGCTAGAACCACGGGTGGTTTCTGTCTCCTGAGTGAACCCTGACCAAGAAAAGTGATGGGGAAAGGGGTCTGAGTCCCGTGAGTTCAGAACATGCCAGGCTGGGCTCACTGTAGGGAAGGCCTTCTCTGCAGGGAGGTCAGGGAGGTTCGTTTGCTTAGGGTTGACACAGATCTCTAGTGGTGGGGGTGGGCCCAGTGTACGGCATCACCCAGGTTTCAGCGGCCACAGGATCCTTTTTTCTGAGAAGGCTTGCAGGAATGATGTTCCAGAGAACATGTTGGAACTCAGATCATCAAGAAGAGATGGGTTAGATCAGCACCAAATACTCAGCTTTGAAGCCATTCAGTGTTTTTCTGCTCAAGTGGTGAGGCCCCGAGGATCTGTGAGCCAGGGAAGCTTTCAAAGCCCTTTCTCTCTCAAGTGAGGAAGCCTGTGCCTGGGGCCACGAGGACCCCATAGGGCTGAGTGACTGAACCCACACTGCAGTCAGCAGCATCACAGATGTTTGTTGTGACTCTCTGCCACTTTGAGGCTCCATTTGACAGCTACGCAAGCCTCGGGCCAGCAAGAGGGCTGCCTCGAGATGAGATGGAAACAGGGAAAGGGATGGAGTCCAAGCTCGGTTCCCAGCCCAGGATGCCTTCTGGGGTGAAGCAGGGAAGGACAAGATCTGGTTATGGCTGGATGGCCTCCGCTCCCCACTTCTCTGGAGGAGAGTGGACAGGTTGAGATTTCCAAGAGAAAATGCTTTCAGCAAGAGGCAATTGCTTCCCTATCAACCCTGGGCTTTCAGGAAACCTGTACCCACCAACACCTTTCGTTGTGGCTGATTTCACTGAAGATGAGACCCCCAGCTCTGGATCTGGTGTTTGTTAGCGCAGCCGGCCCTGGACAACTGCCGAGCAGAGCTGGGCCCCCTTCCAGGGGCAGCCTCGAAAAAATGCTCGAGGCTGCTTACAAAAGCAAACTCAGGCCGGGTGCGGTGGCTCATGCCTTTAATCCCAGCACTTTGGGAGGCCGAGGCAGGCAGATCACCTGAGGTCAGGAGTTCGAGGGCAGCCTGGCCAACATGGTGAAACCTGTCTCTACTAAAAATACAAAAATTAGTCAGGCTAGTAGTGTGTGTGCCTGTAATCTCAGCTACTCAGGAGACTGAGGCTTGAACTCAGGAGACAGAAGTTGCAGTGAGCCGAGATCATGCCATTGTACTCCAGCCTGGGTGACAGAGCAAGACTCTGTCCCAAAAAAAAGTAAAATCAAGGTGAGTTGTGCCCCACCCGAGTCCCCGCCAGGGCTATGTAACCCTGGGTCTGCAGGTCACTCTGCCTCAGGCTCAGTCTTCACGACTGTAAAATGGGCTGAATAATTTCTCGCCTGTTAGAGAGCAAAGAGCTAAGCCACCAACGACCCGAGAAGGATGTCCGCAGCCTTCAGGTGTGGCCTCTATGTCCTCATGATCCAACAGCCCTGGGGGTGGGAAGCACGTATTTTAAAGATATTTCAAAGAAATGATGATAAAGTACCCAGATGTCTCCCTCTGGTTCCTCCAAGAAAACACATGACAGTAAAATCGCTCTAAGCAAACTGCATCTTGGTGCAGGGAGCCAGCTTTCTATCTGAAGACACTTTCTCCTAAATATAAAGATCATTCACACATTTCCAGACAGGAAGAATTTACTGTTGTTAGCTTTAGACAAATATTATGCTAATTTCAAATCTAGAGCCAAAAGCGTGCTCCAGCCACGATGTGGACGCTATATTCTTCTTAGTTTCCCCCCATGTCTGATCAGCATATGCAAAGGCAAGTGCTTCACTCCTAAGGGGCGCTTCCTAAGAGTGCTAGGAAGTAATCAAAACCACAGGCTACACATGATGTGGATCGGGAGGAATTCCGCTCTTCTGGGCAAACTCTGGGTTTGGCTCCTCCTGCCTCGATTTCCTCCTTCCTCTGCCTGTGACCTTTCCTGCCTCAGGGGATCCTCCGCTAACTTCCCGGTATTCTCTTCTCTCGAGGATGTTCCTCCACTCTTATCACCTCCGTCTTTCACAATACAGCAGAGACCCTTCCTCTCCCTTGTCATTCTTTTCCCAGCCCTTCTGGCTTGAGATGCTTTTACTTCCCTGGGTCCATCTAGGAAGACAGCAGCTGCATGTGCCTGGCTCTGTGCTCTGGAGGCTGGGGCGCAGCCTGAATTAGGTCAGCCTTCAGGCTAGTGCAGGTGAGTGGGGCAGGTGAGTGGGGGTGGGAGCCAGGGACTGGTGATCAGAGGGGACTCGTGCCAAAGACCATGATGGGACAGAGCAGGGGTGGCTGATTTTGCCCAAGGAGGCCAGAGAATCTCCAAGTGAGATGTGCACACTGCCCACAATGTTTAAGAGATCATTTAACAAAGAGTCGGTGCCCTAGGGTGCAGGGAAGTCCCAGCGTGGCAGGGAGGAGGGACCGAGGCTTGGGGGTGTCAGCCAGCCCAGATTAGCTGCAGGCCACAAAGCAGGTAGGGAGCGGCATGCAAGAAGAGGTGGAGAGGAGGGAAGGCCTGAGGCGGAGGGGCTGCCGCCAGGTTCAGGAATCCATTTGCTGGGCCATCTTGGGCAAATCACTCCACCTCTCTGGGACTCTGTGTCTGCACTTCTAACTGAAGACAGCAGGGTGGCCTCACGGGCCAGTTGAAGAACACGAGTGAGGTCACGGCCATGCGTGCCACATGGGAATGGCCCTGGCTGTCTGCTACCTGCCCCGTTCCAGAAACCAGCCTGATAACTGGCCAGTAGAAGGAAGAGAGGGAGGAAGGAGGAAAAGGGAGAAAAGGAAGGAAGGCAGACAGGAGAGAAGGAGGAGGGGAGGGTGAGAAGGAGGGAACAACAGAGGGAGGAAATATGTGTTGTTCTTTTGCAGAGACTATAGAGCTGCTTAGACCACGTGAGATACAAAACCCAGGCCACGCTTCTCGGTAAACTCTTCCAAAAAGTGTTCATTTGAAAAAAGAAGAAGACTTGTTAGGGAAAAAAATCCCTCCAGGTTTCCATGGTAACCCTCCGTTCCGGCCAGGATAAGTGAACTCATGGAGGATCCAGCAACTTTAGAGACATCTTCCAAGCCTGAGAACCCCTGGGAGCACAGTAATCTTCCAAAGCTGAGACCCCGGGGAACACGGTGATCTTCCAAGCCTGAGACCCCAGGGAGCACAGTGATCTTCCAAGCCTGAGACCCCGGGGAGCATGGTGACCTTCCAAGGCTGAGACCCCGGGGAGCACGGTGATCTTCCAAGCCTGAGACCCCAGGGAGCACGGTGATCTTCCAAAGCTGAGACCCCGGGGAGCACAGTGATCTTCCAAAGCTGAGACCCCGGGAGCATGGTGAGCAGGCTCTCCAGCTGTCTCTACAATGGCCCTGTCATTCCTTGAGTAACTCAAGGCGATGTGCTTTTCCAGTGAATTGAACCTGGAGCTGTGTTGATTTGTTTTTCCCGAACTCATTTCCATTTAAATCGGCTGACCTTCAGACCCCTGCATAATGCAGGCATTCTTGAAGAGAAATCAATCAACACGTGAAGGAAATGGATTTGTGTTCACGGCTTCTCAGGTGAACCTTGTGCCCTACATGCCGGAGATCTAAATCTGTGTTTCAATCACTGATTGTATACGTGTGCATGTGTGAGCATGTGTGCATGCACTTGTGTGTGCAGAGGCTAGATGGCAGAGAGCAGCCATGTTCCAAATTCAAATCCACCTCTTCCTGCTGCTGTGTGGCCTTAAGTGAGTTCCCTAACCTCTCTGGGCCTCTGTTTCCTCTTCAGTGAACTGAGGTTGGCCTGTTGAGGGAATCACCAGGAAGCAGAGATGTCTGTCTCTCAACAGCACCTCTTCTCAGCACTCCCCACCTGTTCAATCTCCAGAGCCGGGAAAGAACCGTTGATCTTGGGCACTGCCACACCTGCAGATTCCCAGGACTCCGTCCCTGGAACACGCCACTGTCAAAGTCCTAGTGTGCTTCCCGGAGCCCCTGAGAGCCCAGGGGTCTCCGGTGCTCACATGCTTGTCATACATCGGCTGCGTACAAGGGAGTGGCACCCAAGTCAGGGCATGGGGTGTAGAGGCCCAGGAGCGCTTGCCTGGCCACCGTTCCCAGGAGGGGCTGGGGAATTATCTCCAGGTCGGCTTCATCTTGTGGCTCTACCTGCCTGTCTGCCCCTACCCAGACCCCACCCACTCCTTACAGCTAGGTAAACTGAGGCCCATGGGGCCAGCGCCTTGCCCAAGTTTCTCCCACAGGGCTTGGGTTCCTTCCAGAGCCTAATCCTCAGAACCCAGAAGCGTTCTCTGGGGCCAGAGCAGTGAGAGGTCTTGGGGCCGAGCCAGGGCCTCCTTGGGCGGCTGTCGCAGGCCATTTGCTCAGCTTTTGGGGCAGGTTTGTCACTGGGAGGGCTCTGAGACCCAGGGCTGGGCCAAGTTTGATATGGGCCATTAGCCCCATCAGTACCCCTAGAGTCCCTGAGCTTCTTGATCTCTGCCTGAGCTTGGTAAGGGCGCCTGGCTGTGGGACTGCGGAGGGCAGAGGCTCCCACCCACTGCCAAGCCTGTGGCCCAGAATCTGCTCTCTCTGGCCTGAACACACTGGCACCCACCCTGCGCTGCTGTGGACCTGGGGCCTGTGGGCTGCATGACTCTGGACCTCTTACCCAGCTGCCCTGGGCCTCCTTGTCTTTGTCCTCCAGACGGGGGTGACAGGAAAACCCACCCAAGGTGCGAGGTGCGCACAGCACCCCGTTCCCTGCTCCTCTCCTCCCCTCCCCTGCCCCGCACTGGGAGGGGGAGTTATTATCCCCACCATTCAGAAGGCAAAACTAGCACCTGAGAAACCCACGCAGAATGTGGCCCCCAAGACCCGGCCCTTGGCAGACCCAGCTCCAGAAACCTGGGCCCTGACTCCTCTAAGTCACAGTCACCATCATCCTCCCAGTCCTCTTCCTGCCCCGCCCTCCTCCCACCCCTACCTGTTACCCCCTGAGAGTAGCTAGGTCAGATCTCCAGGGTAGACCTTCAACATTCCTGCAGAGGGCTGGGCCAAGAGTGAGGCTGCAGCATTAGCCCCATCAGTGCCCCTAGACTCCCCAGCGCAAGGGGAGAGGACAGCCCACAGGCAGCTGCCTTGGGGGCAGCAGGACAAGGACAGCCCTGACTTGCAGGGATCTCCCTGAGCCCCTCTGAGACCAGCCCCATCTTGCCCAGGGCCCAGGACTGAGCACTCAGGGTGCACAAGGGAAGAAAGGCCTGAGGCTGGTGCGGGTGGGGGCTCTTCGTGGGGGTCTTAGTCCAGAAGTCAGGGTTAGCTCCTTGGGCTCGGGGAACCTGCACATTCGCACAGGCACCGGTTCAGAAGGGCACCTCCTCTGTGTTTGCTGTCTTTAAAGTCACAATGTTTCTTGAGTTTTTGAACAAGGGCCATCTTTCATTTCGCACTGGGCCACACGGATTTTGTAGGGGCACCTGCCTAGAGCAGGACCTCCCCTGGGGACGGGGCGTTTTGTCCCCAGATGTCAAAGTCCAGGGAGGTTAAGACGCTGCTTAAGGTCGCCCAGGGCCTCTGGCACAACCAGGGCTGGGACACTTCCCACGCTGGGCAGAACAGGAGGCCAGGGAAAGGTCTCTGCTGCTCGGGGGACTCCCAACCGCCGCCGGACCCCTGAGGCGCCTACCACCCCCACCTGACCCCATGGCAGCGCCTAGCGGGGCGCAGGGTCACCGCCGGCGGGAAGGTTAAACAAGCAGAAGCGGAGGAGGGGGCCAGTCGGGGGAGTTCCAGCGCCTCTCGGCTTTGGGGGAGAGTCGGTGCCCCCCGCAGGGGCCTGGTGGGGGAGGGGAGATAATCCGCCCCGGCAGAAGCGCCTCCGGGAGGCTCCGGGTCTGCCACGGCCTCTTGGCCCCGGAAGAGGACAGCAGTGGAGAAACATGGCTGCGGAGCGGCGGGATCGCAGGGCCGGGCCGCCCGCGGTAAGACGAAGACAACCCAGGCTGGGCCCGGGCGGTCACAGAGGCCGGGGTGGGGACGGGCACTCCCTAGGGTGAAGGCACTCGAGGTCCCGATGCTCGCCGAGCGCTCCCTGCCCTCTCTGTGCAGGCGCCGCTGGCAGTGGCTTCGTTCCGGTAATTTAAAACCGTGGGGAGAAGCGGGGCTGTTGAGCGCTGAGACGCAGCCCTGACCCAAGGTCAAAAGCCGCGCCTAGAGCAGTTACGATTGGACTTTGTTCTTGCTGGTAACGCGCTGGGCCACACTACAGGGGGCATCTCGCCACCTGGTCCTTGGCCAAGGGGGAGCGCCAGCTCAGCGGGGTAGCATGGTCCCCAGTGGCGCAGCCCGTCTGCCCCAAGCCCAGATTCCGGGGCAGTTGGGCAGAGGCCGGGATCCCCAGCAACCCGGCCTTCCGGCCACCTCTGCTGCGCTGGGGTTCTGCCCAGGAGTCCAGGCTGTGTTTGGTCCCATTTTGAGAACAGCGTTACTACCGGAGGGGTGGGTGGCGGAACTGAGGAGGGAGCCGGGCTGCGACCTCATTCCCACAGTCTCCCCTTACCTCGAGAGCCTCAGTTGCACCGTCTGGGAAACCGAGGCTCAGGGCTGCCCCGAGCAGAGGTGCAAGGGGGACCCAGGTAGGCCACGATGCAGGAGGGGAGGTCGCTCCCACCGCGGCCCTGCGCCCCGGGAAAGGCCCGAGGCACAGGAGGGCACCGTTCTTGGGACCGGAACCGACGGGTAGGGCCGCAAGGCCAAGCGTCAGAGACCGCGTCCCAAAACCCAGCTCAAGCCGGCGACCGCCGGGGCTAGGCTGCGGCAGGTCATTCTGGGGAACCCGGTGCTCCGAGGCCGGCCCTAAGACGAGAAGAAAGCGGGACGGGCGACAGAGACGGCCCAGGGTGCCCGGGAAGGGGGGCAGTGATGGGAAACGAGAGCGCGCCAGGCCCCGCGTGGTTTCTCCCGTTCTTTTTTTCCCTAAACTCTTAAGACCAATCGTGCGCACCTGGCACTCGGCCATGTCCAAATCTGCTCGCTCTGTCGCTGCGTGGACTCTCCCCAACTTTGTAACGGGGAGGCGGGTGGGGCGGGGGCTTCGGGCCGGCAGACAGTAATTCCTGCCTGGGAGAATGGCCTCGGGACAGGCGATGGGTCCTCGGGAACTGTGCTGCGGCAGTCACTCGCCAGCTGTCGGCGCCCACGTCCCCGCGGGGGCTGCACTCGCACACGCCCCGCTAGACGGACCGGAGGCAGGCGTTTCCCGGAGCCAAAGCGCGCACCGACGCCGGTAGGGGCAGGCGGCTGGGTAGGGGGAGTCGGCTCGCCATCCGCAGCGTCGTGGGGCGGAGGCGCGGCCATCGGTGTCCTTTCCTGGAGAGGTTACACCACAGCCTTGAGCAACCGAGAAAGAAACCCAGACAAACAGGGAAGGAAGAGCCTTATCCGGCTTAAAATGCTCAGATGCTGTGGGCGGGGTGGGCCGAGGGGTGGCGACGGGCGGAGGACCCAGGAGGACCCCGCGGGGGAAGCCGCCCGCCCTCGGTGCTGGAGCTTTTGGACCCCCCGCTGCTCTCGGGAACCCGGGGCCCGGGGCGCCTCCACGCGGGCTGCAGCCGGGGAGGGGCGTGGGGAGAGGGGGGTGGTGTAGGGTGAGGGAGGGGGTGGCGTGGGGGGAGGGGTGGTGTAGGGTGAGGGAAGGGTGGCGTGGGGGGAGGGGAGGGGTGGCGTGGGGATAGGGAGGGGATGGCGTGGCTGGGGAGGCAGATGGGGGCCGTGCTGGGCTGGCTGCCTGCGCTCTTTCGCCGCCAGGACTTCTCGGCGAACCCGACCTGCGTCCGAGGAGGGCGTATTTACGCAGTTAGGCCAGCGAGGATGCGGAAACCCAGTGGAGGAGCTGCAGTGAATGTGGTTCCTCCAGACTGTTCGGCGCGCGGGTCCCATGCACCCCAAAGCCTCAGTCTTCCTCCATAAAATGGGGCTAACAGGGACTCCTGGGGATGAGCCGTGTGGCCCGCGGTGCGCCTGGGCTCTCTGAGTTTCTCGAGGAGTCGTCCGCAGCTCCAGGAGGGCCCGAGACAACGCGCAGCTTCGCGGTGGCAGACGCCTGGGTTAGCACACGCGGTCAGACCGGGCGCGGCGGGCACAGCGCTCAGGGGACGCAACTTGGCGCTCCAGTTGCGCGCAGCCCAGCGCGGCTGCAAACGCGGAGCTGGGGAGGAGGAGATAGGGCAGGACGCAGCCAGGAAGACTGCCTGGAGGAGGCCAGGTCAGAGCTTTGCTCTGAAGGGCGTGAGTCGGAGGTGTTGAGTGTCCTCTACCGTCATTCCACCACTCCAGAGTCCCGGAGGTTCCCACCGTCTTTTTCCAACCCACACAGGGCAAGGATCCCTCCCCTAAACCCCGACTTTCCCTGGGGTCTCAGGACCGGCTCACAGTGGACTTGCGGGATTCAAACGCTTTGCGGGATTCAAACGTGCAGCCGCAGGCTCGGATTCGTTTCTCAGTCGGCGGATGGGATGCAGGGTCTGGGAGCCGCGGGTTTTCGGTTTTAGACGAAGCAGTGAAGCAAACAGTGGCTCTCCCAGGGAGCTTTTGCGGTGGGGTGGCCTAAAGCGCACAGTGAACGCTCCCGTATGGTCTGAGGTCAGGGAGGGGACTGAGCATCTGAACTGGGTGTGAGCGACACGAAAGCCACTTCCCCGGTGCTGGGACCAGTGGAGATGCCTGCGCTTTAAGGCAGCGCCTGGAGTTTGGAGGATGGAGTCTAGGACCGGAGTTTAGGGTTAGAGCTCCTAGGAGGAGACAAGGAGAGAGCGGTCCCTGCGGCCCCAGCGACGGGACAGCATTGGGACTTGGTGCACATGGGATCGGTGTTGGGAGGGGAGCCGGGACCCGGAATGGGCAGTGCAGGCGCTTCAGGGCCAGTAAGGCCTCCTCAGGCCTGCTCTCCCTACTCCCCGTTGGCGGAGGGGTTCAGAGATGCCTGCGGGGCTGAGTCTGTGCCTGGGCCAGCCAGGCCTTGCCGGCAACCACCACGACCTGGGATGGGTGGGGAGGACAGTGTTGGTCCAGCAGCAGCGCTGAGGTAGATAGAGCTCTTTAGTACTTTTTTTTTTTTTTAAGATGAGGCCTCGCTCTGTCACCCAGACTGGACTGCAGCGGTTCCATCACAGATCCGTGCAGCCTCGACCTCCTGGGCTCAAGCGATCCTCCAGCCTCAGCCTCCTGAGTAGCTGGGACTACAGGTGCACACCACCAGAGACGGCTAGGGATCATCATCATTATACCCATTCTCCAGAAGAGGAACCTGAGGCTCAGGTCACTCAGCAAAATCCACTAAACACAGTGAAGCGGGTGCGCTTCACTCGGAGGCCAGTCAGCCATTTGGGATGCACCTCCCAGTCCAAGGGATAGCTGGACAGTGGGGAAATGGAACCCCTCCTGGAGCCAGGACTGGCTCAAAGAGCGGTAGGTCATATTCGAGGCTGAACAAGCTTGAAGGCCGGCGTGGGGAGCACTGGGTTCCCCGGAGTGAACAAGTCTCTGCACAGCCAGGCTGGGGAGGAGGAGGAGGTGCAGCAATGCCCCCACCTCTGCTGCAGGTCCAGCCCCAAAGAACAACCTGGTTGGGGAGGATGGTGCCAGGGCTGGGTAGAGGAAAACCAAGTCCCCCCACACCTCCTCCACTCTCCAGGGAGCACTGTCTGGCCTACTTCAATTCGTGAAAATGCCAGATCAGGTCCTGGGGAGTGGAGCTTGCAGGGGCACCTGGGAGAGCCTCTGCCAGCTGGAGCAGTTGTCAGATTTGCTTGGTTTGCTGCTGCAAGCGATTAGATACAGAATTGGCTCACTAAGTATGGGTCCGAGCAGCCCCACCCGGTGACATGAAGACAGTTTACGTCCCCTGGAGTACTGATAATCCGCTGTCTCTGGACTCCCTGGCTCTGCCTGGGCTGCTTCTGGAAAATGGGCAGCCACGCTTGGGAAAAGCAAGGCAGGATGTCGTGTCTGAGAGCACTCAGACAGCACCAGGCAGGGCTGAGTGTTACCCATTTTGGAAGATAATCGGCTTGGGGTCACCCATGTTGACCCAAAATGACCCAAAACGAGTGTCACCCATTTTGGAAGATAATTGGCTTGGGGATGCCTCTGTCCTCTTGGCCTCAACCCTTCCTTCCCCCGGGGGTTGACCCTGGATAAATTTCAGGGGAGTGAACAGGAATTTCTGGCCCTGGGAGCTGTTAGGATGGTTTTAGAGCCCCCTACGGTAAATCCAGCCTCCGCCTCTTCTGGTTGGTGGCCCTGGGTGAGTGCCACCACCTCCCAGGACCTCTGCTTTCTCCTGGCAAAGCCTGGGTGTGAGCCTGGCTCCAGGGTTACCCGTCACGATAGATCGTAATCTTGCACGTTGCTTTGCTCGTTCGTATCACGTCCGCAAACTGTTCTGACTTGTTCACAGCTACAGCCTCACTCATCAAACTTTGCCCAGCACAGACAGATTGGGAATGAAGGAACAAATGAATGAGTGCAGGAGGGACCCCACCATTTACTAGACCCAACGGAGGATTTCAAGGGAAGCCAAGTTCAGCAAGGGCGCACATCACCGCTGGATGCTGGAGGTTCTGGGCCCTGCGGGGCAGGCACTGCACCCGCCATTTCCCTCCCTGCGCCAACCTTGTTCGGCAGTGGCTCAGGACCGAGTCTTGTCGGGGTCTATGAGGCCCTGGAGCAGCAGCGAAATGTCCTTCTGAGAAGTTGGGGGAGGGTCTTTGAGATCCCAGAGAGGCAAGAGGCGGAGATAATTCGTAGCAATTTAACAAAAGACAGCTACTTCCGTGGGATAGCATGTGGTCGGGGCACAGTTACTGGGTGGCCCCTGAGCGTGGCAGTCCAGGGCCCCTGCTGGCCTCGCCTTTCTGGTTTATTTTTTCCTTCTCTCCACCGCGTTTACTCCTGCGCAGCACATCACATCCTCCGGAGATCTAAACGAAATCCCCTGCAAGAAAGGTGGACTCCACGCACGGCCCTCAGGCACCTGCCCAGTCCCCTTCTTGCAGGTGCCAATCTCCCTGCGCAATGGAAGAGGCCGGGTTTGCAGCTGGGAGTTCCCGCCCAGCTCGGCCTCAGCACTGGGAAATCGGGCCAACTCCTTCTTTTCTGGGGCTCAATTTTCCTCCACAGTGGAGTTGGGTGGCAGGCTCTAAGGGACCATGAGGGCTGGGTGTGGGTAACCAGGAGTTGACTGGCTCCCATCCATCCTTCAGTGCCAGCTCTCCGCCTGCTTTCAGGAGGTTTTTGACTTCAATCATTTTGCATCAGCTTAGCCAAGAAAAGGCCCTGGAAGCAGTTGGGGTCGCCAAGCATCCAGCCTGGTGGTGCAGGGAGACCATTTGGCCTGGCACCTAGCACCCGGCACAACACGCACCCAGTACCCAGCACCTGGCACCCAGTACCTGGCACAGCACGCACCTGGGGCATTCAGTTCCTCCTGGGCTGGGTGCAGCAAGACTGGGTGCGCTCTCTGCATTGGGATGGCCGGGCCACCCCAGACTTCTCCCTTTGTTATTGGGGAAGGGGCAGCCGCCTCTCACTGGGAAACGCGTCAGTTGCTGCGGCACAGCCTCAAGGGCTGGGGGTGAGCTGTGGGGTGCGGAGGTGGGAGGACCTGAGTAGCATGGACAGTCTGGGACCACTGGCCTGTGCACCAATGCTGCAGGGGAGGGAACGGCTCTGTCGTCTTGGTTCCTGTCACCCTCACTACGGCGTGACTATGTCTATTTTTCTGTTGAGAAAACTGAGGATCAGAGAGACAATGGACCTCAGAGCTTGGCTTGGCATTTACCAATCTGGAGGTGGGGGTGGCACCAAGGCCTGAGACCTGCACGCAGCCTGGGGAGCCAGGACCAAGCTGTAGGTGGCTGTTGGCAGACTTATGGCATCAGTATCTCCCAGCAACCATACATCTGCCTTCTGGTAAAGGCGGGAGGCTGCGGTTGTTTTTGGAGACTTTGAGTTAGAATTGTGATGATGGGCAGGGCTGAGGCCCCTCCCCAGGCATTAAATGAATAAGAGGCAGGCAAAATCTCTTCCTGTCCCTCCTGAAGAAGCTCCCCTCCTGGTGAAAGTCCTGCCTCTGTGGACCAGAGAAACCTGCTCCCCCGACATGATGCTGCCGTCAAGGGGCTATCACAGCCTTGTCTTGGAATTACACTTTAAAGCTTTATTCAGTCAGAGCATCTATGTGAACTCTACAGGTGTTGACCAGGGAGTGGGTTCTTCCCTGCCTGGGCTGCCCCTCAGAGGGCACTGAGATCATCCTCTGCCCTTCATGGACCCCAGTTTCCCCCTCCTGTAGAGGCACCCTGTTGGACTGAAGTCTCAGCAACCCCTGAATCTCCATTCGCTGATTGTGAACCTCCTCCAGTCCTTGCCTCCTCAATTGCCGTTTCATTAAGTGGTGCTCCCTTTGCATATGTGGGGAAGAGTGAAGTTCAGGAAGTTGGTGCTCCAGAGACCCTGCAAATGATTCCTAATTAGGTTAGTTCTCTAAACTTCACATCAGCTTATGTTTTTAGACGAAGATTAAATGGAAGTGAGCTATTTTCCACTTCAGATGTCCCCATGAGATAGCCAGGCTAGTCGCTGCCCTCTGTTGGCTTTCTGCACTAATTGCAGGCAAAGAAACAACAGAGGACAAGCAGCCTTGCAGCTACTGAAATTTTGCGGCTGCCTGACTTGAACACAGAAGTGGTAATAATAAGGTCTTTGATGGATTCTAAAGGGGGTCAGGGACCCTCTTCCTTCCCTGCTGTGTAGAACTACAAAGCATGAGCCAGAAGGAGACTTGGGGCCCAAGTCTGCTCCTGTGCCCTGCACTCCTGTCATTTGTGTGTGATTGGACCCTAAAGAGTGCCTGGCCTGTCTTCCCATGTGGGCAAGGACAGGGCTGTGCTCCTTCTGGGATCTCTCTTGGGGCCAGAACAGGGCCTCGCCTGTTGACTACATTACATCAGTAGTTGTCAGACAAATGACTGAGCAAATAAATGAAGTGACTTCATTCCTCCAGGCCTGAATTTGTAGTCTATGAAATGAGGATAGAAGAGGCACTGCCTCCGTGGGGATGATACATTCCTGGCTGGGAGGACTATGTGAACAGCACAGGACCCTGTGCTGTATTGCCCGCCCCGCCACCCCCGACCTCACCTGCTTGCCGGGCCTGCCAGGAGCCCTGGGTCATTGCTGTCAGATTCAGGTTGCATATTTGGGGGCAGGAAGGGGGGCGGCTGTGCATGTAGGATTCCCCTTGAGATGGTCTGATTAGCATTTTTAGGAATGAGGAAGAAGCATTTTTAAAGCTCACTTCAGTTCCTCTCCTTCGTAGGCCCATCGGAAACTTTAAGATATCATGTGTATCATAGAAACGGTGTGGGTGTGGAGGTGCAGGGGAGTTTTGTTTTGTTGTTTTGAGATGGAGTCTCGCTCTGTTGCCCAAGCTGGAGTGCAGTGGTGCGATCTCAGCTCACTGCAACCTCCACCTCCCAGGTTCAAGCGATTCTCCTGCCTCAGCCTCCCAAGTAGCTGGGACTACAGGCGTCCACCACCACACCCGGCTAATTTTTGTATTTTTAGTAGAGATGGGGTTTCACCATGTTGATCAGGCTGGTCTCGAACTCCTAACCATGTGATCTGCCCGCCTCGGCCTCCCAAAGTGCTGGGTTTACAGGCACAGGGGAGTTTTAAGAGGGAAAATGCACATTTCCGCATCTCTGTCCAAGGAGGGTGTTGTTATTTCAAGTCAGTTCCACAAACTTCCTGGAGGTGGCGGCCTTGGGACAGGACGTTCATCCCAGAGCGGCTCTACTTTGCCTTTTTAAGCCTTCAGAATAAATTAACCTTAGATGAATACTTCCACTGTGCTAAAGAAGCGAGAGAATTCCAGCAAAATCTAGTTCATTGACAGACGGTTGGCCCGGACAATTCAGGTCCAAGGAGCTGTGTTGTTTTAGCACGTCCTCCACTGGTCCTGAGAATGTAATGTAGGGTGATTTGGACATTAAGGTTTGTGGGCAAATTTATTTGGGGTTATTTTAAAGCTGGTGTCTGTCCCCATCTTCATCTTGGTGGGGGCACCGTGGACTGAAGACCAGGCGCCACCTTGCAAATGTCCCATGCGGTGGTTGCCCTTCCCACCCCAGCCCCGTCCAAATGATCCCTTTTGCGGTGCTCAGAACAGACTGGTGGGGACAAAATGAAACTTCGTCGGTTGCTAAGAATCACAAGCACAGGGATTCATGCCGGCCGTGTAGAGCTGAGGGCAGTCAGAGACCGCAGTGCAACAGACACATTCCCCTAAAGGTGGCGCAGGTCTCCAGGCTTGTCGTAGGGGCTAGAGGAATCTAACGGGAGTCCCGACTGGACTGGGGCCTGGCAGCCAGACCCCCACTCACCCACTCCTTCTCAGGCCTGGAGTGTTCAGAGAGCTGCTGCCACCCTGTCCTCTCTGGCAGCACAGGCTTTGGGTCTTCTGTGGAGTTGGGTGATGAGTGTCTCAGATTTGATGGGAGCCCAGTCATCCATCCAGCTGTTGCCCCCACTAAGGGGTCCCCTGTCCTGCCTGCCTCCCGCCAATGCAAGCAGTTGTCCCCAAGGAGGGCTGTAGCCAGCCCCAAGTGGGCTTACCACCAAGAGGGGGCACAGGGAGAAGAGGCCAAGGAAGTCGAGATGTGGGAGACGTGATTATCCCCCACCCCAGATACCTCCACAGGGGCTCGGGCTAGGCCCCCAGCCTACAGGGAGACTGAAGGTCAGGGTTAGAGGACACTCAGACCACCTCCTTCCCATCCCCTGAGCCCGCCCCTGTTGGCTTCTGAGAAACCCAGCCATGCTGCCACACCGCGGCTTCTCTGATGCACTGAAGATGGCGGGAGGAGGTTGTCTTGTCAAAGGTAAGGACCCCAATGCACAGCTTGAGACCCCATTAGACACGTCACGTCTCTTCCCAAGGCTCTCTGCTGGCCCTTGTCATGGAAGATCCCCACTCACCTTCTTGTCCTTATAATTGGTCAGCCTGGGTCCAGCCGGCTTCAGCCTGAAGGGTGGGCACTAGCCTGGAACTTGCCTCTTCCTCACACCCAGTCAGCTCTCACATTTTCTCGAACAGCCGGCCTCTGCACTCCTGGGGTCCCTTTCTAGCCTCTCAGAAGCACAGTCTTTCTGCACATCATTACAGGCTTAGGTCAAGGGGGTAGTAGGAGCAAAAAAGATGAGTAACCTTGTATAGTAGTGAGTTCCCTGTCAGGACAGGTATGTGAGCGGCAGCAAAATGATGCCTGTTAGGAGTTTTCTACATTGGGCCATTGTTTGGGAACCTCCCTTTGAACTAGTTTTCCAGGCTGATTCCTAGATGAGTCAACATTTCTGTTCTCTGGCTCAAAATTGCACTTTCTGCAGTCCCTGGGGTAGTGTCACCCAGGCCAAAGGAGCAAACAGCTGCTACGCTACATAACTTTGGAGGGGCCCCGGCCCAAGCTACTGCACTGGAGGCTAATGAGCATTTAGAGCTGAATACTATCTGCTGTCATCCCTTTTTGCTTCTATAGCAAAATAGACTGGGTAAGTGATAAAGAACATAAATGTATTTCTCATAGTTCTGGAGGCTGGGAAGTCCAAGATCAAGGTGCCAGCAAATCTGGTGTCTAAGGAGGGCTTGTTCTCTGCTTCTAATATGGCATCTTCTTGCAACATCCTCACATGGCAGAAGGACAAAAAAAATAGTGAACTCGCCCCCTCAAGCCCTTTTATAAGGGCACTTCTTACCTCCCCAAGGCCCTAGCTCTTCATATCCCTGCACTAGGAATTAAGTTTCAACATGAATTTGGGAGGGACACAAACATTCAAACCATAGTAATATTTCCTGAAGATATCGGATGCTAATACCTAGAACCTGTACATGTTACCTTTTGCAGGAAAGGGTGTTTGCTAATGTGATTAGGTAAGGATTTTGAGATTAACAGGGAGTATCCAGGTAGGCCCTAAAAGGAATCACGTGTATACTTATGAGTGGGAGGCAGGGAGACCTGGCCACAGACACATAGAGGAGAAGTCCGCATGAAGGCAGAGACAGAGTTTGGAGCCATGTGGCCACAAGTCAAGGAACGCCCAGAGCCACCAGGGGCTGGAAGGGGCAAGAAGGAGTCCCCCTGAGGACCTCCCGTGGAGCACGGCCCTGCTGACTCCTCATTTCAACCTGGTATTACTGACTTTGGACTTGTGGCCTCCAGACTGGGAGGGAATACCTTTCTGTTGTTTTATGCCACCAAGTTTGTGGAACTCTACAAGGACAGGTGGACTAAGGCCAGGTGTATGTGGGTTGGTCTTTGCTGTTTCACAGACAAAACTCAGCATCGTAGCTGGCCCAGAGCCCAGGCTGCAGCTGCAGAGCCACCCAGCAGGACTTGCTGTCTGAGGTCTGAGGGGCCTCCACTCTCCGTCTGAGGTCTCAGGGACCTCCACTCTCTACCTGAGGTCTAGGGGCCTCCACACTCTGCCTGAGGTCTGAGGGACCCTCTCCACTCTCCGCCTGAGGTCTGGGGGCCTCCACTCTCTGCCTGAGGTCTGGGGAGCCTCCACTCTCTGCCTGAGGTCTAGGGGGCCCTGCATCAGGAATGTTGGTGGGGAGGGTGCTTCTCCTCCCACCCTGTCTACACACAGCCGTAAGAGAGTTTGAGTGGGGCAGGGAGAGAAAGTTTGATTCTTGCCTTGTCTCCTTCAAAATTCTTCTCACACTTCAGTTATCAAACTTGTCCCGCAGACGCCAGGATAGGTGCGCTCTGCGGGGCCCCGTAATGAGAAGTGGCTCAGCGGGAGGGTGCCGTAGCGTGCAGACGATTCCATTTCCAGTCTTCCCCAGGCCAAGCCTCTGCGTTCCAGCAGCTCTGGAGGAGCAAAGATTCCCGTAGATGATGATAGATGGGTAGGCGATGATGTGGCCTGAGTTCACCCCTCCAGCTGGCAAATATTTCACCCCCTCTGGGACCCGCTGAAAAGCTCACTGGTTTGGGACGACCAGCTCTTGGCAGTGAAGAGGTAACGGTCTCCACAGGCCACTGGCATGAGACGGGGCCGACTGCCTCTGCCCACTCAAACGCCGGCACCTACTGTGTGCAGAGCCCTGAGCTGGGGTGCAGACAGATGTCATCTCTGTCCTCTGTCTGATGACAAGCTCAGCAGCCAGCAGGGGGTGCGGCAGATGGTGTGGTGCTTAGAGGAGCCTGGGGGGTAGGGAGGAGTGGATAGGCAGGAGGAGGAGTCCAGTTTGACGCTCAGCAGTGCCTTCCCCACCCTCCCTGCCACACCCACTGCAGATGCAGGGCTCCCTTCCCATCCTGAGTTGCCCACCTACCCACACTGGGCTCTAGAAGGGCGGGTGCCAGTGACATATTCACTGCAACTCACCAGTCCCCGACTTTGAGTAAAGACCAATTTACACCCTAGAGAGTGGCCACTGCTTACACTCCTCAGTCTGGCAAAGCCTCAAGAGGGAGCTGTGCTACCTATAGGCAGAGGAGGGGGGAGACATGTCCTCTACGGCGCTGGTGGAAGGCCCAGGAGGGTCAGTCTTTTGGAAAAGCAATCTGGAAAATTGGAGTAACATCAGTGACTGCACACACCCAGCCCATTAAGTCCATCAGCAGTACACCCAGGAATCTCTCCCATAGAAACAGCAGCACCCGCGCCTAAGGAGGCAGCAGCAGGTTTCTTCCCAGGCGCATGCGGCTGCAGGGCTCTGCCGTCACCAGCACTGGAGACAGGGTGAATCCCGTGAATGGGGAGATGCAGAAATGCACCCCCCACCACCACGGAAATGAGTGCAGCCACTAAACAGGGAGTGGAGGCTGAACCAGAAGACAGAGAGGGGTTTCCAGGGTCCACTGGGTGGGAAAGAAACAGGCAGAAGAATGGGTGTCATGGATAGAATGCACGGAGAACAGTGAGCCCGAAACCCAACTCCCTGTACGTTGCAGCCACGCATGCCTGCATTGCTCTGCGTCTCTGCTGGATTCGCTGAGCATGGAGAGGAAGAGCGATGCGTAAAGACTGTGGGCTGGCGATGTGGGTTTTGGAGGGGGGATGGGATGGGAGTGCATGTGTTCCTGATGGACCACATAGAGCCTATGACCCCATGGGCGGGAGCGGGACCTGGTGTCCATCTGGGTGGCATGGCAAGATGTATGGCTGTGGGGGCATGTCAAGGGGGTAGGGCTGTGTGGGCATCTATGTGGACCCACGGTGTGTGTGTGTTTTGGGGGGGGGATTTGTGAGGGGTTTATGGGGTGAGGTGTGTATACAGGGATGTGTGTCGGTGTAGATGGGGGAGTGTGTGAGGGGTTTATGGGGTGAGGTGTGCATAAGGGGTTGTGTTGGTGTGAGCAGGCATGTGTTTTCATATGTGTGTGTGTTAAGGCAAGGGTGTGGGTCTGTGTGTATAGGTTTGTAGATTGTGTATGTGTGCATGGGTGTGTGTGGATGTGGATGGGTGTGTGTGGGTGTGTTGTGTGGATGGGGTTGTGGGTGTGTGTGCAGGTGGGGCTGTGTGGGTGCAGGTGTGGATGGTGTGTTTATGTGACTGTGTGGGGGTGCGAAGGGATGGGTCTGTGGGTGTCAGTGAGTGTGGGGTGTGTGTGTGTTTAGGCCTTTGTCTGCCTAAAGAGATGCTGGGAGAGACCATCCCAGAATGCTGATGGGGGTCTCAGAGCGGTGCTTTCCAGATGGCCTGTTATCTCCACATCGTGGAGGATCTGTCCAGTTGTCTGTGTTGAGCATGTATTTATATACTATAAAAAGCCATTTTTGTTGTGGGAAAAGGTTGAGGTGAAGGCAGAGACCCTGACGGCCCACGGGGGCAGCCTGGGCACCATGAGGCATGGGCCAGGTTCACACACGTCGGGTTTGGGGGGCTGTGCCGGTGACCTGTGCCCCACCTCAGCTTGTGGGGACGCGGGGGGTGCCCAAGTCAAGGTGCTGCATGAACTGTCTTTTTTGCTGGTGTGGGTACGTGTTCATTCCTTTGTCAGATGAAGAAATTGAGGCTCAGAGAGGCCAAGTGGAGGCCCAGGGTGGCAGAGTAGACTTGGTGGGTCTGGTGGGCCTGGTGCAGAGCCCACCGTTCCTGCCTCCTCCAGTAGGTAAGGGGGTTACCCCGGGGCCTCCATGGCCATGCCCTGACTCTCCCTCAGTTTCACGTCGGTGGGTCCCTGGGATGTGAAACTGCTGCCCTGCTCTGCCCCCACGCACCTGCACATGTGAACCTGGAGGGCCCTCCCAGTCTTTCAGGACCCCCATGCCTCTCTTCCACATCATCTACTCTCCTTCCACAGCTGGGCAGCCTCTTCGTACCCCAAGCCTCTGTGAGCTTCTACTAAGGGCCAGACACCCCTGATCACCTCCAAGTTATTTCTTTGGTGACTTTTTAGTATTTCCATTCCATTTTTTTTTTCAAGAACAGCAGCATTTTAAAAAATTAATACTTGCACTTGGTACAAAACTCAAACCATGAAGTTCTGAACAGTGCAGAGAGGCAGAGGTCGTCCCACCTCTGTTTCCAGCACCTGGTTCTGCTGCAGGGAGGTTCTGTCATCCCTGCCCACAGATAACCATGTCCGGGGGCTGCAGGAGCCAAGGAATGCCGGGTGCTTTAGAGCCACAGGGCTGTATTCTCTCATGGTTCTGGAAGCCAAGATCAAGCTGTGAGCAGAGCCAGGCTCTCTCTGAGGCTCTAGGGAAGGATGAGGCCCAGGCCTCTCTGCAGCCTCTGGTGGGTCCCTGGCTGTGGCAGCACTGTCCCCACCTCCGCCTCCATCTTCCCATGGCATCTCCCTGGGTGCCTGTCTGTGTCCACGTTTTCCCTTGTTACAAGGACACCAGTCATGTTGGATCAGAGCCCACCCATCTCCAGCATGACCTCATCTGAACTAATTACATCTGCAACCACCCTATTTCCAAATAAGGTCACCTTCTGAGGTCCTGGGGCTTAGGACTTCAACATGTGAATTTTAAGACACAACTCAACCCAGGATAGATACACACATTATCAACCGTAAATGCACATGTCGACACATGGTTCTGATGTTGATGGAGGTGCCAATGGACATTAGCCCCCACCCTTTACTCACCTCCTGTCCTCTACTTGTCTGATTACCTCAATGGGTCCTCGGGGCAGCCCCATAGCAAATGCACACCATTCTTTCTCCCAGCTGCATAACACGCCAGTGTGATGATGAACGCCTGTGTGCGTCACAGCTGCCGATCCGCATGAAGG
The DNA here is from genome assembly GCF_007565055.1 of Rhinopithecus roxellana. NCBI lineage: Eukaryota > Metazoa > Chordata > Mammalia > Primates > Cercopithecidae > Rhinopithecus > Rhinopithecus roxellana. Next base: position 131,427,834 of record NC_044550.1, read on the forward strand.
CTCTTTCCGTTGTTTGAAATTACAAATCCTGCTGCAGGGAATAAGCTTGGGGGGGGGGGGGTGGGGGGAGAGGGGGTGGTGAGGGGGACATCTTCAGGCCCAAGTCCTCATGGAGTTTTGTGAGCATTCACGAGGAGGCCAGCATGGGGTCTACAGCCAGGCTCAGGTGGAAAGTGGTTGCCAAACCTGTTGAAGCTTCTGACTTCCGTCCACCTCCAATGTCGGGGTGGGGGGCTTGTTCCCTGCCCACCTCTTGCAGCCCTCCCAAGCCCCCTCCTACGGAAAGGATTGCTAAGCCTGGAATTTTCCTCCAGACTTAACCAGAGATGCCTGTACCAAACATTTCCCCAGCACCCCGAGCGTGTGCTGCCCCGCTGCAAGGAAGTGCCGTTAGGTCACAGCGGCCATTCCAAGACCAACAGGGCCAAGCATCCAGACTGGTGGGGCTCCTGTACTGGCCGGCTGTGGTTTCCAGAAACTTCCCTCCGGGTCCTTGGGAAAAGGCTCCCTCCACCGTGGCTGCCCCAACCCTGTGTTCCAGCCTTGTTCCTCCAACCCCAAGTCACTTCTAATCAAGGTCACAGGCAGCCCGAGCCGGCTGCAGGTCCCCTGTGATTTGGGGAACTCAGAGCACAAATCTGTGCTCCATTGTGGAAAGCAAAACCTACCCACCTCGAGGTGCTCTCGATATTAAAACCAGATATTCCCACACCTGGAGCCTTAAAGTGACCACAGCTTCACGTATCTTCACAGAGACCTGGAGAGGCTGGCGTCCAGCAGGCTGTGGCTGAGTGCAAGACCGTCTACCTCCAGTGCCTGATTTTGGCATAACACCTCTGAAAGTCATCACCAGAGCATCCATCCTCTGGGTGGTTTCCTGGGGACAGAGGTCCCTCTGGCAGAGTGAGTTGGGTGTGCACTGTCACTGTCTCCCCCAGCCACCACAGCCACTCCCATGGGGCCTCGTTATTACGTCGATTTCCAGAGGAAGAAGCGGTGCTCAGGACGGTGAATAGTGCTGTCTTCCTGCTGCTCCCATGGCAGAGCTGGGACCCAAACTCACGAATTTCTCCCTTTGTATGGTGGTCTGAGAAGAAGGTTCTCCAAAGCCAGTCTACCTGCAGGTGTGCTAGGGCCTGCCATGCACTATGAAATTGGGGTGGGGGAACAATGGGGTCCTGGGTGAGGAGGCTGGAAAGTGTTCTCTGCCCAGTTCTTTTCATTGTTGCCCGTGTTTGAAAGTTTTCAAAATCGAAAGAAAGTTAAAAGGGAAATCCTGCACTGAATGGAGGGTGAGGGAGCCCAGCTTGGTGGCCCTAGCACAGGGCAGGTGTTGGGGCCAGCCCCTGGGGTTGGGGGAGGAGCAGCCCCGTGGGCACAGCGTCCCCTCCCAGGGTGGCTTTGTTGGAGCTGCTGTCCTTGCTGAGGGGCCAGACGTTGACGCGTCTGCCTCCCAGGCTGGCTATGGGCAGGTGGAGGGGACCCTTCCCAGGGACTTCAGCGGTGGAGGCGGCTTCTCAGCTCGCCCTAGCGGTTCCAGGCTCCAGGGGAGTCACCAGCCTGCAGGGAGCCAGGTTTGGGGGACATGCACATGAGGCTGCATCCCGGGTGGGCCCTCCCTGGGAGAATGGTGCCCATGGCCACCACAGCTCCCCGGGACAATGAGTGAGTCCAGGCAGGGAGAGGGCTGAACCCCGTCGCTGCAAGACCTGTGCGACCAGGAACACGGAGGTCGACATCTTTCCCCTCCCCCTCCTTTCATCCCTCCCCTCCTCCTCTCCATACCTCCCCTCCCCTTCTCCATGCTTCCCCTCCCCTTCTCCCCATCCCTCCCGCACACTTCCCCTTCCCTTCCCTCTCTCCCTCCATCTTCCTCCCCTTCTTCCTACCTCCTCTTTTCTCCTTCTTCTTCCTCCTCTCTCCTTCCCCCTCCATTTCTCCCACTCCTTCTTCCCTTCCATCCCCTCTTCCTTCCTCCTCCCATCTCCTCCTCCTCAGGTGCAGTCCTTCCCTCTCTTTTCACCTCCTTCTCCCCCTTTCTTCTTCCCCTCACCTCCCCTCTCCCCTCCTCTCCCAGCTCCGCCCCTCTCCCCCAGCCTTTGGGTGTGGTGCTTTATGAAAATTCTCCTTCTCTTTCCAGTTTCTAAAGAGAGTCTTTCACAAGGAAGGAATGGCTAGAGCCCCAGAAGGCAGCCACAGTAGGTTTTGAACATTTTGATCTTTTTCAAAGCATTTGGTCTCTTTCAGCATATGCAGAAGGCTTGTGTGTGCGGTGATCTGCACTCCCCACATCCCAGCCCAGGAGTGGGCATTCCTGCTGTTCCCGCTCGACAGTGGGGTACACCAAGATCCCTCAAGGGCAGTGACTTGCTCACTCCTTAATGGGCCAGCAGCTGAGCTGGAGTGAGGCGCCCTAGTTCCCATCCACATCTCCACAGCTGCAAGGACACTTCCTGCTGGGGATCAGACTAAGACAAGAACGTCTCGAGACTGTACTGCTCCCCAGGCCTGGGTGTGAGGGGCTAAAGGGAGAAAATAAGACACAGCCAGGTTCAACAGCCAAGGGTTGCCTGGGGCCCCCTCCCTCCACACCCACTGACACCAGATCTGGCCTCACAGACAGCGGAGATGGGCCTCAGCTTGCCCCTGCCTTCAGGGGGCGTTATTGCTTGTCCCTGGACCATGTCAAGAACCTCTGCTTGCACCTCCTTATCTCCTGTCCACCCTGCATATGTATGGCGTTCAGATGACTCTTCCTAGGGCCCAGCTTTAACCCTGCCTCCCCAGCTCAACAACCTTCAGTGGCTCCCCATTGCTTTGCAAATTAAGAACCAAACTGTATTCTTCAGCTTGGCATGCAGGGATCTTCATAACAAGACCCCAGTTCATCATTTTCCCCTCCTTCCCAGCAGCTGTCTCATATAAACCCAGCCCTCTAGCTTCCTGACATGCTCAGCTCTGCACCCTCTCAGCGAGCAGAGACCCATCACCCCAAACAGCCAGGTGTCCCTTCATACCCGTCACAGCGTCACGCATATAAAAATCAGATGAGACCGAGTGCTGGCGAAGATGTGAGGAAACAGAAGGGGTTACAGCTCTTGTGGAGAATGATTCTGAAGTGCTTCACGAAGATCGTTCTGTATAGATCCATCACCCCAGGATTCCCATTCTCGGGCATTCATCCCCAGAAAAACTCAGGCTCTTACAGGAAGATGGACCGGTCTGTTCGTTCCAATGTTATTTGCAAAAGCGGAGAGTCAGAAGCAGCCTACAGGTAGATCTCCCAACCGGGAGATGAGCTGCCCTGTGGCACCTGAGCTGAATGACCGCAACGGTATTTCTCATTGTTCAATCTGACAATGTGACTTCCACATTCTTCCTACTGAGAGCTGGGTCTGTGTCCCTTCCCTTGAATCTTGATGGGAGCTGTGACTGCTCCAATCAATAAGTATGGCAGAGGGTTCTCTTCTCTTCTGTCTCTCTCTCTTTCTCTCCCCCTTGGTCTGACCTCCTCTACTTGTCCTGGGAGCCCATGCTGTGAGGAGGCCCAGGTCACATAGGGAATCCCTAAGCAAGGGCCCCTGAGTGCACAGCCAGCATCAGCTTTTGGATAAATGATCAAATGGGCTTTGAGAAGAGTCCACCATCCTGACCTCTGGCTTTGAGTCTTCCAGAGGAGACCCAGATTTCAGGAATTGGAGAGAAGCCATCCCTGACCAGGAGCGAGCATGGAATCCATGGCTGTTCCACACCCCGAAGGTTTGGGGAAACACGTGATAGAAATGGAACCGTGGCACATGCGAGTGCTGGGCTGTGCAGAGAGTGTAAAGAGGAAATAAGCACTGCTGCATGGGCTGGCGCGCCATTGACCTCAAACATATACTTTCAAAATGACAAGTAGTGCAGGTGTGAAATGTGACCCTGTTTCTATAAATCAAGACACAAGAGCAGGTACGTGGGGCAGCACAGGTGAGGTCAGGACAGGTAAGACTGAGATGAGGGATGAAAGAAGCAAGAAAATAGGAGAAAACTTGAACTTAAAATGGACATTCTCTAAAACTTCCAAAAGAAAAAGTTGATTAAAAGGAAACAAAACCTGTGCCAGCGGCTGTGGTTTGCCTCCCAGATCTATGCTCTGTGGATTATTCCCACTCACTCATCTGGCTCCCAGCCCCCAGGAAGGCACTGGGGACGCAGGTGAGGAAGGCTTAGGCCCTGTCAGGCAGCTCCCTGTCCAGTTGAGAAGGGCACTGGGTTCCCTGGAGGGCGTTTGCTGGAAGTTGCCAGGTGGGTCAGGATACAAGAGAGAGGAGGCACGCAGGTGCAGGAGGGGAGGGACGCCTAGTGACAATAGTGGACTGGGAGGTGTTGGGCTTGGTGGCGCACTGCCTGCATGGAAGGATGGCTGTGTGTTGGGATGTGTGTGTGTCCGGGGTGCCCTCACAGAGATGGGGAGACAGGAAGGCGACAACTCATTCACTTTGAGACGTTTTGCTTTTTCTGCATGGGGGAGTCCTTCAGTCCCAGAATTCGGACGTGCCCGACAGTGATCAGAAATCTTGAACCGTGGTCCCGACAGGGCCAGAAACCCCGAATGAAGGTGGCGACTTTGCGGGGTCAGCCCCCGAGCGAGAGGAGAGCGCATCCCGACCTCCCCCTGCCCTGCCCGAGACCGTTCTTGGGCTGTGAACTGCGAGCCGCTCTGACCTGCGGCGCATCGAAATGCGTCAAGCCGCGAAGGCAGCGATTCCGGTTTGCGTCTCTGCCGGCAATTCTGTCTCCAAACTGGGCCTTGCCACTCACCTGGACGCAGGATTTCGCTCCTGGCCGGCCCCACCACCAGCACCGAGCACAGAGGCAGCGGCCTGGGCGAGCACCAGTCCGGCCAGTTCGCGCATCCCGGTCCTACTCTGCCTCTTAGCGTCAACTGCTCACACCCATGCCTTGCGGACCAGGCTTCGTTGCTGCAGTTGGGAAGGTAGCTGGGACCCAGTGTGGGAGACTCAAGAGTGTGGACGCGCCAGCCTCTGCCCAGCGTCCGGCGCCCGCTCTCTCCGCAAACCCCAGATAGCGGGCGCCCAGACGAAAAGGGCGCATGGTCCTCGCTTCAGATCCACCGCCCCGCTTCGCTCCCAGTCCAGGCCCCACACTGCAGCGGGTGGAAGCGTCGCTCTCAGGCGCGCCCTCCAGAGGCAGTGGCAGGACACCCGCGAGCGCTATGCGCTCAGAGCCACCACCCGCCTGGACGTGCCCAGCCTCTACTCCCAACAGCCTGGCACCGGTAGGGACGTTTATCGTCCGCAGTTATAGGATCAGAGACGCGAGGTGCCTCCTTCAGGGCCATACAACCCTAGAGCAGAGGGAATTAGAATTCAGACTCAGAGGAAGCCCGCCAGGCCTGAGGGAGAGAAGCGGAAACGCCACCAACCTGGGCAGGCGACGCTGGGCGGGGCAGGAGTGTCCAAGCGCCGCTCACAGACCCAGGGGAGCCTGCATGCGTTGGATGGCGATCGGAAAAACAGTCCTCCCCACAGCCATTGTCTTTTTATCTGGCCCCTCTCTGCCTCAGTTTCCTTATCTGTCAAAAGCGCCCTAGTGTAGACGGTGTTTGCTCCAAGGCTAGCGCTCCAAACGAATCGAATCAGGCGCTCTGTCCCAATTTCCTTGGCCCAGCCCCCTCTGGCTGGGGTACCTCTGCTCCTTGGAGTCTCTCTGACCCTGGACATCCCAGGGAACAGGGCTTGGGAGACCTCAGCTCCTCCCTAAGATCCCAACTCGCTCCACTTCGGCTTAGTGGCCTCGTCAACAAAATGGAAGGAGGAGCCCCCATCTGTGTGGCTGCCTCCAGGCTAAACAACCCGCGGAGTCCCTGTCATTGATTTTTTTTGCCCCTCTTGGGCTAGGATGCCAGGGAAAAGGAGATGGGCTGAGCATCTTGTCCTAGAGCCCCCGGAAAAGCCCTCCCACTCGAGATCGCGGCAGCCACGGAGCTCTAGAGGTCCTTCCTGGCACCCGCCAGAAAGCGCACCCAGGACGCGCTCCCAAGAGGCGCACCATTTTGTCTCTGCGAACCCAGGCCGGGAGGGCCCTGCTGGCTAGGCCTCCGCTGCTCCTGGAGCCCCACCGCCCCGCCAAGCAGCCGGACTCCGGGGCATCGGTGCGGGGCGGGCCGGGAAGGAAGGAATTCCAGGCTTGCCGGAGCCACCTACCCTTTGGGAGAGTCTCTTCTTTCTTCCCCCGACAGTGTTTTCCGCTGAAAAATGGGGGCGATGCTCCCTCTACCGTGCTTATTTGGCAGAATTAAGCAAAGCGGAAGCCCCAGGCCTGCGGTCACCTCCGGAAACGTGGGCGGTACTCGGGTGGACAGGCCCTGGGAGGATGGATGTATCTCTCCGAAATAACCCGCATCGGGTGAAGCCAGCTTAACCCGCACTTCCTCGCAGTGACCTAATGTAGGTAAGTCCGAAGTTTACCCCAGATCGGAGACAGCTCCAGGGTGCGTTCTGTTCCCGAACTTCCCGCTGCAGAAATGGGAGGAACTCCCCACCCCTTTAGAGCGAAGAAACGGAGGCACAACGAGGGATGGGGCCTGGCCCCAAGACCTCCGCCCAGGGCAGAGCCTGGGCCAGAAGCTCCCACCCTCTTCTAAGGCCCTGGCTTCCCCGGGAGCGGGCGGTGGGGGTGCCGGCTCGGGGAGGACCTGCGTAACATCGAGCGGGCTGCCAGCGGAGCCCCGTGGTTGCACTTCCTTACATACTGGTACTGAGCCCGGGAACTGGAGAGTTCTACCGAACTACAGTTGGCATTGAAAGCATCTTTCATTAAGTGCAAATATTAAGATATGCCACATTTCGCAGTCCTGTTTTGGCAGTGTTCCCATTTTTAAATTACACGCAAGGTCTTTAATAAAAATATGTGGCTCGGCCTCTGGTAGTTTCTTGGGAGCTCCGGGGTCTCCACGCCGCCCTCCACACATACACAGCCAAACGCACACTCGAGCACACACCACGCGCGCGCACACACAGTTACTCACGCTCGGTCCAACACCCTCCTCGCAGCGGGGTAATTACAGCTCTGGCCAGACGGTGATTGGCCAGCCAGTTCCTCATCTGGGCCCCACAGCCAATGGGTGGCCGCTCAGCCCAGGCCCCGCCCCCCCGGAGCGGGTGGCGCGGGACGGGGGAACTGATCACGCGGGTCCGGACCCAGCGCGACCCCCCGCCTGCGCCCGGGGCTGCCCGCCCTCGGCTGCGCTGCCGCCCGCGCGCTCAGGTCTGGGCAGCGTCTCCCGGCAGCAGCGGCGCTCGGGGCCCGCGCAGCGTCCTCGGGATTCAGCGGGCCGCCCTCCCGGCCTAGCCCGCGACCCCCCCGCCCTGCTGGCCCCTCCCCCTCCCCGCCCCCAGTGAGGCCGCCCCGGCGGCGACCAGGACAGCGACCTGAAAGGCGAGCCAGGCGGCTGCCCGATCGGCTGTCGGCGCGCACTCGCTCCAGGCCCAGCCCAGCCCGGCGCGGAGGCAGCCGCCTGCCCCGCGGGGCCCGACGCCAGCGCTCCGGGTAGCAGCTCCAGGGCTGGCCCGCGCGTGCGCCCGGGAGCCGGGCGCCACCATCCCCAGCGGGGACCGAGCAGCCCCGGCAGAACCCGAGAAGCCCGCGGCCGTGATGCCTGACGAGCTGACGGAGCCCGGGCGCGCCACGCCGGCCCGCGCCTCCTCCTTCCTCATCGAGAACCTGCTCGCAGCCGAGGCCAAGGGCGCAGGGCGCGCGGCCCAGGGCGACGGCGGCCGGGAGGACGAGGAGGACGACGACGACGACCCCGAGGACGAGGACGCCGAGCAGGCGCGGCGGCGACGGCTACAGCGGCGGCGACAGTTGCTCGCGGTCACCGGGCCGGGCGGGGAGGCGCGGGCCCGGGCGCTGCTCGGGCCGGGCGCGCTGGGCCTAGGTCCTCGTCCGCCCCCCGGTCCCGGTCCGCCTTTCGCTCTGGGCTGCGGCGGCGCAGCGCGCTGGTACCCACGGGCGCACGGTGGCTACGGAGGCGGCCTCAGTCCTGACAGTGAGTGAGGGCGCGAGGAGGGGTGGGCCAGGCGGCGGGGCCCGACTTCCTCCCTGAGCATTGGCTCAGGGACTTCGGGCTTGCCGCCGCCCGTTCTGGGCCATCCTCGCCCTTCTGTGGAACGGCGTCTGGGCCGTGTGGGGCCCCCACGGAGCCCTGGTTGGGCTGGTTTGGAGGCCCACCCTCTGGGGCAGGAGCTCCGCTAACGAGGAGATTTTGCAGGCCATAGCTTCACCCATTGCCGGGCTCCTCTGGTCCCAGGGAGGCTGGGCACAGGGGACAACAGGCGGCCAAAGAAAAGAGAAAGGAGAGTGAAAGAGGACAGGGAAAGATACAGGAGAAGGTGAAAGAGGCTGAAAAAGAAAATGGGAGGATGGAGGAAGAAAGGAATGTGCTTCGAGAGAGAGAGAGAGTGGGGTGGGGGGAAGGGAAGATGCAGGAAAAAGAACCTCAAGGGTGATCTGAGAGATAAAAGAGAAGGAAGAGATGGAGGGAAAGGGAGACAAAGTAGCGTCAGAGGTGGAAAAATAAACGGGGGCATTGAGCAGAGGGCGCAATGTTGTGGGGGTGGGGCTGGGAAGGGGAGCCTTTTAACACAGCAGCTGTGCCCCCGCAGACTCCCGTTTACCCTGTGCCCGCTGCAGACAGCCTGGGGCAGGGGCCTGGGCCTCCTTCTTAGTCCTTGAGGGGCACGGGCTGTGCCAGGCAAGAAGGGAGCCTGTTCTGAAGCCCCCAGTCCAACCCCTCTCTCTTCTTTTTCTGCCCCTCCCCCTCCCTGCCTTTGTTCCCTGCTGAGGGCTGGAGAATGGGGCTGGGGACTTCTCAACCCCAGAACCCCTCTGCCCCTTTGCTTGGGTATCTGACCCGTTAGTTCTGCTTCCCCTCCCCAGGGTTCCAGGGTCACTGCCTCCCTTTTGGACCTGCCCTTTAGGAAGACCCCTGGGAGGAAGGCCAGGAAAGCCAGTCCAACCTCCCAAGCCCTGGCTTAGCCAGCCCCCCACCCCTAACACAGCCTTCGGACCTTGAGGCCAGCTGAGGACGTGGTCCCTCTGCAAGCTCTGGCTCTGGGATCCATGCTGTCCTCTGTGTGAATATCAATGTGTGCTGGGGAGTAAGTGGCCTATGACCCCCCACTCACTCGTTAGACCACCCTTTCCATGTCGTAGAGAGTCCCCTTGCAAAAGGACCCACATCTCGACACTCACACTCAGGAAGTCCAGGCCCCCACCCCCTTCACGTGGACTAGAGCAGGGCCTCCGTGGTTTCCCAGAAATCAAGGGACTCTGTCTAGTGCCCTTCTGGGAGAGATTCTGGAAAGGGCTTCTCAGGGTGAAATTTGTTATCCACTCATCCCTGGAGGGCATCCCCTCCTGCAGCCCAGGTGGCACCCCGCACCTCTGCAGAGGCGGCTTCTGCTTATTTCGTGCCATGCGGGTTAGGGTCCCGCTTCCTCACCAGAGCTGACAAGTCAGCCTAGTGCCTTGTGACATAACATGGCCTCTGTGAGTTTGGGGTATTGCGGGGAGGCAGGGACTCCCCAGATCTAGTAGCATGCACCATAACCTGCTACCTGACTCTTCTGTGGGCGCTGTGAGGGCACACACCATGAGGATTGGCCACAGGCATGAGTGGGATGTGCACACTCCTTGGGCACGAGGCACAGAGCTGGAACCACACACAGAAGCCCACCAGTGTGTACTCCCCTTGCATGAGCGTGCAAACGCTGCAAATACACTGCAAGCACACACCCGGCCAAGTGCACAGCGTTCCAAGGGCCCAGGGCCAGGCCAAACTCTGCCTCCACCTCTAACCTGTCAACCAGGGCCTGCCCTTTGCACGGGAGGCTCCAGACCAAGGCAGAAAAGCAGTGGGTCCGAGTCAGCCTCCGGAGCCCTGCAGTGGGAGGTGGCTGCCCTCTTCAGTCTGGGCAAGCGCTTCTGGGTCCCAGCTGGCATCTGTAACTTGACATCATCCCTTGCCAGCCCTGTGGGTCTCTTCTTGTTTCTGGGAGATGAGTAGGGGAGCTTGGTACTTGGAACATGAACTCAGACCCCCCCCCCCCCCCCCCCGTGAGCTTCTCTACCCCCAAACCCATGAGGCCGAACCTCCAGTCTAGAAGGTGTTTGGGGCAGGGCTCAGCTGCTGCATGTTGCTTGGAGTGGCATGTGCCCGTGTTCCCTTTGAGCATGATTGTGGCTGGTGTGGACTTGCCTTGTGGGCACTGGGTCAGGGCTACAGGAATATGCGGTGTGGGGGTGACGGCCTCACCTGATGGGAGTTCTCTTTTGGGGATCCTTTGCATTGTTTGTCCTCCTAATATGGAATGTTTCTGTGCAAGCGGGCAGAGGGCGCGGGAAGAGGCCTGCGAGCTCTTCATTCCTCTGTCTGGGGGCCTTGGGTGCCAGGTGGCAGGGGGGTGTCCTGTGCTTGTTTTTCGGTGTGTACATTTCTCGGAAGGACTTCTTTCCTCTTGTCCAGGGGCTTCTGCGGAGATTTGTGTGTTTTTCCAGGCCACCCGTGGTGCAGCTGGGAGTGGGAAGTGCTCACCGGGGTCAGCCTGCTTTTCGTGTGTAGTGTTTTTGTGTCTTTTCTTTGCTCTGCATCCTTCGTTGTCCTCTGGCATGGGTGTGCGTTTGTATTTGTGTGTGTGTTGTGGGGTGTTGGTTTGGAGCTGCTCCCTGGTCTCTGAGCTGCCTCCTATGGTTCTGCCTCTGTGTGCATCCCCAGAGCGGCTGGGTGCCCAGCCCTGTGCTGGAAAGTCTCCCTGCTTGTGGCTGTGGGCGACCTCAAGGTGGGGACGGCTGGCCTCAGTGACTGAGTCTGGTAATCAGTGCCCTGGAACCAACGGTGGTGCCCCTCTCTCCCCTGCAGCCAGCGACCGGGACTCACCGGAGACGGGCGAGGAGATGGGCCGTGCTGAGGGCGCCTGGTCGCGAGGCCCCGGGCCGGGAGCGGTGCAGCGGGAGGCAGCGGAGCTGGCGGCGCGGGGCCCGGCGGCCGGCGCGGAAGAGGCGTCGGAGCTGGCCGAGGTCCCTGCGGCGGCGGGAGAGACACGCGGCGGCGTTGGCGTGGGCGGCGGCCGAAAGAAGAAGACGCGCACAGTCTTCTCCCGCAGCCAGGTCTTCCAGCTGGAGTCCACCTTCGACCTGAAGCGCTACCTAAGCAGCGCAGAGCGTGCCGGCCTGGCCGCCTCCCTGCAGCTCACCGAGACGCAGGTTAAGATCTGGTTCCAGAACCGCCGCAACAAGTGGAAGCGACAGCTGGCGGCCGAGCTGGAGGCGGCCAGCCTGTCCCCGCCGGGAGCGCAGCGCCTGGTCCGCGTGCCCGTGCTCTACCACGAAAGTCCCCCTGCCGCGGCCGCCGCCGGGCCCCCGGCCACTCTGCCCTTCCCGCTGGCTCCCGCCGCGCCCGCGCCGCCCCCACCGCTGCTCGGCTTCTCTGGGGCCCTCGCCTACCCGCTGGCCGCCTTCCCGGCCGCCGCCTCCGTGCCCTTTCTGCGGGCGCAGATGCCCGGCCTGGTGTGAGCCCCGCCCGCCGGGCCCTCTCCCCGCGACCCTGTGGACCTGTGTGGACGCGCGATCCAGCGGCAGGCACGGGGCGCAGGGAGCGTTATGGGGAGGGATGGCCGCTCCTGTGGCCTTCTAGACACCTCGGGAGCGCAGGCTGCGGCCGAGCGGTCCTCAGCCCCTGTGGTGGAGCGCCTCTAGAATGTAATGGGACGCCCCACCCAGTTGCCAGGCTGGATCCCCACTCCAACAGGGGGCAATGCAGAGACTCTGGGCTGCGCAGCCACGGCCACCCCCGGCCTCAGCAAGGAGCGGTCGGCCACGGCCACCCGCGGCAGCTGCCCTCAGGCCAAGCCCAGCACAGCAAAGGAAAACTCGGAACCGGCTGTCCAAGGCTGCGCGGTGACTGTCCCCACAGACTGCCCCCAACACTAAATGTCCTTTTCCTGGGACCCAGACAGCAGGCCAGCGGAGGGCTGTGCTGCCCCTCCCGCGGGTGCTGGTGGAGAAAGGACCCTGGACCTGTGGGTCCCATCTTCCCTTCCAGGAGCAGGCAGGCTGGGGCTCTCTGCAAACGTGGCGGCCTCTGGGTTGTTTTTTAAAATGAATCTACTTATTTGCGTATGGAATAAAAAGGGACATTTTCTGGACAGTTTCACTGCTTTGTGATCACGAGGGAAGGGACAGCTGAAGCTGCGGTAGGTGCCTTCCCTCCTGGGAGCACCTTTCAGTGCTGACTGGGGACACTTGGAGCCCAGGGCTGGGCCAGGTGCAGGTGGGCAAGACAGATCCTAGTCGGAGGTGGTGGGCGCTGTGCCCGTCTTCTATGACACGCCACAGGGAAGGGCCAGCAGGCGGGAGTAGGGAGAAAGAAGTGACAGTGGTGTGTCCGAAGGAAGTTCTAGAGCCTTGACTGAAACCGAAAGGCAGGAGCAGGTGAAGGGAGAAGCCGACCGAAGGCCGCTGGCATTTGTCACAGCGGCTCCGCTGTGTGGCGCCGTGTGTGCACAGCCCTTTCCTATCTCGCACGGAATTTTTCTTTGGGCCAAAACAAAGCCGTGCCACTCAAGGTCAGGCCACTGTGCTCTTGCCTCGGGCCTTCCTCCTGGCCTGCAGTCTCTGGTCGGCTGGAGGACTCAGGCGGTGGGCAAAGCTGTTCACGGCTGGTGATGATAGGCTGTGAAGGAGAGCTTGTTCCCTGTTCTGGGCCACTGGGGCCACCCTACCTCTGTCAGCCCCAAGCTGGCTGCTTTTGGGCCCTGCCTTGGGTGGGGGAGACACACTGATGTGTGTTTGAGCTTAGGAGAAAGATAATGTTCGGGTCTGAAAAGGTCACTTCCATGGCAGAATTGAGCCCCTGAGAAAACCTGTCTCCCTCCCCTGCTTCACTTGGGTGCAGACACTCCCCAGGCGAGATGGGCAGCAGCCAGGCCATACGCTGGGCCTGGGGCAATCAAGGTAGCGCCAGACGGCCGAGGAGACGGTGTGGTGGGTCTGGGGTCCGTGCATCTGTGTGTCTCTACCATCCAGCTCCTGATCCAGAATCATGTCCTCCAAGTCCCTGCCCCCACCCTGGCCCATTAGTTGGTTCCTTACTGTAAGGCCAGGGTTCCGGCGAGCCCAAGGGGCCCCTCAGGTCCACACCTGTGGGTTCCAGGCCCTGCGTCATGACGGGGTGGGCATTTTGAGAGATTCTTAGAGGGGGCTGCCATCCTTGGCCTCGAAGCAGCCCTACCCCAAAACCCAGTCCCCATCCTGCAGGCTTGTTGCTGCTTGGGCCTTCTCCAGCCCTTCCCAGGATTGTGTGGGCTCCTTCCCTGCTTTGGGGTTGCCCCCTAACTGCTTTCCTAGCTAAAGCAGGAAGTCCATTCTCACTCGGTTTCATCTGGGAGGGACTCAGGTTAGGCCTCAATAAAATGAAATGAAAGCTCCTGACTGCGGCCATTAGGGGCAAGGGGTGTTACAAGAGGCCCCTCGTGGCTACTCAGGCAAAGTCCAAACCCCCTGCCCCTTCCGACTCCTCTCCCCACTGGGCCCTCTAGGCCTTGCACCCCTGACTCAGGCTTCTGGGGCCCTCACCCTCTGGGCTTCTGTCGATTTTGTGCTGGCCTCACCCAGTCACCGGACACATCACTGTGAGTCCAGGAAAGGGGCCAGGGCACAGCCGGCGACACCGCAGAGTCTCCGAGCCCCACATAGGCCTGGCAAGCAGAAGTGGCAGCAGCAGCCTCTCCTTTTGAGGTCCAGGAACTGTACGCCCTTGGCACCACCTCGGCCTTCCCGTCGGCAATGCTGCTCGGGACTGGCAAGGTCTCGGGCCCTTGCACCATGAGGATGCCTGCCTCCTCCCCCTATTTGAAGGGGGTCATTGAAGCTCAGGCTAAAGAGGTTATCGCTGTGATGCAACTGTTTTATCTGACTGCTTCTGACCGACATGGGTGTGGTCCCAAGGTCGCGTGGCAACTGCAGGGCACCGCTGAGCGCAGTGGTGGCGCCAAGGTCTGCGGGCAAATCCCCTTACAGGCGGATCAGTCAGCACTGGAGCCCTGCACAGGTGGCTGTAAGCAGTCCAGGAGCTACCTGACTCCGGGTCACCAGGAAGCTGGAAGGGTGAGGGCCCTGTGGGTGCTGGTTTTAGATGGACCACTCTGGCCACTGGGGAACCATGGAACCGGTCACGAAGCTTAGTCTTGGCAGCCAGCATCAGAGGGTGCAGGGTCTACACAGTTCAAATGCAGGGCAGATTCGCAGAGAGTGGATGTGTCTTTCAATAGAATTAGTTAAAAATCGGGTTGGAGAGCGTCTTACGGGCTGCGGCTCAGGGCTCACTCTGGTGGGAAGGAGGAAGCCATGAAGGAGCCGGCGTGGGAGGAGTGGATGGTTCCCGAGCTCAGGGAAGGGCTGGGGCCTGGAACTCTGTAAGAGAGAAAGCAGATCCCAAGCTGGATTAGGCCAACTGGGCTCAGGGAACCTGGCTCTGCCCTGTTATCCGTGGGGCTCTGGCGTCTTGGGGCTGGCACCAAAGGCAGAACAAACCAGAGAGAAGCAGTGTAGGACTTGGAGCCCACGGAGCCCTGGAGGGTGCATAGGACCAGATTGGGAGTAAGCCTGGCCCCTCTGAATCCTAAGCTCCAGCGCCATCAATCATGGGTACACCTCGGGCGCGCGCGTTGGCTCCATCGCTGGCAGAAGATGAATGGCTTCGATCTGTCTCCACCACATGCGCCATGCTCCCTCCCGCCTCGCGGGTTCCACCCACCACCTCACCCTCTCCGCACCAGAGGCTGGATTCCAGCCACTCCGAGCTGCTCAGGGCTTCCAGTTGCATAGCCCCAAGCACCACTGGGTGCAGCGGGCTCTGGACATCCTGGACACACTCCTTTGCTGGACCCAGTCCGACTTCCCCATGACGGTAGTCATGCCCCTTCTCTTCTCCAGGCCTTGGTTTCCCCACCGCACGCCTATGGTGAGGACTGGGGTCTGTAATTTGTAAATGCTGGGCCTTCTGTGATTTGAGTGAGGCCAGCAGGACATCCCTCCCCAGCTCCCAGGGCCCACGCTGTAGTGGGACTGGAGGGTGACCCACCTCCTGTGGGCCTCTCAGTGCTCTAGGACTACAAAAGCTGAATCCCCACTGGAGCTGGCCTGAGAGGTAGGAAATCAGCTCCCCATCCCCCCCCAGTGTTGGGCATCTGGGACCTCCGAAGGCGAAGTCCATACCTGGGGCACCAGGAAAGGCCACTACGGTGGTGTTTGGGCATGGGGGATGTGCTGTCTGGGCTTGAGGGTCCTGTCCTTGGGAACTATCGAGCAGAGATTCCTAGCCTAGCTCAAATTCCACAGGGATGGGAGTTGCTGGAATCCTGAAAGCCGACCTGGGCCTGCCCCATTTCCCCCAGGTGGTCGCACTGCCCTTGGCCACTCCAGGCCCTTGACCGAGAGCGCAGGCAGCAACCGGGGCTCTGTCCTCCCGGCTTCCTCCAAAGCCACAATGAGAGACAGACAGATACCCAGGCACTGCCCTGGGAGGTGAGGATTCCCCCAGCGCTCCACCCAGCTTGGCCTTTGCACTCCGAGCCCTCATGGGACTCCGCTGCCCATGGACTCCCATTCAGCCGGGAGCACCGTGAGAAGATCCTCCTCATCAGGTGCTGGGGAGGGGTGCCCAGTGCCCTTACCCATCCGCGTGCAGGGAGGTTTCCCAGATCCTTGGCTCTGAGCCCACTCCGAAGGCAACCCAGCGGGGCGGAGGCAGAAGGCGCTGGACCCTGGCGGTGAGCAGCAGGAGGGAGATGGGAGAGGCCGGGTGGGTTTCTTTCCCTTTCTGTCAGTGCGTCTCCCCCAGAGGCTTTCGTGGCCTTCCGCCCCACCTTGCAACTTATTGGAAAGGGAAACCGGGGTTCTGCGAGGGGCAGGAATTCTGGGGCAGGGTGGCACTGAGGCTCCCCGGCGCCCTCCTCCACCCGCCTGCGCAGGTGCGGTGCTGCTGCTGTTCCTCCCCGCCTGTGTACTCATATGCTTCATACCCTTTGGCCACCCTGCCCCTCCGGTAGCCAGAGTGGGCATGCCTATCCAGGCTCCCGCCAGGAAGTGGGGTCCCAGCCGCCGGAAATTCGTTCGCCAGAAGTGTCTACTGGACCCGCCGATCACCAGGTCCCCAGGGCGGATCACCCAATGAATGGCTGCCCTGGAGGGAAACAGAGAGGTGGACACCCCTTCACAGGTGGGCCGAGAGGGGACAGCCCTGTTCTCACAGAGCTAATCTCTGCGTGTCATGCACGGAAGGACACACAGGACCAGGCGCCAAGAGGGCCCCGAAAACAGTGAAGTGGTGGAGGAGCCAGCCTCACCGCCTGGGGAGCAAACGGCCCTCACCAGGTTCGGGAGCTGTGGGGCTGAGATTTTGTTTATTTCTTATTACAAAAGTAATAGTGCTTTTTATTATCTGGACATTGCAGCAAAGTTCAAATGGAAATACGTCTGCACGTCCAACATCAAAAGCCAACTGCCTTTGAGTGTGGATTTACTGGGAATTGTGACTTAAGCCGTATTGTTATTTTTGAGAAAGTTATTATCAGTGAAAATGCATTTATGTATTCACCAGTGAAAATGTGTCTGTGTTTGCTTTATAATAAGGCAACAAAAATAAATTAATAAAAATAAAAAGAGGCCAACAGAGGGAACTAGATTGGTCAGGGGTTAAGAACTGTGGGATAGGGGTGAGTACATGGGAATTCACTTGAAGGCTCCCTCGATTTTGTTTTATATTTGAAAATTTCCATAATAAAATGTTTCAAAAAGTGACTACCAAGAAACATTAGGGGTGTGTGCTCCGCGCGGCTGAATCTCTGCCTGGGGGCTGTTTTGG
Source organism: Rhinopithecus roxellana (assembly GCF_007565055.1). Classification (NCBI taxonomy): domain Eukaryota; kingdom Metazoa; phylum Chordata; class Mammalia; order Primates; family Cercopithecidae; genus Rhinopithecus; species Rhinopithecus roxellana. The sequence continues at coordinate 131,444,761 of NC_044550.1, forward strand.
TTACAGGTTTATTTCCGCCCAATCGGGGCTCACTTTGGTTCAGCTTGCACTCTGCTTTTAAAATTGTTTTTCTGCTTAGCTAGAATGTTCGCATTTAAACCCATTAATGTGCTATCTGTAGAACGATTTCAGTCTTAACCCTTCCTCTTTTCCACGCAGCTTTCCCGGCCTCTGCCTCTTCTCCACTGGTCCTGGTGCCCACTCCGGGTTCCCCCACCCAGGGCACCTGGCGCCGGGGCATCTCCTCCGATGGGGGGGCCTCAGACCGCGCCAAGGACGGACCAGGGAGGACGGACAAGGGCTGACGGATACTTGGCGCCGCCTCCCGGCTCCCCGGCCCGAGTCACCCACGCGGACGCGGTTCCGACTTCGCTGCAGGGTTTGGGAGGTTGCGCGCAGCGGCCTCCTCTTGGTCCCGGGTGCGTGTCTTTGGTTTCCGGGCACTTCCTTGACGCACTTGGCGTGCCTGGTCTGCAGCGCCCGATCCACGCGAAAGGTGCGTCCCGCTTGGCAAGAGATTGGGGCCCTGGATCCCGGGGCTCTAGGGGTCCAGAGAGCCGCCAGGGAGCGGCGCAGAGGTCCCTGGAACAACGGCGCCCCAGGCCAGACCTGTGGGCCTCTTCGGGTTTCGCCAGCCGCCAGGGAAGGCGCCTGGCGGACAGTCCTGAAGTGCAGCCTCGGCCGTGTCCACGGGGCTCCGCCTGCGCTGCTCCGCGGTCCCCTTCGCCTATCTTCTCCCGATTCTCCTCTGCTGGTCTCTCCTCTCGGTGCTCGAGGATCCCGCCTGCGCGTGCGTCTGCCCTGGTGGCCGCGGCTCTCCCGTGGTTCCCTATCCCTCCTTTCCCGGGCGTGATTCTCCCTACTTCCGACCAGCCCGAGTCGGGGTCGGGGAGGCTGGGCGTGTTTCTTTCTTTGCGGAGAGGCTTCTTGGCATAAGACGCGGGAAGCGCGGACTCCGGAGCGCAGCGGCACTCTGATTCCGACCTGCCCGACCCTCCTGTGCCCCGCGTCGCCCGGTCGGGCAGTGGGAAGTCGCTGCCGCGGCTTCTGGTCCGGGCCCTGCCTGCCGCGCTGGGGCCCTGTTGCCAGGCTCATCCCTGCCCGGCCTGCGCTTCCCAGCAGGTAGAGGAAAGCAGCGGCGCCCGGGCCCGCGGGGCTGCCTGAGCTAGATGGAGCGGAACCCGGGCAGTGGCGCCAGCTCCGCTGTGCCCGGGACCCCGCGGACGCGGCGCGGCCCCTCCTCTTCCCAGTCTCTGGCCGCCAGGGACCTTCCCGGCTGGCGGCCCTCCGGGGCGCCCCGCCCCCTCCCCGCGGTTCCGGCCCCGCCCCCGCCCTGCCCGCTGGCGCCCGAGCCCCCGCCCGCCCCCGCCCGGCTCACCTGGCGTCTCTCTGGCGTCTGGAAGTCTGGCTCAGCCTTCGGCCCCGCCCCTCGGTTCTCACCTCGCCCCTTCTCGCTTCCCTCCCCTACTCGGCCCCTTCCCCCCTCGGGCTCTGCAAAGCGCATCTGTCCGGTCTTCCCACCGCCACCCCGAGAAGGGCGTTGAGCTCAGGCTGCGGGCAGGGCCTGGGGCTGCGGAGAAGTGAGGCGTCTGACCTGCTTGGGCCTCGTTAGGCTTCTAGAAGGAAGCGGTGTTAACCCGAAAGCTAGAGCGGAGCGAAGTTCGAGGCGCGCAGGTGGAGACAAGGCGGGAAGCCTTGCGTCTTAGCCCCTGGCGGGGGACGCGTGTCTCTCTGCCGCCTGGCCCCTTCGGGTCGAGATCTTCCCTCCCCACTTTTCGTCGGGAAGGGTTAGATTCCTGGACAGTACAGTGCCTACACTGCCCCGGTGTGGCTTTGGGAAAGTCACTTCATTTCTCTGAGCTCCTCTTGCCCATCTGCGGAGTGGTCATCGTAGCAGGGGTGAAGGCGGAGCGATGTAATGACGGGAGCGAGGGTTCGTGGCTTGCTGCTGTGTACATAACCTTCCGTGTTCCCACTCAGTACCCACCACGACCCGCAGCACCTCCGAGGCGCTCAACGCACGGGTCGGTCCTTTCAGCCGGTACCCGGACCCCTGCATTATATCGGTCCCAGCTGTCTTGGCCCCGGGCCTAGGAAAGGTCAGGGGACGCCCCGACTTCCGTTCGGCGCGCAGTCATCCTCTCACTGGGGCACCAGGGCAGCCACACCGCGCGCACCCGGGGGTGTCCAGGCACCAGAGCCCTGCTCGCCCGCACACGCGTGCGCAACGGCGCTCCACGAACTCCGCTGCGCCCCTGGCGCAATCCGCACTATCGGCACCGCAGTCGGCCCCGTTGGGGCTCTGCCGGTTGCTACGTCCCTAATGGGGACCCAAGCCCTCCACTCCCACCACGGGCAGTTGTGCCTCTTTGCTCCCAACCACACGGTTGGTCGCGGTAACTGGGTATCCAGAGATGGACACAGACCCAGGCCCAGAGCCGTGGGCCACTGCCCGCGCCTGCTCTGGAATGACTAATGGCCCTTCAGCCTCCCCTGGAAGCTTTCTTCGGGCCGGGAGCTGATCAGCCCGTCTTGCTCCATGGTATTTCCACGATGACAGAGGGGCGAGGGGATGTCCCCATTCGGTCCCAGTGCGACTCCACGTCACACAGACCACGCACGTGTGTAGAGAAGGCAGAGGTTCTGTTCCCATTTGTCCATGGGGGCAATGACGGGGCGAGGAGGTGAGGATGCTGAGCCCAGCTCAGCCCCTGGTCTGGGTGAGTGGGGCAGGGTGTCAGCTCCGGAGGTCCCGCACCCTCCCCACTTCCTCAAGCCTCCTCTCCCTCTTCCAGCGGGCTCTCTACCTGGGGGTCTCAGAGACGGTACCCTTGTGGCCCCAGGCTGCACCTCAGAGGGCCCCATCCTATGGAGTGCCTTTTATTTTTTGGAATTTTCTAAGTCCCGCAGGCCTTTTCTGGGACTGGGGTGGAAGCTCCAAGCCAGCTTAGACCTACCTGTAAGGCCCAGGTTTCAGGAGGGCTGTCAGTCGGGACTGGAGAGATCGTGCTAACGGGATGGTGCTGACATTTGGGATGACTAAAACTGTTTATATAGACAGGAGTTCCCCATATTTGCCTGAGGTTCCTCACATCCTGGAGGGTGGCACTGTCAAGAGGTGTGGGGATGGGGGGGTGCCAGCCTTGGAGTGAACCCGCCTCCCCAGCAAACCCTTAGCCTGCTAAAAGAGACCTTGGCCAACCCCATCTCACCTGTGCCCGTTTTACAGCTAAGCCCAGTGTGGCCCCAGGAGAGGCAGAGGTGGGCTACTCAGAAGCCAAAGCCACCGGCCTCCTGACTCCCCACTGCTCCTGCACCCAGCAAGGGGTGGGTCCAGCCAGGAGGGCGCACCCCACCACAACGGGTGCCTCAGGAACCAGAGGGGTTATTCCCTCCCCGCCCTGCCCCGCGTGACAAAGAGAGGAGGGAATGGGAGGGCCCAGTGGAAACCGAGTCTTTGAAGAAGCTCGCCCATCCCGGTGTCCCCCCAGGACCTCCCAGTGGCGATCCTCCGAGAGTTTCATTCTTGGCGGGGCCCAGCGGAGGAATGCACTCAAGACCGACTTCGGGACCTTCGCTTTTCGTTGCCTGGAACTCAGCGTCCCTAGCGGACCCGGGGCATTGGTGTATGTGTGCGTGTCATGGTGCCAACCTCTCCCGGCCGCCAGAAGCGAGGGCCCGGACGCCCGGGGCCCTGCGCTCAGGGAGCACTCCCCGCCTGACGTCCAGGCGAGGGGACTGGTCAAGGTAGGGGCCGGGGCCTCTCCGTCCTGCATGGACCTAGATCTCCTGCCAGACTCAAAGGAGCTCAAATAGGCGCCTGGGTCTTGGGGTCCTGGGAGTTCCTGGGGTCTTGCCGCCCCTGGTCCAGAAGCGCATCCCCAGCCGCCCCGGCCTCTTTTCTTCTGCGAAAATTTCCTGCGACTCCTTCCTTTTGCCCCCTCACCCCTCGGTGTGTCCGTCTCCCTCTTTCTCTGCCTGTCGGCATCTCTTTCTGCTTCTCCGGACCTCTCTGCCTCGGCTTCTCAGCCCCTCTCGTGGTCGCCGCTGCGCCCTTCCCAGAGCGCTCTCGGGGCTCCAGCTCCGCGCGCGTAACCGCAGCGTCAGCACATCCGGGCCTCGCTCATTTGATTTGGGTTTGTTTCTTAAATCGTGAAAATCCATTTCCCCCAAATGGGCGGGGACCTCGCCCGGCTGGGGGGCGGTCGGCCTGCTGCCCCCTCCCCCACGCCGGTCCCCAAGGCCCGGCATTGATCCCCGTCTTACAGTACATCGCATTAGCCCTAATGGCTTAGCTGATGCTTCAACTTCTTTTTCGTTAAAAGCCACCCCTCGGCTTCACCCCTCCTCCGCCGCCTCTCCCCGAGCGCCCGAAGCCCTGTTCTCTCAGGACCCACTGGCCCGTAGAGGCGCGGCTTCTGGAAGTGGGGCCCGGGGCTCGGCACTACGCCTGTGGATGACCCTGGAGGAGCGCACTTCCCTGGGCAGGGGCAAGGTGGGGGGAGGGGCTGCAGCAGTTTGGGATCCTCAAAGACCTCGAGTCCCCTGCCGCGTAGAATGCACGATTTAGACACAATCCAACCAGAAAAGTCCAAAGTTTTTTCTCGAACCTCCAGACTCAGACCCAGGGCAGAACCGCGGAACGATCCGGAAGCTGGGAGACCCCTTCGTGCTAGCAAAGAGGCTCCAGGCTTCTGGACTTTGGGTTCCACAGGTCGGGGGAGGGTGGGCAGGGGGTGCGGGGCCGAGGCCAGGGACGGGCTCAAGGTCAGCCGTCACTTCCGAGCGAAGCTGGGCCTGAAGCCGCGCCCCGCCGGCTGCGGAAACTCGGGGTGAGACCTGGGAGGCCCGGTGCAACAGGGAAGCCGCGGGAGAAGGTGGAAGGAGGAAGGGGAGGCAGCCCCGGACCCCGCCTCCTGCCTCCTACCTGGGTAGGGGGTCCCACTGGCAAAAGGAATGCCCCTCCCAGCGAAGGCCTCCGCCGCCCTGACCCTCCAGGACTGAGGCTCCGACTGGGCGAGGCTGGCGGCCTGGAGGCGGCTGCAGGGGAGGAAGTGGGGACGGTGTCCAACCCCATCTGCCCCCGACGCCTCCTCGGCGGCTGCACTGCGTTTAAAGTCGCAAGGAGACTGTTCGTTATTTTAAAAATTCAGAAAATACAAGCACTGAAAACAAAAGGCATCCCAAGTTCGACTACCTGGAGAAGCCAGAGTTTCAGTTTGTTTTTGAGACAGGGTCTGCTGTGTAGCCTAGGCTGGAGTGCAGTGGCGCGATCAGGGCTTACTGCAGCCTCCATTTCCTGGGCTCGAGTGATCCTCCCATCTCATTCTCCGAGTAGCTGGGACTTCAGGCGCGGTCACCACGCCCGGCTAATTTTTTTTTTTTTTTTTTTGTAGAGGCTCGTCGTGAACTCCAGGCTCGTCGTGAACTCCTAAACTCAAGTGGTCCTTCTGCCTCGGCCTCCCAAAGTGTTGGGATTACAGACTTGAGCCACTGCGCCCGACCAGAGTTTTTGATAAAGTTTTTCCCCTATGATGTATGTATTTTTTTAAACAGGCAATGCATCGCCAAGGCACGAAATTCGAACGTATAACCGGTAGAAGATGGAAACGCTCCCTCTCCTCCTTCTTAAAAATGGGAGGTGAGAGGCCGGGCGCGGTGGCTCAAGCCTGTAATCCCAGCACTTTGGGAGGCCGAGACGGGTGGATCACGAGGTCAGGAGATCAAGACCATCCTGGCTAACATGGTGAAACCCCGTCTCTACTAAAAAATACAAAAAACTAGCCGGGCGAGGTGGCGGGCGCCTGTAGTCCCAGCTGCTCGGGAGGCTGAGGCAGGAGAATGGCGTAAACCCGGGAGGCGGAGCTTGCAGTGAGCTAAGATCTGGCCACTGCACTCCAGCCTGGACGACAAAGCGAGACTCCATCCCCCCCCCCAAAAAAGAGAGGTGAATATACTTAGGGAGAAAAGCGCACATTTAAGAGTGCAATCGGAGGAATTTTGATAAATGTACACACCTGTGTAGCCACCACCCGAATCCCCCATTTTTTAAGAAAGAAAAATGCCTACATAGACGCCTAAACGATTTAAATTCAGAGACCTAGTGCCCCCTTCTTCCTCCCCTTCCCCTGCCCCGCCTCTTCTCCTCCTCCTAGTCTTTATTTGTACCAGAGCTCCTCAGCACACAATTTAAAGTGTCCTCCACTTCTACAAAGAGCATAAACCACTACCAGAAGAGAATCTTCCTTCCACCCCCATCAAAGGACACAGCTGTCAACCCCGCCAGCTCTTTCTGTTCCTACCTGCCTCTGTATTTCTAAATAGGACGCTTCTGCCATGATTGTTTGACACATTTTTTCGGTTCTTTCTTTCTTTTTTAAAAGGAATCTATCAACTGCCTATGGCCTGTCTGGAAGGTAGGAAGTTCACTTGGTCACATGCCACTCAAAAGCACTCAGGGCCCTTCCCTCCCTCTCTCCCTTGGACTGAGCTGAGACGGGTCCCAGCGCTCACAGCGGCTTCCCATGAACAGCCTGCACAGCTGGGCGTGCACTGTGAGCACACATTTGTTCTATACTAGTGGCCTTTTCCCCTTGGTTTTCTATGGTCCTGTCATTCATCTGTCCCCAAGCTCCCTTCCAGCATGCTGCTGTCGGCTGGAGGGAGTAGATCCCCAGGGACACCACCACATTGAGTGGGGAGGTGAAGGGCAGGCCGGCCCCCTACAGGAACCTCCTATTGCCAGCTTCCTCTGGATCCCGCTTTCAGAGACCAAGTCTAGAGGCTTCTGCGGATCAGCAGGCAGTTTGGCTCTCACTCCCAGCCTCCCACACTCCCCAGGCCCTTCCCTGCCCCTACGTGAACCTCCTCAGTTGTGGTGGGTGACATTCCCAAAGATACTTGAGCCTTTCTTTGCGACTTCTGGGTCACATTTCATTCCCAGTTCACACCTGCGAGGGTGATGCATTCCCGAGCACAGGGTGTGAGTCTCCAAGGGTCCTGGCCACATCACCGGGCTGCAGAGTGTCCTGGAGGGTGAATCCTTGACCAGCCTCCAGGAGGCTCTCACTGAATGAAGCCCTGCTAAGTGCTAGGTGAGAGAACCTTCCGGACCTCCGCCAGGACTCCTGCACCTGGTGGCTCATCCGGCAGCTGGCCATCTGCCTAGGGCACTCACCCCGACCCCCAGGCTCTGCTAGGAGACCCCCGCCCCCCCGCCCCCAACAATCTCGGGTCCACCCATCATTGCTTCCCTTGCATTCCCTGACATCATGGCTGTTTGTCGTCTTTCTTGTGAGACTGTGAGCTCCTTGGGGACGAGATTCAGGCTGTGCCATCCCAGCAAGCTACTCAGGGCTGCAGAGGTAGGCATCATCACTGATAAACGGGTGAATGCGACAGCAGCTTCATCCTCACCGCCGCCGCTCGGTGGAGGTCAGCCTTGCATGGCCAGTTAGCTGCGGCTTGAATCCAGGTCTGTAAAGTGAATCTAACAGCGTGTTTTTTCCTGGTCTGTGATGAGGCTGCAGCGGGAACCTGACAGGCTCACCCGTATGGAGTCCATGGGGGAGAGGGACTCCAGGCACTGGGGGAAGTGCACGGTGGGGTGTGGGTGTCACTCCTGTTCTTGGTTAAGGGATGGTTGCCTGCTGGTGTCTGCTGTGTGGGGACTCACTGTACTTAGCAGGACACCTGTGTTTCGTGCGTAAGAAGGATGTGAGGGAAGAAAGAAGTTGAGTGCTTCTCATGTGCTAGGATTCCTGTTGTTCACTGAAATTGTTTTGCACACTTCTGTATTTGCAGATTTAATTTAGGAGGTAGAATGTATCCCTCTCTGTGATTATAGCTACAAAATAGTTTGAAGTGTGCTGGATGATGTTGGACTCACACCTGTTACTTTAGACTTCATGTTTTGAATGTTTTTCTTTATATTGTACTTAGGAAACAGGGTTCTCCAAAGAAAGAGAATCAATAGAATAGTTAGATAGAGAGACAGACAGGGAGTGCATATGCAGCTTAAAGAAATTGGCCCACATGATCGTGTGGCCTGGCAAGCCCAAAATTTGTAGTGCAGGTTGGCAGGCTGGAAGTTCAGGCAAGAGCTGATGTGGCAGTGTTGAGGACAGATTCCACAGGGAGCAGGCTGGCAGCCCAGGCAGTGTTTGTGTTGCAGCCTGGAAGGGAATTCCTGCTGCTTCTGGGAGCCTCAGTGTTTGCGCTTCAGGCCTTCCATTGATTAGGTGAGGCCCACCATCCAATGGCCGGTCATCCACTTTCCTCAGAGTACATTGATATTAATCCCACCTCAGAAATACCTCCATAGCGACGTCTAGACTGGAGTTTGACAAACAGCTGGGCATCACAGCCCAGCTAAGTTGGCACACAGCGTAACCACCACAGGTGTCCAGGCCTCAGTGTGAAATTTAACACCCCTCCTTGATATAAACACACAGGAATGTCCCAGCAGGGATATTTTCACTGGCCTTATGGCAAATGTGTACCTTGATTTGAGCAGTCTCTGTGAGTGTCAGGCTCTTCATCCCATTCAGGTTTCCCCCGGCACCAGCCTGTGTGGGGCCTGGGCCCTGTCGGCGGATAGAGCCCAGCCCTGGGCACAGCTGTTACCCTCCAGGGCTGGCCGACAGCCCCTGAGCCTTTCCCTGGAGGTGTAGCAGGATCTGCCAACCCCCCACTGCCAGGCTGCAAGCTCCTGGAGGGCAGGGATATATGCCCTTCACATCAGGCCTCCAGGACCCATTTGAGGCGGGGTAAGACAGGGAGAAGTGGTGGACGGGGATGGACAGCTGTTTCTCCCACACCATGAAGGGATCGGCAGGAGGGGATGGCAGGGTGGGGCCATGGGTGGGCTCCGGGCACACACTTCCTCTCAGGCTGGTTCAAGATGTAAAGGCAAAATCAAAAGGCTTTATAAAAAGATTAAAAATACTCATACATTTTAATCTGATCTCAGGGTGAGGAAAGGGGAGATCCATTCTTCCCCCCTCTTTTTTTTTGAGATGGAGTTTCACTCTTGTGGCCCAGGCTGGAGTGCAGTGGTGCAATCTTGGCTCACTGCAACCTCTGCCTCCCGGGTTCAAACAATTCTGTCTCAGCCTCCCAAGTAGCTGAGATTACAGGTGCCTGCCACCACACCCAGCTAATTTCTGTATTTTTAGTAGAGACAGGGTTTGATTATATTGGTCAGGCTGGTCTTGAACTCTTGACCTCAGGTGATGCACCTGCCTCGGCCTCCCAAAGTGCTGGGATTACAGGCGTGAGCCACCACGCCCAGCCACATTCTCCCCTTTTGCCTTTTACTAATTGAACCCTTCTGAATTTCAGTTGGGCACTTAGCTAAAGACTACATTTCCCAGGCTCCCTTGCAACTCAGCCTGGTCACATGATGAGGTTCTGACCAGTGGGCATGAGATGTGCAGCGGGCAACATCTGGATAGATCTTTGTCTTCTCAGGAAGTTGGGTGACCCTCAGACTCTCCTTCCTGGCTACCTGGAACGGGACTGTGATAGTCAGGTGAAGACAATTTACTTAGAGTAAAGCAGAGCCTTGCATAGAAGGAGCCAGGTCCCTGGTGACCTGGGGCAGAGCTGTCCTACCCGCTGGACGGTTTACCAGCTTCACTCATTTGTTTGTGAGAAACAAAAAAAACTTTCTGTCTTGGGTGAGCTATCATGACTTGGCTTCCATTTAAGAAATAGAGTCAATACCCTAATACAGGAGGCCTTTGTAAACTGGGTCAGTCAGAATCTGTGTTTGGCTGCTGACAGAGCACTGGCCACAGCGGGAGGTGGGCAGCCCGGGCTAGTGTGGCCAGGAACCCAGGGACTCCTTCTATCTTGCCTTTTTTTTTTTTTTTTTTTTGCCATCTTTAGTGGATAGGTTTCATCCTCCACGTCACAGAATGGCTGCTGAAGCACCAGCCCTCACATTCCTGTTTTATTCAGGAATAAGGGGAAGGGCAAGAGGCAAAGGTGGGCCTCCTCTCAGCTTTTAGAGCTAGCCCAAAAGCCTCTTTCACTGATTTCTGCTTTCATCTTTCTGGCTACCCCTATCTTCAAAGAGTTTTGTTGCTAAAGCAGAAGGGACAGTATTTCTTGGGAGGCAACTTGGAAGCCCTGCACAGAGGGGAAAATTCACGAAAGAGAATGCTGTTAGCTTTGGCCACAAAGCACCAAAACCAGGACTTATAAAGCCTTTCAGTTGCACCAGTGCCCTGGTTCTTCCCCAGCCCCGGAGGCTGACTCACCGTCTCCCCTGAGCTCAGACACAGGGGTGGGGTGCTTGCTGTCCCCCACACCCAGGCCCCGGGCGTGCAGCCTCCTGTGAGGCAGTGTGGTGCAGAGCAGGGAGCCTGGGCATTGGAGTCAGGCCAACCTGGAGGAACTCCCAGCGCAAAGGACTGGGGTTCCCTGGCTGTGTGGCTTTGGGCAAGGCTCCCAACCTCTCTGATCCACCACTTCCTCATCTGTCACAGGTGCTCAGAAAACGATAGCCAAGGTCTTTACAGCTGCTCCGCGACAAAGTGCCATGGGGCAGATGCAGGGCGTGAAGGCCTGGGTTTCAGGCGGCTCCAGCGGGTTCCACGCCTCCCTGCAGCCGCATTCACTGGATGTCTGCCTTGCTGGCTGAGCCCATCTGTTATTTTTCTTACAAATTGGCACTCAGTTGGCTTCACCCAAGGCCTGTTACCCAAAATAACGTGAGTGATTGCCCAGCGAAATGCAGGGTCAATACTCATCACGCTCTCCTTGACCACAGCCCCTTGGAGCCAGGGCCGGGGCTTGGAGGAGTCAGGAGAGGTGGAGACCCTGGATTGCGCTCCCACCACAGTGTCTGGGGACGAGAGGGGCTGCCTGCCTGGGAACCAGTTTGAACCCTTTATGGTTTCCTATTGGTGCCTCCTTGACACAGGGCACAGGTTCAAGGCCCTCCTGTCTCTGCCTGGAGCTGTCTCCAGCCTGTTGCCCGGCCTCGGGGCATGCGCGGAGGAACATGTGTCCCCACAGTGCCCGGGCCTGGGCTGCTGGTGGGAATGATGGTCTTTCCAGGATGGCAGGGAGGCCCACCCCACTGGGAAGCAGGAGGGAGAATCCTTGGACTTGGGGGTTGGAGTTCAGGCTCCTGTTTTATGATGGCGAAATGGAGGCCCCGAGAGGCCCAGAGACTGACCCACAGGCCCATGGCAGATTCGTGCCTGAGATGACCATGGGTCCCAGGCCGCCTCTTTCTCTTCCAGGGCATCCTGGCCTGAGGCCCGCGGATCCTTTGGTGATCCGTGAGTGGGCCTCAGTGGGTCTTGCATCCAGCTGATGTGTCTGTGCTTGTTCTACAGAGGGCCCTTGGATGGCATCAGAGCTTACAGGGTGTCCCGACCGGTGATGAACCATGAGACCTTCTGGCAGTACTGTGCCGGCCGCCTTCGCTTCTCAGCTGCCCCTCGGGGCATGTTGTGCCCCACTGGGAGCCATGGAGGGAAGCTGTGGGAATGTCCACCTCTGTGTCCTGTCCTGTCAAGGTCCTGGGTCTCTCCCAAGCTGGATCTAGGTGGTCCCTGGGCTCAGGCTGTGGGAAAGAAAGCCTGGAATGGGAGTGGGGGCCATTTGCAGGTCTTTTGTTCTGCCATGAAGACCCGAACCCTCTTCAGATCCCAGCCTGTCCTTCCCGTGTTGTAAGGGCCCCACACCAAAGGGGTCCCTCAGGCTTCGGTCAGATACACAGGGTCTGGTCTCCATCCTCAGTAACGATGGCTCCTTGGGCAGCTGGCTAAGGTGCTCCAAGCTTCTGTCTTTGTGTTTGCAAATGGGAATGCCGTTCAGAATTCCAGAAGCCTGGAGAATATCTGCCAGGGCCCCGCGCTAGGCACGGGGGCCCAGAAGTGGATTCCAGGGTCCCTGCCCTGGGAGTGCCCAGTCCGGCCAAGGGGACAGCTGTGTCTGGAGAGGCAGTGTACTCTCTGGGGCACCCAGCACGTGAGGGCACCGTCCTGGAGACCGGAATTCCGGACAACAATGGCGGCAACAGTCCCAGCCTCTGAGGAGCCTGGGTCCAGCAGGAGCGATGCCAGATCCAGACCAGGAGCGGAGACCGAGTCACAGGGCTGGGTGAGTGGAGTGGTGACGCCCTCCCGTGGGGAAGGGCAGGCGCTAACACTGGTGTTACAGGGAGGCGGAGGGGCAGGTAGCCGGAAGAATATTCTGAACCGAAGGGATGGTGTGAACAAAGGTGGGAGGTGGGATAGGGGGTGGTGGAGGTGATCCTGGATGAGTCATGTGTTGTGGGGCGAGGTGCAGACGCTGTGGGAGCCTGAGAGGCCTGGAGTCCAGGCAACTGACCAGGGAGGGCAGCAGAGGCCAGGCCTGGAGGAGGGCACAGCCTCCACCCCAGCCAGGAGCCTGGGCTTAATCCTGCAACCTGAGGTCAGGGTAAGGGACAGTGCTTGGAGGGGCCACAATGGGCTTCAACAGGGCCAGTGGAGACTGGGGTGGTCAGAATGGAGACGGCACCTCCAGGAACCCCACCAGGAGGAGTCGGGGCAGAGCCGACCACCCCAAGGTGGTGCCCGGGACTCCCACACTGTGCAGAGGCTCCCCACAGGCAGGTGGGTGCAGGCAGAGGTTGGCTCTGAGGGGTAGAAATGTGAGGGTCAGGAGAGTGCTGGGCTGAGCTTGGGGCTTCTGGGAACCCCCACCGTCTTCCCAGCAGTCTGCAACCTGGGTGGCCCGCCCTTCCACTCCTCACCCAGCCCCAGCCAGCACCTCGTCGTCTACCTTCACTCATTCGGTCAACAGACTCACTGTGTGCCCATCGGGTGCCAGGCTTGCCACGTGAGACACTCTTTGGCACATGGGTGGGCTTAGCGGGTTGTGGGACTGTGGGAGAAGGAGGCCCAGAGAAACCAATACCTACAGGGCTTGGGATACACCCATGGCCACTTCCTTTGTCACCTGCCCACCTGTGTCCCTCCTATCGGGTCCCCCTGACAGGAAGCAAGGGCAGAGAACCCTCATCTGAGGACTCCGGGCTGAGGGTGGAGTGAAGTGACAAATGGTAGACCACACCCGATGCCTGTAGGGGCTGTTCCAGCTCAGAGATCTCCTGTGAGGGTCCCCATTTCCTCTTGCCCCACCCAGCAAGGGCAGAGGCTTGGAAGAGAGGGAGAAAAACCCTGGGGGTTGCACCCGTGTGGGCCTGATGATAGTTGAAGACCACACGCTGGGGCCGGGAGTCCCCAGGAGAGCTGCCCTGCGTGTCTCTGTGAGTGTCCTGGGGCTGCCGGGACCAAGGGCCACAGGCGGCGGGTTTCAGACAATTGAAATGTTTTCTCTGCAGTTCTGGGGACCACAAGTCTGAGCCCCAGGCGTCAGCAGGGCTGTGCCCTTCCGGAGGCTCTAGAGGAGAACCCATCCTGGCCCCTCCAGCTTCTGATGGTCGCCGGCAATCTGGGGCTGGAGGCCACATGGTGCCAGCCAAGTGCCTGTCTTCTCCTTGGCTTCACACTGCCCTTCCTCTAGTGAGTCTGTGTCCAAAGTTCCATTTGTCCTCATACACCACTCAGCTTGGGGTAGGGCCCTGCCTGCATTTCAGTTTGCCTACCTCAGGAAGACCCTATTTCCAAATAAGCTCCTGTTCTGAAGTACTGCCGGTCAGGAACCCCCCATACACATTTTGGGAGGACACAGTGCAGCCCATGACAGCTGCCATGGTTGGACCCGTCTCACAACCTCATGAAAAGGCTTCGTCCCGTGCTTCATACGCCCATTTCACAGATGGGAAGATCCAGGCTCTGAGAGAAGACGTCCACGATGGAGCAGCGGGCAGGGGGACGAGGCCCACCCCTCTCAGCCGGGTCTCCACCCCGACAATGCTGCATTCTGTTCAGAGAGGAGGAATTGCTCCTGCCGTAACATGAGCTGGACAGGAGACCCTCTGCTGGATACAGCCCACCTTTTCACAGAGGGAACATTTTTCTCTTCGTAGTTGGAAGGTGAGGCTTTGGGCGCTGTGCACAGATGGCCAAGTGTCAGGGACTCCAGGCCCTTCCCTCGGACAGCAGCCTGTGGTCTTCGCCAACCAGGAAAAGCCCTTACGATGTCTCCTTGCTACTTGCCCTGGGGTAATCTTCTGACCTGGGTTGGGTGTCAGGCGTGTTGGCATCTTGCTTGGTTCTAGTGGCCTGCAGATCCGTGTTCCTGCAAGGCATATCTGAGAAAAGGGGGACTGGGGAGCCTGGTTTAGGTTGGTCTAGAGCAGCTGGCACCTCCAAGCCTGCCTGGAGCAAGTGCCAAGCTATGGACCCAGCTCCATTCACATGCTGTGTGACCCAGGCAACTTACTTGCCTTCTCTGGCCTCAGGTTTCCCATTTGTAAAACAAAGGGATTGAATTAGGACATTCCAAGTACTCTGCCCAGATAAGTAAAAAACAATCATAAAATTTCCACAAACTCTGTATTTCATTTTATCAAAATATCGTAGGCTTTAAGGTGACATTGTCCAATAGAAACTATGACTGCGAACCACATATGTGATATAAATTTTCTAGTAGCTACATTAAAGAAGAAACAGGCGTAAATCATTTCATCCAACATGTTCAAAATTATGTCAGTATGCAATCAATATAAAAATATTAAGATGCTTTACATGTTTCAGACTCTCTTTGGAGAGCACAAAAGTGTGCATTTTTTACTTACAGCACATTTCAATTCAGATGCTGAAATTTTACTGGAAATACTTTATCTGAATTTAGCTATCGTAACATTTACAGTTGAAAAAGCAGATTCTTAGACCAAAGTTGTTCCAAACATACTTCAATATTGTCCAGTAACTGAATCGAGTGTCGAGTTTTAGATTCAAAATTCGGTTCGCTGAGCTCAGATGTTACCCTGGACCTGGCGCTCCAGGGAGTTGGAGCCTGCTCCAGTTACCGTAAAATCTGGAGTATAGGGAACTCGTTGATTCCAGGTCAACTTAATCCAGTCACTCTCAGCTCAGGTCCTCTCCAGAGCCACTCCAGCCTCCCCCGAAGTTCTTCCTATCCTTCCCATTCCCCTGTTTCTGAAACCTGTTTCTTTATTCTTGTGTCCAAAAAGCAATTACAGAGTACCAACTATATGCAGGATGTAATGTAGGAGGCAGTATAGTCAGGGCAGGTCTCATATCCTGGAAAGACCACAGTTCCAGGTTCGTATCTGAACACTGCCAGCTCCACAGGAGCCTGTTTCCACATCTGTGACCTGGGAGTCCTCGGCCCTGAACAGAAGCATCTCTGTGGGGACAGAGAGGGGCAGTGTGCACATGTCCAGTGTCTGGCCGATGCTCCTTCAGGCCTGCCTGCTCTCAGGACAGGAGTTCTGCTGGGCCCAGCACCTTCTGAGGAGCAGGGCTCAGTGGCTTCCAGTCTGTTGGCCGCATCCCGTTATAGAAATAGCTCTTTGCAGATGTGGCTTCACCGGGAACAGCATTTCTCAAACCACATTCCCAGAAGCATCTTGCTCCTTCTAGTGTGAACCAGGAATTCTTAAGTCAAAGATAATCTTGGGAGACATCAGATCAAACGAAACTCAGTGGCTTTTTAAATTAAATTAATTTAAAAAATTTTTAAAGACAGAGTCTTGCTATGTTGCTCTGGCTGGACTGGAGCTCCTGGGCTCAGTCCTCCCCCCTCAGCCTCCCGAGTGGCTGAGATTCCAGGCATCTCTCACCATGCCTGGCTCAGTGGCTTTGTGCTTTTGTTTGCAGACTTTCTCAGAACCCTTGATGTGATAATGCAAATGGTCAGGGAATTCCCACTTTGCCAGTGTGTCAGCAACCCTGGACCTGGCACTTTGAGACAGGAGCTGAGTCATACTCATTCCTGTGTCCCATGTCACTTTTGCACACAGGGAACCCCTAGCTGGCACCCTACCCTCAGGGGGTGCCTGGCAGTGGCCACTGATTAAAACGTGGGCTAAAAAGAAGCACTAAAACAACAACATGCTGGAGATCAGGGGAATGGCCAATTATTTTCAATCAGCAGATCCAGGACGACTGCCTGTAGGAGGAGACATTGGAACTGAGCATGAAGGATGGGCCTAGAGATCAGGGTAAGGGGTTCTGAGTACATGAAAGGGGCATTCACAAGCCCAGGAGGAGCTCCGTGTATGGTTCAACGCCCGCTGGGGTGAGGGGTGAGAGGTTTGGGGTGTGGGGTGTGGGCAGGGGAGTGTGAGAGGTGGAAGAGGCAGGAGACCTCCTCAGGACTCACGGGGCTGCAGGTGGCACTTCTCCCTGTGGTCAGTGCCACTCACCCCAGAGCCACTGCATTGGAATCCCAGGGGAGCCTGTTACACCTGGGCTCCCAGCTTGGTCCTACTGCACCAGTTTCTGGGAGTGGGAACCCCTATGTTGACAAGTTCCCAGGCGAGTGCTAGGTCCCTGTAGTTTGGAGACCACTCTGTGGGCCAGGTTTGGGTTTTGAGCCATGTGGCTGGCAGTGGAGCATCCCAGATCAGCTGACACCTTGTGTAGACATGACTAGTGCTCCCAATACCTGGTTTTCCTCCCCTGCAGGCACACAGAAGATTACACCTCAGCCTGTGCGGTGCAGGGAGGGGTAGGTGACCGGCACTGATAAATTCAAAGTGAACAGAAGTGACAGAGGGAGCCTCAGGATGGTGGAGAAGGCCACAGGGACTGGATGGTGCAGCCACAACATGGTGGAGCCTTCGTCAGCCTGGATCCCCGAGTGACCATGTGGAGCAGTGTTCCCACAGGGGGCACTCAATGTGAGTAAGAAATAAACCTTAGTGTGTGCACCTACCTGGATTGTGTTTGTTACTATTGTGTAACTTAGCCTATTATGCTGAATGCACACTCATTCCCTTTCAAATGGGAAGTTTGACCCAGGGGGCACACTGTTAAATGTTTGTGGACACAAATTTTGAGCGCTTAAAATAGATCACATTCCCTTGCCTTTTCCCCTCTCTCTCCTTCCCCTCCCTCCCTCCTGGGTGGCAGCTAGCCTCTCTACCAATCTTTCTGGAAATTAAGAAAAGGCTTGCCTCCAAGCCCATGCAGTTTTGGGCTGTTCAGCTTGATGAGTAGTGAGCAGAGAGTGAGCTGAATTTCAGCCTTGACCCGCTGCCTTGACCAGGCACTTTTGAGCAGTGCACAACCCACACAACAGCCCAGGGTGACCCAGCTATTCATCCATCCCCAGGCCCTGAGCTGGGCTCTGCAGATTCAGAGAGCATAGGATGCTCTGTATGCCTCAAGGAGCTCCCTTTAGGGGAAGCAGACAGGACGTAGAATAGCCCTCATTCTGGTCAGCACTGAGGGAGGGATGTCAGGGTGCCTCTGACCAGGGGAGGTGGCGGGGGCAGCACACACTGTGAGAGGCAGGCTGTTCAATGTCTGACGTGTGGAACCTCCAGCAAGCAGATGGAAGGGGTGAGGCGAGGAGAATAA
This sequence comes from Rhinopithecus roxellana, assembly GCF_007565055.1. Classification (NCBI taxonomy): domain Eukaryota; kingdom Metazoa; phylum Chordata; class Mammalia; order Primates; family Cercopithecidae; genus Rhinopithecus; species Rhinopithecus roxellana. Next base: position 131,462,223 of record NC_044550.1, read on the forward strand.
TAACGGTAAATCATAGCTAGAACCTTCTGGACTCTGCTAAGAGGCGCTAAGCAGCATTTGCTGCTGCCTAGGGGGCATTACTTTTGGATTTGTCCAGGGGGACACTGTGAGGTTGGGGTCTTGGCCTCAGAAGGCCCTTTCTCTCCACCCACCTCCACATCTGCTGTGCCCATCAGTCCCTGGCATCATAAGGATGAACATCCAGCCCAGGGCGTGGTGCAGCCAAGGGCACCCTGCACAGCCAGCCCAGGCACAAGGCGGCAGGACCCCTCAGCATCACAGACTCATCTCCACCCTCCTCATTTCCCAGTTGGGAAAAAATTCTTTCATTGATCCACCAACATTTATTGGGGGCTTCTTTTTTAATAACAGTTTTATTGAGATATAATTCACATACTGTAAAATTCATGCTTTTAATTATACAATTCAGTGTTTTTAAAGCATATTCATAGAATTGAGGTGTAACCGTCACCCCAATTTTAAATTTTAGTATCTAATTTTAGAGCATTTTCTTTTTTTTCCTTTCTTTCTTTTATTTTATTATTATTATTATTTTTGAGATGGAGTATTGCTCGCCCTATCACCCAGGCTGGAATGCAGTGTTGCAATCTAGGCTAACCACAACCTCCACCTCCCTGGTTCAAGCGATTCTCCTGACTCAGCCTCCCAAGTAGCTGGAATTACAGGTGTCTGCTGGCAGCCCAGCTAATTTTTTTTATTTGTTTGTTTTTTAGTAGAGACAGGGTTTCACCATGTTGGCCAGGCTGGTCTCAAACTCCTGATCTCAAGTGATCAGCTCGCCTTGGCCTCCCAGAATGCTGGGATTACAAGCATGAGCCACCACACCTGGCCTCTTTTGTCTTCTGTTTTGAGGCAGGGTCTTGCTCTGTCACCAGGCTGGAGTGCAGTGATGTGATCTCAGCTCACTGCTGCCTTGACCTCCTGGGCTCAAGCAATTCTCCCGAGTAACTGGGACTACAGGCACACATCACTATGCTCAGCTCATTTGGTTAAATTTTTAGAGATGGGGGTCTCACTATGTTGTCCCGGCTGGTCTTGAGCTCCTGGACTCAAGAGATCCTCCCACCTCAGGCTTCCATAGTGGTGGGATTATAGGCATGAGCCACTGCATCGGGCTTAGACCACTTTACCCCCCAAAGAAATCCCATACCCCTTAGCAGTCACCCACCTTTTCTCTCTACTCCCAGCCCTGGCAACCACTAATCTACTTATATCTCTATGGATTTGCCTATTTTGGACATTTACGTAAATTGAATCACTTTAGTGGCCTTTTGTGTCTGGCTTCTATCATTTTGCGTAATGTTGTCAAGGTATGTAACAGCATTTCATTCTTTTTTATGGCCAAATAATATTTTGCTCTGTGGATAGTCCTCTTTGTCCATTCATCAGTCGGTGGACATTTGGGTTATTTCCACTTTTTTGGCTATTATAAATGATGCTGCCATGTACACACATGCACACTTTTTTAAGTTGATGATGTTCTCAGTGCCCTTGAGCAGACACCTAGGAGTGGAATTGCTGGCTCATGTCATAACGCTCTGTTTTTGAGGAGATGCCTATTTTCCAAAGTGGCTGCACCATTCTGCTTTCAGCAATGTGTGAGGGTTCCCATTCCTCCACATCTTCACCAGCATTTGTTATTATCCGCCTTTTTTTATTCCAGCTGTGATCGTGGCTGTGAAGTGATATCTAATTGTAGTTTGATTTGCATTTCCCTAATGACTAATGAGAATGAATATCTTTCCATCTATTTATCTGCCATTTTTATATCCTTTTTAGAGACATGTCTATTTGAATCCTTGGGCTATTTTTAAATTGAGTTATTTGTCTTTTTATTGTTGGGTTGTCAGAGTTCTTTATATATTCTGGATACAGGTTCTAAATGATATATGTGTGTTGCAAATATTTTCTTCTGTTCTTTGTGTCATCTTTTTACTTTTTGGATGGAGTTCTTGGAAGTAAAAAGCTTTACAGTAATTTACATTAATTTTCAGGTAATTAATAACAATGGTGACTGTCCCATGCCAGAGTAGTGTACGTATTGGCCCATTTAAGCTGCACATCAACCCATGAAGTCAGGACTCCTATTGTCTCCAGGCCATAGCCGAGGAAACAGGAATGCAGAGATCAAGTAAGAGGCTCCAGACAGTGAACCTAATACAGACAGAAGCAGGGCCTGGACCTGGCATCTGGTTCCAAGCTCTGGCTCTTCACCACCACACTGTTGGGGCTCTGCATTGAAGCCTTCACCATTCAGAGGAGACAGGAAGGGGGGCTTATAGTTGTACCAAGAAGCATTATTGCCTCTTGCAAGCATCGGGGATCTTCAAGGGAGGGATAGTTATCTTCCAGGAGTGGAGCATCAGAGGATGGGCTCCCAGGCTCTCGGCAAACAATGATGTTGCTGGGCCTCACTACATCCTGGATGCTCATGTATGGCTGTCATTCCTTCATTAAAGAGGCCATATGCCCCACCAGCATCATCTCTACCACATCATCATCACCACCACCATCATTACCACCACTATCAACTCCACCACCATCATCACCACCACTATCACCACCACCACCATCATTACCACCACTGTCACCACCACCACCATCATCACCATCATAATCACCACCAGCATCACCATCATAATCACCATCACCATCACCATCATTACCACTATCACCATCACCACCATCATTACCACCACTATCACCACCACCACCATCACCATCATAATCACCACCATAATCACCATCATCACCATCATAGTCACCATCACCATCATCACCACCATAATCACCATCATCACCACCATCATCACCATCACCATCATCACCATCATAGTCACCACCACCATCACCACCACCACCATCACCACCATTATCACCATCACCATCATCACCACTATAATCACCATCACAATCATCACCACCACTGTCATCACCACCACCACATCACTATCATTGCCATAATCCCCATCACCATAATCACCATCACCACCACTAACACCATCATCACCATCGCCATCATCAACCTCACCACCATCACCATCACCAGTGTCATCACCATCACCACTGTCATCACCATCTTCATCATCATCATCATCATTATTTCCATCATCATTGCCACCACCATCATCACCATCACCACCATCACAATCATCACTGTGGTGGCACTGAGAAGGTGTACTGAGCCCCTCCCTTGGGGCCAGGCCCAGAACTCTGTACTTTATAACTGTCATCTAATTTAGTCATCCTGGCTGCCCTACAAACTGGGCCTGAGGCTCAAAAAGGAACAGTCACTTACCCCCCATCCCCATAGCACCCATTGAACCTGACCTTCGCTCTTAAACAAGTCCTGCCCATCCATCTTACAGATATGTGAATGGAGGACCTGGTATTAGGGACTAAGGGAAGGTGAGGGGAGGCGGGTACTGGAGTAAAATCCTGGCCAACGTGGAGGGCCGGCCAAGCGGTCCCAAGACTGTGGCCTCCAGGAAAAGATGCTGCAGCAAGTCCTGAGAGAGGGAGGCTAGAGGCTGGGCTCCCAGGCGTGAAGCCATTCTGGACAAGGGCAAGGGTTGGGGGAACACGGCCAACCCTATCAATTAGTGCAATTAGGCGTCAGGACGGAGGCCTGGGCGCTAATTGCCTGGTGACCAGCTGAGGTGCTCAATAATGGATTAGCTGAGTGCTGTGGCCACAGCAGAGGTGGCCTTCACCTCCTAGGGTCAAGGCCAAGTGCTCCAGGGATGCTTCCTCTCCTGGGCACAGCCCAGACCTCTGCAGCTGTACACCACCCCTCCTTTGCCTCTGCCCTTTCCCCAGGACTGAGAAAAGCCAACCCAGGTGGGCAAATACTGTGGTCACAAGCATCCTGAGGTCCCTCATCCAGGCCCTGGGTGTGGGGGGCCCTCTCCCCCTGCCGAGAACCCCCCCTACACGTGGGCTGTCTGGGAATTTCAGCCCCTCCTCTCCAGGAAGCACTGGGTCAAGCAGGACCTGGGGAGAGAACACCCTTTCCTGGCATCTCGGTCCCCCCCTGTAGATGGGGGGCCACTTGCCTGCCTTGCCTCTCTGCAGGGATAAGAGGGGTCCATGTTCCTGAAAGCTCCTTGCAAGACCTGCCGCATGGGGTGGCTCAGGCCACTGGTGGAATTGGATGGTGGAGTCCCAGCCACCCAGAATGGTTCCTGTCTCTTCACCCTCCTTCACGTACCTGACTGGGCCAGGTGGAAGACAGGGGAGTGGGGCTGGTCTCTAGGGACCTGGAAGCTGGGCCAGGCACGGGACTTTCTCCTGAGGGCAAGGGGGAGCCACTGAAAGGCTCTGAGCAGGGTGCCTTGGGCCCCTTTTGCATTGTAGAACAGTCCCTGGTGGGGTCTGTAAAAAGGGGCTGCAAAGGGGACGGGCAAGAGCTAGGGTGGAAGGGCCTGTCCCGAGCCAAGCCGGGTGTGGGGAGGAGGTACAGATGTGCTGGACCTTGGGTGACAGAAGATGAGCCCCTGGGACTGGCTCAAGGGAAGAGGCTTTCTTCACTCGCCCTTAAGTTTCAGCTGTTGGCCCCTCCTCCAGGAATCGTCCTGCTCTGTCCCTGGGGCCTCATAATGCCACCTTCTCTGTTCCCACCCTTGTCACCCTCAGACCCTGTCTCCTGCTCTGGGCCGAAGGCGTCATGTTTCATACCCCCCACACCACCCTGGGTAGGCTCGACTCTTCTCTCTGTCTCCCTGAGCACAGAGGAGGCTCCCATGCAGCCCTGGCAGGGCTGGCCTTCCCAAGGTGTCCGACTGTGCCCATCCGTGTCCCACAGCCTCACGCAGCAGCTCTGGGCAGCTGAGGCACAGGATTGTTATTATTGTTTTTAATTTAATGAACTTTACTTTTAGAGCAGTTTTAGGCTCACAGAAATATTCAGCAAAAAGCACAAAGAGTTCACGTATTCCCATATCCCCCTGTTCCAACATCCCCATATCCCCATATCCCCAATATCCACATAGCCCCATCTTCCCACACCCCAATATCTCCATATTCCAATATCACCATATCCCCATATTCCAACATCCTCATATCCCCATACCCCAATATTCACATAGTCCCATCTTCCCACACCCCCATATCCCCATATTCCAATATCCCAGTATCCCAATATCCCCGTATCCTCATATTCCCATATCCCAATATCCACATATTCCCATCTTCCCATCTTCCCATATCCCCATATTCCCATATCCCTATATCACCATATTCCCACATTTACATATCCCCACATCCCCATATTTGCATATCCCCATATCCTCATCTTTGCATATCCCCATATTCCCATGTTCTCATATCCCCACATCCCCATCTTCCCATCTTCTCCCCCGCAAGTTTCCCCGATTCCTATCACCTTGCATTAGTGTGGTGCAGAGTGGTGACCAACAGTGATCCGCGATTACCTAAAGCTCACAGTTCACATCGAGGGTTCCTTCTTGGTGTTGCACACATGCGGGTTTGGACAAATACGCGATGACATGGATCCCCCACGGCAGCACCATCCGGAGCAGCGCTGGTGCCCTCAAATTCCTCCAAGCCTTGCCGCTTCATCCCTCCCTCCCCCAGCCCCACCAACCGCTGAGCTCCTCACCGCCTCCGTGGTGTTGCCTTGTCCAGAATGTCATTGAGCTGGACTCACCGTGTGTAGGCTTCTTTCACTTTGTGACATGAACTCAGGGACCCTTCATGGCTTTTCATGGCAGGATAGCTCGTTCCTTTCGAGGGCTGAATCATATTCCACTGTCTGTACCACAATTTATGTATCCATTTGCCTACTGAAGGACACCTTGGTGGCTTCCAGTTTCCGGTGACCATGAATAAAGCTACCATAAATGTCATGTGCAGGTTTTTGGGTGGCTATAAGTATTTAATTCAGTTGAGTAAATATCAAGGAGTGCAATTGCTGGATTAGATTTTAAGTACATTTAGTTTGGCAGGAAGTTGCCGAACCGCCTTCCAGAGCAGCTGTGCCACTTGGCGTTCTGTGTTGTTCATACGATCGTGTTCACGCATTCAACAGGAGCCATGAGTGAGCGCTCCTGTTTCGTACCAGCATTCAGGATAGTCTGTGTTCTGGATTTTGGCCATTAATAGGTATGTAGTGGTGTCTTGGTGTTGTCTTCCTTTTTTTTTCGAGAGCGGGTCTCACTCTGTTGCCCAAGCTGGAATACAGTGGTACAATCACAGCTCACTGCAGCCTGGACCTCCCAATCTCAGGTGATTCTCCCGCCCCGGCCTCCTGAGTAGCTAGGACTACAGGTGCACACCACCACGCCTGGCTAATTTTTGTGTTTTGTTTTTTGTGGAGACAAGATCTCACCATGTTGCCCAGGCTGGTCTCAAACTCCTAGGCTCAAGTGATCCACCTACCTCGGCCTCCCAAAGTGCCGAGACTACAGGTATGAGCCACCATGCCCAGCCTTGGTGTGGTTTCAATTTGCAATTCCTTGATGACATATGACATGGACCATCTTTCCGTATGCTCATTACTTTCTGGGTGTCATCTTTGGTGCCTGTTAAGATCTTTGGCCCCTTTTCACTTGGGTTGTTGTTTTTTTATCGTTGAATTCTATGTGTTCGTTGTACTTATTCACTTAACGGTGTCTTCTGCAGAGCCTAAGTTCTTGATTTTAATGAAGTCTAATTTGTCAAGTTTTTCTTCATCGATTATGCTTTTGGTGCATAAAAAGTCATCGCCAAATCCAAGGTCACTTAGATTTCCCCTCTGTTACCTTCTAGGAGTTTTTTAGTTTGTCTATGGCCCAGTTTGAGTTAACTTTTGTCGGTATAGGTCGGGGTCTGGGTTCGGGTTTCTCACGTGGATGTCCACACACAGGATTTTGCACAGCTGCTTCCTGGTGACTCTCCCTTGCAGGAGCCTCTGCCCTGGGGTCAGTGGGTGGGATCCCAGCTCTGGGTCTGAGGTGCTGTCCTGGGAACCCTGGCACTCATATCTTGAGTCTCTGGGAGAGGAGCCTCATTCCCACGGGGGATGTGAGGGTACCAAGACCAGAGAGGCCAGGCAGCTCATCTCGGGAGGACCCAGGTTGGTCCCTGAACCTCTGGATTCTGGTTAATGAACCGTGATGGCTCCACACCTGGGTGACCAGGGCTTGCACCTCTTTGGAGGAGCGATGTGGGAACCCCTGGGCTGTGCTGAGCTCAGGCAGGCCCTGGTGGGAGGGGGCTCTGTTGACCAATGTGAACAAGGTGGTTGTGCTCTTGGGGGCCATGGTGGAGCAGTGAGGGAGGGCTCTCTGGAGCCGGTGAGACCAAAACCTAGCCTGGAACTGGATGGAGAGTCAGGATCAACCATGCAGAGTAGACTGGGGAACCCACCACTTCCCCTCTCTCCACACTTGATTCCCAGGTCCTGCCTGTTCCAGCCCCACACCCTTCCAGTGCACCCATGTCATGTCCTGGCCCCGTCCCTACCCAGTCTCCCTGCCTCATCCTCCCCATGCCTGTCCAGCCCTGCATTCATCCTCCACACAGCAGCCAGCAAGGCCACCAGCTCCGAGGTTTCACACAGATCTGGCTGGGCTGCTCCCTGACCACTCTGGCTCCTGCAGCCTTATGCCTTGGTGGGACATAAGGACTTATCTGACCGGCGCGTGTCCCAAAAGCAGGGACGGAGACAGGGGCTGCATGCAAAGAATTGGTTTAGGAGATGCAAGGCCCCCAGAAGGGGAGGGGGAGGCAAAGTAGGGAAGGGAGGGTTCAGCCAGTTACCACCCAGGGGCCACCCCATCTCTCCAGGCACTCCTCCTGAGTGATCCCGCAGTGGGGCAGGGTGCTGGCTGAGGGCCGCTGGAAGGGGATGTTCATTTCCCTGGCACCCCCTCGGACAAAGAGATGTGGACAATGCGGAGAGGAAATTAGCCAGGAGCTGCAGGGCAGGGCTGGACAGTGTGGGTGATAGGGGTGCTGCGTTATAGGGTCAGGGCAGTAATGCATAGAGGCGCTAAGCAGGGCAGGCTGCCACCAAGGACCACGGGTAGATGATGTCATGGAGGACGCCCCCGTGGCTGCGTGTCCCTCAGGGATGCTGCATGGCCCGGGGTCCTCCTGGCTAGTCCTCTTCACCAGCATCCCCCTGGCCTTCTCCGTCCTGCATGAGGAGCAGGCCTGGCTGTAAGATTGGAGGGCATACAGGGCCGTCGTGGACGTGGCAGCAGCTCTAGTGTTCAGGTCCTCAGAGTCTGATGAAATGACACAAACCAGCAGGCCTACAACCCCCCAGTGCCCGGGATCCTGCTGGGCCCCTGTGATAACACCGATTCAGGGCCTGGACTAGGGCCTGAAAGTCTGCATTCTAATAAGCTCCCAGGTGATATCAGGCAGCTGGCCCAGCGACCACACTCTGAGAAGCCAGGTGTGAGCTCCAGACAGCCACGCACACGTCCTGAAATGTCACCCAGAAACCTTCTGGAAGCAGCTTTGAGAGAAAAAGGATTGGCTTCTGTTTCTGGCTCCAGAACGGATTGGCTGTGTTACGCTGGGATAGTCATGGCCCTCTCTGCTGCGGAATGTCTTCAGAGATAAAACAAAGCCTGGGACCAAGCCATAGCCCTTCTATAATCTAAGTGCCACCTTTGGTTTATGGAGCACCTCAGGTGTCAAACAGAACTGACTCATGATCACAAATCTAGAAAACATCGCCCCCATTTCACAGGTGAGAAAACTGAGGCTCAGACAGTGTCCCGGCAGGGAAGTTATTGCCCAGCTTTTCGGCGGCAGAGGCCCGCTTTGAACCCGAGTCGGCTGGTTGCAAAGCCCTTGTTTTTTTCTCCATGAAGTGGTCTCCTGTTTCACTTGGGGGATAAAATAAAACTTTCTCACAATGAGAGATGAGACGTGAAAAGGGTTTGAATTTCTCCATCCAGAGAACAATCATTGCTTAGGCAAAGCCATTTGTGGTCACTTCGATTTCCTCCAAAATAGTTTTTGCAAGTTGATGAGAAAGGTTTGTTCTCTGTACTCTAAGGAAGCGAGTCAGTAAACAATAAATCGGCCTTCTCGTAATTAGCTCTTAAACTGTTCCTCCGTATGAAAGTTTCCCCCAGCCCAAGCTCCACGTTGCTTCTTGCACATTCTTACTATACAAATCCGAACAATTTTTGACAAGATTTTTGAGTTTTGTCAGATGTGAATTGTTAAGATTTAATTGAAAAAATGAACAGAACACAGCCACTATTTCAAAGGGAGTGACCCAGAACCAATTAGAATTTAGTAACAATTGACCATTCACCACTGAAATCCATGTTGAGAATCAGATTAAAGCCACTTTAATTTCCCCCCCTCCCCTTGTTCCTGAACTCAAAATATCATTAGTGGGAGATTTCCCTGAATTTTTTTCCAATCAATTTTCCTGGTTTTAAAGGTGAAGTTCAACTGGGGGAACTGTGCTGAGGAGGGTGCCGGCTGGTGATCTCCAGGGCTGAGATGATACACAATATAGGTTACCATCTTGAAAAAACAGGTCAGGCCGAGCAACATTCCTCGTCAAATTGCTGTTGACAGCCCAAACAGGAGATGGAGGAGGGCCACAAAAAGACCCTTTCATCTGGAGACAGCACAGCGTATAATTGGTCATTCTTCCCTTCTCCGGCCTCTCCTTCTCAGCTGGGGGACATTTCCCAAACAAAGCCAGGCCTTCCTAAGGCAACTTCTTAATCCTTTCTGGCAGATGCGCCCGGGGAAGTGTTGGCTGAGAGGACAGGGCAGGGCGCTGGCTGGGCCTGCATGGGCATGGTGCCTGGTGCATAGTAGGCACATAGTAGGTGCTTCTGGCCGTGGAGTCCGTGAATGGTTGGCATCAAGAGCTGCGGCACCTGGCTGGTTAGCTCTGTTCGCGGCACGAGGGCAATGGCAGAGCAGACGTGTGTGAAGCGGCTTTTCCTGATCCGTCCCAGACCTCTGCTGCATGACCCCAAACCACCCCACTAGTGGGAGCCGAGGCCACGTTCTAACAGAAGAGAGCCAGAGCTTCACGTGGGCTCCAGCATCTTCCAGTCCATCCTCGTTTGCGCAATCCATGACTGCTCCCTGGGCTTTCCCGGCTCATCTCCGAAGGCCTCTTTGCCTGCCTCCAGGTCCCCATCTGCTTCTCTGCGCACCACTGTCTGCTGAGTACACACCAGGTGTCAGGTGCTACAGGGGCTTTGCGTCATAGCCCTCCGGGAATCCCACAGGGATACGGAGGCTTGGGGAGGCCACATGGCCTTGGACTAGACCCCTTCCTGCCCTACAGTGTTCACAACGCCACTGCCGTTTCCCAACGCTGGGTCCTGGAGCTTCTAGAAGCAGGGCGCTGCCCCAGGCCTTTCTGTGTCTAGTCCCAGGGAGTGGAAGAGCTCAAACCCAAAACCGGGGCACATCCTGGACTTGAGTTTTGCAGGATAAAGTGAGTCACAGACACCAATGTCCAGGCCGGACCGTGCTGCAGCTGTTACCTCATTATTACTTTAATGTCACCTTGCAGAGCACCCTGGAATTCGCTGCCTCCAATGCAGGCTTCCCATTAGCCATGTCATCACATCCAATCCCAAACTGGTTTTGGTACATTTCTGTGCATTTCCAGAAGTTGAGGAAGACCCCAAAGTGTTTTCTGAGTATCAAAGTCCAAACACAAACAGAAACAAGCAAACGAAAACACCACACAGGCGTTTAGAATAGGAAGTCGGGGGCGATCTTCAGAGGACCCCCGAGTATTCCAATCTCAGGTGCTTGGTGTCTTAGTTTGGGTCCCCAGGTGCAGACACAGAGACGAGGACTTATTTTTGAGGTGATCCCAGGAAACACGGGTGGGAAGGAGGGAAAGGAAGCAGCGAGTGGCTTAGAGTCAGCCACTCTAAGGTCCACAGCAAGCACCTGGACCTTCATCCTGTCAGGAAGATGTGGGGTACCGCGTAGAACAGGGGCCCGAGAGTTACACCCAGTGGTGTGGGCGCTGGGGTGTTTATCCGGCTCCCACCTGCTTCCGGGTGGATGGGCCATTCATTCCCTGGGCACTTCTGGCTGCCTGCCCTGCACACAGCAGAGAAGGGCCTACCAGCCACACAGGCCCCAGGCTGAAGGGTGCAGCTGCAGCCTGTAGGCAGTTGGGGTCACAGCAGCTGCTGTAGCGGGGACGGCCTGTCTCCTGAGCATGGTAGCAGCAGCCCATTCAGCCTTCGGTTCAGAGGAGCTGGCAGACCTGGGTCTGTCACAGACGGCTATGTGGACTTGGGTGAATCACATGACCTTTCTGAGCCTCAGTTTCCTCACCTGTATGATGGGAATAACAGTGTTGGCCTGTTAGGTTCAGTACGAAGCTTCAGTGAGACCTCACGGGTGTGGCGTCTAGTCCCAGAAGGGCCAGTATGAAGAGCCGTCCCACAGTTGGGTCAGGTTCAGAAGTGTGTGGGGCTATTGTCCCCACTCAGGGGCAGTTCACTGACTCTGCTGGGTACCTTACATTAAGGGTAATTAGATAGTGCCTGAGGTGGTCCCAGGACACAGTGTGAGGTCATGGCACAAACTGAGCTGTGACACCTGAAAGAGAGGGGATCAGACCCTGAGAACACTGTCTCTGGGAAGAGGGGCTCGCATGCCCTGCACAGTCCTGAGGTCAGTGCTGGGGACTGCAAGGGGAAGCAGCTGTTTCACATGCATTTCAGGAAGGGTGAAGCTGATGGCAGAAAGAGCAGGTCACTCAGTGAAGTAGTGAGCTCTCCGTCCCTGGAGGTGTGTAAGAGGCTGGATGTTGTGTTCAATTTTCTTGGTCGTGTGGGGAGCTCCTGGCTCTGGATGGCAGCAGTGGTGGTGGATGGGGGTGGCTGGATAGGATGCCTTTTAAAATCTTTCCCACCCCAGAGAGTCTAGAATTCCATGTGTCTGTCAGGGGCCAAGCACTGGAAACGTGCTCCTCATTTGATGCATTGCATCCGTGACTCCTTGAGGCGCCCTAGGTAGAGTTCAGCAGCTCAGGCCTGGTCTGAATTAGTGAGAGCGACGTTGAAGGGAAGAGCCTGGCTGCAGCCTGAATGATCTGCTGACTGGCGGCCTGGAGCCTTCATGGAAGAGGAGCCGCTAGTCCACGGAGTCCCTGGGGCCTCCGACTGCTATGAAAAGCAGAGAGGAGACTGCCCTGATGGGGGTGGGGAAAAGCTTGGGGGGCCTGTGTCTAGCCGGCAGCTCATGCTTTGGGAAGTGCCCTGGGCAGAAGCCTGCGGGAGGAGTCTCCGAGGAAAAGGAACTGCGTTCACACCCAGCCAGGGGCCACCTGCACACCTCGGCCCATCTGAGCTCGTGGGCCCGGGGCTGGGAGTTCAAGTCCTGCTTCCTCCTTTACGTCGTCCCGAAGGCTCCCCCAGCCTCCAATGTTCTGCTGTGGCGAGGTGACGTGCCCCTTTCCTGGGGAGGTAGGTTGGCCACTGTGCCTGGGGTTGGGATGCTTCAGGAGACAGTCAAGACCACAGGCTGCCTGGGGCTGCTTCTGCTTCTCTGGCTTGTCCTTGGAGTTTGGGACCCTCGGGCTGGGAGTCCCTGCTGGGGGTGCCTCATGGTGCGGTCACGTCCCATCACCCCTTCTATTGCCTGGTTGATATTACAAATGCTGCCTCCTGTGCAGTGCACAAAAGGAAGCCACAGAGACAGATTGCAAAGGAAATCAGAACCACTCTGCACCTGCTCCAGGCTGCTCACCCAGCCACGGTGGACCCCGAGGTAAAGCAGGCAGCCTCGGCCCCTGCAGGCTCCTGGCTGTGGGCTCCGGAGGGCTTCATTCATTCATTCATTCATTCACTTGCCTCCTCTGGGCTAGGCTCTGTGTTAGGCACAGTAATTGATCCTAATTGATACGATTGGTAATCCTTAGGCGTGCAGTAATTCATGAGGCCTCACAATCTGAGTTTCCTGGGTCTTTACCTAATTCCTGTATCATCTACAGAGTGGATACCCTACTGCTAGGCCCTGCTTGGGTTTTAAAACCCAACAATGCACTATGCACATCTTTATAGATCACTCGCCATGGCCCCATGTGATTAATTTTAGACAGCTTGACAGCTGTGCCTTGAGCTTCTCCATGCCTGGTACTGGGCCTGGGACTGGAGGTGTAGAGGTGACTGCACCATCCTAGAGGGGCTATGAGAGACAGAGCCTCAAGGACCAAGGCATTGAGGCCATTCCCCTTCTCTCCTCCCCTGTATAGAACTCAGATGAAGGAGCCAACACTCTCATAATAGAAAGTCACCCGTCCCAGCTAGAGGGGTCTGGGGCAGCCCCTCACACCAAGCTGACACTTGCAGACACCTGGTCAATCAAACCGTGAGATTCACATCACATGGGCTGGAATTCTTCCTCCACCACTCGCTTGTCTCGTCAAGTTATTAAGCCCTGTGGGCCTCAGTGTGCCCATCTGTAAGGTGGGGGTACGAGCCCTCCCACGTGGGGTTTTTGTGACGTTTAAATGAGGTGACTCTGCTTCTAGAAGAGTAACCTGCAGGATTATTGATGGAATTTAATTTGAGCTGCAGAAGCCCAGGACACCGAGGCTGACAGAGGCAGAACTTGGAACCCAGGTTCCTGGGCTTCCAGACTTTGCCGCACGGCCCTTGAAAACCCACGCACTGGGAAGGAGTTTGCAGGATGGGGGCCTTGGCGGATTCCGCCTTCACCAGAGGCGCTCCCGTCTTCCTGGAGGACCCGGCTCACTTGTCTCCTTAGGGCTAGGAGAGAGGAGTGGGGCCAGAAGAAAGGCTTGAAACCGTATCCTCCCCCGGCGTGGGGTCAGCAGATCAGACCCCCATATTTTCCCCACCGTCAACCCCCCCCAGGATTTTCTTGAAGTTAAGTTTCACATCATATGGCTGAACATTTGGAACTTTTTAAGCAGAAATTGTAGAAAAAATGAAAAGTATTTTAGTCTCAGAACACAATACCTTCCTGGCAGGGAGCCACAGCAGAAATTTCGCAACAGGCTCGACGCCGGAGAAGAACGCGTCATAATTGTCCATCTGGATTAATCTGGCGTTCTTTAGCTTAACCTCATGTCAGGCTGAGTGGCTAATCAGGGCTTGGAAGACATTGTCTTTTGTGACTGTACCGAGGCTCTGGTTTCACACATCAGCTAATTTTCCTATCACATTTCCTTAATTGTAAGCTCGGTTTCATGGAGCCCCGGACAGGACTGAGCCGTAAGGCACATGCTTATGCTCTGGCTAGGGGTGCCAGTAGTGTGTGGCTGAAACACCACAGCTCATCACCTGTGACTTAGTGGGCAATGCTCAAAAAACACTTCAAGGCCTCCGGAAAAACTCAATTCGTGGTGGGCCAGGGGCAGGGCAGGGCATGTGTGGTGTCACGATTAGAGTTACCATGTGGGAGAGTCCTGGCCTCCAAAAACCCAAGGCAGTGCGGTGGCATCATCCTTCAGACTCCCGGCAAGAGGGGCTGCCGGAGTTCCATTCCTCAAATGCTGAAACTAAGGGGCAAAGAGAGGGTGGATGGGGTCTTCTGTCCTGCTCTGGGGCTCTGGGGTGTGTAAACCTCCCCGGCCTGTGCCTTGCCTGCCAGATGGGTGGGTGGTGTGTCCCCGTCTGCCTGGCAGGGGTGACAGGAGGAGGAAAGGACCTCTAAAAAGGCCCCACCCACTGGATGCAGGCCTTGGGGAGAGAGGGTTGGGCAGAGCTGGTGGGAGCCCCTCCCTCTCTGTGACAGCCTCCCTCCAACCCAGGCCTGTGGGCCTTTGCTTCCCCGTTTTCCCTTCCTGCGCCCTTTCTCTTGCCCCAGATCCTCATCCTCCCGGCCCCCAGCCCGCGCTCTGGTGAGCCCATCCGGCTTGTGATGGGGATGGTCGCTGTTTTCCCCTGGGGCTCAGTTCTCAGGGCTCCGGCTCATGCGGAGGGGCAGACAGAGACAGGAAGAGGGGGTGATTTTAAGGTAGCAGCTGGGGGCGGGTGACTCTGAATTTATCCTGGAGGCAGAGGAAAGTTCTGGACCCAGCAAGGGATACCCCGGCGGTGTGGCTTGTTGCCTCCTCTCCTGTGATGTGAAGGATTTCGCCCAGGGGACACCGAGGCCCTGCCAGTTCGTCCACCCTCTACGGCCTGGGAGCTGAGCTCCATCCAGCCCTCAGCAGCCTCAGTCCGGATCTGTCAGGCCCGAGGTTGGAGTAGCTTCCTGAGCTGCAAAGCTCTGAGGTGCCCAGGGAGAGCAGCCGCCATGCCTCGCCTTCTCTGTTCAATGGTCAAGGCCACTGGGCCTGTGTGGAGGTTGTCAGAGCCAAGCCAGACTCCGGGTTGATGTCTGTTTCACCAGCTTTCGTGGGTTCTTTTAGGATAAGCCTTTAGTCCATCCCCATGGAACCGGATCAGACCATGTAAACGGATCGGACATCGTCCTGCCATCAGAGAGCACCTGGCTCAGGGGAACTGTTCGTCCTCAATCAGAGGTTGTCTTGTTGCCAGTTACAGCACAAAGGCAGGATGTCAACTCTGCTTGGTGCCTCTAGGAAGGCTTCCTGGAGGTGGTGTCACTTCAGAGATTCATAAAGATTAAAGTGAAAATTGCTAGATGCACAAGGTCCTGGGGTCAGTGAAAACAGAGGAACAGGAAGGAGTAGCTGGTGTGGCCCTCAGGGACCTAGGGGGCTCAGCCTCAGGCCCCTTTGAGACAGAGGATGTGGTCAGGAGTCTACAAGAGCCGTGACTTTCTGGTTCAGAAGAAAACTTTGTCCAGAGGCAATGGTGAGCCTGTGGGGTTTTGTCTGCAGGGAAGGAACTGATCCTACTCTGTTGTGAGCTCTCCGTCAGCGGTGAGGGAGAGCCGGGGGTGAGTCTGGGACAGGTGACCACAAAGAGGTCCTTGGGGATCCAGGTAGGCTGGAGTGTTAGTCCTGCCAGGCAGTGGCAGTGGACCCGGGGGGGTGGACAGACAGGAAAGGTGGTTCTGGAGGGCTTGGTGCCTGGTGGGACGTTGGATGGGGGTAGGGGAACCCGGGCGGGCATCGAGGCTGACTTCCTAGTCCCTAGTCTGGGAGTTCAGAGAGATTTGATGTGGAAGCTGCAGGGACAAGAAAAAGGCATCATCAAAAACACTGCAGTCCCCCCAAGTTAACCTCTAAGACCCCGGCAGAGTCTTTGAAGATGAGAACGCCCACTGCTCTGCGGTTAGCCTGGCCCTCTGCAGCACATCAGCTCCTTGGCTGACTCTGAAAAGCCCTTTGGATACCTGGGACCAAAGACTTTGCACCCTAGAGTGCCCCTGGCACCCCTGCATACCTCCCACATCTCCCCTGAGTCCAGGGAGGGCTGTGTAGGAAAGTCAGACCTGAATCTGGGCCAGATGTGCCCCCGTGCCCAGCAGAGCCACTGCAGGGAATGATTAATGAATGCTCCGTCCTCAAAGCTCTGGAGATAAATCCCCACTTGTGTTTCATTCTAGGAAGCTCATCTCTGCAGACCAGCTGGTCAAAGGTGACAGGTGGCTCCCTGCGGGCTTCTCTTGACCACAGTTACCATGCTTGGGCTTGCCTCCCAGTGCCCACTGGTGTTCTTCTGGTCAGCCTCGGTGCCAGCTCTCTGTCCGCTTCTCAAACTACTCCCTGTGCTCCACGTGCCAGGTTCTGGGGGACCAGAGTGGGAGGGAGACAGGCAGATACTTGCTGGACCTCCTGGACCAAACACATGCATTTTAAAAGGTTTCCAACGTCAGTCACTTTGGAAAGAGTTGTGATGAATCTCTTTCTGCTTCAGTGGGGACGCCCAGACCCCCTCCTTGGGTCACACCTCACTGAGTTACTCTTTTTTCCTAATTTTTCCCCAGACTTCTGTACTTTCTCCATCATCTTACATAAATAGGGCTCCTCTCCATGGTCTTCCCTGACTACCAGGCTGGGGCATGGAAGATTGGTGGCGAGAGTGACCAAGTCCTTCACTCTTCTTTGTAGCTGCAGCTTAGCCAGGTGATTCTTCAGGGTGGAGTTGGTGCCAGCCTTGTGCCTCAGAGGCCCATGACTTGCTTTGGCCAATAGAACATGGCAGAAGTCACAGCGTGGCCACTGCAAGCCGAGGCCTAAAGAGAAGGCATGGATCTTCATGAAGTCTCGGGATCAATGTTTCCCTTCACAGTGTGCATATTTTGTCATTATGTTTAGAAATTCCTTCCTACTCTGGGGTCATACAAATATTATTGTATATTTTTTTCCTAAAAGTTCTGTAGTTCTTTTCACATTTATGTCTTTAATCCATCTGGAATTGATTTTTCTGTACAGGGAGGTAGGGATTTAACTTTCTCTTTTTCCTTGTGGAAAACTGACTGTCCCAGCACCACGAGGCGCTGGTCTGTCCTCTTGGTGCCAATTCGTGTTGCTGTTTCTGTGGAAAATGGAATTCCCACACTCCTACGTGTTGTTTCCATGCTTTCTGGCCG
This sequence comes from Rhinopithecus roxellana, assembly GCF_007565055.1. NCBI lineage: Eukaryota > Metazoa > Chordata > Mammalia > Primates > Cercopithecidae > Rhinopithecus > Rhinopithecus roxellana. The sequence goes on from NC_044550.1 coordinate 131,479,686, forward strand.
GCTCCCTTTGTCTTTCTGTCTCTTCATGACCCACTCACACACTTTCCTAATTACTGTAATTTTAAATTAGTAGGCTTTATTTTTCAGAACAACTTTAGGTTCACAGCACAATTGGGTAGAAGATATGTACAGGGATTTCCCATTTTCCCCGTGTTCTGACACATGCATAGCCCTCCTCTGTACCAACATCCCCACCAGGGTGGGACACTCCTCACAACTGGTGAGTCTCCACAGACACACCATTAGGACTCAAAGTGCGGAGTTTGCATGAGAGTTCACTATGGGTGTTGTGGGTTCTATGGGTTTACACAGAGGTACAAGGACAGGTATCTCCATTTTACTGTCATACAGCATAGTGTCACTGTCTGACGCTCCTCTGTACTTCATCTGTTCATGTTTCCCTCTCCCCAAATCCCTGGCAGCCACTGATTTTTTTTTTTTTTTTTTTTTTTTTTTTTACGGAGTCTCACTCTGTTGCCCAGGCTGGAGTGCGGTGGCGCGATCTCAGCTCGCTGCAAGCTCTGCCTCCCGGGTTCACGCCATTCTCCTGCCTCAGCCTCTGGAGTAGCTGGGACTACAGGCGCCGCCACCATGCCCGGCTAATTTTTTGTATTTTTAGTAGAGACGGGATTTCACCGGGTTAGCCAGTGATTTTTGTTAATCATCTCCATAGTTTTGCCTTTTTCAGAATGCCACATGGTTGGGGTCATATAATATGTACTTTTTCCAGATGGGCTTCTTTCACTTAGTAATGCACGTTTAAGTTTCCTCCATGTCTGTTCATGGCTTGATAGCTCATATCTTTTTAGTGCTGGATAATATTTCATTGCCTAGGAGTTTTACAATGTATTTATCCAATCAGTTACTGAAGGATATCTTGGTTTTCTTTTTCCAGTTTTTGGCAATTATGAGTAATACTGCTCTAAATGTTCATAAGTAGGTTTTTGTATGGATATAAGTTTTCAACTCCCTTGGTTAAATAAATACCAAAGGGAACAATTTCTGGATCTTTGGTAAGAGTATGTTTAGTGTTGTAAGAAACCGCTAAGCTGTCTTCCAAAGCAGGCATATCATTTGGCATTCCTACCACCCAAGAATGGGAGTTCCTGTTTCTCCACATCCTTGCCAGCATTTAATGATGTCAGTAGTCTGGATTTGGGTCATTCTACTAGGTGTATAATGGTGTCTCATTGCTGTTTTAATTTGCAATTTCTTAATGGCATATGATGTGATTCATCTTTTTTATGCTTATTTGCCATCTGTATATCTTCTTTAGTAATATATCTGTTAAGGTTTTTGGCCCATTTTTTAGTTGGGTTTATTTTCTTACTGTTAAGTTTTGAGAGTTCTTTGTACATTTTGGATCATATCCTTTATCATGTATGTCTTTTGTAAACATTTTCTTCCAGTCTATGGCTTACCTTTTCATTCTCTTAACAGTGCCTTCATGGAACAGAAATATCTCAATTTTAATGAAGCTCAGCTTATCGATTCTTTCCTGGATCCTGCCTTCGGTATTGTATCTAAAAAATCATTACCAAATTCAATATTGTTTAGATTTTCCGCTATATTATCTTTTAGGATCTTATAGTCTTGAGTATTATATTTAGGTCTATGATTCATTTTGAGTTACATTTTTGTGAACTGTATAAGATCTGTGTCTAGATTCATTTCTTTTTCTTCTTTTCACATGTGGATATTCAGTCATTCTGGCACCATTTGTTGAAAAGACTATCTTTGCCCCATTCTATTGCCAATCCTCCTTTGTCAAAAATCAATTGACTATATGGGTCTATTTCAGGGCCCTTTATTCTGTTATGTTGATCTATTTGTCTTCTCTTTTGCCAATACCACACTGTCTTGATTACTATAGTTTTCTTTATGGTAAGTCTTGAAGTCAAGTAGTGTTGGTCTTCTAACTTTGTTCTCCAATGTTGTGTTGGCTATTCTGAGTTTTCTGCCTCTCCATATAAACTTTAGAATTAGTTTGTTGATGCTCATAAAGTAGCTTGCTGGAATTTTGATTGGGATTGCATTGAGTCTACAGATCAAGTGAGGAAGAATGGACATCTTGATAATATTAAGTCTTTTTATCCCTGAATGTGGAATATATCTTCATTTACTTAGTTTTTCTTTGTTTTTTTTTTAAATCAGTTTTGTAGTTTTCTTTTTATAGATCTTATACATATATTGTTAAGTGTATACTTAAGCATTTCATTTTGGGGGGGTGCTAATGTGAATAGTATTGTGTTTATCGTGTTTTAAAGTTTGAATTCCAGTTGTTCACCGCTGCTGTATAGGAAAGTGACTGAATTTTATATGGGAACCTTGTATCCCACAATCTTGCTATAGTTACTTATTAGTTCTAGGGGTATTTTTTTGTAGATTCTTTTGGATTTTTTGCATAAAGAATAACGTTAACTGTGAACAAAGACAGTTTTGTTGCTTCATTCCCACTCTGTATATGTTTTGTTTCCTCTTCTTGTCTTACTGCATTAGCCAGGACTTCCAGTATGATGTTGAAAAGCAGTGGTGAGAGAGGACATCCTTGCCTTGTTCCTGATCTTAGTGGGAAAGTTTAGAATTTCTCATCATGAAGTATGAAGTTAATTATAAGATTTTTGTAGACATTCTTTATCAAGTTGAGAAAGTTCCTCTCTGTTCTTAGTTTACTGAGAGTTTTTATCATGAATGCATGTTGGAGTTTGTCAAATGCTTTTTCTGTGTCTATTGATATAATTGTGATTTTTCTTCTTTAGCCTATTGATGCAATGTATTATATGAATTGATTTTTGAAAGTTGAACCAGCCTCGAATACCTGGGATAAATCCTGTGGTGTGTAATTCTTTTTTATACATTGTTGATTTCTATTTGCTAATATTTTGTTAATGTTCGCGTTTATGTTCATGACACATATTGTTCTGTAGTTTTCTTTTCTCATAATGTTATTGTTTGTTTTATTTTGTTTTGAGACAGAGTCTTGCTCTATTGCCCAGGCTGGAGTGCAGTAGCATGATTACTGCTCACTGCAACCTCTGCCTCCCAGGCTCAAGTGATCCTCTCATCTCAGCCACCCGAGTAGCTGGGACTACAGGCTCATGCCACCATGATAGGGTCTCACTACGTTGCCCAAGCTGGTCTTGAACTGCTGGGCTCAAGCAATCCAGCTGCCTCAACCTTCCAAAGTGCTAGGATTATAAGCTTGAGCCACCGTGCCCAGCCTCTTGTAATGTTTTTGTCTGGTTTTGGTATTAGGGAAATGCTGGCTTCAGAGAATGAGATGGGGTGTGTTTTCTTTGCTTTTATCTTCTAACAGAGATTGTAAAGAATTAGTATAATTTATTTCTTCAATGTTTGGTAAAATTTACTAATGAACCCATCTGGGCTTTCTCTTTTGGAAGGTTATTAAGTATTAATTCAATGTATTTGATAGATACAAGCCTGTTTAAATTGCCTATTTGTTCTTGCATGAGTTTTGGCAGATTGTGACTTTCAAGGAATTGGCCCATTTCATCTAGATTATCAAATTTGTGAGCACAGAGTTGTTCGTAGTATTTCTGTAACATCCGTTTCGCGTCCATGAGATCTGTAGTGATGTCCTCTCTTTCATTTTCGATATTAGCAATTATTGTCCTCTTTTTTTCTCAGCCTGGCTAGAGGCTTATTGATTTGTTGACATTTCATAGAAGAAGTTTCTGGTTTCATTGATTTTTCTCTGTTGATCTTCTGTTTTCAATTTCATTGATTTCTGCTCTGTTTTTTATGATTTCTTCTTATTTTGGAATTAATTTGCTCTTCTTTTTCTAGTTTCATAAGGTAGAAGCTTAGATTATTGATTTTAGATCTTTGTTATTTTCTAATATATGTATTCAAAGTTATAAATTTCCCTCCGAGCACTGCTTTTCCTTCATCCAACAAATTTTTATAAGTTGTATTTCATTTTCATTTAGTTGGAAATATTTTTAAATTTCTCTTGAGATTTATTCTTCGACCCATGTGTTATTTAGAAGTGTTTTGTTTAATATTTAAGTGATTTAAAATTTTCTAGGCATCTTTTCATGATTGATTTCTGATTTAGTTTCATTGTGGTCTGAGAGCAGATATTGTGAGATTTCTATGCTTTCAGTTTGTTAAGGTATGTTTGATGCCCCAGAATGTGATCTATCTTGGTAGTTGTTCCATGAGAGCTTGAGAAGAATGTGTAATTTGCTGTTGGATGAGGTAGTCTATAAATGTTAATTATATCCAGTTGATTGATAGTGCTGTTGAGTTCAACTTTGTCCCTACTTATTTTCTGCTTGCTGGATCTATCCATTTCTGATAGAGGTGTGTTAAGGTCTCCAACTATGATAGCAGACTTATCTGTTTCACTGGGCAGATCTATCAGTTATTGCCTCAATATAGTTTGATGTTTTCTTATTAGGTGCATAAATATTAAGAATGGTTATGTCTTCTTGGTGAACTGAATTTTTTATCATTATGTAATGACCCTCTTTATTCCTTACAACTTTCCTTTTTCTGAAGTCTTCCCAAATTAATTTTAAAGTAATCCTTTATATATTTTTATGTTCTAAAATTTTATGTTATTCTGGTCATTTTTTCCTCCCATTATTCTTTTATATTAGCTTTCCATGTCCTATGAGGAAAACTCTGTTAGAATTTTTGATTCAAAGTACATTGCCTCTAAAGACTAATTTAGGAAAAACTGATGTGTTTCTGATATTGAGTCTTCCTATCCATGAATATGGTATATTTCATAATTTTTCCCAGTAAACATATCACACAGTTCTAAATATTAAAGTCTTGATTGCCTTTATGATTGGAAATCTTTTCTCTATTTTATTATTGATGATTAGTGGCATGTATAAGTTCTATTGCTTTTGTATCCAGCAAACTTACTAGTTGTTAGTTATACCTGTATTATACTTATACTACTTATACCAGTTTGTCCATAGATTATTTTAGATTTCCTACATGGACAATCATAGACTTTTTCAACGTTTGCGTCTTTGAATTTTTCCTTGTCCTATTGCGTTGTCTAAATCTACAAGTACAATGTTGAACATAGTGATGAGGAATGCATCCTTGTCTTGATCCTGACTTTAGTGCGAATACTTTTAAACTTTAATAATGAAGTATAACGTTTACTCTATATTTTAGATAGACACTCTTTATCCGGTGTAGCAGAGCCTGCAAATGGACCCTTCTTACTCTTTCTCCCTTATTTATTTTTATTTTAGTAATAGATCTCCTTTGGATTGTAGACAGACACGTGTCTACCTAGGTGAAAAGTACATTTCCACTTCCCTTATAGCCTGGTGTGTCCGCATGACTAGGTTCTCATTAATAGTCATGGGAGAAGTGATGTGTGCAAATTATGTATCACATTTCCTCTTTGTCTTTCTGTGGAAATGACAATAGTGAATGCACTTTGACTCTGTGGATGAGGACAACATTCTAGAATGTGGAAAACATCATGATAGGAGGCATCTGTGTCTCCAGTGCCTCTGTCTCCCACCTCCTCTGCACTGTCACATCTCACAGACACAAACTCCACTCCCATCCCAGCCACCCGGTTTTGGTGTCCCTTTGTTCACAAACTCCGCTTCCATCCCAGCCACTCTGTTTTGGTGTCCCTTTGTTGAGCAGCTGAGCATCTGTCTACCTTGTCTAAATGTATCCAGATAAGAAAACCTCATGCTATTCATAGTTTACTAAGAATTTGAAAAACTCAATCTTGAATAAACGCTGAATTCTACTGAATGCTTTTTTAGTTTCTATTAAGATGATAACGTTGGGTTCTCTCATCTTCTCCTCTCTTAATGTGTCGTTGTTGATTCCTAATTTTTTTTTTCCCAGATGGAGCCTTGCCCTATCACCCATGCTGGAATGCAGGGGCGCCATCTCTGCTCACTGCAGTCTTCGCCTCCTGGGTTCAAACAATTCTTATGCCTCAGCCTCCTGTGTAGGTGGGACCACAGGCACGTGCCACCACACCTGGCTAACTTTTTTTTTTTTTTTTTTTTGAGACAGAGTCTCACTCTATAGCCCTGGCTGGAGTGCAGTGACGTGATCTCGGCTCACTGCAACCTCTGCCTCCCGGGTTCAAGCGATTCTCTGCCTCAGCCTCCCAAGTAGCTGAGATTACAGGCGCCTGCTACCACACCCGGCTAATTTTTAGTGGAGACATGGTTTCACCATCTTGGCCAGGTTGGTTTTGAACTACTGACCTCATGATCCACCCACCTCAGCCTCCCAAAGTGCTGCGATTACAGGGGCAAGCCACCACGCCCAGCCTAATTTTTGTATTTTTTTAGTAGAGACGGGGTTTCATCATGTTCACCAGGCTGGTCTCGAACTCCGGACCTCAAGTGATCCACCCACTTTGGCCTCCCAAAGTGCTGGGATTACAGGTGTGAGACACTGCATCCAGCTTATTCCTAAATTTTTGAAATAAGTACTCTCCTTGACTTTCGGAGGTAAACTAAAATGAGCTGTCATTATTTTAATATGCAGCAATATTTGATTTGCCAGACTTTCCCCTAAGATTTTTAAAATCTATGTTTAAAGTTGAAATTGGCGTCATATTTTCTTTTCATAAATGATCATTTAACTTTAGTCATTAGATTACACTATTTTCATAAAGTGAATTGGTTAGTTTCCCATTTTTTTCCCTTATTCTCTGCAATAGTGTGCATATAGTAGGGATCATTTGTCTCTTGAAGATTTGCTGGCTCTTGCTGTAATACTACCCAGGTTTGGTGACTTTTGTTTGTTTTCTTTGGGTGTGTAAATGTTTGCTAATCAATTCTATTTTTTCACTGGTTATTGCTTTGTTTGTGTCTTCTATTTCAACTTGAGTGACTTTTAGTAATTAATTTTTCTTCAGGAAAAATGTTCATTACACTGAAATTTAAAATATATTGGTATAAAGTTGATTGCGGTATCCTTTAACAATTCTTCTAAATCTCTTCTGCCTCCTTCTTTATTCCTAATGTGATTTGTTGATAGCACTTTTTTCTTGATTAGTCTTACTAGAAATTTTTCTATTTCATTTTCTCTGAGGGTAGAATTTTGCTTTTGTTGATAATTTATATTTTTCTTCATTTTCTGTTTAATCCATTTCTTCTCATAGCTTTACTTCTTTTCTTCTATGTTCTTTGAAATTATTGTCAGTTTTCTATTTTTAGTTAAGATTGTACCTTATTTATTTGTAAGTTTTCTTATTTTTGTAATAAATGCAGAGTTTACAAACATACCTCTAAAAACTAATTGCTATAACCAAGAAAACTGCTGTATAATGTCCCCCACCCCCGTTTTTTTTTCCATTCAGGACTAAATCGTTTGTAATTTCCATTGCAATCTTCTCTTTAACCCACAGGTTATTTAGGAGCATGTGTCAATCTTCTAAACCTATATGGATGTGCATTTTAATCTTCTTTTTATGTTACCTCCTAAATGAATCACATTGTGGTCAGAGAATACACTCCGTATGAAAATCATTCTTCGAAATTTGTTGAGGTTTAATTTTCGACCTGTAGGTTGTCAAGTTTTGTAAGTGGAGCTCCTGTGTTTGAAAGAGAGCTCAGACTTTCCTGCAGAAGGAAGTGCCGTCATATCACCGTGGAGACTGCTTTTCACCATGTTCAGCGCTGGGCAGCACAGGGGGCTTTTTTATACCCTTACAAGTGGGTCCAAACAATCCTGGGAGGGCAGCAGGGCAGATAGTAGCCCCATTTTATAGGAGAGGGATTCAGGCTGGAGAGGGAGAGCCATGAGCCTGCGTTCCACAGCTCCCCGGTGATGAGTCCCTGTGGAGGAGCACAGCGCCTTCCTTCCTGGTGATGAGTCCCTGTGGAGGAGCACAGCGCCTTCCTTCTGTTGCTGTGGGACACCTTGATGGTGCCGAATGGAACAGTGTTGAACACCATGGAACAGCATGGGAGCGTGTGTGGGTTCTGCCTGCCATGAGCACTGGGCCCTGGTCCTGAGGCAGGCCAGTAGTCACAGTGCCATGTCTGCTGCCGCACATTCTCATATCTGCAACCCCAGACCCTCATCGCGCCCCTCTGGCCTCCCTCGCTTAGCTGAAGCTGGGCCCCTGCTGGAACTGCCTTCTCCAGCCCACATCATTTCGGCCTGGCCCCGTCCAGCCTTCCCTCCAAGGTCCTCCTCCCCCTTTACGCTTCCTGCTCTCTGGCCTGTCACCACTCCCACATGGGCCTTGCTTTCTGGCCTCCGGGCCTTTGCTCGGGGTGGAATAGCCTCCCCTGGGGTTTCTGCAAAGTCAGCGTGACTTTGCTCAGCACTCTGTGGAGCCTGAGCCCCCCTGGACTTCTCTCAATCTAGGGCATTATCCGGCCACGCCTTTGCCTGCCTGCTGCAATCACAGGATCACAGGGGGTGTTTCTAACCAATTTGACGCCCCTCTCCTTGTCTCATCCCCTCGGCACCTCCCACCACCTCGCTCACTTCCAGCCTCCCTCCCCTTGGCAGCCCATGCTCCAGTTATGCAAAAGAGTTCCATCTCTCCGCCCCAAAATCACCGCCAGTGCTGTTTCCTGTCTAGCTCTCTCTTCTCCTTCAGTAATTTCTGGCCAGTGCTACCCATCCTTCAAGACCTGGCTCCATATCCCCTCCTCCAGGAAGCCTTCCTTGATCTCCATGCTGGATTAGGGACCATCTACCATTCCACTGCACCTGGGGCTTCCTTCAGTCAGGGCTTGGATGGTGCCGTGTGGTTGTTGCCATTTTACTTGGCAGCAGGGCTGGCACCTGGTTTAAACCTCTGAACCTGGTTGTCCGTTGGGGCTCTGCCCCACGGGTCTTGGCGTAGGCTGACCGCTGGACAGTTGTCCTCTGAGCTGCTGGCAAGTGTTTGGGGTGGGGGCGGGCATGGCATCACTGTCTCTTGTGTGTCCTTGCAGTGACCCCTGGATGGAGAGCCCAGCCTGCTGACCAAGGTCAACGCCCTTTCCAACGGCCCTTCATTAGCGAGTGGACATCTCGCTGAGTCAGCGGGGACCTCTTCACCGTCCTGTTCAGGGTCACTAGGTCCCTGGAGAATGTGGCCGAGGGCGGCTGGCCAACAACAGGGCCCATTGTCCTCGCCTGCTGCGGACGGAGCCGGCCCAGGCCCATCTGGACAGGGCAAGGGGCATGACTTCAGCATGCCCGAGAGGTCCCACCAAGCCCCCCGGGGTGCAGCCAGGCTGGCGAGGTGGGAGCACAGATGGCGTCCTGAGAGAGGCAGGCCCTCCGGGAACATGTTTTAGGGTCCAAGGGGGCAGTTCCAACTCCTCCACCCTCCTCACCACCCCCTACCCCTACGAGGCGCTCTTCCGCAGCTTCCCCAAGGCAAGGGTCAGTCGAGTGCCCAGCAATGGGGACATCTCCCTTCCACACAGTTCCCTCATCTCTGGCACTTGTTCTCCTAGCCTGCTGGCCAGAGCACAGCCTTCAGGGACGGGACCCACAGCAACTGCACCCCCACCCACCCCTCTTCTCCACTCCACCCCACTCCCCACTGCTCCTCAAGAAGAGGGCCCTCAGCCCCTCACCTGCCCTCCGCTGGCCATGGAAACAGCCAGGGATGCTGGTGCCAGCAGGGCATCCACAGAGCATGGAGGCCACGAGCTCATCTTCACGGGAGCTCACTCACTGGCCATGTGTCTGGGATCGGGGGCCTTCCGCAGGCCTCACAGGAGGCAAAAGTCCCGAAGCTCAGAAGCACTCTGCCTGAGGTCACTGGATCACCGGATCACTGGGACACAAGGCTGCAGCCAGCAGGGAAAGAGTGAGCTGTGCATAGCGCCACCTCCCCCGGGCTGGCCATAGTGGATCGCTCAGCAACATCCAGGATTCCCTCCGGGGCTGAGGCCCCAACGAACTTCCTCCAGGGCTGAGGCCCCTTCTCTGTTGGAACCTCCACCTCAGCCCTGAAGGCCTGAAGGCTGGGCCTGGCTGCAGACCCTGCCCCTTTTCCCTCTTGGGCTACAGGTGGTTCCCCTGAAAGGGAGGCTGTCCCACCCCCACCTTCTTACTGTGGAGGCTTTCCCCGCTCCACCTTCTTACTGTGTAGGGTGTCCTCCCCTTCCGCCTTCTTGCTGGGTAAGGTGTCCTCCCCCTCCGCCTTCTTGCTGGGGAGGGTGTCCTCCCCCTCCGCCTTCTTGCTGGGGAGGGTGTCCTCCCCCTCCGCCTTCTTGCTGGGGAGGGTGTCCTCCCCCTCCGCCTTCTTGCTGGGGAGGCTGCCTCGCTCTCCGCCTTCTTACTGGGGAGGCTGCCCCGCCCTCTGCCTTCTTACTGGGAGGCTGCCCTGCCATCCACTTTCTTGGCTGAGCCCAAGCTCTGTCCAGAGCTTCCTGAGCCGCAGCGAGCCACCTGGGCCACTTGTTTGCCTGCTCCCCTCCTCCCGTCACCTTTACCCCTGCCCTGCCAGGCACTCACAACTCCCTGATTGAGGCCCACGTGCTCCTGTGGCCAGGCCTCTCCTCAGGCTGTTCCTTCTGCTTGCCTGCCCGAGTCCCACCTGGGCATTAAGGCCAGGCTGAAACACCCCTGCCAGGCCCATCACAAACGGTTAGGAAGGGCTGTGTCGGTCACCTCACCCAGTCAGTCACCAGCTGAGAACCAGTTGCTCTCCCCAAGCCAATTCCTTGGGCCATGGCCCAAGGAATAGGTGCTGCCCAAAGCTGCCAGGAGGTTCTGATCTTTGGCAGGGGTGGGAACCACACTGCTGAAACTCCCCGCGTGACGCTGCAGGCTGCCCTCCCTGCCAAGTGTCCTACTGGAGGGACCACCTCTGGGGACCAGAGCTCAATTCTGCATGCAAAGAAGGGAGGTGCTGCTTGTCTTAAACCAGACACAGGCTGAATTGAGGCGTCAGAGACACAAGCCCACATGAGAGGTCAGCATCCCTCTGCATGTAGAGCCACCCAGGCGAGCTGCCAGCATTTCCCATGGCCACATGGGAAGCCCAGATTTCCAGCTCACACCCACCTGACACATTAAGAGATGTCTGGGGCTCTGGCTGCTCCGGAAGAGCCACCAATTAAGATGTCTCTTGTTTTGTGCCCCAGAGCCTTGTCCCATTGCTGATCAGGTTACAGGAGTGAGGGCTCAAAGGTGTCGCCTCCAGGGGCTTGCAGGGTGGGGTAAGAGGACAGATTGCCTCGGCACCTGGGGCTGCCTCTGGAGAGAGGCCTGGGGGAGGCACTGTAACCTGAGGCCCCTACAGCCTTGGAATCCTCCAGCACTCAGCAGGGCCTCCTTGCCTTCCTGCTGAGTTGGCTTCTTGCCATGGGCATTGCTCCCCAAGCATCGACCGCCCAGCAACTCTGCAGCCGGGAAGTCCATGCAGTTTTGTGTCAAGGGGCAGTTGGTCCACACTGTAGGGCTGTCATTCCATCCTTACCAGCAATCTATGCACCTACTGTGCACCCAGTCCTGTTCTGGACACGGGGACAGTGACAGTCCTAAGCAGAGACCCGAGTGGACAAGGAGCAGGGCTGGCCTGGGGAAGACCCCGTAGAAGAGCTTCTGAATCTGGGAAACAGCAAGCCGGAGTCTCTGAGCAGACCTAGTGGAAGAGCTTCTGAGCCTGTGGAACAGCAAGGCAGAGCCTCCGGGCAGATCTGCTGGAAGAGCTTCTGAGCCTGTGGAACAGCAAGGCGGAGCCTCTGGGCAGCCACGTATGTAGCCACAGAGGCAAGTTGGCCAGTTAGGTAGACCAGGACAAGGACTCATGGGAAGTCCCAGCAGGGACTCGGGGGTGACAGAGACCTCTCACTGTGGAGAGGGGATTACGGGGTCCAGGGAGGAAGAGGGCACTGAGGGGGCAACTTTCTCAAAAGAAAAGGTGCACAGGAGACGGTGGTGGCTTGGACCAGCAGGTGGGTGGGGGCTGCTAAGGGGCAGGATACCCCATGTGCTTGGAAGGGTTTAGGGTGTGGAGAATAGAGAGGAAGCAACCAGGTACAACGATGAGGCATTTGTGGCCTGAACAATAGAATGATGGTGTCTTTTGAGAAAATGCAGAATTGGAGGGAGAAGAAGCCCATCTGGGGGGACATCAGAGTTCTGCTTTGTGTGAAGCATGAAATGCTCTCTGGGTTGCACTGTGCCCCCCAAAAACAGAAGCTGAAATCTTAGCCTCCAGTACTGCAAACATGGCCTTACGTGGAAATAGGATCTCTGCAGCTGTAATGAAGGTAAGATGAGGTCGTAATGAACTAGGGTGGACCCTAATTCTGTGACTGGTATCTTTATAAGCTAAGGGGGAAGAGATCTGGACAGAGACACAGGGACACGGAGACACACGGGGAGGAGGCCATGTGACCACAGACAGAGGGCGGAGGATGCATCTACGAGCCAGGGAACACCATGGGTTGCCAGCAGCCACCAGCAGCTGGAAGACACAAGGACAGATTTGGCCCAGGAGATGGATATGAATACGCATTAGATACACTGCTGGTGAGGCAGCCAGATACAGGCACAGCCAGATACGGGCACTGCGGGGGTGGGAAGGGGCTGTAGGCAGAAACTTGGCCTTCATTGTAAACCAATGGTATTTAAGGCCATGGGTGGGAGAGCACCCACAAGAGGTGTCAATAGGAAGGAGAAGGAAAGAGGGACGTGGAGGGCCCACCCCCAAAAGCAGAGGTGGGTGGAGGCGGGAAAGAGTCCGCCTAGGTGAGGAGCTGGGAGGAAAAGCCAAGAGACAAATAGAAGTGATCTATGGGGAAAGACGTGCCCTTGGGAGGTCCAGGATAATGAGAACAAAGATGGAGACTTGGCCACTACTGCAGCCACTTGGAGATCTCCAGTGACCTTGCCATGACCTTGACAAGAGCAGACTCAGTGGAGGGGCCACACAGGCATGTTGGTAAATGTTTAACAACTGGTTCTGTGGTACAGAAAGCCAATTTCTAGCATTTGCTGATTTCTGAAGTGTATCCCACCATGGCAGAGCATGACAGTTTACCAACTGGTTGGGAAATTTCCTGACAACTTAACAACTACTCTTGCAAGTCAGTGTAAGCCTGCTCCAGCAGCCTGTTGGGTAGGGCTGGGTCAAGAGAGAATGTGATGTGAAGGATATGTCCCCTCTTTGAAGGGCTTCTAGTGCAAAAGGAGTCAGAAAATGAAATAATATCTTAGAGGAACATGGAGCCAGGTGAGTGAGTTTTTTTAAAAAAGAAATTCTGTTATAATTTACTGCAAGGGAGCCACAGGAGATACATTTGGATAATAGAACAGGAGAGAGGAAATGTAAAGTTTGTGGTTTCATGTCTTCCAAAGAGATCCCCCCCACCGCCACACTCACCATCCTTAAGCTCCTGTTGAAGGAGCACCAGTGTATGGCCAGCTTTGGGGTGGATGGGGAGGGAAAGGATCAGGCATGACCCTGCCTTCAAAGAGCTCACACTGCTAAGCACGGATAGCTGGACGGGGACAGAAGATAGCAATGATGGATGCAGTGTACAATTCTGGCCACTGAGAAATTCTAAGCTGTACCACATATAACACTGCATTCCCTCCCCTTTGCCCTAATGATCATCACCATCATTAATGTTATCACCACTATAATCACCACCATCATCACAATTATCATCACTGTCATCATCATCACCACCACTATCACCATTATCACCCCCATTGTCATCACCATCACCACCATCCCCATCACTTCCATCATCACCACCATCATCATGATCATCGTCATCACTATCACCATCACCACTATCATCATAATTATCACCATTGCCGCTATCATCATCACCATCGCCACCATCACCATTGTCACCATCACCATTGTCACCATCATCACCACTATCATCATCACCATCACCACCATCACCACTATCATCATCACCATCACCACCATCATCACCACTGTCACCATCATCATCACAATTACCATCATCACCATCATCACTATCACCATCACCACTGTAATCACCATAATCATCATAATTATCATTGTCATCACCACCATCATCACCACTATCATTATCACCATCATAATTATCACCATCACCATCATCACCACTATCATCACTATCATGATTACCATCACCACTATCACCACCACCATCATCACCAACACTGCTATCATCCCCATCATCATCACCGCCACCATGATCATCACCACCATCATCCTCATCATCACCATCATCACCATCATCACCACCACCATCACCACCATCACCATCACCACCACCATCACCATCACCACCATCACCACCACCACCATCACCACCCCCACCATCACCACCATCACTGTCACCACCACCACCACCATCACCATCACCACCACCACTGCAATCATCATCACCACCATCACCCTTACCACCACAACCATCACCCTTACCACCACCATCATCACCATCACCATCATCATTATCACCACCACCATCACCACCATCACCACCACCATCACCATCACCTTCACCACCACCATCATCATCACCACCACCACCATCACCACCACCACCACGATCATCATCACCATCACCACCATCACCCTCACCACCACAACCATCACCCTCACCACCACCATCATCACCATCACCATCATCATTATCACCACCACCATCACCACCATCACCACCACCATCACCATCACCTTCACCACCACCATCATCATCACCACCACCACCATCACCACCACCACCACGATCATCATCACCATCACCACCATCACCCTCACCACCACAACCATCACCCTCACCACCACCATCACCCCCACCACCACCATCATCATCACTGCTATCACCATCATCATCATAACCATCACCATCATCATTATAACATAATCACCCAGCAAACTCTGGTTCCTTTAAATTTTCTGAAAATTTATCTTCAAAATTCAGCAGTTTGCTCTTCAGCTCACCTCCTTCCTCTTGCATCTTATCATAGGCTGCAAGGAGAAGAAAGTGACACTTTCAATATATTTTCCTGGACATCTTAGCTAGATCAGGGGTGAGCAATCCAGCCTATTGCCTGTTTTCATAAACAGTGTTATTGGAATGCAGCCATGCCCATTTATTGGTGTATTGTTGATGGCTGCTTTTGAGCTACAACTACAGACTTGAGGAGTTTCAACAGAGACCATCTTCTCCACAATATCTGAAATATTTACCATTTGGCCCTTTACAGAATAAAGCTTGCTACATCACTGAGTTAATTAGGTACATTTCCTGCTTTCCACGTTGTAGCTTGTGGCAGTATTGGCCTCCTTTGGGTTACTGACCTCCCTTTTTCTCTGGTTTCCAATAATGTTCTTCCTGGTCTTCCTCAAGCCCTCACTGGCAGTCTTCTCAAGGCCCCTTTAGCTTCTATCCACTGCCCAGGACCAGAGTTAATGCTTGGGATCTGCCCAGACACCAAATCTCTGTCCTGTCAATGTATAACAAGCCACCTCAAACTTAAAAATAAATCCACAACCTCTTTGTGGAAGGAGCCAGTGGGGATAACTTGTCTGCTCCACACAGTCTGGGGGACCCCTGCTGGGAAGACTGGGGGCTCTGGGGGACTCAGTGCCTGGGGGCTGAGATTATCTCACTTTGCTCACATTTTTGGTGCCTGGGCTACAGAAACTGGAACTGTTGGCACCACCACATTGTCTCAACTAACCTCACTGTCACGATATTGGCTACAAAAGAGTCACAATCCCAGTCAACCAGTTTCAACATAGGCACGCATGTGCGTGTGTGTGGTCTGTGACCTGCCTCTCCATGCCAGGAGGTCCAAGAATTTGTAGACACATTTTAAAGTTGCCACACCTCCATTTTGTCATCTGTAAAATGACAATGAGAATTCCTACCTTGTGAGGGTGTGGGCATCACAGGGGTTAGTCCACATGGGTTGCTTAGGGCAGCGCCTGGGGTTCAGGAAAGGCTCTGGAGCTGCCGTTATCATCCTTTGTAATATTCCAGCTTCTAATCGCAGCATGCGCACTGTCTTGGCATCTGCCATCTGACTTGCACTGGTCAAACATGACCTCACCCTGAAAAGAGGAGAAGGCGGAGGAGCTCTCGTAGACTGCGCCATGCACACGCCAGGTCGCCGCTGTGGTTTCATCTCCCCATTGTGAGAGAGGTGCTGGCTGGCCTCACAAGGCAGGAGAGGACTCCCAAGCAGCAGAGGCTGAGCACAGTGCCTGCGTCCAGGGGCCTGCTGGCTACTCACTCAGTGCTCAGTTATCCGTTCATCATTCGTGCATTCACGTAGTATTTCTTGAGTTTCTAGGCAGAACCAGGCACCCCTCTCATGCTGGGTGAGTGGATCATCCCAAGCTGCCTTTGCATGGGTCTTCCTAACCTGGTGTCCCTTGGCGAATCCTGTTATTGCCTCTGGCTGTCCACTCCACCTTCTTGGAAACGCACCATCATTTACTCATAGCCCTTACTCTTTCAACAAAGGATATGAAGCTGTTTACATCATGAAGCTCCTTAAACAAACATCATTAAATCTAAATAGAATCCACAACAGGAAAGTAAAGGAGAATGCACATGTCATAATATAAATGACCAGCCTTGCTGACGGATTTAAGCTTCTCTTGGCCTTTGAGCTTCCTGGTAGCCAAGGAGAAAATGGTTAAGTTTACATCATGATTGAGTTTACAGTCTTCAGTAGGGGATTGGAGGAAGCACATCCTCCAGCATGTTCCTTTACCGAGAGTTCTACCAAGCACTCAATTTAAAAATAGAATTCTCCTAGGGGGTGCTTCCAAGAGAGTGGAGTAAAATGAAGTAATGAACTGCTTTCCCCAACAGTGTGGTTGATGACTTGTTTTCCACCCAAGGCCAATGTGAGGTTCTGCTTCAGAGCCAGCTGTTTACAATGTCTCTAAGCTCAAGTGGAAACAAGCCCCAGGATTATCTCTTCATTTGGGGTCAAAAGGCATGAATTTCAGCGGCGAAATGGTCCACGCTGCAATCTTTGTTTTCTGCATGAGCTGATAAACTCTGAGGCCAGGCCCACGGGGCCTCCCGCCACATTGCCCCTGAGCTTCGGTAAATCTTTTGACAGGAGTCATTGTCTGGGGCAGCGCCCTAAACGACTTCTCTAAACGGAGTTATTCATTTGGTCATAATGGGAGGCCGGGCTGCCTGGCCCTGCTGATGGCGATAATTTCACATTGATGACCTGTCTTGTCAGGGTATTTGCAGACTAAATGCCTGGCCAGCAGCGCCTCCAGCAGGGGAGGGGGGATTCCCCTAGGTCTGGGGTCTGGGCTGTGAGTTTGGGATTTCTGGTCAGGAAGGCAGGTATGGGAACTCCTTTTCCTGAAAGACAGGAAAGGATGTTACAGAGAGGGAAGACAGAGTGCTCGGAGCTCTGGCAGACGGGGGTTGCCTCTTGGCACGCAGGGTGACTTTGGGCCACTGACCACCTCTTTGGCCTTAGTTTTCTCATCTGTAAAATGAGGGGTAAGAATGCCTTGCCCTTGGGGGACTCTGAACACAAGTAGGGAGCTTCCCCTCCTAGGGCCCGGCACTTGCCCAGACTGGTGGAGATACTTGGCCCAGGTTGGTCAAGCGGCTCATTAGTGGGTCAAACAGAGCCAAGAGGGAGATGCTTTCTAAGGAGGCACCTTCTCCCTCCGTAAGCACTTGATTCGGTGCACACAGGAACACGTGGCGAGGTGCATGGACCCTAAGTGCGTAGTGGGCGACCTCTCAGCCCCGCTGGGGGACCGATACCGGGCCAGGACCAGAGCACGGCCATTCGAAGCACCCCTCAGCCACTCCCCGAAGGTAACAATGGGGGCTGGCTTTACTTGTTTCTTTTGTACTTTGGGGAAACAGAATCACCCAGGCTTGGCTCTTTCGCTCGCGTCTGTCAGGGAGATTCTTCCTGTGCCGCCTGCGGCGCGGGTTGCCCTGCTCCCTGCTGTTGGGCGCATAGACCACACACTGTAAAAGAGAATCTGAACGATAAGAGTCATCTGGTCCCCTCACCTGTTCCTTCTAGTTCTTGAGCTGCTAAGTGTGCCCGGCACGATGCCGGCTGCAGGGGCACTGGGTGATGGCATCCTCTGTCCCTCCCATCCCAGCCCTCCCTCTGCTGATTGGACCAGTCAGGGGCCTTGGGACCATATGGGTGGCATGGAGGGTGACCAGGTGCACCACTGAAAGTCATGGACCCTGAGACAGCCCTCAGTCCCAGGCACCCCCAGCGGTCCCCGTGGTCTGTTGCCCACAGGCTTTTCTGGAGCAGCTGGCCTGGGAGGGGTGGGCCTCCAGCAAGGTGTCTCCCTGGATATGGCAGCAGGCAAGGATCCAGCAGGCGCTGGCGCTGCCAGGGCTCAGGTGGGGCTGCTGGGGTGGCAGAGAGGACCTGGGGGTGGACGTTGAGAGGGTAGATGCCCGCTGCCTCAGGGTTGCTGGGGTGTCCCTGCTTGGAGCAGCCTGGCGGTTGGCATTTCTGGGTCCCCCGGGTACCTGCCTCCGCTATTTGTCCTCTGCCCATCCCCACCCAGCCCTGGGAAGCCTGCGGTGTGCTCCTAAGCAGCACACACAGCGAGACTGGACTGCAGATGCCCGCTGGCCCCGGCCTGGCTGAGCCCTTGGGGCTGTGCTTGCTTGCGGTTGGCGCCCACCTTGGCGTTCTTGGCTGCAGATACTGTTTGTCTAGATCAGGGGTTGGGAAACAACAGCCCCTGGGCTGAATCTGCTCTGCTTTTATACAACTGGTGATTTCAAAAGGGCTTTTATGTTTTTAATGGCTGAAAAGAATCAGAGGAAGACAAATATTTTGTGACACATGAAAATGATAAGAAATTCAAATTTTCATGTTCATAAATGACATTTTCCTGTACTTGTTACCTTCGGCTGCTTTCCTGGCCGGTCCACAGCTGCAAACACGGACTCTCTAGGCCTTTACAAAGTTTGCTCACCCTGGTTCTGAACCTCATGGGAAGGGTTTTGCTAATTATAGCCTTTAAAAGAAAATCTAGTAAGATGTGGTATCTCTAAATATCTACCTTGTGATTTTCTCAATTGTGGTAATATATACCTAACATAATATTTATCATTTAATCACTGCGATTCACAAGCAATAGCATTAAAGACATTCACCACGCCATGTACCCGTCACCACTGTCTCTCCCCAGGCCCTTTCCATTATTCCTGTGTTGGTCAATTTTATGTGTCAACTTGACCGGGCCACGGGATGTCCAGATGTTTGGTCCAAACATTATTCTGGCTGTTTCTGGGAGGGTGTTTTCAGATGAGGGTCACATTTGAACCTGCAAACTGAGTAAAGGAGGTTGCCCTCCCCTAGTGTGTGGGCCGCATCTGACCCGTCGAAGGCCGGCACGGAACAGAGGGTTGCCTCTCCCTGGGCAGAGGGCACTCCTTTGCCTGGCTGTGTGAGCCGGGCCAGCTCACAATGGCTCTCCAGCAGCGCCTGGCCGCAGACTCCAGCAGGAACGTTGACTCTACTGAGTGTGGGCTGGCCAGCCTCCAGAAAGCCAACTCCTTATAATAATGTCATCTCTGTGTGTGTGTGTGTGTGCACGCGCGTGTGTGTGCGCGTCTCCCTCTGTGTGTGTGCGTGCTTGTGTATGCGTCTCCCTCTGTGTGTGTGTGCGTGTGTGTGTGCTTCCCTCTGTGTGTGTGTGTCTCCCTATGTGTGTATGTGCGTCTCCTGTGTGTGTGTGCATGTGGGCGTGTGCGTCTCTGTGTGTGTGTGCGCGTGTGTGTGCATCTCCCTCTGTGTGTGTGCGTCTCCTTCTGTGTGTGTGCATGTGTGTGTGCGTCTCCCTCTGTGTGTGTGTGTGTGCATCTCCCTCTGTGTGTATATGTGCATGCGGGTGCATCTCCCTCTGTGTGCGTGTGTGTGTGCATCTCCCTCTGTGTATGTGTGTGCGTGTGTGCGTCTCCCTCTGTGTGTGTGTGTGCATGTGGGTGCATCTCCCTCTGTATGTATGAGTGTGTGCGTGCGTCTCCCTCTGTGTGTGTGTGTGCGTGTGTGTGTCTCCCTCTGTGTGTGTGTGTGTCTCCCTCTGTGTGTGTGTGCGTGTGTGCGTCTCCCTCTGTGTGTGTGCGTGTGTGCGTGCGTCTCCCTCTGTGTGTGTGTGTGCGTGTGTGTGTCTCCTTCTGTGTGTGTGTGCGTGTGTGTCTCCCTCTGTGTGTGTGCGCGTGAGTGTGTCTCCCTCTGTGTGTGTGTGTGTGCGTGTGTGTGTCTCCCATTGGTTCCATTTCCCTGAAGAACCCCGGACTGACATGATCCTCAGTAGAGCTCTGCACTCACTAAACAAAGACACCTCCTTCCTCCCCAGTCCCTGGAAACTTCTTTGAGAAGCTGGACCCAAGCCCGAACACCAAGCGGGCCCCAGGTAGGGGTTCTGAGGTTCCTCTAAGTCCTCGCTGCAACAACTTGTCCCCCAAATGGGTCTCTCCAGCCTGCCCCCCACCCCTAGGCCCTTCCCTGACTGTGAGAAGAGAAGGGAGCACACACCTTCCTGGTGGGATTTTCCCGAAGCACTCAGAGACTTCAAGTTTGAAGCCCACCCAGACCCACCTGAGACACCGGATTTGGGGCCAGCCTCCTGGGTCAGCGAAAGTGCGTGATTCCGTTGAAGCCCGTGGAGGAGGCAATGGTCAGCACATCTGGGTTGGAGAGCACTGTTTGATTGACAGGAGTTGGAGGATATTTTTTAATTTAGAAAATGGAGGAATTATTATTATTTTCTTTCTTTCTTTTTCTTTTCTTTTCTTTTTTTTTTTTTGGAAGTGGAGGAATTTTGTATCCACTTTAGTATTCACTGAGCAGCTACTCTGGTGTGCTGGGCTGGGGACCACAGAGCTTCCGCCAAGCCCCAGAGGCAGTCACAGTTCTGCAGGGTAGCCAGAGGCGCTGACCACACGGGTCCACACGGGCCCACATGGACCGGAACAGAGGGAAGCATGGACGCTGTGGAATCCCAGAGGAGGCCCCCGCCCACCCGAGGTTGGGGGATGAGGAAATCCTTTTTAGAGAAGTTGACACCCAAGCTGGGCTTTGTGAAAGGGCAGGGATTGGCTGAACAAATAAGGGGAGTGGCGAGGCTACTCAAGGCACAGGGAACAGGCCAGGGCAGAGGCCCTTGGAGAACTGAAGTGAGGGATCCAATCATGAGAATGAAGAAGGCATGTGTATGTGTGCACCTGTGTGCTGTGTGCATGTGCGCCTGTGTGTGTGTGCACCTGTGTGTGCATGTGTGTATACCCCTGTGTGTGTGCACCTGTGTGTGCATGTTTGTGCACAATTGTGTGCTGTGTAGTGCATTTTTAACTTTTTGTGTGTTGCCCCTTTTGTTCTAGTTTGTGGCACCTGTTGTGCTTTGTTTTCATGTTTAGCCTGTTTGTGTATGTGTGTGTTCACCTGTGGTGGCTGTTTGGTGCAGTGTGCATGTGTACTTGTGTGTATGTGTGTGCGCACCTGTGTGCCGTGTGTGCATGTGTACCTGTGTGTGTGTGCACCTGTGTGCTGTGTGTGCATGTGTGCCTGTGTGTGTGCCCCTGTGTGTGCATGTGTGTATACCTGTGTGCTGTGTGTGCATGTGTACCTGTGTGTGCATGTGTGTGCACCTGTGTGCTGTGTGTGCATGTGTACCTGTGTGTGTGGGCACCTGTGTGTGTGTGCACCTGTGTGCTGTGTGTGCATGTGTGCCTGTGTGTGTATGTGTGTGTGCACCTGTGTGCCGTGTGTGCACGTGTACCTGTGTGTGTGGGCACCTGTGTGTGTGTGCACCTGTGTGCTGTGTGTGCATGTGTGCCTGTGTGTGTGCACCTGTGTGTGCATGTGTGTGCACCTGTGTGCTGTGTGTGGATGTGTACCTGTGTGTGTATGTGTGTGTTCACCTGTGTGCTGTGTGCAGTGTGCATGTGTACTTGTGTGTATGTGTGTGCGCACCTGTGTGCCGTGTGTGCATGTGTACCTGTGTGTGTGTGCACCTGTGTGCTGTGTGTGCATGTGCGCCTGTGTGTGTGTGCACCTGTGTGTGCATGTGTGTGCACCTGTGTGCTGTGTGTGCATGTGTACCTGTGTGTGTATGTGTGTGTGCACCTGTGTGCTGTGTGTGCATGTGTACCTGTGTGTGTGGGCACCTGTGTGCTGTGTTTGCATGCTGTACCTGTGTGTTTATGTGTGTGTGCACCTGTGTGCTGTGTGCTGTGGGCATGTGTACCTATGTGTATGTGTGTGCGCACCTGTGTGCCGTGTGTGCATGTGTACCTGTGTGTGTGTGCACCTGTGTGCTGTGTGTGCATGTGTACCTGTGTGTGTATGTGTGTGTCCACCTGTGTGCTGTGTGTGCACGTATACCTGTGTGTATCTGTGTGTGCACCTGTGTGCAGTGTGCATGTGTACCTGTGTGTGTGTGCACCTGTGTGCTGTGTATGCATGTGTACCTGTGTGTGTGCGCACCTGTGTGCTGTGTGTGCATGTGTACCTGTGTGTGTTTGTGTGTATGCACCTGTGTGCCGTGTGTGCACGTGTACCTGTGTGTGTATGTGTGTGTGCACCTGTGTGCTGTGTGCTGTATGTGTACCTGTGTATATGTGTGCATGTGTGCCATCTGTGCATGTGTGCATGTGTACCTGTGTGTGTGTGCACCTGTGTGCTATATGTACATGTGTGCTGTGTGTGTGTAGTTAGTGATTCCTGATGGCTTGGAAAGCAACAGTTCCCACATGAATGACTCTATGTGCTAAGCTTAGGAATTTTAAGAATTTTGAAAAAAGTTAATAATATTACAACTACTCAGCTGCCTGCTACGGGCTCAGGGCAAACCTTTTGTCCTCACCTGGGCCTTGGTTTCCCATCTGTACGTGAAGCCCAGGAGTGAGGGGGCTCTTGTAGCTCAGATGCCCTGGGTGTCTAGACCCTGGTCCCCAGCAGAAGGAAGGGGACCCGTGGCAGCTGCCACCACATCCTGAGACCCACTCATCTCAGGAAGGAGCAAGAGGCCTCTGACCCCGGCCTACGGAGGAACGGGCTCTCAGCAACTTGTAACAGGAGCCCTGGGACATAGCTCATTACAATGCCAACAACAAGCTTGCCTTTTAATTCTGCAACTAGAGAGGGGCAGCAGGGATGCGGGCCTCCCCTGGGCCTCGGGCGACTTATTGATCCATCGGTTACAAACATCGGTGATCCTGGGTGAGGGGGCTTCAGCTGCCTGGCAGTCTGTCAGGGGAAGACCCCAAGGCTGTGCTACGAAGCGGGGAGGGGCAATTACATGCTGGGGTTCAGAAGCGAGAAGTGGGGGTGTCTTTACATTCTCCCTAGAGAAAGGGAGTGTTGACTGACATTCTGTTCTCAATTTGTCAAAGAAGTTTGACGTTGAGCCATTTAGGTGCATACAACAGTGACTGCCAAGCCCAGAGCCCCATGCTCTGTGGCTCTAGGAGGCTAATTAGATAATTTGTGCTCTCAGGTAAGGAGGACGTGGGCTCCCGCTGGAAGTGAGGCCCGGGTGGAGCACCGGGCAGCCCCCACTGTAGCCCTAGGTGAGCACAGTGGATGCTGTAATCTGCTCCCGGCCCAGCAGCCCCTCCACACCGCCCAGTCTCCCTTCCTTCCTCACGATCCCATTCTCGGTCCTCAGGACGGCCAGGTGGGAACACGGGAATTCTGCAGCAAACAGCCATGATCATCACCATTATCTGGAGATGCCAAGATCGGGAGAAAAGCCTCCTGGACTGCAAGCTTCCGCCTCTCCCTCCTCCTGGCCTATGGACCTCCATCTCTCCCTCCTCCCGGCCTGTGGGCCTCCATCTCTCCCTCCTCCCGGCCTGTGGGCCTCCATCTCTCCCTCCTCCCGGCCTGTGGACCTCCATCTCTCCCTCCTCCCGGCCTGTGGGCCTCCATCTCTCCCTCCTCCCGGCCTGTGGGCCTCCATCTCTCCCTCTTCCCGGCCTGTGGGCCTCTTCCTCTCCCTTCTCCCAGTCTGTGGACCTCTATCTCTCCTTCCTCCCGGCCTGTGGGCCTCCATCTCTCCCTCCTCCCGGCCTGTGGGCCTCTTCCTCCTCCCAGCCTGTGGGCCTCTGCCTCTCCCTTCTCCCGGTCTGTGGGCCTCCATCTCTCCCTCCTCCCGGTCTGTGGGCTTCCGCCTCTCCCTCCTCCTGGCCTGTGGACCTCTGTCTCTTCCTCCTCCTGGCCTGCGGGTCTCTGTCTCTACCTCTGCCTGCTTGGCCGGCAAGTGTCCTCTTTGTGGCAGGACCAGGGCAGGCGAGATCTGGAGAGGCCGGGCTCCTCTGGCCCCACAACTTCCTTTGGAGACAGGAGACTTCCTTTGGAGACTGAGTTCCGTTTTGGGAGGATGTTGTCCTGTCTCATGGGATTCCTGGGCTGATGACCCAGATACGCTGTAAGGAGAGGGAAGAGCCCCATGAGGAGCCAGGAAATAAATGAGTCCTGCTGCCAGCGGAGCTTTGCCAAACTCACTCTGCCTCTCTGAGCCTCAGTTTCCTCATCTGTGGGATGGGAGTGCCAGTGCCAGCTCCAGAGGGAAGCATGAGGCAAGGTCTGGAGATACCCCCACAGGCCTGGTGCCCACACGGTTGCACTCAGAGCCCTGGCCCCTCCCTGCTCTCCTCTGCAGCCTCCTGCCGGTGCTGGAGCCACTTCCCCAGGCCTCCTGCCACCAGCTGCTGCCTGTCTCCTGATGACTTCAGCTCCGCCCTAGGGACAGAGACCCCCACCCACAAACCCCACCACACCCTTTCCCAGCAGCCCTCTCCTGGGATGGTAGGTACCCTCCACCAGACAACCATACGGGTGTTACTGGTGTTTTACACTTGTGTGTGTGTGTGTGATTACATCTATATAGTTTGCAGTTTTCACCTTTTTTTTTTTCTTTTGAGACGGGGTCTCGCTCTGTCACCCAGGCTGGAGTTCAGTAGTGTGATTTAAGCTCACTGCAGCTTCTACCTCCCTGGTTCAAGCGATTCTCCTGCCTCAGCTTCCCAAGTGGCTGGGATTACAGGCACCCGCCACCACACCCAGCTAAGTTTTGTATTTTTAGTAGAGACGAGGTTTCGCCATGTTGGCCAGGCTGGTCTCAAACTCCTGACCTCAGGTAATCCAACTGCCTTGGCCTCCCAAAGTAGGGATTACAGGCATGAGCCACTGCACCCAGCGACCATTTTTAAGTGTATGTTTCAGTGGCATTGATTACATCCACGTGAAGCCATCATGGCTATCTATTTCCCAAACGCTTTCACGATGGAGTTGGTCAATTGCCATCCCAGTGCAGTCTCTGGGCCCCAGCTGTACCCACACCACCTCATCCAAGCCAGCCTCTTTACTGCAGGTCCCTGGGCTGGGGCAGGTAGAGCAGATGTGCACAGGTCTTGATGTCACCAACTGCACACCTCGAGTCCGCAGTTCCCTGAGCACCAGGCAGCAGGGCAGCTCTTGGGGTCAGGAACCTGGAGGAGAGGCATGGGTTTAGGCCATCTGTGTCCCTCCAGAGAGATCTGTCCTTAGTTGGCATCTTGTAGGACTGCAGTGGTAGCAACTCCGATCCACCCCCGGTACTTGTTCTCTTGTCTTTGACAGCGATAGAACTTCTGATTTGTAGCTCTCAGGCACCCGAAGAAAGCCTGCATTTCCCAGCCTCCCTTACAGCTGAGTGTGTCCAGGAGACCACGTGCCAAGGTGTGGGATGGGAGTGCTGGGGGCAGTACTTCGGGGCTGGGCCTGCTGGGGGAAGGTCAGCCTCTCTCCTTCCCTTAACTCCCTGGAGTGAGGAGTGGATGAGGGCTGTCCCAGAAACCTCACAGAGGGGCAACGCACTTGACCACGTCAAGGAGGGGCTGCCTGTCGAGCCCTGATCTCCTGGCCCTACGGTGTTTAAGCCTCTGAAACAACAGCCAATTTGTACCTCAGTCCTTACACCATCATCAAATGTTTTATTACATAAGCAGAGAACCCCTTGAGGGCAGGAGATGTTCCAGAATCATCTCCATTTCTGCAGCCTCCAGCCTAGAACTGTAGGTAAATCCTTCCCGGGGAGGATGGTGCCTGGGCTGCCGATGTGTGTGGAAGACTGGTTTCTGCATCGGAGGGCTGGGCGGCGGACGCCAGGGTTCCTGCACCTCCATCTGCATTTTCTTTGCTGGCAAGCGGTGGCTACTCTTTCACCTGCATCTTGGGCGAGATCCTCTTCCTCTTCACATTTAGAGGTTTAACCTACTCTGTGCTCTGAAACAGGTCACTATAACCCCGGGGTAACAGGTGGCAGGATCTGCATGAGCACTTTGAGTAGCTGTTAGCACAGGAGCTTTAGACGTGTAGGTTGGCAACCCAGAAAACCTTTCTGACCCCTTCTGAGTTTAAAATAGAGCCCTGGATAAGTGAGACTGCTGAAGAGCCGAGTTCTGCATGGTGGGGTGTCCCTGCCTTGGCCGTGTCAGCCTTGGCCTCGTGCCGCCTGAGGGGCTGCAGACAGCAGGCGCTGAGGCAGTGGGCATGTTTTGGCTGGCACCCATCTCTCGAGTGCTTGTCTGCCTTGGCCTCAGAGTGGGCTGGGGCTGGCGCTGCTGGGATTCACTTTCGAGGCCCAGGTGACCTAGTGTGGTGGGAACCTTGCTGCTATCTTCCTGGGCTGATCAGAGCAGGGGCACGGCCCTGCAAGCTGCCTGCATTCTACCAGCCCCAGGGATGTGAGCGAGGACGTGGCGAACTCACACCCCAAGGCGACCGGCCGTGGCGTCTGCTGGGCCTCCCGTGAGGGGTTCGTTGGGGGATGCCTGGGCTCCCAGGGCCCTGCTGGCTTCAGGAACGGCTAAACAGATTCTTCACCGCGGGGCCGCGGATGTGTCACCTCTCTGCTGCACTTGGTTTTCTCCTGGAACTTGGCACAGCTCCGAGCGTAAGCAGTGGGGTTAGCCCCTCCTAGGTTTCACTCAAGACGGCTGGCCGGAAGGGCAGGCCCCAAGCTCTGGGGTTAGGACTAGTGTCCTGCGGCTGCCAAAGCAAAGGGGCTTCAAACCACAGCATGTTGTTGCTTCACAGACCCAGAGGCTGGAAGCCCGAGATCCAGGTGTGGGCAGGGCAGGCTCCTCCTGCGGCTGGGAGGGGCATCATTCCGGCCTCTCTCCGGCTCCTGCAGGCTCCGGCGGTCCTCTGTCATCCTTGGCTTGTGGCTGCATCCCTGTGGTCTCTGCCTCCGTGCTCGCAGCTCATTCAGCCCTCTGTGTCCCCGTGTGCCTGTGTCCCCTCTTCTTCTCATGAGGACACCAGGCATTGGATTTAGGCCCACCCTGATCCAGAGTGAACTCATCTCGACCTAACTAACTACATTGACAAAGACCCTGTGCTCAAATGAGGGCACACTCTGAGGCTCTGGGTGGACACGGGTTTGGGGGACACTATGCACCCACGGGGACGTCCTCCCCACAGGTGACAGCAGTGTTCTTGGAAGCCAAGCTGCCTACGTGCCGGCTCACGGTGCCTTCCTCTTCCCCAAGGCAGAGCTGGCAGATAGCGTCCACGCTCCAGGTGGAGGCCCCCTGCCCAGCCTCTCCTCCCCAGCTCCTGCTGCTCCTTCTCGGGGTTCAGTTCACTTCTCAGTAAGCCTTTACCTGGTGGGGGCTGGGGGCTGGACCCTGGCAGGGTGCTGGGCAGGGAGTGGTTTCAGCTGGAGATGCCAGCCCCCCTTGCTCACAGTCAACCCCATTGCTTCCTCCAACCTACGCCACGGCGCTGAGATCATTTTCAGGTAAGAAAATGTGATAAAATTCGAGACGGTTGGACAATGACACAGGGATTAGAACTCACTTCATTTTGGGAGAAAAATGCAAAGTGTCCATGCCTTCAAGAAATTCCCACCAGAGCATCTGTGGAGAGGGCAGGTGGAGGGCCTGGGGGAGCAGTTCTGGTGGGGTCCCTGCTGTCTGTTTGCCTCTTTGTAGCCCTCCCTGCCTGGGAGGGGTCAGTGTGCTTATCCCCATTTTACAGATGAGGCAATTGAGGCTCAGAGAGCTCTGTACACGTGCCCAAGGCTGCTCTGGCAGTGGCAGGAGGCTGAGCCTGGGTCCCACCTGGGCTGTGGGCTCCCGCACTGCCTCCTCCCAACTCTCTTGCTGCTCCTAGAGGAGCCCCAGAGGAGCCCCAATGCGTGCACGTGAGGAGTTCTCATGGCCTCTGACATTGCCCTGCTGGCTGGGGGTTTGTAACATCAGGGGCAAAGTGCAGAACAGGGAGGGGGCGGGTGTGGGGATGGCACCTGCCACCCCTGTGGGTCACCGGCAGGTCCACTGCTCCGTGGTTGTTGAGGACGATTTTGCTCCACCCTCACTGGCCCCAGGCTCTGGTCTGGGCACCACCATGTCTCCCCTGGACGACCGTGGTCTGGACTCTGCCATGTCTCCCCTGGATGGCCCTGGCCAGTCCTGAGGTCTCCTTCCTCCATCCAGGCTGTCCTCTGCCTCACACCCAGGCTAGAAGCCCCTGAGAGGCACCATCGTGCCCCCTCTCGCTCCCAGAGCGGGTCCGGGCTCCTCTGTGTGCAGCCTCATCATCTTCCCCACACAGCAGCCGCGTGGCTCCCTTGGCCCCGCCTCTCCACTGAGCCCTGCTGGGCGGCACCTGGTGCAGTGTGGGTGCCCGTCTCTGGTGGCCTCGCCCCTGGTGCCCGCCCATCCCTGGCGGCCTCGCCCTGTCTTTTGCACCTCTCTTATTCTGTTCATCATGAGGTGGGAAGCGTACAGGCTGGCGGGGGGAGTGAAACCCTCCTCGCTCACTTACCAGTCGGGTGACCTTCATGGGGACATAAATGCTCGGAAATTTCAGCCTCTCAAGCAGAAAAGGGGGCAGGGACCAGGGGCCTGTCTGGTGCCTGGCATGAGAAGATGCCCAACGTATTGAGCCCCCAGCCCCTCCTGGGCCCCCATGTCCCAAGGTGAGACCCAGGCCCTGGATGGTGCAGCCTGGGGCCCGCCGGTGTCTCCGAGCTACGGTGAGTAACACGGGCCTGGAGGACCTCGGTCCGGCTCATGTGTGAGGCCCCTTGGCCTTCCTGCAGCCAGCTCTGGAGGCACCAGATTCTGTGCACAGAAGGATGGACTCCCGGAAACTTTGCAGCTTCTGCCCTCGGGCTGGCAAAAGCTGTCACAGTGTCCCCCACTGACCTCGCAGGGCCTGGACCCTCTGAGCGGGCCTTCCTCAAGATCAATAGCCAAGCTGGTCAGCTGGCAATGTGAGACTAATGGACAGAGAATTAAAGAGCTGGGGTACATATTAATCTGGACAGCCACAGGGTTGGACAGGGCCTGGGTGGGGATGAGGCAAGTGGCCCCTAATGGAGCTGTATTGACCAGGCCAGGGAGACCGCAGCCAAGGTTCGATGTCACTCTGCAGCCTGGGAACTGGGGGTTGATGGATTTCAGTGTTTTATAGGTTTGGGTTTAAAAAGAAGTGACCTCTTTTTTCCCCTGGATCAATATACTCTTTTTAGCTGAACGTGATCACCAATAGTCCATCAGTGCAGTCTCTGGAGAGGTCTGTAAATATCTGTGTTGGAAATATTAATACCTGATTATAACTGGGGCCTCTGCGACATGGTGAGGGGCCCATCTCAGCACCCCCATGACTGTCCGTACGGCAGGGAGCCCTGGGCCCTGCCAGGGCCTTCAGACACCAGAGCGCCAGGCAAACGCAGGTGTTCTGTCTTCCCTTCAAGTCACTTGAAAAGGCCAGTCACTCGAAAAGGCCACTTTTCGAGTCTGAAGTCACTTGAAAAGGCCAGCTGGCATCCATCACGGTAGACACCAGGTGGGTGGCATCCACTGCCTGGGTGCAGGGCACTCTCTGGGTGCAGTTTGTACCCTCCAATCACACCCCCCACACCCGGGAGGGAGGGAGGGAGGTGAGGATGTGACCTCATTTTAAAGATGAAGAAACTGACTCGGGGACTTCCAGCCACAGGGCAAGGCCACGCCGTGTGCAGATTCTGCCTGGCTGCTCCCATGCTGGCTTCCAGAAGCCCCACTTCGGGGAGGCAGAGATGGTCTGAGCCTCAGTTTTCTCATCTTTGGAGAGGGGTCCCACTTGCCCCTCTCACCAGGGACAGGGAGCTTCAAAGCTGTGCAGTTCCGGAGCTGTGGTCTGCTCTGCCCTGGTGGGTGGCAGGCCCTGCCTCTTCTGCCCACCTGCATGCCCACCATGGCCCCCATCTTTGGGGCAGCAATGAACAAGGCAAGGACTCCCACAAGTCAAGGGTGGAAATGGCACTTCTTCCACACAACCCTCCAGGTTGCACCCGTACAGCCGCTTTGGCTCTCCCCTCCTGACCACCGACCTCTGCCCACCCCAGGCCTCCCCTCCACTCCCTCCTCCCTACTCGTATTCCCCCTCTGATCTGTCCCCGCCCTTGGCCAGGGTGGCCTTTCTGAAGATCAGACCTGACTACATCCCACCTCTGACTTTCAGATAAAGTCCATTCTGCTGGGCACTCAGGCCCCGCTGACCCGGTCAGTCCACCTTACTCCCTCTTGTGCCTGCCCGTCTGCCTGCTGTGGCCACACTGCAGAACTGCGATCCCAGGCCTGTGCTCTTGCTGCCGCATGTCCCACCCTACCCCCACCACAGGAGGCGAGGATGCCACTCATGACGACGATCAAGAGCCCTGCCTGTGGCCCTGTTTCCTTGCTGCTCTGCCTGGGGGCTGGGGGTGCCAGGGGCATGGTTGCTGGCCACAGTCAGCATCTGTGGACCTCACCCTGTACTGGGTGCTGTGCTAGGTTGTCCCCGTCATCTTCTGTACTGGGTGCTGTGCTAGGTTGTCTCTGTCCTCTTCTGTACTGGGTGCTGCGTTAGGTTATCCCATCCTCTTCTGTACTGGGTACTGTGCTAGGTTATCCCATCCTCTTCTGTACCGGGTACTGTGCTAGGTTGTCCCATCCTGTTCTGTACTGGGTGCTGTGCTAGGTTGTCCCGTCCTCTTCTGTACTGGGTGCTGTGCTAGGTTGTCCCCATCTTCTTCTGTACCGGGTGCTGTGCTAGATTATCCTATCCTCTTCTGTACTGGGTGCTGTGCTAGGCTATCCTGTCCTCTTCTGTACCGGGTGCTGTGCTAGGCTATCCTGTCCTCTTCTGTACCAGGTGCTGCACTAGGTTATCCCATCCTCTTCTGTACTGGGTGCTGTGCTAGGTTATCCCATCCTCTTCTGTACTGGGTGCTGCACTGGGTTGTCCCATCCTCTTCTGTACCAGGTGCTGCACTAGGTTGTCCCTGTCCTCTTCTGTACCGGGTGCTGTGCTAGGTTGTCCCATCCTCTTCTGTACCAGATGCTGCACTAGGTTATCCCATCCTCTTCTGTACCAGGTGCTGCGCTAGGTTGTCTCTGTCCTCTTCTGTACCGGGTGCTGCGCTGGGTTATCCCATCCTCTTCTGTACCGGGTGCTGTGCTGGGTTGTCCCATCCTCTTCTGTACCGGGTGCTGCGCTAGGTTGTCCCATCCTCTTCTGACTCTCAGGTTGCAGAGCACTGTGATAACCTGCATTTGTGGAGAAGGAGACCCAGCCCCAGAGAGACCAGTGACCTGCCTGGGTCCACCCAGCACAGTGACCCCCTTGGATCCCTTCACAGCAGTGGAGGTGCTGGCATCTGAACCTCCCCACCTCTCTCTGAAGCCTGAGCTCCCACCTCTGCCCCGCAGCACCCGAGCAAGCCTGAGGAGCAGGACCGTGGCCTCCCACCTGGCTGCCCCCTGCAGGGTGCTGCCCTTCCTGCATGCATGGAGCCCTGGGCCTTCCCTCCTGTCTGCTCTGTGTGAATGTCAGACTCACCGGAGCCTGCAGCTGTCCTTTCGTGGAGCTGCCCATGGGGTTTCATTTCTTGTTCCTGGAAGTGGAGGGTCTTCCTGAGGGTCCCTGGGGTTCAGTTGTGGGGGCAGTGCTGAGGGGTGGCCCCAGCTT
This sequence comes from Rhinopithecus roxellana, assembly GCF_007565055.1. NCBI lineage: Eukaryota > Metazoa > Chordata > Mammalia > Primates > Cercopithecidae > Rhinopithecus > Rhinopithecus roxellana. Next base: position 131,511,606 of record NC_044550.1, read on the forward strand.
CCTTGTCCCTAGGGAGGCCTGAGTGTGGGGTGAAGGGTGGAGAGTCTGGGGGTTGTGGATGGGGCTGGTGGAAAGGGACAGGGCCCACGATCAGGCCTAAGAGGCTGCCCACAGTACCTACTTACAGGCAAGAGCAGCTGTGGGGCCGGTGCCATGCTCTGTGAACCCCTAGGCCAGCTGCATCCCGGAGCCCTGGGCCTCTGGAAGCTCTGCTCCCTCCTCCTGGCATGCGGGGAATGGGAAGCTAGTCAGCCAGCGTCTCCCACGGCCTGGTTCAGGGCCCCCACCCACAGAAGCTGTCCATGGCCACTGTATGGGCCACACCCACAATGTGTCCATGAGGGAGGGGTGACCCCCCATTTAACAGATGAGGACACAAGCTTCCAGGCGGAAGATGGGCTGGGGCCCCGCTCAGGATGCAGGTCTCCCCACCTTCACCCAGGTCGGGGATCCTGCAGCTCAGACCCACTGGCAAGTGAGTCCTTGTCACTCTTTCTGCCCAAAGACCAGCCCTTCCCCCCAAACCTCCTCAGTGGCCCTAGCCTGGTCACCCTGCCACATCTTTGCTGGCCCCAAACCCAGCCCAGCAGCCCCTCAGGGGGAACTTACGCCTGGTTCCCACTGTACTCCATGGCCCTGTGGCTGGCCACACACAGGCTCAGAGCCCAGGGTCAGGCTGGGAATGGATGGGCACAGGAGAGGAAAGGGCAGGAGAGGAAGGGATGGACCGTCGGAGAGCCAGAGGAGCCATTCAGGGGGCGACAGCGTCCCCATCTAGAGCGTCTGCTCAGCTGCCTGTCCTGCTGGCAGTGAGACCCTCGTCCACTCTGCTCCCCGGTGGCTCTGAGAACTCTGACAGCACCTACCAGTGAATAACTCAGCGAGCAGCAGGTGCTGGGACCCCTCCCATCCCCCTTTCAGAGGGTCCTGGGGTCCCTCCGACCACAGGATGATGCTCAGGTGGGCTCCCTCTGCAGTTAGCCACCAGGGGCCTGAGTCTGTGACTCACACAGGAATTCATCTCCACGCTCCAAGTGTTTCTGCAGCCAGGGCAGGGGTGGCTGGGAGAAGGAGGCCAGAGTTCCTGGAGGAAGGAGGGCTGGAAGCTCATGGGATGGGGACCCACGGTCCTCCAGGAGACGTTGAATACCCCGCGTCGGGCCCGCACCCCCAAGGCCCACCTCCCATTCCTGGGAAATGCCAGATCTGAGCCAGCTGGAGGGAGCCGTGGCTGCCCCTTCCTGATGGGCCCCACAGCAGGACACAGCTGGCTGGGCTTTCTGCGGGGCCGTGGGGACGAAGGAGAGAAAGGGATGGCCACATTGTGGCTGGCACAGGCGCAGGTGTGGAGCACAGGGCTGGGGCCTCCCCCAAACCAAGCGGCGCCCCCACCACCACCCACCCACTGGCTTTGCTGCCTGCACAATGCATGTGTCCCTCGTGGATGGGGTTGGGTGGACCTGGCTTTCAGCACAGTCGGCAGAGAGCTCCAGGGCCGGAAGAGTTGCTATGAATGGCAGTGAGACCCTAGACAGGCCCCTTCCCCTCTCTGGGCCTCAGTTTCCCCTTTGCACCAAGAGCCCTGAGAGGGCCGTTCCTGCAGCCATTCCTGCAGTGCTGGAACCGTCTGGCCACTCCGAGTCAAGCCACCCTGCTGGCAGTTAAGAGAGCATAAACATGTCCCATGCTAAATAATTAATTTTTGCTCTGTGATAAAAATGTCATCTTGATTTATAACCCCTCCCAGCAATACAGCCTTTTGATGGAAACCTGATTCTTAATTATTGTCCCTGGGCTGGCCAGGAGGCGTGTCCAGCTGCCAGAGGAGCGGCCCCAAATGCTCCCAGGCTTCTCTGTACCTCGGCACCAGCTGCTGCCCCTGCCACTGTCTCTGCACTCCACGTGGGACTATGCTGCCCACGACCAGTGCCACACACGTGGTCAGCATCCCCAAAGGCTTGGGTAGGAAGCAGATCAGTGAGGGCAGTGGCCACGCAGTGAGATTTCAGCAGCTGTGGTCACCGTAGGGTGGATAAGGAAGCCAGGACTGGGGCTGACTCCCTGGGCTGTGCCTGCAGGGGTGGGGCTGGACTTTGGCTGGAGTCAGTCTGGCTCCGGAGCCCACCCTGGCTCCTGGCCCAAGGTGCAGGAGAAGCCAGCTGTGGCCCTCACCTCTGCAGCACCTGCTCAGGGTGCCCTGTTCATTCTGCCCGGGGAATTTGGTGGTGGGCTCCTTCCCTCAAACCCAGCAGGGGTGGAGGGAGACCCTCCCATCCTTGGGGGCCCAGGACATGGGCTGGGATTGTCGTCCTATAAATGTTTACGGAACACAGCGAATGAACAGCACTGAGAAAAGTCAGCAGAGACAGGAGATTTGCCAGGCAGCATGCAGGTGGCCAAGGCACTGGGGACAGATCCTGGCCCCACCTCCTCTGCTCCGAGGAGCAGCGAGGAGGGTCCCAAGAGTGAGGCTCCGTGGCTGTCATCGCTCAGAGGCCAGAGCTGAGCACAGGGGGCAGGGGGCAGGGTCAGAGGTCAGGGAGGGCACGGGGAGGGTCACTCCTGGGCTGGGTGGGTGCTTCATCCTTCACCTGGGCGGTGCGTGTACAGGTGCTCACTGTACAATGCAAGGGTGGGGCTGGAGACACACAGTGGGACACAGGGTTCTTTTGGAATAAACCCTCCCTTCCAGTCTGCTCCTCACTGCACTTGCTGATGTCATCGAGCGATTCCTCCCGCCCTGCTGGTCTCTGAGCTGACAGTCCTAGAAGCTCGCAGTCGGGCAGTCCCAGCTCTACCCCCAAAACTGATGATATCCTGCCCCTCACTTCGCTCGGGGAGCAGGCAGGATGCTCCCCATTTTTCAGATGAGAGTCAGAGGGGTGAAGGTTCTGAGCTGTGGCTTCCACTGGGGGTACAGTCCGGTTTCTGCTCACCTGGCCTGCCTCTCGCCGCACCCCCCACCTTGTCCCTGTGGATGCTGGTCAGGGAGGCATCAGCACAGAGCCCAGGACAACTGACAGCTGGTTCAGGCCGCAGACCAACCCGATGTTAATTCAAGGTGGCTCACATCCGCATCTGGGCAAAGCTGTGATGGCAGCTGCTCCCGTTTGTGCTGAAGAGCAGGGTGGTTAGTCGTAGGCAGTCAGGACTGAGCTGGGGCTGAGCCGGCAGCTGAGTGCCTGCTGGTGAGGCCGTGGGCATTCTGTGAACTCAGGTACCTCATCTCACCACTCTAGAAAGGCAATCATTTTTTAAAAATTATGAAAGGTCTGCTCTGTGCAGTGTGTTCCAATGGGTGGGATGCAGTGGCATAGCTAGTACTGCACTTCCTGCCACTCAGCCTCAAGACCCTCGTACCAACTGCACCGGCCTCCTCCTTTGCTGGCACACAATAGGGATGCAATTGCAGCCCACGCATCACAGCCACTGGGGGGTTCTTCTTTCACCAGAGTCCTCTGAAATGAGGCTGGGGCAACCTGACCAGTTCACTTTCCAGTCACGCTGACAAAGGACTCGTGTGATCTCCACCAGCGCTGGAGCTGGGGAGAGGCTTGATGGTGGCTGTGCAAGGATTTCCACGTCCTCAAGGGGGCCTTGGAGGGGGCCTTCATGGGGGCTGCCAGGCTCAAGTGTGTCCCCGAGTCCCCACCAGGTGTTGGGGCTGTGGGCTGTGGACGTGCCGATGGAGGTCAGGCTGTGTCCTTGGGCCTCAGGACACAGGGAGATGGTCAGTAGTCAGCCTGGGCCCAGGGAGAGTCTCTGGTAGGGCCTGGGACTGGCGGCAAGGGCATCAGTAGAAGATTCTGGATGAGTTGCCATTTTTCCAGCCTCTGGTCCCTCCTCTGCTGCTGTACATGCTCAACTTCCACCTCCTGCTCTGGCCTCCTTTGAGGCCATAGGTGTTCTCAAATCCCTCTGAAAATGGACTTGTGCCTGTCCTGGGAATTCTCCCTGATCTCATTCTCCAGGTCAAGTGACTCACTCCACCTTCCTAAAAGTTCCATGCTCGGAACAGCCAGACGGCACAGCCAGATTTGTTTAGTCAGATGCCACCCACGGAGACTGAGTGCCCTGAGGACGGGGCCACATCCTCTGCATTGTGGGGGCTGGTTCTCAGCACACAGCAAGTGCCTGGTGAGTGCGAAGTATTCAGGGGATACCCAGTAAGTGCTCAGTACTCAAGGGGTGCCCAGTGAGCACTCAGTACTCAGGGGGTACACAGTGAGTGCTCAGTCAGTACTCAGGGGATACTCAGTGAGTGCTCAGTACTCAGGGGGTACCCAGTGAGCGCTCAGTACTCAGGCGGTACCCAGTGAGTGCTCAGTCAGTACTCAGGGGGTATCCAGTGAGCGCTCAGTACTCAGGTGGTACCCAGTGAGCACTCAGTCAGTACTCAGGGGGTACCCAGTGAGCACTCAGTCAGTACTCAGGGGATACCCAGTGAGTGCTCAGTACTCAGGGGATACCCAGTGAGCACTCAGTACTCAGGCAGTACCCAGTGAGCACTCAGTCAGTACTCAGGGGGTATCCAGTGAGCGCTCAGTACTCAGGGGGTACCCGGTGAGCGCTCAGTACTCAGGCGGTACCCGGTGAGCGCTCAGTACTCAGGGGGTACCCGGTGAGCACTCAGTACTCAGGCGGTGCCCGGTGAGTACTCAGTCAGTACTCAGGGGGTACCTGGTGAGCACTAAGTACTCGGGGGTACCCAGTGAGTGCTCAGTACTTAGCAGCACCCAGTGAGCACTTGGTACTCAGGAGGTCCTTAGTGAGTATTTGCTGCATGAGTGAATGCAGGATGAATGAATGAGTGACACTCTCATCCCCTGGTGCCTATATGTAAGTCACCTCCCCCGGCCCTCTCTTCCTCCAGCCCCCAGCCCCTTGTCTCCACACCTGCCCTGATCCAGGCCTCACATCCCCCACAACCTCTCAGAGCCTCAGTTTCTTCATCTGTGCTGGGTCATCGCAAAGCCCAAATGGAATGAGTGTAGCCTGCAGCGGCCCCTGGCACAGAGTCAGCGCCCAAAGGCTGGCAGCCCCAGCACGATGCATGGCATTCGAGAAAACCAGCAGAGCACTGCATTCCAGGGAATCAGATTTTAGTACCAAAAAAAGGTGAGCATTTCTAGAACTAGAGTTGTCATTTCCTAAGATTAGTAGTTTGAAGAGGGAGCAGGTCTGGGGAGACCAGGGTCCTTCACGAAGCCAGCCAGACCCCACCTGGAGATGTGGGGTCTGTGTGTGGGTGATGAAAGTAGCCACCCACCCAGAGCCTGGCAGAGCCTCAGGACAGACCCCTCCCCTGCTCCCCAGGAGCATCCCTGGCAGGAAATCCCCCTCCCTTGCTCTCCTCCCCACGTACTTGGCCCGAGGAACACTGGAGTGAGCCGTCGGCCCCTGAGCTTCCGTTCCTCATCTGACACATGTATAGGACAAAGGGAACCTCAGTGAACTGTAGTGAGACACGGGAGAGGAATGGCCGTGGGTAGGTGCCCCGGCTGCCGTGGCTGCCTCCTATCACTCCTCCCCATGGCCCTTGCACCAAATGCACCAGCCTCCTCTTCGACCAGCACGCAGTAGGGATGCAATTGCAGACCCGCCATCGCGGCCATCAGAGGGTTCTTCTTTCACCTGAGTCCTCCCAAATGAGTCTGGGGTGACCTGACCCGTCCTCCTTGCAAACACACTGACAAAGGACTCGTGTGGCCTCTGCCAGTGCTGGAGCTTGATGGTGGCCGTGCAAGGATTTCCACATCCTCAAGGGGGCCTTGATGGGGGCCTTCATGGGAGCTGCTGACTCCTGCACCCCTGCCCTGCTCAGAAGCTGTGGGTGGTGGGGGGATGCTAAGCCCTCCCCAGGGCTCAGCTCACACTGGGGGAAGACACGCCTGCCTGACACCTGGACACGCCCATCAGCCCCGTGTTCCCAGTTCAGGAAGCAGGGACAACCGCCTGTGGAGGTGAGGCTGGACCCAGGACAGCAGGCTTAGGAGGACATGCTCAGCACCAGGTCCCATGCTCCTGACACCATTGCTACAAGCAGCAGAAGGGTGGGTGCTGAGCAGCTTTCCCCAGAACCCAGGGTCTCAGGCAAGCAGGCTCCTCCACTCCCCTGGCCTCAGGGAAGGCCTGTTGGTGCTGTGCAGGTGGGCTTCGGGCACAGAGCTGGCAGAGAGGGAGGAGAGGGTCCCACAGAGCCACAGCACGTGCCACTCCCGGGGATCTTGACAAAATGAGATGATCTACTTGTTAACTGAAAAAAAAAAAAAAAACTCAGCCGGTGAGGTGGCTCACGCCTGTAATCCCAACAGTTTGGGAGGCTGAGGCGGGCGGATCACTTGAGGTCAGGAGTTCAAGACCAGCTTGGCCAACATGGTGAAACTCTTCTCTACTGAAAATACAAAAAGTAGCTGGGCGTGGTGGCCAACACCTGTAATCCCAGCTACTTGGGAGGCTGAGGCAGGAGAATGGGTTGAACCAGGGAGGAGGAGGTTGTAGTGAGGCAAGATGGCACCATTGCACTCCAGCCTGAGCAACAGAGACCTTGTCTCAAAAAAAAAAAAAAAAAAGACCCATGATATCTATGAATTTGGAAAGGATAGGGAGACTTTCTTTCTTCCGAAGGGCCACAGGCTGCGAGGTGGCCATCCAGGAAGCAGGAGAAACAGGTGCTTCGAGGGAGGAGGGGCTGGGGCAGGAGATTTCCGCTGACCAGGCCGGCTACACAGACACGTGGAGCAGGTTATAGGAGGAGGTATGGATATTGCCAAACGTGGTCCTAATGCGTGCATATTGAAGAAACGTGTGTAACATATGACCGTGTTCACATTGAGGTGGAGACCTAACATTTAAATATATTACAACTCCTGCAGGAGCTGATTTTATGAAAAAGTAAAATAAATAAGTGTATTACAATCAGGCCCTATATGTTGAAAGGTCTCTTTAGGACACAGAGGTGCGCAAGTGCGGTTTCCGGAAACCAGCCAGAGCCAGTCCGTGGTCGCTGGTCCTTCATCAGGAACATTGCTGAAATGGTCTCTCGCTCAGTGAAAGCTGGTGTTAGGCTGCGGGAGAAGGGGGTCAGCTAGCTGGCGTCTGGACCTGGATGAGCTGTGATTGTTTTTACATTTCTTATCTTCAGGCCAGGGCTTGCTTAGCTGCTGGAGAAAAGGAAAACCCTTGCAGCCAGGGCGTTTTTATTCTTTAAGTGTAAGAGTGTACGGCTTAACCCGTGCCCCACAGGACCCCAGGTCCTGTTTATCATTTGGCATCGTATTGCCACCAAGAGTCTGTTCTGCTGGTCTCATGGTCTCTATTTTAACATGAATGCCGGGCAGTTGTGTCTACACTGCAGAAGGGAGGGGAGTAGAATGAGGCGAGGTTGGCCACCCATCCCATCATGGCCGAGAACTGTTTTCAGGCATTTCTGGGGTCCCCTTGGTTACCAGGAGGTCTGTTCAGGAGGTGCAGGACCTCGGATTTTATGTTTAGTGTATATAGTAGAAGTGCTGGACAAGGCCAGGCTGTGTCACACTGTCCTGTGTGACAGTTTTACCTTCCTCATCCCCTCCCCTCTGTAGGACACACCCAGCATCTCCAGGTGCCTGGAATGGAATAGACTCTGGGAGAGCCGAGGGGAGGAAGAGTGACTGCCCCCATGCCCCCCAGCAAAGGGCACTGAGCTCGAAGGAACCCCGTGTTCGGATTCCCACCTCCAGGGGTCACAGGCTATCGCCCCTGGTCTGGGAAGATCCCGTGTATAGTGGAGTGCTGGAGGGCTTTTGAAGCCCCCTTCAGGCGTGGAATAGAAGGGGAGGGAGTGGGGGGCTCCATGCTGGAGCTGCAGAGGACCAGAGGAAGGCAGGAGCCTCTGGAGACCGGCAGGAAAATGATCCTAAAGTGCTTTGCTTCCCTGGAGGCCGAAGGGAGGGGGCAGGGCAGTGGGGAAGGAAGATCTGCGGTGGGGGCTGCAGGGCCGTCCCCCCGCCCACCACAGACCTGTTCTCAGGCTTGGGAATCTGCTTTGCTTTGTGGCCTCAGTGGGGAAGTGAGAAGCAGCTAGGGTGGGACTCAGTCCTTTAGGTATGAGGGAGAGTGAGGTTGAGTACGGACGCTGGGAGGTGGTGTGGGCAGGAGACACCTTTTCCAAGGAGCTCCGCACACATTACCCAGAGGCACGGGGGGTGGGCGGGATGTCACTCTACCCACGCGTCCCTGGGCTCCGGCCTTGCGCATGCTGTCCTCCCGTGTCCCCCTCCGCTGACTGCACCCCTTCATCTGCAGGGTTCGGCACACGGCCTCTTCCCTGGGAGCCACCTCTGGCCTTTACCAGGCGGGGCTGGGTACCTTCCCTGCACCCCATCCCAGCACTTGTTCCAAAGACCACGGTCATGGTCTTGGGCTAAACTCCCCAGAGAGACTGCTGGTGCTGGGGACCAGGGCTCTCACTCATTCACCTGCCCCACTGTCACCGAGGTCTGGCTCAAGGCTGGCCCGTAGCATCTGCTGAATGGATGAATGAAGGCGTGGAGGAATGAATGGAGCTGATCCATGCATGTCTAGCCAGGTACCGCATGGGTGCCGCGGCTTTGAACACAGTTTTAGATGCACAGTCATGGATGAGACTAACAAAAGCCCATTGCGTGTCTGCAAAGCCCTTCAGCATCCTACGTGGGCAGAGGCCACCTGTGCCAGAAGATGCTCCAGGGCGTCTGGCACACAGAGAACAGCTTGCTCCCGGCAGCGCCCAGACAACCTGTGTGGGGTGGCCTGGTGGCCTCCAGCTGCTCCAGGATAGGCCTTGGCCTAGGAACACCCCGCTTCTCTCTGCTCTCAGGAACATCCAAGCCTGTGAATCCAAGATTCTATAATGTGAATATCCTACTACCAATATGGTTCATAACGGTAGTTATACTTATTGAGCACCTACTGTATGCCATTGTGTGGCCTGTACTAGATGCTGCCTCTAAATTATCGACTCAACCCTCCCAGAGTGAGACGGTGCTCGTATTTCCCCATGTAGAGATGGGGAAACTGAGGCTCAGGAGAAGCGGACCCAGGGGGACTAGAATAAGGAAGGCGGAGCTGGTTAGCAGCCTGAGCTGCAACCAGCTGGGAGTTTTAAAAGGAGTTAAATGACTTGCCCACAGCCCCCGAGGGCTGCTCCTGGGTGGATGAGGCCCAGGCTGCTGGCCCAGAGTCCTGTTTTCAGACCTTCGCTGATGGCTCTGTCTCTAAGGAATGGTAATGAAATAATGTTCGTGAGACATGGCTCTTGTCGCCTGAGAGTGTCTAAGTGCTTTATAAACAATTAACCGGATTTCGCCAACTCCCACAGCCAAGCGTGATAGCCCGGGGGACCTGTGATGGCCCGAGGAGCGAAGTGGCAGGGGAGAGAGACCGAGGCCCTGAATGCCTGGGAGCTGGCACTTTTAAACCACAGGAGCCTGGGCTCGCAGACCAAGTAAGCTTAAAGTCATGGAAATTTAAAGTAATAGATAGTCAGAAGTTGAGAATCACGGACTAACAAAGTTTTGCGCCTAAGGGGTCTTAGCGTCTTATATTTAAAAACTAGGAACTTGGTTGCAGCCTGAGCTGCTAATCAGCTCTGCCTTCCTCTATTCTAGTTCCCCTGGGCCCTCCCCTCCTGAGCCTCAGTTTCCCCATCTCTACATGGGGAAATATGAGCACCCCTCTCACTCTGAAAGGATTGAGTAAATAATTTAGAGGCAGCCCCCAGAACAGGCCACACAGCATAGCATACAGTAGGTGCTCAATAAGTAGTAACTACTGTTATGAACCATAATGGTAATAGGATATTCACATTGTAGAATCTTAAACTCACAGACTCGGAATCTTAGACGCGTCAGTGGTCTCCTCCCCACAGGTCTGCCGCTCTTCTCGGTGTCCCTGCAGCTGAGCAGGAAGGATCTCTGCTTTCCCCCACAGGGGTGCACACAGGAGGTGTTTAATCCGTGTGGGGAATCAGCAGTCTTGTACCTGAGAATTCCCAAATCTTAGACCTGTGGACTCAGAAGCGATGGAGTGAGGGGGCCCTTGGAGACCATCTGGTCTGTGCTTGAGCCAGGCAGGGCTGGAGATTACTCACACGCCCATCGAATGCCTCCCCTGACCAGGAGCTCACTACCTCTCAGCGGTGTTATTGCAGTCATCCGCCCAACTCTCCGTGCCCCCACAGGCATGGACCAAACACAATTCAGACACTCAGACATTTACCAGCATAAGAGGGAGGAGACTTTCTGGAAGGTCTCTATGTCTTGAGACCTCTGACAAACTTCAGTCCCTCTCCCCTGCCTAGAATCGTCCCTATGACTTCAGGGAGAACTTTCGACCACGCCATGGAGTGGATGTCCTCTTATTCCATTGCTTTACAGCTGAGGCAGTTGCGGAACGCAGGAGGCAGGGAAGTGCTCCCAGCCGGGAAGGTGTAGAGAAGCCGGAGCTCCGACCAGGAGCAGCTCCCTGAAGATTTCACCCCAGCACACACAAGGCGGGGTGTTCTGGGCTGAGCAGCAGGAAGGCGCTTGCTTCCCGCCAATGGTGGTGGTCACTCACGTGGCCCTGTCTCCCAGCCTGGGTCCCAGCATCCTTGTGGGGGAGGTCATAGACCTCCCTGTGGCCCCTGCCCTCTGCCTCCTGGTGCCAATCACATGCGGCCACCGTTGCCTGCTTCCTGCCCACCTGTACTGCGGGACCCTGGGCTCCCCCAGGTCAAAGACTCTTCCCTGCTTGTTGCCAGGGCCCAGCACAGGCTCAGACCCAACTAGGTGTTCAGCCAATTTCTGCTGAAAGGAGAAGCTTGCATTTCACAGAAGCCACTTCCTGACTATTGTTACTATAATATCATTCCCCTTTACAGGGCAGCTGACAGCCCAGGGAGCTGAGTGAGGAGCCCTGGCAGGCAGTCTTCCCATTTGCTCTGTCCCTCCATATCACTCTCTTCTGTTGTTGCATACGAGGGCCCACTTCTGCCTCAGTTTCCCCATCTGAGCACGGAGTGGGGCCTTGCTCTCCATGGACTTGCTGTCCCTCCCCTGGTCTCTGGTGTTTATTTCAGCCTCACCCTTGTGCCCCTGAGAGCAAGCTGACTCAGGGAGCTTTGCACAGAGGAGGAAACAGCCAAAGCGTTGCTGCTTTCTGGACACCCATTGTGAGCCACCCGACCTGAGCGCCACACGCAGCAAACTGATGAGATCTCACAGCAAATTGGCATACATCGTCCCTGCTCTGCAAGTGAGGAAACCGAGGCACAGCAAGGTTAAGTAACAGGCCCGGAGTCACGCGTCCCTGAGGGCCCATCTGGGCTTTTGCCACAGCCCTCTGGCCACAAAGCCCCTGCTCTCAACCCCTGCGCACTCCACTCCCAGTCCCTCTTCTGCGCGGAGGAATCCGAGAGGCCTGAAGGCTCTCCCCAGTTTATGAACATGGCCCTTCTTTCAAAGGCAAAATTGTCTGGCAGGATCCTAAGGAGGAGAATGAGGGAAAAAATGACAAAATGGAATACAGAAATGGAAAACGTGCTAGTAGTGATGGGAATGTCACCCTGGTGGGGGAATGTCACCCTGGAGGCAGGAATGCTATCCTGGCGGCGGAAATGTCACCCTGGTGGTAGAAATGCCATCCTGGTGGTGGGAATGCCACCCTGGAGGCAGGAATGTCACCCTGGCGGCGGGAATGCCATCCTGGCGGCGGGAATGTCATCCTGGCGGCGGGAATGTGACCCTGGAGACGGGAATGTCACCCTGGCGGCGGGAATGCCATCCTGGTGGCGGGAATGCCACCCTGGCAGAGGGAATGTGACCCTGGAGGCGGGAATGTCACCCTGGCGGCGGGAATGCCATCCTGGAGGCAGGAATGTCATCCTGGCAGTCTGCCTGATAATCTCCCAGAAAGTCTCAGAAAAAAAAAGTGGAGATGCACCTTCTGGCGCTGTCCACACCCACTCTCTGCAGCCCACATCGGCCCTAAGTGGCCTCTGCCATCTGTAGGCCTGGGCCCACTCTCAGCACCCCTGCCTCAGGGAGTGGCCTGGGCCAGCGAGGGCCCACACATGTCTGAATGTGACATGTGCCTCACACAGAGCTGGCCTCCAGAGAGACTGAAGGATGGGCAGACTTTACAACCATTAACACTGCATAGATCCAGAACACACAGAGGACAATGCCTATGTCTGCAGGAGACAGCCACACCCAAACACATCAGCATCCTCACCCTGGGAGCACCCACATCCTCATGCACAGAGCATCTGGGTCCTCACCTCCTCACCCAGGGAGCACCTACTTCTTCACCCAGGGAGCACCTACCTCCTTACCCAGGGAGCACCTACCTCCTCACCCAGGGAGCACCTACCTCTTCACCGAGGGAGCACCTACCTCCTCACCTGAGGAGTACCCAGGTCCTCACCCAAGGAGCACCTGCCTCCTCATGCAAGGAGCACCCAGGTCCTCATTCGAGGAGCACCAGATCCTAACTCAAGGAGCACCCACCTCCTCACCCAAGGAGCACCCACCACCTCTCTTCACCCTCAACCAGCTCTGTCCTTGGCTTCATAAGGTGCCTGACTGTCAACACTGTGGCTTCCTGGTTCCAGGGCCTGAGAGGCAGTCAGTTCCCCAGGCTGCTCCATTATTCATAATAATTGAAATAGCAGTCCTTAATATGCTGTCACACACTGCACTGGGGAGAGAGTGTCATACAATAGATGACACATTCCTAAGGAGTGCTGTGATGGCCACACCGGGTCCAAACGGCCAGGCACCAAGAGCACCCTTCCCCTGTGGTGCTGGTGGCCTGCGGGCTCCTTGGCCTCCACGTCCATGCATCCCCACCAGGAGCCCAGCCGTTGTCCCCTTTTCCAGAGAGGAGGCTCTGTTTACCCAAATGTGAGGGTGGGATGGGAGTCAGAGGTCTCCAGCAACCCAGGGGCAGAGACAGACATGGCCCAGGGACAGCTGTGGGGTGTGAATGCGCGGGTGTGTGGAGCAGGAGGGGAACGGGGGGGGTCACCAGTACCCTTTGGCAACCTCGGCCTTGTGGCCAGGATAACACCACCCAGGAAAGGAGTGCGAGTCCTGTTGGCTGTCCAAGGGCCTGAACCAGGATTGGAGTGGAGGCAGCTGCGAGGGTGGCCAGGGCTCAGCAGTTGGTGACCTGGGACAGACATCACGAAGCACATAGCCCTGGTTCCACGGCTCTCTGACCACCTGGGCATTGGTGCAGCGACCCTAGCTGGCCCGACATGAAGACCGTGTCCCCACCCTCCCTATTCGGTGGTGATGTTCTAATCTTGGAAAGGAAAGAAACGGGAAGGAACATTGTGTGGAACAGTGCCAGAGCAGCATGGCCATCTCGCAAGGGATCATCTTTGTGAGGGCGATTGATCTGGTTGGTTGATTGATTGATTGATTGATTGATTCATTCATTCATTCATTCATTCATTCATCCAGTCAACACTTGCTGATGCCTCCTCTGTTCCAGACACTCTCCAGGGTGGCCTGGGACAGAGGTGTGAGCAGCAGAAGGTGCTGCACTCCAGGAGCTGACCTCCAGGGAGGGCTGATAGCAAACCCATAGCAGACCCATGGGTGGGGCCCGGTGGTGGTAAATGCCATGTGGGAAAGTAAAGCCAGGGAGGGTGGCTGGGTTCAATTCAGGGCAGGGCCCTGACAGCCTCCCTGGCCTGGGGACCTTCCAGCCAAGGTCTGAATGCCATGAGGTTGAGCAGACATAGGAGAAAGAGCATTTCAGGCAGAGGGAACAGCCGCTGCAAGGCACAGAGGCAGGAGGTGCCCAGAAGGTTTTGTGACAAGCATGGAGGGAGCGGGGAGCATCCTTGGCCCTCCTACAGCCTGGGGGTTAGTTTTGAGCCAGAGGCCAGGGGGTGGAGTTAGGATGGAAGGTAGCCGGAGGAGGCTATGAGCTCGGCACAAAAACCCACATCTGGCCAGCCATGGTGACTCATGCCTGTAATCCCAGCAGTTTCGTAGACTGAGGCAGGTGGATCACTTGAGGTCAGGAGTTCGAGACCAGCCTGACCAACATGGTGAAACCCCATCTCTATTAAAAATACAAAAATTAGCCAGGTGTGGTGGCAGGTGCCTGTAATTCCAGCTACTCAGGAGGCTGAGGCAGGAGAATTGCTTGAACCCAGGAGGTGGAGGTTGCAGTCAGCCGAGATCGTGCTACTGCACTCCAGCCTGGGTGACAGAGTAAGATTCCATTTCAAAACAAAACAAAATAAAAACCCACATCCACTCTAGAGGCAAGGCCGAGAGTTAGTGATTCTAAACAGAATGAAGGAGAGGGTTGGAATGAACTTATTCAGCATAATAATGGCTACAATTTATTTTATTCCCAAGGGCTATTCAAGTGCTTGGCAAGGTTTTTATGTCAGGTCTGTAAGAATACCCTGACAAGCCTTTGAAGTTCTTAGGGGAAGAAAAAAAACCTCTAAAAATATTAATTTTATGAATGCAATCTAAAAGGTGTAATTAATTAGGTGTGTGGAGTGTACACATGAAGTATAGGGAGCGAAGGTCTTTATTTTCAGGCACTCAGACACTACTGAAAGAACACGTAAAAGATACTTTTCTTATTCAACAATAACTAGCTTTATAAACAGTACAATGAGATTTGTAAGTCAAGCTTTAAGGCTTAAGAGAACTTGGCTTTTTGAATATGAAACTTCAATGTTTATTTTAATAAGCTGTGTATTAAGTTAAAACCTGATTAAATAGTAAATAACCCTTCTTGCCCATAAAGTCCTCCACAGGCATTATTGGACCCCACAGACCTTGGAACCCCGCCTCTGGGCAGGGAGCACCTTGGAACCCCACCTGTGGGCAGGGAGCACCTCGGAACCCCACCTGTGGGCAGGGAGCACCTCAGAACCCCACCTGTAAGCTGGGGAGCAAGCTGAGAAGTTGGGGCAAGTCCCGGTGAGAGTCAGCAGAGACTCCCCAGTGGAAAGACCCTGTGTGGCCAGAACAGGACGAAGGGGAAGGTGAAGGTGGGCAGGTCGGGGGAGCAGGGAGGGGATGTGGACGGACGGGGCGCTGTCCTGGGCGCCAAGGGCCTTCCCTGGGAGGTCATGAGGGGCTCACACAGGCATGGCCCGATCACCTGGCTTTTGATCCGTTTTGTGCAGGATCATGCCTACAGAGTGCAGGGTATTTAGCAAAATGCTCAGCAAACCTGCCCTTCTTGTTTGAGAGGGGCCAGCGATGCTCCCTCCTTCTTCCAGATCACTCACCCAGCCGGGTTCCTGTCTGTCTTCTGGGAGGGTGGCAGCAAGACCCACAAACCTCAGAGGCCTGTCTGGGGGTGGGCACCTCAGAGCCCTGTCTGTGAGCCGGGAGCACCTCAGAGCTCTGTCTGTGGGTGGGAGGACCTCAGAGCCCTGTCTGTGGGTGGGGGCATCTCAGAACCCTGTCTGTGGGTGGGGGCACCTCAGAGCCCTGTCTGTGGGTAGGGGCACCTCAGAACCCCGCCTGTGAGCCGGGAGCACCTTGAAACCCTGCCTCTGGGCAGGAAACACCTCGGAACCCTGCCTGTGGGCAGGGAGCACCTCAGAACCCCACCTGTGGGCAGGGAGCACCTCAGAACCCCACCTGTGGGCAGGGAGCACCTCAGAACCCCACCTGTGGGCAGGGAGCACCTCAGAACCCCACCTGTGTGCAGCGCAGGGAGCACCTCGGAACCCCGCCTCTGGGCAGGGAGCACCTCGGAACCCCGCCTGTGGTCAAGGAACATCTCAGACCCCCACATGTGTACTCGGAGCACTTAGGCAGGTGGAATCCAGCCATGACATGCTTCCTCAACACACCCACAGAAGGAAACTCCGGGTCAGCTTGGTGGCCTCGGGGACCGGCATGGGAGGCCAGCAGGAGGAATATTTTCTCAGTACCCACTGTCTCCTGGGAGGTTCAAGGCACATCCTGTTCTATAGGAAGGACCATGAGAGCCTGGGGTGGGGGGTCACTACCGAGGGTGCCAGGGCTGATGAGGGTGAGGAGGTAATGCTGCCACCAAAGGCCTGGCCACATGTCCTGGCCCTCACCAACGTCACCTCTTTCTGTACAAGTGGAGGGGGACAAAGGTGTGGACTGTGCAGGCCCTGCCCCTCCTCTGCTGCATTCACAGCAAGTCCTCTGGACTCTGGGGCCAGGCTCCTCCTCACGCTGTCCGGTTCCTTCATTTCTGCTCCCTCTGCTAGACGGGGAGCCCCGTGGGCAGCACACTTTTCTCACACAGGGCCGCACCCACTCCCAGGTCCCAGCTCGCAGGGACTCAGTCAATGTCTGAAAAATGAAAGGAGTGAGTGCGTGAATGAGTCAGTGAGTGAATAACAGGAGCATGTAGGGCTTGTGTGCATGGCTGGCAAGGGCTGGCTCCTGTGTGTGTGGCTGGCAAGGGCCCACTGACACATGGATGGCACACAAGGCAGTTCCATCTCCCGCTCCCTCTCCCTCTTCCTCTCCCTGCCCCATCCCCCGGCCCACCGTAACTCTCTCTCTCTCTGGCTCTCATCAAATGACCCTCCTGTGATGTGTCTGCCCCAGCCCAGGACAGGTCAGTCCCCCTACTATCTCCTGAAGCCCTTTTCTACTCTTGTCCCCGATCTGGCTGTGGCCTGTGCCTTTCTCCTGCTGGGCTGTCTCAGGGCACACAGGTACATCTCTTGTCATACCAGCCGTCCTCTGCCTAACAACCACTTGGGCAAATAGCTGGGGATGGCGGTGTTTGGGGGCCATTGCTCACGGCAGACCTGCCCTTGCAGCCAAGGGCCTCTCTGTGTGACCACAGCATAATGGGGCAGCCTCTCATCGTCTCAGCAGAGCAAAGCACGGGCTGTCTTTGAGGGCCACTCCGTCTGGCAGCATGAGGCCAAGTCCATGGGTCACATCCGATCAGAACCCAGCTGTGGGGAGACGGATTGGCCCGACTGGCTACACCATCCGGGGCGGGGGCGCTTCCTCTCCCTTGTCAACAAGATGGAGATGACACCATGGAAGTGACCAGGTGGCCGTGGATTGGGCAAGACCCCGGGGGTGACCCTGTGATCTGGCGTTGGACACACAGATAGTCGCCGGCAAATGGTTTGTCTTGTGTTTTCGAGGGCACAAATTAGCTCCATCCGTTCCTTCTTGGGGCGCATGGCAAAGGTGCTTTCCTGTTTAGCAGAGTGTGTGCGTCCCATCTAAGGCAGGCCCACCTCACCGGGTGCCATCGAGGCCCTCTGGGAGCTCACCCAAGGCAGAGCTGGGGGGCATGGGATGTGGCAAAGTGACAGTTCCCAGACAGGTGGGGTGGGCCAAGAGAGTGGATCCTGGGGCATTGGTGGGGATGACGGGGTGAGGGAGGGGGTGGAGAAGCCCTGCGTATGCCTAAGAAGGGAGGCCTTGGCCTGGCACCTGCAACTTCAGCACTGCCTTCCTTGGGGTCTGTGCGGCTTCACTGAAAGCCTGGCTGCTGGCAACCCACAGCCCGAAGCCCTTTGGCCTTGGACTCCTTTCAGGCACCCGGAGAGGGCCCATCGATCTCCTTCCTGAGAGCGCATTAGCCTCGTATGTCCTTGTGTTAATGTGCTGTGCTAATTTCCCCGTCCCAGCTGCGCCCCCCAGGTGCCCAGAGCCTTCCTCACTAGCCCCCCGGGAAGGGGCTCATCTTGGGGACGGGGCATGTCTCTGAAGCCGGTGGGGGGTCGCCTCTGCAAAGTGCTCAGAAGTGTTCAATGGCTCCCTAAGGGCTCTGGCTTCCCTGCTAAGTGTCCCGCGGCCAGCGTGCAGGGTCCCGGGGCCGCCAGCAACAAGTTTGCCAACCTGCCCTCAGCGGAACGTGGAGCTCTCAGCCCCCATCGCACGCAGGTCTCATCTCAGTGTACAGAGACTGAGGGGTCGGCAGGTTTGGCCTCCCACCCATGGGGCTTTGCATCTCACAGACTGTGGCCCCCTGCGAAATCCCCCACCTGCTCACCCATCCTAGGGTCAGACGCAGCCGCTCAGCCTGGTCTCCAAGGAGCGGCCCAGGACCCTCTTGCCTCAGCTTCCACCACCACCTCTTTGGCCACTGCACCGGCCCCACGGCCTCCCTGCTGCTCTGACCACGACCCCTGCACCCCATTTTCCCCCAGGGCTCCTCGCAGCCTGTGCGAGGCTTCCCCAGCCTGCCCACCCTTTACCTCGGCACACCATGCAAAGAAATGGTATTTACATGACACTATGAGTAAAATGGAGTCGGCCTGGGGACTTGGAGAAAAGAAATGCGCTATGCTTTCTTTGTATTTTATAATCAGGACAATTTTTCATGTTGAATTTGTATAAAACTTCCAAGTAACTTTCCCTAAATTTTAATGAGAAACCGGAGTTTGCAGCACTTCATGAGAAACACAGACATTTTTCCATAGCGCTTCACGGGTAAGACGCAGGTCACCGCGGGGATGACAAACAGCCCACCTGACGGGGGTAAACATTTTCAGCGAGGGTTGCAGCCGTCAGAAGCTGGCAGCGGCAGGCTCTGTGTTTTGGGATGCCAGCGGCTGGCTCTGTGATTTTTATTTCATTGAAAAATGTAATCTTGCAATGTCCTGTGATCGCAGAGAACCTGGAGGTGACTGGCTGCTCTCACTTCACAAACTTCAAAGCCAACGGCAAAGCCCGCACATGCAAACTCCCCAGCCTGAGTGGCCCAGCTGGCCTCGGTGATGAGGGGCTGGTGACGCACACTGCCTGCAGCTGTGCCCCAAGAGCCTCAAGGGGCCACTCACTCTGCTGCCCCACCCTGACCCTGGGACACCAGGCATGGGCCGTGCCCGAAGCAAGTGGATGCTTGGGCTGCTGGAGTTGGTAACGGGAGGCAGAGCCTCTGAGGGGCTCCCGTGTCCCTGAGCACCAGTGCTGATGTGGCTGTCGTGGTCATCATCTGCGGGGAACACAGGGCTTGTCCTCTGACCCTGCCACTCAGGCACCTTCTGAGGAGCCGCTGCCAAGGCTGCTGTGGACAGGAGGCCACCAGCCTAGGGCTTCACCTCCTCCAGGACCCAGAGCCTCTGCAGTGGGTGGGGAAGACCAATACCTCACCACCCCCCTTCACAGGTGACCCTCCTTTACGGGTGGTTCATCTCCACAGGCTACCCTCCTTCACAGGCAACCCACCTGCATGGGTGACCCTCCTTCACAGGTGACCCTTATTCCCAGGTGAGCCATCTGCATAGGTGACCTATTTGTACAGGTGACTTGCCTTGACGGGTGACCTCACACACACACAGCCCGATGTGCCCAGTGCACAGCTTGGGAAGCCGCACCGTAGCCACCATGGGTTACTGTCCTCACACCCTTCCTGTTTTCCCATTTGTTCTCTGAATCCCCCTCTAGAATGTTCCATGAGGGTGTGGTCCTCTTCTGTCTGTGGCTCAATGCCCGGAGCAGAACTGCCATCCCTAAGAGGTGTTTAGTGACTGTTGAGCCAGTGCCTGGGCAGCGGCACCCTGTGACCGGGTCCGAGGGGCAGCCTGGAGCCCCGTCCTGGCTCCCAGATGCAGCAGATCCCTTGCCAGGCAGTGCCGGCCCCCGGGCCCACTGATGAAATGCGGCATCTCCAGGGGTCTGTGGCTGGAGGGCGGAGGGAGAGCCTGGGACTCGCGGCAAGCCAGCTGCAAGGGATGGATGCGAAGGCTCTTTCCAGTCTGAACCAAGTATCAGAAAATGATATTTGGGTGGCAACAATTCAGTGATTTCACTGTATGGGGAGTGAAGCCAGGGAGGGGGTGAGGAGGGGGACAAGTCCTCAGTGAGAGGCAGTATGTGCTGTCCAGTGCTGGGCGGGAGCCACCAGCTCAACTATGGCCCAGGCCTCGGTGTTCAGCCCAGGTCCCTCAGAGACATTGCCTCCTGCCCACGGCTCCTCCAGCCCTGTGCCTTGAACCCCGATCCCCCACCTCACCCCTGCTGGACCCCTTCTTCTTTGTCCATGGAGCCCCTCCCCAGCATACCCAGTCACCCCCGTGGGTCTTGTCCATGGCTCTGCCCTGCAAATGACAGTGCCTCAGACCCCAGGACCGGTTGATGGTGGCTCCCTTGGTGAGACCTCGGTCCTCCCAGCTGCTCATCTGTGCTGCCGCCCAACCTGACCGAGGTTTCCCTGGACGAAGTTGGGGGGATCTCCCCTGGTTTTCCCTGAAAGTCCAGTTCAGCTCTAAAATCCAGGCACCGCCTCCTTGCCAGATGCCTCTCTGGACACCTGGAAGGACTCCTGCCCTTTGAGGTTTACTCTGCTGGGCTCACTGGAGCAAAGCCTGTGGCCAGTTCTTGGTTATTTCTTGGTTTTACTGAGGCCCTTGTGGTGTCCCTGGGTTGCAATGATCTATGAACTCGTCCTCCTCTCCACCAGGCTGTGAGCCTCCAGGGCAGAGCGGGTTCCTCCGCATGGATTCCTCCCCAGCTCAGCGTGGGCGGGCGTGGGGTCTGCACTCCGTGCACTGGGTGTTGGTGCTGGTGCAGGGAGAGGTGGAAGAGAGAGCAGTTGGAGGGAAGAGTGTGGCTCTAGAGTCTGTCCCGAGGGGTGTGGGTGTGCGTGTGCAGTCACTGCCCATCCAGGTAAGTGTGTGCCTCGCCGGGCAGCCTGGACGGGTGGGGCAGCCTGCACAGCTGGGCTTTCGTGGGCTGGGACAGAGGGGAGCAGGTTGGCAAGCTGCACCAAGGCTGGTCATTGCGAGGGGAGAGCCATTTGGCTGCAAGATGCACAGCCCTCATTGGCTGGAGCCCGGATGGTGAATGGGCGTGTGGGGGCCTCTAGAGTGACCCGGAAGCCAGAAGTGATCTGTGATCACCAGATGTGGCCCAATTAATGCGGTCGGGAAGGGGGGTTGTTGTAGGGCTCTAGGGAGGGTGGCAGCTGCCTCTGTGCTCCAGGCCAGCTCTTGCCAACAGCACGGGCCATTCTGGTGCTCTCTGCTTGCTGGCCCTGGCCGTGGGCTTGGCCCAGGCCAATATGGGCACAGAGGCTTGCTGGGGCTCTGAGTCTGGGGTGCTGCCAGGAGAGAGCTGCAGACCTGGGAGCATCACAGAGCCCAGAGGAGCAGCAGCAGGGACTCAGGATTCCAGGTAGAGTCTCAGGAGGAGTCAAGACAAATGGAGGGCTTTTGGCTGCCCTGGCCAGCAGCCGTGGGGATGGAGCATGCCCCTAAGATTGGAACCAGTGCCTTCGTCATCTCTGGTGGTCACTTGGACTTTTTCAAATGGCAAAGGATGTGGCCACCAACTACTCAAGGTCACACTCTGACAGCTCAAATCCACAGAAAAAGAGACGTCCTCTCTCTCTCCAATGCCAGCATAACATCCACAGGGGGCTTCTGATTGGCCTGGCCAGGTGACGCGTCTTCTCTGGCAGGGGCATGGGAGGCAGGACTGGCAGCCACAGTGGAACCACCCAGAGGGGAGAGGGTGTTCTCAAAGTCGAGTGAGCGCGTTCACCACAGGGAGAAGCAGGGAGGGGTCTGGGCAGACCAAACTGCAGTGTCCAGGCCAACACAGGCTGTGGCTCCAGGGGCATCTGGGAGGGGCTCAGCCAGACTCTGAGATAGGACAGAGGGAGCAAGAGGTCCGGGTGGGCCCTGTCTCTCCTGCTCCTGGGCAGCACCCCAGCTCTGGACACCAATCCCAAGTCTCCAGAAGTCGCTGGTTCCGTCCCGGATCCAGGCTGAGGAAGCAGCCCCCATTTGGGACACACGGCTCTTGTGTTAGAGGGAAACAGTGAGAGACAGATCCTAACCATGCGCTAGTGTTGACATTAAGAAAAAACAACTTTATTTTCTAATTTGCATACAGCAAAATTAACTTTTTTGCATGGAGTTTTGACCAATGCATAGTCATGTAACCATTACCACAATCGAAATGCAGAACCATTCCATCCCTTCCCCTGCCCACGCCAATTCCAGTGCAGTGAAAGCCGCCCCTGCCCGTTAACCCGTGGCACTCGGGATCTGTGCTCCATCCCGATCGTGTCCATGACATTCTCCGGCATGTCACACGAACAGGATGACGCAGTGGGCGGTTTCTGACCTGGCATCTTTCGCTTGGCGTAATCCCTCTGAGAAGTGTCCATGCCGTGGTGTGAACTGGTGCGTCCTCTTTTCCTCTTGCTGAGTGACACTTCACCGCGTGACTGTCGGAGTCCATGAATCCACTCTCCACTTCAGGGACATTCAGGTTGCTTCCAGTCTGAGCAATCAAGTCGTCAATAAAGCTTCTATAACCATTGACATTCGGGTGTCTGTGGCAACACAGGTTTCATTTCGCCTGGGTAAGTGTCCAGGATGGTGACTGCTGGGTCCTGTGGCAAATGCGTGCGGAATGCTATGGGACACCGTCAACCATTTTTCACACATTTTCACCGGCAACGCAGGAGAGTTCCAGTCGCTTTGCAGGCTTGCTGGCATTTGGTACTGTCAGGGATTTTGTTTCGTTTTTAATTTTAACTCTTCTCACCCGTGTGGAGTGGTACGTCATTGGGGGTTTAATGTTCATTTTCCTAATGCGTAATGCTGAGCGGCTTTTCAAGTACTTATTTTTTAAAAGAAAATTTATTTCTGGCCGGGAGTGGCTCACGCTTGTAATCCCAGCACTTTGGGAGGCTGAGGTGGGCGGATCACCTGGGTCAGGAGTTTGAGACCAGCCTGACAAACATGAAGAAACCCCATCTCTACTAAAAAAAAAAAACATAACAAAACAATAACAAAAAAACAAAATTAGCTGGGCGTGGTGGCGCATGTCTGTAATCCCAGCTATTTGGGAGGCTGAGGCAGGAGAATCACTTGAACTGAGGAGGTGGAGGTTGCAGTGAGCCGAGATCACGTCATTGCACTCCAGCCTGGGCGACAGAGCGAGACTCCTTCTCAAATAAATAAATAAATAAATAAATAAATAAATAAATAAATATTTCCATAGGTTACTGGGGAACAGGTGATGTTTGGTTACATGAGTAACTTCTTTAGCAATGATTTGTGAGATTTTGGTGCACCCATCACTCAAGCGGTATACACTCCACACCTGCTTCCCACCCTTTCCCCCCGAGTCCCCAAAGTCCACTGTGCCTTTCTTATGCCTTTGCATCCTCATAGCTTAGCTCCCACTTATGAGTGAGAATATGAGATGTTTAGTTTTCCATTCCTGAGTTATTTCACTTTGAATAATAGTCTCCAATCTCATCCAGGTCGCTGCGAATGCCATTAATGTATTCCTTTTTATGCTGAGCAGTATTCTATTGTGTGTATATATATATGTACGCCACGGTTTCTTTATCCACTCATTGATGGATGGGCATTTGAGTTGTTTCCACGATTTTGCAACTGTGAATTGTGCTTCTATAAACATGCGTGGGCAAGTCTCTTTTTTGTACAATGACTTTTTTTCCTCCGGGTAGATGCCCAGGCGTGGGATGGCTGGATCAAGTGGTTTTTCCATTTTCAGTTCCTTAAGGAGTCACCACGCTGTTTTCTGTAGCGGGTATACTAGTTTCCATTCCCACCAGCAGCGTGGAAGTGTCTCCACTCACCGCATCCACTCCAACATCTTCAGGTGCTTATTTGCCAGTGTGCTTTTATCTTCTTTGGGGAAGTGTCTGTTCAAACCTTTTGCCTATTTTATTATTGAATTAATAATATATTTATTATTGGGCTTTAAGAGTTCTTTATGGCCAGGTGCGGTGACTCACGCCTGTAACCCCAGCACTTTGGAAGTTCAAGACAATGGATCGCTTGAGGCCAGGAGTTCATGACCAGCCTGGGCAACATGGTGAAACCCTGTCTCCACAAAAAAATACAAAAATTAGCCAGGCGTAGTGGTGCACACCTGTAGTCCCAGATACTCAGGAAGTTAAGGCAGGAGGATTCCTGGAGCCCAGGAGGTCAAGGTTGCAGTGAGTCATAATCACACCACTGCACTCCAGCCTGGGAGATAGAGTGAGATCCTGTTTAAAAAAAAAAAAGTTCTCTATATATTCTGGTTACAAGTCCTTTTACAGATTTGTGGTTTATAAATATTTTCTCCTAGTCTATGGTTTGTCTTTCTGTTCTCTATAACAATGCCCTTTTGCCAGGTAAACATTAATAAATTAAATGTATCATTGTTTTCTATTATGGATCATGCTTTAGTGCAGTGGTCCTCAACCTTTTTGGCAGCAGGGACTAGTT
The DNA here is from genome assembly GCF_007565055.1 of Rhinopithecus roxellana. NCBI lineage: Eukaryota > Metazoa > Chordata > Mammalia > Primates > Cercopithecidae > Rhinopithecus > Rhinopithecus roxellana. The sequence goes on from NC_044550.1 coordinate 131,535,814, forward strand.
TCATGGAAGACCAGTTTTCCAAAGTAGGAGGATGGTTTCCGGATGTAGCTGTTGCACCTCAGATAATCAGGTATTAGTTAGATTCTCATAAGGAGTGCACAACCTGGATCCCTCACGTGCGCGGTTCACAACGGGGTTCACACCTATGAGAATCTCATGCAGCCGCTGGTCTGACAGGAGGTGGAGCTCAAGTGGTAATGCTCGCTGGCCCACCACTCACCTCCTGCTGCGCGGCCTGGCTCCTAACAGGCCACGAGCAGGTACTGGTCTGTGGCCCGGGGGTTGGGAACCCCTGCTTCAGTGGGTGTATATAAGAAAAGTTCACTTAACTCAAGGTTCCCAATTATCTCTCTCTAAAATTTTTATAGTTTTACATTTTACATTTAGGTATGTCATCTATTTGAGTGAATTTTGTATGAGGTGTGAGGCGTGGTGGCAGCCCCTGGTTTTGCGTGTCTTTTCTAATTGTTCCAGCACCATATGTTGAAAAGACAATCCTTTCCCATTGAATTGCCTTTGCACTGTTGTCAAAAATCAGTTGGCCATATGTGCGAGTGGCTGTCTTCCCGAACCTTCTACTCTGGGCCACACTGATTTGACTGTGTAACTTTACAGTGACTACTTACTATAAAATTAGGTAGTGTAGGCTGGGCTCAGTGGCTCATGCCTGTAATCCCAGCACTTTGGGAGGCCAAGGCAAGTAGATCACCTGAAGTCAGGAGTTCGAGACCAGCCTGGCCAGCATAGTGAAACCCCGTGTCTACTAAAAATACAAAATTAGCCAGGCGTGGTGGCGCATGCCTGTCATCCCAGCTGCTTGGGAGGCTGAGGCAGAAGAATTGCTTGAATCTGGGATGTGGAGGTTGCAGTGAGCCGAGATTGCACCATTGCACTCCAGCGTGAGCAACAAGAGCAAAACTCTGTCTCAAAAAAAAAAAAAAAAAGGAAGAAAAGAAAAAAAATTAGGTAGTGTGTGTACCTCACCTTTGTTTTTCTCAATGAATTCCTACTCTTAACCTTTTGTATAGAGATAGTTTTAGATTTACAGAAGAGTTGTGAGAATACTACAGGTATTTCCTGGACACCTTTCATCCAGTTTCCCCTAACATTAACACCTTATGTAACCATAGTATAATGATCACACTAAGAAATTAACATTGATGCATTACTATGACTAAAGTACAGATTTCAACAGTTTTCCCACCAAAGTTCTTTTTTGTTCAAGAATTGAATGATTCCACATTACATGTAGCTTTTGAATCTCCTCCGTCTCCTCCAACCTCTGACAGTTCTTCAGTCTTTCCTTGACTTTTATGAAAAGACTTGGAAGTTATTTTGTAGACAATTTCTCAGCTTGGGTTTGACTGACGTTTTCTCATGGTAACGTTGACGCCTTGAATTACTGGGAAGAGCTGCAGAAGAGGTGTACCCTACAGCCGGGGCCATCCCATGTGTCTTGATGATGCAAGGCAGGGGGTTCCCACAATTGGGGCTTGGCCCAGGAGGGTCCTTAGCTTCACCCAGGAAAGAATTAAAGGCCAAGCCGGTGGTGTTAGCAGTTAGTTATTGAAGCAGCAGTGCACAGCAGCAGCAGAAGTACTGCTCCTTTGCAGAGCGGGGCTACCCCACAGGCCGTGTGCTCAGAGCAGCAGCTCAGAGGCAGGTCTCCACTCACCTTTGTTTTATTTTAGTTTACTTATTTTATTTTATTTCATTTTATTTTAGAGACGGAGTCTTGCTCTGTCACCCAGGCTGGAGTGTAATGGCACGATCTCAACTCACTGCAACCTCTGCTTCCCGGGTTGAAATGATTCTCCTGCCTCAGCCTCCCAAGCAGCTGGGATTACAAATGGCACCATGGCCAGCTAATTTTTGTATTTTTGGTAGAGATGGTGTTTCACTGTGTGGGCCAGGCTGGTCTCGAACTCCTGAACTCAGGCAATCCACCCGCCTTGGCCTCCCAAACTGCTGGGATTACAGGCATGAACCACTGTGCCCGGCTCTGCACTCATATTTATAACCACCTTTAATTATATGCAAATTAAGGGGTGAATTATGTAGAGTATTCTAGGAAAAGGGTGATAACTTCCTCGTCCTTAGGTTGCTGCCATGGAAGGGGGTGGTAACTTCTGGATGTTGCCATGGCAATGATAAATTGACATGGCACTGGTGGGCATGTCTTATGGTAAGTGGCTTGCTTCCCTGTCCTCCCTGTTTTAGCTAGTCCTCAATTTGGTCCGGCGTTCAAGCCCCACCTCCTGCCTCATTATCACTGGTGATACGCACTGTGATTCTTGAGTAAGGTGGTGGCTACCAGGTTTCTCCTCTGTACAGTTAACTGTTTTCCTTTGTCACTCTCTGATATGTTGGAAGAGATATTCTGAGGCTATGCAAGTGTCCTGCTCCTCCTGAAACTTCTGAGGCAGGAAAATAGGGTCCGGAAACAGGCAGCCTTTCACTTCAGCCTCCAATTGGTTGTGGGCCAAGTTCAGTTGCCTAGGATGTAATCACTTCAGCTTCTGATTGGTCAAGGGCCAAGTCTTCATTTACATAGGGTGTAACCAATAGGAAACCTCTACAGGGTACTTAAAGCCCGGAAGATTTTGCTACTGGGGTTTTGAGCCACTTGCTGGAGTCTGCTCCCACACTGTGGAGTCTGCTTTCCCTTCAATAAATCTGTGCTTTTGTGGCTTTGTTTTGTCATTGCTTTGTTGGTGTATTTTGTCCAATTCTTTGTTCAACACGCCAAGAACCTGGAGAACTTGTAGTCAAGACCCTCCACCAGTAACACTTCTGCCTACTAATGTTGGCATTCAGCAGTGGACCTCCCCTGTAGTAGTTATGACTGTGATGTTCTAATGGTGATGGTCTATTTTCCTAATTCTTTCTATATCTCGTATTTGGAATTCTTCTGGAAGAAAGAATGGTCACTTCTCCATCTATTACTTCGTTTATTTATTTAGTTCGTTATTCTTGATATCATTATGGACTCGGGTTGTTCATTTTATTCTTTGGGTTCAAATCCAGTATTTTGTCTATTTTGATGCTTACATTGTTCCAGCGCTCCTGTGCTCTCTTTTAACATGTGCCGTCTCTTTTTTCAGACCCATTCTGTACATTCTAGCACCCTAAGATGTTCTAGGCTCACCTTGTTCTTTTTCTCCTGCACTTTTTCATATGCTTATTTGTCATCTGTACGTCCTCTTCAATGAATTGTTGGTGGAAATCTTTCCCCCTTTTAAAAAGCTCTGTTTGTTGTCTTCATTTTGACCTTTGAGAGCTTTTTAAAAAAAACTACAGTAGTCTCCCGTTATCTGTGGTTTTGCTTTCTGTGGTCTCAGTTGCCCATGCTATATAGTACAGTGAGATATTTAGAAAGAGAGAGAGGAGAGAGAGATGGAGGGGTAGTAGAGGAAGGGGGCGGGGAGAGAGAGAGAGACCACATCCACATAATTTTTATTACAGTATATTGTTACAATTGTTCTATTTTATTACTACTTACCGTTGTTCATCTCTAACTGTCCCTAATTTACAGATTAATCTATATCATAGATACACATGTAGAGGAAAAGCATAGCATATATGGGGTTTGGTACTGTCCATGATTTCAGGCATTCACTGAGGGTCTTTGCATGTATCCCCCTCAGATAAGAAGGTGGGGGCACTGCTGTATTCTGGATATTGTGTTTTGTCAGAAATGTGATTTGAAAATATAGTCTCTTGGCCTGTGGCTTGTTTTTTCATGTCTTAATAGTTTTTTTTTTTTTTTCATTTGTTTACAGAGAAGCTCCAGATTTGGATAAGATTGAACTTATCAGCACTGTTCTTTGGTGCATGATGTTATTTGGTCTTCTCTAGGCACTCTGTCCAATTCAGAGCCACACCGACTTTTCTCCTATGTTTTCTACTAGAAGTTTTATTGTTTTATACATTTTACAAATGTTCCAATTTACTTTGATTTTGTTATAAGGATTAATGACTAAGCTATTTAATTTCACGTGAATGCACCATTTCAGCACTATTTGTTGAAAAAATTGCCATGTTTTGTATTCAATTTCTTCGGCCCCTCTGTCAAAAATCATGTGACAGTATTTCTCTGGTTCTATATGTGAGCTTTATTCTGTTCTGATGACTGTATGTCTGTCCTTACACTAAGACCACACTGTTTTGATTATTATAGCTTTTGCAGCAGGTCTCCAAATCAGGTGGTGTGAGTTCTCCAACTTTGTTCTCCTTTCACAAACTTCTAGTGGCTCTATTAGTTAATTTGCTTTTCCACAGACAGTTTTGATTCAAAGTATTATCTAAAAAACAAGCCTGCTGGCATTGCATTAAACCTATAAATGATATTGTATAGAAATGACGTCTTAACAATTCTCAGTCTTCCTTGCCATAAATCTCACTCATTATTTCGTTCTTGTTTGATTTCTCTTATCAATGTTTGTAGTTTTCAGCATGCAGACTTAAAAATGTATACTTTGGTTGGGCGCGGTGGCTCATGCCTGTAATCCCAGAACTTTGGAAGGCTGAGGTGGGTGGATCATTTGAGATCAGGAGTTCAAGATCAGCCTGACCAACATAGTGAAACCTCTTCTCTACTAAAAATACAAAAATTAGCTGGGCGTGGTGCTGTGCACCTGTAATTCCAGTGCAGAAATGCTTGAATAGGAATGGTGAGAGAGGACATCCTTGCCTTGTTTCTGATATTGGGAAAAAACATTCGCCTATAAGTTTAATATTAGCTGTCAATGTTCTTTTTCACGTCAAGAAGCTCCCTATTACTTAGAGTTTGTTGAGAATTTTTTTTTGTCATCAATAGATTTTGAGTTTTATCAATTACTTTTCCTTCATTTACTGAGATTACGTGACTTTTCTTCTGTAGTCTATTAATATGATGTATCAGGTTAAGTCAAAATTTTGTAACCTCCTTTGTATTTCTGGGATAAAACATGATTGTGCTAATATTGTATTGAGGGTTTCCACACTTTTATTCATGAGAAATATTGATCTGTAATTTTCTCTCTCTTGTGATTGGCATTGTTGGCATTCAGCAGTGGACCTCCCCTGTAGTAGTTATGACTGTGATGTTCTAATGGTGATGGTCTATTTTCCTAATTCTTTCTATATCTCGTATTTGGAATTCTTCTGGAAGAAAGAATGGTCACTTCTCCATCTATTACTTCGTTTATTTATTTAGTTCGTTATTTGTGTGGACTGATATTGTATTTGTGTGTATTTGTGTGGACTGATATTGGGGTATTGCTGGACTCATAAAATGAATTGGGGAATGTTTTTCCTATTTTATTTTCTGGGAGAGATTGTGTTGAATTGATACTGTGTCTTTCTTAAATGTTCGGTAGAATTCTCCAGCAAAACCATCTGGGACTGAAGTTTTCTTTTTTTCCTCTAAGCACTGCTTTAACTGTATCCGTCAAATGTTGACGTATTTTATTTTCATTTTAATTTCACTTTAAAATATTTTTAAATTGCTCTTGACACTTGCCCTTTTATTTATGGGTTATTATAAGCATGTTGTTTAGTTTCTAAGTATTTTTTTCTTCTACTTTTCTCTTATTGATTTGTAGTTTACTGTTATAGCTAAAAATTAAAAGGTTTAGGCTGGGCACGGTGGCTCACGCCTGTAATCCCAGCACTTTGGGAGGCTGAGGCGGGCAGATCACAAGGTCAAGAGATCGAGAACATCTTGGCTAACATGGTGAAACCCCATCTCTACTAAAAGTACAAGAAATTAGCCGGACGTGGTGGCGGGCGCCTGTAGTCCCAGCTACTTGGGAGGCTGAGGCAGGAGAATGGAGTGAACCCGGAAGGCGGAGTTTGCAGTGAGCCGAGATTGTGCCACTGCACCCCAGCCTGGGCAACAGAGACTCCGTCTCAAACAAACAGACAAACAAACAAACAAAAAAGATTAAAAAGTTTATATTCTTTTAGATTTGCTGAAATCTGTTTTACGGTCCAGATGCATTCTTCTGTTATTGGGTGGAGTCTGTGTACGTCAATTAGGCCTAATAGTGTTGTTCAAGTCTTTGTTCTTACTGATTGTCTGTTTACTTTTCTGTGCATTCCTGAGACAGAGTTGACATCTCCAGCTATAATTGTGTGGATTCATCTGTTTCTCATTCCAGTTCCATCAGTTTTTGGCTCATGTATTTTGAATCTATTGCTAGTTGCATACACATTTAAGATTGTTATAAGTTCTTGGAGAACTGACTCCTTCATCGTTATGTAATGTTTCTCTTTATCTTTGACAGTATTCCTTTCTCTAAAGTCTACCTTGTCTGATATTAATAGTTACTCCAGTTTTCTTTTGCTTAGTATGTGTATGGTCTGTATTTTCTTTTCCTTCACTTTTTGTAACACATTTATTCTCTCTTTATATTTCAAGCAGGTTTCTTATGTACAGCATGCAGTCAAAACAATCAAATCTGACAATCTCTATGTTTTATTTGGTATGTTTATACAATTCACAATTAATGTGATTATTGATATGATTTGATTAAAATCCATCATTTTACATACCATTTTCTATTTGTTCTATTTTTTCTTCATTTCTTTTTCCCATTTTTTTGGCCTTCTCTTTTGTCAACTGAGCAATTTTTATGATTCCATTTTATCTCCTCTACTGACTTATTATTTATACCTCTTCAAAAATCTTTTAGTGGTTGACCTTTGGCTCAAATATACGTCTTTAACTAATCAGCATCTACCTTCAAATAATATTGTACCACCTTGTATATAGTATAAGGACCTTAAAGCAGCACATTCCGAATTTCTCCTTCCCAGCCTTTGTGCTGTTGCTGTCATACCTTTACTGTTATATATGGTATAAACACACAATACTGTGTAACTATTTTTGTTTTAAATGTTTTTTTCTTTTAGAGCAATTAGAAACTAGAAAAAAGTAAATTTAATTTTACCTTCATTTATTCCATTTCTAGCACTCTTCATTTCTTTGTGTAGAACTAAGTTTCAGTTACTATCATAGTCCCTCTACCTGAAGAACTTCTTTAGCGTTCTTTTTAGAGTAGGTCTGCTGGAAATGCATTTTCTCTTTGAGAAAGTTATTATGTCTCCTTCATTTTTGTGAAGATATTTTTCTTGGAGTTAACAGTGCTTTTCTTTTTTGTCCTTCAGCACTTTCAAAAATTCACTCCATTGTTTTCTGTTTTGCATGATTTCTGATGAGAACTCTTGCAAATTGCACCTTTACTCTTCTGTAATTCTTCCCCCAACCCTGCCCTGGTCTGGCTGGCTTCAGCGTTATCTCTTTGTCCTTGGCTTCTAGAAGCTTGAATATAACATGCCTATGTGTGGTTCTTTGGTGGCTTTTGTTTTGTTGTGTATGCTAGCTGGTGTTCTCTGAGCTTCTTGGATCTGTATTCTGTTGTCTGTTGTTCATTTCAATAAATTTCTGGTCATTATTCCTTTAAATATTTCTTCTGCTCATTCTCCCTCTTCCACTTCTAGGATTCCAGGTATGCATATGTTAGGAGTTTGATATAGTCTCATAACTCTTGGATATTCTATTCCATCTGATGCTCTTTCTTTTTTCTCTTTTTTCCAGTTTGGGTAATTGTTTTTGACTCATATTCAAGGTCAGTGATTCTTTCTCAGCTGTGTACCATCTACTGGTGAGCCCATCGAGGGCACTCTTCCTCTCTGTCTCTGTTTTTCATTTCTAGTATTTCCATTTGATTCTCCCTTACAGTTTCCATCTCTCTGTTGAAATAACCCATCTGATCATGCACTGTCCCCTTTCTTCATTACAGCCTTCAACATAATAATCATAGTTATTTAAAATGCCCTGCCCGGTATTTCCAACATGTATTTTTTATCTCTTATGAGTGTGATTTTTTTCCATTGTCTTTTTGTATGCATCAGAGTTTTGTGTTAAAAGCCAGGCATCTTATATGGGCACACCCTCTTCCTACTGGACCCTTTGTGGGGGGTTTAAGTTAATCTGATTAGGAGCTGGGCTAGGTCTGAGATGTGTTACTGTGATCACTCTAACTGCTTCAAGTGGCTGTATAGATAGCTTGTGTTTAGCAATGTCTGACTCTGAATTCTAGGTTTTCCTTTTGCGCTGTGCTTCAGAGAGATTTCCTATGCTTCTTCCCCTCTCCTTGCCCTTTCTCAGCACTGTTCTGCTGTTTCTGGTGTTGCAGATCTTGTTAGCTTGGTGGCAGGAGGTGGAGGTGAGTGTGCTTGCCAGGGCTCTAGATAAGCCTTAGTCTTAGGTTTGCTCTGGCCCTGGTTCTTGGGATTGTGGCCTTCTCAGATCTTCTGCTCTTTTTCTAGCCACAGTTGTGGGCTCAGTCCTCAATCCTGTCATCTTCCCTGAGGAGTAAAGCCCTCTTTCCCCAGTCTCCTTTAGCTGCAATGCATTTTCACTGACGTCCTGCTCAGGTTCAGGCTCTTGTACCTTGATGGACAGAGGGGAGAAGGGCCTGGCTGGAATTTCACACCCCTTCCACGTGACTGCTTGACCCCTCCCCGAGGTCCATCACAGTGGACACAACTTGGGGACTTTTCCTGACTTTTCTGTGAGCATCCGGTGGGGTTTGTAGAGACAGAGTCATTAGACGATGGGGAATCCTCCAAATTCTCCAGCCGCAGGAATCTGCCTTGTCCTGCCAGCCTGCACCTGCCTTCACCAGTTTGTCTGCCATTCCTGCTGGACACTTCTTACCAACGTGCCGTCGTAAATTCCCAGTGAGTGTGCTCAGTCTCCTCTCTGAGCAGGTGTGGGCTTGGATCCAAGGACCCTGCCTGGGACGGTGCTCCAGCACCTGCCCAGTGCCCAGAGAGCAATGCTGAGGTCCTTGTGACAGCCTCCTATGCAGGGCCTGCATGGCGGTCTCCCTTATTATGGTCATTTTTGGGGTGCAGGAACCAAAGTGCAGAGAGGTTTAGGCATTCACCCTGAGGGCCTCAGCACCAGCCACGTCTCAAGCCTGCCAGCCTGGCCCCAATGCCTCGGCCTTTCCTACCTTCTCCTTTGTCCACACCATGTGGGAGGCAACAGCACATCCAGGCGCAGGCCGGCCGTCCCACCCCCCGCCTGGACAGAGGGGTACCATGGAGCTTAATCTGTCTCTGGGAGGTGACCCGTACGTGGAATCTGTCGGGCAGCCCAGGGCTTGCCAGTTTAAGGATGCACGATTTTACTCCAGGTCAATCATCCCCCAGGCTGCCCGAGGCTTTGGAGCTTGCTGAACAAACTCCTGTTCTCTTCCCACGGACTGACTCATCTGGAAGCTTCCATCTGGGTAGTGGGCTGGGCTAGCTCTGGGAGGCCACGTGGCGTCACCCCAGACGATTTCGCGCACCCCCTACAAGGGCTGTGCCATTCAAAGAACACGCCTGAGCCTCTGGCTTCCTCCGAATAATGAGGCCGTTGTTACGCAAGGGCCCGGGTTAAATTGCCCCCAAACGGGGACTGGGATGCACTTACTGCTGCGCTGCCGCTTGGTCAGCCGGCGTCCGGGATGGGAGCGCTCCTGCATTTTCCATGACTGCGGGGCCTGTTCCTTGCGCCTGTCTGGTCGCGTCACATCATGGAGGGTTTCTCGGGGCGGCCAGCCGACTCTGAGCACAGCCGGGGTGGTGTTTGCAGCACAGCTGCTGCCTAGGCCTTGCTGCGGAGGTGCTGGGCCACGGCCCCGTGGGGGCAGATCTGTGGGGCCATCGGCATGTCCTTTGAAAACGGGCATTTCCCCAAGTCATTCAGGTGGAGGGGAGAGCGAAGCCAAATGGGACACCGGTCCCCCCACACTGCCCTGGCTTCTGCATTTCCAGAGATGGAAACGTGGAAAGTAGCTGGGAATGGCTCATGATTGCCTGAACCATACAAAGGCTGGCACTGTGAGTGTGAACGCGTGTGTTGGGGAACGTGTTTACGCCTGCACCTGTGTGTATGAATGTGTGTGCACATGTGCATTAATGTGTGCACCTGCACCTATATGAATGTGTGCACACGTGTGCATGAATGTATGTGCTTGCACTTGTGTGTATGAATGTGTGCACACATGTGTGCCTGAATGTGTGTGCCTGTACCTGTGTGTATGAATGTGTGTGCACTTGTGTGTATGAATGTGTGTGCCTGCAGCTGTATGAATGTGTGCCCACATGTATGTATGAATGTGTGTGCCTGCACCTGTGTGTATGAATGTGTACACATGTGTGCCTGAATGTGTGTGCCTGCACCTGTGCATATGAATATGTGTGCACATGTGTGTATGAATGTGTGTGCCTGCACCTGTGTGTATGAATGTGTGCACGTGTGTATGAATGTGTGTGCCTGCACCCGTATGTATGAATGTGTGTGGACGTGTGTGCCTGAATGTGTGTGCCTGCAACTGTGTGTGAATGTGTGTGCACATGTGTGTATGAATGTGTGTGCCTGTACTTGTGTTTCTGAATATATGTGCACATGTGTGCCTGAATGTGTGTGCCTGTACTTGTGTTTATGAATGTGTGTGCCTGCACCTGTGTGTATGAATGTGTGTGCACATGCATGTGTGCCTGCACCTGTGTTTATGAATGTGTGTGCACTGGCATGGAGTGTGCATGTACATGAACGTACATGTGCATGCACATATGTGTGTGCATGGATCTGTGTGCATGTGTGTGGAGTGTGCATGTGCATAAAAGTATGTGCATGTGTATGAATGTATGTGCATGTGTGCACACGTGTGGAATGTGTGGGTGTGCATGTGAATGAATGTGTACACAGGAGTATTGTGTGCATGTGTGTGCACAAGTGTGTGGGTGTATGTGAATGTGTGCATTGTGTGAATTTGTACATGTATGTGCACACATGCATGTGTGGACCCACATGTGCATATGTGCATGGTGTGCATATGTGTTTGAGACGGAGAGAGAGCTTATCGTGGGCACCGTCCATGCCAGGCAGATTCCCAGCGAGTGAATCAATGATTCAATAACTCAATAATTATCAATCAACCAATAACTCAAAGAAGGGGAGGCATTTGACACTCACGGGCCAACACCCAACCTGCTGCACAGAGCGTCAGACACACCGTGGGGTCATAGCACAGACCTGGATTTCCTATTTCCAAATTGTGAGGATTATGAACATTTTGTTTCTTAGGATCTTGAAAATGTGAGTTGGACTGCGTCATCAAAGCCTCAAAGCCCCTCTGTGGTTGCCTACAGCACAGCTTCAAGCTCCTTGGTTCTGCTTCCCGGACCTGCAGCGCTGGCCCCAGCCTGGCCGAGAGAGCATTTGTTCACCCAAGACCTTTCTCCTCCTGCCCTCGTGGAGCCTCCACACGGAGTAAACAACGACTTCTCTGAGCCTTGATCTCTCTGTTTGTAAAATGCAGATACAACGCCTTCCTAGCTGAGCAGTAGGATTGGGGGCCGCACCCTGCTCAGCCCGGGCCTGGGTGCAGGAACAGGAAGTGTCTTTCTTCTGCTCTGTGAGCCCATCTTCTCAAGGGTGGGTCCATGCTTTCTCCATTTCAGCGTCCCTCACAGCATCAACTCTATGCCTTGCAGACAGCGGACACGTAATACAGCCACGCAGCGTGAACCTGAGCAGACCTCTCTTTTCCAGGATGTGCACGGTGTCCATGACAGTGCCCACTGCACGCCTGATGGCCTCATCAGAGACGTAAAGCAGATGCCAGGAAACGTCCCCCAAACGGGCTGGCTTGCTAAGCCCAGGACCGCCTGTCCAGCTGGGGCTGGGGGCAAGGATCCCATTTTCTGTGGCTCTTTTTGCTCTGATGGTCAGGTTCGCCGGCTGTACGTGTAATCTGAAGCATTCGGTAGCGATCTAATTAAATGTTAACACATCATTAAAGTGATTTGCGATAAGCACAGTTAACAGTTTGATAAATCCAGTCCGGGCTGACTCCATGCTGAAAACAATCACTCCCAATCAGGAGTGGGCTGTTGACATCCGCTGAATGTTGAGGGGACCTCCGTACAGCTGCCATGTGCCCAGCCCTGGCGTCGGTGCCCAGGGACGCTAGAAGGGCTGTGTGCGGATGTGAGGTGCTGTGATGGGGTGGGGGCAGCAGTTAATCCCAGGACTGCTGGTGTCTGGGTGTCCCAGCAGCAGCCTGCACCCCTTGCATGGGATTAAGGAAGATCTTGGTTAACGCTCTGTAATGAAGGCGGCCTCCTGGTTGAAGGCTGTGAATTATTGCTTGTTAATGGGATTAATTGCCTCGGGAAGTAACTGCATTTCTGTGCATCTGGTGATGTGGGCAGAGGGATAGGAGCTATTTTTGTTTGAATATCAATACCGTGAGTTGGAGGCAGGGGAGAGATGGCACAGGAGGGAAGCACGTTTGCTCAGGGGAGACAACAGCTTCAGAAAATACAAACGGGCTCATAGCAAAGCTCTAAATAAAGGACACATAGAGAAGTCCCGAAAGAGCAAAAGGCGCCCGCAGAAGATCAGGGCCTGTGGGAGCTGGATGGCACTGAGAGACCATCTTAGTGAATCCTCTTGACAGCCAGGGAAACTGAGGCCCAGAAGGAGAGACAACCTCACCGTGGAGGTGGGGAACATTAGTGCCAGGGTGGGCCTGGAACCTGGGGAGCCATGTTGCTGGTGAGCAGGTGCAGGCTGTGTGTCCGGAAGGCTGGGCATGGGGTTCAGCTGAAGGCTGGTCCGGGGCCCCAGCGCCTGTCGCCTGGTGGAGTGGAGTGAGCATGACAGGGGGTTAGCGCCCTGGGAGTGCCTCCCTCACCCCCTCCTCCCATGGTCTGGCCTTACTGCATGATTCCAAATTCCCAGAAGTGAGGTCAAAGATTCTGATCCGACCTAAAGCTCACTTTTCAATTGCTAGGTCACTCGCTAGCGAGTTCAATTTGGCTGAAAGATAATTTACAGAGCACCAACCATGTGCCAGGCACCTGGGTGCGAGGACACTCATGGTGCCTTCCTCTCTCATCTCCACTTGAGACTCCACTCCAGGGAGGGGGCACCACCTCGCTTCCTCCTGAACTTGGCCGCATAGGTCTTGCAGCATGACCTGTGCTGGGACCACACACATCACTCCTGACACCTGGGAGCTCTGCACCCTCATCTCTCTGGCTCCTGCTCATTCCTCCTGTAGGTCACGGCTTCAATGCTGCTCTCCAGAGAAGTCCCCTGACTCCCAAGGCTGGACTAGGTGTCCCCATGTGGTCCCTTGCAGCCTCCACACTTTGCTTATCCCCCTTCCCTTCATTTGCCCATGTCTTTCTTACCTGACTGTGCACCCCTGCCAAGGCTGCCCAGCCTTGAGGCCAGGGCAGGCTACTTCTGGAAGCCCCAGTTTCCTTATCTGTAAAATGGCAGGAGAATAGCCCCTACCTCACAGAGCCTTTGTGAGGATTAAATAAAATCATGCATGAGAAGCCCATAGTAAAGTGTCTGGCACCAGCTAGGGCCCACCGATGTTAGCGGTTGTCACTGGTACTGTTCTTAGCAGAGATGGTGTCTGTCGAGTTTGCACAGTGCTATCCCAGGAAGGGAGTTGCCACTGTGGTCGCTTCTCTTGAGGAGCTCCCTCACAGCCCTCACAGTGAGAAGAGCAAACAGACCAGGACAACAGTGTCATGGCTGTGGGAAGGCAAGCCTGGGGTGGTGCGGAGCAGAGGAGGGAGACAAAAAGCTTTGTGGAGGTGTGTGCTCTCCTCATCTGGGCCTTAAATCATGAAACAGGCAAGGGATATGGGAGTGTATGTGGATGTATTTGGAGGCAGGTGGAAGTCAGGGAGGGGGATATTCCATGCAAAGGAAACAGTATGAGTAAAGATAAAGAGGCCTGATGTTCTACATAGTTGTGAGCATTGTGGTGTTTCTGGCGCACAAGGTGCAAGGAAGGTAGGGTCTTATGGAGGACTTAAGGTGGAAAGAGACCATAATAAGCAGGAACTTGACATCTCTGCTAAAGAAGAGGAACTATATCCTATGTCATATACAGGATATGTGGTTTGTAAAGGGTTTTATCCAGTCTGACAATCTTGTACTTTTAGTTGGAAAATTTAGTCCATTTACATTGTATGTAATTTCTGATATAGTTGGATTATATTTACCAACTTACTACTTGTTTTCTATTTGCCCTCCCTTCTCTCTCTTTCCATGCCTTATTTGAATCAATCTTTTAAAAAATATTATATTGTTTTCCTCTATTAACTTGCTAGTATTGGTGGTAACCTAGAGATAAAGATACATGTTATTCACTTATAAGAATCCAATAGAAATAATTCCTTTTACTACTTCCCTGATGCTGTTAGAGCCTTGAAACACTTTAGTTTTATTTACCCTTCCCATCTTTTACATGATCACTTTTCTGCCTCTTATTTATATATGTTTAAAACTCTATACTAAATTATTATGATTACTTTTGGGTTTTTTGTTTATTTGTTTGTTTACTTTTGAGAGAGTCTTGCTCTGTCACCCAGGCTGGAGTGCAGTGGTGCAATCTCGGATCACTGCAGCCTCCACCTCCCGGGTTAAAGCAACTCTCCTGCCTCAGCCTCCAGAGTAGCTGGGATTATAGGCACCAGCCATGATGCCCAGCTAATTTTTTTTTGCATTTTTGGTAGAGACGGAGTTTCACCATTTGGCCAGGCTAGTCTCGAACTCCTGTGGTCTCAAGTGATCCGCCAACCTCGGCCTCCCAGAGTGCTGGGAATACAGGCGTGAGCCACTGTCCCCGGGCTATTATGATTGTTTCAACAGTCAGTATTCATAAGCATATTTATTATGCTTTTCTTTTGAGACAGGATCTTGTTCTGTCACCCAGGCTGGAGTGTGGTGGCACAAACATGGCTCACTGCAGCCTCAATTTCCCCAGCTCAAGAGACCCTCTTGCCTCAGCCTATTGTGTAACTGGGGCCACAGATGTGCACCACCACGCCTGGCTAATTATTAAATTTTTTGAAGAGATAGGGTCTCACCAACTTTCCCAGGCTGGTCTTGAACTCCTGAACTCAAGTGATCCTTCTGCCTCAGCCTCCCAAAGTACTGGGATTATAGCTGGGATTATAGGCATGAGACGCTGTGCTCAGTCCACCCCACTCTTTTTTTTTTTTTTTTTTTTTTTTTAGTTCTTCATTCCTTCCAACACTTCTGTGCTTTAGCCAGTTTATTTTTCTTTTGGCTACAGAACCTATTTTAGGTGCTTTTTTTTTTTTTTTTTTTTTTGGACAGAGTCTCGCTCTGTCACCCAGGCTGGAGTGCAGTGGCGCCATCTCAGCTCACTGCAGCCTCCACCTCCTGGGTTCAAGTGATTCTCCTGCCTCAGCCTCCTGAGTAGCTGGGATCACAGGTGCCTGCCACCATGCCTGGCTAATTTTTGTACTTTTAGTAGAGATGGGGTTTCACCATGTTGGCCAGGCTGGTCTCGAACCCCTGACCTCAGGTGATCTGCCTGCCTTGGCCTCCCAAAGTGCTGGGATTACAGGTGTGAGCCACCACACCTGGTCTTGGTATTTCTTTTGATGCAAATATGCCAGTGACAAAGAAAACAACAATTGTTGTTTGTCTAAAAGAGTATTGCACTTTTATTTTAAAGGATAGTTTGGGTATCGAATTCAAGGTTGACATGTCATTTCTTTCAGTGCTTTTAAAAGGTCATTCTGTTGTCTTCTAGTTTCTATGAGACATCAGTTTGTTTTTTCATAACTGTTTTCCTAAAGGTAATGTGTGTAATGTATTGTTTTCCCTCCTGGATGTGTTTAAGATTTTCTCATTGTATTTTTTAAAAAGATTTTTCTCTGCCTTTTTTGTCTTTTTCACCCCTCAACAGTTTTACTATGATGTGTCTAAGTGTATTTGGTTTCATTTTGTTCTTTTGTATTTCTCCTGGAAATACCAAAACAAAAAGGTTAGGATTTGCAGAGCCTTTTGAATTTGTGAGTTTATTTCTTACAACTAACTTTCTATTTTATGCCAATGTTTTTTCAAATTTTCCTCTCCATGATTGTCTCAGTTTGCTTGGCTGGTGTAACAAAAGTGTCACAAATTAGATAACTTAACAGACATCTGTTTCTCACAGTTCTGGAGGGTGGGAGGTCCAAGACAAGATGCTGGCCAATTTGATTGCTGGTAAGGGCCCTTCTTGTGATTTGCAGATGGCTGATTTCTTGCTGCATTGCCACATGGTGGGGAGAGACAGATTTATTTTGTTTCTTCTTATAATGGCATTAATGCCATCATGAGGGCTCCACCATTAAGATCTAATTACCTCTCAAAGGCCCCATCTCCAAATACCATCACATTGGGGCTTAAGGCTTTTAGCATGTGAACTGGGGCAGGGAGACAATCTAGTCAGTAGCACCTATTCTCTGTCTCTTCTCCTTCTGGAACTCCAGTTACAAGTATATGAGACATCTGTATATTGTCCTCCATGTCCCCTATGCTCTTTTATGCATTTTGTGTTATTTTTTCTCTGTGTGAAATAATTTAGGTATTCTCTATTGACTTGTCTTCCATTTCTCTAATCCTGCCTTCTGCTGTGTCTACCATGCTATTAATCCATCTATCAAATTACTAACTTTAGACTTTTCATTTTTAAATTTTTATTTGTTTTTTTATAGATTCCAATTCTCTTTTGAAATATCCCTTTAAAAATCTATTTTGTTCCATAATGAACTCTTTTCAAGTATATATTAATGATAGTTACTTTAAAGTCCTTGACAGCCAGCACCAGTATCAGGATAAATGTTGTGTCTGTTTCTATTATATTTCCCTCCTCAGCTTTCATTCATATCATTCCACTTTTTATTTATTGGCAGATATTTTATATAAAAACTATAGAGGTTCCATGTGGGCTTTATTTTCTACCAGAAAGAGTTCCTCATTTCCTCTGATAGGCAGATAGAGCGTGGAACGGATCATCTTAGGGGCTAAGTATTAGGCTGGGTTCCAGATTTGGTGAGGTTCAGTCTGCCTCTGTTTCACCCCTTTCTCCTGGAGTAGTCCTCTGGGTCTTCACCTGAGAGCTTGCTGTGTTCACTGATTCACTCATCCTGGTCAATCTTTGCTTCCTTAACCTCAAGAATGATGGAAATTCCATTTTGCTTTTCAGAGGCCTTGGCCTGGCTTTTCAGCCTGTCTGCCCACTCCCCAAGCAGCTTCGGAACCTGGCAAATGGTTTGACTGGGGAACTGTCTGTGCTGGTGAAGCCCTAATGCTTTTGATTTTGTCACTGCCTCTGCACA
The DNA here is from genome assembly GCF_007565055.1 of Rhinopithecus roxellana. Lineage (NCBI taxonomy): Eukaryota > Metazoa > Chordata > Mammalia > Primates > Cercopithecidae > Rhinopithecus > Rhinopithecus roxellana. The sequence goes on from NC_044550.1 coordinate 131,553,025, forward strand.
CACACCAGAAGCTCTTGTGGCTTTTTGGCCCTATCCGCCGCAGCAGAGCCTCCCTCCTGGGACATCTTCTCAGTATCTTGCTTCTGCTGAGAATCAGCAAATTCCCCTGGGAAAACGTGCTGGAGGTGGTGACCTGTCCATTACACAGGCCTCTGCTTTTGGAGATCACAGCCTTCCTGGTCCTGTTGCTTCTGTGCCATTCCTGTGCCTTCAGACAGATGACTGTGCACTGGGCCTGCCACAGACTCCTCCACCCCATGCAGAAACTGCAGATAGGCTTAAGCCAATGAATTGCGCCAACTGTTTCTGACAATTTGGGTTTTTTTCTTTCTTTCTTTTTCTTTCTTTCCTTTCCCCCTCCCCTCGTCTCCCCTCCCCTCGTCTCCCCTCCCCTTGCCTCCCCTCCCCTCACCTCTCCTCCCGTTCCCTTTCTTTTTTCTGAGACAAGGTCTCCCTGTGTTGCCCAGGCTGGTCTCAAACTTCTGGGCTCAAGCCACCCTCCTGCCTCGGCCTCCCAAAGTGCTGGGATTACAGGCGGGAACCACCACACTTAGCAATAATTTGGTTTATTTACATGGTTTACCACTCTTTCACAAAAATGACCTCCTTGAATCTTCAGTGACATTGGAGATGCTCATCCAGGGGCTTCCCTGAAATTCCCTTGCTTGTTCCATGAGGCTTCCTTAAGGACCCCACTTAAAATTCCATGCCCGCCCCTGCCCTGCCTCCCTTTCCTGCCTCGTTCTTCTTCCCCCTGGCCTGTCACCATCCAACAGAACACACATGGTACCTATTTCTTTGTGCAGTGTCTCCCTCCTGGAGTAAATACAAGTTCCACAGGGCAGGAAGTTCTGTTTTGTTCATGGCTGACTAACAGACCAATGTTAGGACTGGGTATATAATAGGTGCCCAGTAAATACTTGTTGAACAAATGAGTATTATTAAACCTGTTTAAGAAGTAAACAAGGGCCAACTTTAAATAACTGAAGCCAAGTTCAAGTTTACATCATCACTGCAACTTATTAATTCATTTTTATGCTGCTAATAAAGACATACTCAAGACTGGGTAACTTATAAAGTAGAAGAGGTTTAATGGACTCACAGTTCCACGTGGTTGGGGAGGCCTCACAATCATGGCAGAAGGTGAAAGGCACGTCTTACATGGCTGCTGACAAGAAAGCACTTGTGCAGGAGAACTCACATTTATGAAACCATCAGGTCTGATGAGACTTACTCACTATGATGAGACCCGTGTGGGAAAGACCCATCCCCACGATTCAGTTACCTCCAACTGGGTCCCTCCTACAACACATGGTATTTGTGGGAGCTACAATTCAAGATAAGATTTGGGTGAGGACACAGCCAAACTATATCAGTTACACAGCAACAAAACCAGCGATTTCTATCTTAGACTAGAGAAATGGGATTGGACAGACTTTGGCCACCCTAGGATCCTTCCTAGTAGGTTTCTGCTCATTCACTACGCCCCTGATGTTAACATGTACTCTTTCATATCTTTTCTTTCCCTCAAAAGTTGGGCTAAATTTTTTTAAAATCATTACTGGGATGAAGGACTCTGAGAAGTAAATCAAGATGTTTAGTATAGAGAGATCCAAAACCTTCCAGCAGGTGGTTCAAACCAGTTGTTCCTTAAACAGGTGTTAAGAAGACTGTGAGGCTTAGTGGGGCACAGGGACTGGTCCTAATTTGCTGGGTTTGACATTAGGACGTCAAACTATATGATGAGATGACACCCCATTCACAGAGCTGATAAGACTGTGCTCCTGCTTCGTGAGCTCTACTCAGAGGAGGTGGCATCTGAGCTGGGTTTTGAAGGATGAGTAGGAGTTTGCAGTTGAAAATGGGAAGGACGTGTCAGGCAGAGGGGACAGCATGATGAGGATACCAGAAGAAGCATAGCCAAATGGCAGGAACAGGAAGAGATGTGAGGGGAGATGGGGCTGGAGAGGGACTCAGTGCATTCATGACCCAGGGAGTTGGAGAATGGAAGATACTTTTGGTTTTAAGGAGGTGTGAAGTCAAGGAGCGTGGTTAAGACAGGGGTCCCCAACCCCAGGGCCATGGACCAGGACTGGGCCACACAGCAGGAGGTGAGTGGCAGGCAAGTGAGCAAAGTTTCCTCTGTATTTACAGCCACTCCACGTTGCTTGCATTACCGCCTGAGCTCTGCCTACTGTCAGATAGATCGGTGTGGCATTAGATTCTCAGAAATGTGAACCCTATTATGAACCACACGTGTGAAGGATCTGTGCTGAGCATATGAGAATCTAATGCCTGATGATCTGTCACTGCCTTCCATCACCCCAGATGGGACCATCTATCTAGTTGCAGGAAAACAAGTTCAGGCCTCCCACTGATTCTATATTATGGTGAGTTGTATAATTATTTCATTCTATATTACAATAAAGTGCACAAGAAATAGAATGTGCTTGAATCATCCCAAAACCATCCTCCATGCCCCCGCCCCCCGACTCCCCACCATCCATGGAAAAATTATCTTCCAGAAAATGGTCCCTGGTGCCAAAAAGGTTGGGGACTGCTGGGTTAAGAGATGGATGTTATAGCCAGTAACCAGAGCCCAGAGTAGGGCGACAGTGGTGGTGAGGGAGAGGGACTGGTGTGGGGTCTGGGGCTGCCTGACTGGGGCAGGGACACTGGCAGGGGGTATGGTAATGCTGATGTTGAGAGACAGAGATTAGTGTGGGGTCCAGGGTGGCCTGGTCAGGGTGGGGCACTGGGAGGGGGTATAGTGATGCTGGTGGTGATGGAGAGGGACTGGTGTGGGGTCCAGGGCTGCCTGGTCAGGGTGGGGCACTGGGAGGGGGTATAGTGATGCTGGTGGTGATGGAAGGGGACTGGTGTGGGGTCTGGGGCTGCCTGGCTGGGGCGGGGCACTGGGAGGGGATTAGCCTGCTTGGGCTGCCCTCGCAAAGGACCACCAACTGCATGGCTTAAAGCACAGATGTTGATTCTCTCACTGTCTGAGGGTCTGAAGTCCAAAATTACCATGTCGGCAGTGCCATGCTCCCTCTGCGGGCTGTGGGGGGGCTCCTCCTTTATGTCACCCACCTGGGCGTGGTCGTCCATCCTTGGCACTCCTTGGCTGGCAGCGGCACCACTCCAGCCTTCGCCTCTGCCTTCACTCGGACTTGTCTCCTGTGTGTCTCTCTTCTCTTCTTCTAAGGACACCATCCAGTGCGACCTCATCTTAATTTGACGACATTTACAGAGACTATCATTCCAAATAAGATCACATTCTTCCGTATAGGGAGTTAAAGATCTCTTCTGGGGAGACACAATTATCTTTTGGGGACAAGAACACAGTTAGCTGTCTGCTGGGACTCCCTTCACCTGCCAAGTGTGTGCTGCTGGAGGACGAATCCGTGGGTTCTGACTGTGGCCACCCCAACCCCCGCCCACACTGGCTTGCTGTAGTCATTCCTGAACACTGAGTCCTGGTTCCAGGCACTGGGGACCCAGACAGGCCGAAGCCGCAGAGGCATCTGGGGGAGTGCTGAGTGCTTTCCGGGGCTGGCAAGGCAGGGCTCACCTTGGAGACAAGAGGATGCTTCCCTGGGAGACACCTCCAATGAAAGGGGCCGAGTGTGGAAGAACAAGTTCCCCAGGGACAGAGCAGAGCGTTGAGCTGTGGGGGCTGGGGCAGCCCAGCAAGCAGGAGGTGGAGTGCATAGTGGAAAGGGGAGGGGGCTGGGGGAAAGCAGGCCCAGGACGTCCACGGGGATCAGGTCGCAGAAGAGCCACATTGCAGAGGGGCCATGTGCCTGGCCCCTGAACGGGCCGAAGGGCGGGCCCTTTCTGAGACCCCTAGTCCAGCACAAAGGAAATGCCAGCACCTTGGGAACAAGCTAGGAGCGTCGTGTGACAGGGAGGGTGGCCCACCATGAGGGGCAGACTCAGGGTGCAGGCCTGGCCTGGGTGTGGGAGAGGGTATTGATCCGGGAGGCTGGGGCTGCAGGAGGCAGGCTGATGGATGGGGCACTCGGGCCCCTGGGTGCGCAGGCACAGCGTGCCCACATTAGGCCGCTGGCGCCAAAATTGTCTAGAAAGCCCATCACAGACGGCGGCACGCAGTGCACTAGAATGGCAATTATGGGCGAGTCATTAATTAAAGAAGACCGGCTTTTCACAACGACCCTCATGAAAACACGCTGCTGGTGCATCTGTTGATTCGTTCAGCCTTTACTGAGCGCCTGCGAGATGGGAGTCGGAGTTCAGGCACGGATGCACAGGCCTGGATTTGGATCCAGTGGCTCCAGCAAGAGACCCGAGCCCTGTGAGCTGTGGGGGCCGGCTGCGCCTACCAGGTGGTACAGCACACAGAGGGCCTGACCCGTGCTCGCTCCCTTCCCCTGGGAGGAAGGCAGACATAAGCGAGAGTCGTGGCCTGCAAAGGACTCCAGCCCAATCAGGGACTGGGTGGGGGGCAGGGGGACCACTGTACCTGGCTGGGAAGGAAGGTGTTGTAGAGCTGGGGAGAGGTGAGGCCAGAGGACACCGCCAGTGCCCCTGTTTCTGAAGCTCCACCTGCACTTGCTGCAGGCTCTTCCTAAGGCTCGGCCCTCACTGCAGGACCACCCTCTGCTCCTGCGACCGGAGAACCCAGCCCACATCTGCCAGTCCCCAAGGCCCCAGCCCACTCCACCCTCCCCCTGCCCAGCCTGCACTCATAGGGCCCATCCAGCCCCCGCAGTTGGTCACTCGGGCTCTGCCGGCCCCTGTCCCACCCTTGCTGCCCATGCCCCATCAATTTCAGCTCAGGTGCACTCTTGGGGCCTCTTCAGAGGGGGGTGACATGTGTGGTTCTACACTCCCGCTCCCCTGGGTTCCTTCTCAGGGTCTTCCTGGGCTTCCCCACGCAGGCCCATCCAGGAGGTGCTGTGGGCCGTAGGTCCCTCTTCCTTCTGCAGACATCTTTCCCTGTGCTTCTTCCTTTTCTCCCTCCATCCTTTCATGCTTAGGAATGTTCAAAAAGGGCTTTTTATAAAACTTTGTAATTTGTTTAGCTCTAAATTTTGTTTAGAGGCTCGAGACAATGAGGAGAGGTAACTGAAAACCTGGAAAAAAGAAAACCTCGATTAAACTCCTAAATCCAGCAGCAGGAGGTAAAACAGGCGGATGCCGGTTTGGAGACTGCTCAGGAAGCTGGCACGGTGTCCGCCGGCTGCTGCTAATTCACCGAGACTGGGTGCCCCACCAGGGCCACACTGGAAGGCCACTTCGCCGGCTTCATTAACAGCAAGCGCAGAGGGAGACGCCAATGGAAGGCCTGGCATCGAGGATGTCCAAGACATTTCAAAACACGTATGTTATTCACTTAATTCTGTACAAAGGGCCTTCACAGTGCTAGGAAAGGAATTATGATTCGCCAGGAGGGGAAAGCACCGCTCTATGGAGCTTGAGATCAGCAAACACCTATTGGGAGGCTGAAAGCTTTGTTCAACGGACTTCAGGGTGAGGGCCCGGCTCCCTGGGAAGGTGTTGGGGACGACAGCCTGACTGTGTCTCTCGATGTACAGATTCTGCTCTATGACACCGCCTTCAGCTCCCCACCTTAGGAAGCAACCCCGTGTCAGTCAGGATAAGGTGGGACGTGCTACAGCTAGGACCATTGCCACCACTCACACGGGACGGGAGTCTGCACCGTGCAGCTGTGCTGGGTGTCATCCTGGTCCGGGTGCCATCCTGGCCTGGATGATGCCAGAGAACGAGGCAGGCAGCAGCTGTGCTCTGGCAGAACTTTCGTGCTTTCGAAAGGAGAAAGACAGCAATGAGTAAGCAAAGAAATACATAGCAGTACATTGGGTGCGTGGTTTCGGAGGGAGCAGTGCTGCAGCGGGCAGTCAGGGAGAGCGCCAGGGGAAGCAGCGTGGCCAAAGGCCCTGAGGCTGGACCATCGCTGGGGGACTCAGCACCCAGGCCTCCCAGTGCAGCCCCAGGGCCCAGCCCTCCACAGCTGCTCCTCTCTGGGGCTGGGAACGCCGGTAGATCCCGGGCCCAGGTGAGAACATGCAGGAGGTGGGCCGTGAACTGGAAGGTGGAACTTCTAGGCATGGCTCCTGGGTGCCTCCTCGCTTCCTACTTCCCTGAGATCCAGCCTCACGGGACAGAGGCCGGGCTGCTGCAGGCCCTCAGAGGGCCTCACCTGCCCGGCTGAGGCTGTGCTGCCTGGTCATTGGGAGCACAGTGTCTGGAGCCACCCAGGCTGCCAGTGCTTGAGTCCCAGCTCCTCTTGCCAGGAGATCTTGGACAAGTGACTTAGCTTCCCTTGGCCTGATTTGCATCAGCTGTGACATGAAGTGAATGCCCCCATGGCCCATCAGAAAAATAAACTGAGTCAATCTGTGCAAAGTGGTCTGTAGCGTGTGGAGCTCACAGCAGCCCCAGCCTGTGTCTTCCCTGAATGAATGGGTGGATGAGCGAGTGAGTGAATGAGACCCTCTGCCTCCTGGCTGCTGGGTGGAGGTGCCAGGTGGCCACCGTTGGCCTGGCAGCCCAGCCCACTCTCTCCGCCCTGCCTGCAGGCCTGTGGCAAGGCTGTATTTCATCTGCTGCTGCAGGCAGGGCGGGGAGGGGGTGGAGCTGGCCACTGACTCCACCCACTGGGCCTACTCTGGGTCACACCTGATCCGCCCACCACGAGGGCCCTCCTGGAGCACCATTTAAGCAATTAGGAGCTAAGCGCTCCACTTAACAACCAGGGCGAAATCACCACACTGTGCAGAGGAAGGCAGACGCTCAGCTGTCTCGCCATCCTGGAGCCCCCAAGTCATCTGGGCTGAGGGCGGGCATAAGTCCAGGTGGAGACACGCTTGGATTTGAACTGCAGTCTGGGTGGGCCCGAAGGGCTCTGGCTGAGACAGAGGAGGCGGAATGTGCCGGCCAGGCCACAGGGCTGGGCTTCCTATTCTCACAGCACGCATCTCCCAGGGCTGCCATGGCACAGTCCTGCAGATGGGGAGGCCTGCGCCACAGAGTGCACCATTGCAGTCTAGAGGCTGGAAGCCTGATGTCCAGGTGCCAGGAGGCAGAGCTGCTGGTTCCTCCGAGGCCTGTCTCCTGGCTTGCAGATGCCACAGTCTCCCTGTGTCCTCCCTCGATCTTTTCTGGGCGTGCTTGTGTCCTAATCTCTTCTTATGAGGACTTCAGGCAGGCTAGATCAGAGCCCACCCTTGTGACCTCATTTTAACTTAATCACCTCTTTAAAAACCCATTCTCCAAATACGGTCACATCCTGAGGTCCTGAGAGTTAGGACTTCCACATGCATAGTTTGGAGGGACACAGCTCAGCCTGAAACACCCACATTTGTGGGCCTTTTGGACACATCTCCCAAGCTCATTCCAGGTCCCATTGCTCCTGAGGCCAAGAATAGCCCTTCCTGGCTCCTGCATCCTGACCTCCCCTCCAAGCTTCCGGATACCTCAGAGATGCGGCTACCACCCAATACCGAGGCAGCCCTGAGTGGAACCTCCTGCGACAATACAGTGATGGCGTCTTCACCTTATGGCCTCTGCGTCCCCAGAATCCAGCCCAGTGCCTGCACAATGAATGCCTGTCGGTTTGATGTGATGGGGAAACTGAGGACAAGCAGACGTCTTTCCAAGCTGGAAGTACCCTCAACCCGGGCTGCTGCAGTTGTTTCTGGACACCTGATGGCTCTCATCCTCCTCTGTGCTCCTCGGGGATGTCTCCCAGAACTTTGGGAGGCCGAGGTGGGCGGATCACTTGAGGTCAGGAGATCGAGACCAGCCTGGCCAATATGGCGAAACCCTGTCTCTATCAAAAAAATGTAAACAATTTGCCAGGTATGGTGGCAGGCGCCTGTAGTTCCAGCTATGCAGGAGACTTAGGCAGGAGAATCACTTGAATCTGGGAGGCAGAGGTTGCAGTGAGCTGAGATAGCGCCACTGCACCCCAGCCTGGGCGACAAGAGCAAAACTCCATCTCGAAAAAAAAAAAAAATCCACGCAGATGACTTCAGTCAGAATTTCCCTGCCCAGTGTGTCAGCTCCGGTGAGAAACATGCAAATGTCCACGCGTCCTGGCCACACACCCCAGGTCTCAGCCAGGAAATTGCTTCTTTAGGAAACGACATAATTATGTGCAACTATTTTTGTCTGGCCGGCCAGGCTGCAGGATTTACTCTGCTATTAACTCTCTGAAATCTGTCTAGACAATATGAAAGAGCCCTGGACAAGACAAATTCATTAGTTGGCCTGAATAATTCAGATAGATTTGGAAAGCAAATGAGCAGCAAGGTGTTCCCTCATGGTCTGTGCACACATAGATTTTCCTTTAAGAGGTGGAATATAAATTAATAACAGTCTGGTTGCCATTAATAACACAGGCAGTGCCCAGCCACGGCTCCCAGATAGCCACACATTAAGGAAAGCATTCATTTCCTTCCCCCTGGACGAATTGGTTGGTTAAGCTCTTGGAAGCAGCCTCATCGCATTGGTCAGAGATGACTGTCCCAATTATGAATCGCACAGCCATGAAGTTTTGCAGCGGGTGAAGAGCTCTGCTCAGAAGTCGCTCTATCTTGGGAACTGTCTTTGGGGCAAGAGGAGAAAAATCCACATCCTCTTCCCCACACCAACCATCAGGTTCTAAATGAGTGAATGGGACAGGCTGTGGCCCTTTCAGGGGGAAACCAGCTTCGGAAAGAGCAGTGCCCTTGCCCGGGACACCCCCAGAAGTGGGAAATCTGGCCTGGGTGACCTGGCACTCTTGTCCTCCCTACAACGCTGGCTGTCTGTGTATCTCGCAGCCCCTTGGCCCGCCTAGGGCTTCAGTTTCTGTTGCTGAACAGTTCCCCTGTACCCCTGAGGCTCCTGCCTGTGAGCTCACTCTGGTCATGGAAGTCAGCCTGGCCCACTTGCAGGGCAGGCCAGAAAAGCTAGGACGAATGTCCTTGCAAGAGCAACCCTCAATCAGTGTTGGAGAGGACTGGGTGAAGGAAGGCCCCATGTAGGAACAGGTCAGGGGAGGGATCTGCACCATCTCTCTGAGGACCCCCAGTGCCCAGTGAGGCTGAGCTCCAGTTGTCCATGGAGGCCACTCCCTTATCAATGCACTTTTCCTGGCTCTCCTGCCTTCTCTGTCTCCCTTTCCTACCCCCATGATGTGCTTCCTGGGATCACCCCCAAATAATGTACGTGGCTGTATATAGGCGAAGTCCTAGGTCAGGTGAGTGGGGCCCCATGGAGGCCAGCACCATGCATTTGGGGCCCTGGTAACACGAGAGGCACATTCCAGGGGGCTGCTTCTCAATGCACACCCCGCTGTCAGTGACTCCTGGCCTGGGCCCCTGCCAGGACAGACCCTTTCATGACTGCCCAATGTGGAATTGCCCTTAAGGGCTCTTTCAGCATGCCTGGTAAGGGGTGCCTCTGGTTCTGACAGCAACTCTGAAGGTTCCAGATTGGTGTGGCCAAAGGGGACGAAAAGTGTGCCAGCTCTTTGAGGTCTCTTGCTTCCTGGGACCTGCTGAAGATTTCTGGTGGGGGGTTCTAGACCCTGGGATGGTAGAATGCGCATTGGGGGTTGCTGTGCAAAACAGCCTCTCCTTGGCTGTCATCAAGTTACAACAACAACAGTCCTTGTCCCAGGACTCCTCCTCTGCTCCAGACCCTGGGTTCCATACTAGGCCCTGGAGAGAGTGGGAGCTGGCCCAGGGCTCAACACTTTTGAAATAAAATAGGAGCCAACAGGTGGAATCCCTCAACCTCACCTCTGGAGTGGTGGAGGCCAGGGTGGTGAATGTGGCTGAGAATGAGCAGGAAGTGGTGGTCCAGGAAGACGTGCCTACCCAGCTCCAAGCAGCCCTGGCCAGGCCAGGCCTCCCCATCTGGCCTCTGCTGGCAGCCTCTCTCAAGGGGAAGGTCTCAGCTAGGCCAAGATGTCTGTTATTTTTACCAAATCTGCCTATCATGGGAGTCACTCCACCTTCCTGGAGCAGTGAAAAGCAGGAATACATCACAGACACATTCTCCTTCATGAAAACCAGGAACAGGGGAAAGGCATCCCATTGGACCCAGCCCCAGGCCCACAGAAAGAAGCACAAATTAAGGAACTAACACGTTACTTGGGAGGTAGAAACCCAGGGTGATGAGGATGGAGGAAAAAGGGAAGGGGCCAAGGAAGGATGCACAGAAATGCAATGTAATGTGCTCCCTGCTGGCCGCTTCACAACAGGCTGTGCAGATGCAGCAGTCACATAGCAGATCACACCCAGGTGTCTGGTGGCACCTTCAGCCACCAGACGAGCAATATGTAAAAGAAATAAATGTTAAATCAAAGTAATAAACAAACTCTTGGATCATTAGATATTCCATTAATAAATGGGTCACACGAATACTCTAGGAAAATACTTAAATTTCCTGTTGATTTAACCCAAAACAATTTGACATCACTGAAGAGAGTAGAAAGCTCACAATATTCAACACAGCAAGGACAATGATGACCAACTGGTTGAAGTATGTCATCAATTCAAGGAGCGTTCAACATGAGTTATGTCCAAGAGCCCTGGAAATGCCTTGATATTGCACATCTCAAGTATAGAAGTAATTTGATGAGGTTTCCCCAAATTTGACAACTGTTTCATAATTTATATAATATGACAATGAACAGTAAAAGGGAAACTTCTTTCAAATGTCAACACTTGAAAACAAGCTTTGACCAACCATGAGAGATTGTCTCAATGGAAAATACTGCCAAATTAGGATCTTATGGAGAGATGGAGCGAGCGTGTGGCCAAAACTTGTGGGTGTAAAATAAATTGTCGCAAGAATGTTCCTCAGTAAAATTGATGTAATTTTTCTGGAGTTTTGAAGTTTGTTGTATTTGTAAGCTATTTTAAGCTTGAAATTTGTTATTTCTTTCCTCATTCTGAGTAAATGTTCACTTTTATAACTAAATTTGTATTTACGATTTTGTAATTTTGTATTCTTTTTCTTTTTCTTTCTTTTTTTTTTTTCCAAGATGGAGTTTCACTCTTGTTGCCCAAGCTGGAGTGCAATGGCGCAATCTTAGCTCACTGCAACCTCTGCCTCCCAGGTTCAAGCGATTCTCCTGTCTCAGCCTCCTGAGTAGCTGGGATTACAGGCTCGTGCCACCACACCTGGCTAATTTTTTGTATTTTTAGTAGAAACGGGGTTTCACCATGTTAGCCAGGCTGGTCTTGAACTCCTGACCTCAGGTGATCCACCTGCCTCAGCCTCCCAAAGTGCTGGGATTACAGGGGTGAGCCACTGCACCTGGCCTTGTATTCTTTTTCTTAAAAGTCCTCATCCCATTATATAAACTTCAGGCCCCGATAAACCTACATCTGTCTTATATAGCAGCAGTCCCCAATCTTTTTGGCACCAGGGGTTGGTTCTGTGGAAGACAATTTTTCCACAGACCAGGTTGGGTGGAGGGATGATTTTGGAATGAAACTGTTCCACCTCAGATCATCAGGCATTAGATTATCATAAGGAGCATGAAACCTAGGTCCCTCACGTGCACAGTTCACAATGGGATTCAACTCCTTTGAGAATCTAATGCTGCTACTGATCTGACAGGAGGTGGCGCTCAGGCGGGAATGCTCACTTGCCTGCCACTCACCTCCTGCTGTGAGGCCTGGTTCCCAACAGGCCATGGACTGGTATCAGTCCAGGCCCAGGGTTTGGGGACCCCTGCTCTATAGGCCCAAAACTACCCAAAGGAGATCTCTGGGGTAAACTGAGGTGCTGGGTCCCCATGGGTTCCTAGAGGCAGAGTACAGATTGTCCCCTTCCTCTTCACAGCTGGAGGGTCTGACCATGCCCTGTCCTTGCAAGGCCAGCGGCTGTAATGCCCTGATGTCAGCTGCCCGCTGAGGCTGAGCCCTTCTCCTTTGGACAGGCTGCCCCAGCGTCAGGCAATCCCAGATCCCTGTAGCCTCCCCTTGGGCATTTTCAGGCCTCAAGATGGGATGGATGTCAGGGAGTGAAAGAGAAACCCTGGTGTATGAGTCTGTTCTCATACTGCTACAAAGAACTATCTGAGACTGGGTGATTTATAAGGAAAAGAGGTTTAAGTGGCTCACGGTTCTGCAGTGTGTACAGGAAGCATGACTGGGGAGGCCTCAGGAAACTTACAGTCATGGCGGAAGGTGAAGGGGAAGCCGACACATCTCACCTGGCTGGAGCAACAGGAGGAGAGCGAAGTGGGAGGTGCTACACACTTTCAACCAATCAGATCTCGTGAGAACTCTATCAGGAGACAGACTGGGGGATGCTGTTAAACCATTAGAAACCACTCCCACAGCCCAGTCACCTCCCAACAGGCCCCTCCTCCAACACTCAGGATCACAATTCAACATGAGATTTGGGTTGGGAGACAGAGTCAAACCATATCCCCTGGCCTGGGGGCACCCAACACTCGTGGGCTTTTAATGATGAGCCTATAGCTGTGCTATGAGAGGTCACAGCCCTGCAGGGCTTGTGTCAACATTCCCTTTGCACAGATAAAAAAATGGGCTCAGAGAGGTTGTGATGCTTGCCCATGGCCACCCAGTCAGAATAGGCAGCAAGCACTGAGGCCCAAGGCTGCCTCTGGTCACCATAGGACAGAGCTTGCTGGGTAGGACTGCCTTCTTAGGCCAGACACATCTGGCGGTGGCCACAGGCTCCTCACTTCTCCACACGACCACCGTACCCTCCAATCCAGATGTTTCCATGAATATTTGCTAGACAGTGTCTCCGGGCCAGCTGTCCATCTGGCTTCTTGGTGGCACACTGACCCTGACTTGTACGTCTCCAGTGCTGGGGAGCTTGCTACCATGAATGTTCGCCCTACATTGGGCACTGCCCGCGAGACCCCTCCTCCAATGTGGAGGCCAACCCTTCCTTGGCCTCCACTGCCAGTGACAACCCTTCTGAGACATAGAGAAGGTGACTAGGTCTACCTGTGCCCCTGCCCCCTGCACACAATGGCCTCAGTTTCTTTAGCCTTTGCCTGGTTTCTGAGGTTTTCCTCCACTTGCCTGGCCTAACTCCTAGGTCTCCCACTCTGGCCAAGGCAGACCAAGAGGAGGGAGAGAGGGCCCGTTCCATCCTCCATCCATGACACTCCATATCCTTTGTGGCAGCTCAGCCTCCCCCAGCCTTCTGGGAAACAACATTTAACCATTTGTGGTGTTCGTCTCCTGTGGCTGCCTTAATAAACACCACGGACTTGGCAGCTCAGTAATTATCTCACAGTCCCACAGCTCAGAGTCCAGCATGGGTCTCACTGGGATAATGTCAAGGTGTCAGTGAGGCTGTGTTCCTTCTGGAGGCTCCAGGGTAGAAGCCATCCCTTGCCTTTTCCACCTCCTAGAGGTGCCTGCATTCCTTGGCTCGTGGCCCCGAGCTCCCACCATAAAGCCAACCACAGTGGGTGGAGGTCTTCCTGCACCAAGTCACTCTGGCCCCTGCTCCTGCCTCCCTCCTCCGCAGTGCAGGACCTGTGTCATGATCCAGGATCATCTCTCCATCTCCCGCCAACTGACTTGAAGTCTGGATGTCTTGGGGCCATGAAGCCTAAGACAGTCACAGATTCCTGGATTCCAATGTGGACTGCTTTAGGGGCTATTCCTCTGGGGCCACGCCTTCCTCCCTGGAGGGCTTCAGGGGTCTTGCCCAGCCATGCTGCCTCCTGGTGGAGTGCTGCTCGGACACACACACCTGTCTCCCAGGTGAGTTATTCATGTGTTCACGGCCAAGAGTATGGACCTCAACCTGGGCAGACTTGGGCTCAGAGGTCAGTGCTAGGCATGACCCTGAGCAGGTTTCTTGTTGTGGCCAAGCCCCAGTGTCCTCTTCTGTAAAATGGGGACAAAAGATCCAATTCTGGCCAGATGTGGTGGCTCACGCCTGTAATCCCAGCACTTTGGGAGGCCAAGAAGGGTGGATCGTTTGAGGTTAGGAGTTTGAGACCAGCTTGGCCAACATGGTGAGACTCCATCTTTACTAAAAATAGAAGAATTAGTCGGGCGTGGTGGTGGGTTCCTGTAATCCCAGCTACTCAGGAGACTGAGGCAGGAGAATGGCTTGAACCCAGGAGGCAGAGGTTGCAGTGAGCCAAGATTGCGCCACTGCACTCCAGCGTGGGTGACAGAGTGAGACTCTATCTCAAAAAAAAAAAAAAAAAAAAAAAAAAAGACCCACTTCTCAGGCTTGGCTGAGGTTTAACGGAGAACATGTATGTGATGTTCATGGGAGATGGTCAAGAGATGCCGCCAGGTTCCCTCCCTCCCCACATGCTGAGGGGTCCTGCAGGAACCTTCTCCCTGGGCTCCAGGTGAATGTGCCTGGTGCAGCCTGGGAGTTCTCTCCAGCAACTGGCCACCCACCGTGGGCACAAGGCTAAGGCAGATGACTTATAAGGGCTGGCCAGGGGAACACTCCATTGTTAGATAGCAATTAAGTCCAATACTTGGAGACATAAATGAATTTACTAGTGTAGGTGGGTCATAGAACCCAAACAGTGAATATATGATTTTAATGAAACAAGGAAGTCTGAGCAAAGATCACATAAAGTCAGGGGACCTGTCCTGGCCCAGATATGACCCAGTTTACCAAATAGTCCCTGACAACTTCCCACCCGCATGAAGGGACCCTGGGTTTGCCCGGAGCCTTCTAGCAACCAGGGAGAGGGTGAACAATGAATCAGTTCCTACATCCACCTTGCAAAAACTCTGTGGTTTTTGAAAAGGCCTTTTGGGAAGAAGCACAACTCTTCTTGGTCTAAGATCAGAGGCCGACCCCAGGGAAGGTGCGCCAGCTGAGGAGATGACCAGGTGAGAAGGTGTGAGATGGAGCTTTGCCGGCCTCTCTTTCATCACAGAGCTTGGCGGCAGCATCCACCAGCCCAGTCACCTCCAGAACCCGTGAAGACCCCACCCCCGCTCCCTCTTGTGCTGCTGTGGTCACAGACTCAACGTGAGAGCTGCTTCTTGCTCAACACCTTCCTTTTAGAAATGGGCAGGACCTCGGCACATCACCTACATCACCTCGTGTGTTGACTTGCGAAATATTTACCCCTCTCTGTCTCCAGGCCAGGCCCCATCCCCCACAAGCCTCCTGCGTCTCTATCTACCACCCTCCACCTCTCCATCAGACGTCTCGCCCGCATAGCAAACTCAACAGCTCAGCCACACCTGAGCTGCCGTCATCCCGCTGAGACCTGCCCCAAGGCCTGCGTCTGGTTGCGGGGTGTATCCAGCCTTCCCTTGCTCCATCCAGCCCTGAACCTGAACATTGTCCCCCATGCCCTCATGCCCCAGCCAGGCCGCCAGCAATGCCGCCTCCACTCTATTTCCAAATAGGGTCCCCTTCACAGGTCCCAGGGGTTACAACGTAGATCTGTCTTTGGGGGACATCTGAAATAGGGTCCCTGACCTGCTCAGCCCCAGTGAGTGAGCGTGCTGCACCTTGTCCTCTTAAAGGATCAGTGTCATCGGGTCGTACTCCTCCTCTGCTCTGAAGGCTGCACAGGCCCCTCCTCCCACTCGGGGTTAAAGCTCATGGTGTTGGCAGTGGTCACCCAGATACCATGAGCTGGACCTGTAGCCCTGGCTCCAGCTCCCTTTCCCTCCCCCACTCACACTGCCCCAGCCCAGCACTGGTGTACCCCTTAGGCCTCTGTGCCAGCTGCTCCCGCTGCCTGGAATGCCCTTCTGGCAGGTTCTACAAGGCTCACTCCTCACCCCCTCATGCTGCCTCTCCACAGGAACCCCCTCCATAAGGCCCCAGTGCAAGGCCCCCCTACTTGAGCCCTCCCATGAGGGCCCCCCTCTCCATGAGGTCTCCCTCTCCATGAAGCCCCCTGCAAGGTCCCCTTCCACAGCCCCGCCATGAGGCCCTCCTCTCCATGAAGCCCCCCCACCTGAGACTCCCCTCTCCATGAGGTCCCCCTGCAAGGCCCCCTTCTCCATAAGGCCCCCCCTCCATGACACCCCCTTCCATGAGCTCTGGGCCACTGTCTGAAGCTGCACCCAGCCTCCCTCCCTGCCCCAGCCCTTCCCATCCCCTTTTCTGGCTCTGTTTGTTGCCGTCCCCCAGTGTTCATCTGGCTGTCTAGCAGACAGTCGCCTGCTGTCTTTGTAGTTGATCACCCATCTCCCTCCCCTACACCGCCTCCCAGTGCAAGTGCGATGGGTAGGCAGATGCAGCCGCCTTACTCACTGACACATCCCAAGCACCCTGCACAATGGAGCTTGATTGGTTTCTGTAGAATGAGTGAATTCATTTGTATTCTTGTAAAGAAAGAAAACTCCATCTGTCCATACAGTTAGCAAATATGAAGACCGCCAGGCCAGGCCAGGCCAAGCGGAGCATGCACGTCCCGGGGTGTCTCTGGCCTGCAGCGCCACTCTGGCGGCTTTTCCTGCATCCGCTCCTTCCATCTCACAGCATCTGGGGCAGCCGCCAGCATCACCCTCTTCACGGATGACAAAACAGAGACCCAGAGACGCAAGATCTCCTGCCCTCCTGCCCGAGGCCACCTGGGGCATGGGGTAGAGATGGATTTAAAAGCTGTGGTCTGCCCATTTCCACCCACCTCTGCCCTAGAGGAGGACGGGGATCCTAAACTTTCTTGCGGGGAGCACAAGGTGAAGGCATAGGCCCCTCTCTGGTTCACAGACCCCAGATTCCATGGTCTCCCTGGGAAATTCTCAGCTACAGCAAAACTGAGGACTCAGGCTGTACCAGCCAAAGGCACCTACTGCACACAGGAAGCCGAAGCCTGGGGAAGCGGCCCAAATTCCTTCTCCAGCCACCATGGTAGATGCTCAGCTCCGGGCAGGAGGGAAGCGCTGAGGAGAGATGGCTGTGGAGTAACCAGCCCATGCCTCTGGGGGCCTCCCCCCAACTCCTCCTCCCTCAAAGTCCATCCTCTCAATCCAGCACTGGCAGGGGCTACTGGATCCATCAGCAGCAAAGCAAACCAGTGCACCCTCTGTCCTTCATAGAGGCCTCCATGCTGTGTAGACCCTCTCTCCCAGGCCTGTCTCCAGTGACCCAGCCTTGTTCAGAATGGGACAGACCACCCCACCCTCTTCCCTGCAAGTCTTTGCTAGAACCTTTCCCTCCAGCCTCAACTGGTGCACCCATCACCTCCTCCAGGAAGCCTTCTGGGCTTACCATTCCCACCAGGTCCTTGTTAAAGCCCCTCCTCTGCTGCAGGTTTGGGGTTAACCCAGGAGGTCACACCTTCTGTGCTCCTGCAGCCCCCACCCATTGTTCAGAGAACAATCCTTTCTGACCTCGGTATGGGCAACTGGACACAAGCTTTGCTTTGGGAGCAGTGACCAATCTCCAGAGGAGGCCAGTGGGGGCCGAGTCAGCAGCTAACTGCACCTGTTGGTGGGGAACAGGGCTGGTGGGGGCCCCTGCTGCAATACCCATGTGTAAATTCATGCCAGTGTCTGCCCAGCAGTCCAGGGAGGCAGGAAGAGCCATAGTCAGGGCCTCAGCACCTCCAGGAAGCGGCTCGGCCAGGCCACCTCTCAGTTCCTGTCTCCCGAAAGCCTGGGCTGTTGGAGGGCCCTGAGCCCTCTGACTCTGCAGCTTTGTCTGTATGAGCCTAGAAAACAGGGTGCACTGGGGTGAGCAGTGCCGCCCTAAAAGGACACATCTAAGTCCTACCCCCCAATACCTGTGAAAGTGACCTTATTTGGAAATAGGGTCCCTACAGGTGCAATTACTTATGTTAAGATGAGGCCACACTGGAGCAGGGTGGGCCCTAAATGCAATGACTGGGGTCCTTATAAGAAGAGGAGAGAGACAGACCCGGAGGGAAGCCGGCTGTGTGAAGGTGAAGGCAGCGATCAGAGTGATGTGTCCACCTGCCCAAGAAACGCTGAGGAATGCCAGAGCCATCAGAAGCCAGGAAGAGTCAGGGAGTGACGCCCCCACCCCACAGCCCCCCGAGGAGCCAGCCCTGCACACCGTGACTTCAGACTTCTGGACTCTAGAACTGGAGACAAAATTCCTATTGTTTTCAGCCACCCAGTTTGTGGTACCGTGTTATGGCAGCCTGGGAAATTAACAAACGGGATTGTTCATCGCAGACCTGCCAGCACAGGCATCTTTCTTTTGGTAAACATTAAGTAAGACAGTAAGCGTAAGAATAACCTGCAATCACTCATTCATTCCTTCACTCATTCAACAAATAGTAACTGGATCTTAATCAGGCCACGTATCATTTATCAGGAATTACTCTAAACGTTGGGATCGTGACTGTGACTGGCAGGGTGCACGTACACATAGTGCGCTGCTGCAGGAATGAGCTCTAGGCTGGGCCCCAGGAAGAACTTCAGAGTAACACCCCCGAGATAGGGGCTGTTGTGGGCAGGGGAGCTGTGGCCTCTGCTCTGGGCACCATCACACTGTTGGTGGAGGGACCACTGGGATGGTGCAGGGTGAGCGGAGGGAGGGGATAGCTTCACCCTGAGCCTCCTGCCAGTGGCTGTCATATGCACAGGGAGCCTCTGGGTGCAAACAGCTGAACACTGGGGGAAGCTGTTATTTCCTCTGGGCCTCCTGGGGCCGTTAACAGAGCATTTGCTTAGTCATTCAACACACACCCGCCTGCTCCAGCCAGCCAGAGCCTGGCACTTCTCCTGGGCAGCTGCCGTGAGGGTGGTGATGGTAATGATAATAGCAGGAGAAACTGAGTGGTGGGGCCCCAGCTCTGTTCCGTGGGCTTCATTTGTATCAACTCTCTCGATTCTCCTTCCCACCTGGAGAGGTCAGCAAGTGGGAGATCCACAGCTGGGGGCAACAGGGCGGGGCTGCCCACCCCCAGGTTGCTGGCTCTGAAGCCCTGCTGGTGACCAAGTGCTGACCGCTTTACTAATGAGGTTGCCATACACACGAGCACCCCCACAGCAGCTGTGCCTGCACCCACCTGCCCCCCAAACACAGGCGGATTCCACCCCCATATTGTGTCCTCAGAGCAGGGAGCCCCGTCCATAAGCAGACAAGGACAGACACCCCAGGCATCACAGGGCTGTGAGTGTGACCCCAAGTGACAGTGCAGACACCCCACACCTGCCTGGAGTCCACGGGACCAGGGTCGTCCGTGAGACTTTGAAGGGCGGGGAAGGATCAGAGGCCATGGGGGCTTCAGCAGCCTTGGCCAGCGGCCTCCCTCCTCACTCTCACTGCCCCACACCAGGGTCAAGGTCGCTGTCCCTCCACACTGCTTTGCTCCAGTTTTGGGGCAAAGTGGACTTTGAAGCTCCATTTTTTTCAGTAATAAAAAAAATCACCAAAACAAAATAGAGAGGAGGGAGGGGCTGTGAAGGATCCTCCCCAGACCGGACAGGGATGCCTGAGCTCTTAGGGAGGCCGTGGAGCAAGGGTTTCCAAGCTTCAGCGTGGAGGAGGCCTGCTGGCTGGCAGCCCTGTGAGGACAAGTGGGTGGCTGAGCCCAAGGCTGGAGGAGGGAAGGTTCCTCTAGGTCTGGGCTGGGAGTGGGTGGTGTTGGGGTGTGCCTGTGTGCTTGTGGAGCACGTGGGGCTTTGCAGTAATGTTGCAGAAATGGATCCCAGGGAAGCAGGACCTCTGCCCCGCCCCTGGCCCCTTCAGAGGGGGCCCCTCCGCCTCTGCCTCTGTCTGCCCTGTGGCCGGGTGATGAGAGGTGGCTTTGAAGGGGAAGCGGTGGCCAGGCCAGGAGCCGGCTGTGGGGGATGGCAGGGGTCCTGGGAACACTTAGGCCCTTATCACTGATCAAAGCCAGGAGGTGCCGCCGACAGGCGAGGTGTGGCCCCACCTGGCCCTCATTAGGCGCCCACAGCCTTGTTCCTGCTAGCTCTGCTCTGGTTCACAGGCATCCCAAAACCAGCTGCCCTGTGGCAGCCTGGCCATCACACCTGGCAGAGGGACTCACCACACTCCAGGCACCAGCGAGTGGACTCCGCAGCCCTGCACATGGCCACATGCCCAGGCCCGGCTGCCTCTCCCTGCAAACCCGGCGTTGGTGGAAGCTGAAGGCAAAGAGATTGATCCCGCAGCAACCCAAGGGCCTGGAATCCACAGGGCACCGTCCCCAGGGTGAGGCAGGAACCTGCGAGGAGGGGGAGGGGGGTCTCCCGTCCACAGCGCATTCTTCCAGACACTCTCCAGGTGAGCTTCAGCGTGAGGAGGGTGGTGGGACTTGTCTTAGGATCGTACCCCAGCTTGCCCTCCTGTGTGACCTCGGGCAAGCGACGCAGACTCTCTGGGCTTTGGAACAGTGTGCATCCGTGAGAACCACATTGGGAGGAAATTTGCCAGCTGTAGAGTCCCCCATGTGAGTGTTGTCTGTACTCTTAGCAGGGGGGCTTGTGCTAAGGAAGCAGGGGCATCCCAGAAGACCCATCCAGAGAGGAGGGGCCGGCGAGGGGGGACGCCCACCCTTGGTTGCTTGGGTTTGAGATGTGGCCTCTTGTCTTCCTTTCTCCTCCTTGACCGTGGCCTCTCGGTCCCCCAGTGGCTCCTCCTGTCTCCTGACTGGAACCTCTCTTGGCAGCGTCACCAGGAGCTCTGCTCGCGGACACCACCTCCACGCTGCTCCCACCTGGGTCTACCCTAAGCCTGGAGCCTCGGGCCAGCCACCCACCTGCCCCTGCCATCCCCGGCCCTCCCGCCTGCCCCGTCACGGGGTTTAGTGCTGCCAGCACCCTCCACTGACAAATGACATACAGGATCGCAACACCCAGCCCCACCGAAACTCCCAGTCCATCTCTCTGTGTCTCTGTCTCTGCCTCTGTCCCTTTCTCCAGGTCTCTGTCTCTTTGTTCCCCTCTCTTGGTCTCTCCCTCTCTCTGTTCTCCAGGCCTCCTCTCTCTCTCTCTCTCTCTCTCTCTTTCTCTCTCTCTCTCTGTCTCTCTCTCTCTCTCTGTTCCTCTGGCTCTCTCTTTTCCTCCTTCTATTTCTTCTTCTCTTCCTCCTCCTTTGCTTCGTCTTTCTGCTCCATCTCTCCGCTCTGTCCTGGGAACATTCTAGAACAACTTGCTAAGGAAAATCCACAGTCCTAATTTGAGTTGGGCCTCAGTCCCTCCTTCCCCCACGGTTCTTTTCAGCCTGATTCACACAAAAAGGGAGGCTTGGTGGCCCCACCGGCTGCAGCACCAGAAGGGAGGAGAACCGGCGAGGCCTCTCCTCTGTAGCACCCCGTTGTCCCCGCCCCCTCTTCTCTGAAGGGTGAACGCCATTCACAGGAAGGGCCACTGCCAAGGAGGAAACTGAGGCACAGATGGGCATCTCGGGCTGGACCCGGCTTTGCTGTCAGTGTGCCCTTGTGAGAGGGGTTTGGGCAGTGACCACACCTATCAGGGCACGAGATTGGCTTTAGCACCGCTCCAGCCAGCTGCCCGAGAGTGGCTGCCCAGCGCACACTGAGCAAGGCCTTAGCAACCTGATCCAGTTCCCCAGCACGGGGAAAGCACACATAAGCTCTGTAGCTTACGCCCATGGGACCCAAACCAAGGCTTTCCACGCCAGCCCCTGCCCCAGCCTCAGTTTCTGCCCCTGTGAAATGGGCATCATCCATCCTGCTCCGCACAGCTGAAGGCCCAGTCCCCAGAGGAATCGGGAACACACCCCCAGACAGTGTCTGTCTCCTGGATTCCTTGAAGGCCTGATTAAGAGGTGCAGGCCCTGCCTGGGGCCTCCTGGCTTCCTATGTCTGTCCCCTTCCCCACTGTTCACCAGTTCGAGCCTCCTTTCAGCACAGCGGCTGCCTCTGAGCACCCCTATGTGAGTCCTCCTCTGACTGCTTTAGGCTGTCCCCAGGTTCTTGGGTGCAGCTGGTGGAAAGGTATGAGCTTCAAAGTTCAGTGTGACCCCATCATTTAGGGTTGGAGAACAGGTGGGTGGGCGTGGCTGAGCCATCCAGGAAGGGTATCCCCGGCTGAGACGGAGTCTCTCTCTGTTGCCCAGGCTTGAGTGCAGCAGTGTGATCTCAGCTCACTGCAACCTCTGCCTCCTGGGTTCAAGTGATTCTCCTGCCTCCCAAGTAGCTGGGATTACAGGAGCACACCACCACACCCGGCTAATTTTTTTGTATTTTTAAAATTATATTCTTAAAAGTTAGAGTCTTTCAAGAGAGTTATGGATCAGTTTGCAACCCTGAGAAAATGTGAGGTAAACAAATGCAAAACAACAACTCCCTACCTGCCCACCAAAAATAATCATATTCAGATGATCAACCAAGCCATGGTAGCTTCTTTACAAACATCTAGAAGAAGTCCAGAAATGATTGCCACATGCCATCTATCGTTGATTAAGCCAGTGCCTTTCAATCATCCTTCATTTACATCCTGACCTCCTAGTTTCAAGACAGCGCCTTGAGGGCCAAGGTGATGGAGCATTTTAGAAAGTGCCTGCATCGGCACAGGCGTAACTGGTGAGTAGCTCCGCGTGCAGTGGTGGTCAAGAAATTGGAACAAATGTTTAGTATTAAAGGGATCTAAGTGACGGGGGGAATTTCATATGTTTTGATTTATGCATCCATCATTCCAATCATCTTAAGTAAGAAAAATGTTGGTTCTCAGTTGCCACTGAGAAGTATCTGGTCTCTTTTAGATGAAGGCGAGCCACACAGACTGACGGCTCAGCTCTGCTGCAAAGCTAACACTTGCTTTATTATGTACCTGATAATTCAGACAAGATTTAATCAGGCAATTCGTTTCTAATACCCATTCGGTATTGGCTTTCTGTTTTGAATTTGCCTCTATACATGTAATATCCAGGAAGACTATCTGTCTTTTGTTAAATGTTTTTAAGTTCCACATTTTCAAGTTACATACAAGAGATAATCCAATCAGTAAAGTTAAACCAATGGAAACTGGTACAATTATCAGACTTTTTCCCAGCAGGGAGGGAAATAAATAAATAATATATTTATATAGTGTATATCTATTCATCTATGTTATATATTTATATATGTATTATATTATATATTTATATGTCATATATTATATATAAATCTATAATTTGTTAAATAATAAATGTATGTATGACAAACTTGAACTGATATAATTGTTTTATATACTTTTATATATAGATATAGATATCATTTTACTATATGTTGTATGTTATTAGATTTGGGTCCAAAAAGCTCTTTACAAAAAATTATTCACTCACTTCTCTAGATTTTGTAAAACAGGACACATTTCCATTGAAATGGGTAACACTGTCTGCAGTGTAAGCTTTACAGTAAGCTTTACAGTCTCATTTAAAGTGTTCAGTAGCTCCTTCCCCAGGCCTCTTTTTAGGCCAAGTCCTGGTCAAATCCCCATCCTCAACATGAATAGGGCAGGTCCAGTGAGAGGACACAGGGACCTTTGACTTCCGTGGGAAAGAGCGGTGGAGATGGGGCAGGGACAGGTCAGCGCAGGGGGTTCCTCGGGGAAGAGTTTGCTGGGTGTGGGTTTGCTTAATTCAGTCTTTATTTCCATTTCAGGAAGCACCTAAACTCCTTTTCTGGGCTCCCTTGCTGAATCTGCAGTTTTGAAGGTTATCCACTCATCTATTTATTCAGCAAATGTTTATTGAGGGTCTGCTATCTGCCAGGTGACAGGACCAATCTTGGCCCTGAAGTTCTGAGCTGGTGGTAAAGAATACTGAGGGAAAGCCTATGAAATATAAGGTAAGAGCTGTTCTTGTTTTGTTTTTTTAAAATGCAATAGGAATCATCCTGCTTTTAAAATCATTTGGAATCAGTCGAGTTATATTCATTGTATACATTCAATGTATTCATTGATTCTTTCCTGCTTTATTTGCCCATTCAAAAATATCTGTTGAATGACAGATATCAATACAAATAAAGAACTGCTTCAAATTGGTGTTATCTGCTAAAAAAGCTTGTGTGTCTAGTCACTGTCTCTGGGCTTGAATTTCCAAGCTGGAATCCTTGGTGAAGGTTCTTTCTGGAAACCTCCCAGCTACAAAGACAAATGAGTGGTTGATTTTATGGACGGTGAATATTCGGCACAGCTCCAGAGCATCTGGGCCGTGTGCTGCCTGTTCTGAAACACCCCAAGACGGGGGCACCTTTGGACGTTTTAAAGAGTTCTTCCTCTAAAATTTTTACAAGAGCTGGAGCCACGGAAACAATACAGTATCTTGCCCAACTGGATCCAGAGACTAAAGAGACATTCCTGCGGTGTTTCCAGCTGTCTCAATCCAAGAAGCTCTGGGTAACTGTCCACAAAGTGGAAGGAAATTAGCCTTATTTGGGGATCTGTGTATTTGAGTTCGGGGTAAATGCATTTCTTTTCCTTCCTGCTTTACCTAACTGGAATATCTGTTGCACTCCCCTCACTTAAATTCATAGATATTTGTTCAAAGTTTTCATTCCCTTAATTTGCTTTGACCTGGAGACCGACTTGCATAGATTTTGAATAATCTAATGACATAGCTTCCTGGGGTGTGGTGGGCTCACATATTACCAGCCTTGATGGGGAAATTAACTATTCCCAATTTATAGATCCCTCATACTGCTCAGGAGAGAAACCTGTATGGTGAACGTTTGCTTGTTTGTTTTTCCCAAGGAGAAGAGAGGAGAGAGATGGAGCAGGAGAGCGTGTCTGTCAAAGGCTGTAGTCCCTTGCGTAGAGGGCACCGGACTAGCGGCTTCACGTATAGATGCCTTTTCTAGGTCAGCAACTTTGTTTTTATGTATTCATTTATTTTTGAGACAGGGCCTCACTCTGCTACCCAGGCTGGAGTGCAGTGGTGCGATGACAGCTCACTGCAGCCTCCACCACCCAGGCTCAAGTGATTCTCCTGCCTCAGCCTCCCTGGGTAGCTGAGATTACAGGCGCCCGCCACTATGCCTGGCTAATTTTTTGCATTTTCAGTAGAGACAAGAGTTTTGCCATGTTACCCAGGCTGGTCCTAAGCTTAAGCAATCCACCTGCCTCAGCCTTCCCAATGCTGGGATTACAGGCATCAGCCACTGCACTCGCCCAGCAACTTTGGATGAATCACTTGATCTGTTGAAATCTCAGTTTCTTCATCTAAGAAAATAATATTGGACCAAAATATCTTGCAGGGCTATCACGATGTGCGGATGAGGCCATGGATGTAAACATGCTTTGAAAACACTGAATATTATAAAATATGGGAGATGAGCATTAGTTAATTATAATAGAAATTTATGCAATTTGTCAAACACCTACTATGTGCCAGATTGGACCCATAAATACACATTTCCAGAAGAAGAAGGAATTTCAAACTTAGTTAATAGTGAATTTGTTGGGATTTTCACTTCTGGGATAACAGGTACTGGATTTTCCCTCCCAATGATGAAATGGTAGCGAGCACATGAGGCCACTGTGCTCAGGTATTGGACAACAGGCAGAGCATGTTCGTGGTTCCCCAGAGAAGAGGAGCAAAGGAGATGAGCTTTGTCTGCCCTCTCCCTCCTGGAGCCCATGCAGAGCTCCAAATCTCACTGAGCTGAAGAGACAGAGACTGGAGCTTGAGCTGCTGAATTTGGGGGGCAGGGTATCAGACGAGGGAGACACAGAGAGGAGCAGCCCCAGCAGCCCCGTGAGGTCAGTGCAGATCCTCATCTTGGGCTGTGCTGCACATGTACAGGACTTGTGTTCATAAGCCACCACAGTCATCATCCATCCAGTGCTTAGCTGCGTGCTATGCTGAGTTTCCAGAGGCTGTGAAGTGCGGGGAGACATGGGATTCTGGATCAGCTAGGGTGCCAAGAACTCACTGAGCACTTGGACATTCAGTTGATACCCATAAAGGCCAAGCCTTAGGAGTAAGGATCACACCCTAGAGGAAGGACCATGCCTTAGAATTAAGATCAAACTGAAGTACACCCACCCTAACAAATAATAAAGCTAAGCCCCATGGAATAAAAAAGATTTACCAGTAATTTAGCTGCCTGCCAGAACAATGCTCAACACCCTTATAACATAATCCGTATTATTTACAATTTTATAATGTCCAGCATACATTAAAAATTACTAGACATACAAAGAAGCGAGAAACTATGACCTATAATTTAAAAGAAAGCATTACTAGAAAGAGATCCTGATATGGTTCAGATGTTAGAAACCTAAAGCAGATAATATAGATATGTTTCAGTCTATCTCTACCTTTTATATTTATATTTAATAAATGTGTTTACACTTAATATAATTATTGATATTGTTAGATTTAAGTCTGTCATATTTTTTTCTTTGTTACATTGAATTTTTTTGTTTCTCTGTTGTTCTTCTGTTTTTCCTTTACTTTGGGCTAACTAAACATGTTTAGCATTCTGTTTTAATTTTTCTCTTGGCTTTTTAAAAAATTTATTGAGATGGAATCTCGCTCTGTTGCCCAGGCTGGAGTACAGTGGCATAGTCTCGGCTCACAGCAACCTCCACCTCCTGGGTTCAAGCAAGACTTGTGCCTCAGCCTCCCAAGTAGCTGGGATTTCAGGTGCCCGCCACCGTGCCCAGCTAATTTTTGTGTTTTTAGTAGAGACGAGGTTTACCATGCTGGCCAGGCTGGTCTCAAACTTCTGACCTCAGATGATCTGCCTGCTTCGGCCTCCCAAAATGCTGGGATTATAGGTGTGAGCCACAGTGTCGGGCCTTTATTTTGGCTTTTAGAAAATTGTCCTTTTGTACTATTTTGAGTGATTTCTCTGGGGATTACAATATACATCATTAACTTAATCAGAATCTACTTGGAGTTGATGTTATATTGTTTCATGTACAATGTAAGGATCTGATCATTGCCCGAGTCCATTCAGCTTCCCTCTCCTTTGTAGGAATGCTGCCATTACCTCAACTCTGTACACAGTGTGATGCCCCCACCAGTACAATACTATTTTCGTTGCTTTAAGTCTTCACTGCCCAATATGATAGCCACTAACCACATGTAGTTATTTAAATTTAAATTAACAAAATGAAGTAAAATTAAATATTCAGTTTTTCCATCACTCTCGCCACATTTTCAGTGCCCAGTGGTCACCTGTGGCTATTGGCTGCCCTGTGGGACAGCACAGATG
Source organism: Rhinopithecus roxellana (assembly GCF_007565055.1). NCBI lineage: Eukaryota > Metazoa > Chordata > Mammalia > Primates > Cercopithecidae > Rhinopithecus > Rhinopithecus roxellana. The sequence goes on from NC_044550.1 coordinate 131,580,089, forward strand.
TGGAACATTTCCATCATTGGAGAAAGTTACCATAGATCAATCTGCTTTAAATAGTTCATTGTCTTTCAAAGACATTGATAAGTACAAGGTAGTCTTTCTTATTTATCCACAAATGTACTCTTTCCAGTGATCTTTCTTTCTTCCTATAGATCCACATTGTCACCCACTATAATTTCCCTTCAACCAGAAAAAAAGAATGAAAAGAAAACTTTCTGTAACATCCCTTGGTGTGCAGCTCTGTTGGCAACAAATTCTCTTGGGTATTTTTGATCTGCAAATGTCTTTCTAAAGGATATTTTTGATGGATCTGTAATTCTGGAGTCACAGCTCTTTTCTTTTCTTTTCTTTCTTTCTTTCTTTCTTTCTTTCTTTCTTTCTTTCTTTCTTTCTTCTTCTTTTTTCTTTCTTTCTTTCTTCTTTCTCTCTCTCTTCTTTTTCTCTTTCTTTCTTTTCGTTCTCTTTCTTTCTTTTTCCTTTTCTTTCTTTCTCTTTCTCCCTTCCCTTCCCTTCCCTTCCCTTCCCTTCCCTTCCCTTCCCTTCCCTTCCCTTCCCTTCCCTCCCCTCCCTCCCCTCCCCTCCCCTCCCTCCCTCCCCTCCCCTCCCCTCCCCTTGCCTCCCTTCCCTTCTCTTCCCTTCCCTTCCCTCTGTCTCTCTCTTCTTTCTTTCAGTTCCTTAAAGATGTTGCCCTTATGTTCTGGCCTCCACAGTATTTACTGAGAGATCATCATTGATTCTTATCGTTGCTTCCCTGTAGTGTTGTATACTTTTTGTTTGGTGCTTTTAAGACTTTTTCTTTTCTTGTTTTCTTTTGATTTTTTGGATTTTTCTACTGTTTGCTTGTAACATGCTTAGGGGTGATTCTCTTGGGCTTACCAAGCTTTTGGAATCTGTAGACTTTTGAGATCTCAGCTCACTTCATTTGTAGGTTCTTCACTAAATTTGGTAAAATTTCAACTGTTGTTTCCTTATTTTTTTTTTCTGTTTCTTTTTTTTTTCTCTTTTCCCCTCTGTAACTTCAATTGCATATATGTTAAACCATTTCTATTGCTTAGAACTGATGCTTTGTTCTTCTTTTCAATCCTTTCAGTCTCTGTTTTTACAGTTGGATAGGTTTCCCCCACCTGTATTCAAGTACTCTAAACTTTTTCTCTGCAGTCTCCACACCGCTGTTAATCCCATTTATTAAACTTTTTATGCAGGATAATTATACTTTTAATCATAGTATTTCCATCAATAACTGGAGAAAAGATTCATTTAGTTTTTGTTTTTGTTTTTTTTTTGAGACAGAGTCTCACTCTGTTGCCCAGGCTAGAGTGCAGTGGCACAATCTTGGCTCACTGCAACCTCTGCCTCCCGGGTTCAAGTGATTTTCCTGCCTCAGCCTCCTGAGTAGCTGGGATTACAGGTGTCTGCTACCATGCCCGGCTGGGTTTTTTTGTATTTTTAGTAGAGGTGGGGTTTCACCATGTTGGCCAGGCTGGTTTCGAACTCCTGACCTCAGGTGATCCACCCACCTTGGCCTTCCAAAGTACTAGGATTACAGGCATGAACCACCGTACCCAACCCAGATCCTTTTTTTTTTTTTTTTTTTTTTTTCCCGAGACGAAGTCTTGCTTTGTCACCCAGACTGGAGTGCAGTGGCGCAATCTCAGCTCACTGCAAGCTCCACCTCCTGGGTTCATGCCATTCTCCTGCCTCAGCCTCCAGAGTAGCTGGGACTACAGGTGCCTGCCACCACGCCCGGCTTATATATATATATATATTTTTGTATTTTTAGTAGAGACGGGGTTTCACCATGTTAGCCAGGATGGTCTCAATCTCCTGACCTTATGATCTACCTGCCTTGGCCTCCCACCAGTGCTGGGATTACAGGCGTGAGCCACCACACCCGGCCTTTTTTATTTATTTATTTATTTTATTTATTTATTTTTTTCATACAGAATCTTGCTCTGCCACCTAGGCTGGAGTGCAGTCGTGCGATCTTGGCTCACTGCAACCTCTGCCTCCTGGGTTCAAGTGATTCTTCTGCTTCAGCCTCCCGAGTAGCTGGACTTACAGGTGTGTGCCACCATGCCCAGTTAATTTTTGTATTTTTAGTAGATGGTTTCACCATGTTGGTCAGGCTGGTCTCGAACTCCTGACCTCATGATCCACCTGCCTCGGCCTCCCAAAGTGCTGGGATTACAGACATGAGCCACCCCGTGCCCAGCCAATTAGAAAAAAATTTTTTTTTTTTTTTGAGACGGAGTCTTGCTCTGTCACCCAGGCTGGAGTGCAGTGGCCGGATCTCAGCTCACTGCAAGCTCTGCCTCCCGGGTTCACACCATTCTCCTGCCTCAGCCTCCCGAGTAGCTGGGACTACAGACGCCCGCCACCTCACCCGGCTAGCTTTTTTTTTTTTTTTTTGAATTTTTTAGTAGAGACGGGGTTTCACCATGTTAGCCAGGATAGTCTCGAACTCCTGACCTCGTGATCCGCCCGTCTCGGCCTCCCAAAGTGCTGGGATTACAGGCTTGAGCCACCGCGCCCGGCCAGAAAATATTTTAATATAAATTATCATGAAAACATTTCAAAATTTGTGGGATATAACTAAACATTCCTCCTATGGAATTAATTTTTTAAATACCTATATTAGATAAGGAAATGGTTTAAAAGCAGATCACTGATTTTAAATTTTAAACCATTTTCCTTCCCTAATGTAGGTATTTAGAGTGATAGTAATTATTTCCTTTTACTACTTACTTTAAATTTACTTCTTCTTACCTATATTACTTCCTTTTTCTACTTTGAATTTAATTCTGTCTCACTGAGATTAAAAGATAATAAGGGAATATTACAAATAATCTATACCAATACGTGTGATAACAGATGAAATGGACAGATTCCTTGAAAACCGTAATTTATCAAAACTGACTCAAGAAGAAATAGAAATTCTGAAAAACTCGATAACTACTGAAAAAATTTAATTTGTTACCAACTATCTTTCTACAAAGAAAATTCCAGATTCACATGGTTTCACTGGTGAATTTTATTAAGTTATATTATAAGGAGAAAATAATACAAATGTAACACAGATACAGAAAATAGAGGAGGAGGAAGGGGGAATGCTTAAAGCTTATTTTTTGAGGCCAATATTACCCCAATAACAAAACTAGACAAATAAATTACAAGAAAAGAAAATATTTTGCCAATATCTTTCATAAATACATATATATAGTATGTATATACGTATATATACACATATATGTGTGTGTGTATATATATATATGTACATATATGTAAACACTCAAAACATTAGCAAATTGAATTCAACTAAACATAAGAAGAATAGTATGTGAGGACTAGTGGGGTTAATCCTAGGAATGCAAGGTTGGTTCAAGATTTAAAAATAAATCAATGTACTTTACCACATTAACAGAGAAAGGAGACAGTCATATAATCATTTTAACAAAGGCAGAAAAATCATTCTGCAATACTCATTCTTCAAAACTCAATTCATAATAAGAACTCTCAGCAAACTAAGAATAGAAAGGATATTCCTTAACTTGATAAAGGCTGTCCATGAAAAACGTATAGACAACATAATACTTAATGGTGATAGACTGAATGCATACCCCCTACAATGATTGAGAATAAAACAAGAGATCTGCTCTCACCATATGTATCTATGATTGTATGGGAGGTCCTAGCCAATTCAATACAGCAAGAAAGAGAATTTTTCTAAAAAATAAGCATGCATTTTAGAAAGGAAAAAAAAATGTTGTCTTTATTTGCAGCAGCATGATTGTCTATATAGAAAACCATAAGGAATCTTCAAAAATCTTCTAGACTATAATAAATGAATTATAAATATATAATTTATATACTGACAAGTTCAGTATACAAAAACTCAATAGTATTTCTCCATACTAACAATAGTTTGGAAGTTGACTTAAAAAAATGGAAATTGAAATTAAAACATTGTAAATACCATTTAGAGTAATACAAAATAATTCAAAACAAATTTAATAAAAGTTATGTAGCTATAAAAACTCAAAACATTGCTAAGTGCAATTAAAGATCTACACAAATGGAGAGATATACCATATTCATGGATTGGAAGGCTCAATGTTGTTAAGTGTCTCTTTTCCTCCAATTGATACGTAGTATGGGTTGGTAAACTATGACCCTTAGGCTGACTGCCTATTCTTGTAAATAAAATTTTATCAGAAAACAGCCATGTCCATTCATTGATGTATTTTCAATGACTGTTTTGTACTTCAATGGCAGAGTTAAATACTTGTGCTAGAGATCATATAGTTCTCAAAGACTAAAATATTTACTGTATGGTCCTTTAAGGAAAAGTTTGCCTAGTCCTAATCTATAGATTTAATGCAATCTCAAACAAAATCCAGGATTTTTTTATCTATTGTATCATTGGTTTTACTTTGTCAAGGTTTATAACATTTATGAATTCTGTAGTCTTAATTCATATAGTTATTAAAGTGTATACATCTTAATTCATTGCTTACCCTCAGTCTTTTATTTAACCACACCTTCTCTAATCTTATGCTTTTAAAACCTTTAATCTTTTTTTTTAATTTTTATTTTCAGTTCTGGGGTACATGTGCAGGATGTGCAGTTTTGTTACATAGGTAAACATGTGCTATGGTTGTTTGTTGCACCTATCAACCCATCACCTAGGCATTAAGCCCAGCATGCATTAGCTATTTTTCCTAATGCTCTCCCTCTCCCTACCCATCCTCTGACAGGCCCCGGTGTGTGTTTTTCCCCTCCCTGTGTCCATGTGATCTAATTGTTCATCTCCCACTTATAAGTGAGAACATGTGGTGTTTGATTTTCTGTTCCTGCATTAGTTTGCTGAGGATAATGTCTTCCAGCTCCATCTATGTCCCTGCAAAGGACATGATCTCATCCCTTTTAATGGCTGCATAATATTCCATGGTGTATATGTACCACATTTTCTTTGTCCAGTCTATTGTTGATGAGCATTTCAGTTGATTCCATTTTTTAACTAAATTTTGTTTTCAAAAAGTTATCTTTACCACAAGAAGAATCATAAAGGTTATATTTTGTGAATTCTTGCATACTTGAGAATACTCGTGCTTTGCCTTTATTCCCAATGGCCATCTTAGCGGGGTATAGAATTTCTTGGCTACATTTTTCTCTCCCTTAGCCATTGTAGTCATTGCTCTACTCTCTCCTGAAACTGAATGCTACCTTTCATCACAACTTCTCTTTCTTTTATCTTTGGTTAGCTGGACTTTGTCATCAAATATTTTTTCTGCATGCCCAGAATTAGTTCATGTTTGAGAATGTTGGCCTGTTGCCTTTATACTTGAGTAACTTGTCTGTTTTTTATTGTCATACTTTTCCACCCACAGTTTGTGTTGTGATATTGAATGAAACTGTGGAGTCATCTGATAATGGCCTAACTTGTTTTTTGCTGCCTGGATGGCTGAAAATGCCTCTTCATCTTCGAAGTTCAATAATTTGACCAGGATTTGTATCAGTGTGGCTCATTCTCCATCACCTTACCCTGGAAAATTATTTGCTGCTCATTTGGCAAATTAGTCTTTCCTTTATATCAAGGAAATTGTCTTCTGTTACATCTTAAAATACAATTTCTGTTCCATTGTTGAGTTCTCCTCTTCAGGGTTACCAAATACCTTTCTCGAATTGTTTTGTCCCTCTATTACCCTCTTTCTGATTGTTTCAACATCTTTGCCTCTTTTCTCTGATTTACTTGTTTCTCATTCCTTGGTTTTAGCCATTTTCTCAAATAAGCAAGAGACATTTAAAAAGGTAAGGTAAGGCCTGAAAAACTTTGCGTGTCTCTTGAAACCCTGTGTACCTTGTTCCCAAGGGGGTCTTTCCTAGGATGTCCACCCATACCCTTTTCACCGTACCTTAAAGCAGCATACTTTCACCAGTTTTTATGTTTTGTTGTTGTTTGCTATACTCACTGGTTGGTAAGGGGAGGTCCAATAAAAATTACAAGGCATACTAAAAGGCAAAAGACAGTTTGAAGAGAATAAACTAGCATCAGACTCAGAGTTAGATATGACAGGAACGTTGAAACCATCAGACCAAGAATTGCAAGAACACATGGGTAATGCAAGCAGAGATATGAAAGATTCTGAGAAAGAATTTAAAAGAAATACTAGAGATCAAAAACACTGTCACAGAAATAAAGAATGCCTTTGATGTGTTTATTAGTAGGCTGGACATGGCTTTGGAAAGAATTCTGAGCTTAAGGATATGACAATAGAAACTTCCAAAGCTGATAAGCCTTCAATGGATGTGTTCAGGATTCTGTCAACCTGCCCTCTCCCCACAATACGACTTCTGCCACGCAGAGGTGTGTTCAGGAGCCATGCCACGACTCCCGGGGACTGGTTTCCCTTGCTTACTTCAGTGAAAATATAAGCATGGCAGGGAGCTATCCCTCTAAGTCATTGCCTGGATGCTGCTGGCAGACTCTCACCAGTTTTCATGTTTTGTTGTTGTTCTCTGTGCTTTCTGGTTAAGAAGGGGAAGCCCAGGTCCTTTCCACTCTACAACATTTACCCGGATGTTCCAGGGGCCTTTGAAAACAGTTCCTGCAGCAGCAGTGTGGACTGGATTACAGAGAGGTCAGGTGGCTAGAACACCATGCTTCCGGGGAGGTGAAGAGACCACGGTGGGGAGGAGAGGGTCTGGACATAGAAGAGGGAGCCCCAGAGAGGGAGCAGAAGGGACAGGAGGGCTTTGTGGCACTGACATCATGCCCTGTCTTGGAAACATCTCTGTGGCTGCCTGGAGCTGCCTCTCAGATCTGTTGCTTTGTTTGACCCTTCGTGTGCTTGGGTCCTGCTTCTCCGGTTGCACTGCCTGCTTCTGGGGGGCAGGGTGGGGTCTTAGGGTCTGCTCTTTCTGGAGGCCCCAGCCCTGACCTTGCAAGTGGTTAGAGTGGGACATTGGTCACAGTTTGGATTGGCTTTCATCTCTGACTGCTGCAGACCACAGGCCCGACACGGCTCTGGGACGAGGGCATTTCCCAGACACATGATGTCTATATGTGCTTCCTATGAGGACCTCCCCTCACTCCAACAATGGCCAAGCTCCGCATCTGTCCACGTGGTCTCCAGCTGTCTACTCTGCTCTGCCCTGCTCCTGGCAGGGACTGAATGCCCCTGGGCTGCAGGAGTGGGATTGGTACTTCTCATGGGCACAGAGGACCAACTTTCCATCCCATGATCAACTGGGATGGGCCGTGTGCTTCCATGTAAATTAGTCTTGGACATTTGTGAGAGTGACGGCTCAGTGGCATCATTCCTGTGTTTGCAGCAGTGAAATTCTTTCATGCACCCAGCATTGCCCCATACCTACTCTGGGCAGGGCTCTGGTGTGAAGGATGCAGAGATGTGAGAGCCCAGGCTCCTGCCCACAACGCACTATCCACGTGACATGCGGTCCATACTGGGAGGGTGACTCTTGAGTGTGGTGCTCCTGCCACTGAACTGAGCAGGAGTTGATGGGTTGCGGGGGAAGAGGTGAGGCAGAAGGGGTCTCTTCACCCCCACCGCCCTGCCTCCCAGATGGTCTCCTCACTCCGAGTGGCCACGGTCAGTGCCCCTGCATCCCACGCCCACACCCCATGCCCGTGCCCCATGCCTGCACCCCACGCCTTGACTTGGGCAGCTGCCCTTGCCAGGTGGCTCTCTCCTCTCCTCCCGACCTGGACCTGGACAGGTCCTACCACCAGGGAACGTCCAGTTCAGGTTCTGCTTCCTGCAGGAGGCCTTGCTGCACTAGACAGGATTTTGGCTGCAAGCAAGAGAAAGCGGTTCCAATTAACTTAGGCAAAAAGGAGTTTCCTGCAAGCTGCTGGGGCACCATGCACACCTGAAGGAAAGCCGTGCTGCCAGGCCTTGGGAAGGAGACTCAGCCCAGCATTGGCAGCCCCTCTCCCCAGCCCACTGGAGGACCCAGTCTCTGGGGGGAGAACCTGCCAGGTGGGTGCTGAGCCACACCCTGTTCCTGGGCACTGGGGAATGGGGAGAGGTTGTGGAATTGCTAGCCCCGTTAGGGCTAGAAAGGCCAGGAGGACAGGGCAGCTGGGGAGGGTGTGAAGTGACATCCACTTCCTCCTGTGAGCCTGTGGCCCGTTTCGTATTCTCCCCGCACAGGCGTAGAGGGCTAGAGGTGCCCCCTGACTCCTCTCCTGCCTCTTCCTGTGAAGAAGGCATCCCGCTGGCTGCACGTTTCCTTGAGGTTTGCTGGGGCCACTGTGCGATTCTCCACTGCGTCTTTCCCCAGCGTCCCACACAGGAGCTCCGCGAATGCAGGCCAGTTAACTGGACAGCTTGACACTCTAATCAGTACGAATTCACTTTCTCAGCTGAGAGGAGGTTAGGAAAGTGTGGAAGGGGAGGGCTCTGGGGCACCGCTCCCCACACGTAGTTGCGTGGCCTGGGAAAGCTGCTTCACCACCTTGTGCCTCGGTTTCCTCATCTGTGAAACAGTGTAATAATAAAGTGTCTCTTAGAGTGGCTGCGAGGATGCCACTGATGAATCATTTTAAAGGGCTGAGGTAGAACGTCAGCCACCATGCACCCAGCAACAGACATTCCCCTGTGTCCGGCCGGGTCCAGACTACATTTTTACTGAGTTATTCCCATTTGCCAAAAGGAACGGAGGGGCTGAGTTGAGTGAGGACCCTGTGCCAGACCTGGGGCTCTGTGCCCATAGCCCGGGAGATGGGAATCACGGGAATTTGACCTCTGGATTTGGCTCTGGCTCTGGGGGGCCCAATCTTGGGGGGACTCTGTCTTGGGGCAATCTTCTCTGTGGGAGGCAGAGCCCATGCCAGCCTCAATATCTCCTGGATTCATTTCCTGGGGTTGCCATAACAACCACAAACTGGAGGGCTTCAAACATCAGAGACTGATCCTCTCCAGTCCCAGGAGCCAGAAGTCCAGACCACGGTGTCGGCAGAGCCCCCCAGAATGGCTGAGGGAGGCTCCTCCCTGCCTCTGTGGCTCCTGTCACCTCCAGGCGTCCCCAGGCTGTGGCCACAGTATCCCAATCCCTCCTCCCCTCTTAGAAGGACGCCCCTCATTGGACTTGGGCCCACCCTACTCCGGCCAGCTTCATCTCTATCTTCACCTTCATCACAGCCACAAAGACCCTAGTTCCGAATAAGGTCACATTCTAAGGCTCCAGATGGACATGGATATATGGGGGACATCATTCAACACACTACACCTCCCAGCACTCACACAGCCTGTGCGAATGTTCCCTTCTCTGCTCTGTCCCAGCCTGAGAGGTTGAGGGCCTGGCCTTCAGCCTGGGGGTCCTGAACCCCTGGGGAAGCTGAATCCTGTCCACTCCTCCTGGGTCCCAGCCCTGGCTCAGCCACATCCTGGGAGGTGGAATGTTCAGGTTCCCGCAGGTGCTGAGTGCGCAGAGAGTGGCAGCAGTAGGGGTGTGAGAGTGATGCCTGTCCCAGGGGCCAGGTGCAAACCGAGCAGGAGTTGGGCGTTCTCAAGCCCACCCAGTGACCTTGACTTTCCAGAACTCCAGTGGGGAGAGTGGGAGACTGAGGTCCCAGGATGCAGGGCGTGGTGGGACATGGGTGGGAGGGGAGGACAGGACCTCAGGACAGTGCTGTCACCTGCAGATGCACTGGGCAGGCCACCCTGACCAGCAGCCAGGACCTGGCCCAGTGCCCGCCCCATCCCAGGGTTCCCACCTCGGGGCTGTGCTCTTCCTCTGCAGGGTGAATTCTGAGGTCTTGCACAGCCCTTTTGCTTAGGACTGAAGATTCGTGTCCCTCCCAATTCGTCCATGAAAATCTAAGCCCCACAGTGATATATTAGGCTGTGAAGCCTTTAGGAGATGATCAGGTCGTGAGGATGGGCCCTCATGAATGGGATCACTGCCCTTTTAAAGAAACCCCAGAGAGCTCTCTTCCTACCACATGAGGATACTATGAGAAGGCAGCTGTCTGCAACCCAGAAGAGGGTCCTCGCCAGAGCCCGGCCATGCCGGCCTCTCAGTCTCAGACTTCTGCCTCTAGAACTGTGACAAATAAGTGTCTGCCGGTTCTAAGCCACCCAGTCTGTAGGACTTTGTTATAGCAGGCTGAGCTGACACCTTTGCAAGAACTGGGTGGTTTTGCATGGTGCTGAGGTGCGCAAAGGCCACACCACCTGCCTCCTAAGTTCATTCATTCTGGAGTCATTTTCCAAGGCTTTCAATCAGGTTCCCTCTCAGCTGACCTCAGTGTATGATAGGGGATTCCCTTTTCTAAAACCCTATGAATTCTCAGGGCATGGGAACGGGCCTCCTTGGACACACGGCCACCTGCTTACACTTAGGGACCTCAACCGTGAGTCACAGCAGACCATGGTCTCATCCCGTCCTCACCACCACCCACAAAGGAAGCACTGTTATCCCCACTTAACAGCCAAGGGGACTCAGGCCCAGTGATTTGCGGCTGTCAGCCAGCAAGGTGTGGTGAGGCCGGTGCTGCCCTCTGTGCTCAGCTCCCTACGCTGGCGTCTGTGGTGACAGTGTGCCACCATCGGCTCCTACATTCCTCCCTGTTCCAATGCCAAACCTCAGAAATGTGGGCTGCCAGAATCCCAGGGCACAGCTGAACCCCATTTCTTAGTTGCCAGCGGTCACCAGCTTGGCAGGGTCCTCAGGCCCCCCGGCTCTGGGTCCTCCTGGGCACTTGGCAGCATTGCTTTCTTGTCCTCCCTGGGAAGAGAGGCAGGAGGTGACCCTCCAGACCCGAAAGCAGGGCCACTGCCATGGTAGCTGCCAGGAGATGGGCCACGGGGCCAGCCACATGGACCTCCTGCTGCAGACACCATTAGGCCTAATTGCTTGGTGCTGGCTTTGAAGGACACAGCCTCGTCCTGTGACTCGGGCAAGGCCTTCCTCGACCTGTCATCAGTAATTGAAGGTAAATTAATATTTACTAAGCAGAGTCTCATGGAGAGGGGCGGGCATGAGAAACCAGGGGGGACGCGCCGACCGAGGACCTGCAGCCCCACTCCGGGCTTTCTCCTGTTTTGACGGGGGCCCATGGGACCCCGGGCAGAAACCTGATCTGCAGCTAATTGCTGGGGGCAGCCTTTCTCAGAGTTCTCCTGCCCCCACTCCTAGGCTCAAAGTGTTTCACGTGCCCTCAGAGGCAGTCGTACACATCAAAGGGAGTCAGAGGAAGCCTCTTAATACCCCGTTTCCCTTGCACGCCCCACCCCCACCCACAGCCAGAGCAGCACCCCAGGCCCCTGGTGGGGCTGGAGGAGGCTTCCTACGGCCTAAAGCGTCTCACCCATTAGCCGTGTGCCCCTTCCGCGTTTTGTTTTGTCCCCACGGCCCCCTGTGGGGGACGTGCTGCATCCACATGTTTTTGACCCAGGGACTGAGGCTCAGAGAAGTTCAGCGAGTCCTGCAAGGACACACAGCCGGTTTCGTGGCAGAGCTTGGATCCCGAACCCGACTGCATTCGTTTCCTGGGGCTGCCGAACAAAGCACCCCAAACTGGGTGGTTTCAAATAATGCATCCTGGAAGCTGCAAGTCCAAAGTCAGGATGTGCTGGGACCCCGCTCCCTCTGGGGCCCTGGGTGGACTCCTCCCACTCTTCTCCAGCTCCTGGCGGTTTCCAGCCCTCCTAGGCCTCCCTCCAGTCTCTGCTTCTCTCAATGCAGGGTCTTCTCCCTGGGTCTCTGCTTCCAGATTTTCCTCCTCTCATCGGGACACCCATCACTGGACATGGGACCCACCCTAATCCAGGATGACCTCGTCTTAATGACATCTGCAAAGTCCCTATTTCCAAATAAGGTTCCAATCACAGGCATGGGGGTTTAGGACTTGGACATGTCTCATGCCCCAACTTTCTGGGAAAATCACTTAATCCGGGTGTGTTCTTGTCTTTAGAAGGGGAAGGCAGTGAGGGGTGCTGAGAATAAAACACGCTTCCCACACCGCAACCCGCCACCTTCCTGCCCCTTGCTGCAGCCTCGGGGGCTCCACTGCCATTAGGGTCCTTCCTTTCCCATGTCTGGGACTGAGGACCGGGGTGGAGGAGGCAAAGCTACAGCTTTGGACCTGGGTGACATCTGGCACGACTGCAGAGACTCCCTCTCCTGGGCGTACTCCTCAGGCAGCGTGCAAAGTGGGTGGCCTCAGACCCTTTGAGCTGCAGCGTCACAGGCCAGGGGTTAAGTGGCTCCCCCAGGGCACGCGGAGTCCTTGGTGGCAGGCTGGACAGGAACAGGGGTCAGCTGACCCCAAGCCAAGACCTCTTTACAAAGCAAATCCAGCAGAAAGCCGGCGACCCCCACACATTGTTGGCAAGCCTCGGAAGTCGCAAGAAGCCTCCCGCCAGGCCGAAGTTTTGCAGAGGGGGCACCGCCTGGCTTATCCAGCACCCAGCTCACCACCCATGCAGTGTGGGAGCCACATTCAGAGGCGCCTGGGAACCTGGAACCGAGGCTAGGGTCGGGGGCTAAAGAGGCAGACCTCGGGGGCCAGGAACTCCCTGCATGGTCCTGGGGGAAAGCTACGGCAAGGCAGCTTTTAGCTCTGCCTGAAGGACATTTTAACAAGCAGAGTTATCTGTGGATGGGGATGGGGGGCTTTGGAGAGCGGAGAGCTCCCTGCACTGCAGACCTCCAGCAAGTGCCCTGGAGCCGCTCATGTGGACAGGGAATCCTGTGGGGCCACTCCTAGCTCTGACTACCAGGGATCCTGGGCCACCTCTCCCCAACCCAACATTGCTAACCAGCTCCCCTCTCTCCCCAGGCCACCTTGGGATGGGCCCTGAGCCCCAGGCCAGCCTGGTTTCTACCCAGCACACTGGGCCCTGGTGCCTGAGCTCAGGCCATTTCCTCAGCCCCTCCCGATACATGTGTCAGCGCCGCACCCTAGGGACCAGTCGCTGGCAGGGTCTGTGCTTTATGAAACAGCAAATAAGATTAAGTTAGAACCAACCTGGCTGCGTGGGAGGACAGACAGGCTGATGTCATCTGATGTAGCGTCTGGGGAGGACACTGGGGAGGTGTTGGAAGGTGGGAGGTGCCAAGAAAGAACTGCCAGGCCCCCTCACTGAGCACATGGGGAAACTGAGGCACAAGACTTGTCAGTGCTTAATGTCATGTCCATCAGAGTCCCTATCACCCAAAGGTGCTTTGGTTCAAGCTTCTTGGCCCGGCTTTCCAGGCATGGCCTCCACTGACTCCTCCCACAGGCCCCCTCCCACCAGCCCCCGTCCTCTGCCCAGCCCAGATGGAGTAGCCAAGGCAGCGCCCTGCCCCGGGCAGGCTGCAGCAAGTGGTGCCAGGTCTGTCGGATGCCAGTCCTGAGTTGGCTGCATGTCCTTCACCGACAGGACCTGTCCTGCCGCATTGCCCCTGTCTCCTGCCAGCCGAGATCTTAGAGGGGCTGAGTCTGGTCCTCACTGCATCTCCACTGACTGGTCCCAGGCCCAGCCCTGCGTGGACTCCAGGCCCAGGCTTCCCCCTCTGCAAGGCACAAGGGGAAGGGCACAGATGCTTTGTTACTGTCGTTTTGTAAAGAAATTAACCGGTGGCTGTGGGCCACGGGCAGCTGGCCACTGCTGCTTCCGTCTTTCTCTGTGTCCATCTATCAACAAACATCTATACTTGGCTCATTTAGAACAAGGGAGCAAAGGACGACAGTAGGGAGAGGTGTCCTAAAGGCTAGGGGAAGAGTGGAGGCCACGGAAGAACAGGACCAGGAGAAACAGCCCCCAGTAAGCTCTGTTCGGCCTCGCACTCCTGCTAGTGGGGAACTGAAAATGTGGCTCTGAGGTCCCCAGCAGCCGAGGCAATACATCCACAGGAGAAACAGGAGCTGCTCAGCCTCTTCTGACCCTGACATCTAAACGGGAGACACAGAGGCCCCTGTCTGTGGTGCAGGACCCAGGCGGTGGCCACCAGGGCAGGGAAAGTCTGAACCATCGCTGGTCATGAAAAATGTCACCCGTCTCGGCTCCGCAAATGAACGGAGGGCCGGGAAGGGGGCTGGGGGTTGTGTCCTTTGGTGGGAAGGTCGCTTCGTGAGTTGGAAAGGAGGTGTGTGGAGCAGGGAGGAGCATGGCTCAGGTGCTGTGCGCTGGCCAGGCGGCCACACGTGTGCTCTCCTGGGCTGAGGTCACGCACCTCCCAGCTGGAGGATGAACCAAGGCCAGTGGGTCCTCTCCTCTGCCAGACCTCACCGGGGACGTCCCCACAGACAGGCTTCGCCCAGACGGGGGCCCAGGGGCCTGAAACACTTGGGCTTACTTGAGATGGGCCAGGCTGGCATCTGAATTTACCCCACACAGTTCTCAGGACAGTCATTTGGTGTGAGAGTTTCATTCTCATTATACAGATGAGAAGGCTGAGGCATCGCCATAACTAGGCCAAAGTCCCTGTCTGGCTGGCTGGCTCCAGAGACGGCATTTGGGATATTTGGTGAAGAAAAAGGTACTTGGGCATCACCGGGAAAACAAAACCAATCGACCCAGAGGGAATCGAACGCTGAGACGAGAAAAGTGTGCAGGCAGTCTGGGTGTCTTCACCAGGTCTCCCTCCGCCAGGCCAGGCCTGTCTAGGGCAGTTCAGTGCACCTGGCCCCTCCCAGGGGCCTATCCCTGCTGTGTTCTAGGGTCTGCAGCATCCCCACTTGTGGGTGGTAACTGGAGCTGTCTTCCCGGAGCCTCTCTGCCTCTTCTGAGACCCTACAGCCAGCAGAACACCCCCTCCTTGCCTGCTCGCCTTCCCAGCTTTCTGCTCATTTGCAGAACAAAGATGACTGTCTCTCCCACCTGCTCCAGTCACCAGCACTGCCAGACCCCCAAGGTGGCCCTGTCATCCTCTCAAGAGTACCTCCATGATAAATGCATTCTGCACCCACCAGAACCTGCCTGGCACCCAGAGCAATGGTATCACTTGGACTCTGCCATGAGTAACGCCAGCCTCCCTCCTCTGAGGACACACAGCCCTTGATCTCAACTCCCCGGGGCCAGTTTTCTGTCCCACAGGCTCAAGTCTGACTCCCCGACCCAGACTGTGAGCTGCTGAGGGCAGGCAGTGTGTGTTCCCTATGGCTGTGTCCCAGGAGGAAGAAAGGACCAGAACTCACGAACATCCAGCATCGCTTCTCACACGGTGGTGACTGGAGCTTGCCCACCGCAGCTGCAATGAAGGTGCTACGATCTCCCTGTGACACACCTGTTCCCGCAGCCTCTGCACGCCAGTGGGCGTATCTCAGTTCCTGGAAGAGGGCATGCTCTCCCTTGGCCCAGCTTTTCTGTTCCCTCTGCCCTTCCTTGTCCCCACCTTCCAGCGGGAGGTGCCTGCCTGTTAAGTCCAGCTGCCTTCTGAGTCTCAACTTGGGGGTCACATCTAGACCACTCGGCTTCCCTGGTGTGGCCCATGCCAGGGCATCGATGGTGGGCCCAGCATACCCTCTCCCAGCACCTGCGTGTGTTGGGCACTGTGTGTTCTGGGGATGAGCAGGCCAGGTGTCTGGTGAGGAAACTTGGCAGGCGAGACTTAACCAGAAAGCGCTTCCTGTCCTGAAGCCCTATCTGGGTTCACCCACACTTGTCTTGCTCTCAGAGGAAGACAGCCTCCTCCCAGTTCCTGGCCACCTCTTTCCACCTCCCCTCTCTTTGCAGCCCCTTCCCACCTCCTGGGGTCCCTACCTGTCTGTTCCTCCTGCCCTCTCCTCTTTCACCTGAGCTGGGACCCAGACCCCAGCACTGAGCTCTAGCTCCTAAAATTGCCTGGCTCTGCTTGGAGTTAAATGGGAAGACTGGCTGTACTGAACATCCCTACATCCGACAAGGAGATCTGGGGTACAGAAGGCAAGAAGCCTGCTGTCAATTCAGCAGCCACAGGCAGGGGGCAGGAGGAAAGGGGCTTGGCTGGAGGTCAGGGGCCAGCTCTTGTCTCCCTTGCTCAAGGAATGAGCCTTAGCGGTTCGAGAGCCCTCCTTCCTGGGCCTGAGCGATAAGGACCCGGAGTGAGAGCAGGGCTCCTCCAACCCAGGTCTAGCACGGGGACTGCTCATGGTGCCTGTGGAGCCAGGCGTGGCAGTGCCCATGCTGGACGATGGTGCAGGGTTTCAGTGTTTTTGCAGGCATAGATTTAACTCCAGAACTTTTTCTTCACGTTCATCCAAAAGAGGACAGAACAAATGCACCTGCAGAGGTGAAAATGAACCAAAACTCAGAGGCAGAGGCTCCTCCCTGGCCACTCCCAGGCCAGCAGCGGGCTCCCTCGGGGCAGGGGTTGCCCCTGGGAGGTTTGTGAGGGATCACTCATGTGTCCCGGGGCTGTGCTGCTGGGCAGTGCCACAAGGCTGCACTAAGTCCACTGCAGCGACCTCTGACCTCTGACCTCCAACCCTGGGCAATGACCACCATGCCTTGGGCACTTTGCAGGGGTGTCTAAGTGCTCAGCCTACTCCCGAGAGAGGCTTCTTGTCTCCAGAAGCTGACAGCATGTCAGAGCTGCCCAGGCCACACCTGCAGGGAGTGGGAGAGCTGGGGCTGCATCTGGTCCCCATCTCTGAAGGGTATCTGCACCCAGCTCCTCCCGTTTTCCCTTCCCAGGCCTAAGCGGAGCTGCCGGAGGTACTGGACCGCATGGGCAGAAGGGGCACGTACTGGGTGCTCCCTGTGCCTGGGACCCCACTTGGGTGGGGAGAGAGGGAGGAGGGAGGGACCTTTTGTTTCTAAGAAAAGCGTGGTGATGTTCTTCAAAGCTGTGTTTGACCTGAAGTCAAGAGGGGGGCTGCTAAAGTGGGGTGTCTCCCCCTCCCTCACCACCTCACCTCATCTCCACTCCATCCCCTCAAAGTCAAGGGAGGTGGTCCAGAGGCCCGGCTCCTTCAGAAGCGAACTTCTCTGACCAAACCTCAAGATGTTCCCCCAAAACATGCCTCCTCTTGAGGTTCTGGAGTGGGGGCAGGAAGCCCAAGGGCATCTGTTAGAGACTCTGGGGCAAACTTGGAGGTCGGCAGGGAAGCGGCCCTTCCCTAATGCTCATCTGGCAACGCTTTCTCTCTCTTTCTCGTTCTCTCTCTCTCCCTGTCTCTGTCACACACACACACACACACACACACACACACACACACACACGAGTTGCCTCTTTCAAGACAATCATTTTAAGGAAAATTCTGTATAGAAGAATGTATGCTGCAACGTGCTTTGGCGCCATCAGACAAGATAATTTCTTCCTCTTCCTCTCCTCCCAACCCCCAGTTAGGTCCACAAAGAGGTGCCAGGACCCCTCCCGGCAGCCTCAATGCCCTCACCATGGAGGGGTTGCCGGGTAGGAGCCGCAGTGAGCGCCGGCTTTGTGGGGTTAATGTGATCCGTGTCGTAAACCAGCCTCCCCCACCCAAGCACCAAACTGGGCTCCTCCTCAGAAGGAGGCATTGGACCAAATGTTAATCCTCTCCACATGTAGAATGTTCCAGATAGCCCCGAGCTCAGGGTGCCTTTTGAACTTGTGAACAGAAATTGATTCAAGGTGACGAATTTGTAATCAGTTTATGATTGATGGGCCGCGTTTCCAGAGAGGCAGCTCCATGTCCCTTCCTCCCGCCCGGGAAGCAAATGTGTTTCACTTTATCTCCCCTGTCCCGGGACCTGGAGGACCAGGAGAAAGAAAATAAAGTCAACTGCAATATTTAACTTGTATTAGAACAGATGCCAGTTAATTAAGGGATCAGTGGGAAGGAAGTGCCAAAATAGAGCTTTGGCCGTCCCCCTCCCCGGCTGGACAGAGGGCAGATCGGATGTTAAACTATTAGTGTGATTAGGTGAATAATGACTTTGGAACTAATTTTGCTGGGTTGGAAAGAGAGCAGGACAGGGTGAAAATAGAAACATCTGCTTGAATATTCTAATTTCAAAGGATAATTGCAAAGTGCCTGCTCAGGTTCTTCCCCCAACACCCTACCCTTGCTTTTTTTTTTTTTTTTTTTTTAATCAAAACTACCTTGAAGTGACTTTGAGTTCAGCCCTAGCAAAGTTCAGCTGGGAAAGTTCTCAGGGTGGGAAGGCTGGGAGTGCCAACCAGATGCAGAACGGAGAAAAGCCAAAGAGGGGCTCAGGCCCAGCAGCTTCAAATGGTGAGGAGGGAGGGAGACGGGGTCCCAGCGGCAGGTCTGCGGGTCACTGCTGCTCAGCGAGGGGCTCACTGCCTGGCAGTGGGCGACGACTGCGCCTTCCCTGGGTCAGGATGCCTCTGAGAATCTGATGGAAACTGATCCCACCCCTTACAATGACAGAGCGCGCACCCAGCCTAAAAACCTCTCTGGCAGGTTCACAGATCCCTGAAGTGGCACCCTTTGTGGCCCCCTGCCCTGCATTTGGCTGGCCCTCCCTTCCATTTCTGGGCAGCAGCACACTGGTGAAGCTACACCCGGGGACACGAGAACCCTGGACGTGTATCGCTTGCCACTGTCCGTGGTGTAAACCCTCTCCTCAGGGCCGAGGCCCAGCTGCCCGCGTGAGGCCATCCCTGGGCGAGGGGAACCCACTCAGCTCGTGCCGGCTGGTCTGCACTGACGCCCACGCGCCATGAAACTGGGCCTTCATCCCTGCTGTTCCCCCTGCCCGGACCTTCCTTGCCTGAGAAACATCTGCTGGTTCTTGGAGGGTCAGTGCCCTGGTCCCGGGCTGTGCTGGGGCCTCCTGAGTCATACACTCCTCTGCTGGGCTGGGGGCTCCTAGGGCAGAGCTTTGCTGCCTTTATCTTGCCCCACAACTGCCTGGAGGGAGACCTCCCCTTGAGGCAGCGTAATGAACTTCCAAGCCATCTGCACCTCCCACACTCTTCCCTCCTTTTCTTTCTCCATCTCTTCACCCAGCAGCCCTCTTCTGAGTGCCCACTCTGTGCTGGACACTGCCTGGACCCTGTGTCAGGCCCCAGGGCCCCTGGTGCTAGGGCAGACCCACCTCTGGCCTCATGGATGAAAAGATGCCCTCACTGGGAGTCGGCAGGCAGGAGCCCTCCTGGGCCTGATCTGGAAGGGGGCGGCTGAGAAATGAGCATTCCTGGGCCCTGATCCAGGGCTGGGGGTCACAAAACCTGCCAAGGGGGAGCAGGTTCGGGGGAAGCCAGGCAGCAGTGGGGGAGTATGCTACAGGCAGGCCAGAGCATGTGCCAGGGCCCTTGGGTGAGCTTGGATCTGCCTTGAAACCAGAACCCTGTGGAGCATGGGGTGGGGATGCAGGCTGGGGGCAAGGACTCCAGGGGGCAGGCATGCAGGCCACCTCAGCCTCTTTCCACGTGTCCGAGAACTGGGGGCCCGCATGGGGTGTAAGTGGCGTTCCCGGTGCCCGCCCCCCCCGCAGGGGAGCTGCTGGTGGGGCTGTGAGGGTGGTGGTCAGATCTGTGTCCTCAGAGCAGGACAGCAGCCCTGAGCTGGGGAGACAGGCAGGGGCATCAGAAGAAGGGGGAATGTGGAGAGTGACAGGAGGATTAACCCATGGCCACAACCCTCCTGACCAGAGTGGAAACGGAGTCCAGGGCCACTGATCCCCCGTCTGCCTCAGTAGGCCTACAGCTCCCCTGCCCTCCTCTACCTCTCAGTCTTACCACCGTCCTGCCCCCGACACATGCCTCAGCCTAGCCTTTCCCTCACCCCCACCCTGCACACGCTGTCCCTGAGCACTGCCCGGTGCCTGGCCAGGCATCTAGGAAGAGGTGTCTGAGATGCTCCCCAGGCACTAGTCTGAGGAGACCAATGTGGGTGCCCCTCTCCCACCCAGCAATGTTTTCAGGCTGGAAGAGACAGAAGGGCCCCCACAGGCTTGTTTCTGCTTCCAGAAGACCAGAAAGTATGGAACATGCAGAGGCCTGACTCCGGACTGTCCCCAAAGGGGAGACAGGAGCAGGAAACGCCATCTCCACCCTCTGGAGCAGAGGCTATCTGAGGAGGAGCCAGTCTGTGGGGTGCAGAGAGGCCAGTGTGGACAGATGGACCCAGGAAGGATCCAGACATGCCCAGGGATGTGGCTCCATGTCCCGGGCCTGTCACTAACTTGCTGCGTGGCCCTGGACAAGCCACTTCACCTCCCTGGGTCCCCAGGGCAGCGTCCAATGCATCTCTAAGGCTCTTCCACCCATGGGATGGAGGCACCCTGAAGGCAGTCAGGCCTGAGAGTGGAGAGGTGGGGCGAGGAGCAGCTGGTCCTGCTCCGTGGCAAGTGCCTCACAGAGGCCAGGGCAGTGGTCAGGGGACCCAGGAACGGGAGAAGCAGGAAGGATCGGAACAAACTGCTAACCTCTCTTACCCACTGGGTACAAGGCCAAGGGCTTCCAGCTCTGCTTTCTTTTTCTTTCTTTCTTTCTTTTTTTTTTTTTTTTTTTTTTTTTTGAGACAGAGTTGTGTTCTTGTTGCCCAGGCTAGAGTGCCATGGCGCGATCTCGGCTCACTGCATCCTCCGTCTCCTAGGTTCAAGTGATTCTCCTATGAGCATTGCTTTCTTAATTGCAAAACTTTTGTTTTTAAACAAGAGAACAGGTGCAGCCACTTAGGAAAGCATAAAGTTACCCTATGACCCAGCAATTCCGCTCTAGGCATGCACCCAAGTAAAGTTAAAACAACTTCCACACCAAAACTTGTATCTGAATGTTCATAACAACATCCATAATAGTCAAGAAGTGAAATGGCGCGAATGTCCATCATCCAATGAATGGATACACAAATTGCAGTCTGTGCAGAGGGGAAGACTATTTGACCCCAAAAGGAGGGCAGCACTGACACCTACTCCAGCACGGGTGCAGTTCACAACATCATGGAAAGGGAAAGGGGCAATCACAAAAGACCACACGCTATATGGGTCTGTTTGTATGACAGGAGCAGAACGGGGGCT
This sequence comes from Rhinopithecus roxellana, assembly GCF_007565055.1. Taxonomy (NCBI): domain Eukaryota; kingdom Metazoa; phylum Chordata; class Mammalia; order Primates; family Cercopithecidae; genus Rhinopithecus; species Rhinopithecus roxellana. The sequence goes on from NC_044550.1 coordinate 131,600,992, forward strand.
CTGCAGAGACAGAAAGCAGATGAGTGGTTGCTTCAGGCTGGGGCTGGGGAGGGTAGTGAGGTGATAGCTCAGGGGTGGGGGGATCCCTTCGAGGTGATGAAAATGTTCTAAAATGGACTGCAGTGATGGTGGCAGGCATTTGTGAATATAGCGATGTTACCCTTATTCATGGGGGATGCATTCCGAGACCCCCAGTGGAAGCTTTGAATGGTACTGAAGCCTACGTACACTGTGATTTCAATCTGATAATGGAGGTGGCTTCTAGGTGATGGCTGGGCGAAGTAACATGTACAGCGAGGAGATGCTGGACAAAGGGAGGACGTACTGGGTAGAACAGAACTGGGTTTCATCACACGGCATGGAATGGCATGCAACTTAAGACATGTGAACTGTTTATTTGGGGAGTTTTCCATTTAATATTTTAGGACTGAGGTTGACCATGGGTAACTGAAACCTCAGAAAACAAAACTGTGGGTAAGGGGGACTGCTGTATACTAAAACCACTGACTGGCCGGGCGCGGTGGCTCAAGCCTGTAATCCCAGCACTTTGGGAGGCCGAGACGGGCGGATCACGAGGTCAGCAGATCGAGACCATCCTGGCTAACACGGTGAAACCCCGTCTCTACTAAAGAAATACAAAAACTTAGCCGGGCGATGTGGCGGGCGCCTGTAGTCCCAGCTACTCGGGAGGCTGAGGCGAGAGAATGGCGTAAACCTGGGAGGAGGAGCTTGCAGTGAGCTGAGATCCGGCCACTGCACTCCAGCCTGGGAGACAGAGCAAGACTCCGTCTCAAAAAAAAAAAAAAAACCACTGACTGCTGTACTTTAAAGAGCACACTGCTATCCGTTCCACATTCCAGCTGGAGGGGCTGAGGCCCAGACAGGTGACAGTGACTTACTGAAGTTCCACAGCTGGGAAGGGGCGGAGCCGAACTACTGCTCAGTGCCAAAGATATGGGGCTGGCTGGGGAGCGAGCTTCTGGGCCAGGGAGGTGCATGGGCTGAGGGGTGGGCAGGCCTCATGGAAGGACAGACCAGAGTCCCTCCTGGTGGCCTCCTGCAAAACCTCCTTCTCCAGGCCCAGGACCTGTGGCTGCTGCAGATGCTCCAGTCAGGGAGAGCCATCGTCCATGGACTTGAGTGTCTCCTAGGACTGTCTTGTCCCTCCCCATGGCCCAGAGACCAGCACAGAGCCTGGCCCAGCACTGATAGTGACCACATCCTGGGAGAGTGAAGGAGGAAGTGGCAGTGTGAGGAAGCAGAGTGTTCATTGGCTCTGTCATCCTAACAGGGATGCTGTTAACACATAGGCTGGGACAGCTGCAGGCCACCAGGCCTGCCCCGAGAGCACGGGGATGTGTGGTCATCCTGGGACGGGAAGGAGCACTTGGCCAGGAGTGCAGGGGAGGGGACTTCCCTGGAATCGTCCAAGAGGACTTCCTGGTGGAGGAGGTACTCGACCTGGGCTCCCTGGGGAAGCAGATCTGGGGATGTTGGAGTCATCCACCTGATAAGAGGGAATAGGGAGAAGGCCTGTGACTCTAGGGAGGCCATTTACCCCCTGCTGCCTCCATTGGAGGGCAGTGTTGGGAGGAACCCAAGCTTGTGGCTCTGCCTTGGGAGGAAGCCACAGAGCCTGAGCTGCACAGGACGAAATGCAAGTTCTCCCCCGCCTGCCCCGCCCACCCCAGGGCTGCAGCTGATTAAGTGGACCATTGATTTTTTTAAATTGGATTTTAAGTGGTTTAGAAAAAAATGTTTCCTTTCCTTCATTTTGAAAGTGTTTGCATTAAGAGTGGAGAGGAGGACTGGGGAAGAGGCCCAGGCTACCAGGGACCAGCAACAGGGTCAGGGTGTCTGCAAAGAAAGGAGACTTTCCTGAGTGTGCATGTATGTGTGTGTCGGCGTGTGCATATGTGTGCATGTGCACAGGTATAGGTCTGTGTGCAAATGTGTGTATGTGTGTACCTGTGCATATGAATGTATGAGTGAGTGTGTGCGTTGTCTGTGCTATCTATGTGCGTACACATGTGCCTGTGCGCGTGGTGTGTGGTGTGTGGATGGGAAGAAAGCTCCTGAACACACGTACCCTCCCTCCTCTAGGAGCGGCCATCCTTGATGTCTCCATACCTCTTGCACTCTTTGCACACAGGTGGCAGCAACTCTTCGCACGTGAGCACAGCCCTTAGCAGAGGCGGAGACTCCTGCATTTGGCATTTCACGAGGCAGATCAACTGGAGATTATTTTCCTCCACCAATTTTTTGGAGAAGAGAAAACCACGGCCCGGCGAGAGCAAATCACCTTCCCGGTGTCCCACGGAGGCAGCTGAAAGGCGGGCGGGAGCCGTAAGACCACAGACGCCTGGGCTGCCCCCATCCAGGGTAAATCTTCCCTTGGCCCTGGACCACTTCACAACCAGAGGCCAAAGCCACTCTCAGGGAGGGGTCTCTCACCCCTTTCCTGCCTGCAGCATTCCTGGGCTGCGGCTCCTCCACCCAGCCTCAGCCCTTTTGAAGTTGGTCCTTGAAACCTGACCAGGTGTGACCCGCCTCCACTGCCATCTCCCTTCCAGGATCCTGGGGCTGCTCCTGCAGCTCAGAGGGTGGATTTCTGGGCCAGGAGGGGACCCTGGAGGACCAGCATCTGTAGGAGCTGACAGCAAGTGCTCTGTGGTGTTGCCGGCTATGCTCGAGTCCTTGTCTGGGTAGTCTCGGCTCAGGGATCCCACGGGCAGCCCCAGGTCTGCTCTCTCATTTATGGGGCACCCCCATCCTCTGGCCATTCCCTTCTCATGTGACACCATTGCCAACTTCAAACCTGGCTCCTGGCTTGGCCCACCCCATTCCATGTCCTGGGGAGGGGAGCCCTCATCTCAGGGGAGCTCTCTGTGGCAGTTCACACTGTCAGTTCGTACCTCTGCTGGGAAACGCTCTCCTCCCTCCCTTTCCCAAAGCACCACCTTGCCCTGGTCTCCCTCCCCCGCTGCTCCTCCTCATTCTCCCTTCCTCCACCTGCTCTCCCTGCTTCTCCTACTCTTCCTGCTCACCTGGGGCCAGCTCACCCTCTCTCCAGACTTCACCTCCCTCCTGAATTCTTCCACGCTCCAGCTGCCTCCAGGGCTCTTCCACCCAGGTGTCCCACTGGCCCCTCGAATTCATCAAGGCTGAGACAGCCTGCATCACCCCTTCGCCGACACTCCAAACTTCCTGCACGGTGTCACTGGCCCCGCCTCTCCCCTTCCTCATCCCCCGAGAGCACCTGACACTCCCATCTGGGCCCCGGGTCCTACTCCTCCTTCAGTAGCTCCTGTTCCCACTACAAGATGGGGGATAACAGGAATCTAGAGTGGCTGGTCAGCAGCACTGGCAGAACTGAAAAGTCTGGAAACAGAAATAAAGGACTCGATCGATGGACTCACCAGTTCCCACAGTGGGCACAGCAGGAAACGATAATGGAGTGGGCACTGGGGGTAGAACATATTGAAGCAATAACAGCATAAATGGACTAAGAATAAAAGAAAATATTGAGGCAATAACAGCATAAATGGACTAAGAATAAAAGAAAATACTGAGGCTAAAATGAGGAGAGCAAAAAGAATGGAAAATACAGACCAGAGAAAAAAATAATAAGTCAGGATGCGAGGGCCAAACACACATAGACTGTGGTCTCAGAAGAGAAGAGGGCGCAGAAGCAGGATTTGAAGAAACCATGGTGGGGAGTTTACCAAAATGGAAGGAAAAATATCAAACTACCAATTCAAGAACTATAAAAAACCTTAAGAAGGATACGAAGAAAGCCAAACATTAGCAGTGGAGCTGCTGATAACGAAAGACAGGGAGGACGTTAAACGCAGACACATTCCATTCCAGAAGGAAGGCATAGCAGCTGGTCGTGATGTCACGCCTTTGGGAGGGCAAGGCGGGCAGATCATGAGGTCAGGAGTTCGAGACCAGTCTGGCCAACATGGTAAAACCCCGTCTCTACTAAAAATACAAAGTTTAGCTGGGCATGGTGGTGTACACCTGTAATCCCAGCTATTCAGGAGGTTGAGGCAGGAGAATTGCTTGAACCCGGGAGCTGAAAGTTGCCGTGAGCCGAGATCATGCCACTGTACTCCAGCCTGGGCAACAGAGCGAGACTCGTCTCAAACAAACAAACAAACAAACAAGCAAACAAACAGAAGGCATATCACATGGGCAACAAAAGGGGCAACCAAAAGGCGACAGTTGACTTCAACAAAAACAAGGTCTGCTTTAAAGAGATGAAGAAAAAAACCCCTGCAAGCTCAGAATTCTATACCCAGCAAAAGATCGTCACAAACAAAGCAAGATAAAGACATTTCCTAGTAAACCAGGTTGGAGAGACTCCGCTGTGAGTCAACCTCCAGTTAAAAAAAAAAAAAAAAATACCAAACAGAGGCCTCAGACAGAAAGGAGATAACCTCAGATAGAAACAAAGAAAAAAAAGCCATGAATGAAAGCAACAGAGAGGGCAAATGTGTAGGTGGATCTAAGTTAACACGGATTGCACAGACAATCGTTACTTTTAAAATACATGCTGAATTCAGATGAATAACAATAACAAAAAGGGAGGAAAAGGTTAAATGGAGTCGCCAGTTCTGAAATCCTAGCAGACAGGGAAGGGGTGAAAGCACTTGTTTGTATTTGACTTTGATAAACCAAGAATGATACCAATCATAAGATAATCAGTGAGTTAAATAACTAATACATGGGAGGTGGGAAATTGACCTAAAATAATTACTCTAAAAGAAGGCAACAAACAAGTGGGGGAAAAGGAACAAAACAGGTTGGACAAACAGAAAACAAAATGTGAAGGTGGTAGACGTTAAGTAGCTCAATAATTACATTAAATGTGAATAGATTAATACTCAAAAGACAGGGATCAGCAGACCATATTCAAACACAGACACCACCTGAAGAGACACACTTTTGGGCTGGGTGCAGTGGTTCATGCCTATAATCCCAGCACTTTAGGAGGCTGAGGCGGGTGGATCACCTGAGGTCAGGAGTTCGAGACCAGACTGGCCAACGTGGTGAAACCTGGTCTCTACTAAAAATGCAAAAATTAGCTGGGCGTGGTGGCAGGAGCCTGTAATCCCAGCTACTTGGGAGGCTGAGGCAGGAGAATTGCTTGAACTCAGGAGGCGAAGGTTGCAATGAGCTGAGATCACGCCACTGCACTCCAGCCTGGGTAATAGAACGAGATTCCATCTCAAAAATTTTTTTTAAAAAAAGAGAGATACACTTTTGTTACCAAATGGTAACAAAATGGCTCTGTACTATGAGTTGTCCAGGTTCTTGGTGTGTTGAACAAAGAATTGAATAAAATGCACAAATAAAGCAACAAGAGAATGAAGCAACAAAAGACAAAGCAACAAAAGAATGAGTAATGAAGGTGCAGATTTATTAAAGAAGCGAAAGTACAATTCACAGAGTGGAAATGGGCTCAATAGAAGCAGCTCAAGGGCCTCTTCTATTGTGATGCTCCCCAGGGTTTTTATAAAGCCAAAAGAATTTGGCAACACACCTAGGTGCCCTTCAGAGGCCTCCAATTGGTTATACCCTACGAAGGATTGGCTTGTGACCAATCAGAGGCAGAAGTGGAGACTTGGGCCGCGGTCCATCAGAGGCTGCTGGAAACTTCTGTCTTGTTATCGCAGGAGTGAGGACGTGGCCCGGGTGCCGCCCAGTCCTGCGGAGAACCGGCTGCCCCTGCAGTTCTCTGGCTTACACGAACTGGCTGCACCTGCTACTCCTTTGCTTATGCCCCAGCCTTTGGCTACCCCAATTCCCTATTCTCCTGCCTCACTTTAAATATAAAGATCCAGAAAAGGTTAGAGTATAGACAAAGATATACCACACAAACACTAGCCCCCAAAGCTGGTGCAGTTATACTAGTATCAGACGGAAACCTTTGGGGCTTTAAGATTTGGTAGCACAGCGATTGCCAGGACGCTCCACCCGGGATACAGGGACATTTGCGCGCTTCACAACGTGGCTTCAAAACAAAGAGCAAGAATTCACAGAACCGAGAGGAACCACAGCCCAGCCTCAACCGTAGGGGGTGTCTGGGCACAGCTCTGTCAAAACTCAACGCAATGAGCAGAGCACACGTCACCAGGACAGGAAGGGGCAGAGCAGCTGCTTCATAAAGCTGACTCATTGATGCGGGCGCAGCGCCGCACCCAGCGCGGCAGACCCTGTGCTCCTCACATTGATGCAGGCGCAGAGACGCACCCAGCGCGTCAGACCTCCTGCTCCTCACATTGATGCGGGCGCAGTGCTGCACCCAACGCAGCAGACCTCGTTCTCCTCACATTGATGCGGGCGCAGTGCTACACCCAACGCAGCAGACCCCGTGCTCCTCACATTGATGCCGGCGCAGTGCTGCACCCAGCGCGGCAGACCTCGTGCTCTTCAGGGGCACATGGAGCTTTCCTAAAGTTTCCAATCTGTCCTCTATGCCAAGGCAGGGCTTGTTCCAAAATTCACCCCCACCTGTTCCTTTTCTGCTGACAGGCCTGAGTTCCAGGGCCATCCTCCCTGCCTGGGTCAGACGCTGTGGCAGAGCTGTGAGCTCCAGCCCCTGTAGCAGGGCATCGGAAGCCTCTCCTGTCAATACAGTCACACAGTCACTAAATGCCAGGTGAGTAATCCCTGCTCTTCAAGGTCCTGCCATGCCTGAGTTTGGAGAAAGAGCCAAAGTCACGTTGGCCTGAAGCCCTGCACGATCCAATCCCAGGTTCCTGTGACTCAACTTCAACCCCCGCAAGAACACCCACAGCCACAAGACCCTGGCATGGCCCAGAACACGGGGCACCACCTACCCCAGGGCCTTTGCTGCTTCTGCCTGCAACACGTGGCCCCAGGTGGCTCCCTGGGCAACCAGAAGTCCTTGCTCAGCTTGCACCCTGCCTGCCTGCCTCAGCCCTGCAGCCCGGCCCACAAGCTCCCGACTCCTCTGCTGGGCTCCTGCCATCATCCCCTCCCTTCCTATCCTATCTACAGCAGCTGCAGTTTTCATCAATCCCTTGTCCTGTGATAGGAGGCAAGCCCTGCACAGGCAGAACCTACTGTCCTGTTCTTGAGAGTGTCCTTATTCCTGGCACATGCTCAGTGCCCAGCAGGGGTGCAACAGCGCTTACCGAATGCATGGAAGGCGAGACCAGAAAGAGCACTGGGAGTTGTCCAGCTCCAGACATGGGGGCCAGCAGCCCCTCCTCTCACAGCAGGTATTGACCCCAAAGTCTTCCTGCTTCCTACTCTTTTTTTCAATCAGGCCTGAGAAGATTGACATCTGGGCTCATTCTCTCTCTCTCTTTCTCAATGTCTGTCTGTCTGTCTGTGTCACCTGACCCTGAACACAAACATTGACACCTAGAACATGGGGTTGCAGACTTGGCCTCTTCCAACCACTTAATTTTGCAGATGTGGGCACCCCGGCCCAAATCAAGAAGGGACACTGTTTGCCTGGTGTCCCCAGGTGTCCTGCCTTCTGGTTCTGTGACCCAACGTACCCCCAGACTCGACCTGTGCAGCCAGTGGGCCCAGAACAGGAGAGCACTGGCACTCTCAGTGCAAAGGGATGGTCAGGCACGCGCGCTTCAGTGTTCCAAACGGGGACAGAGACTGTGGGCCCCAGGGTCCTGTGTGGCTATGAGGCCTTTGCTGGTGACTCAGGGAGATCACAGGTGGGCAGGATAGTAGTCAGGGGAGTGACCCCCATGGAAGGTCTGATTCACAAAGCAAGCTATAGCTACCAGGCAGAGAGAAAGTAGGCTGGGCCATGCCTGTGAGAGGAATAGTACCATCTTGCTCCCCATTCAGGTGAGATCAGACAATTATTTGGGGCAGGGAGAGAGCAGGAGGTGGCTCATCCCTGCTGGGGCCTCCTCTGACCCCATGCCCAGCACTCCATGGCTTACATTCCCTCCAGATGCCAGCCCTTTAGGGAGCGATTATCATCCCTATTTTACAGATAAGGAAACTGAGGGTCAAGGTGATTAAGGATTAAATCTGTGGTTGCACAGCTGTTTAAGATGGAGCCAGGGTCCATGAGCTGAGGAGTCGACAGGGCATCCCGCAGTCAGCCCCCGTCTCTCCAGCCAAGCCCACCCTCCACCCCAAATGCACGCACTTGCTCCGTGTACCCAGCAAGCCTTTGTTGAGCCTTCGCCGATGCTCTTTCTTCCTTCCATGTCTGCTTGGTTCTCTACCCTCAGCCATCCTTTAAGATTTGCATCTTGTATCCAGGTTGCCTCCGTGGCTTACTGAGGACGGGTCGGGGCCTCTCATGACCCCCACCATGCTTTCTCCCACCTCGGCGCTGCCAGCAGGGGTGCCATCCCAGATTCTTCTGTCTGTCCCCTACACATGATGAACACCTCCTTGGGAGCAGAAGCCTGTCTCGTCATCCTGCCTCCAGTGCCAGCCCCTGGCCCAGCACATAGGGTGTCCTCAGCGAATGTTTTGGAATGAACCAGTCTTTTAAAATCAAATTTATTTCAAGGACTCATGAGCTCAATGAACCCAGCCCTCTGAGGCCTCCTCCCTTCTCTGCACACATGTGCACAGGAAGCCCCGCCTTTGATTGCAAGCTCTTCCTGGGAAGGAAGCAGCAGTAGCTCTTTCCTTACTAATGTCACTGGTTGGGTTTGGTCTTGCCACTGTTCTGGGGATGAGCCGGGCTCCTGCATCCTCCTTCCAGTCTCAAACTGCCTTCCGGGAGTCGCCGCAGAGAGCCGGAGCAAGGGCCTGTGCACTCCAGGGGCACAGCTGGGAGAAGGACTTGCCCGGCGCCACCCAGCTGGTGGTAAACCGAGCAGGAATGGACCCTGGGTTCCACCCCTGGCCCAGTGCCTCAAAGACAAAGCACCTCCCCGTGAGGCCACACAGCACGCGAACATTCATGCAATTGCTGGAATGGGAAAGTGAACATAATTTCTTCATTAATAATCTCTTCCTAAGGGGCTTTTCCATTGTTAATCTTTTTTTAATTAGAGAAATTATAGAATGTGTTGAAAGTAGGGCCTGGGAAGATGTCACCAGAGGGGAAAGGTGACGGTGGCGCATCTCCCATCAGCTCCGCAGCGCCAGGCGTGGACGAATCCTGGGCTCGGCGCCGGCCGTCCCGCCTGGGGGACAGGGCGCCACGCAGTGGCCTTGCGGGGAGCTGCAGGCCAGGCCTCCGGGAAGGGACGGAAAAGAACCAAATACTGTAGGCAGCGGTGTCCAGGAGGACCTGGGCCATAGAGGAGGGACCCCCAGAACCGCTCCCGCAGAATCCCCTGCCTCTTCCTCGGCAATTCTTTCTCGCTGCTGCCCTTTCCCGTGCCTCCGTGGGAGCGTGTTGTACAGAGAGACACTCTACAATCCAGAGGCGGGAGAGACAGAACACACTGGTGGGCGGGACGGCTGGAGATGGCCTGTGTCTCCCCACACCGCTGGCGGGCCATCCTCCCAGGAAAGACAGCACCGTGGGAGGAAGTGCACGCTGACGTTTCCCCCACCCCAGGAAAGACAGCACCGTGGGAGGAGGTGCACGCTGACGTTTCCCCCACCCCAGGAAAGACAGCACCGTGGGAGGAGGTGCACGCTGACGTTTACCCCACCCCAGGAAAGACAGCACCGTGGGAGGAGGTGCACGCTGACGTTTACCCCACCCCAGTCAGGTTCCTCCTCCCCTACAAAAGCGGATGTGGCCCTGGGCCCCTGACATCATCTCCCTGAGCCTTTTTCCTTCTCAGTAAGATGGTTGCAAGAGTCTCTGCTCTGCCAGGAGCCACAGAAGCAGCAGAAGAAACGGAACTTGGGCATAACTGAATTACAGCACCAGAATCTGGTTTTTTGGGTTTTTTGTTTGTTTGTTTGTTTGTTTGTTTGGAGACAGAGTCTCACTCCGTTGCCCAGGCTGGAGTGCAGTGGCATGATCTTGGCTCACTGCAGCCTCTGTCTCCTGGGTTCAAGCAATTCTCCTGCCTCAGCCTCCCAAGTAGCTGGGACTACAGGAGCCCGCCACCACGCTCAGCTTTTCTGCATTTTTAGTAGAGACAGGGGTTTCACCATATTGGTCAGGCTGGTCTCGAACTCCTGACCTCAGGTGATCAGCCTGCCTCAACCTCTCAAAGTGCTGGTATTACAGGTGTGAGCCACCGCACCCAGCGAGCACCAGAATCTTTTAAATTAATTTCCCTTGTGACAAATACTCAAGTTATTACAAATGGTTGTTTTCAACAGCAGTGCCCTGTATCTTGACCATGGCAGTGGCCATTTGAAGCTACACATGTGAAAAAAATTGTACAAGATCAAGCACACACGACACACACCAAACCACACACACATACCACACACACACAAACCACACACATACACTACACATACCACACACCACACACACACCCACACACACCACACACACACCACGCACACACCACACACACCTCCCCACACACCACACACACACACCACACACACCACACACACACCATACACACACCCCACACACACCACACACACCCCACACACACCCCACACACACCACACACACCACACACCACACACCACACACACCACACACACACCCCCACACACACCACACACACACCACACACACCCCCACACACACCACACACACCCCCACACACACCACACACCTTCCCACACGCCACACACACACCACACACACACCACACACACCACACCCCCCACTCACACACCACACACACCACAAACACACACCACGCACACACACACACCACACACCACACACACCCCCACACACACCACACACACATACACACACCACGCACACACCACACACACCTCCCCACACACCACACACACACCACACATACCCCACACACACCACACACACACACTACACACACCACGCACACACCACACACACCTCCCCACACACCACACACACACCACACACACACACCACACACAGACACCACACATAACCCCCACTCACATACCACACACACACCACACCCCCTCACACACCACACACACACACACACACACACACACACAGCCATGCAAAACCGAGTACTGGAATAGGGTGATGGACTGTCTCCTAGCAATGTCTCCTAGCATGTTGATGGACCTCCTCCTAGCTCTGCAAGATGTTACCACAGGGAGAACTGGGTGAAGCGTACATAAGGTCTCTCTGAATCATTTGTTACCACTGCATGTGAGTCAACAATTATCTCAAAATAAAAAGGATTTTAAAATCATGATAAATACATCATGATAAAAACATGAACAACATGTAGATGTCTCTGGCTCCACATCCCTGTTTCCTGAATGGCTCCTTGGAAGAGAATTGCTAGGTCTAAGGGCCAGAACTTTGAAACATGCCTGGGTGCTCAAGACCACACCATACTGTGCTCTAGAAGGGCTCTGGTTGACTGCTGGGCTGCCGACTCTGCACCCAGGTTGGTAGTGGACACCGCCATCTGCAGACTCATATGGGGTGAATTCTCAGATCGAATGCACCTTCACAACCCCGTGCCTCCAATTCCCCAACTTTGAGAGAGAGACTGTCGCCTGTCCCAAATAATTCCTTGGAGAATAAAAGGAGAACATACCAGGGTTTCCAGATTTACTTGATTTTCAAAGCCGGTGAGGCAGCATGTGAAAATGCAGATGTCAGATGCACAGTAGGCCCAGGCATCAGCCCCCAGAGGAGGGACAGGGACGCCCCTCCACTGGCAAGCGTCAGGGTGATTCTAACAGTCACGCGGTGCCCCTGGGTCTCCATAGATATGCCCTACAGGTCCGTTCTGCTGTTCCCAATATGCGCAACAGGCTCGTCCTCAGCAACTGCCTCCCCCTGCCGACCCAGGCAACCTCTGTGTCCACCCAGGCCACACTCAGCTGCCAATCCCTCTCTGCTTCCTAGAATGGAGGCATGGGAAGTCCTCTGCTGGAGGGTCAGGCAGCGCTGGCCACTGCTCCTCCCCATCCAGGAGATGCAGTGTCGGCTTAAATGCTTCTGGCAGATTCACTGGTTGCAATTTGGCCAGCCCCAAGGGGTAAGTATCATTTGGTCTAAGGCAGAGGTCAGCAAACTATAGCCTGTGGACCAAATCCCACTCATTGCTAATTTTTGTAAATAAAGCTTTATTGAAACAGGGCCACATCCATTTATTTATGCATGATCTGTGACTGGTTTTTTGTTGTTTTTTTTTAAGAGACAGGGTCTTGCTATGTTGCCCAGGCTGATCTTGAACTCTTGGGTTCAAGCAATCCTCCCACCTCAGCCTCTGGAGTAGCTGGGACTACAGGTGGACACAGGTGTGACCGGTGTGTGGCTGCTTTTGTGCTGCAACCTCGTAGTTGAGTCAGAGATCATGTGAGCCATCAGGCCCTTCACAGAAATAGTTCACCGATCCTTGATGTCAGGTCATGGCAATTCAATCCCTTCCGGAAGGGCTTGTGATTCAAGGCAGGACAATGAGATGTGCGACATCTGGGAACGTTTTCTCTCCTGATCAGTGAAAGGGAGAGGCCCCTTGGCCAGAGCAGCCGTCCCCCTTGCTTCCTGTTCGGTCGCTGTGGCATGACAAGATAGGTGGCATAGGGGTGGCCATCGTGGAACCACGAGGAGAGACATGGTGGCTGCACTTACGATCAGAGAGACTAGGTCCCCATGCAGCATGGAGTGGACTAGCCCACCCGGAGACCACCCACCTGGCTAACCTGCAGTCATCCTGTGAAGGAAGCAAGACCTGTCCTGAAACGTACCTCCCATTATGAGACGGGCATGTTATTACTGACTCTGTGTGCTGCTTAAGGTCCTTTAGTTAATGATTATGATAGGATAACCCGCTGAAAAGAGTGTCATCTTGGCTGGGCGCTTTGGCTCATGCCTGTAATCTCAGCACTTTGGGAGGCCGAGGTGGAAGGGTTGCTTGACACCGGGAGTTTGAGACCAGTGTGGGCACCATAGTGAGACCTTATCTCTAAATTTTTTAATGAAAAAAAAAAAAAGAAATGAAAGACTGTCGTTGTGTGCAGCCATTACAGCTCCACTCACGTGGCTGACTTCACAACACCCTCCAGGAGAGGGGTGGCTGCTACTGTTCCCATTTTTCACTTGAACAAATGGAGGCTCAGAGTGATTGTGCTGGTCGGTGAATGCATGTTTTATTGCTACTGTGTGCCAGATTAGTCAGTTCAGGCTGCCATAAGAAAATTCCACAGACTGGACAGCTTAGACAAACAACAACATTTTATTCTCACAGTACTGGAGGCTGGGAGTTTGAGGTCAGGGTGCCACTTCATTTCCTGGCGAGGAGTCTTTCTGGTGTGTAGAAAGCCACCTTCTCACCGTGTCTGCACATGGCAGAGAGAGTGCATGCTCTGCTGTCTCTTTTCTTCCCATAAAGGCATTAAGCCCACCGCAAGGACCTCACCCTCAGGACCTCGTCGAAACTCAGTTATCTCCCCAAAGCCCTAGCTCCAAATATAGTTACATGGGAGGTTAGAGCATTGACATATGAATTGGGGTGATGAGGGAGGAAGACATAATTAAGTCTGTGGCAGCGATGCATGGACAAAGGCGAGCAAAGGGACAAAGGCGAGCAAAGGGACAAAGGCGAGCAAGGGGACAAGGCCCCTCATTCTCCAAGCTGACATCTGGGGACTTGCCCAAGTCTACAGTGAGAGAAAGTAGTTTGGCCAAGATTCCAAGTCTGATTCCAAGTTTCTGTTTCTTCTTATGACACACATTGTCATCCCACATGACTCTCAAACCATTACCTTGTTTTACCCCAAGAGGAGAGCAGACCAAGGCTTATGACTATCCTTCTGTCGATGAGCACATCATGATCTTCTCTTCTTTAGAGCCAAAGCAGGGTGAAATTCATCCATCTAGCATCTGTCTATTCAACTATCCACCTACATATCCATCCACCCATCCATGCATCCATCCACTCACTCACCCACCCACCCATCTACCCACCCATCCATCCACCCATCTGTCCACCCATTCATTTATCTATCCATCCATCCATCCATTCATCCACCCGCCCATTCATCCATCCATCTACCCATCTATCCACCTACTCATCCATCTACCCATCCATCCATCTATCCACCCACCCATTCATCTATCTATCCATCCATCCATCCATTCATCCACCCGCCCATTCATCCATCCATCTACCCATCTATCCACCTACTCATCCATCTACCCATCCATCCATCTATCCACCCACCCATTCATCTATCCATCCACCTATTCATGCATCCATCCACCCATCCACCCACTCACTCATCCATCCATCCACTTATCCATCCACACACTTATCCATCCATTAACCCATCCACTCTTTCATCTATCCACCCACTCACGTATCTATTCACCCATTAACCAATCCATCTACCTACCCATCCATCCATCCACCCACCCACTCAGCTATCCACCCATCTACCCATTTTTCTTCCTGTCCATGGATTTATTCAACAAAGATGCTCCGAGCAACCACCAAGTTAATTCCCACCCTCAGAATCCTCATTTTCTGCTCTGCCAAACCTCTCAGAAACCTAATGGAGACCCGGCACCTGGGCTCTGCATATTACCATGCAGCTGATGACCTCAACTGTGCTGAGGCCCTGCAGAGCCACTCTGGGAGCTCCTCCCATCCCAGAGCACCCTTGTCTCCATCCCAACGCAAATTTTCCAGCATCTGGGAAAATTTCCATCCCATGGGAAAATTTTCCAGCAGCTCTCCTCTTGCTCCTGTGGGCCAGGGGAGCTGAGGGAACCACCAGAGAGAAAGGGAAAAGGGTGTGCCTTTCCTTCCTGCCCATGACTGTGTCTGCTGGGGCCTGAAAACCGATCTTCCATACAGGCGGGCCCAGTCGAACTCAAAATGGAAAACAGACCCTTGGCGGCTAGAGAGCAGCCAGCCCAGACAGCCTGGGATCAAAGGCAGGCGGGGCTGTCCACAAGCCCCAGCCCAGTGTCTGGTTATCAAATTTGCACTTGGCAATGTGTCTCCTGCTCACTCTCCCGGAGGGAAGAAAGATCCGGCCCAGCCAGGTAGCACACTGCACAGAGGCTGGACGAGAGCCCGTCTGAGGTCCTGCTGCTGTTTCTGACTCTTGAATGGGCTGCTGCCAGGGGCCCTCACTTGCTGAGTGCCAACTGTAGGTCCAGCACTTTATATGTGGCAAGTGTAGCCTGCACAGCAACTTTGGCTAGCAGGTGCTAGTTAACACCACAGGTCATCCATCAGGAGCCTAAGTCCCTTGCCCAAGTCCCATGGCTGGCACGTGGCAGAGCTGGGATATGGACCTCCAAAGGTAGTATGCTTGTGGGTCCCTAGTGCTGCTTCTCAATGTGGCTTCTTGCCCTGTTGTGGTTGGGGTGGATTCAAGTTGGGGTGAGGAAAGTCTGGATGTCCTGGGATAGAAGGGCCCTGGAGGTAATCAGCATCCTCAGCCTGATGGAGAAGGTGAACAGGTAACAAAGGAGTAGCAGGTGACCGCCAGGGTACTCGCCTGTGGCAGGCCTCTGTGTCAGGTAGCTTTTGCTGCGTAACAAAACCAGCCCACGCTCAGTAGGGTATGACCATGACCATTCATGGCTCAGGTGTCTATGGTCAGCTGGGGGACCAACCAGGGGCCATGGGGCTCTGCAGATTTGGCAAGTCTTAGCTGAGACAATGGGAGCATGGGGTTCTGTGCTGGAGGGCTCTCATCCTCCAGTCCACTGGCTTGGGCACAGGCTCCTGGGGAGGGCAGAGGAGCCAGAGAGCTCACAGGAATACATGAGGCTCCCAGAGGCCAGGACTCAGGACTGGCATTGTTCATGTCTGCCTTGTTCTATTGGCAAAAGAAAGTCACAGGCTGAGAAGAGCCAGAGTGGAAAGGCACCTCCAGGTTACAGGGCAAAGACCTGGGGAGAAGAATGGCACTGGATTCAGGGTCTACAACACAATGGGGTAACTTTGTTCCCTAGGACAGAGGCAAGTGCATCAACCATCACCAGACTCCCAGCCCCACACTGCCCGGACTAGCTTGGCTAGAGACACTCTAGCAGCTGCCTTACCTCCCCCTTGTTGGTCCATCCAAATGCCCACAGTGTCCACTCACAGGGGTGTCCATACCTGGCCCGGCATGGTCACTTGCTCCCCCACAGTGACCCCTGACCCTCTAGGGTGGACTGGCCACGTGGCTTCCTGCTTCCCCACCCCCCACGGGGCTGGGGCTCTGCCAGTACCCGCTGGCCCGCTTGGTGATAGCTACAGCAGCAAGACTAATAACACCGGTGCCTGGGGCTTCCCCTGCCCCAAGCCTGGCCTCGTCCATTACCAGCCAAGGGCGCTTGTCATCACTCTCCAGGAGCAAATCGGAATCAAATGTGGTACCCGAGACGGCGAAAATGCTCCATTTCACATTTGCACAAAAGCTGGGAGGGGGAGAAGCTCTCTTCTGTCAACTTGAAAGGGAAGGAGAGGCAGCAAGGAAGGAGTGAAGCTGCGATAGTTCCTTAAAACGTTTTTCATTTTCTCCTCCTGGCTCCTTGGGCTCCGAGAGCGAACGGAGCTGAATCCCACAAGAAAGGCGGCTCCGGTCAGGGCCTAAGCAAAGCCACGTGTCTTCATAGCTCTTTAGATGCCTTGAAATGGTTTTCAAATGTCTGGGCCCCCAAAACTCTGTTGCTAAGGAACGCCTCCCCACCGCAGCTGGGGGCTCTGTCGCCTCTCCAATCCTGGGCGGCTCCAGTCACATGGCTCTCCTGGGGCTCCCTCCTCTCCGGTGCCTCTCACGAATCTGCAAGTTGACAGCACTGACTAGCAACTCTCAGGCACTTCATTCATTCAACTTAGCATAATCCCTCCAATTACCTCTGAAGACAGGCTGCTTTACCCTTCTGTAGAGGTGGCAGGGAAGCCTCAATGCAGGTAGGGGGGTGCGTCTTTGCTCTGGATCCCACAGCTGGGGAGCTGTTGTTTCAACCCAGATCTCTCTGATCCAAAGCTGGGTACCTTTCACCATCCCATACAGCCTCTCTGGAAAGCCCACACCTTGCGTCCAGTCTCTCCCAGCCCCAAAGTTCCCTCTAGCTTCTGCCTGCAAGCCTGTGGAGGCAGGCTGCTTCCCAGTGCAGATATCCTCCCATTCCACTCCTCAACACACACACACTCAAAGTAGGAATTCAGTTATATTCCCCTCCATTTGGGGAGGAAATGGGGGATTCCCCTATATGCTTACTTATACGTCTAGTGATCATGGGGTGACTCGTAGCTCATTTAACCCAAGGGTATCTTGAGTTCTCCACTTCCACTTCTGTTTCTCCACATCCTCCCTCTGCCGCCCCTGGCTCCACTGTGCTGACCTGCACGGGTGCATCTCTGGACTTCCGCAACCTGTGCCTTCCAGCCCGGTTTGGCCAGTAGGGAACCCAGTGGAGAGCAGCGGGAGGGAGAAGAGCAAGGTCAGGTCCTCAGTGCCCTGGCTGTTCCCCACGAGGTTGCCAGGAGCTGGAGTGTCATCCAGCTGAGGGTCCCTCCCTCTGCTGTCTCTCTCTCTCTCTCCCCTATCTCTGTGTCTCCCTGTCTCTCCCTCCCTCCTCTCTCCCTCCCTCCTCTTTCTCTTTGTCTCTCTGTCTCTGTCTCGCCATCTCCCTCTCTCCTCTGTTTCTCTAAATCTCTCTGTCTGCCATAATTGCCTGCCCACCTTGTCCCACAAGGACTAGAGGTGGTAAGAGCTCAGTTGCAGCAAACGCAGGCACTAGACCCTTCCTTGTGCCCCTTACACTGCACCATCCTGACTAGACCCTCCTCTTGCCACCCTGTGTTAAGTGTCCCATCTGATCCTGTTGGTATCTTGACAACCGGAAGTCCCTTGATAATGCCATGTTAGGGGGGTGAGCAGAAAGCCCTGGTGTGGCCGACAGCAGGGTCCTGGCTTGGCTTGCTACCCTGATGGAGACCAAGTACCACGTTAAACGCAGGCTCGCCAGGCCTTGGCGAGGACCTGCTGTGAGCCAGACTCAGCCAGGTGGTCTGCACCCATCCCCCAACAGCCAATCCATTGGTCCCCATGTTTATCACATGACCAAATACAGGGACGAAAAAGTGGGGCAATGTCCAAGCTTTGCCAGGTTACCCAGCAGGCTGAGAGAGCAGGGTTGACCCAGGTACCAAGTAATCTCCAAGCAGGTGAGAAACCTGTGGTGAATGAGGGGTGAGGGGTCTGCCCTGGGGCAGAAAAGCAGAGACCAGGACAGAAATCCTAGCTCAGCTGTGTGACCTTGGGCAGGTGTCTGAATGTCTCTGTGTTTTAGCCTCTTTACCTGCACAACAGAATGGAGAAGTCCTGTCCAATCTTCTTTCCGTGTCAGGATGTTGTGCAGGTCAGATGAGAAAATGATTTCTGGATGGTAAAATCCTGCAAGGGAGAATTAGTGACATCGTGATTCATGATTGTCCATGGCCGACCTGGAATGCTGGCTCTTTCTAATCTCCCCAAATGCCATTAGGAGCTCATGGGATTCACACAGGCCCTTCTCAGCCTGGGACCCATCAATCACTCATAGTGGACCATAAAGCTCAATGACAGAGTTAAGACCATAAACCCTCTGGAAGGAACAATGGAGAAAGTGCAGATAAACTTGGGATAGGCAAATTCTCCACAGGACACAAAAGCACGAGCACAAACCGCGAAAGAAAAGAATTGATCACTCGGACTCCACCAAAATGAAAAGATTTGCTTTTGCAAAACAAGCATTTAAAGAAAATGAAAAGACAAATCACAGCCTGGGAGAAAGTATTTGTAAAAATATGTATCTGGTAAAAAAAAAAAAAAAAAAAAAAAAAAAAAAAAAAAAACGTCCAAAATATACATTTTTTAAAAAATTTCTGACAAGTCAATAATAAGATAACCAAATTTAAAAATGGGGGGCAGGCAGGTCACAGCAGCTCACACCTGTAATCCCAGCACTTTGGGAGGCCGAGGTGGGAGGATCTTTTGAGCCCAGGAGTTTTAGACCAGCCTGAGCAACATAGTGAGACCATATCTCTAGAAAAAATACAAAAATTAGCTTGTTGTGGTGGCGCACACCTGTGGTCCCAGCTACTCAGGGGGTTAAGATGGGAGGATCACTTGAGCCCAAAGATTGAGGCTGCAGTGAGCTATGATTGTGCCACTGCACTCCAGCCTGGGTGACAGAGCAAGACCTGTCTCAAATAATAATAGCACATTAAACATTTAAAAACTTTAAAAAATAATAAATGGGCAGGAGATTTGAACAGATACTTCATTAAAGAAGATTATTAATAGCTAACGAGTGCCTGAAAATAAGCTCAACACTATTAGTCTTTAGGAAAGTGCAAATTAAAACCACAGTGGGATACCACTGCACTCCCTCGAGAATGGGTAAAGTTAAAAAGACTGACAATACTAAATGTTGTCAAAGGTGTGGACCAACCGGAATGCTTATGTCCTGCTGGAGGCCTGGCAGGGAGGCTGGCATCTCTGGAGACCAGTTCAGCAGTTTCTTATGCAGTTAAACAGGTCCTTGCCAGTGACTGTCCACTCCTGTTTGTCTACATATGAGAAAAGAAATTATATGTCCACACAAATGCTCACAGCAGTGTCCCCTAGATGTGGTCAGTTAGGTTTCTGTTTTCATCTTTATAGACTCGTGAACGTGACCATCTCCAGTGCATCTCAGTGGACGGCAGTCATTACCCGCGTTATCCTTAGCGAAGCCAAATTCTCTCCCTTTGGCCAGTAGGGGCCTCATCAATATTGGCTTCCGGGTCTTTTTCTTTTTCTCCAATGTCTTTTTGTGTGTGTCGTAAAATACACATGACATGAAATTTATCCTTGTAACAATTTTTAAGTGTACAGTATAGTAGCATTAAGTACATTTACATTGTTGGACAGCCACCATCTGTCTCTAGAATGGTCTCATCTTCCCAAACTGAGGCTCTGTCCCCATTAAACGCTCCCTCCCCATTTACCCATCCCCAGCCCCTGAGACCCGTCTTCTGTCTCTATGAATCTGAATACTCTTGGGACCTCCTACAAATGGAATCTGACCACATTTGTCCCCTTGTGTGTTATTCATTTACTGTGACGTCTTCAAGGTCCATCCAAGTTGTAGCCTGGGTCAGAACTTCTTATCTTTTTATGGCTGAATAATATTCCAAGGCCTAGATGGACCACACTTGGTATATCCATTCATTCATGAATGAATGCCGGGTTGTTTTTACGTTATGGCCACTCGGAATAATACTGCTATGAACACAAATGTACCTATATTCATTTGAGTCCCCACTTTCCATTCTTTTGAGTGTATACACAGAAGTAGAATTGCTAGATCATATGTTGATTCTATTTTTAATTTTTTGAGGAACTACCAGTCTGTCTTCTGCAGCAGCCACACCGTTTGACCTTCCCACCAGCAGTGCACAGGGATTCCAATTTCTCCACATCCTTGCCAACATTTATTGTTGTGACTGTTTTTTATAGCAGCCATCCTCGTGGGTGTGGGGTAGGGCCTGAGTCTTTCTGATGCGACCTTCATGCCCGTGACACCTTCCTTTCCAGCAGGTTTGACTGTGTGTGCAGCGCCCTGAGAGGGGAGGAGAATGAGAGGTGGCGGGGTCTGGAAGGAGGCACTTCGGAGCTCAGGGGCCTGGCAGGTGGGTGCGGCGAGGACTGTGAATCCTGCCCTGAGTCCCATGGGAGCTGCTGGATGCTCAATGGTGGGGACAGGGTCTGACTTATGTTGGAGGAGGCATCCTTAGCCATTCTGTGCAGAGTAGGTCATAGGGGAGGGAGGACAAAGGCCAGGTGATGAGTTCAGAGGCTGTGGGAATCACCTAAGAGGTGAGGCAGGGGTTCCCAGGAACAGACAGTGATTTCCACCATGTATCTCTCCAGTGCCTCTGCAGGGAATATGCTATTTTCCCAGGGCCAGAGATGGGAGTCTAAGGCTTATGAGGGATGTGATTGGCAGAGAGGTCATTGATGGGACCAGATCCGAGAACCCGGATGAAGGAGTGGAAGAACCAGTATACTACACACATGTTCAATAGATTTTGTTGGAATTATTTGGTACACAAGGTTTTACTTCTTGACTCAAAACTAATATTAACCCGTACACAGGACTCCACTATTTTCCAAGTGCTCCTTGTGTAGGATCGTATTTGATCTTCCTACAGTCCTCTGAAGTAGTCAGAACAGGGTCTATTGCTCCACAGAGAAGGAGGCCAAGGCTTGAGGAGCTGGCCCAAGATCAGCTGCACATCTGGGGGTGGAAACGGACCTTTGGCCTGAGACCAAACACTGAAATTCAAATGTTTAAAAACTCACAAGTAGCATCAAGTAAAGCCAGCCAATGGTTCCTCAGCAGCCTCCACAGAGGGATTAAGCCTGGTGCAGCAAGTGCACGGCAACTACTGTTGAGTGGCCAGGGCCAGAGCACCTGCATAAGTTACTCCTCCTACTCCCTCAAAGCTCCAAACCCTTGGCGGCCCAGGACAGCGATTCCCACACCTCTCTGTCTCCCCCACTGACTGTAGGCTCTCTGAGGGCAGGGCCAAATCCAATTTCTCTATGTTTTACACAAGCGAACACTGTGCCTGGTGACAGTACTTGTTGGTGAATACATGTTGGACAAGGGAAATGAGAAGTTATAAATGGGAATCTGATCTGGTGAGGGACATGGGAAAGCCTGAAAGACTGACTAGGACAGAGACTGGGTCAGCCTTAGGGGCGAGCAGTGTCTGGTTAGGACAGAGAATGGGTCTGCCTTAGGGGCAAGGGGTGCCTGGTTAGGACTGGGTCAGCCTTAGGGAGGAACCGTGCCTGGTTAGGACAGAGATTGAGTCAGCCTTAGGGGTGGGCAGTGTCTGGTTAGGATGGAGATTGGGTCAGCCTTAGGGACGGGCGGTGCCTCCTTAGGACAGAGACTGGGTCAGCCTTTGGGCCGGTGGTGCCTGGTTGGCTGAGAAGCAGACTGAGGTCAGCACCGGGGACAGCTCCCAGTGACTTCAGCCCGGCAGCCCCCGCTCCAGCTGGGCGCCCTCAACAGCCCTCAACAGCCCTCAACAGGGAGCGGAAGATCCTTCCTGGTTCTTGCTGTGTCATGATGTACTCTGGCAGTCTCAGGATCCATCAGACAGTGACATTCTCTTTTCTCAGAGGATATGGGGTTCAGGCAGTAAGTTCTGACCCCCTCAGTGGGAGGGAAATGGAATGGGATACATTTGATGAATCTGAAAACAGCAGTGCAGAGAGGGACCTCAAGGTCGTTTGATTGAAGAGGTAACTGCATAGGGACTGCAAGACCAGACCCCATCCCAGGCAAGAGCCCCTGCACCGTGAGAAGAACATGGGGCTGGGGACAGGGGCTCAGCTTTAGACCTGATCCGAAGACAGCTCCATCATGCCTGTTGTGGCCGAAGTTCCCTTGACAAATCTGGAAGCTCCTTTGGCGAATCTGGAAGCTGAGGCCCAGCTGTGGCCTGGCAGGTTTCTCCCCTCTTCTCCTCCTCTGACCATCCACCTCCAGAGGGAGAGAGAGGACCCCAGGCTGGCTGTGGAGCAGAGGCCTTGGCCGTGGGCCCTGAGGCAGTCAACAGGAGAAATAACCTCACTCTTTTGCAGAGAGAAGAGGGGCTGCAAATGGAGGCTTGAGCAGGGACCTG
Source organism: Rhinopithecus roxellana (assembly GCF_007565055.1). Taxonomy (NCBI): domain Eukaryota; kingdom Metazoa; phylum Chordata; class Mammalia; order Primates; family Cercopithecidae; genus Rhinopithecus; species Rhinopithecus roxellana. Next base: position 131,623,695 of record NC_044550.1, read on the forward strand.
GTTGCCATCCAGGTTCCTCCTTGCATCCATTGTGTGACTGTAGATGCGTCCCCACCCTCTCTGAGCTGGGGATATTCAGTTACAGAACAGGCATAATCACACCCACATCATCTCATCAGGGGGCCTGTGCTGGCCTCCTTCAGGCTGGGCTCACTGCTTCACCCCCACAGGGCCCCACCCCACGAGTTCTCGCCCCTTTCCCAGAAGAAGCTGGCAGAGGAGACTGTGCCTCCGCCCTCCCATCTCTCCAGCATGAGCTGTGTGAGTGTCTGCGGTGTGGCTGGGGAGGTGATGGGTCTGGGGACGTTCCCGTCATCCTCCCTTGACTGTCACACTGTGCCCTCTCTTCCCAGAAAGGCTTCTAAATGTAGGCAAGCGTCTTTTCTTTCTGACGAGAAAGGTGATGCTGGTGACCAGAATAGCTCAGAGCAGGGGTGGGACGGGTGGCCCAGGTAGCAGCTGAGCAGGACGGGGAGCAGCCAATTCCTCAGCATCACCCCCACAATCAATCTCTGACAGGTTGTTCCTGGAATGGGTGGGCAAAGTGTGCTCTGAAACAAGCTTGCTTTCTGCCTCTGCCCCCTCTCCTTGCAAGAAGCATCTCCCTTCATCACAGGGATTTGGTGGGAAGACCTCGGTGCCCACTCACCCATCAGGGTATGGACCCTGTGGTATCTGATGTCCCTTCCAGCTCTAGGCTCCCTGGCTCCAAGATCCTCCACTTATCTGCTGGACTCAATCAAGAAACATGAGCGGTTTGAGGGATAGTTGGCATTTATGTGGGTATGCGCTGAATGCCTGGCGATGGACTCCAGGACTCACAAGGTCCTGCAAATCCAAGGATGCTCAAATTCCTGATGTAAAATGGCATAGTATTTGCATGGAATGCACATACCTTTAAATCATCTCTGGATGCCTTATACTACCTAATATAATGTAAATGCTATGTAGACAGCTGTTCAATTTTTATCTATATATTGTACTGTATTATAATTCCTAATTATTTCATCAAGTATTTTGGATCCACAGTTGCTTGAATCTGCAATGCAGAACTCACATATATGAGGGGTCGGCTCTGTCTTCGCATTCAAGACAAACCCTAAAATGCTGTTGCCAGTCTGGAGATGGGCCAACGGAGGCCCAGAGGGTGACACAGCTTCCCTGGGACATGGCTGGACACGGCAGAGCTGGGGTCAGACCCAGGCCCCTTTGAATACAAAGTCTGTTCTTCTCTGCTCCCTCCATTTTTTTTTTTTTTTTTTTTTTTTTGAGATGGAGTCTCACTCTGTTGCTCAGTCTAGAGTGCAGTGGCGTGATCTCCACTCACTGCAACCTCCACCTCCCTGGTTCAAGCAACTCCCCTGCCTCAGCCTCCCGAGTAGCTGATATTATAGGTGCATGCCACCATGCCTGGCTAATTTTTTTGTATTTTTAGTGGAGATGGGGTTTCACTGTGCTAGCCAGGCTGGTCTCAAACTCCTGACCTCAGGCAACCTACCTGCTTCAGCCTCCCAAAGTGCTGGGATCACAGGTGTGAGCCACCACACCCAACCCTCCTGCGCCCTGTTTAGCGAGTGCCTGCCAGGTAACCCACCCCGGGCGGTGGGGAAAAGCCTCTCACAGGGCCAGGGGTGCAGTCAGGAGTCAGAGGCCACCCCTGCCTCCAAGGGCTCATGGCACAGCGGGAGGGAATGCCTCTGACGGATGTTCATGAGATCAATGCCGTGGTAAGAGGAGAGCTGGGGTGGTGGACTGAATAGTGGCCCCCAAATTCATGTCCCCCAGAACCTCAGAATCTGACCTTATTTGCAAATAGGGTCTTTGCAGATATAATTAAGGTCAGAGTCAAGAGATGAGATTGTCCTGGACTAAGCAGGTGAACCCTAAATCCAATGACTAGTGTCTTCATAAGAAGAGAAGAGACAGACACACAGAAGAGGAGGCGGGAGCAATGTGGCCACAGGCCAGGGAACACCTGGGGCCACCAGAAGCTGGAATAGGCAGGAGGGAGCCTCCCCTAGAGCCTTTGGAGGGGATGAGGTCCTGGCGACACCCTGACTTTGAACATCTGACCTCTAGAAACGTGAGAGACTTGACCTGGATTTGAGCCTCCAGGGTACGGTCCCTAGTGACAGGGGCTGAGGACACTAACGCACCTGGGCTAGGAGCCAGTGGAGCAGGCAGCGTCTGGCAGGTGAGCAGCGTGCAGGGCCGCCTGAGACTCCCTGACCTCTGACACCCACCTGTGAAGTGACCGAGGCTGAGGGGTGACAGGGGGTCCTGGGCAATCAATCCTGCAGTGCAGAGGTTCTCAAACTTGGGGAGCCTCACTGGGAGAGTGCATAAAATACCAGCTGCTGGGCCCCAACTCTGGAGTTTCCAAGTCAGCAGGTCTGGGGCCCAAGCCTGAGAATTTTCATTTTCAACAAGTGCCTGGGTGATCCTGGCTCTGCTGCTTCAGAGACCCCACCAAGCTGTTCCCTAGATCTCCTCACCTGGTGGCAGCCACCCCTTTCACCCTCCCCCATTCCCCCCACTCCCATCCCCAGCTGCTGGAAATGTGGCTGGGAGTTGTTGGTGAATGCTGAGACCCAGCCTGGTCCCCAGCATCAAAGAGCACAGCATCATGGCACCATCCTCCTTTTATCCCCTCTCCCCACTGGGCAGCCCCTCCTCCCACCTGCTGCCCTACCTCTGACTTCATTTCTCCACTTCTCTTTACAGCAACATCTGAGGTCTCTGCCTCTGATTTCTCTCCTGCCCGGGTGGGATCCCCTCAGCCACAACCAGAAACTGCCCTGGACAAGCCCCCATCGTATCCATGTGACGTGGCCTCTTGTCTGCCCTGGTGCAAGGTTCCAGCTCTCTAGTCCTCCTGCCTCAGCTCCTTGCTGGCTCTGCCTCTTCTCCTGACCTCTGTCTTTGGTCTTATCTGGAGGAGCATTTCTGGGTGGTCTCATTGATTTTTAGCCAAAGATTCCCAATCCCCAGGGCAGTTGTCCACGTTCCCAACAGACATTATCACCCGTGGGTCCAAAACTGAGCTCCTAGCCTCCCTAGTCCTGTTCAGCCTGCAGCCCTCTGCCATCCTTCCAGATGTACAGAATAAATCCCAGAGTCACCGCGAAGTCTATCTTGTCCTCCCATCCCACATCCAAGCTGCCAGTAAGTCCTGGAGCTTGGCCTTCAAAAGCCTTCCCCTTCCACCTTCCCCTCTGCTCTTCCCCAGCTGATCCATCACAGTCGCTCAGCGAGACCATTCCAAAGCCTCCTCCCCGGTCTCCTGGCTTTACCATTGCCCAAGAGACTGCTCTGGAAAGGGCAGCAACAGGCTGCTGGGCCCCACTTCTGGAGTTTCTGAGTCCATAGATCTGGAGTAGGCTGAGAAGTAGTTCTGTCCATATACATCCCACCAGTACAGTATCATAAGTTGTTATCACACAACTTATGTTGTGTGATCTGTATCTTAACACTGCATTTAACTATCATCTACCTATGCACAAATATCACACTGCCATTATTAGTCTAGATTTTTCATAGTTCTTGATATCTAGTAGGCGAATTCCTTCCACCCTCACCTTCTTCTTCATAAGTGTCTGTATTAGTCCATTTCCCTCTGCTGATAAAGACATACTCAAGACTAGACAATTTACAAAACACAAAAGTTTCATGGATTTACAGTGCCACCTGACGGGGGAGCCCTCACAATCACGGTGGAAGGCAAAAGGCATGTCTCACATGGTGGTAGACAAAAGAAGAGAGCTTGTGCAGGAAAACTCTCCTTTTTAAAACCATCAGATCTTGTGAGACTTATTCACTGTCACAAGAACAGCATGAGAAAGACCTGCCCCCATGATTCAATTACCTCCTGCTGGATCCCTCCCACAACATGTGGGAATTCACGATGAGATTTGGGTGGGGACACAGCAAAACCATATCAGTATCTTGAGTAATCGTGGCCTTTTGTTATTGCACTTAAATTCCAGAATTAGCTTACTAGGTTTTATTTTTTTTTAATCTGTCAGGAATTTGGAGTTGTGTTTAAGCTATAGATTAATTGGGTACTAATTGACCTCTTCATGATACTGAATCTTCTTATCCATACACATGATACAGCTCTCCATTAGGTCTTTGCAGTTATTTTCCAGTAGTATTTATTTTTATAATTTTGCATCTGATGAGTCCATACATTTTTTGTTAGATGTATTCCTGTATACTTTGTTTTCATTGCTATTATAAATAATATCTTAATTACATATTCTAACTACTATTGAAATATAAATGTGTTTCACTTTAGTTTATTGATGTTATATCTAAAAACAGCTAGATTCCGTCATCAATTCTGGAAGATTCTCGTAGATTATTTTAGGTTTTTCTGTGTAAAAAAAAAAACAGGAAAATAATGACAGTTCTACTTTTTCCTTTGAAATTGTTATACTGCTTATTTCATTGTCTTGTCTTATTCCATTGGTTAATAGCTCCAGTACAAGGTGAGTAGCATTTGGGAATCTGTTTTGAATCTGATTTTAAAGTGATTTATTTTATTACTTCATCATTAAGTATAATGTGTGAAGTAGAATTTCTTTGTTTTTGTTGTGTAGATATTCTTTATCAGGTTATAGGAGTTTCATTCTAACCCTAGTTACTAATACAGCAAGTTTTCTTAATGGATTTTCATCACAAATTTTCATGGAATTTTTGCCATATCTATTGAGATGACCAAATACTTTCTCTTCTTATCTATGTAATGAATTATGTTAACAACATTTCTAATGTAAGAATGTTGTTGGTCGGGTGCAGTGGCTCACACCTGAACTTTGGGAAGCCAAGGTGGGTGGATCGCTTGAGGCCACAAGATTGAGACCAGCCTGGCCAATATGGCAAAACCCCATGTCTACTAAAACATACAAAGAAAAATTAGCTGAGCCTGGTGGTGTGCACCACGAAATTCCAGCTACTCAGGTGGCTGAGGCACGAGAATCACTTGAAACCAGGAGGTAGCGGTTGTGGTGGGCCAAGATTGCACCACTGCACTCCAGCCTGGATGATAGAGTAAGACTCGGTCTCAAAATTTTTAAAAAGTCAAGAATATTATATTCTTGGAATAAACACGAAGTAATCTTGACTTCTTATCTTTTATGTACTACAGAACTTGGTTTGTTTGTGTTTTTTGTTGGATTTTTGCATCTATGCTAATAGTGAGGTTGCCTTAATGGATCTAATTTTTAGGTCAAAAATGAGCTAGAATATGTTTATTTTTCTATTATCTCAAAGAATTTGTGAAAGATGGGGGTTATTTGTTCTTTGAATGTTAGATTATACTTACCTGTAAACACTGGGACTTATGCTTTCTTTCTGGAAATATTTTACATTATTGATTCAATTTCCTTGATGCTTATGAGATCATTTGATTGTCCTATTTCTTCTTAACTCAGGTTTGGCACTTATATTTTTCTAGAAATCTAGGCATCTCATCTACATTTTCTTATTCTGTGCTATAAATTTACTCATTCTATTCTTTTATTATTTTTATTCTTATCTTCATGACTTCTTTTCTTTGGGTTTACTTAGATAATTAATTTTAACATTTTTTTTCCTAACATAAGAGCTTCAGGTTATACATTTTTTCTTAAGTACTGCTATAGATGCTCCCTACAAATTTTGATGTTTATTATTTTTGTTGTCATTCTTTTCTAGTATGCTCAATTTTCATAATCTCTTTTTTGACTTATGAGCTAATTATAAGTGTGCTTTAAAGTTTCCCCATGTATGATGTTTTATTGATGTTAATTTACTTGCATTGTGGTCAGAGAATGTGGTCTCTTTGACAACCATTCTTTGAAATCTATTGTTGCTTGCTCGATTTATGACCTAGTATTATTTTTTAATGTTTTCATGGGCATTTGAGAAGTATATGAACCCTCCCATTGCTGGGCACAGTTTTCACTACACGCTTATTATATGAAGCTTGTTCATTGTGTTGGAAAGCTACTCTACACCATCATGATAATTGTTTGTCTCCTTACTTCAGTCACTACAAAATGTATTTTAAAATATCCCTCTATGACAGCATTTGTTCAATTTTTTTGTAGTTCTTCTTGTAACCTGACAAAGTTTACTTTATATATTTTGAAGTTATTAGGTGTAAACAAGTTTAGAATCACAGTCCAATTGAAACCTTTACGTAAATTCAATAATTCTATCTGTAGTCATGCTTTTACTTTAAGTATATTCAGTTGATACTATTATAGATATTCTAGGGTTTTTTTAACTAATATCTCCTTAGGGACTTTTATCATCATGTTTCTTTCAATCTTCTCTGTTCTTATGTTGTAAATGTGTCTTTCATTAACACAGATTTTTTTATCCTATCTGATCTTTATCTTTTAATTGGGCATTTTACCTTTGTCTGATTATTTCAATGATGTTCTCTTCCCCACTCCCTCCATTCTCTTCTTTTGAGGCTCCAATCTCTGACATCTATAGAGCCTCTCACACTTTTCTCTGTACTTTTGACTTCTCTTTCATATTTTCTATGTCACTCTCTACTGTGTCACAGCCTGGATGATTTCTACATGTCTCTTTTGCCTTTCACTAACTTTCTCTTTAGCTATATCAACTCCGTTGGTTAATTGTCTAAGTTCAATTTTTATATTTTTTACTGCTAGAATTTCATATTTGTTCTTTCAAATCAGATTAGATAACTGAGCATGGTAGCTCATGCATGTAATCCCAGCACTTTGGGAGGCTAAGGCAGAAGAATGGCTTGAGTCCAAGAGTTTGAGACCAGCCTGGACAACATAGTGAGACTCAATCTCTTAAAACAAATAGCCAGTCATAGTGATGTTCCTTGGAGTTCTAGCTACTCAGGAGGCTGAGGTGTGAGGATTGCTTGAACTCAGGAGTTTGAGGTTGCAGTGAGCCATGATTACACCACTGCACTCCAGCCTTGGCAACCAAGTGAAACCATGTCTCCAAAAAATAATAAATCAGTATAGTCAATTTTTTATTTTCTTCTTTTCTTGAAGACCAGTGTGATAGTAACATTAGTCAACTTTGATAGTTCTTCTGCTTGGCTAAACTGTCAACATCACCTTTTAATTGTTTAAATATGTAAAACATATTTATTCATTATCTGGTAATTCGATTGTCACAGTCTTCATGGACCTAATTCTATCGATTTTAAATTTTGTGACTTCTCCACAGATGTTAATTTTTAATTGTAATTTTATCTTAATTGTAAGTTACTCTGCAGAAATTGTTTAAGGCCTGGGTGTAAATGTTTCTCCCATCCAGGCACGGTAGCTTACACCTGTAATCCCAGCACTTTGGGAGGCCAAGGTGGGTGGATTGCCTGAGGCCGGGAGTTCAAGACCAGCCTGGCCAACATGGTGAAACCCTGTCTCTATTAAAAATACAAAAATCAGTTGGGTGTGGTGGCGGGTGCCTGTAATTCCAGCTACTAGGGAGGCTGAGGCAGGAGAATTGCTTGAACCTGGGAGGCAGAGGTTGCAGTGAGCTGAGATTATGCCACCGCACTCCAGCCTGAGAGAGCAAGACTCTGTCTCTAAAGAAAAAAGAAAAAGAAAAGAAAAATACAAAAATTAGCCAGGCATAATGGTGCATGCCTGTAGTCCCACCTACTCGGGAGGCTGAGGGAGGGGAATCACTCAAACCCGGGAGGCAGAGACTGCAGAGAGCCGAGATCGCGCCACTGCACTCCAGCCTGGAGGCAGAGCCAGACTCTGTCTACATGTCTCCTGGATAGATGTGCTTTTACTTCACCTGGAGCCACCAGTATCCTAGGACCACTTTCAGCTTTTCACCTTTCCTTTTTCTTGGAGTGAAGGGGGCTGAGGAATGGGCACTTGAGCGGTGTGATTTGGGGTCCTCATGGGGGTTGACCCGGGTGGGGAGGAATTCCCAGTGGAGGGTTTTCTCCGTTCTCCCCAGGGCTCACTGTCTCCCTCTGCGGGGTGGATGTCTTCCTTGTGCCATTTCAGAGGTCTTGGCTCATGTAGGGGTCTCTGTCCCAACCTATGAGTGGCTTGGCCCTGAGTCTGTTTCCTGTCCCCCAATTGCATGGGCCTCTTGTAGCCCTGCTCTAGGTCCCCAGAGACAGGGGAGAGCTCCCCATGAGCCCCGTCTTCTGGTGTCTGTCCAATCCTCAGAATTCCATTTCTCATCATTTCTGGCCACCGAGGGTTTCTCTTTCTTTGCTGCTAGTCAGATGCATATCTTAAAATTTTTACACGAAACATATAAAATAGGTGTATAATGCAAATTTGTTTCATCCAACTTTTTGAGTTGTTCTGAAATGGGCTATTTTCTCCAGACATCTAGATTGTTATATTGCCAGAAGGAGGTCCTTTAATTTCAAAGAAAGAAAAATCCCTTTATTCGTCAGAATGTCTTCATTGAGCACCTACTGTATATGGGGTGTTGTGCCTACCCCAGAGGGCTCCCCAGTCCAGTGAGGAGCAGGCAGAGCCACAACACACTCACAGGGTGGCCGTGAGCCATGGAAGCTGCAGCCTGGATTTCAGTCTGAGGCTTTGGCAGCAGGCAGAAGGGACCTGAGGTTGTGGTCGCTCCAAAAACGATGCAGCAAGCAGGTCACAGTTGGAGGCTGTGGCTGAACTGCATGGACAGCTGCCACGCTTGGCCTTAGCTCCATTAGAGAGGACTTCGGTCGTGACTGTGGAAGGCACCGATGCATCCTGGAGATTGTGGCATTGCTTGCAGGAGGTCTTTCTGAAGGATAGCATTGATTTACCACAGGAGCAGGTGGGAGGAGGGGTGGCGTGCAGCCCATGGAAACCTGAGTCACTTTCAAATTCCGATCTTATGCGACTGAAGGTGATTTACAGACTTGTTAAGTGCGGTAATAATTGGACGGGCCCAAAGTCATTACCAACAATTAAGAAGCCACCATTGATCCCACTAAACAGCAAGTGGGCAGTTTAGGGCACTTGAGATGGGTCCTCATGGGAGCCCACCTCCCTTCCTCTCTGGGGACAGTCAAAGCCCGCCCCCCATCCCTGGGGACCGACTGGATCAGCAGAGCTAAAGGAGCAGGTTAGCACCAGGCCTCGTCTGGGCACAGAGGCACAGCCAGGCAGGCAGAGCAGAGGCTCCAGGGCAGAGGAGTCCAGACACGAACCCGGCAGTGACCTTCAGCAACAACTCGGGGTGCTCACTTCCTCTCCATCAACTCAGAGATGAAAACCCCAACTCGCTGGCAGGCGGGGGAGGTCGCATGCAGTCGTGTGTGTGCCTGGAACACGCTCAACACATCACAGCTATTGTGACATTTAAACAGAATGGATGGGAGGGTGCTCGGTAACTGAAACACAGAGTTGTGGTTCTCTCTCTGCAGCCTGGCACTGTGTGGTCCACACATCACGTCATGCTATCATTAATAAAAACACAACCTGAAGCCCAGACTGGGGCAGAAATGACCGGAAGAAACAAGGGCCCCTTTTCTCCAACTAAGCAGCCGGTTCGGCAGCCTAGCAGGGAGGATAAAACGTGGCCTCCCGCGCTAGGCCACCAGGGGCTCGGCTCCAGGCTTAGTTAAACTGTTTTTATCTTCCATAAATCCTCCTAAGTTACTTTAAGGCTCATCAGACCCCCTCAATTGCCATTTAAGTGTTTTTTCTGCACTAACTGCTTCTTGTTAAATAGTTTGACATTTATGCGTCTAGACTTCGGTTGTTTTGATATTGATTTGGCCCAGAATGATAATGGAGGAGGCAGCATTGGTTTGGCTGTCATTGGCAGCAGCTGTATATCTCTGGGAAGTGGATGGTTTTGTTATTCTCTCATACTGGAGCCCAGAGAGAAAACCATGCAGGATTCAGAAGGGTCTACACCATCCCAAATGCCCCCCACCTCTTTGGGGCTGGGGAGATGGTTAAAAATAGAGGCTGTAGATGCCATCTTGGGTGAGGTTTCCTGACAGTTACCAAGCGGGTTCTCTCCAGAGGCAACAGATGCCAGCATCACAGGTGGGAGGTAATGAGCACCTACAAGGGTGGGGAAGCCAACGAGGTGTGTTCACAACCTCCTGAACTTGCTGGGCCTTTCTTGCCTATGTTCCTTGTCTATGCTTTTCCCTCAGATTGGAGCGACCTTCTTTGCTTTGTCTTGCAAACTCCTACTCATCCCTAAATACCCCAAGCGGATGCGCCCTTCCCAGGAGGTCTTCTTCAGCTTCCTAATGATGCATGCAGTGATGAAGTCACCCAGGGGCCTCAGAATTGTCCTGAGAGTCAGCCAGACCCTCCTTGCCAGCACGTGGGTGACAAAGTGCCTGTGACAAAGGCCAGGGAACAAGTCTGAGGTGCAGCTGGCCCCAGGAGCAGGCTCGCAGCCGTTGATCTCTGCACAGCCTGCCTGGCTTACTCTAGGCTGTGGTAATTCTCATGATCCAAGCTACTGCTGCAGATATCACCCAGGGAGCTTGCGGCCAGAGAGTGAAATCTCCGATCAATACCCGAGAACCGCACGGAGCCACTGGCTGGGCGGCCTGGTGAGTCACGGCTCCAGGAGGGCGCGGGAAGCCCAGGTGCCCTCGCAGGCCGGCCCCTCTCCCCCTCCTCTCCTCCCCACCTCTGTTCTCATCCCTGCTGCCTTTTCTCTTTCAGTATATATATTTTTAATTTTAAAAACACAAAAGAGTGTGGAGAAAAAATTCCACCCAGGTTCCCAACTTCCAGGTTCAACAAATGTTCACATTTTATCATTTTTATTTTCATGGGTTTTTGTTTGTTTGGGTTTTTTCTTCTTCTTCTTGAGACAGGCCTCACTCTGTCACCCAGGCTGCAGTGCAATGGCACAGTCATGACTCACTGAAGCCTCTACCTCCTGGCCTCAAGCGATCCTCCAACCTCAGCCTCCCGAGTAGCTGGAACTACAGGCACGTACCACAACACCCAGCTGTTTATAAAAAAAAATAGTTGTTTATTTTTTGTAGAGATGGGGTCTTACTATGTTGCCCAGGCTGGTCTCAAACTGCTGAGTTCAAATGATCCTCCCACTTCGCCTCCCAAAGTGCTGGGATTGCTGGAGCGAGCCACTGCACCTGGCTATATTTGCATGTTTTGAAATGAAGGAAATAAAAGTCACAGGTAAAGTTAAAATGGCCCTTGCCCATTCTCCTCTGTCCACCCCCAAGGCCTCTGCTGTGTATTCTAACTGCTCTTTCTCATTGCAGTTTGCTTTTCTGTTCTATATATGTAGGTATTTGTAAATAATCAACAGTATTGCATTGTAGGTGTAAAATTTTATGTAAAATGAACATTTTAACTTCACTGCAGCATTTCTTCCTGTAAAAACAACTCCCTTTAATTTATCCATTCCATCTGATAGGCACATGGGCTGTTTCCAATGGTTTTATTATTTTTTTTTAGAGACATATTTTTGTTTCAATCTTTTTTTTTTTTTTTTTTAAGATGAGGTCTCACTCTGTTGCCCAGGCTGGACTGCAGTGGTGCAATCTCAGTCTTCTTCTGTCTGTGGCTTGATGTTGAGCCTACCTCCCAGGCTCAAGTGATCCTCCCACCTCAGCCTTCCAAGTAGCTGGGAACACAGGTGCACACCACCACGCCCAGATAATTTTTGGTATTTTTGGTAGAGATGGGGTTTCACCATGTTGCCCAGGCTGGTCTTGAACTCCTGAGCTCAAGCAATGCATACTCCTGGGCCTCACAAGGAGTTATGTTATGGCAAACAGAGCCCCTACACCCAGGGCAACCCTGCACCCAGCCCTAGTGTTTTACCATAAGAAGCAGAGCTGGCACAAGTCCCCTGGTCCCTCTGCGTGGATCCCTGGGAGGGAAGAGCTGGGACGCTACACCCTGCCGTGTCATTGCGGAAGGCCACATTGCCCTCCAGGGCGGCTGAGTCAACCTGGGAGGGAAGAGCTGGGACGCTACACCCTGCCGTGTCATTGGGGAAGGCCACATTGCCCTCCAGGGCAGCTGAGTCAATGTAAAAGATGCCTGAACATCTTTCTGTGCATTTATAGGTCCACTGGCTCTTCAGACTCTTCTCTCTGGACCCTCTCTCTGTTTCCTCCTGGGTCATTAGCCTCTTTCCTCACTGAGCTGTAGCAGTAATTTATAAGCTGTGTTCTGGACATTAATCTTCTGTCTGTTCTATATGCTATAAATGTCTTCTTCTGTCTGTGGCTTGATGTTTATCTTCAATTGTGTCTTTTGTTCCACAAATTAAAGCTTGGTGTAATCAAATCCATTACTCTGTCTTGTATGAGTTATTCTGTCTGTACCCCAATGCAGAATTTTCCTACCCTGAGGTTCCAGACTGGGTTTCATATGTTTTCTTCTAATCATTCTGTTTTCCACATTAAAAATTTTTTTTTCGATCTATCTAGAAGTTTCATGTACAGCATGGATGTAATTTTTGCTAAAGCAACCTTTTTTTTTTTTTTTTTTTTGACTGGAGTGCAGTGGCACCATCTCGGCTCACTGCAAATTCCACCTCCTGGGTTCACGCCATTCTCCTGCCTCAGCCTCCCAAGTAGCTGGGACTACAGGTGCCTGCCACCACGCCTGGCTAAGTTTTGTATTTTTAGTAGAGATGGGGTTTCACCGTATTAGCCAGGATGTTCTCGATCTCCTGACCTTGTGATCCGCCTACCTCAGCTTCCCAAAGTGCTGGGATTACAGGCATGAGCCACCGCGCCCAGCCGCTAAAACAACTTTATATTCCTAGGGTAAATCTTGATTTTACATAACATATTTTCGTATATTCTGCTGGATTTAATTTGCTGATTCTTCACTTAAGAGTTGAGGGCCTGGCACGGTGGCTCAAGCCTGTAATCCCAGCACTTTGGGAGGCCGAGACGGGTGGATCACGAGGTCAGGAGATCGAGACCATCCTGGCAAACACGGTGAAAACCCGTCTCTACTAAAAAAATACAAAAAACTAGCCAGGCGAGGTGGCAGGCGCCTGTAGTCCCAGCTACTTGGGAGGCTGAGGCAGGAGAATGGCGTAAACCCGGGAGGCGGAGCTTGCAGTGAGCTAAGATCCGGCCACTGCACTCCAGCCTGGGCGACAGAGCGAGACTCTGTCTCCAAAAAAAAAAAAAAAAAAAGAGTTGATACATGTGTGTGTGTGTATCTGGTCCTAATTTGCCTTTTCTTGCACCAAATGCAGGTCTGATGTCTGGGTATATAGGCCTCCACAAATGAGGCGGCAGCTTTGTTTTCTGTCCTCTGAAAGTTTAAGTGAGGTGGAGATTTTCTGCTACTTAAAGATGCTTTAAAACTCACCTCTAAAATGCCTTGTGCTATTTTTTTATGGTTGTAGATATTCCGCTTCTCCTTAAATAAAACTTTGAAAACATATTTTTCCTTTAAAAATCTATTTCTTCTGATTTTCCAGGTACAGTCGTATGAAGTTGTTCATAGCAGTTTCTTTTTTATACGTTTCTTCTTTCTCCTCTACTATACTCTCTATTTTTTTCTTTATTAAATTTCTCTTTCACTAGCAGGAACATAATAGCTTCTCACAATGCCACTGCCTCAATTGTATTTTTGGTCTTGCCCTCCACCCTTCCAGCATTACTTCTTGGTGTCCCTTTGGTTTTTGCTTAACAAGCCTGGTCAGGCACAGTGGCTCACACCTGTAATCCCAGCACTTTGGGAGGCCAAGGCAATCGGATCACCTGAGGTCAGGAGTTCGAGACCAGCCTGACCAACATGGTGAAACCCCATCTCTACTAAAAATACAAAAATTAGTCAGGCTTAGTGCTGGGCACCTGTAATCCCAGCTACTCAGGAGGCTGAGGCAGGAGAATCGCTTGAACCCGGGAGGCGGAGGTTGCAGTGAACCGAGGTCGTGCCACTGCACTCCAGCCTGGGCAACAAGAGCGAGACTCTATCTCAAAAAAAGAAGCCTTGGTGAAAGCTTCTTTAATTAATATTTTCAGAGATCTAGATTTTGAATTTTGTTGCCATTTCTGCTACTTTTGTGTTCGTTTTATTCCTTCTGTAGAGAGACAGCACAGTGCAGTGGTTAATACCCCCGGCTTCGCCACCCCCATGGTGTGACCTCTCTATGCCTCTTCTATAAAGTGAGGATAATTGCACCCATTTCATGGGTTACTGTGAAACAATAAAGTAGTGAGCACAAACATTGTAAGTATTCTTTCACCATTTAAAAAACAACTTAGCAAACTAAGGTATAGTAGTCTGTTCTCACACTGCTATGAAGAACTACCTGAGACTGGGTAATTTATGAAGAAAAGAGGTTAATTGACTCACAATTCCACAGTCTTAACAGGAAACATGACTGGGAGGCCTCAGGAAACTTACAATCATGGTGGAAGGGAAGGGGAAGCAGGCGCGTCTTACCAGGGCAAAGCAGGAGAGAGAGAGTGCGAAGGGGGAAGTCCCACACACTTTTAAACCATCAGATCTCCCGAGGACTCATCTATCATGAGAAGAGCAAGAGGGAAATCCACCCCATGATCCAGTCACCTGCCACCAGGTCCCTCCTCCAATCCAACATGAGATTGGGGTGGGGACACAGAACCAAACCGTGTCATAAGGCTAGAAGAGAATTTCCTTAATATTTACCAAATCTATGCAAATAATGGGCTTGAAGGTGAGCTATCAAAAACATTGTTTTGCCAGGTGCAGCGGCTCATGCCTATAATCCCAGGGCTTTGGGAGGCCGAGGTGGGCAAGTCGCTTGAGCCCAGGAGTTCAAGACCAGCCTGGGAAACATAGTGAAACCCCATCTCGGCCGGGCGCGGTGGGTCAAGCCTGTAATCCCAGCACTTTGGGAGGCCAAGACGGGCGGATCACGAGGTCAGGAGATCGAGACCATCCTGGCTAATACGGTGAAACCCCGTCTCTACTAAAAAATACAAAAAACTAGCCGGGCGACGAGGCGGGCGCCTGTAGTCCCAGCTACTGGGGAGGCTGAGACAGGAGAATGGCGTGAACCCGGGAGGCGGAGCTTGCAGTGAGCTGAGAGCTGGCCACTGCACTCCAGCCTGGGCGGCAGAGCAAGACTCCGTCTCAAAAAAAAAAAAAAAAAAAAAGAAACCCCATCTCTACAAAAAAATACGAAAATTAGCCAGGCATGGTGGTGCGCACCTGTAGTCCCAGCTGCTTGGGAGGCTAAGGTGGGAGGATCACCTGAGTCCAGGAGGTGGAGGTTGCAGTGAGCTGAGATTGCACCACTGCACTCCAGCCTGGGTGACAGAGCAAAACCCTGTCTCAAAAAAATAAATAAAT
Source organism: Rhinopithecus roxellana (assembly GCF_007565055.1). NCBI lineage: Eukaryota > Metazoa > Chordata > Mammalia > Primates > Cercopithecidae > Rhinopithecus > Rhinopithecus roxellana. The sequence continues at coordinate 131,638,967 of NC_044550.1, forward strand.
AAAACTATTTTTAAAATTAGAAACGAGGCAAGGGTATTTATCTCAAGTTTATATGACTAAGAGGTCCCAGCCAGCTCAGCAAGACAAGAAAAAAAATGAAGGAGACAGTTTGGATTTGGTGGGTCACGCCTGTAATCCCAGCACTTTGGGAGGCCAAGATGGGTGGATCACTTGAGGCCAGGGGTTCGAGACCAGGTGGCCAACATGGCGAAACCCCATCTCTACTAAAAATACAAAAATTAGCCAGGTGTGGTAGCAGGCACCTGAATCCCAGCTACTCAGGAGGCTGAGGCAGGAGAATCACTTGAACCCGGGAGGCAGAGGCTGCAATGAACCAAGATCACACCACGGCTCTTTAGCTTGGGCAACAGAGTGAGACTCCATCTCAGAAAACAAACAAGAGAGAATGAAAGAGAGGAAGGGAAGGGAAGGGGCGAGAAGGAAGGAGAGAGACAATGATTGGGCAGAAGAATCTAATTTGTCATTATTTTCATATGATATGATTGTTCTCTACAGAAAACCTGAAATAATCTATAAACTATTAGGATTAATAAGAGAGCAGCAAGGTTTTTCTTTTTCTTTTTCTTTTTGAGACAGGGTCTTGCTCTGTCACCTGGGCTGGAGTGCAGTGGCATGATCATGGCTCACTGCAGCCTCGACTTCCTGGGATCCAGCAATCTTCCCACCTCAGCCTCACAAGTAGCTGGAACCACTTGTACACACCACCACACCCAGCTAATTTTTGTATTTTTTGTAGAGAAAGGGTTTTGCCATGTTGCCCAGACTGGTCTTGAACTCCTGAGCTCAAGCGATCCCACTGCTTGGGCCTCCCAAAGTGCTGTTATTACAGGTGTGAGCTACCACGTCAGGCAAAGAGATTAGAAAGGTTTCTAAATACTAGATCAATATGTTTTTTAAAATGCATTACTTTAAAAGCCAGCAACAAACAGAAAATCAAATGTTTATAATAGCAACAAGAAATATAAAACACCTGGCAATAAATCTAAAATAGGATCAGAAAGATCTCTGTGGAGAAAGCTATTAAATGTTCCTGCCAGAAATTTTAGAAGACCTAAATAAATGCAGAAATAGACCATATTCCTGAAGACAGAGACCCATGATTTTAAAGATGTCAGTACTCCTCAACCCAATCTATAGACTCAATAAATTCCAACTATGGCTGTGCGTGTGTGTGTGTGTGTGTGTGTGTGTGTGTGTGTGCCTTAATAATCTGATTCTAAAATATTTATGGGAAAGCAAAGACCGAAGAATTGCCCAGACACTCCTGAAGAACACCATCGTGGGGGATTACCCTATCAGATATCAGCATGACTTATAAAATTTCAGCAAATCAAACCCTGCTTCAGTAGTCCCACTCCCAGGCATCTACCCCAGCGAACGGTAAATCCATACCCACACACTAACGCGCACACAGATCTTCAAAGCAGCTCTGTTTACAATAGCCAAATAGTGGACACAGCCCAGATGTCCATCCACTGATGAGCAGATACACAGAATGTGGTCTATCCGGGCAATGGAGTACTCTTTGACCACAAAAAGAAATGGTGCATGAACACAGGATACAGGATGGATGCGTCTTGAAAACCTTGCACTAAGTGACCACATCTTAGGTGATTCCACTCATAGAAAATATCTGATAGGCGAATCCACAGAGTCAGAAAGTAGATTAGGGTTGCCGGGGGGCTTGGGGGAGGAAGAACAGGGAGTAACTGTATGTTGTTTCTTGTTGGAGTGATTAAAATGTTTTCAAAATTGATTGTGGTGATGGTTGGATTCCTCTGTGAGCATACTAAGAGCCACGGAATTACACACTTTAAATGGGTGAATTTTATGGTGTGTGAGTTGTTTCTCCACTTCTGGGAAATGAGTCCTATTGGTGCAGAATTAGGCAAACAGACCGCAGCCTGCTCCAGAGGCCAGGTCCATGGTGGGCATGTTCACCAGGCCCAAGGCAGAGTGCAGTGTCTGGTTCCGCAGTAGACTCTGGGTAAATATTTGTTGCACGAATGCATGAATAAATGAATGAAAAGGGCCAGTGAGTAAATGGAGAAACTGGGATCTGAGTTCTGGTTGTTATGGCCTCAAGCTGGCCGCCTCCAGTCCCAACTCAGAGGAGGCACACTAGGCAGGGAAGCTGGAGGAGGGAGGGAGGGGGAGCAGGAGGTGCCGTGGTACCTGCACCGTCTCCACTGACCAAGGGCCAGGAGAGCAAGGGCCAGCTGGGATGGCTGCATGGTGCGGGCTGAAGCCAGTGAGTAGGGAGCAGCCTCAGGCCAAGCAGGAGAAGCAGCTGTCAGTGCCTGCCCCCTGGGCAGTGCCCGAGCAGCAGGTTAGGCTTTCGACTGGGAGCAAGGGGGACACTGGAGATCAGGGGCTCATGCCAACTGCCATGGTCATTTGGGATGGCCCTTGAGAATGAGTGCTGAGACACAACCTGGGGACGGGGCCACAAGCCTCTCCGGTGCTCCGCGTTCTCTCTCGTCCACCCTGTGGGTGACAAGGCTGGGGGCTTTGGGGTCGAATGAGCCTCCCCCTTCCAACATCCCCCCAGTGACCTCCCAGGCGGAGACAGCCCCCAGAACACATGCCTTCAGGGACCACGTGGCTAAGGAGGCCTCGGGGAGCAATAATTAGCAGAAAACCTCACCTCAGCGGTGTGGGGTAAAGTGAGGGGGCCCTGAGGCTCTCTCCTCCTCTTCCCTTACCCCCTCTCAGCTGGGACCCTCTGGACAGGCCTCCTTCTGTAGAAAACCACAGCGTAAAGATGATTCTGGCCTCTGGTTTCTGCGGCAGTGGGGGTAGGGTGCCCAAGCTCGGGAAGCCCAGCTGTGGGGAAGGAGGGTGCTGCCGTGGTGAGAGCTGCCCACACAAGCCCGAATGCAGGTTGTTTTTGGCAGTGAAGGAGAGGCGCGGGGCAGGCCCTGCGGTGTAGCGGACAGCACAGACTCTGAGATCCCACAGACCTGGGTGCTGCCTCGGCCATGGGAGGACCGTGTGACTCTGTGCCTCAGTTTCCTCATCTCGAGCTCACCCAGCCCCTGCTTCTGCCTGGGGCTCCCTGCAGCTGCCCAGGCCACCTTTGGAGCCTGAACAGGGCCCAGCAGGGAAGACTCCCCACTCCATAAGGAACTCACAGGCTTCCCCCAGCCAGCCTCGAGCCCCAAGATTCCCACTGTGATCTCCACCTGTGTGTCGGGAGTGGAGTATGAGGCCAGGGATGGATTTCAATCTGGAGCATTTCAATTTGGAGCCTGGGCCAAGACAACATATAGATGGTAACATATGCAGGGCCCCTGTCCTCCCCCGACCTCACACACGTGTGCACGTCTCCACAGCGTGCAGGGCCCTTGTCCTCCCTGACCCCACACACGTGTGCATGTCTCCACGGCAGATGCCCCAGCCTCTTTCGGAAGCGACTTGTCCTCACCTTAGAATTGCCACCTTCCGGGGACCTCTAGGAACTTCTGGACCAATCTCTTCATGTAGAGAGAGGCGGGCCCTGCAGACACACCTGGTTCTGCAACACACCTGATTCTGCGAGGAGGCCAGGAACTCTGGTCTCGTCCATATGGGCCTCCTCAGCCAGGCCCGCTGGCTCCTCCGCCCTGCACCTTCAGGCCCTGCTTCTTGGCTCACTCACTGTCCCCTGCTCCCACCCCTGTGTCCCCTGCAGGACTCCTGGCAGCCCCAGCACCGGCTACGATTTCTTGTTGGACTCCGGCGTGTGCAGATCGCTGGCGCAATGATAAAGCTTTCCCAAGCTCCCATCAATCTCGCCTCCGAAAGTGCTCATTACAAGACAGGCTTGCTCAGGGAGTCTCCACCTGGAACGGCGCGTCCTTCCGTCGATCGCCTCTGTTGGGCTTCATTTAACACTCCACAAGCAGCAGCACCATCCCAGGAAAGCGAGGAGGCAGATCAGAGTCGGGCAGGGGCTGGGGTGCGGTCGCTTCTCTGCAGAGGCCACTGCCCCTTTACAATTGGTTCACCCATCCCTAGGGCTCTGCCAGCTGGGGGCCCCGGAAGGGGCATTCTGTGCAAATCCAGCCCTGGTCCCTTCCCGGACCTGCCCTGACCCAGGTAAGGAGGGAGTCTGCCTAGGCACCCCGGTCTGTCTGCATGGAGAAGAGTCTGGAAGCGTTTATCACTTTAAACAAAAATGAGCAAGTTGTCTCCCCTGCATTTGCTGTTCCACCAGCTGCTGGCCCAGGTTATCGGGAGCTCATGGAGGCAGAGAGGCCACGGAGGCTGGCACCAGTAGGGCCCAGGGACGAGTGTTCCTCCCGTTTCCCTGTGGAGAGGCCGGTCATCTCTCTGTAGCTTCTCCAGGACAACTCGCCCGGCATCTCCTCTACCTTTCCCACCCATCCTGGGAAGTCAGCTCGAAGAACCACAATCCTCCAACCTCGGGTAAGCCATACCCATCATCCTCTCTTCCTTTAATGCAATGGGAGCCCCATCCTGCTCAGGGTGGAAACATGCTCAGCTGAGAAGAAACGAACTCCACACCCCCACACAAGCCCTTGCAGCTGGGGAGGGGCACAGCAGAGTTCTGCCTGCCGGACGCAGAGTGGGGCCACAGCAGCGCCTCCCAGAGACCTGGCTTTCCTGATACTTGGGGAAGACCTAGTGGTCTAGACAGACTTTTTTCTCTTCTTCCTTGTTATAGACTGAATTATGTCCCCCAAATTCCTAACCCCCAGTATCCCAGAATGCAATCTTATCTGGAGGCAGCCCCTTTACAGGGAAGTTAAAATGAGGTCATCCACTCCTCCAAAGAAGACATTCACGTGGCCAAGAAACATGCAAAAAAGCTCAACATCACTGATCATTGGAGGAATGCAAATCAGAACCACAATGAGAGGACGTCTCATACCAGTCAGAATGGCAATTATTAAAAAGCCAAGAAACAACAGATGCTGGGGAGGCTGTGGGGGAATAGGAACACTGACACTGTTGGTGGGAACGTAAATTAGTTCAACCACTATGGAAGACAGTGTGGCCACTCCTCAAAGACCTAGAACCAGCGATTGATCCAGCAGTCCCATTACTGGGCATATACCTGATATGGTTTGGCAGTGTCCCCACCCAAATCTCATCTTGAATTATACTCCCATAATTCCCACGTGTTGTGGGAGAGACCCAGTGGGAGATAATTGAATCATGGGGGCGGTTTCCCCCACACTGTTCTTGTGGTAGTGAATACGTCTCACGAGATCTGATGGTTTTATAAAGGGTTTCCTCTTTCACTTCTGTCTCATTCTGTCTTGCTGTGTCCCCACCCAAATCTCATCTTGAGTTACACTCCCATAATTCCCACGTGTTGTGGGAGGAACCCAGTGGGAGATAATTGAACCACAGGGGCGGTTTCCCCCATCCTGTTCTCGTGGTAGTGAATACGTCTCACGAGATCTGATGGTTTTACAAAGGGTTTCCTCTTTCACTTCTGTCTCATTCTGTCTTGCTGCTTGCCATGTAAGAAGTGCCTTTCACCTTCTGCCATGATTGTGAGTCCTCCCCAGCCCCATGGAACTGTGAGTCCATTAAACCTCTTTTTTTTCCCCAGTCTCCGGCATGTCTTTATCAGCAGCATGAAAACGAACTAATACAATACCCAAAGGACTAGAAATCATTCTATTACAAAGATACATGCTTGTATATGTTCATTGCAGCACTATTCACAATAGCAAAGACATGGAATCCACCCAAATGCCCATCAATGATAGACTGGATAAAGAAAATGTGATACATATACACCATGGAATACTTACTATACAGCCACAAAAAGAAACAAGATTGTGTCCTTTGCAGGGACATGGATGAAGCTGGAAGTCATTATCTTCAGCAAACCAACACAAGAATGGAAAACCAAACACCACACGTTCTCACTTATAAGTGGGAGCTGAACAGTGAGAACACATGGGCACAGGGAGGGGAACAACACACACTGGGGTCTGTTGGGGGATGTGGTGAGGGAGGGCACCAGGATACATGGCTAATGCATGCGGGGCTCAATGCCTAGGTGATGGGTTGATAGGTACAGCAAACCACCATGGCACACGTCTCACTATGTAACAAACCTGTGCGTCCTACACATGTATCCCAGAACTTAAAATAAAATAAAATGAGGTCATCAGGGTGGGCCCTAATCCAACATGACTGGTGTCCTTGCAGAAAGGGAAAATTTAGACACAGAGACACATGCACAAGCACAGCACCTGGTGAAGATGAAGGCGGAGGTCAGGGCGGCGCTTCCCCAAGCCAAGGAACGCCCAGGGCTGCCGGCCACCAGGAACTGGGGAGAGAATGGGACCCATTCTCCTGCATAACCTCAGGAGGAGCCAGCCCCGCCCACACCCTGATTTCAGACTTCCGGCCTACAGAACAGGAGATGACACACTTCCACTGTTTAAGCCCCCCAGGCTGGAGTACTTTGTCATGATGGCTCTTATGAAATCAACACAGTTCTCCCCTGGCCCACGCCCCACCACCTGCCCAGACGCCAATGGCTGAAGGCACAGACACCATCACGAACAGGGCCACATGATCCCACACTGAGGTGGCAGGGAGCAGGAACTCCACCCCTGCTGCAGCAGGGAGCCCCACACCAGCCTGGGCACCTGCCTAGTTGTGTGAGAAAAGTGCTGGACTCGTTCTCCAGCGCCTGTGGTCAGCTGCGTGCACATAACCTTAATGGAAGCATCGAGCTGCGGGCCTGGGTGCTGAGCTCCCATCGCCACAGGACACCCCTACCTGGTACAGCATGGTCTGTCTCCACATCAGGTGTTCACTGCTGTGTTGCTGATGTCTTGGACAGTGATGGCATCTGGTGGTGATCAGTTAATACTTGTTGAAGGAATAGAGAAAAGTCAGTAGGAAGGAGGGAGGGAGGGAGAGGGGGAGGGTGAGAGAGGAAAAAATAGAGGGAAAGGGAAGGGAATGACGGGAGGAAGGGAGAAAGGGAAGGAGAGAGGAGAGAGAGAGGGAGAGGGAGAGTGGGAAGGGGAAGAGAAGGGCAGGAGGGAGGGAAGGAAGGATCAGAGGAGGGAGAGGGCCAGGGGGGCCAGCCAGCAGCGACCATGACCAGAGCCTGCCCTGGGGTTGTTGATGACACAGGTGGACGTCAGGCTCTTCCCAGCTGGGGTCACACTCCTCACTCCAGCTTCTCCTAAGACTTCCGCATGGTGTATCCTGCGGCAAGCCTGAGATGAAGGAAGCCCAGCCTCCGCTTCCCCCTTGATGGGGTCCCTTCGTGCATCTGCTGAGATCTTGCTCTGCTGTGGGGACAAATTGTTCTGGGCTGGGTCTGAGGGAGCAGAAGGGAGCCAGGCCAAGGGGCACGGGCAGCGGGGGTGGCAAAGTCCCTCCAGGAGAGGAACTCATCCTCATGATAGCCAGCTGGGCGGCTGTGCCTGTTAGCCAGCCTGCTCTACAGATGCAAAAACTGAGGTGCGGAGAAATGGGTGACCAGGGAGCCAGCAGAGGGCTGAGCCTGGGGCTGAGCCAGACAGTCTGGCTTGGGGCAGGGGTGCTTTCCTCTTTTGGCCTTCTCATCCCAGGACTGGCTGAGGAGGTGCTCAGTCAATCCTGCCTGGGGACCCAGGCCCATGGTCCCCTTCGCAACGAGGACACCAAGGCTGGCAGAAGCTGGGAGCGGCCCGCGTTGGCTGCCGGCCACAGGCTCTGTGCAAAGCTGGTGCCCCAGGTTCCAGCCCTCAAGCCCCTGAGAAGCCACGGGCCATGCTGGCCACCCCCAATGTGGGGCTTCCACCCAAACCAGCTGTCCTTCCCGGTGGGTGAATCAGGCTACCTCACACACATCTTCCTGGGAGCTGGGGTTTCTGTCCCTCTCTTTCTCGGAGAACAGCCCTCTTGGGTTGGAATCGCTGGATCTGGGGATGCAGAAGGATCTGCTTCCTATTTTGGCCACACCAGAGCGGGGCTGGGGCAGGAGGCATTCTGCTTAGGGGCCAGGAGGAATCCATGCTTGGCCCTCAAGGCCAGACAGGCAGAGGACTCTGATGGACTGCCTGGGCGAGAAGGCAGCCGTCAGGATGGGGGAACTGCAGTCCTGACTCCCAGTGCAGGCATCAGTGTGGACATCCTCGCCACAAAATACTCTCCTCCCTGCCCGCACCAGCCTCTTGCCCTGGGCTAGACCACGGGCTTCTGCCGGACCTGACTGGGCCTAGCTGAGCCTGAGGGCTGGCTCACACAGGCTCATTCCCTGTGAGCTCCTCCCGTCCCCTCCTTCCTCTCCCAACTCTCCCATGGCCAAGAAGCTCAGAGAAGCAGCTGTCCCTGCAGCACGCAAACCCTCACCGAGGCAGGCCTGGGTGGACGTCATCTCTGCTCCCGCCCCAGCCTCCTCTTGTAGGGCAGGAGCGTTGGAGGTGCCGGATGGCTGCAGGCGCCGTTGTGAGTGACAACCGTGCACAGATTGTACCATCAAGGCTGGTCACCAGGGCCCATGCACCCCACTATGTCCATCTACCGCGGGTTCCCTAGGTGCAAAAAGGGGTTCATGGTCAAATAAGTTGAGGGACCCTGGATTACAGTGAGCTTGTTTCCTTCTTGCAGGACCTTTCAGAGGCTTTACCATCACGGGAATCTCCAAGACAGTCCCGGAAAACTTACTTGACGGAGGGGCCCTCTTCACTCTGTGGGGCATCTCGAAGGCCTGCTCTCCCATAGCACTCCTTTCTGGGTGAAGAGATAAAGCCAGCCAGGTGTGGCAGCTCACACCTGGAACCCCAGAACTTTGAAAGGGTAAGGCAGAAGGATCACTTGAGGTCAGAAGTTCAAGACCGGCCTGGGCAACATGTAGAGACCCTCCATCTCTACAGAAAACTAAAAAAAAAAATTAGCCAGGCATGGTGCCATGTACCTGTGGTCCCAAGCTACTTGGGAGGCTGAGACAGGAGGATCAGTTGAGCCCAGGAATTGGAGGCTGCAGGGAGCAATGATCACCACCGTACTCCAGCCTGGGCAACAGAGCAAGACCCTGTTTCAAAACATAAATATTTTTAAAAAGGGATACAGCCCAGACCCTTCAGGCCAGTTGATCCCTGTCCATCTTAAAGACACTCTCCTTCCTCCGTCTTTTCCTCCTGGCCTGCGAGGAAAGAGCAGATCCAGGGAAGGCCAAATGAGTACACACCCAGGCAACTTGTCCACGAATGCTTTCCCCTGCTAGCGCCCTGGGGAGCTTCGAATGTGCCTTCAAGGTCCACTCTGTGCCTCCTCTTCCCAGAAGCCCTCCTTGAATGCCCCACTCCACCCGAGGCAGAGGAGTTCACCCCCTGCTGTCCAGTGACTGCATTTGACCCCGTCTGCCACAGTGCTTGCTCTTCATCCTCTCCTGCCTGAGACTGCCCTGTCCCCCAGCTTAGTTGTCACTGTGTCCTTAGTTGCCAGTGCGGTCCCTGGGACCACTCTGAGTGCTCAGTGGGTGTGTTTGATGAATAAGCACAGGAGTGGAAGGACAGACGGACATCTGGGGAAAGGAGGACATCCTCCACGGTGGGGAGAGTGTTTAGTGATGACTGTGGCTCAGATGTCCCCCAGCTCACAGGGTGTTACTGGCATGAGACCTGTTTGTACATTTCCTTGTAAAAATATTGGAATGAATGTATGATTTCAATGACTTGCCTTGTTTTGCTCATTTCTAGTTTAAATCAGTCCCAACTTTATGCTGGGCACACAGATGGAGGGGGTGCTTCTGCCTCGCTCTCTTGAAGAAGAGACTCTGAAACGTACAAAGAGTGATTTGAGCAAAGCCCAGCGGCAACAGTGAATATTATCAGTAGCTAGTATTTTACCTAAGGCTAGGACGTGAAGAGGAAATGCCTGATGAGATTTTTATACCAGTCGAGGGTTAAGAGAAGAGGCCTGGCAAGCCCAGTTGGAGCCATTGACCAAATAGCAAAGCCAGACCCCTCCCGCCACCTCCCTGGATGCGTGGACCGGTGGACCTGCCTGCAGCGTGCCTCACTGGCTTCCTGGATGAAGAACGGAACCCCAAGGCTGCATGGCTTGACCAAGGCCCTCAACCGTAAAACAGGAATAGACACCCCACCCGGGCCTGCTCCCCGGTCACAGCAGGGGCCTGAGACTCTGACCACATTCAGGAAAACCTGGTGAAAGTTGGTAAAACCTCAGCATTGTCACCGATGGTCAGATTCTCCAAAGTGCCCTGGGAAGCAGTGAGCTCCTCATCATGGGGCTGAGGGCCGCGTGTGCGGGGCGAGGCACTGTGGACTGAGTCCTCCACCCCATGGCCCCAGCCCTCGGCGGTCAGCCCTCCCCTCCCTGGAACTGTGGCAGGTGAGGGGCCAGAGCTGTGGGGCAGGCAGGCAGCGGGGCCCCAGGGGCCCGGGGTAGAGGCTGATGCTGATGTGCTCTGGCAGCCGAGAGCAGCTGCAGACAACTTTCTCGGGCTTTCCAAGTAATGAGTCCACTCTGCCCGCTCCCCTTCCCCCAGGCACAGCCAGGAAGCCCCGCTGGCCTGGGGGAGGCCAGTAGCCAGCCCATTGTCAGCCTGTCCGGGCTGCAAATATTTGACCCTGGTCCTCCCTAAACCTTTTCTCACACCTAAAGAGCAGACCTCTGACCTGGGCTTGGAGAATGCGATCAGAGCCTCCAGGGGTCTGTTTATCTTACATATTAATTCTGGCATCATGGGCTTGGCCCGGAGACCGCCTGACCCCGGATTCTGGGCCGATGGAGGCCACCGCTCTTTCTGTTCAAACTTCTCTGCCGTCACTCACTCGGGACAGCCTCATGGGCCAAGCCCCACGCGAGGCTGTAACCGGCAGCTCCATCCTTCCACCTTCCTGCCTGTTCTCATCGCATATTCAAGGCCGCCTGCTCCAGGCAGGCCTCGCGAGAGAGGATTGCTGGTAAGAAATTCTGTGCAAAGAGGCTGGGTGGATCAAAGGCTTTGAAACCCATGCGTTCCTCCACTCACATTTCAGTCTTGAACGGGGCCGGATCAGAGAATCCAACCGGATTTCTTACCAGTAAGGTGAGACTGGCGATGCCTGCCACGTGGGCTGTGGTCAGGTTGAGGACAGTGCATAGGTGAGCCGCACAGGAAACATGGATCCCCTGTGGCCCTCACAGGCTGCTCATCCCCGAGTCCCCAGCACAGGACACCTAGGAAGGTCCCCCATCCACATCTGCCAAATGCGGTTGGTCATCACCCACTCTCTCTTGCCAGTTGCACTCAGCCAGAAGGAGGACGCCACCATTCCTGTGCATAACTGATGCTGCAGAGGGTGGACTCTGGGACTCACACAAAGCTCCTTTCTCCACCTTTGGTCTGAAGCCCACGTGCCTGTGTAGGGCTCTGGCCTCTCTCTGGTTCTTACCTCCGACTTTCTCTTATTTTTCCCTTCCTGTTTTCCCCTTGCCTGAATTCCATCACTTACTGATTACATCCTGCTTTATTGTGATGTCTCTATATGCTGTGTGTGACCTTTTGGGTTATGGGATCAGATATTTTCAAAAGCTCATGTGTAAATTCTCCATGGGCAAGCAGATCTCAATTGTAAACTTGAATTAAACGATAAACGAATTTAAGCCAAGGCCTCTGGAGCACAGCCTGCTCCTCCTCAGCTCAGCTGTGCGTCTCACTGTGTCGCGATGCCTTCTGCTTATGGCGGAACCTGCCTAGCGTTGGCGCGGATGCTCCCCATGAATTGGACACAATGCTGATTTCGTAGATGAAGACACTGAAGTTCACAGGAGTCAAGCTCCTTCTCTGAGTTGCCCAAAAAGGAGGGGAGGGGTCGGGCTGTGAACTCCTTGGGTAAGTCAGGTCTTGCCCACATCTGAACCATAGACTGCCGACGTCCAGCCAAGTTCTGACTTTTCCATGTGGGACACCTGGGCCAGCCAAGGACAGGCAGCTCCCTCAAGACCCCCTGAGGGTCCCCAGCTCAGGTTCCCCACTCAGAAATAAGCTGACTTTCTCCAAATCGACACTGAGTCCACTCAACCGTCTTTGTCCAGATGCAAACTATAACCAATGCTCACTATAGAAAATTTGAAAAAGACTAAACATTTAGAGAAATGAAATGAACACTGCCCGTGTGATGACAGCCCAGGGACAATTGCCAGCAGCCCTCTGGGGTCGCTCTCCTGAGCGCCTCTCCTGGTGGGTGTTTGCCATGAGTCATTGGCACTGTACTTTGCTGCCACAGAACCCATGAAAAGGCACTTCCCCGGCACTCACCTTCTTCCCATGCATACCCGCACACGGCTGCGTCCCACGGCATCCTGGAGGCTCCCTTGCAGGGAGTGACTGGGACTCGCCACTTGGGGATGGTGCAGAGGTGAGGCCGGCTGAGACTGGGAAGACCCCAGCCTGACGGAGGTGAGCATTTCACAGACATCAGCTTCATTCTTCGGTATAGCGGCTAGGATTGTCATCTCTTCTTGTGGAATAAGTTACTGGGCTCTTAAAAAAATAATTATTTAGGCTGGGCACGGTGGCTCCACCTATAATTATGGCAATTTGGGAAGCCAGGGTGGGAGGATCACTTGAGACCAGGAGTTGGAGACCAGCCTGGGCAACCTAGGGAGACTCCATCTCTACAAAAATGTTAAAAAGTTGGGTGTGGCGGCGTGCACCTATGGTCCCAGCAACTCGGGAGGCTGAGGGGGGAGAACTGCTTGAGCCTGGGAGGTGGAGGTTGCAGTGAGCAGAGATCGCACCACTGCACTGCAGTCTGGGTGACATAATAATAATAATAACAAGATAATTTTTAAATTGTTATTTGCTAAACAATGCCCTGGCCTTCCTGTATGGCGGCTATCGTCATACAGGCCTTTGAACACTTCCCTCTGCGTCTGATGTCTCAGGAGGCCACAGCCCAGGGCAGGCCTGCCGTTCCCGTGTTTTCCCTGTCTCGTTGGCGCCGCCAGGGTCCCTCTGTGTGAGGGAGACGTTCCGTAAACACATGGCCAGCAGCCGCATCCACAGACTCGTGGGGAGAGGCTCGGCATAGCACAGGGAGAGGCTCGGCACAACGCGGCTCCACGGCAAACTCTCTGAGCAGTTTTAGGGTTCTGGGTCCTGGAGGGGACTCACCTGGGCACATTCTCACCAGCAGTGGGTGGGCCGTGGCCCACCAGCCAGGACCAGCCCTTCCTGAAACCCAGCAAACCTTATCCTCTCACAAGCTCCCCCCGCCTCCCAGCCACGGCCCATTTCCACGTATAAATCAATTTGTCTCCACTGAGGGGAGAGAATTGCAAAGCAAACAAATTATGCCCGCCCCATTGAGCCCCAGGCACTCTGGCCCAGGCTTAGAGCGTCGGAAGGGATTTTTTTTCCTCCACTTCTCTCGTAAAATGACCACCCCCCGGGGGGAAGAGACAGAATGCCATGTAGCTCCTGGAGAACCACTCCCAAGTTCATCTCTCTTCAAAAGGCCACCTCGGCAAAAACGCACAGAGACCCAGCCGTCGCTTGGGAGGGTCTGTGTGTGTCTCTCACGGCTGCTGGAGGAAGCCCCACCAATGGGGTGCCCTCAATGGCAGACATTTATTTTCACACAGTCCTGGAGGCCAGAGTCCGAAATCAAGGTGCTGGCAGGACCACACTCTGGGTCCTCCCCAGCATCTCACAGTTCCCGGCGTCGCTGGTCAGCCTTAACGTCCCTCAGCTTGTGGCCTTCCCTCCAGCCTCGGCCTCAGCTGTCACCTTCTCCCGGCATCTGTGCGTCTCCTGTCCTCTTCCCATAATGACACCAGCCACTGGTTAGGGCCCACCTTAAATCCCAGGTGACTTCATTGTAACTTCATTACATCTGCCGTGGCCCCTTGTTCCAAATAAGGTCACAGTACCTGGGGCTGGACTTCAGTATATCTTTTTGAGGACACCACAACCCAACCCACAGCAGGGTTCAACCATCCTCATCAACGACGTGGACTGCCTTTTCTGAGGCTCAGTGAGCGCCGGCCCTGCCTCCCGTGGTCTCCGCCAGGAGGGGACATGAGATTTTGCCTCTTTCGCTGCAGACAAGGTGCTGCTGTGCAGAGGAGCACCGGCCACGCCATGCAGCCAGGCAGAGTCAGGGTTCGTACCACAAAATTCCACACCACCCACTACATCTGCACCCAACAGCTCTCGCTGGCACCCTGCTCGAGGGTGGCTGTCACCAGTGTGGAAGGGGAACACTGCAGCCCAGGAGCTGCACCGGGCACACAGCACCACCCTGCCAGCCACACACACTCCTCCCCAACACACCACATCACAGTGGGAGCCACAGTCTCAGGGACCTGCCTGGAGGCTGGTGTTGATCCCAGAAGATGCATTGGGCACAGTACCCAACCAGTCACCAACAGACTGTGCCACTGTGGTGCGTCTCCAAGCCTAGGCTTCAGATTCCCCTCCCGTGACATAAGGGGCAAGAAGGACCGGGGATCTCCAAGGCCTCCCACCATCTCCACCCGGGCAGCTCCCATCCCAGCACGATGAAGGCACTCACCTCTGACTCCCTCCAGCAGCGGGATATCCAGAGGTATCCTGTTGATGGTGATTCGCGCTGCACAGTGGCTGATTGTCCCCATGTCCCCACACCCACACACGCAGAGGGGAGCTGCCCCTCATCCTCCCCACCATGGTTGAAGACATGGGGGCTGCACCAGCCTTACCTCTCAGTCCGCATAGCAGCCTGGAAGGATGGTCGCATCATCATCCCACGTTCTGGATAAGTACACAGAGGCAGAGTATTTGAGTACCTGCCCCAGGGCTGGCAGCCAGGAGACAGTGGAGCTGAATTCACACCCCAGAGTCTGAAGGGAACCTGGGAGCCCAAAGCCCAACGCCTCTTCCTCTTCTGTTCTCCAATCTCCCACTCAACAGAACTCCATGAGCCGCTGTGCCACGCTGGCACTGCATGCGTCCTTGCCCATGATGCACACGGCTACTTCTCCGGGAGCACCCGCTCCAGTGTGCTGGGGTCCTCAGAAACCCACCTCTTTCTTGGAGTTCAGGTGGCTGACAAGGAATGCCCAACCCTTGGTGCAGAGTCAGCATGGATCAGGGTCAGGGGTAGGAAGCCATCATCTGCTCCATTCCCTGCTGGGGATTTTTTTCCTCAGCCATGTCCCAGCGAGAACTAGGAGGAAGCACCAGTAACCCTGGCGACAAAAGCAGGCACGAGGGGAGAGGCCCAGCAGCGCCTGTTCTGGGAGCCCCAGGGCTGCTGCCCCAGAGAGGCTCTTGACTTATGTCCCCTGCAAAAGATGTTAAAGTCCTAAGCCACAGCGCCCGGGAATGTGGCCTTCTTTGGAAGTAGGGTCATTGCAGGTGTCATCAGTTCAGAGCAGGTCCTGCTGTAGCAAGGTGGGCCCTGATCCAGTGGAACTGGGAGAGGAGATGGGGACACACAGACTGACTCAGGAGGAGGAGGCCAGGGGGCCACCAGGAGCCTCCCCTGGAGTCATGGGAGGGAGCCTGGCCCTGCTTGATGTGGCGCTGCCGGCCACCTGGCCTGGGATGGCGCCATCTCTGCTGTTTTAGGCCCTGGTGAGCGGGGCTTTGTGACAGTGGCCACAAGAATCCGATGCAGGCCTGAGGCTTGGAAAGCCCCCTTGCAAGGCCTTGTTGCTAAGTCTCCATTTTCCAGCTTAGAAAACTCCGTGATTCTCACAGTGCCAGCGCCCAGCCAGGCAGGAGCCTCGCCCACCCTCCCCGCCACTCCAGCCTGAGGCCCTGAGGAACGAGGGCCGGGCAGCGCACAGGGCTTATGCGGCAGGCTTCAGGAGCCAGGACCAAAACACTCCTGTTCACAAGCCGGCTGCCGCCCTGTTGAGGGTGAGGCCAGGGGTCAGGCGGCCCCTCAGGACGGCTTCAGCTGCATGGGGCTTCAGCTGCATGGAGGCTGCCCCTGCAGAGCCAGGGTGGACGCTGCTGCCATTCATCGGGGTCAGCACTCGGTCAGGCTGGGATTTACCACCGCCCGTCCCAGGTCCTCCAGGTGGCATCTGCAGAGGGACATCAGATGCCCTCAGACATGCCTGCACTTTACGGGCCAGGTTCAACGCAGAAAACTCCAGCGGCAGGTACCTTCCGTGTGGCCAGTGGTGCGAGGCCAACCCCCGGGGGTCACCTTGCTCTGTCACCCTCAGGAATCCAGGTCTCTTAGCTCAGGGCTGCCACCGCAAAATGCCACAGACTGGAAGGTTAAGCGACAGTTATTCCTCTCAGTTCAGGAAACCGCAAAGTCCAGCATCAAGGTTCCGGCTACGTTCTGTTCCTGGTGAGGCCTCCTCCTGGAGCACAGATAGCTGCCTTCTCCCTAAGGCCTTGGGTGGCCTTTCTTGGTACCTGTGGGTACAGAGAGAGAGAGAGAGAGAGAGAGAGAGAGAGAAAGAGAGAGAGAGAGAGACCGCACTTATGTCTTCTAGACAGGCAGGTCTCCTGTCAGGTGGACCCCACCCTCACGACCTCATCTAAACCTGCTCACCTGCGGAGGCCTGGTCTCCATCACACTGGGGCTTGGGAGAGATACAGATGTTAAGTCCATCACACCAGAGACTGCAGAGGGCCGTGGAGGCGTCTGCAGCCCAGGCAGGGCCCTCGCCCTGGGTGCACCGCCGCCTCTAGCTGAAGCAATGTGGTAGCGGTGACACCATCTCAGCGTCTGCAAACAGGAGCTCACCATTCCCCCTCTTTCTGTTTACAGGGTTGAGGGGGGCTTTCTTGAGGCAAGTGCTTAGAAGTGTGCTTTGCAACGTAGATGTGGTTTTTCTGATTCTGTCTCCAGGGAGTGTGGGGAACCAGCTTCTCGGAGGGGACTCTGCAGGAAGCCCATGGAGGGAAGGCTTATGGAGGAGGGTCACCTGCACAACTCACCTCCTGAGAACATTTTCAGAAACTGCTGGGTGGGCGGCTCCACAGAGCCAGCCCTCCTGCTAAGCACTTCACATGGGTTATCTTATCTAATCTTACGGAAACTGGCTATGGTAAGTACTTAAGAGTTGATTCAGTAATTTGGAAATGACTGGGCCACTGAGTGCCCAGTACTAAATGCTGAGGGTACCTCGGGGACAACAAGAAGCAGTCCTTACTCAGGGAGCTTGGAGGGTGTGTGTGTGTACAAGTGCACACACACGGGTGTATGTTATTTCTCTCTTTGTTCCAGAAAGGCTTTCAGAGAGCTCCTGGTCTGGGCGGGCAGGGGTAGGTGGCCCAGGAGAAGGTAGCAAACCCACAGCAACAGCCTGGGAGACTGCGGGTCCAGCTGACAGCGGCGTGAGAGTGAAGAAGCCTTCGCAGCAGACAGGAGAACTCGATGGTGGTTTTAGCCCTGGAAGTGGGTGTTCCCCTCCAGGGAGAGAGAAGAGTGGTAGGCCAGTGTTGGGGGCACCCTGCGCCCCCAGCACATAAGTGGACTTCATGAGAGGTATCAGCTCCATTCTGCGGGATTGGTGGGAAGGAGAAATTTATCCTTGTCAGGGCGATGGTGAAGCTGACGTGGACGGGGATCATCTGCACGGGGCCTTGAGGGACACAGGGCTTCAAAGGAGCCCCTCTTTCTACTCTGTTTCTTCAGGAGTCTCAACCCGGCTGCAGACATGGCCAGCCTGCAGACACCTCCTGAGCCCCCAGTGTGTCGGGCCTGCCGCCCACCTTTCTCCCAGGAAGCCAGAGAGGTGCGGGTAGTGTCACCGCACAGGCTGAGCTCCAGCTTCCCGGCGCAGGCCCAGCACTCCCACAATCCTGCCCGTCCTGAGCCAACCACGTCACCAGGCGGGAACTTGGAACCTCACAGCTGCAGGCAGGTCAGCGGTGGAGAGAGGCATAAGCCCAGGTGCTGGGATCCCCCGCTGTCCCCTGCACGTGGGAGGCCACGGTGTCCTGGGCTGGGGCCTGCAGTTCCCTGTGTTGCTGTGCTGGGCACCGTCTGGGCATCGCTGCCATGTTGGTAAAACACCGTGGGTTTGTTTCAGCCGAGAGAGATGCAGATTGGTCAAAACAGGCTCTGATTCTCTTTATTGAATTGGGGGATATTGGATTTGTAGGACTCAACTTTCTGATGACAAAAAAAATTATCTGCGTGGCCAAATAAAGATGAACGAAGCTGAGAGCCAGCGCAAAGGGCCATTTCAGCCGCGGGCCCACCTCGCAGGCCACTTAGCAAAGCCGGGCTGGTGTCCTCTGCGGGGCTGGGCTGCAAAATGCCCTTTTGGATTTTTCTTAAGCTAACGTTAGTAAATTGCATATAAATTGAATCTCAGCTAAAAGGTAAAGATAGCCCACGGCCAAAGGGCAGGGCCACCCCCCACAGCAACGGCTGTGCTTTATAACCAGTCAGACACAAACTAAGAGGGGAAATACGGTTCCCTCGACTAATCAATTACATTTGGGTAATTGATCGTATATTATTATTGATGAAAGCCCATAATATGTGAGTTAGAAGGGAGAGGGTTCTCCAAAGATTAGATTTGTATACGAAAATGGAAGAGAAAAAACGACTCTCATAAAACCATTTGCGAGTGCTTTTTGGTGTCATGCCTGGCGGAACACGGGGCCTGGCCCTGATCATTCGTGAGTGTTTTATGGTGTCATGCTTGGTGGAACACGGGACCCAGCCCTGCACGGCTTCTCTCCGCTCCCTGTGCCCTGTCCACCTGGGAGAAGAGAGCGGGACATTTAGCAGAGAGGAAAGTTGTAAGGCCACAGGATCTGCCCAGTGGTCAAAACGTTGTCACAGGGAAGAGAGAGGACGTGGCCAGTGCAGCTGCCGAGGGCCACATTCCGTGGACGGTTCACAGAAGAAATGGGTTCCATGTAAGGAAGTGCTTTTTCACAAGGAGAAAAATCCAGTAGCAACAGCTTCCCAAGGGGCTGATCACCCCATTTCACCCCATCCCTGAAGGCAGCCGGCAAGGGTGGTGAGAGCTGCCCCCAGGGACACTGGAGAGAGCATCGGGCTGGGTGTAGGTGCATCTGGGTGAAGGCAGCTGGCAAAGGTGGTTAGAGGGGCCCCCCAACCCCCGGGACTCTGGAGAGGACATCCAGCTGGGTGCAGGTGCGTCTAGGTGAAGGCAGCTGGGAAGGGTGGTGAGAGCAGCCTCCGGGACTCTGGAGAGGACATCCAGCTGGGTGCAGGTGCGTCTAGGTGAAGGCAGCTGGGAAGGGTGGTGAGAGCAGCCTCCGGGACTCTGGAGAGGACATCCAGCTGGGTGCAGGTGCGTCTAGGTGAAGGCAGCAGGTGCATCTAGGTGAAGGCAGCTGGGAAGGGTGGTGAGAGCGGCCCCTGGGACTCTGGAGAGGACATCCAGCTGGGTGCAGGTGCGTCTAGGTGAAGGCAGCAGGGGCATCTAGGTGAAGGCAGCTGGGAAGAGTGGTGAGAGCGGCCCCTGGGTCTCTGGAGAGGGCATCCAACTGGGTGCAGGTGTACCTAGGTGAAGGCAGCTGGGAAGGGTGGTGAGAGCGGCCCCCGGGACTCTGGAGAGGACATCCAGCTGGGTGGAGGTGCGTCTAGGTGAAGACAGCTGGGAAGGGTGGTTAGAGAGGCTCCCTGCCTGAGATGCCAGAGAGGACATCAGGCTGGGTGAAGGTTTCTCTCGGTGCCCTTCAAAGCCGCTTCAAAATCAAGACTCTCCCACCTCCCTCACTCTCCCACCTCCCCTCACTCTTCCACCACCTCCCTCACTCTCCCACCACCTCCCTCACTCTCCCATCTCCCCTCACTCGCCCACCACCTCCCTCACTCTTCCACCACCTCCCTCACTCTCCCACCACCTCCCTCACTCTCCCACCACCTCCCTCACCCATCTCCCCTCACTCGCCCACCACCTCCCCTCACTCGCCCACCACCTCCCCACACTCGCCCACCACCTCCCCTCGCTCGCCCATCACCTCCCTCACTCGCCCACCACCTCCCCTCACTCTCCCACCTCCCTCACTCTCTGAGAACAGCTATTTTCTTACTGTTCAGAGAAAACAGGCCAGGAGGTGGCCAGGGTCTCCACTTCCAGCCTCCAGTCACCACACCCATTTCACCTTCCTTTCTGCTGCTCCAGCCCCCATGGCCCAGAGCCCCTGCAGGCGCTGAGGCCCACACCTTCTCACCCCCTTACCCCCACCCCCACCTCCCTTTCCCAACTCAGACTTCGGGCTGATGGCACGCGTGATTTAGAATCGTTTTGACCCCCCTTCCAGAGGATAAGCACCCTCCCTTGGCCTCCCCCACACCCCAGTGAGGGCTGGTACCCTGTTTCCCTCGCAGATGACTCAGTCCACCCTCCACCATGCCCCAGAGACGCCTTGGACAAGCTCTGTGACATCCACACCAGCAACATCAACAGCCCGTTTCCAGTTTTCATCCTGTTGCTTGTTCATTTATTCATTCATTTCATTCGTCGTCTCTTCTCTGCCCGGTGAGCATCAGGGTGGCCAGCTCTCTGCTCGGACCTGGGATGCAGAGGGGGTCCAAAGGACACAGCTCGCTGCTCCCTCCCGCACAGGCCTTACAGGTCAGCAGGGACCCCAGACAGGGCAAGGACACTCCGGGAGCCAAGCCGAGCACCCGGTGACGGGGACGATGGGAAGCCCTGGGTGCACACCAGACCCCACACGCGTGCTCTCTCAAACCCCCTCACCCTAAACGCTCCCACCAACACTGCTGCCTGGTTTCCTCCTCTCTGGAGACTCCGTCCTGGTCTCTTCACGAAGCCTTCTCCCTGACTTCTTTTTATAAATTGAGATAAAATTCACATCACTTAGTATTCACCATTTTAAAGTGCTATTCTTTGGGTTTTTGTATTTCACATTTGTACAACCATCATCACTCTCTAACTTCAGAACTTTTTCATCATCCCCCCAAAAACTGCGTCCCCATCACAGTCACACACACCCCAGCCCAGGCAACCACATTCTCATCTCTTCTATGGTACATGAGCTGTTCATGTCACCTACTTCGTCTTAGGTCAATTTTACCCATTTATATTTATATTTTAGTATATGTTACATATTTAATTCGTATTTTTCTAGGAAGTCATCTCTTTTTTTCTTGGTGTTCAACTTTAGTGAAGAGTTATATAAAGAGTTCTATGAAGTTTTTTTAAAAATATATTTTAAATCTCTTCCCATTTTTTAGTCACAACTCTTTTCTTATTTTTCATTGTGTCTCTTTTGCTTTCTTTATTTCTTAATCAGGTTTATGACAGATGTGTCTGTTTTGTTGTGTCTTTAAAGAACCAACTTGGGGGCTTCTGAGTATTTTCTACCATTTTCGTTTGCTTTCTATTTGTTTTGTCATTTTCGTCATTTTCATCTCTTTTTCTAATACTTTCTTTTCTTTTCTTTTCTTTTTTTTTTTTTTTTTTTTGAGACTGAGTCTCACTTTGTTGCCCAGGCTGGAGTGCAGTGGCATGATCTTGGCTCACTCCAACCTCCGCTTCCCGGGTTCAAGAGATTCTCGTGTCCCAGCCTCCCAAGTAGCTGGGATTACAGGCACCCACCATCACGCCCAGCTAATTTTTGTATTTTTGGTAGAGATGGGGTATCACCATGTTGGCCAGGATGGTCTCAAACTCCTGACCTCAAGTGATCCGCCCACCTCAGCCTCCCCAAGTGCTGAGATTACAGGCGTGAGCCACCGCGCCCTGCCTCTAATACTTTCTTAAAGTGATAGATCGATTCCTTTCTTATAGTCTTTCTTCTTCAATACCAAATGTATTGAAGGCTTTCTTGCTTCTCACTGAGGAGCTTCCCTTTTCGTGGCTGTCAGATTAGTTTCTAATTCCAGCTTTCATTCTAATTCCAAGAATGTCATACAGAGTGATTCCTTTCCCAAATCTCCTCTCCCCTCTCCCTGTAGTAACAACACCCTTGGTGTTTACTGGATCCACATTCACCCAGGATAAAAGGTGCATCTCCCAGCATCTCCTGAGTCAGCTGTGGCCATGTGACTATGTCTGGCCAATAGGGTGTGAGCAGAAGCGATGGTGCCCTCCATGTCTGTCTGCTGGGGTACAGGTGTGACAGTGAGCCAGCTGGGACCATGTGGAGGAGGGCACCCCCTAAGATTGTGGACCAGCAGCATGATGAAGCCTAGGTGCTCAGAGAGCACCCAGCTCCCTGCCCACCACACAGCCCAGACTTTTGTGTTAGAAATAACAAAAAAAGTTATTTTTATGTCCATAATGGTGATCCACTCTTCTTTGGTTCTCAGCCATGCAGCTAAACCTATTCTGTAAGATTAAAAGTACAGTTTAACAGTATATTGCTTACTTTCCATATACTGAGAGTTTCTGGGGGGAGAGGAGCAAAAATTTATTATTTCTAATTTTTCTAGAATACAACTAGAAAAAAAAATCTACCTTTTCAACTTTCTTATGGTTTTCTTTGCAACTACAAACATCATCAATGTTTATAAATGGTCAATGGGTCTTTGACAAACTGTATAATCTCTATGTGAAGCAGGGGATGTTTTACACATTTATTAAATCAAGTTTACTGGTTATGTGGTTCAATTCTCTAAAATATAATTTATTTATTTATCATCTATTAAGTTGGTCTGATTCTGAAGATGGTACCTAGCATGGGGCCATCTGGGATCCTGCTTTTATTAAGTTCTTATATTTCTAAATAACTTGGCTTTTATAGAGTTAGCTGCTGAATTGATTCATGTATAATACAGATTTATTTTTTATCTTACTCACTACTTACTCACAATGTCTTTCCCACTTCATGCTTTGCTCTTCACCTTGCCTCCTCTGTACTAAAGCATGCCTTGCTGTCCGGCCTGCGCTGCTTGGCACTTTTTTTTTTTTTTTTTTTTTGACAGAGTCTTGCTCTGTTGCCAGGGTGGAGTGCAGTGGTGTGATCTCGGCTCACTGCAACCTCTGCCTCCCGGGTTCAAGCAATTCTCCTGCCTCAGCCTCCCAGGTAGCTGGGATTACAGGCGCCACCACGCCCAGCTAATTTTTGTATTTTTAGTAGAGACGTAGGTTCTCCAAGCTGGCCAGGCTGGTCTCGAACTCCTGACCTCGTGATCCACCCGCCTCAGCCTCCCAGAGTGCTGGGATTACAGGCGTGAACCACCGCACCCGGCCGGCACCACTTTATTTGAAGCCTTGTTTATCACTGGTCCATAATTACGCTTCTTTAAAATGCATGCAACGTGTTTTCAACCCCGGTCGGATGATCTTTTTGCGGTTCCCTGGGTTGCAGCGGGCTCAGGCTTCTCTCCTAGTTTACCCCGAGGGCTCTCCCCTGCTCAGAGTCCCCGCGTGGTCCCGGCGCTCCCGTGCCACCAGGCGGCGCTGTTCCCTTCCATTCTCGGCGTCAGACTCCCAGTCCTGCAGGACAGGAACCCAAACACCACCCTCCACCAGCGACTGGGAGCCCTTCTCCCCACCACGCCTGAGCCCCCGGGGGCTTCCGGCCACTTACACCCCCAGGCCCGGGAGGTCAGCCGTGGGATGCCTCTCGATCGCATGCTCCTCATTCCACAGTCAAACCTCACTTTCCCGGGGCTCTCACGTGGCCTTGAATCTCTCAGAGAGCTGGATAGCCCCTGCTTCCTCTTCCTCCTGCTGGCCCTGTGCTAAGTCCCTGCTCGTCTGCTCAGAGGAGGGTCTGGGGGTCATCTTCCCTTTATCCTTGCCAATCTACATGTCTTTCTTTCTCTGTGACCCACAAATTCCATCTGAAGGGGCAGTGAGAGAGTGGCAGAGAACGCAGTCCCAGCCCAAAGCCAGGTTTTCTGGTTTCTAACCCTGCCTGTGTGACGGTGCACAAGTCACTTGACCTGTCCCTGCCTGTGAGATGGGGATAATTCTTTTTTTTTTTTTTTTTTTTTTGAGACGGAATCTTGCTCTGTTGCCCAGGCTGGAGTGCAGTGGTGGGAACTCGGCTCACTGCAAGCTCCGCCTCCCAGGTTCATGCCATTCTCCTGCCTCAGCCTCCAAGTAGCTGGGACTACAGGCGCCGCCACCTCGCCCGGCTAGTTTTTTGTATTTTTAGTAGAGACGGGGTTTCACCGTGTTAGCCAGGCTGGTCTCGATCTTCTGACCTCGTGATCCGTCCGTCTCAGCCTCCCAAAGTGCTGGGATTACAGGCTTGAGCCACTGCGCCCAGCCGAGATGGGGATAATTCTAATATGTCTCTCCTTAAGGAGAGGAAACAAGTTGAACAAGTTCAGACAACATTTAAGTTGTGCCTGGATAGGGAAAACAGTCCATGGGTATCAGCTATTATTATATCATTTATTATGAGTAGTATTATTCATGCTGGGGTATAGAGTGTCAGGGTAGAGCCCTTTCCTCTGAACGCTTTGTAAACATCCATCAGTCTTCTTTTATTTGTTTGTTTATTTATTTTGGAGACAGGGTCTCGCTCTGTCACCCAGGCTGGAGTGCAGTAGCACAATCTCGGCTCACTGCAACCTCTGCCTCCTGGGTTCAAGCAATTCTCCTGCCTCAGCCTCCTGAGTGTAGCTGGGATTACAGGTGCCTGCCACCATACCCAGCTAATTTTTTGTATTTTTTTTTAGTAGAGATGGGGTTTCTCCATATTAGCCAGGCTGGTCTCGAACTCCTGACCTCAAGTGATCTGCCTGCCTCGGCCTCCCAAAGTGTAGGGATTACAGGCGTGAGCCATCGCGCCAGGTCTTTTTTCTATTGTATTTTATTTCCCTATTATTTGCATATGGGGCTACTGGATCTGTTCTCAAAATCTCTTTTCCCTCATAACTTCCTCGAGGCGGTATTTTTGCTTTATGTTTCAGGTAATTCCTCCATTTGTTTCTCCCCAACATGAATTGAGAACTCAGAGACATGAGTCGCTCCTCTGATTCAACTCGTAAATGGGTTTTTCGTTTACAAATAATGATTTCTAGTTCCAGAAATTGTTCATGCTGCTGTTGAACGTATCCACCTGTCTGTCCATTGTCGTGTTTTAAGAGGCAGCACCTCTCCCTGAGACCAGTCCCCTGGGGACCCACTCCTCGGGGTCTCAGCTCTAGACACATGGCCTCCTGGCCAGGCACGGTTTCTGGAGGGGCTGTGGCTCCTCATGGCACCTTGGTCTTCTCAGCTGCTAGGAATATTAAAAGTCAATCATCAGAGCTTATATGTAGCCCTAGTGGGTTATATCCCAGAACGAAAGGAACTTGAAGAAACAAGTGGAGCTGTTTGCAGTGATTGCACTGTGGGTAGCGGGCTGGCCCTGGGCTGTGAGATTATCGTGTGTGCTTCGGATAAAGCAGGCACAGTTGTGTGACTTTCTACTCTGTCCTTTCCCTGCTTTGCCCTGAAATCTGGGATTCTCTACAGGAGAAGGTCATTCTGGTTTGGAACTGGAAGTAGCGACATGAACCCTCTGTGTTTTATATTTTTGTTTCTGTTTTTGAGATGGAGTCTTGCTCTGTTGCCCAGGCTGTGGTCCAATGGCACGATCTCAGCTCACTGCAACCTCCGCCTCCCGGGTTCAAGCAATTCTTCTGCCTCAGCCTCCAGATTAGCCTGCCACCATGCCTAGCTAATTTTTTTTTCTTTCTTTTTTTTTTTTTTTTTTTTTTTGCATTTTTAATAGAGATGGGGGTTTCACCATGTTGGCCGGGCTGGTCTTGAACTCCTGACCTCAGGTGATCCACCGGCCTCAGCCTCCCAAAGTGCTGGGATTACAGGCGTGAGCCACCACTCCCAGCCTTATGTGTTTTCCCTTTAAAAACAACTGGATATCTAGCTCTGTCCACGGACGGGCCTGGAAGCGATGAGCACCCCTACAGCAATAGGCAGCCCTGGTGCACGGCTGCGTTTTCCCGATGCCATGTCCACACTAGCGTCCACCCGAACCACTGCCAGAGAGGCTCTCCAAATGAAAATGAGGTTCGTTCAGGAGTCGGGCATTGCAGTAGAAATACATATGCTGGAGTCCGCTGTGCGTATTCAGGCAAGTACAAGCACAAAGGCATTAATGGGAAAGTGAGGAGAATCACATCATTGTTTTGGGATAATTATCCTTGCCACGGGAATCAGTAACACGGGTGGTAACAGTCTGAGGCTGGGCAGGCGTCCTCGCAGAAGTGTGTTTTGTGTGAGGCTGTCATGGACTTTGCTCACGAGTGCGGCATTTGCCGTCTTCCGTGATGGATTTATGGGGAATACCGTCAGGGTTGTGCCCAGCTTTATCGGTTGCGGTTCCGGTTTGCTTTGTTTTTAACACAGGTGTCCCTGTTTTGATTCTGACAGCTTTCGCACTGGAAACCAGGGGACGCGGAAAGTGAGAGGGGGCAGCAGGGCCCAGCCAGGGTGTCATTACGGACTGCGCAGATTCTAGCAAAAGGACACGGAGCCAGGCGTGGTGGCTCACTCCTATAATCCCAGCACTTTGGGAGGCCGAGGTGGGTGGATCACCTGAGGTCAGGAGTTCGAGACCAACCTAGCCAACATGTTGAAACCCCATCTGTACTTAAAAAAATACAAACATTAGCCGGCGTAGTGGCAGGCACCGGTAATCCCAGCTGCTTGGGAGGCTGAGGCACGAGAATCGCTTGAACTCAGGAGGTGGAGGTTGCAGTGAGCCTAGATCGTGCCACTGCACTCCAGCCTGGGTGACAGAGTAAGATTCTGTCTCAAAACAAACAAACAAAAAAGGACATGGAAGTGCGGAACGGTCCGCCACTGGCTGGATCTGGGGTGGTGTGTGGAGAGAATGCCATCTCCTCGTCTCCCCCTCCCCAGCTCCCACTCTTGCCATGGCCCTCCTGCACAGCCTTCCCCAAGGCTCCCTGACCAACTCCTCATCCCAGTTTCTATGATGGGGACCTGGTCCTTGGCTCCTGACATGAACTGGGCTCTGGAATGAGTCCTTCCACCCCACACACCCACTGATTAGGCTTTTCCCTAGACAATGTGAATGGGTGGGACAGAATGAAGTGCAGGGAAGGCCTCGTGCAGGTGCCCCTCGGGCACTGAGACTGAGCAGCCACCTGCACACCCTGAGTCCTGGGCAACTTGCGCCCGCTGTCTCCACACCGATATCAGCAAAGCAGGAAGCAGAGGTCTGCTCCATAGGCCTCCTGGGGTTTCAGAGGACCCCTGCATGGTGCCCTGTATGCAGTGGAACCAAATAAATGTAGACCTTCAAGTCACTAGGCACATGGGTGAATGTAGGGTGCAGGGGCTCGGGAGGCTGTGAGATGTTTCCCAAACACTCCAGATCATTACCCGTGCCTTGCTCAGCAAACCAAGCTCTGCTGTGCC
This sequence comes from Rhinopithecus roxellana, assembly GCF_007565055.1. NCBI lineage: Eukaryota > Metazoa > Chordata > Mammalia > Primates > Cercopithecidae > Rhinopithecus > Rhinopithecus roxellana. The sequence continues at coordinate 131,666,225 of NC_044550.1, forward strand.
AGTGCAAGACTTGAGGACTGTAGGCTGCCTGAGCCCTCCCCGTGCCTTCCCCTCAGAGCACACTGCCCAGCGCAGGGGGTGTGCCTGCTCCTCTGGGCTTCAGCTGGGAAGCCCGAGGCCTTCACGTCAGGGCATAGGTGCCAGGAGCCAATGGAGTGAGACTGAGGGTGCTGGTGGGGACCATGCTGTCATTCAGTTGAGGTTGAAGCATTGCTCAGAGTGGATGCCCATTTCCATGGAGGGGCCTGCCCGGGCCTGGAGCTCTGGAAACCAGGACAGCTGATGGGCACAGCCGGGAGCGCGTGAGGGGCCATTGCATGGCAGATGTTACCCTCTCCTAGGGGCTGAACCGTGTCCCTCCCACAAAATTCATCTGCTGAAGTCCCAGCCCCAGGTCCTCAGTGTGATCTTATTTGGAGGTAGCATCTTTATAAAGGTAACTACATTAAAATGAGGGTCACTAGGGTCTTATATGAGGCCCTAGCCCAGTATAAGAAGAGGAATGTGGACAGAGACACACGTAGTGGGACGATGATGGGAAGAGGGGGGGAAAGATGACTGCCAACGCGCCAGGGAGTGTGGCGCCAGAAGGAGCCTGCCCTGCCGACAGGGCTCTGACGTCAGCCCCCAGTGCTGTGGGAGGACACACTTCTGCTGCTGAAGCGCCAGGTCTCTGCTGCTTTTTGACACAGCCCTGGCCGGCTCAGGCACCTTCTCTGCCGCATTCTCTGTTCAGGCTATGGGACCCCTTCCTGGAGGATCCTGGGGCTGACAGACTTTCTGGATGGTGAGAGAGGGGACAAGAGAGGGTCCCTGGACCCCAGTAGCATGATCGGGATGAGGGAGGGCCCAGGAATATCCACTGCCATGGAGCCAGGCCCCCCGGAAGCCTGTGAGCCTGAGTGTGGTCCCCTCGACTGTGCCATGAGGCCCCAGGCTCTGGCCAGCTCTCCTGCCCTTGAGGTCTTGACCCTACCTTGGGGTCACCTGCTGCCCACCCCCATCCTCCCATTCAGCGCCCCCGCTTCTCCTCTGCACTCCAGGACACATGATCTTCAGCTGCAGGATCCAGAGCACAGCTCCTACAGCGGCTCACACCCTTGGCCCACCTCAGTGTCCCATTTGAAGTCAGTTCAAGGCCTCGTGGTCTGGGAAAAGCCACCTAGTCCACCTGGCCCAGCACAGATGGGCTGGAGTCTCGGGCCTGCAAGCGGGGCCTGTGGGCAGCAGGATAGCTGCCTGGGGTTGCCCCATGGGGCCCAGGCCACAGCTGTCCCCAGGCAACAAGGGTCAGTCCCTAGCCTTCCCTGGAAAGTGCCTCACACAGAGCCTCTCGTTCCAGTGGAAAGTGGATATAAACACTTTAATAAAACGGCAGCGGCTTTGTGGGATGTCTGTGGCAGACAAAATCAAGAGCCAGGGGCCCGGGATGCGGAGATGGGCCTGGGTCTCCACATCCAGGCGGGTGCTGGGGCTGGGGTTAGTACTTGAGCAGCCAGCGTGGCCTGTGCGTGCTCAGCGATGTGAAGTAGGACCACCACCAGGGCTTGCTCCCGTCGGCCGAGGGCTGCCTGCGTGCCCGGAGCGGGTCGGGCTCCGTGGCCTCCCCCAAAGAGCTGGCACCTCCCAGCGGGCCGTGGGGCCCAGTCCTCCGCAGCCCATGAAGAAAGTTCCTGGGTCCCACCCCCAGAGGCTGCAGAATGAAGTCGACACGGCCAGCCCTCTTCATCCGGGCGGGGAGGATGACTTTCTTGATGACCTTGGTGTAGCCAGGGGCTTGGGCAATGACAATGTGGGTACCTGGGGGCAGCAATCTCCAGTAGTCGCCATCAGGGGCTGTGGACAAACAGATTACAAATGATTCTCAGGAGGACTGCAGACCCAGCCACGGGGTGATGGGTGATGGGTGTGAGTGGGGAGAGGTTGGCGTGGGAGGCAGACGCCAAACGTGCACTTCCCTCTGTGTGAGCCTGGAATGTTCTTTCCACCTCTTTTCTCTGTCAGACTCTTTTATCCCTCAAAACCCTGCGTAGGCACCCCCTCTTCTCTGAAACCTTCGATGACCACTCCCATCCCCCATACCCAACCACAGTTAGCAAAAGTCCTGCTCTTCTCTGGACCACATCTCTGCCAGGTGACACATCACAGCATACTGCCATTTTTCGTCAGCTGTGAAATCCCTTTAAGGGCAGCCAGAGCCCGCACGGGGCTGGACATCCCAGCTTGTCAATGGGGTATGAACTTTGGGATCGAAACCAACAGGTTTCTGGGTGGAGTCGGCTCTCCCCAGCACTCTTGGAGAAGGAGGCATTTTCGTAGGAATACAGGCATCCACCCGTCATTCAGTAGCCATGGCCGGGCAAGCTCTTCCCTCACCAAATGCTGCAAGGAGACGCAGCCTGAAGCAGGCGCAGACCCTGGTTCCTGCCCACCCTCCCCGACCCAACCAGCCTGGGAAGGAATGGAACATCCTGCCAACGGCTGGGCACACTATGAGTGCGTGAGGGTGCCAGCTGCCACTATGTGGCATTCCCTTGGCAGACGTGGGCGCCAGGGACGTGCTCACCTGTGGTGATGTCGTGGCGAATGCCTTTGACTAAGATCCGGGCGTTTTTGACTGGCTTGCCGAATTTGTCCATCACCACACCTTTGATGCCCCGGTGCACCTAAAGAGACCAAGGAGAGGCCACAGAGATGGCGTGAGCTCTCCCAGTGAGCATGGAGGCCGTCAGCTGGTTCCCCACATGCTCCTCAGAGCTCAGTATCTCAGGGGAACCACCCCACAGAGCCCCACTCCGCCAGCCCTCACTCTGCCATCTTTAACAAGTCAGTCACTCCCCTCTCTGAGCCTCAGTTTCCTCCCTGGCAATTGACCTGAGCATGTTCCGGGCTTTTGAATGACCCTGCATCTCGCCCGAGGCGGGGCTGACTCCATCTCAACGGGCATTGAGCAGAGAACCCTTTCCTGCCACTCTTCTGACTGATTGGCATTCCTTCCCTGCCTTCCCAGCCACAACGGGACTCACTGGTTCCCTCTGAGCTGAGGCTCCTGAAGGCAGCGTGGGTGTCGGAGAGGACGAGGGCTGAGTGCCTGGACGCTGGCTAGAGCAGCGCGGTTTCTTCATCATACACGAGGATAGCACGCCCTGCCTTGGTACCGCTCGCCTGGCCTTGGCACGAACTGATCCTCAGCACACAAGCTCCCTGCACGCGCACAGCGCCAACGTTTTCACCCTGGAAAGCCCCTCCCAGAGCTGCCGATCCTATCCGCATTTCTTCTAAAACAGTCAATGACAGACCACCACATGGCCCCTGCTATAGTAAGCAGAAAACAGCTTGGGGTCCAAGGATGCTGAAGGTCACGCTGAGCGGGACCAGGATGCCTGTGGGGAGAGGAGTCAGTCCAGCGAGGCTGCCCCATGCCCAGGCCCTGCGCGGGGCTCAGCAGCAACAGATCCCCTAGGGAAAGGGCTCCCAGCCAGGCCCTGCTGTGCTTCCCGAAACTGTGAAAATGATCTTGCTCCTCTTAAAATCAGGATAAAAGCAAAACTTTTTAGGTTGGAGAGACTGTTTTCCTATATATTCATCTTTACGTCGACAGTTGTAAAAGTGCAGTTTTAAATACTTCCTATGGAGGGAGGAGTCCGCAGAAGCAAAGGGCCTGGGCCCACAGGGTCAGGACCCGGCCCTGGCAACAGGAGCGTCCTCCTTCCCTGGCCCAGGGACGTGAGCCTGAGAGGGGCTGGTTTTTCTCTGGGCCAGAGAACCAGCTCTGCCCCAGTGACTCCTCACTTCAGACAAACCTTTGCTTCTGGGTGCCTCAGTTTCCTCAGCTGTAAAATGTTCCTGAGGCCAAAGCAGCTCTGGTTTCTGCAGGACTGATGACTTTAGCAACCAGCATGTGAACTCTAATCCCACCGTGGCTGACCCCACAGTGACCCATGAGGAAACCAACTCGCCTGACACACGCTGCCGGCGAGCTCAGACCCCACGGCTCCTAACTGCCGTTCCAGGCTCACGCCCAGCCCTCAGTGGCACGGGTGGCTTAAACAGGGGGCGGGCACCCAGTCCAGCTCCACCAAGCACAAGCTATCACTTGTCTCTGTGCCGCAGGAATTTGGGGAAGCCAGAGCACATGGAATCCTGACGAGCACATCACAGGGTCCCAGCCCTCCTGACGCGGTGGAGAAGGAGTGACGGCCACTGCCCGCTGCCCTCTGGGGCTTGTGACCCCCACCCTGGATGCTCTTGTCCACACTTCACAGCCTAATGGCATTGCACTCCTGAAACAATGTCTCGTGGACTCACATTTAGCGGGAGGGAGAGCGTAAAAAGTAAGGCTTTCCTGCGTGAGAGGTGATGGGGAGAAACTGGACGGCTTGAGAAGCCACCGTGCCCCTCAGCCACCCCGCCCCGTGGATCCTCCTCACCCCCAGACAGCATCTCTGAGCCCTCTCTGCTTAGAATACCCTCACCAGCCCCTCACCGGGACAATTCCTTCCCACCCTTCAAAACACAGATCATACTCCTCCTCCTCCAGGAAGCCCTCCCTGATGACCAGCCACACTGGGGGCCTACCCCAGGGTCCCACAGCCCCAGGCTTCCTCTCTGCCAGCCCTCACTTCTGCCTCCCCCAGCCCCACCTGAGGGCAGGGGCTCTCCCAGGAAGGTGTCTTACAGGAAGGCCCTCACTCAACATCAGCCTGCACTGGATGGATTTTTTTTCTGTCCCTGCTCTTGGGCCCAAGGCCACGAAACACGGGGCACATACGGTTCTCTGGCGGGGAAGCAGAGCTGCCACGCCGCCCCTCCCCTAGCCCTGGATTATGTAGACTCCCACCCGAGGCCTGGCCAGGATCACTATGAAAAAAGCCTCAATTGGCCACGACAGGCTTGATCCTTATCAGGAGGCCGCACCCAGCTCTCCGCCAGCCAGCAAACCGCCCGGCCTTCCAAGGTCCAGGCTCGCTGTAAATCTTCATATCCCAAGACTTCACGTGTAATATCCAGGAGCAATGCCAGCCATATTTGAGGCTCCTTCAACCTCATGTTCACCAGACAGATGCAAAATGCATTGTGCACAGGCCTGGCACAAGAGCTTATAGAAGAGTGAGACTCACTGCAGGTGGCACAATGCTGCGGCATAGCCATCAGAAAGAAACTCAAATGGAAGAATGTTCCATTATAACTTTGTTTGGGTCTTTGTTTATTTCCTTCCTCAGTGGCTGCTGCCCTAAGGAGTTCACTTAATTCTTACTTGGAGGCAAGTTCCTGATTTTTCTAGAAAGGAGGGGGCTCATGGACAGAAGGCTTGGGAACAAGCAGATCTGGGTGACACCAGACAGGCCATGTGACTCTCTGACCCTCTGTCTCCTCCTCTGGCTGTCTCACAGACACTGGGAGCCTGGAGCGTGAGCCTGTGTGTGGCCCAGAGACTCCAGGTCAGAACCACAACTCCATCTATAAAATGGGACGGCCCTGTCTGCCGCCCCGCCTGATGTCAAAACCGGCTGCCCTGTGTGGGTGGGCGCCAACTGTACGGTGCTGTGCCCTCACCCCTCCTTGCTGCTGCAGCTCAACCCTCCTTCTGAGGTCTGCTTCTCACTGGGCCTCTGTGCTCATATGCAATTCATGTGATTCTTGAAAACGCTTGGGAAAAAAATAACAGAAGTGTCTTCAGAACCCAGGCTCTCTTCCGTGTGACATCCCGGGTCCTTCTCGGGGTCCCCAGCACCCTCGGTGTGAGCTGTGCTGGACGGGGAGCAGACACGGGCACAGGGTCCCCACTCTGACACTGAGTGCTAGGGAGACCTTGGCCCTCTGGGGCAGCGAGGCAGTCATTTTAGACACGTTCTCAGCCATCCCTACTCACCTCCCACCTGCCTGCTTCTGGGTGCCCTCAGCCTCATGACAGTAGTCACCCCTCAGTCAGGCCGCCCTGCCCCGCCCCCAGGCTCTGCCAGCCACTTCCTGCCTGTACCCTCCCCTCCGAGGCCCCAAAGCCCTGCCTGAGCCACACAGCTACCCCACTGCCCACAGCCCTCACTCCCGCGCCTCCTGGAGCGCAGTGCCTGCCCCATCCCACGGCTCGAGTCCTCACCACAGCCCCCGCGGCTCTCGAGGGTTTCAAAGGCCCCATGGGGTTCTAGTATGCTCCCCTCTGCTGGGAGCTCTCCCTGTCCTGTGGTTTGATGTCTCCTACCCTTCTTCAAGATGAAGCTGTGCGGCCGCCTCCCGGAAGCCCCCCGGCCTCCGAGGCTGGGTCAGACGCCTCACCGGGCTGCCCACATCCATGCTCCCTTGTTTAACTGTGCTGCTTTAGGTCATGACACCCTTGCTGCAGGGACTCCAACACATGGCACTGCCGCCCCAGCACCGACAGGGCACGCAGAGGAGAGCCGGCTGCTGCATCTCAAGTTGCGCATGGTGGACAGTGAACCCCAAACAAGTGGCAGCGAGAGGAGCATGCAGTGAACATGCAGGGGCAGTGAGCTGCTGGGGCCGCCCTGGGAGCCTGAATCTGCCCCACCCCACCCAGGCCCCAGCTGGGCCAGAGCCTGGAGACCATCAGAACTCACCGTCTCCATGAAATTCAGGAGTGACTCCTTGTTGTGCTGCCAGAGCGTGTACAGGGCCTCCTCGGGGGGGAACTTCACACAGCCCAGCTCCACTGTGATCTCAAAGCAGTTGGTGTGCAGATAGTTGAAGTCGGACATGCCTGTGGCACAGAGACAACCGGGAGGTCAAGGGTGTCAGCCGCACAGAGACAGCCGGGACGTCGGGGGCATCAGCTGAGCGCCCAGCAGGCAGGTGAGTGCAGCAGGTGAGTGCAGCAACAGACGCCCCTCCTACGACTGAGGGGCTGAACAACTGGGAGGTGGGCCATATGATCCCCACTTTGCAGATGTGCAGAAGGAGGCCTGGGATATTACAGGAAGGGGCAGAGCTGCATCTTGAGCCCAGGCAGCTTGGTGGCAAAGTCCACAGGCTTCCCCACCCCCGTGCTGTCTCTGGTGAGGTCGGGGATCAATCGGTTTCTAACAGAGAAGCCCACGGCACGGGGCAGCCACACAGGCCTCTGCCATCCCAGCTGCTGGCCTGGGGGCCCCATGGTGACAATGTCCATTGACCCAGACGCTGTCCTGACAAGAGTCTAGGAGGGCGATCCTATTAGCTCCATCTCCCAGAGAGACCACGGGCCCGGGCTAGGGTGGACAACCAGCCACCTGGCCAGCTGAGAAGGCCTCAGAGCAAGTTGGGCCTACCCCGGCTGTACCCGCTTCTGCCCTCTGTGCCACCTGCTTTTGGAGTTTCTTGTTCAGCAGAAGCCATGACCATCTCCAAGGCAGGCCTAGGGCGATGGCACCCACAGGGGGTAGCAGGGAGCCCTTCTGGAGTTCAAGGCTCCTGAACCGCCGACCCTGCAGCTGCTGTTGACAGTCCCTGCCCAGACCCCAGTGTAGCCACAGTCACTGTCCCTGTGGTCCAGCTAGCTCTGGTCCCTGGCCTCCTGCTTTCCCAGGGCTGTGTCAGGTGCAAGAGGGGACAGAGGCCACGCACAGTGGCTCATGCTTATAATCCCAGCACTCTGGGAGGCCAAGGCGGGAGGATCAGGAGGTCAGGAGATCGAGACCATCCTGGCCAACACGGTGAAACCCCATCTCTGCTAAAAATACAAAAATTAGCTGGGTGTGGTGGTGTGCACCTGTAATCCCAGCTCCTCGGGAGGCTGAAGCAGGAGAATCGCTTGTACCCAGGAGGCAGAGATTGCAGTGAGCCGAGATCGCACCACTGCACTCCAGCCTGGGCGATAGAGTGAGACTCCATCTCAAAAAAAAAAAAAAGAGGGGACAGAGAGGGGCCTCTCCCAGCTCAGCTCCTGGGTGTCTATTGCAGACCCCAGTCACAGGGCTATGACCGGGGTTCAGGGCCCTCTGTCTGGGTTCGGGAAGGGAAAGAGGCTGCTCCGCACCGGGGAAAGACCACAGGTGCCAGTCATTGAGCAGGAGAGAAAAGTTTTCAGACCAGAGAACCCTTTCCTGCAGAGGGGCTGTGAAGGTGGCTTCAGAGTGTGCAAGAAGTGCCACCTTCTCTGCCCGCGTGCATGGGAGGAAGGGGCAGAAGGGGATGCCACGTGGGTCCCAGCTCTGCCACCTGTGGCCCTGGGCCTCCAGCAAGTCCTTCTCTCAGCTGAGCCCAGTGCTGTCATCTGTGTTGTGCTGGCATGGAGGGGTGCAGGCAGGGCCCAGAGCATGTGTGCCTAGTCTGGCGGGTGCCCCTCAGGACACACAGTGGCATGTGCCCATTATATTGCTCTCGTGCAGCCTCCCCCAGGGCAAATTGAGCAGATAAAAATGCACACGCTTCAAGTCGGGCTCCAGAGAAACCACAGATACAGTTGTAGTATCGGTCCACCCCACGCGGGTTCTCGTAAGCATATCCCACGCATTGGAACATCCTTATATTGTCCTAAAAACAATTCCTCACTGTCTCTTGGGAATTCCAATTTAACTGGAAGTCCAGCGTTTCATCTGGCAACTCCACTTCCCTAAAAGTCACAAAGGATTGGTCATGGGTAGAACCGTCAAATGTAAGTGTTCATAAAATAAACTACAGAAGCCGCGAGCCTGGGGCCTCCACAGCAGTCACACAACAGCTTTTCATCAAGACAGAAACCAAAACTCAAGCCAGCCTCCTCTCCATCAGGCGAGGCACCACCCTGTTTTCCAGGGTCTCCAACTGGATCCCAGCAGCAGACCTTGGAGTTAGGCCCTGCCCCTGCCCCACCCAGCCTCCACACCCCCACCCCTACCCCCACCCCCACCCCAGCCCCGCCCCATCCAGGCTCTGCACTCCCCGACTCCCACCCCAGCCCCTCCCGCAGAAGTCGCACCTCCTGTGAAGCTGTACCAGTCCGCCCCATTGATGATGCTCCCCCTCTTCAGGAAGTTGCCTCCACATCTGTTCTCCGACCTGTCCATCATCATGGGGTGGACGTCAGCATAGGCTCTGGACAGCAGCTTGAACATCTGGAAAAGAGACCTGGCTCAGATAAGGAAAGGGTACCCTGCAGGATGTCCTGTGAGCTGGGGTCAGTGAGGGGATCAGAGATAGGAGAGGGGAACGGTGTCCCGCAGAGGACACAGTGTATGTGAGGGCCCAGAGGTGGGTCACAGGCAGTCTGGCACTGCTGGACTTCAGGGCCAGGTCCCCTGGGTATCTGGGGTAATCACTGAGCCTCTGCCCACCTGGCCGGGTAGTGTGGGCTTTCTCTCCTGAGGTTACACACAAACATGGTGTCCACAGGGTATGTGTAGATTGGCTTGACAGTTTATAAATCCTGGGCTGTTGGAGCAATGAAGGCTGGCGGGGGCTGCATTTTCCCGGACTTCGTCTCCAAAGCCAACTTCTTTTTTTTTTTTTTTTTTTTTTTTTTCCGAGTCTGATCTTATTTATTTGTTACTCAAAAAGTTATTTCTGACTGGATTCAGACTTAGAAGTAGAAGCTCGCAGAGAGGAAAGTCTGCGTCTCTTCGCAATTTGTTCCTGGCGCTTCTCCTTAGCCTCCTTCATTCTTTTGGCCAAAAGTTTAGCATATTCTGCAGCCTCTTCCTTGTTTTTCTTAGTACGCTGCTTCTTCAGAGCAATACACCGCCGTTTGTGCTGCAAGACACGTGGAGTAACAAGACGCTGAATCTTGGGTGCTTTGGTCCTAGGTTTCTTACCTTCTTTGTTTAAGGGCTTTCTCACAACATACTGGCGGACGTCATCTTCTTTAGAGAGATTGAAAAGTTTGCGGATTCTGCTAGCTCTTTTGGGGCCCAGGCGGCGAGGCACTGTAGTATCAGTCAGTCCAGGAATATCCTTCTCTCCTTTTTTTACAATAACCAAGTTGAGAACGCTCAGATTGGCATCCACAATGCAACCACGAACTGATTTTCTCTTTCTTTCTCCCGTTCTCCTTGGTCGGTAACAGGAATGCCCCTTACTCAGCAGCAGGCGGACACGGCCATGGGTCAAGACACCCAGCTTCATGGGGAAACCTTGTTTGTCGTTCCCACCACTGATTCGGACCACATAACCCTTCCATTCTTCACCCAGAGCGTCAGCAGCAACTTCTGTGGCCATACGCTTCTCATAAAAAGTACGAAGTTTGCGTTCATCGTCCACTTCAATGAGTTTCTGGCAGCCAGTGGCTGGGAAGGAGATGTTCAGCTTCATCTTCAAGCAGCTGAACGCCTCCGAGGCGCCACGAAAAAGAGGCAAAGCCAACTTCTTCTAAGAATAATTATAGATTCATTCCCCATCCCGCTCCAACTCCAGGCTGACCAGCACCATCAGAGGCTGGGACTCAGCCTGCGGGAAGCCCCTCCCTGACCACCCCACCCTCCAGCTTCCACTGCAGTTGGTAGAAGCATAGAACACAGCTCATAGGACCTGCCACCCCTGACATGTTTGGATGTGTAGCTGGGATCCTGGGTCCCTCCCCACAGGCCTCCCTCCCCAGCCCAGAGCTTCCCCACATTGTGCCCATGCCCCAGGCAGAATCCGGAGGTCCTCCTTCGTGGGGGTTCTCGGCCATCTGTAAGTCCCATGCTGACCCTGGGCAGAGGCTCTTGGTGGGGCAGGTAGGCGAATGGCTCCCCTGCATGGGCTCATCAGGGCCCCACCATGCGGGACAAGTCTGTGCTGAGGAGGGGGCTCCCTCTGTCAGAAAGGAGAAGTGGAGGATACTGGAGGGTGGACAGGCTGGGCCCAGTGGGAGAGTGAGTGAGTGGGTGAAAGAATGAGTGACTGAGTGAGTGAATGAGTGAGTGAACGAGAGAGTGAGTGAATGAATGTGTAAGTGAATGAGTGAACGAGTGAGTGAGTGAGTGAGTGAATGAGTGAGCAAGTGAAACAGTGAGTGAATGAGTGAGTGAATAAGTGAGTGAATGGGTGAGTGAATAAGTGAGTGAAGAGTGAGTGAATAAGTGAGTGAATGAATGAGTGAATGAGTGAGTGGTTGAGTGAATGAGTGAGTGAATGAGTGGTTGAGTGAATGAGTGAATGAGTGGTTGAGTGAATGAGTGAATAAGTGAGTAAATGAGTGAATGAGTGAGTGAGTGAATGAGTGAATGAGTGACTGACTGAATAAGTGAGTAAAGGAGTGAGTGACTGAGTGAATGAGTGAATAAGTGAGTGAGCGAGCAAATGAGTGAATGAGTGAGTGCTCCAGGTCAGAGTGAAGATCTCTCCCTGGTGGGGGTCATGCGACTCGGACTCCCAGACATGGGATTTGGGGGAGGTGGGGAATGGGTCCAGCTCCTCAGAAGTGAGGCTGTGCCATCTGGACTCAGTCCCACAGATACAAACCAAGGGCCCAAACAGAACCCCACTCAGGCCCTATGGTTCCAGGGTAGCGGACCATGGACCACTATCCTACCAGCAGCCCCCGCACCTGTGGGTGGGACCAGCATCAGCTCGGGAGTTGCCTGCCCCGCCTCATAGCGGGAAGGCTCACTGGACTTTCCCATCAAGAACGAATCACGCCCAACAAAGGGTCCATCTGCCCAGGACACGTCTACTACATTCTACCCGCATCTCACCTCTGACCTGCCTTTATCCATCAACATGACAGAGTGTAGGCTTGGCGGGTAGGAGGGTGGGAACAGACTCTCTCCAAAGTCTGCTCCTGACCCAACCCACCATGTCACACTTTCTCCCCACAAGGCCTCCTGCCCTACAGTCCCTCCTCCCCACCCTTGCCTGGGGCCTCCCTCCCATCACTAGTCATTCTCTAGGGCTAAGGCATGGAAGGTGGCTGCCGACCACCAGTCCCCAAAACCCTGGGGTGCAGGAGCCCAGGTCTGGCTAAGACAGGCCTGACCTGGGAGGGCAGGTGCGGGACAAGGACATCAGAGGAGCTTTTGGTCCAGAGGCTGGGCACACGTGGGCAAGGAAGACACACAGATAAATGAAACCAGGTAGAAGCGGGGAAGCCACGACTGAATGGGGACGCAGGAACACAGGCTGAGGACCATGGGAAACCCAGCCCACCCAGCTCCTGCCTCAGGAAGCCCTTGGGAAACTGGCTATGCTGATTCCCACAGCGAGCGTAGGCAGAGCCAAAAAGGGCTTGGCAGGCAGGACAGAGCGTGAGCAGGATTCGGGCAGAGGGGCAGGTGTGGAGCGGCGAGAGGCAGCCATGGCCAGCCTGCAGGGCCTTGAACACTGCCCCCAGGCGCTGGCTCTCGTCTGTAGGGCACCATGGAAGTTTGGCAAAAGGGTACCTTGGCATACCCCAGCCAGCCCGTCTCATGCTCCCTGGCCAACCCCAGGCCCCTCCTGGGACCCTGGTTTCCAGAGATCACTGCTGGCTGCAGGACTGTATGATCACCGCCTGATGACTGATGGCTTGGGAACAGTCTCATTTTCTCTGGCTCTGATGGGACTTATTGAGGTGAACATCCCCCATGGGGACATCTTCTCACATCTGGTTCTAAGGCTGAGAGACACTGGGCCTGTGCAGAGGGGGACACCTGCCCTACCCGGCCATTGCCCCCAAGAGCACAGGGGCGCAAGGCCAGGCCAGAAGTGGAGGCCACCCAGTCACCCCTGGGGGCACTTGCAGAGGTCTGAGCAGAGAACCAGACACCTCACCCCTTGCACCCTTGGTGTGCACTGCCTGCAAGCGTCAATGAATGAATGAGAGAGGGAGGGGGTGTGGGAATAACATATGAGTGAAAGAATAAGAGTGAGTGAATGACTGTGTGAGTGAATGAATGAGTGAGAGAATGAGTGAGTGATGAGTAATGAGTGAATGAGTGATGAGTAAATGAGTGAGTGAATGAGTGAATAAGTGAGTAAATGAGTGCATGAGTGAATGAGTAACTGAATGAATGAGTGAATGAGCGACAGAATGAGTGAGTGAATGAATGAGAAAATGAGTGTGTGAATGAGTGAATGAATAAGAGAATGAGTGAGTGATGAGTAAATGAGTGAGTCAATAAGTGAATAGGTGAGTGACTGAATGAATGAGTGAGTGAATGAGTAAGTGAATGAGTGAGTGAATGAGTGAATGAATGAATGAATGAATGAGTGAATGAGTAAATGAGTGAGGGAGTGAGTGAATGAGTGGGTTAATGAGTGAATGAGTGAGTAAATAAGTGAATGAGTGAGGGAGTGAGTGAATGCGTGAGTGAATGGGTGAGTGAGTGAATGCGTGAGTGAATGGGTGAGTGAGTGAGTAAGGGAGTGAGCGAATGGGTGAGTGAGTGAATGGGTGAGTTAACGAGAAAGTGAGTGAGTGAATGGGTGAGTGAATGAGTCAGTGAGTGAATGAGGGAGTGAATGAGGGAGTGAATGAGTGAGTGAGTGGGTGAGTGAATGAGTGAGTGAATGAGGAATGAGTGAGTGAGTGAATGGGTGAATGAGTGAGTGAGTGGTTGAGTGAGTGAATGAGTGAGTGAGTGAATGAGTCAATGAGTGAGTGAGTGAATGAGTGAATGAATGAGTGAGTGGTTGAGTAAATGAGTGAATGAGTGAGTGAGTGAGTGAGTGAGTGAGTGAATGGGTGAGTGAGTGAGTGAATGGGTGAGTGAATGGGTGAGTAAATGGGTGAGTGAATGAGTGAGTGAATGAGTGAGTGAGTGAATGGGTGAGTGAATGGGTGGTGAGTGAGTGAGTGATTGAATGGGTGAATGAATGAGTGAGGGAGTGAGGGAGGGAGTGAGTGCATGAATGAATGGGTAAGTGAGTGAGTGAACGGGTGAGTGAATGAGTGAGTGAGTGAATGGGTGAGTGAATGAGTGAGTGAATGGGTGAGTGAATGGGTGGTAAGTGAGTGAGTGAGTGAGTGATTGAATGGGTGAATGAATGAGTGAGGGCGTGAGGGAGGGAGTGAGTGCATGAATGAATGGGTGAGTGAGTGAGTGAACGGGTGAGTGAATGAGTGAGTGAATGGGTGAGTGAATGAGTGAGTGAATGGGTGAGTGAATGGGTGGTAAGTGAGTGAGTGAGTGAGTGATTGAATGGGTGAATGAATGAGTGAGGGCGTGAGGGAGGGAGTGAGTGCATGAATGAATGGGTGAGTGAGTGAGTGAATGGGTGAGTGAATGGGTGAGTGGATGAGTGAGTGAGGGAGTGGGTGAATGGGTGAGTGAAGGAGTGAGTTAGTGAATGATAAACAAGTGAAGGAGTGAATGGGTGGGAGAATGAACAAATGCAGGACAAATGCGCCAGTAGCCCAGGTGTTGCTGTCACCGCCCCGGGTCCACAGGGTGCTCAGCTTGCTCTCCCCATTCCCGCTGGGCCACAGCATTCCCTGCACCCGGCTCCCTGGGGCTCCCCTGGGTCTCTGCACCAGGTGGCCTGTGCCTCCAGTGCCCCTCCCTGCCCCGCAGCTGGAAATCTCCACCTCATCTGTGGGGTCCTTTTGGGAAACCACCACCTCAGGGAAGCCCTCTTGAAGTCCTAGACCAGGCTGGGGGTTCCCCCTGCGACACATGCACTTGTGCACATGAATGCACACGCACACACAGGCATCCATGCACACACGTGCACTCACAGCCCTCCTGCAGCCCTGGCGATCTTCTCCTTGCCAGTTTCAGGCTCCATCTCCCACCCTAGGCTGAGGACCCCCAGCGCAGGGACCAGTACCATTGCATTTCCAGTGATGGCCCCAGGACAGGGAGGGGCCGGAGGGGCCAGGTGAGGCAGGGTTGATATCTGAGTGCCAATCGCGGGCCCAGCTATGTGCCCGGCCGGGTGGCCTCAGAAAGGAGAACAAACGACATGTGAATGCCACTGTCGGGGCCTGGCACCTGGCACTTGCCCATCCAGGGCCAGTCCCTCTCTCCCTGCCCCTTCCCCCAAACACCAAGGGAAAGTGCCCGGAGGGAGGTGGAGGGCAGGCCTGGCTCTCCACGGGAGGCCTGGGGAGTGACTCTGGGCCATCACGGGACCAGGTGGAGGGCAGGCCCGGCCTCCGGTGGAGTGGGCAGTGCCCCCTAGAGAGGGGCAGTGTAGGCAGCTAAGCTCCAGGATCCACAGCTGGGGGCTGCGGGCTGGGGGCTGGAAGCTGGAGGCTGGAGGCTGGAGGCTGGAGGCTGGGGCCCACCTCAGATCACAACCCCTCCCTCAGCCTCCATTTTTTCATCCTAAATGTGAGAAGGGACCAAGTCCACGCCCTCCCTCTGCAAGTCGTCCTAAGGTTAGGGTGGGTTGGGAGGGTCCCAGCATCATCACGGGTCTCATCGCCGGCTGCTCTACGAACAGTAGGAGAAACTGAGGCCCAGAAAAGGGAGGGCCTCACCTAAGGGCCCAGTGGACGGTGGGACCAGAACTCCCCCATCCCGAGGAGCCCAGCGCGAGAGAAGCAAGCATGACCCCCGAGAAGCAGGACGGGCGGGCACCATGCGCGCTGCAGCACTGCCCTCTGCCGGCGCTTCTCGGAAACGCACCCCCTGCGGTGGAACGCACTGGGGACCCCTCCAGGTGCAGGGCATAGCTCAGAGCAACAGCGGCACTGAGCCAGGGTCCCCACCCCAGGAGCTCCCAGATAGGGACATGTGAAAGGCAGTGCAGCCAGCCTTGGGGAGACCAGGGGAGCGAAGGCTCCTGAGGTCGCAGACTTCCAGGAGGAGGGCGCTTCTCTGCAGAGCTGGGCCTAGGGCGGGTGGTGCTGACGGGCTCTGAGCAGTTTCCCAGGAGCATCGTCTTCACTGAGCTCAGGACTGGAGGGGCACCAGCTCCAAGGGGACCGCGCACACCGTCTCCCTCCCCTGCACACACCCCGCAGCCCTCTCACCTTCTCATCGGGCGTGGGAGAAAACATCTTCTCCTCCTGGGGGTGCTTGGAGAAGTCGAAGGGGTAGGACACCACCAGGTCGCCCCCATGAAGGCTGGCCGAGAGCACGAAGGGTATGGTCTGCATCCACTTCATGATTGCCTTCGTCTCCGGGGCCACCTGCCCAGGACAGACGAGGCCACCCTCAGGGCTGGGCTTCCCTGCCGGACCCTAGCCATGCCCTGGGCTTCTGCAGCCCTCTGGGCTCCAATGGTGCAGACCATCAACGACCAGTCTCTACATCGATGCTCCAGCTGGACTTGGCCCCCATCACTGGGCCCCTGTGGGGATCTAGGCATTTCCAACATGAATCTCTGCAATCTCACCAACACCCCAGCAAGGAGGTGTTCCCATTTCACAGACAGGTAACTGAGGCAGGGAGGGAGCACCAGGCTCTCCTTTCCCCGGGGAAGGACAACTCCGGAGAGCCTGGAATAACCAGGGACCCTTGGATGCCTTTGGTGGCGACAGGCGTGGACAGCGGCGGCGCCTACCTTACCCCACCAGTAGTGCTGGGGGATGGGGATGTGGTCGCTGCGCACGCCGCGGGTCTCTGCCAGCTGGTAGTACTCAGACGTCAGGTCCGGGAAATTTCGGTTCAGATCCAGGTTCTGCGCGTTCTGCCTCCCGCTCGTCCACCCGTTGTAGCCAGCACCCTGAAAACATGGCCAACCCCTGACTGGGTGGGGTCAGCACACCCCACCCTCCTCCTTCCAGATGGGTCTCACACTTGGCTGAGGGTCAAGGCCAGGAGCTTCGGTTTTTCCCGGCTTCATGTGATGAGCTCGGGGGTGCACCTGACCCTTGACCTCCTCTCCACCCTGGGGCTCCCTCCCCGGGGTTCCTTGCTGATGCCACGGCCTCGGAGCCTTCCCTGGCTGCTCCTCCTGAGTGGGACATCCCCGACAGTGACCTGCTCTGCTTGTTACTCACCTCTCCGAGAGCTCCCCTGGCCACCGCTGACACACACAGGCACCATCAACTCCCTATCCACCATTTTCCTCTATCACACGCATCACCTTTTTTAATACACCTAGAATTCTCAGTGCCTTTCCTCTCCCCAGCCCCTGAAGCAGGGGTTTGCCAGTATCGACATCTACTGAATGCTCCTCTCCTAGAGAGGCAGGAGCTAAGCACTGCTAAGATAAACTACTTGTACATGAATGAATGAGGGGGTGGTTCAGGCAGTGGCCCACAGAATCCAGGCATCTGGGCGCTCACCTCGGCGGCTGCCACCTCGTAGCCATCAGGATTCATGGAGGGCAGCAGGTGGATGCGGGTGGTGTTGAGCAGGCGCTGGATGCGGGGGTTGCCCAGCAAGTACTCAGAGCACAGGTACTGGGCTAGGTAGATGAGCATCTCCCGACCCGCCACCTCGTTGCCATGAATGTTGCCAATGAGCTTCACCTCGGGCTCCACTGGGGACAAATACAGAGACTTGGGGCATCATCTCAAAGCCTGGGGTCCCCAAAGGCATGAGGCCCCCCACTCAGCAAGGATGACCAGATGGGCTGGGACCAATTCATACTTGTTTTGACTCAGGAATCTCTGTATATAATGAAGTCTCATCAAGGTCATCACTTTTGTTAAGCTCGTTTTTTACACCTAGCCAGAATTATTAGTTAGCATAACTCAAGAATATGAATAATATATGTTATCATTGATCCATGCAAATTTCAGTGATGGTCTCTCTTCATGTTTGTGTAAGAAGTCAAGGTATACATTGGTGCTTAGCCGGAAAGGTGGTTGGCCCTTGAGTGGATGAATGGATGGGTGAATGGATGGATGGGTGATGGATGGATGGATGGATAGATGGATGGATGGATATATCAATGATGGATGGATGGATGAATGGATGAATCAATGATGGATGGATGGATGGATAGATATATCAATGATAGATGGATGGATAGATGAATAATGGCTGGCTGGATGGATGGATGAATAGATGATGGATGGATGGGTGGATGGATAGATATATCAATGATGGATGAATGGATAGATGGATAGATCAATGATGGATGGATGGATGAGTAATGGCTGGATGAAATAATGGATAAGTTGATGCATGAATGAATAGATGAATGGATGGATGTGAAATGGCTGAATAAAATGGATGGATGGATGGATGGATGGATGATGAGTGGATAGATGCATGGATGTATGAATGAATGGGTGAATGATGGATGGATGTGTAATAGTTGAATGAATAAATGGATGGATGGATGAATGAACAGATGTATAAATGGATGGATGAATGGATGAATAGATGATGGATGGATGGCTGGATGGATAGATATATCGATGATGGATGAATGGATAGATGGATAAATCAGTGATGGATGGATGAGTGAATAATGGCTGGATGAAATAATGGATAAACTGATGCATGAATGAATAGATGAATGGATGGATGTGAAATGGCTGAATAAATACATGGATGGATGGATGGATGGATGAATGATGAGTGGATGGATGCATGGATGTATGAGTGAATGGGTGGATGATGGTTGGATGTGTAATGGCTGAATGAATAAATGGATGGATGGATGGGTGGATGGATTGATGGATGGATGCATAAATGGATGGATGGATGGATGGATGGATGGATGGATGGATGGATGGACTATAGGAAGAAGAGTGGACCAGGTTCCATGGCCTTACTAGTTGTGTGATTACAGGCAAGTCACTTCTCCTCTCTAAGCCTCGCATTGCTCCCCTGGAAAATGACATCTCCCTCCCCAGCTGTGTGTGGCCCAGGGACATCTAGGGATGAGAGGAAACACCCACATTTCTCAGATGCCACATGTCAGGTGTAAATGACCTGGGAGCTTTCTGTGCTGGTCACCTCTCTTGGCCTTCTGCACAGGGGCACCTCTTGCCCTCAAATTCCAGTGCTGTAGGGAGAGCCTCTGCCTCCTGCCCAGAGCATGTTACAGTTGGAGGGGGAACATAGTGAGCCTTGGGGGCCAGGGCGTGACCACTGGTCCCTGGTAAGAGATAGAGCCCTTGGGTTCATGGTGTCCATGCTGCCTAGGCCAGCAGGATGAAGACTGGCTGAGGCTGCCAGCCCTGAAAAGGCCCCTGAGTCCACAAACAAAGAGCACGTGCATTTTTCAGTAACTGCTGGGGACCAAGGGTCAAATGGAGGCTGCTTCTAAAATAATCGATTCTATTTGAGTAATGTGCTCGTGGGACAGGTGTGGCTGGGGGCTGAGGCCCAGGCAGGACTCAGACTCACTGACCCCTAGGAAGCCCCAGACTCCAACCCTGAATGTCCTCAGTGCCCTGGGAGAGGGGGACCTCCCCACGCGGGAAACAGAGGCCACCCATCCAGAAGGTCTGGGTGTTTGCTAGAACATCCTAGATTCTTAGACACCACCAGCCTGAGTGGCTCTTTGCAACTTAGGGTAGCAAATCACGACAGCAATAAAATTTGATTTCCTAATTTGCCCTGCAGGAAGACCCCTCTGAAGGAACAGAAATGCCTAGCATTTTCCATACTGCCCGTTCCCGCTTCAGAACAGGATCCAAAGCCTGATGGAATGAAAACGGACTTGGATTTTTAAAATAGAAAAATCTCTTTATTCATAGCATTCTGTGGTGTCACACTCCTGGAGCGGTTTGGAAAAGGAGAGGCTGGTGCCCAGGGACAAGAGTTGTACAGACTTGCCTGGGGTCCAGTGTGCCAGGACAAGGTCTTCAAACGGCAAAAATGCAGCGTATGGCCACACACTCCTAAGCACAGAAGGACCCGGCACTCCTATAGCCTTTGTTTTGCTCCTCCCTGACTTATGCCTGTGACATGCCGGGATGGTGCCCTCCTCCCTCCAGCCTCCCAGGCGACTCCCAGACAACCTTACTATCTCCCTGCAAGCCCACATCCCAATATGATCTTTTCTGTCTAAAATTTATTGTTTGGCCAGGCACAGTGGCTCACGTCTGTAATCCCAGCATTTTGGGAGGCCGAGGTGGGTGGATCACTTGAGGTCAGGAGTTCAAGACCAGCCTGGCCAATATGGTGAAACCCCGTCTCTACTAAAAATACAAAAATTGGCCTGGTGTGGTGGCCAGTGCCTGGAGTCCCAGCTACTCAGGAGGCTGAGGCAGGAGAATTACTTGAGCCCAGGAGGCAGAGGTTGCAGTGAGCCGAGATCGCGCCACTGCACTCCAGCCTGGGCAACAAGAGCGAAACTCTGTCTCTAAAAAATAAAATAAAATTTCCTGTTTGTTTTATGTCTTTTCAGCTACTGGATCGATGTCTAAATTATTATCAAATAACCTAGTCTGCCACCCTAAATTTTGAAGTAAGATGGATATCTGGAGAAATCCTCCTTTGTATATACAGTGGTTGCACACGCCCAGTGGGACGTGGCCTGCACCAAGCAGCTCCCTGAGGGTCCCAGCTGTGCCCAGACCCCAAACACCCAGCCAACTTGTGCGCCCCAAGGTGGAGCAGCCCAAGCCCTTTCCCGAAGCGGGGCCAGGCCAGGTCCTCCCAAGGGCACTCACTCAGCTCGTGCTGGCCGGGGCGGCTGGAGAACTCGATGACCAGCAGGTCCCTGCCGTCGAAGCTGCGCCCGATGCTGTAGGTCCTGGCCACATGGGCGCAGCGGGAGGCTGTCCGCCTCAGCACACGTACCATCTGGGCGTAGGAGTGGTGGCTGAAGCGGATGAAGGTGGGCGGCAGCCCCGAGGGCAGTGCCTCGTCAGCCTCCAGGCCTCCTGGGGGAGCAGTGGGGGGGCTCAGTCAGTGTCAGGCCCTGAGGCTTCCTACCGCTGCCTGGGAACACTGACCACACACAGCACCCTTAGCCCCCTCTGCATGACAGCCATGCTTGGACAGCTCTATCTTTAATTAGAGTTCCCTCTGCAGTGCCTACAACAATATCTAAGCCAAATGACACCCGAGGTATGTACACAGCACAACGCCATGGTTCCTGACCGAATAATGTGACTGAATAAACGTACTATGGGGCCACTGTGGGAAGTTCCTAAAATACAGAGCAGGACAACAGAAAGGAAAAGAGATATATGGGGCCCTGGACGCCCCAGGGCAAACCCCTGCTAGGTGTGCAGAGGGGCTTTTTCCTGGGTGTGTTTTCCATGACAGTGGCACTCGGGCAGTTCAGTATTCTGCTCCGTTTGCTTGGCCAATGGTGGAAACAGGAAGCCTCCTTGTGGTGCCCCCTCCGGCTGCATGTAAGGCTTCCCAGTGTTTCTGTTACAGCCTCACCAGCACAGCAGTGAGCACCAGCCCGGGAAGGAAACAGAAAGGGGGTTCTGGGAAGGACTTCAGGGAGGAAGAAAAAAGTGGGTCGGGGGAAGAGGGAGGGGTTCTGGATCCAGAATACGAATGTCTCTATGTCACATATGCACCAGCTTCCCCACCATCCTGTCATCCACTAGAATAGAGACACCCCGAAGACCACCCCGGTGACCCTCAACTCCCTCCATCCCGCTAGGGGCTTTGCAGCAGCCAGGCCCACAGGAGCAGGACGCAGGTGCCGCAGGCTGTTCCTGGGTCCACAAAGAGTTAATGTGTTTCTCCAAGCTCTTCCTCACCCTGTGGTTTTGCTTCTGCTCAAAACGGTTCTCCAGGGGAGAGACTAGCAGAGGAAGCCGGCAATTTGGCGGTAGAGATGCCCAAAATAATCTCAAAGTGACTCCTTGGGCTTTCCCAGGGCTGTGGGCTTGGCTTCCTTCCTCGCCTCCCTGGCCTCCCACAGGCACCTCCAGCGTCTCTGCAGGGACAGCTCTGCAGACAGATGGCTCCTACCTGCTGGCAAAGGGCACCCTGCCACTGCATCTGCATGGAAGCCCAGGGTGGACAGGATCCGCCCTTCTCCGATTGGGAACCAGAGGATGCAAGACGTGCCAGGATCAGCCCTGAGTGCCTGACACAGCCCACAGCCCAGGGCTTGCTGGAGCCTGGCCCCGGTGTGTGTCTGCTTTCCTTCTCCTGCCCTCCTCAACGTCCCAGCACAGAGTCATATGTACAGTGGGTGCTCAGTAGCTGTTTGGTGAATGGCCAAATCCACCCCTCCATCTGCGATGGGCTTGGGCCACTCCAGCTAAAGACCCCACCGCTGTCACCCTTCCTGAGGCTTTGCTTCCTCTTCCATGGAGCAAGGCTGCCGCGAGACGCATGAGCCAGCACATGTGTGGCACCCGCAGTCAGATCCTCTGAATCCAACCACGAGCGGACGCTACCCTGCACAGCTGAAAGTGGCACACACTGGCCCTGGGCTCTTCAAAGGCATGTTCAGACCCATTCAAATGCGATGAGATGCCCACGTCCAGGCCTCAGTGGCAAGAGCCACATCCCAAGCCTTGGGGGCCACATGCGGCCAGTGGTGATCGTCTTGGACAGCACAGAATAGAACATTTCTTTCACACAGGACGGTCTAACTGGCCAAGGCTGCTGCGGACCATGCAAGGTCTCTGGTGGACACCGACTCGTGAGACAACAGACACGGGGACTCCATGCAGGGCCCCCACCAGCCCCGCCGCCAAGTGGCCCTCTGGGACAGCCTTGTACACCTCGGACACAAGTAGCCCATGGTGGCCCAGGCTTGCCCACTCCCCCTCCACTGTTTTATCTGCAAGAGACACCAAAGCCTTTCTCCACAGCTCCTCTCCGTCCTTGCTGTTCTGGAGGGTCTGTGGCCAAGAACTGGACCCCCGGGGCCAGCCCTGCACTCTGAGCCCGGGCTCCCTAACACGAGGCCTCCTGATTGCACCCTGGGCAGGGGCACTGCCGCCACTTGGACTCAGCACCCTTCCACCCCAGACTGCCCCTAAGGGCTGGAGGCTTCTGCTGGGGGGCCCTAGGCGGCGAGAGGATCCTCCATCTGCACTGAGTCCCCAACCCTGCCTGGCACCCTTTGTGGGGAACGTGCCGCCCTGGGGAGCAGCCCCGCCCTCTACCAATGCCTGCACTGTCGCCACTGATGGAAAAGGCTTCAAGTTCCTTCCAGTGTGGCTCTTGGTCCTCCATGACCACCCGGACCCTGTGTACACACAGACAGCCCCCGCCGCCTTCCCTTACCCCGAAGCTTCTCCAGTGGGTCGTAGCAGCCCTCATCCTCACTCGTGAAGTAGAGGTGGCAGTCAAGGAAGTAGGGCCAGGCCATGTCGATGGCGTCGAAGGCGGGCTGGCAGGCCTCCCGCAGGCCCTCGCAGATATGCCGGCAGGGTCTGCGCACCTGGCTGCCCTCACACCGGGGGGCCAGCACAGCACAGCCCAGCAGCCGCAGGTCTGGGTTGCACTGGCCCTCCAGGAGCTGGTGTAGAACACTCAGCAGGATGTACTCGGAGCTGGCCTCCACCACCTCCCACGACCGGTGCCGCAGCAGGGTGGGGAAGGTGGTATGGTTGTAGGCAGCATCGCTGCAGGTCCTGAGCTGCAGGTCCACGCAGGTGACTGGGGAGGCAGGGTCGGCATGTCAGTCCCTCCTGCAATGGCCCTGACCATCACACATCAGACATTTATGAAGGGGACCCCACGCAGGGCCAGGGCCTGTAGGGAGGGGGCACCCACAGTCTGGTAGGGGAGGACCAGGACAACAGTTACTGTGCAAGAATCAGAGACTGTGAGAGACCAGAGAAGGCGCCTAAGACCAACCAGATTCAACTACCCACTAGCAAGCGAGCTGCAGCAGAGGCTGCCCTGAGCCTCAGCATCTCCATTTGCAAAGCAGCTGTGCCACACAAGGGCCCATGAAGGCAGCCAGCTGATGCTGCATTAGGCAGGGACAGGCACAAACCACCCAGGAGCCACAGCCGCAGCACAAAGACGTCCCAAAAGACGCACCCTGCTTTAGGTGTCTTGTGTCTTTGGGGACCCTAATGGGTCAGGTGGGCCTCGGGACTTGGATGAGAAGCAGATAATGACAGATGCGGCTCGGCTGGGCTCATCTCTGCTCTGCAGCTTGCAGGGCTGCCTTAAGCCCAGGCAGGGGGTAGGGTCCTCACTGTTGCTGGGCACCTTCCTGCTTCCTCATCACAGCTGTTTGTTTAGCTCCAAATGCCCCATCTCTAAGGCCCTCATTGGCCTAGCAGGGCCCTCCAGCCCCCTTGGGAACAGACTGTGTCCCTGCAGCCGCTGGCTCCATGCTCGCACCCCCAGACGGCCTTCTCCTCTTTTCCTCAGCTGGACTTTCCAGATGTGGCATTGCATGGGACAAGTCATGACATTTTGCCACTTCTCATGTCAAAGTCTAGAAAGGACAGGATTCTTTCTGCCTCACATTGCCCTGCTCACCACATTTTACAGCCGGGCAAGGTAGCTCACACCTGTAATCCCAGCACTTTGGGAGGCCAAGATGGGAGGATCGCTTGAGGCCAGGAGTTTGAGACCAGCCCGGGTAACATAGCAAGACCTCCATCTCTAAAAATAAAAACAAATAAGATAAATCAAAAATAAAATAGACATTTTACATATGTCATTGACTTTGTACCCCCCAAATTTTTTTTTTTTCTGATTTTTTAAAAGCCTCTACTTAGAATACACCAGATGCCCAAATCTGTCAGGAGGCAACGATGAAATGTTCGACCCTTTCAGGGAACAAGCCCTGTCCTCAGTCCTGACCTGAGCACTCCACATTGGTTGGATCCCATGCCACTTTTGAAGCCATCTCACCAGATTCATTTGGCATTTCTCCTATCACAAGGAGGAAATCGGGGCCCGGCGGGGGAGGTGACTCACCCAACCCCAGACTCAGCAGGGGCCCGGCACAGAGCCAGTGACCATGAAATGCATGTGGGCAAGGTCCAAACTCAGGATGTGTGACTGCAGCGGGAACTGGAGTGGGGCTGGGGGCAGGCAGGCGTGGGGAGGGATGGAGAGGCCATCTCTGCAGGGGCTGCATGGGCAAAGCCCGGTGGGAAGCCGGTGCACCTTTTCCTGGCTGGTCTTTTTTTGTTGTGTCTAATTTTTCTCTGGCTGTTTACAAGGGGGTTCTGATTTCATGGATGGGTTGTGTCATCCATCACCCACTTGTGAAATCACGGGCTCAGCTGCCTAAAGTGCTCTGACAGTGTGGGGGCCGCAGCCCTCCTACAGAACAGAAGCCAGGGAGGTCCCGGTACTGTACCGCTGTCTGCAGCCGGCGGCCTGTGGCATTCACCTGGAAAGAGAGACATGGCACTGTTAGGGACCTGGCTCGCCGTCTGTCACTCACCGGGCAACACACACCCAGGGCCCTGAGCGCAGGCGGGGACCAGCCCGGGCCACCCTCCGCCAGCTCCTTCTCATGGAATCTTCACAGCAGCCCCTGAGGCAGACGCCGTAGTCTCCCCGATTTCCCAGGTGCGAAGGCTGCGTCTGAGAGGTCACATGACCTGCCTAAGGACAGACAGTTGGACAGCAGTGGGGGTCAGTGGCATCCATCTGGCTCGAAGCTCAGGCCGCAGTGCCTGCAAGCCTGATGTCCAGGACAGAAGAGCCCTGAGGTGGCACCTGTGAGTGCCGTGGCACAAGAACCTCCACCGTAGCCAACCTCAAGCTTCCCACCATAAGCCGCTGAGTCCTTAGAAGACTCCAGAAGTTTTAATAGTTAGCCTCCAGACCCCTCACCAGCAGGCACTGCTGCACCCGGACCCAGGCCCCTCCCAGAGTCAGCCATGCAGGCTCCGTGCCCCCAAGGACACCGCCAGCGTGTGGCCTCTCCCCGTTTCCTGAGTCAAGGGCCCTCTTCCAAGAAAAAAGGACCAACACACAAAACTATCCTGGCAGTCGTGGGGTTTCAAGGGCCCTTTCCGAAGCCCAGACACATGAACCCAACAGTAAGGCCTCTGGGAAGGCCAAACATAGCCAACCCTAAGTAATGCCGGCTGCTAAGGGCCCTGTATGAAGCAGGACCCAAGGCTCTGGGCGCTTCAAGCGGGGAGAACACATTCAAGGAGGGGAATCCGGCGTCAGATTTAAAACCTGGCTAGTGCTGGGACAGGCCCATGTCCCATGTGGGACCACCTGGCCAGAGTGGGGGCAGGCTGGGCGGTGGGAGCAGCAGGACCCCGGAGAAGGGGACATGACCCACAGGCAGGACATGTGGAGTGGGTGCAGGGGGCCAAGGAGATGGGGGCAAGCAGGCTGGAGCAGAGGAAAAGGCCTGGCTGTGACTCTGCACCTCCAGTCAAAACTGGGGACAGAACCTTGAGGCTGGGAGAGGGCAGGCCGCTTTTTGGAGCTCACCCTAGGATCTGGGGGCTGTGAAAGCTTGGCTGAGCACATGGCAACTCTCCAAATGGTCTGAGAGACCTGGGCTGCTCTGTGGCCAGGCAGCTCCCACTCTAGGGAACCACTCGGGACTCGGTTTCCCCACTGAGGACTGGGCAACCATAGTCCTGGATCCCTGCACCATTCAGCTCACAAAGCTCTTGCGGGATGGTGACGTTTAGGGCACCCGTCCACCACCAGGCACTCCTAGGAGAGTTTCCGTTTCCATCCTCACAACAGACGACAAAAGAGGTCCACACAGTGCTCTCCAGGTGTGGAACAGGCGTGTGCGGGCGGCCCTGGGGAAGACGCGGCTGCCTCGGGGTATGGAACAGGCGTGTGCAGGAGGCCCTGGGGAAGACGTGGCTCCCTTGGGTTCGCCCTTCCTCCCTGTCCAAGCTGGCAGGGAACATGGACCATGAACCACAAGGGTTGTGGAGGACAGGGAAGATGCCCAGCCCCAGACCACCACATCACAGCAGGGGGCCTCAGGCAAGTGGCTCTTTTGTGTCTCAACTTCCCCCATTTCACATGGGTTCATTATAATCACTTTGCAGGGATGCTGTGAGATGAGATGACCCATGGTCCGAGCCCAGCACAAGATCTGCCGGGGGGAGCAGTCTCCATCAGCTACAGTGTGCATCGTTCCTGCAACGGTTTCAGAACAACCCGGAGACAAGCTGCAGGAGCCCGTGCTGAGCTAAGTGTGGGAGAGCAACAGGCAAGCGTTGCTAAAGCATCTGGGAGTGGAGCGGCCCTAACTGGAGAGAGGGGGCTGCAGTGTGACCACCCGCCCGTACCCGCCCATCCATGCCCACGGATGCCCACAACGTGCCCTGGGATGAGCACAGAGGAGCTTGAGCCCCCCTGGATGGCTGCCATGGGCCTGTGGGCGTGAGGCTCTCCGGGCACCCTCCCTGGCACCCTCACGTGATTCCCAGGCCTTCATGGTCCAGAGCATCCCCAGACTCCACCCATCTGCAGCATAAAGGAGGCATGACAGTTTGAACTTTAGGAAAAAAGGAATGGAAAAAAAGCTGGTCCGGGATTCTGCTTGGAACACTGTGTTCTCACCCGCCTGTCTGTGTGGCTAAAGACAACTGGGTGATATTGGGAAGAACAGATGAAAGGCTTGCATCCACGCAGGGCCCTGTGTGAGCACCCATCCCGTGCAGGGCCCTGAGTGCGCACTGGTATGCAAAGCCGGCCGCCTATAGGACCACTCTGGGAGCAGGGTTTACACTCAGCTGACCCACGGTCTCATCCTGCACTGAGCTTGAACCGAGGCAGATGCTGCAGCACAGTGAGCTCAAGGATCAAGGTGATCTCAGCCCAGTGCCCTTGTCCCCACTCCCTGGGTACCCATCACAGGGCTCTGATGGTGCCCGGCTGGCACTGAGCTTGGCCTGGCCCTGAGCTGGCAAGCCTGGGTGAATCTAGAACTTTGTCTATTCACTCAGCAGGCGTGAGCGAGTGGAAGAACTAACTTTGACTTGACCCTGGGGCTTCTGCTGGCCTCAGGGAGCTGCAAGGTGAGGTGTCCACCCCTGCACCTGCTCCTCCAAAGCCACCAAGAGCCCACACGGGTGACTGGACCATCACGCAGGGACTGGACAGGCGATCCCTCTGGCTTCCTGTGGCTTTGAGTCTCCCTGGTTCACAGATGAGGACACTAAGGCTCCAGGATGAACCACTGCCCCTGCCTCAGTTTCCTCATGTGTAAATTGGGATAATGATCACACCTACCTCATAGGGCTGTTGGAGGATCCATCAAGATGATTACGACAGCAGGGTGAGGTGCCCAGTGAATGCTCAACACACAGAGGCTCAGGGCACATGGTGGGCAGGAGCAGGACTGTCTGCTATGACCCCCCAACCAGCCGTGCAGCCCCATTGGGGTTTCCCAAGGGGCAGGAAGAGTGTCTGCCAGCTGGGTTGCCCTGGCTTCCACTGCCCACCACATGCAAGGCACAGAGAGGGGTGGGTTTGTTTGCCAGGGCTGCCCTAGCAAAGTGCCCACCATGCTTGGGTTAAAGCAACAACAGCGGGGTGTGGTTGCTCACACCTGTAATCACAGCATTTTGGGAGGCTGAGGCAGGCGGATCACGAGGTCAGGAGTTCAAGACCAGCCTGGCCAACACAGCAACCCTGTCTCTACTAAAAATACAAAAATTAGTTGGGCATGGTGGCGCACACCTCTAGTCCCAGCTACTCAGGAGGCTGAGGTGCACACCTGTAGTCCCAGCTACTCAGGAAGCTGAGGCAGGCTAAGTGAGATGAGCTCCATCTCACTTGGACCTGGGAGAGGGAGGTTGCAGTGAGCAGAGATTGCACTACTGCACTCCAGCCTGGGTGACAGACTCTGTCTCAAAAAAAAAAAAAAAAAAAGAAGCCACAACAGTTCAGAATCCTGGAGGCTGGAAGTCTGCAATCAGGGGTCTGCAGGGCCACACTCCCTCTGAAGGCTCTAAGGGAAGAACCCTCCCGCCCCTCCCGGCTCCTGGTGGCCCCAGGTGCTCCTTGGTTCGTGGCCACAGCACTCCGGTCCCTGCCTCTGTTGTCATGTGTGAAATTTGTCCCTGTTTCTGTCTTTGCCCAAATTCTCCCTCTTCTTCTAGGGATACCAGTTATTGGCTTAGGGCCTGCCCTAATCCCTTGTGGCCTCATCTGACTCAATTTAATCCACAAAGGCCCTGTTTCCAAGTAAGCTCCCATTCACAGGTGCCAGGGATTACGTCATCAGTATGTCTTTTCTGGAAGACACAATTCTTCCCCCAACAATCAGCAAGCCCCAGTGGGTGCTGCTGTGGCCACAAGAGAGTCAGGATGGTCTGAGAGGAGCCCTCAGGGGCTGCAACTGTCCCAAGACCACACAGCCAGTCCCATGATGTAGCTGGGCCTTTGCCAGCTGGCTTGGCCTCCGTAGGCCTCTAGTTTTGCCACTTATTGCATGGGGGCAGGCCTGCTGACCCAAAACCCACTCTCTGCCTCTCCTAGGCCCCGCCTGCCCTGGCAGCCACAGAGCAAAGCCAGTGAGACTGTGGGTGGTTAGACTATTCACCATTGCTTCCCCACTCCAACCACTGTGGGGCACCGACACCCCTGGATCCCCCTGCAGACTTGCAAATGCACAGCGGGGTGAAAGCCTGTACCCCTAGAAGGCTCTCAAGCCACGCTCTCCAGTACAGCAGCCACGAGCCACACGTGGCCACTGAGCCCTTCACATGTGGCAAGTTCAAACCAATGTGTGCGATGTGTAAAATGCACACCAAATTTCAGACGTAGTACTAAAAACAGTGTAAATATTTCATTAATAATTTTTATATGAATGCCAAAATACTGGAATTTTTTGGACATATTGGATCAAATAGAATTTGTTATTAAAATCAATTTCACCTGTTTCTGTTACCTCTTTAGTGTGGCTACTAGAAAATATAAAATTCTGTGTGTGGATGGCTTTGTGTTTGTGTTGGATGGCGCTGGTCCGAAAGCTGCTTTTGAAATGGTCCTAAGACTCTTAACCACGAGGTGGCAGCATTTCTTCAACAGGGGAGTGAGATCCCGTCAGTCCTCCCCCTCCTGAACTGACCAGCGGCTGCGCCTGGGTCAGGAATGAGACCTGAATGAGGTCAGAGAGGTCAGGCCATCTGCCCAGGTCACACAGCAGAGTCAAGGAGTCAGAATCTGAATCCCAGACCCTAGGACATGAAAATCCCCTCCGTCCCCAGGCTCTGGTGAGGACAGGGAATCCTCCACCAGGGAAGGGCGGGGGGCAGAGGGGAGAGAGCACCAGGCTTCCTCTGAGCAAGACCCGATGGCGAGATAGGGACATGGCAGCCTGGGGTGTGGGGGCCTGCACTGCAGCTGACTGGCTCTGCCCACTTCTGCCTGTGGGCTGGAAAGGTCCTTGACTTCCACGCTCATCCATAAGACGGGAGACTGGACTGGAGGATGAGTGATTCCTCCTAGAAACACTTGCCGATGCCATGGCTGTGCTCAGCACCTGCCAGAGACAGAGATCAGCCTGTGCATCCTGCTGGGTGAGGACAGGGTGGTCTGTGCTGCCTGCCTGCAGAGGAGGAGGCTGCACTTCTTCCTGGGAAAGGGCAGGTCAGGAGAGCTTCCTGGAGGAGGGGTCTGTGGTCTCCAACAAGCCTATGATTCTAGATACTGTCTGGGCTCTCAGGGGCTGAGGGGAGGCCCACCCACGACACGGCACAAGCTCCAGAGCACCCCACCCGCACACCTGCATGAGCACACACACAGGGGGTAGAAAAGAGCTGAGGTAGGGTGAGGAGCAGAGGTCGGGGGAAGATCCAGGCATCAACAGGATGGAAAGGAAAAGCGTCGACATCACGCCCCAGGGTGGGGTATCGTGGTCCTGGCACATCCACTCGCAGGGCTCAGGCAGTTCTCAGGTGTCCACAAATCCCAGACAACGAGCAGTTGAGAACATGACACCCTGCACCCTTGAACCCACACAGGGCCCCACGCCTGCAGGAGCCCAGATGTCTGTTTCTGATGAGAGTCCTGAGCAAGGTTTGCTAGATGCACCTCCATACCTGGAGAGGCTGTGAGGCCAGGTGGGAGCCCAGGATCCAGCCCCCAGCCTCTACCTACCTGCTCCCCCACCCCCGCTGCACACACCCCTTGGTGAGGTCGTGCAGGCACACACCTCCTAGAGGGTCCCTGCGTCCCTCCCTTCTCCCAGTCCCAGATCCCTCTAGGGGGCCCACGCCCCCTCCCAGCCCTCAGGGCCACTTCCGGAGACTTACTGTCCACATCACAGCTCTATCTGGGAGGGAGGGGTCGAGAGTTTGCCATAGCCCAGAGAGATCGCCCTGTTCCTGGAAGGACCTGGGGACCTTGGATGGCCTCTCAAACTGCAAAGTCCTGGCACCTGCTCCCCCGGGCCCACCAGCAGGGTGCCCCTGCTGCTGTACCCGACAGGAGAAAGATCTCACCCCTGGCCCAGGCATGGTGACCCTCTGCTGCCTGGGGTCCTGGCCTGGATGCTGTAGAGAGCCTCCCTGGTGTCCCCGTCCAGGGGAGAGGTCACCCTACCAGTCCCAGGTCACATGCTGCCCACTTTGGAGACGTTCTCGCGGGGGCCATAGGCGCCTAACCTACTGGAAGAAAGTTCCCAGGCCCCTGGGAAGCGACGGGTCACACTCCCCGGAGGTTGCAGGGTGGAGGGTGGAGGGTGGAGGATGGGGGCAGGGGACGGCCTTACCGGCAGGGTTCCGCTCAAACTCGCACCCCGGCCGGGCAGTGGCGAAGACCAGGACTGTGAGGAGCAGCAGCGGCGGCGGGGGCGGCATGGTGGGGCAGCGGGCCTTGGACGGCCGGCGCAGTGATGTGGCACTCGGGCCGCGCGGGCCGGGGCTCTGCGCTCGCTGGGCTCCCGCCCCCGGCGCAGGGAGGGCGCCCCAAACGCAAATGCCGGAGTCGGGTTACAGTGGGCAGCGCCAGAAGCTAGAGGGAGGATGCCGTTGGGGGAGGAGGAGGGGCAGGACAACAGATAAAGGCCCCTGCCTGCCCTGGGTGGGGTGCCCCGCCTCCTCCAAAGGGCTCACTGCCCCTCCTTGGGACTCAGTTTCCCCATCTACCACCCGAGCGCACTGTGGAGCTCATCTGCAGATTCCCTGCTGATCCTGCCTAAAACCCCTGGTCCCGGGCACAGGCTGCATCTGCGGGTGGAGGGGGCTCTGGCTGCAGCCCTGACCCCAGCTGACCAGGGCCTGTCAGGTGAGGAAAGTGAAGGCATGTCCCCACCTGCTAACCCTTGTCCCCGGTGTGGATGCAGGGGAAGGGGCTTTGCTGGGCGGCTGGACCTTTAGGAGCCGTGTGCCTCATGGATCCTTTGCCAGCTATGCCAGTGCACCAGTACCAGGCCCCAGAGCCAACTGCCACTCAGCCCTAAGACTTAGGACAAGCCCCTTTGCCCAGAGGCTGGTGTAATGGAGACAGTACTCACAGTGGCCCCAACTCATGGCTGGCACCCAGCAGGTGCTGCTTCCTGCGGGTCATCTGCTTGAAGATGCCCATTTCAACACTCCCGTGGATCTGGGGTGTCTGGTGCTCAACGCTGCCCTGTGTCTGCCTGGACTTGGCTGGGTCCTTCCGGAAGCACCTCTGACTGCCCTGGCCAGCCCATGCGGGGTGCCCTGCAGGACAAGCTTCTAGGAGAGAAGCCAGTTTGTGTCGTCAAAAGAGCACAGACTCACGGCTCAAAGGATCTCGAGCCAGTGGCCTGGCCTCCTCGAGGGTGGGAGCTCTCCACTGAGAAACAGCACCGCGCTCACCTTGGGGCTCATGAGGATGGGGTGGGGGCAGCATGACAGCCAGGAGGAGTCCATCAGTGGTTGGAAGCCAGCTCCGCAGCTGGACATGATGGGTGCGTGCCGGCATCCTCAGCACTTGCTGCACAGCGGGTGCTAGCGATAAAAGCGGGTCTGACGCCGCTCCTACCCACCCCACAGCTGGACCCTTGAGAGGGGTGCTGGGGCTGTGAAAGCCTGAAGAGGGAGGGTTGTGTCAGCCTCGGTCAGGTGGAAGGACTTGGCTAAGCAGAGGAGGAGGAAGTACTAAGAGAAGGCCCAGAAAGGATGCAGGCTCCCCAGGGAGGGGCCAGTAGACTAGGGCACCCAGCACTTTAGCCCAAGGCCATGTGGATAGGAGTGAGGAACAGTGCGGACAGAGAACAGAAAGGGCTAGCAATGCCAGGCTCAGGAGCAGAGACCACAGGCTCTGGCAGGAGCACAACCTGCTCTTGGCTGCATTTCCAGGAGCTCGCTCTGCTTGGTGGAGGGTGGGTGAGAGGAAGGGCTGCTTCACCAGGGACCAGGAAGGGTTCTGGAGGCTTGGCCATGGATGGGTGTCCAGGTGAGGCAGGAGGAGGGTGAGGGTCAGCAAGCACAGAGGGGATGGAGAGAGGGCTCCTGGCTCAGAACTCCTTCTGGCCCAGGTTTGCACCCCGTGTGAGCAGGAGGGAGGCTCGGGTGAACGAGATCATGGTCTCAAAAGGACAAGAAGGCAAGCTGAGAGGACTGTCACTCTGGGCTCCCACAGGGCCTCCCTCTGCCTCACCCGTCATGGAATGCTGCAGCCCTCTGACAGATGGAATCAATAAAAAACTCCTGGTCCCCCAAATAATATAAATGAGCAGTTATGTCCTTCAAGTTGCCTGCCAGCCTCACAGCCTCCATGGCTCTGCTTCCCGCCCACCCACGGAAAAGCCTCCCAAGCTTGCAGCTCCACCGTCAAAACAACAGGAGAAGCCTCCCTCACTCAGCCGCACACAGGGTGCAGGGCCTAGCCTGGAGGTCTTGGAAGCCCAGCAAGGGATTGCGTGCAAGCCCAGGCATCTAGGAAGCTCTGCTCTCCTGGTCATTGAACTGTGGCTAATGCGAGGCAGAATCCCCCCGCCTTTCCATGGAAATGAGACACCCTCTGAATAAGATGTTTATTGATTCACAGCATTCGTGAGACCCAGCATCATTTTGCAACACATTTAAGTGCACATGAAAAGTATCTTTCAAATTACACACACACACACACAAAAGTCCCCATGCCTAAGGCAAGGGAGAGCCCGGCGTGGCAGCCACATGGGCTGACGGAGAAGGCGGAGGGAATGCCTTAAGATGCCTGTTCCAGAACATTCCATGGAGCTTCCGAGGAAGGTGAAACATGACAGCAAGCAGCCCTCGTCTCTAATACACAGCGTGCCTCCCTCTAACCATGGTGCCTTCCAGCAGGGCAGGCTGCACGCGTTTCCTTGAGTGGCGCTAAAGCAGTGACCAAGCATTTTAGCCTGGCGGAGACGCACTAACACGGAGGGTAGGCCCCACTGGCTGCCAGGCTCCTCACACCTGGGGAGCTCCCAGGGACAGGAGAGGGCTCAGCCAAGGAGCTCACAGCCTGGGCTCTGGAACTTTAAACAATGGGGACCAACCTGCTTCTGCTGTGCGAGTGCCCTCCCTTGTAAGCACAGGGGCACCAGGGGTGCAGCAGGGTCTCAAGTTCACGTGCCCTCTGCAAACCAGGGTGTGACGCCCACCTGCCCCACCTCCTGCCTGGAACCCCTGGGTTTGATTGAACTGGCCAGGTCTGTGTTTTAATGTTTTTAACTGCTTCCTGACCACATACCTATAGTTGCAATTATTCCAAACAATAATTTGTTTTATTTGAATTACACTTCATGATTTACAAACATTTTTAAATTTATCCTTTTGAGGAAAGCATTGGCAAGTCAGCAAATAACACCTGGTTTTGGCTGGGTGCGGTGGCTCATGCCTGTAAGCCCAGCACTTTGGAAGGCTGAGGTGGGCGGATCACTTAAGCTCAGGAATTCAAGACCAGCCTGGGCAACAAAATGAGACCTCCATCTGTACAAAAAAAAAAAAACAAAAATTATCCAGGCATAGTGGCCCATGCCTGTGGTCCCAGCTACTCAGGAGGCTGAGGTGGGAGGATGGCTTGAGCATGGGGGCCGGAGGTTGCAGTGAGCTGAGACTGCACCACTGCACTCTAGCCTAGGCAACAGAGTCAGACCCTGTCTCAAAAAGTTGTTTTAAAGTACAATAATAACACCTGTTTTTTGGAAAAGACTCTGTGAAGCCACCTCAGCTGAGTTCTCCACTGTTCATACCAAGAGCAAGTGACAGCCACATGTGTCTTTGAAGAATTCAGCCTCTGGAAGGAAATAATGTGATGTCCACGCTCTCCCTGCATTGCTGGCCTTGGGTGTAGGGTGTCATGACACAGGCTCCACGCCTGCAAGAGCCTATGGGTGAAGCCCATCAGAGAGTTCCATGAGGCAGGGGCCTGAGGTCTTGCAGTCCACCCTGTCTCTGCAGGGGATGGCCCTGGGCCTTGAAGAAAACAGCAATGACAGAAGCTGGAGAGAGAATCGTGTCCGTTCATTCACTCGCTCACTCATTTACCCACACACCTCTCCACTGGGGACCCATGTGCGCTGTGTACCATTCTTTCCCTGAGCTGTGAAATAGGACAGATGTGCACAAAAGTCCTCAACACTGTCCCATGGGGACATTCAATGACATTGATGGTGGGTGCCCCCACCGGGGAATGGCACCCTGTGATTACTAAACTGGGGGTGATGCACACAGCTACTCAAGGACACTCCACCTTCTCGTGGCTCCCCAGCACTGCTGCTGGGGAGCAAGGGCCCTCCCCATCCTGGGCCACCCTCTCTGGAACCTGGGTCCTGGCTACTACTTCCATCTCTTGACCATCTCAAATCTAGGATCCAGAGGCCCAGAGGTGGCCTTCGGGGGCAGGAAGCAGAGGTCATGTGCTCTGATGATATCATCACCAGAAAAGGCTCTGAGCACACAGACTCCACATCCTCCCCAGTCAAGATGCCAAAGCCCTGGCAAACCACGGAAAAGGAGGCAGGAGACAGGCTTCATCTGCTTGCCCACACAGGCAGTCACAGAGGACAGGCCTGGAGCTGGGGGCCTCTAGGCTTCCAGAGATGGGCACGTCCCAGGGACCGCCTGTGCCTGCCGGGCCCTGACCACAGACTATCAGATGTGAGCTCTGGGAGCCCCCAAACCAGACTCTGCCCTGGCATTTATCTCCCAAACCTGGGCAATGCTGAGAACAAATCGGGACAATGCTAATAACAGGTGGGAGTAACAGGTGTCCACCCGGGCTACAGAAGAGACCCTGAGCAAGCGTGACCACCTCACCCACATGAACAGCAGTCACTGATAGGACGCCCACGGGTACCACGTGCCACACAAGACGCTTCCCTACCCACCATCTTGAAGCATCGCCACGACCCCAGAACAAGGGCGAGGCTCAGAAAGGAAAGACCGCTGTCCCAGGCCAGGTGGCCGAGCCTGGAGCTCTCCTGCCCTGCTCCTGCTGTCCACACCCACATCTGGCCCTCTCCTCTTCCTCCTGTACTTCAGCCTCAATTCAAAGTCAAGCCGCCGGTGTCTGGGGGATCCCCAGTGGCGTTTCTGTGGCAGGGCCAGTGCCCTTTCCACAGGGTTTCTTAGAAGGTGGAGCGGATGAGCCCTGCCAGGCCCTCAGTGTGTCTGCTGCAGGCAGGAATCATTCTCTGCATCCAGGGAGCTGCTGTGGGTGGACGCTGGGTGCGGGGTTCTCTTCAGCACCTGGTGCACCATGCTCATCAGGTCCAGGGAGCTGTTGTGGGTGGACCCCGGGCGCGGGGCTCTCTTCAGCACCTGGTGCACCATGCTGGCCAGGTCCAGGGAGCTGTTGTGGGTGGACCCTGGGCGCAGGGTTCTCTTCAGCAGCCGGCGCGCCATGCCGGCCAGGACTTGGCGGAACGGCCGGCGGAGCAGAGAGTACGTGAACGGGTCGGCCGCCGCCTTGCTGTAGGTCAGGCACTTGCTGAGGATGCCCCAGTGGGCGTTCACGGTGAGGAAGGGCACGAGCTCCACCAGCCTGTTGGGGAAGCGGAGCAGCTGACTCAGCCACAGTGACAGCACCCGCCACACACTCATGCTCCGGGACAAGGCTTCTGACCAGCGGCAGCACAGCCTGAGGTGGGGGCCACAGAGTCAGGACAAGTACACACCGCAGCCCTGACGCTCACTAGCCAGGGGGCTCTGCGCCAGCACCCTGAGCCTGGGTCTCCTCTTCCTAAAACGGGATTACAAGGCCGGGTCCTGGGACTGCGGAGCAAGCCGACATCAGCCGGCATACAGCAGGTACTCAGTAGGTGGCAGCACTGCCACCGTGACCCAGGCCTTCTCCCACCATCCTCACTCTCAGCTCAGTCCACCCACCTGCGCGCACACCTGCCGCGAACGCCTGCACACAGAACCAGCTACCTAGGGAGCCATTACCACTTCCATGCTGCAGACCAAGACACCCCAGATGTGAGCGCTGGGAGCCCCCAGCCAGACTCCCCTCTGGCATTCACCTGCCAAACCTGGGCAATGTTGAGAACAAATCGGAACAACACTAATAACCAGGCTGGAGTAACAGGTGTCAACCTGGGCTGTAGAACAGACGCTGAGCAAGCGTGACCACCTCACCCACGTGAATCGCAGTCATTCACGGGATGTCCTCGGGCACCACGCACCACGCAGGGTGCTTCCCTACCCACCCTCTCGCAGCATCACTCAGAGAGTCTTAAGGGCATCTTTAGGACCATCAGGCATACAACTCCCAGAGGAAAGGCTCAGTCCCACATTCTGAGTCTGAGCCCAGTGCTTTTCTGAAATCAGACTAGAACTCAGAGTGGAAGGGACTGGGCTCTGCGTGGGGGAAAGCAGCAGGGGGCCGGGCCTCTGAGGACTTGGATGGATCCCTCCGCTCTCAGCACAGCCTAGGGTAGGGGCCACGGGGTCAGGACAAGGCTTCTGACCAGCGGCAGCACAGCCTGAGGTGGGGGCCACAGAGTCAGGACGAGGCTTCTGACAGCTGTCACAAGTGCATGTGCTGACCAGTGGCAGCCGTTCTGCTTCCCAGGTCCTGGCTTTGAACCAGGGCTCCCAAAAGCCAGGGCTTTCCCCATCAGCCTGATGACCCCCCAGGCAGTGAATTTCTGTCCCAGGATGTCCCACTCCCCACTCAGAAGGACTGCAGCCCTGTGATTTACAAGTTTGGCTGGGTCACTTATTAGTCTGGAGACCACCTGCTGACCACCCACAAACACAGCAGCTGCTGGGGTGCAGCAAGGATCAGACTGACTCCCTCCCTCCAGGGCACCCAGTCCAGCGAGGTGGGGATGAAGAGGCAGGCAAGCAGGCAGGCAGCCACCTCAAGCTGAGAAGCAGAGCCAGAATGTGAGGACAGGGAGAACTGAGGGGTGTGGCCAGAGGAGAGGCATCCAGAATCCAAAAATCAGGGCAGGGACACAGATCCAAGGCAGTCATGGCCCTAATCACCTACCCCAGGCTGAGGTGAGAACCCAGTTACAGTAAATGACAGTCCGCAAAGGACTTTGCAACCGGCCAGCATAAGCACATCAGGTACACTGTCACCCCCACGTCCACGAAGCCCACCATCAGGCATGGACTGGAGACTGGTCACAGCCCACCATCAGGCAAGTGGGAAGGAGAGTCCTATCAAAGGATCTGAGAAGCATGGCATTTCTTTCAGTCACTAGGGGACTGAGCTGCAGGTGAGTAAGAAAGCCACACACATGGCAGAGTGTCTACCCCCTAGTGAAGCCACGGTGCAGATGGAAGTCATTGGAAACACCCAGCTGAGGCTGTGTCTGGAGTCACACTGGGACCAGAAGTCATGTGTCAGCCACTGTGGCATTCCAATCAGCCACGACCCTGCGGAGAAGGGGACTCGCTCACGTGTCCACTGATGCTCAGCACCTGGTGACCATATCCATCTGTCCTCCCCGCACCCCCACAGTAGACCACAGACTCCACAAGCGAGGCTCTGTATCCCCGCCCTCCTGGTCTCACTGCTGCACACCCCAGGGACTTCATCTGCACCATTGATTAAGTCAGTAAAACTCAAGAGTGACAACCAAGAAACAAAAGAAAAATCCTATATTCCCCATCTCCTTTACCTACTTTATCCACATGAACTGGCTCAAGGTGACTTTGAGTTATTTCTAACCAGATTAAATTCACCTTCAAGATGTCCACAGAAGAGTCTAACAATGCATCCCAGTTCTGCAAACAATTCCCAGGAGAAGAGCTCTGAAATATTTTTAGCAATTGCAGAACAATTGGAATGAGTGCACTACCTTCTAAGGGGCAGCAGGGACAACATGCTCCTGGATCTCTGACTTCCTGTGGGTTAAGCCAACTGCATTAGAACCTCGTCCACACACTGGGTGGAAGCTCCCGCTGGAGCCTTAGGGCAATAACGGAGTGAGGTTCTGATTCGATTCATTCCTATGATGTGAGAGCCACCTGTCAGGCAAACCCATCCAAACTGATCCAGCTGTGCTGCTCCCAGGCTCCATCCCCCAAGGCCCCTCCCCCACTGAAACACCTGCCTGGTCTTGCTGACCCGCATCTTCCGCCATCAGAACCAAGAGGAGCCTGTGTTCCATTTGATTTTGTAACTGCAGGACCAGGCACAAAGCCCAGCACAGAGTAGGTGCTCATTAAATGTTTAGTGAGTACGTGAAGAAATATATATCCTCATTAATGCTATATTGTACCCACGTTTTTCACAGAGAAGAAAGCCTGAGCTGCCCAGATCCCAGAGTTGGTAACAGCATTGTGGAAACAATGCTGCCAAGGCAGGCTTCATGACTTCGTTTGGGATTCTCCCTTTGAACACTTGTGTGCACGCTCATAGCTATGCATGCTTACACACACGGTCAGGGCCTTGTACACATGCAGGAAAATAATGGTTACACCCATTAATCAACATAATATCATGGCTGAGTGAGCCAGTCTCACTCATCTTCATTTAAACTTTCAAAACTAAATGCTGGAGCTCTGGAAATGTTAGCACTCACCTTCTACATGTATGTACATACCTGTGCATGTATGAATACACACATGAAACCTCCCAACCTACACATGCATGCATGAGCAGACACATGGGCCCACATACACACAAGCACGATAATCAGATAAACAGCTAGTTCCCAAGAGAAGGAAGCCACAGTTTCTCCATCCACACTTGTGCCCATGAAGTTTCCTAAGAACCAGAGGCCTTTGCCAGGTTTTATGTGAGCAAGGAGAGTGCCTGCGATCCACAAGAAACCTGGCTCTCTGTCCCTAAGCCAGATGGGATGGGTGGCCAAGAGCTCCTATCCCAAGTGCTGATTCCAAAGAGCTCAGAGAGAGCCTAGTAGGCAGGACAGAGTTGGTGCCACTCATCATGGGCACTCTGGGACCTCCCAGGTTCCTGGGACACAATTGTTGCCCCCCCCCCACAACATACCTAAGCACCCCAGTGACCTAGAAAGATAGGCAGGCATCCTGGACAGGCTGGCAGACCTTGTAGGGCATTAGATAGCAACCCCGGGAAGACCCTACACAAACAGAGCCAGAATCCTGGTACCACACTCCCTGCTGGCTCCCTCCCCTGGGGTGGGGACCTGGGCCCCTTGAGGATGAGGGCCATGGACCCCTCCCGGGAGCTTCTTCCTTCAGGGCAGTCTCCTGCCGTGGCTCAACATGTAGGGTGGAGACCTCCCAGCCAGCCTGAGTGCTGCAGAGGCCTGGCCAAAACTTCCATGGAGCTTCCAAGAAAGGCAAAACATGATAGCAAGCAGTCACCCTCTCTAATAAACAACGTGCCTCCCTCTAACCATGTTGCCTTCCAGCAAGGCAGGGTGCACACATTTCCTTGAGTGGAGCTAAGGTAGTGACCAAGTGGCCAAGTGGGTGACCCAGGAACCCTGGAGGCAAAGACTGCAGACTCCCCTGCCCCTCAGCACAGGACTGGGACAATGGTACCAGCAGAACCTTTACCCACAATCTTTCCCAAATTACCTGTGACTCCAGGTAATTCTGACCTGACAAGCACTCAGGCCAAGGTCTCCAGGAAAGAGAGGAGCAAAGAGAACACTCACCTGGCAGCGTGATTGCCCTGAGGCTCCAGCCGGAGCTTCCACCCAGATTCCCGACTCCATACCCGGGAGATGCGGAGTCTAAGGTCTGGGTTAGTCCCAGACTGCCTGATTTGGAAAGCTTCCTAGGTTTAAAGAGCCAGGTGCTGACTCACAGACCCCATATCTGCCTGTGCCTGGACAAGGAGAGTCTCCTCATTTATAGGACAGGATGGGGGCCAGTGCCATCTTCCTCCAAGGGTCTTTCCCAGGAGCTGCCAGCACAGCCCCCAGCCCGTCAGGTGTGGAGGAGGGTCCTGTGGTGATGGCCACCCTCCCGACACCCGACTGAGAGACCTCAGAGGCCTACTCAACTGAGGCCAAGCCCTCCCAGCTGTTCCCACGACGGGAGCCGGACTCGGGACCCACCTGGTCACGACATATGGGGCAAAGCAGATGAGGAAGCTCGCAATAGAGATGCCAATCTTCCTGGTGGCCCGGTGGCGGCGCCGCTTCTGCTGGATGAGGCAGCGCTGCCGCACACTGTGGGGACAAAGGACAGCGGTCAGGATGATGGCAGGGTGGGGACAGAGCCCAGGCCCAGAGCCTAGGGGCCGAAGCGAGGGCAGAGCTGATGGAGAGGCAAGGCTGGGGCCCTCAGGGAGGGAGAAGTCACCTGGTCTGCCCACCCCAGGAGCAGGAGAGCCTCTTGGGGGTTCTGTGGGGGGCCTAGGGTGAAAGGGGAACACCCTACGGGAGGTAATTTGGAACAATGGCAACACTAGCTAGAGATTCAGGAGACAAATCCTGCCAAGTAGTGAGCAGAAAGCATGGGGGATGGACCCTGCTCAAGACATGAAGCCCAAGGCCATGCAAGTGTACTGGGTCAGCAGCAGGCAGAAACATGCAGATGCCTCAGACCCACAGCTACTCCATAGGAGGGGTGTGTCTGGCTGTCCACAGCAGAGCCCTCAGAACCCCTCCCGGAGACGCACACCCCACCGCTCTGTGCAAAGTTCCCCGTGCGCTGTGAGCACATATCCCAGGAGGCAGAGGCCCCCGCGGTGTCTGCACATATCCCAGGAGGCAGAGGCCCCCACGGTGTCTGCACCAAGGAACCAACTGGAAACCCCCGCGAGCAGCATGCACGGGCAGCTGCCATGGCTGGTGAACTCTGGGCGAAGTAAAGGTGATGATGACCACAGGCTACTCGAGCCAACTGCCCAGGGAGCACCTGAGTCCCTGGCCTGGGCCGGTCGGCATGCACTGGGCCAATACCTGGGGTGCAGGTCGGCAAGCAGCATGAGCGCCTTCAGGGTGACGATGTCCATGCGCTGGCAGTGGCTGCGCGCCACCCGGTGCACCTGGAGCGAGGTGAGGCAGATCACCGCCAGCGGCAGCGCAAAGCCCATGGCGTGGAGTGTGGCGGTGAAGGCTGCGAAGCGCGGGCGCTCAGGCTCGGGTGGCAGGCGCAGCGAGCAGGACGCAAAGGCGCTGCTGTAGCCGAGCCACGAGCAGCCAAGTGCAGCGACCGAGAAGACCAGAGACTGTCCCCAGGCACAGCCCAGCAGCAGGACGGCATCACGCGGTCGCAGGCGTCCAGCGTAGCGCAGCGGGAAGCCCACGGCCAGCCACTGGTCTGCGCTCAGCGCCGCCACGCTCAGCGCCGA
The DNA here is from genome assembly GCF_007565055.1 of Rhinopithecus roxellana. Taxonomy (NCBI): domain Eukaryota; kingdom Metazoa; phylum Chordata; class Mammalia; order Primates; family Cercopithecidae; genus Rhinopithecus; species Rhinopithecus roxellana. The sequence continues at coordinate 131,708,428 of NC_044550.1, forward strand.
GTTGGACGCCAGGAAGGTGTCCAGGAAGCCGATGGCTTGGCACGCGCCGGGCGCCGACGGTGGCCGCCCGCGCATCACACCAAGCAGCGTGAAGGGCATGTCCAGCGCCGCCAGCAGCAAGTGACCCAGCGACAGATTCACCAGGAGGACGCCCGAGGCGCGAGTGCGGAGCTTAGAGCTGTAGGCGCAACAAAGTAGCACCAGCGCGTTGGATAGCAGCGCCACAGCCAGCACCATCACCAGCAGCCCCGCTAGCAGGGTCTCGCCGGGGCCCATGGCGCTAGCGTCTCTGCAGGCACCCTGAGGTTCTCATGGCTCTACTTCGGGCGCGGGCCTGAGAAAGTGCGGCGATGGAGTGGCTGAGCGGCGCGCCCACAGCTTCTGGGAGGTGCAGACCCGGCCGGCAAGGCCCAGAGCGGCGCGAGGAAAGCTGCGGCAAGTGCGCGGGCCGGGGTACCCGGGCGGAGGGCGTTGCTCTTCCTAGCCGGAGCAGCCCGAGGCCGCCCTGGAGGCAGCGCAACCACGGTGCTGTCCAGGGTGCTGAATGCGCTCACCGTCCCGGCAGGACTGTCCTAAGGCTGAAGGGAAGCGTGGGGGCGCGGGACGTAGGGGCGAGGGAGGTCTCTTTGCTGACACTGTATCTTTCCTTCTTCCCTCCTTGCAGCGTGACAGGATGGGACTTTGGGCTCTTCTGCTCCGGGCCAGGTCTGTCCCTGCCCTGGTCACACCTCCAGCCGAGCCTCCCAGCGCTGGTTCATGCGCAGTTGAGAGGCCAGCGAGAGCCACTAGGTGGATCCTAGGCTGCACAGCCCTCACCACGCCTCTGCCTCCAGGCGCTGGCACCAAACTGGAGCGACCTGGTGGCTTATAGGGGCGGTAGGGGCGGTGGGGGCAGGAATGAAGTGGTGAGAAGCTGTGCAGGCGGGGCAGAGGGAGTGACGGGGCGGGGGCGGGGGCGGGAGCTGCCCTCAGGACTTCCCTCCCATCCCCCAGCCTCAGCCTAGGAACTGTGACTGCATTGACGTTTGTTGAAGCAAGAAGGGCGACAAGAAGTGGAAACAAAGTTGAGAGAGGTATGCGGGAAGGAGAGAGAGGAAGAAGAAAAAGTAAAGAGGAGAAGAGGAAGTGGGGGGAAGAAGAGGGAAGAGGAGAGAAAAGCAACAGAGGGAGAGACAAAGAAGGGGGTCCCTTGAGAGGACCCACCCAGAAAGGGGTGCCATACAGAAATGCCTGTCCTTCGTCTGGCTCCTGGAGCCCCGCGGTGCGAGGTGCGTACCTCTCCCACATCTGCCATCCCCTGTGATGGCTTCTGAGCCTTCTCACCCGGTGGGAGTCTTCCAATCCATTTGTGGCCAGTTGGCAGGACAAGGATATGGTGAAGCCTCCTGCAAGCTGCTTCTTCCAGGAAGCTTTTTGACATTTTCTCCCCAGTGGCAGCCACAACATGACAGAAATGAAGGGCAGACCATTGCCCACCCCTCCCCACACCCACCCTCACCTGCAGGCTCTGCCAGCCCTTTCTGAGGGACAAAGGGTGGCTGTGGGGTGGGGGTTCACCCGTGGGCCTCTCTTGTACCAGTGCTGCAAAGTGGCCAGGGGAAAAGCCACAAGTGCACAACTGGCCTCCTGCAGCACCCCCGGCTGTGTGCCTTGGGCACATTACTCAAACCCCTTGGGCCTCGCTGTCAGATTCTCATCTGTCAGGTAGGGATATTAATAGCTAGCAATAGCATCTGCCTGTGGTGGTTGCTGTTAGGGTTAAATTGGCCAACATGCACAAAATGCTGAGAACATCCCAACAGGCAGTGAAGGATCAGAACAAAGTCAGCCTTTATTAAGGGGCCCATCTTATAGCTGTGCAAAAGAAGTTTCATTCAAGTGTCTGTGCCAAGTCCCCATAACTACACACCAGGAATGCTGACATTCATACGTCAGTCCTTCTGGCTCTAACTCCAATGTCCTTGTCATCCAGAGAAGCCATCACACCAGCTCCAAGCCATTGCCATCCATCAAATGCAGTGGCTTTCTCTCTCCCCATTTCTCCCTGGCACCCCCACCAAACTGCTTTCGAATTTTCACCAAATTAGACCTTGCCTGAAGCCAGAGCAGCCATGTCAAAGTTTTCCTGACATGCCCAGGAAGAGTGGGCCACTCTGAAGCTTCTGCAGGTCAGGCAAGGTTGCAGGGGAATAGCTTGGACAAAGTGACTGTGATGGTGGCGGCTGGACAGCAGGGGCCTCCCCAACCCGTCCAAGGCTTCTGAGTGACCGTGTGCAGCTCTGGGGAGCAGTGAAGGTGCCAGGTGACTTCACGGGGAGACTGGTCTAGCCACTCACAGAAGCCTCTGACATCTCTCAACTACTCCAAAGGGAGACAATTCCACGTGCAGGGGAGCAGACAGCATCTCTTCTGAGACACGAGTGTGGGGAAGCGCCACCAGCCTGTGTTATGAAAGGCAGGCCATTCGCTCATCTGCAAGGATGTACTGGGCACCGGCATGAATGAGAAAATGTGTGCGGTGAGATCTCTGGACTCTGGTGGGAGCACCTTGATAGGTCTAGGTCTGTTCTGTTTGCTGCTCTCCCCAAAGCCCCAGCACTCCTGGCCTCAGATCTTGCCAGCCTGGCTGCCCCCCTTCCCTGGGTTGTAGGGGGTGGTTTTGAACCCTGTGGTCTTATCAGTATACTATCATTTAATCTTCTTACACTCAAATCTCATTCCTGATGAAAAATTTAACTCCTCTGTAGGGTGAAATGGTGGACCTAATCCATTTATCTTCCAAAAAGAAAAAGTATATTAAAATATTAAATATTTTCACCACTTCTTTCAAACGTAAGGCAGTACTCCTGACTATGCCATCCTGCCCATTCTTGCTGAGATACGCATTGCAACGATGAAGTTCAGGATTGGTTCCCGGAGGCTCCTCCCCTGCCTAGTGATAGTTAATGGTTCCCCATTGCCTATGAAATTCCTTAGTGGCCCCTCCAAGTCTACCTAAATCTGGTCTCAGCCACTCATGCTGGGTCCTTTGCTGTTGCTGTCACTCACACACACAGACACACACACACAGGCAGGCACACGCGTGTGCACGCACACACACACAAGCATTTAGCCACATCTCCATTACTCATTACCCATGCACTTAACCCACACGACCTGACTTTGTCTGTGTTGCTGACTTGGCCTGAATGCCCTCTCTGCACTTTCCTTCTCATTACTCCTCCTCTAAGACAAAGCTCTGCTAAGCCTTCCCCCGTCAGCCAGGGAGAGCCACACCTCCTCAGAACACCCGCAGCGATTTTCATCTCAGCCCCGGTAGAAGTGCTGGGCTGAGATGAAGTGCAGAGGCTGAGATGCCTCTGCTGCTTAATTAAAGCGAATGGCTTAATTGTTACCTCATCTGAAAACCAGGGACAGGAAGACCCACCTTCGAGGGGTGCAGTAAGAATTAAATATGGTTGCATTCAATAAAAGAAATAAGCTTAGTACTAAAATAAGTTTAAATAAAATCAAATGAGCTCAGTTAGCCATTATTCTTTTCCCTCATTTCTCATTTTTCCTGCCCAGTTGCATGTAACAAGCTGTTGGTGTATATCTGTGGAAATGAAGTTGTCATTAGTGACAGCACTTCAACATGATGTAATGGATACAATTCACTTGTCTCACAAAATAAGCTTGTTATTTCTCTTGGGGGGCCAGGGGTGGTTGTGTTGATCAGATCTGACTTTGTCCACATCTTCTCTCTGCTCAACAAAGTGAAGGAATCAAGCCTCGTGTGATCCCTACAGTCTGCTGTTTCCAGCATGTTCTCTTGTACACACTGGGTGCCCAGTACATCCTTGCAGATGAGTGAATGGCCTGCCTTTCCATAATACAGGCTGGCAAAGCTTCCCTGTGCTCATGTCTCAGAAGAGATGCTCTCTGCTCCCCTGCAAGTGGAATCGTCTCCCCGTGGAGTCATTGAGAGGTGATGGGGCTGCTGTGAGTGGCTACACTAAAGTCTCCTTCTGAAGCCACCTGACACCTCCACCACTCCCCACACACATGGTCACTTAGAAGCCTTGGAGGGGCTGGGGGAGCCCACTTCTATCAAGCCCCTACTGCAGAAAAGCATCTGGAAGGAACAATCTGGCATATTAACAAAAATGATTGCTCATAGACAGGCGGAAAAGTGAAAGGAGGAAGATGGAAAGACAGAGAAACGAATGAAACTCCCAACAACAGGAAGGCGGCAAGTGCGTGATTCTATTCCCCTAGAGCATAGCACTGCGCCACCATTAAAAAGCAGGTGTCGGCCAGGCACGGTGGCTCATGCCTGTAATCCCAGCACTTTGGGAGGCCAAGGCAGGTGGATCAGGAGTTTGAGACCAGCCTCACCAATATGGTGAAACCCTGTCTCTACTACTAAAAAAAAAAAAAAAAAAAAAAAAAGTACAAAAATTAGCCGGGCATGGTGGTGTGCACCTGTAGTCTCAGCTACTCAGGAGGCTGAGACAGGGGAATTGCTTGAACCGGGGAGGCAGAGGTTGCAGTGAGCTGAGATTGTGCCACTGTATTCCAGCCTGGGTGACAGAGCAAGATTCCATCTAAGAAAGAAAACAAAAGGAAAGGAAAAGAAAGGAAAGGAAAGGAAGGGAAGGGAAGGGAAGGGAAGGGAAGGGAAGGGAAGGGAAGGAAGGGAGGAAGGGAGGGAGAGAGAGAGAGGGAAGGAGAGAAGGAGAAAGAGAGAGGGAGAGAGGGAGGGAGAGAGGGAGAGAGAGAGGGAGGGAGGGAGGGAAGGAAGAAGGAGGGAGGGAGGGGAAGGAAGGAAGGAAGGAAGGAAGGAAGGAAGGAAGGAAGGAAGGAAGGAAGGAAGGAAGGCAGGCAGGCAGGCAGGCAGAAGGAAGGAGCGAAAGAAGGAAGGAGAAAGAAAGAGAGAAAAGCAGATGTCCCAAGGACAAATCCCACTGTGGACTGTTTCGTGGAAACCACTGAGAACTCTGGGACCTTGACTCTCTGAACAAGGCGTGGAAGCACTGGAAGCTGATGCCAGGCTGCCAGTCACAGTCGACAACGGCTGATGGAGCTAGGAGTGGTTGGTTGTTTCTCTGTGTCTTTACACTTTCCTGTCACTTTCACATTTTCTGTGGGAGCATTTCAAAAAGCAGAAAATCACTCAGGAAGAAGAGCCTAGATCAAGCGCTCCATTTGGAGGCCTCACCATCATTACTGGATTTAATTTTTGTTTTCCTGCCTTGGAACATCTTAGCTTTGTAAAATCCCAGTAGAAATTATCTTCCCAGGAGAAGGGAGGAACAGTGGAGGGGGAAGAGCGAGAGAGAGAAAAGGGGGGAGGGAGGGAGGGACGGAGGGAGGGAGGGAGGGAGAGAGAGAAAGGGAGAGAGAGAGGGATCACGAGCATGGAGTTCCTTAGAATAGCAGAGAGGTAGGAAAGTATTACAGCTGGCAATATTATCCACACACTTAGAAATCACACACGCCCTCAGCAGCAACACATTCCCACTCATTCCTCAATGAAACACGGAAGAGTCCCTCAGTGCCTTGGAGCTGGGACCTGTGACTCCAGGGCAAGTCAGATCTGTCCCTGTCTTCTGGGAGTTCATGGGCCGGGGGCCAAGGGCACGTCAGAAACCAGGCATGATTCCCCCAGGTATGACTGAGGCTGAAGCAGGGGGAGGCTCTGGACTCTGGGGGACCCTTGGGTGGCACCTGACCCAGCCTGAGCAAGAGAATTTTGAAGGACAGCAGAGTTTGACAAGAAGGGACAAGTAAGAGACAATCAGATGGTAAGGAGGAGGAAGGGGTCAGTGGGAAGCAAAGTTCAAGGTTATGGACTATGGCCAGGGCAACTCCTAAAAAACCTGGAATGTCAGGCTAAGTGAGTTGGGATTTGTCCCAGAGGTTGTGGGATGTCAGCAAAGGCTCCTGGCAGGGGCTGTGTCCCAATCTTTCAGTCTGGCAGCCCTGGAGGCCTTTGGGGTCTTGGTCAGTGCAGTCTGAACTCCTGCTGCTAAGAAGCTCTTAGCTGGGAAGGACCAGCTCTATCCTGGCCCCACCCTGTGTGAAGAACCCTCCAGAGGAGGAAGGGGTTTGGGGGCGGGGGTGATCCTAGAGTCTCAACTGAAGATCACTAAGCAGCCTGGAGTCCTGCTTACCTGACCACCTGCACAGGGTCCCTTTATTCTCAGAGACAACCTTGCAGCCTGGGCATCATGCTGGGCCACTCACCTGGCCTCCTGGCCTCCTGAAGCACCTGTAACTCTGGAAAGTTGTTCCCGGAGGCAGCCCCAGTACAGGGAGCCAGCCGGGCCCCTTGGGCTGCTCTGACCCAGGGGTGGCCCACCCTGGCAAGCCTCCTGAAACAGGAGGCTGAGGAGGGAGGCCCCAGCCTCAGTCAGATGGAAGACATCAGGATGGAAAGAATCCGCAGCCAAGGTGAGAGTGTCTTCTGATACTTGGAAGAAAACTCTGGCAGTAGGAAGGAAAAGGGTTCCGGCTGAGGAGACATTCAGGCCTGGGTTCAGATTCTACACCTTCTCTTCTGAGCAGTATGGCCTCATCCTCCCTGAGCCTCAGTTTCCTCATCTACAGCATGGGAACTCAGGGGCTTCCCCACAGGGTTGGTATGAGTATTAAAAGGGGCATGAGTTGCTGGGCACAGTGGCTCACGCCTGCAATCCCAGCACTTTGGGAGGCTGAGGCGGGCGGATCACTTGAGCCCAGCCATTTGAGACCAGCCTGGACAACATGATGAAACTCCATCTCCAGAAAAAAATACAAAACTTAGCCAGGCATGGTGGTGCACAACTGTGGTCCCAGCTACTCAGAGGAGTGAGGTGGGAGGATCACTTGAGCCCAGGAGGTAGAGGCCACAGTGAGCCGAGATCATACCACTGCACTCCAGCCTATGCCACTGAGCTAGACCCTGTCTCTTTCACCCAGGCTGGAGTGCAGTGGCACGATCTTGGCTCACTGCAACCTCTGCCTCCCGGGTTCAAGCAATTCTCCTGCCTCAGCCTCCTGAGTAGATGGGATTACAGACATGCACCACCACGCCTGGCCAATTTTTGTATTTTTAGTAGAGACGGGGTTTTGCCATGTTGGTCAGGCTGGCATTGAACTCCTGATCTCAGGTGATACACCCGCCTTGGCCTCCCAAAGTGCTGGGATTACAGGTGTGAGCCACTGCACCTGGCCCCCAAAAAACATTTTTTTAATAAATAAAAGAGGCATGAGTGTCACAACTGCCCCCACAGTGGTCACCCGGAAACGCCGATGCTCAGACGGTGCCACCTGTGGTGCCCTGACAGAGGGGCTGCAGCCAGGACAAAGGAGACCCATGGGCATCGCTTCACCCACTTATTCTGCCAGTGCTTTCTCCTCTTATGTGCCAGGGCTGAGCCAGGAACCGGAAGGTTGGTGGCTGCCTCCACACCCATGGTGGAGCAGGGACCTGGAGAGAGGGGTGCAGGTAAGGTGGAGCAGGCCACAGAGGAGAGGCCTTCAGCTCTCACTGGGCGGTCAGAACGGCCTAAGAGACAGGCTCTCCCCTGGGTTCAAATCCTTCCCCTCTTCCCCTCCTCCGCTGCCTCCTGGACGTGAGTGGCCTCGGGCAGGGAAGGTGACCATCTTTCTGCCATCTTCTTATCTTTAGTGTGGGAAGAACCTTCTCCTGTCTCTTATGGACCCCTAGGCACAGTAAGTGTGACATTTACCATGAGAACAGTTAGGATTCTCACTCAGTGGAAGGTAAGGGAACCCACGGTGTGTCTTTAAGTAGGAATCGAGAGACAGAGGGGGCCCTCCCTGGCCACAAGGGCCAACTGCTTGCTTGGGGCTGAGGCTGTGGGTCCCCGAAAGGTGCGCCTCCTCCACCCAGGACATGGCAGGCCCTGTCAGAGCAGAAACCACCTGCGTCGTGGTTCCAGGGAAGAAGCTGGACAGTGGACCTAGGTGGCACACACCTGTGGTCCCAGCTACTCTGGAAAGCAGGAGGATCACTTGAGCCCAAGAGTTCAAGGCTACAGTGAGCTATGATTGCACCTCTGCACTCCAGCCTGGGAGACAGAGCGAGACTGTGGCTCAAAAATGAAGAAAAAAAAGGAAGAAAAGAAAAGAGAGAAAAGAAAAGAAAATCGGTTGAAAATGTGAAGAAAGGCCGGGCGCGGTGGCTCAAGCCTGTAATCCCAGCACTTTGGGAGGCCGAGACGGGAGGATCACGAGGTCAGGAGATCAAAACCATCCTGGCGAACACGGTGAAACCCCGTCTCTACTAAAAAATACAAAAAACTAGCCGGGCGAGGTGGCGGGCGCCTGTAGTCCCAGCTACTCGGGAGGCTGAGGCCGGAGAATGGCCTAAACCCAGGAGACGGAGCTTGCAGTGAGCTGAGATCTGGCCACTGCACTCCAGCCTGGGCGACAGAGCGAGACTCTGACCAAAAAAAAAAAAAAAAGAAAAGAAAGAAAATGTGAAGAAAGAGGTTGGGGAGAGGAAGCTTCCCAGGAAAACTTCAACCTGAGTTTAGTCTTCACGGGAATAAAATTTTAAATAAACAGTCCAGTTGTTCATTTGTTCATTCAGGAAATATTGGTTGTAGGTCTGAAGACAAGATGGATAAAACCAGGGCTTGTCCTACAAGGTAGGATTCAAATGGGCCTTGTGACATAAACCTGTGAAATGTGCCTCTGAGGAGTCTGGAAGGAGCCCATCACACACCCGGTCTGGACAGGACACACAACCCGGACACAGGCAGTGTCACCTTTGGCAAAAATGTTTCCAGACATCGCAGGCAATGGTAACACAGTTATGACCTCCACCAGGAATCATTCTCATGATACTGGGAGCAGCCAACACTTATTGGGGAGGTCTTCCCATGCGTCACCTCCACCATCTTCCCTGTAACCCTGTGAGGTATGGATTCCACTTGCCCAGTTCCTGTGAGCGGCATCTACTCACCACAGCTGACATGCCATGACCATATTAAGATGCAAGGCAAACATTGTAAACAGCTCTTAGAGAGCATTGGACATTTCACCTGCTTAACCCCATCTGATAAGCACCCAAACAATGAGGCAGGTATTTGCCCTCTCAACTGGAGAAACTTGCCCACAGAGAGACCAGGGGGCTGGTCTGGGGCCACAGAGCTGAAAGGAGCCTGAACCACCCCCACTGTTGGACTCCAAGCCCTGGACCCTGCCCTCTGGCGCCAGCTGGAATCCAGGCAATTATTAGGCGGGCCCTGCCCACCCTCCATGCTGGTGGCCAAACTGGGAATTCCAGTTGCTGAATTGCAGTTAAGTTTCCTGGAGAGAACTCAAGGTCTCCCTGTCACTCTGCACAGCACCCATTATTTCTGTTTCAGCCACTGTTGGACATGTCCCCCACATTTTTTCAGTTCTTTGCTTGACAGATACAAGGAGACACCCCAGCCAGAAGGCCTGTCCCATGGCCTCCATCACTGGCCCAAAGAGGACACCAGGACGAGGTGGTGGATAATTAAAACCCGTATAATGACTGCATGAGTCAGGCCTAATTACACTCTGCACTGTGGCTGGTGACTCAGGATTGCCTATGGGAGGCAGAGCACCACCTTCTCTAGCCAGCATCTGGCAAAGTGGTCCCAACCCTGGCTCAGACCCTGGGTCACTGCATGACCTTGGACAAGTCACTTCATCTCTCTGCATCTCAGTTTCCTCTTCTTCAAGACAGCAGGAGCCATCTGCTTAGATTGTTGGGGGTGGCAGGAAGAGATAAAACAAGTTGGAAGCAGCCCAGACTAAGCATACAGCAGGTGCTTACTAAGTGTCCCATGGTATGGAGCTGCAGCTAAGCATACAGCAGGTGCTTACTAAGAGTCCCATGGTTATGAGCTGCAGCTGGGCTGCCTCAGTCACTGAAGGCCAAAGTCACCAGTGGAATTTGGAGATGGGTCACACTGTTGAGTTGGTTCACTGGATGTGTAAAGCAACATACTCAGCCCCTTGGTTACTGTTATCTGTAATAGCCAAACTGGAAGTCAAATGAAATGTTGGGCCTGGGATGGGGAGCCTTGAGGTTGGACCAAACTCAGATGTGGTCTGTCTGGACTCAGATCACCAGCCTCAGAGCTATCCACAAAAGGAAAAATTAAGCCAGGGGAGCAGAAAGTACCTCTGAGACCTGTGGGTACCCAGAAGACAGTCCATGTGGAGAAAGGGAAAAACCAACTAACTCTGAAACCCAGAAGGTGTGGTGTCAGGGAATTGTTCCATTTTACAGATTGGTGTCATCAGCTTCCTGCACAACTTTTACTAAAATCGGTTGTGAGAGTAACTACTTCATGGACAGTATGTTTAATTTTAAATGTTACAGAATGAAAGGGCACGTTTGGGTTGATGCAGGACCCACAGCTCACTCTGAACACTCCCTGATCAGTATATGTGATCCAGCTGCACAGGAGATTATGCCTGAGGGAACGGCCAGCCTGGCAGACTGGATGAAAACCACCACAGAGTCTGTTTACCCTGAGGAGGGGACTGCCCAACTCTTGCTATAAATGCCAACTGGAGCACCCCAGATGAAGCAACTGATATGCTTCGTATGCAAGCTGCAAGCCATTTAGGACTGGCTTCATAATGACCAGGATATTCACCCATAGAATATGCCTATTACCCAGGTCATGGTAAATGCTGTGGTTAAGGGGGTCCCTCCTGTGTGGGCACCCCAGGTGACATTACTCCTACAGAATCAAACAACAATTTAAGAAGTTCTCTCAAATGTGTTGTTGTAGGGCTGGGCCTGGTGGATCACACCTGTTATCCCAGCACTTTGGGAGGCCAAGGCAGTTGGATCATTTGAGGTCAAGAGTTCAAGACCAGCCTGGACAACATGGTGAAACCCTGTCTCTACAAAAGATAATTTTTTATTTTATTTTATTTATTTTAATTTATTTTATTTATTTTATTTTATTTTGAGACGGAGTCTCGCTCTGTCGCCCAGGCTGGAGTGCAGTGGCCGGATCTCAGCTCACTGCAAGCTCCGCCTCCCGGGTTCACGCCATTCTCCTGCCTCAGCCTCCCGAGTAGCTGGGACTACAGGCGCCCGCCAGGTCGCCCGGCTAGTTTTTTTTGTATTTTTAGTAGAGACGGGGTTTCACCATGTTAGCCAGGATGGTCTCGATCTCCTGACCTCGTGATCTGCCCGTCTCGGCCTCCCAAAGTGCTGGGATTACAGGCTTGAGCCACCGCACCCGGCAAAAGATAATTTTTTAATTTGTTGCAGCTTTCTTTCATATCCTAAGAAAGCACGAGGATAATTAAGTTTTTAAAAAATGGGAAAGCCAAAAACATGCCAGGTTTTCTAGTACTCCAGCTGGTTACCTATGATGGTCTATTCTTGTGCAGATTTTAAACTGATAGGCAAATTTCATCAAGAAAAATTCAGAGCTCAAAGTTGGACCTGCAACTATAGGGTTCCTAAGTTCTCTGCCTATTTCTCTATTTTATTTTCTACCTGCTTTAAGTCTGCCATTAACTTTCTACTGATGTTGAGACAAAAACCAGTTGGCATCTGTTTTCTTTCTTTTCTTTTTTTTTTTTTTTTTGCATACTTGTGAGTTTGTATTGACATCTCATGGCTAGAGTCCTGAAGTAAAAGCTGCAGGATCCTTGTTTATATGTATGCGTATGCTTAAATGTGCTTACATGTATGTACGTATGCTATGGCCACAAGTTACCAAATTGGCTTAAAAATAAAAGTACTCATAAATTAAGTAATAAGCCCTAGTGCTTTTCAAGTTAATGTGACTTAAGTAAATCTTTTATAAATAAGCTGGCTTTAAAATTATTAGTAAAATAAAATTAGAGATGTCTTCATAATTATTAGCATTCCTTACTGTTTAAATTTATTGATCAAACAGTTTTATATTTATCTCTGCTAGATATTATAAGGTGTCAAGGTTTAGCATGAAGGTTATAAAACTATAAATCCAGACTGAAGTCAAATGACCCTTGAATACTTGTTGATAAGTAGAGTATTTAATATTGTTTATTAAACGAAAACAGCTAAATCCTGAGTTATTGGCAAAAATCCCATTTATTTAACCTTAAGATTCTTACTTAAGTAAACGCCTGATATTCACAGGCTATAAAAATGATTAAAACAGGAAAATAACTTTAAACAATGACTATCCCAGTTTTTATAAGTAATCTAAGTAAACTATTCAAAATAAAAATACAGCGGCTCATGCATGTAATCCCAGCACTTTGGGAGGCTGAGGCAGGCATATCACGAGGTCAGGAGATCGAGACCATCCTGGTTAACATGGTGAAACCCCGTCTCTACTGAAAAACTACAAAAAAATTAGCCAGGCATGGTGGTGGGTGCCTGCAGTCCCAGCTACTCAGGAGACTGAGGCAGGAGAATGGCATGAACCCAGGAGGCGGAGCTTGCAGTGAGCTGAGATCATACCACTGCACTCCAGCCTGGGTGACAGAGTGAAACACCATCTCGAAAAAAAATAAAAAAATAATAAATAATAAAATTAAAATATAAAATATAAATAAAAATAATAAGTAATTAGGTAAATGTAATAGAAAAATACCTATAAGTAAGCCAGGTATGGTGGCTCACGCCTATAATGCCAGCACTTTGGGAGGCCAATGTGGGTGGATCACCTGAGGGCGGGAGTTCAAGACCAGCCTGACCAACATGGTGAAACCCCATGTCTACTAAAAATACAAAAAATTAGACATGGTGGTGCATGCCTGTAATCCAGCTACTTGGGAGACTGAGGCAGGAGAATCACTTGAACCAGGGAGGAAGAGGTTGCAGTGAGCCAAGAATGTGCCACTGCACTCCAGCCTGGGCAACAGGGTAAGACAGGTTCTCAAAAAAAAAAAAAAACCCTTACAAATAAATTTACATATAATTAAGAATCTAAAGTCATATTAAATCTTCATTAGTTTAAAAAATATATTACAAAAAACATTCTTCAGAAAAATGTGTTATTAAAAGGAAAATAATTTTTGTCTAATTCAAAGGTTATTTATGAAATGAAGTAAAAAGAACCAGTAAATAAGAGAGATGTAAAGAAAGTTATACATATAAGGAGGCATTTTTGGCGAGAAAGATTAAAAGAAAAATAATTTTATATGAGAAAAAAATCTTGTATGATACATTTTTGTCCTGAAATAAAATGATTGTTTTTTTAAGAAAAAGAATGTTTAGGACAAAGCAGGAAGTTCAAGCATGTCATAAATGGTTTGTGCAAGTCCTAATAAGGTTTATAAAAAGAGAATTTATATACATGTGTGTGTGTAGGTATACATATATACATAAACTTTATGTGATTAAATTGCCTATAATTAAAAGGAGATTATGTATAATAGTCTTTCTACAGATTGGGCCTTGATATTAAAAATGCACTAATGCAGCCTGGCCAATGTGGTGAAACCCCATCTCTACTAAAAATACAAAAATTAGCCAAGTATGGTGGCAGGCGCCTGTAATCCCAGCTACTCAGGAGGCTGAGGCAGGAGAACTGCTTGAACCTGGGAGGCGGAGGTTACGGTGAACTGAGATCGCACCACTGCACTCCAGCCTGGATGCCAAGAGCCAAACTCTGTCTCAAAAAGTAAAAAAAAATACACTAAAGAATTGGTTAGAAGAAATTTTTCTTGAAGTATTGACTTATTATTAATAAAATTGCAAGAGATTTCAATTTTTAACCCAAAAGTTCAACTTTTATTGCATGTTGCTCATAAACCAAAAATAAAATTCTAAGCCCCCAGCTGATGGACCCGCCACCCCTAGTCAGTGAAGGGCATTCCAGCGAAACCTGAAAAACTAGCCCAGGCCATGATGAAAAGCGTGTTGGACATGCCTCATTATACTCTCCTCCCTTTGGAATTCAAGCACTGCTAACCAGCATTAACATTAAAACAGAGACTTAAGAAGGACAAAACAGACTGTTTGTAGCAATAAGACACCAAATTCCAACCTGACGCCAGCCTAGCATTACATGAGAAATAGCAGGCCCTGGAAGAAACTGAAGTATTTTGCCACAAAATACATTCCTTTGACATATTTTGAAATGGCCCTACAAAGCTGTCTCTGGTGGAGAAAATCTGCAACCTACAGAGAATCCCCTCCCTTCCCAGATCTTTTCCCTGATCCAGGAGAGAATTAGCTAAGAGTCTGGCACCTTTTTATGTCTGATTAGAGCTCTGAAGCCTGCTACCTGGAGGCTTCATCTGCACCATAAAAATACCTTGGTCTCCACAATCCCTTAGCTTAACCCAGACATTCCTTTCTATTGATTCTAGGTCTTTAAATCATAATCCCAACTGTTTAAACCAATTGCCAATCAGAAAATCTCTGAATCCACCTAGGATCTGGAAGCCCCCACTTGCAGAGCTCCTGCCTTTTCAGACTGAACCAATGTATACCTTCTATGTATTGACTGACATCTGCCTATAACTTCAGTTCTCCCTGTGAAAGGAAATTAAATTTTGGGATCCCCAAGCTCATTTAGCCAAAGGGAAGAGTCAAGCTGGGAACTGGGTCATGCAAACCTGCCTCCATCTTTTGGGTTCTGAATAAGATGGCTACAAGATGAAAAGCTACCTGCCTCCCCCATATTTTGCCCAGAAGTAAATTCCTAGTGAGCTGTTAAAACTTCATCATGGCAATGCAAATTGATAGCTTATCTTTACAGGTGTAGTCATCCTGCCCACCCCCCTGCCACTACCAGGCCAAATGCATATCTGATTGCTCCCCTACTGCTTTTTGTCGGTGTTCTCTTATGTAAAATGTGCATTCCCCATGTTTTTCCTTTGCCCCTTTTTTTAATGTGAAAACTATGTGCTTCTCAATATCCCACCCTTTCTCCTTTAAATTTGGAGCCCTCAAAATCATCTTCGGAGAAAGGCATAGACGTGTCTCCCAGGCACATCCTTAAAGTCGGCAAATAAATCTCCTAAAATGATTGAGACTTGTCTCGTCATTTTCTTCGATTGACACCCTAAAATGCATAAAATCAGACTGTAACCCAGCCACTTCAGGCAGGTGTTCTCCGTGCCTCCTGGGGCTGTGTCAAGGGTCATGATCCTCACATCTGGCTCACAATACACCTCTTTAAATATTTTACAGAGTTTGACCCTTCATGGACATGCTATTTTCAGCTTTCTCTCCCATTTGAGAAGGTCTGAGATAATCTCTCCCCTTCAACTTGTTTCTCAACTCCTCTCACTTTTTTCCTCAGATTCTAACTATTGTTGTGATCTGATGCTAAAGATTTTTATCTTAAAGGTCTAAAGGGAATTTCTTTCTTTCTTTCTTTTTTTTTTTTTTTTTTTTTTTTTTTTTTTTTTTTTTTGAGACAAAGTCTCCCTCTGTTGCCAGGCTGGAGTGCAGTGGGGCAATCTTGGCCCACTGCAACCTCTGACTCCCTGGTTCAAGCGATTCTCCCGCCTCAGCCTCCCAAGTAGCTGGGATTATAGGCATGGGCTATCACGCCCAGCTAATTTTTGTATTTTTAATAGAGACAGGGTTTCACCATGTTGGCCAGGATGGTCTCGATATCCTGACCTTGTGATCCAATCCACCCGCCTCAGCCTCCCAAAGTGCTGGGATTACAGGTGTGAGCCACAGCGCCCGGCCCTAAAGGGTATTTTATTCTAATATAACATTCTGTACTCTTTGCTGTTCCTAATATGTCTAAATTGTTCTATGAAACCCAACACCTTCACTTAAGACCCAGGATACCCTCTTCCTTTGTCTAATTAATTCAAGTACCATTTTCATTAGTTTTGACTTGCAAGGGCATCTAACTGGATTTCCCCTAGGGAAGAAAATCACACTGCAGAAGGTGGGGTTTTTGTTTTTGTTTTGGTTTCTGGTAACCAACATAACAAATATATTTTATGTTTTGGGGTTTGTTTCTCTGTTACCTAGGCTGGAGTACAGTGTTGCAATCATGACTCACTGTAACCTCCACCTTCTGGGTTCAAATGATTCTCCCACCTCAGCCTCCCAAGTAGATGGCATGACAAGCACATGCCACAATACCCAGCTAATTTTTGTACTCTTTGTAGATATGGGGTTTTGACATGTTGGCCAGGCTGGCCTCAAACTCCTGGGCTCAAGTGGTCTGCCAGCCTTGGCTTCCCAAAGCGCTGGGATAATAGGCATGAGCCACTGCTCCTGGCCATATTTTATGTTTTATTGAAATAATTCTTATGTCATCATTATTAAGTTTTTTATTTGCTTACTAAAACTGAGATTTTAAAAAATTATTATATCCATGTAACTTTCTGTATTGCTTACTTATTTATTTTGAGACAGAGTTGTGCTCTTGTTACCCAGGCTGGAGTGCAATGGCACAATCTCAGCTCACTGCAACTTCCACCTTCCAGGTTCAAGCAATTCTGATCCCTCAGCCTCCCCAGTAGCTGGGATTACAGGCGCCCACCACCACACCTGACTAATCTTTTTGTATTTTTAGTACAGATGGGGTTTCACCATGCTTGCCAGGCTGGTCTCGAACTGCTGACCTCAGGTGATCCACCCAAATGCAGGGATTACAGCGTGAGCCTCCCAAAATGCTGGGATTACAGGCGTGAGCCACCATGCCCAGCCTTGTATTGCTTCTAAAGTCCTTGTGCTGTTAAGTTATAAGGATTTGATGGCTGGGTCCAAAAGGACACCAAGACCTGCTAAATCTTAAACACTGACAGCAGTTAAAGTCTCACGTTCAGACCCAGGAGAAGATGATAATCAAAATAAGCTGCATTTTTGAGACACAGGGCCAGAAATTAAAACCGTTCAACCTCTCAAGGCCATGGGACTATCATGGAAGTGGTGAGTGCGTGAGATTGTAAAGACAAATTTTGAGAGACAAAATTTAGTTCAGTTTCTCTACAAATTAAACATAAACATCAAAAGCACACTGATATAAGGCCAGTATCTGGGCCTCCGTGTCAGATTAACAAGGTTTCTGGGAGCATTAGCCCACTCTTCAATAATAATAATTGTATAAATACTGGGGATTCATTTTTTTAATAAATAAATTGTAAAAGTAAAAAAAATTATAAAAGATTATAAAAAGGCTTATAGAAATTATATCTTAATGGTCAAGATAAATAAAAGATTTGTTTATTTGATTAAATTTGGCAGGATAAATGACATATTCATGTAGAGGTAAAATTTGTTTTTCTGTCTTCTGAACCAGATTTGTTTGTAACTGTCCTTTGAGAAAACAACAGCAACACCAAAAAAAAAAAAAAAAAAAAGGAGGGGGGTCCCGGAGAGAAAGAGAGAGACAAATTTAATTGACTTCATGCTGTCTTCATCGGGTCGTATTGCTTGGGAAAGTAAGCCTCCTCTCAAAGAGTAAAAGTTTTTGCCTTTAAAAAACAATATTTGAGTCAGCACTTTGTCTAAATAAATGAATGATACAATGGCCTGTGACCCTGTTTTGTGATATCAAGAGTTTTAAACCTTTGCTGTTTGACAAGCTTTCCAGAATTAAATGATTAATTCAGTCCTTTTGACCTCATTAATTATTTTGATATTAGGTCCCTGAAGTTCAAATGAGACATATTCAGCTTATTTGGTATGTTAAAATCATACAGGAAGCACTGTTGAATATGAAATGGTATTTAACTGTCTTTGGATTATATATATATATAAATGTGTTATTAGTATGTGTTCCAAAATTGTACCAGATTCCTGTGATTCTGGTATATCTTAATATATGTTATCAGTAGCAATTATGATTATGTTAAATTGTTGTGTGCCATAGAAATAACCAAATTTCCTTGTCAATTGTGTCTTTAACTATAGCTGTTCTAACACTTCTGACACCCAATTGTTTTACTTTAATCCTTTCATAGTGTGGTTTATAATCAGCTATAAAATTCCGAGAAGTACTCTGATAACTTTAAAGATTGTGCCATTGGAATAGAGATAAAAACTTCCAGGGTTCTCATGGACAGCTGATGTATTCATAAAGTTTGCTGACCCAGTATCGAGCAGAACAGGAGTTAATTCCATGGACTGAACTAACAGCAGATTGAAATAATCTTTTTTTTCTTTTTTGAGATGGAGTCTCATTCTGTTGCCCAGGCTGGTGTGCAATGGTGCAGTCTTGCCTCACTGCAACCTCTGCCTCCCAGGTTCAAGTAGTTCTCCTGCCTCAGCCTCCCAAGTAGCTGGGATTACAGGCGTGTGCCACCACGCCCACCTAATTTTTGTATTTTTAGTAGAGGCAGGGTTTCACTACGTTGGCCAGGCTGGTCTTGAACTCCTGACCTCATGATCTGACCACCTCAGCCTCCCAAAGTGCTGGAATTACAGGCATGAGCCACCATGCCTGGCCTGAAATAATTTTTTATTTACTTATTTTTTACATGGAGTCTCGCTCTGTCACCCAGGCAGGAGTTCAGTGGCACGATAGCTCACTGCAACCTCCTGGGTTCAACTGATTCTTCTGCCTCAGTCTCCCGAGTAGCTGGGATTAAAGCAACCACCACCACGCCCAGCTAATTTTTTTTTTTTTTTTTTTTGAGACGGAGTCTCGCTCTGTCGCCCAGGCTGGAGTGTAGTGGCCGGATCTCAGCTTACTGCAAGCTCCGCCTCCCGGGTTCACGCCATTCTCCTGCCTCAGCCTCCCGAGTAGCTGGGACTACAGGCGCCCACCACCTCACCTGGCTAGTTTTTTGTATTTTTTAGTAGAGACTGGGTTTCACCAGGTTAGCCAGGATGGTCTCGATCTCCTGACCCTGTGATTGCCCGTCTCAGCCTCCCAAAGTGCTGGGATTACAGGCTTGAGCCACCGCGCCCAGCCTTTTTTTTTTTTTTTGTATTCTTTGTAGAGATGGGGTTTCACCATGTTGGTCAGGTTGTTCTGGAACTCTCAACCTGAGGTGATCCGCCTGCTTCAGCCTCTCAAAGTGCTTGGATTACAGATGTGAGCCACTGTGCCTGGCCTGAAATAATCTTTTACGACTCTTTGTTTAAAACATTCGGTGATTATTTTTATTTTGTTTTTCTTCTTTTAAGCTGTTGACACCTTTCAACAATTGAGTAAGGTAAACTTTTATGAGCAAAATTTAAAACATAATTCCTTTCTCTCTACTTAATTTCTCTGAAATTTGAAAACTCTCTGTCAGTATTTTTAATCTATGGCAATATAGTTATTTGCATAGGGTTCAATCAGAATTTGTTTTATCTTATAGCAGGACATAATTGGAGACACTGGTTATTTTACCAAGGCTTTGCTTAGAATGACATCTTCAGATTGCCTTGAGAAAATGAAGTTGACCTGTAGAGCCAATAAAAGCCCCTTGGAAAAACTGGCTTCATACCTTGTCCTTTACAGGGTCCTGACCTGTGGTGAGTAAGAATGTCACTTTCTGACAGGCCTAGGATCCCCAAGTTTTCTTGGGACCTTGAAAAGAGAAGTCACCCAATTCATACAGGTATCCGCAGGCGCAGATAAATCCTTGACTGGGCTCGAGCCTTTTGGAAAGGTCTAATCTTAGATTCCTTATGAAAAAGCTTCCAGCCAAGCAAACAGTTTTTAAAGCCTATACGGCAGATAATGCTTGCTGCACTTTATGCAAATAATCAGGCTAACTATAATAGAACTAAAATGTAATTTTACAAATAAATTGGTCCTGCTATGATTTTGTCTTTAACAAAATTGGGGAATTGGAAAGAGAAAAATTACGTCTCAAGAAAAACTACAGTAGACTCGTTATTAGATTGTAGCCATGTCCAGGGGTTTTCAGCTTTTATTATTTTTCTACAATTTGGTCTGAATCCTAAAATTTTTCCTGACTACAAGTCTCCAAAATAATATTTTCAATTTTTTAATTTCTTTTCATTGTTTGCCTTTCCATGTTCTCCTGATTTAGCATCACAAAACATTAAAGCTGTGCCTTTCTTTAAGCCCTGCCAACTGAAGCTAGACAAACTTTGGAAGAAAATAACAGCGACATATTTCTATATCAATACATAAGCTGCTTTCATACCTGCACACTGACTGATGTATGGACTTCAGAGGGATATGGCCTATGTCAGTTTTCCAGAATTGTTTTCCTCTTTTTTTGGTTATTCCTCCCATTTTTTTTTCTCTTTTCCTCCCCTATTTTTCTTTGTGAGACTCGAGACTACACAACCTACTAAAAGTGAGCTTCCTTAACCACCTGGGACCTAAGCCATCTCAGAATAAACCATTCTAGCCACGAGAGAGATCAGACAAAACCCAAGACCAGAGACTTACTTTTCTTCTAAGATGCTTTCTTTGAAAGATTTGTTTTCAATGGGGGTGGGAGGAGAAAAGTGAAAGGAAAATAAAATCTTGGGAGCACAATTCACTATGTCAACAGGAAGAACATTAGGCTGAAAGCCATGCGAGAAGCTGCCTTTCCTCTTGTTCCTAAGCAGACAGAGAGCTACAGATAAAAAGTTATTTACACAGATAGCAACTGTATGAGCACAAGACAAATACCTAATTGGCTATTTCCATACCTGCTCCTTTTCTCTTGCAACACAAGGATTCACTAATGCAACCACACCCTCCCCTTTTCCCCTCCACCCTGCTGAAGGCCTTAAATACTGAAGCCCTCAAAATCATTTTTGGAGAATGGCACAGGCCACAGACTGTTTCTGTGAATCTGTGTTCTTTTCTTCTGAGCATGTCCTTAACCCTGGCAAAATAAACTTCTAAATTGATCGAGACTTGTCTCAGATACTTCTTGGTTTACAAGGACGATAGCAACAATGATGCAGGTGGCAGTGCTGAAATGGTGGTGGTGGTGGTAGTGCTGACGGTGGTCATGACGGTGCTGCTGGTGCTGCTGGTGATGATGATATGCAATAACAACGAGGGTGATATGCACATTTAATCGTCCTCACCGTGTCCCAGCCCCATGGTAGGTGTTTTTTGGTTTTGTTTTGTTTTGAGATGGAGTCTCACTCTGTCGTCCAGGCTGGAGTGCATTGGCGCAATCTCAGCTCACTGCAAGCTCCGCCTCCCGGGTTCAAGAAATTCTCCTGCCTCGGCCTCCCAAGTAGCTGGGATTACAAGTGCCTGCCCCCATGCCTGGCTAATTTTTCTATTTTAAGGAGAGGCAAGGTTTTGTCATGTTGGCCAGGCTGGTCTCGAACTCCTGACCTCATGATCCGCCCGCTTCAGCCTTCCAAAGTGTTGGGATTACAGGCGTGAGCCACCGCATCCAGCCTAGGCCCTTTCATACGTTACCCCATGAAGTCATTTCACCAAGCCTATGCAGCAGATATTGTTACTGCCTCTATTTTTAAAAAGAGGAGACTAATGGCGAGAGAGGATGAACACCTAACCCAAGGCCCTGCCTGTAGTCAGTGGTGGAACTGAGAGACACGGCTGTTTACCTCCACGGGCTGTTGCAAGAACACCTGAGGTTAGGTGGGCAAGAGGCTGTGGGAAACGCCAAGCCCAGAGGCCTTCCCTGAGGACATTCCCAGAGAAGGGGAGGAGGGTGAGAGCAGGAGGCCCCAGGAGGTGTTCAGATGCTTCCAGCAAACAGAGCAGAAAAGCTGGTTCTTTCACACCAAACAGACTGACTCAGAGGTCAGAGCAAGATGTGAGTCAATGTCTTCACATCCAGCATGCATCACTCAACAAACATTTGCTAAGAGTTCTGCACAGAGTGGTGACTCTTAGGGAAATCTTCCCGGCTGTGCCAGTGAGCCAGGCTGGCTGCACAGTCCTGGGCTCAGTAGGCCCCTCTTTGCTCCAGACAGCTCCTCCCGCGGCAGCCCAGCCCCTTCCCAGGGGGAGCTCACTCACCTCCAGCCTCGAGCCTGAGAGAAGCCTGGCCCGGTGGAGAAGCTATTGACTTACCTCTCTCCAGCTCCATGCACAGTACCCCATGTTGGCAACGGGACGTGGGCTGCGGTGGAAGTATTCACACTGTGGAACTGACAAGCATTTCACACCAAGGCTTCTGTCCTGCGGGGCTGGTTGTTCAACATTTACCAGCACAACACTGTCCAGGCCCCAACCCTTCCCCCAGCTGTGGCCTCTGCAAGGCCAGGTCTGGGGACCCTGAGGCATGGAGGAGGGGTGTACAAATGGCCTGTCTTAAGCTGCTGACGGTGTTGAGGCCCCACACGGCCCTGCAGCCAGCAGGCCAGTAGGAAAGATGAGACCCCAAATCAGGTCCGTTTCCAGAGGTAAGCCTTCGCCGTTTATTGTCCTCCATCTGATGCCACAAAGTCAAACCCAGGCCAGGATAGATGCTTGTCCATGGGAGCGAGGGACGGAGGCTGCCTCTCCGCCCCTAGCGCAGACAGAAACTAACCATCCACAAGCACGACTCAGGTGCCATCTATTCAGATGGTGGGGAGGGGTGCTGAGGCTCAGAGACAGTGAAAGGGTGAAAGGGTTTGCGGAGGGCCTGCCTGAATAACTCCAGCCTGTCTGACACCTGTGCCCTCATACAGACTCCCCAGACAAGGCTAGAGACGACCCTACCTCTTCAAATACAGTGTAATCGCACCTGATCCACCCTTGACCTCTGGGCTTGTTTAATCATGGGTCTCCCCTTTTAGAGGCAGGGATAAGGGTTTGAACTTTGTGGTCTCTGCTACACTCTGAGCCCTTCCAGAGATTGCACATAGTAGGTGCTCAACAAATAATTGTGGAATGAAAGAATCGTTGAAAAAGCCTAGTTCTCCCGGCTGGATTATGACAGTAGTATCAGTCAGGGTTCAACCAGAGGAGCAGAGCCAGTAGGAGGTTTATCATAAGGAATTTATCGCAAGGAATTGGCTTAGCGGATCATGGAGCCACTTAGGTGAGTCCGAGGTCTGTGGGGGCCTGTCATCAGCAGGGCTGGCTGGAAGTTCAGATGGGCTGCAGCTGCTACCCCCAGGATTGATTCCACTCTTAGGCCTTTCAGCTGGCTGGATCAGGCCCACCCGGGTGATCTAGGACAATTTCCTTTAAAGGCAGCTGATTATGGACTTTAATCACACCCACAAATACCTTCAGAGCAACACCTGGATTCATGTTTGACTGGATACCTGGGCTCGTCACCTAACCAAGCTGATAGCTAAGACCGACCCTCCCAATGCCCATCAGAGTCAGCTAAAGGCACAGCTCGTCGGGATCACCACTGCCCCTCACTGGGTGCCTGTTTGCCTGCCTGTCTCCCCTCGTGCTTCTTGAGGCCGGGGTCTGTGCCTCAGTCTTCCCTCGATCTCAGGAAGTGAGCAGGTGCCTGGGAATGTTGCTGCCCCAAAACATGCAGGATGGTAACCGCCTCACCCAGGGCCCTGCTGTGGGAACCTACAGCCCAGGAGAGACAGAGGAGTGCGGGTCTCTAATTTGGGTGATCCCGTGGTCGGTCGGCACCCCTTCCTGCTGAGGCTGAACCGGCATTTCTGGGGGCCCTGCCATCCACGGCACCAGAGATATCCCTGATCTACATCAGTTTCTCCTTCCTGTCTTTCCACCCAAACTCACGTGTCCAGGATCTCATCCCTGAGGCCTGGTTCTCTGCTGGTCGACAAGGGGTGCAATGTACACCTTCATGGAGAGCTTCAAGGCCTGTCCCACAGCATGAAGGTGTGCAGCATGCTCCCGACTTGGAGCCCAAAGACCCAGCTTTGGGCAGGCTCTGCAACCCGGGTGAGTCCTCACCCTCACTGAGCCTCAGCGTCCCTGTCTGCAAAATGGGGGAAGCAGCACAACCCCCGGCACAGCCCGACTCTGGAACCAACAAACGTATGCCAAGATGCCAAGGATTCTCACCCACCCTGTGGCTCAGCGCTGGCCAGGGAAATGGGGGCCAAGCTCTGGCCAGTGAGGGCTGGACCTGGCTCCACACTCAGGATGATTGAATTCTGCATGGTGGCTCTGGTCGGGCTTCCCAGACAGGCCTGGATGAGTCAGGGACAAGGCAGGCCTGGGTGGGGCTGGGGGAGGGAGGGCAAGAGTGTACGGCAGCTGCCACTATGGCCATTCTAACAATGCGTCCCCAGCATGGCGCCCCTGCCTCTCTACTGCACCCAGATCCCAACTCCCACCCTGGAAACGTGGAACATTGGGAAACTTCAGCCCCTTCCTTGGGGCACAGCTGAGGCTAAGGCAGAGAAGGTGACCCGTGACTCTGTGGAAGGCTGGGAAGCAGAGGCCCCAGCTGACCCTCACTGCCCTTCCATGAGCCCCAGCACTGTCCCTGGGCCATTCTTCATCACTGCCGCCTCTTGGTGGGAAAGCCAGCCAAATTCTGTGCCAAGCCAGGAAGCCGGTCCCGGCGACAGGGTGGGCGAGCTGACGGCCAGGTGGCACTGTCCATAACCTGCTTAATCAGTGCCCCTCAATCACACCTAAGCCAGCTCCCAGGGTCTCAGGCAGGTGGTGGGTCACAGCAGTGATCAAGGAGGGGTGGCCTCCGGGGTGGACAGAGAGACAGACCCAGGCACAGGGAGGTGAGGGTTCGGGAGGGGCAGATGGGAGGCCCCCAGCCCAGCCTCGAGCATCAGGGCAAGCTCTCAGTGGGAGGGGCCTGTGCCAAGAGCTATGGGCTGGGGTGGGACCTGGGAGCAGGCTGGAGGAGTGACCCTGGCAGAGGGAGCGGCATGGGTGCCAAACACTGCCGTGGTGGGCTGGGGGCGGCTTGAAGCCTCTTGTTGGAGCTGGATTCCCAAAGCAGCGGGCCTGCGGGGGCAGATGCTTTAAAGGGTCCTCTGCTGAGCGGAAGGTGAGTGGGAGGGGCACAGGGGGCCCAGAGCTGAGGAAGGGCTGCCCCACTTGTCTGGAGGAGAGTACGCCAAGGGCCCGAGCCCGAATGTGGCCGGGAAGCAGGTTTATAGCACCCACTTCACAGATGAGAAAACTGAGGCTGCCAATGGCCCCTGCCCATTTTGGCTGCCTTGTGATGGTGTTGGCTTTCGGGTAAGTAACCTCTCTTTCCACATGCCATGAAGGGTTGGCAATCTGAGAACCTTCTTCCTTTCACTAAAAATTCCCTCCCAGAACCCACTTTCCACTTCTTCACAGGACCTGCTGGCCGGGCCTCCCACCACAGTGAGGAGCCACGAGGCTGCCCTCGTTGGATGTCAGGTCACACTGCCCTCGGACTCTCTGCACAAAATGCTCACGCACCTCCCCACCTCCAGGCCTCGGGACCAATCACACAAGAAGAACTCTCCAGGTTTGTTTGTTTTAGTTTTTTAGTAAGAGGAAAAATATACCCAACAGAAAACTGACAAAGTAAATGAACAGGAAATTCACCAGAAACAACAAAACAAAAACAAAAACATGTAAATACTGTATACAGATGGGCCACAGCAACACTGTGTGAAAGGTGGTCCCGGACAGGCGCAGTGGCTCACATCTGTATCCCAGCACTTTGGGAGGCCGAGGCGGGCGGATGACCTGAGGTCAGGAGTTTGAGACCCGTCTGACCACCATGGTGAAACCCCGTCTCTACTAAAAATACAGAATTAGCCAGGCGTGGTGGTGGGTGCCTGTAATCCCAGCTCCTCAGGAGGCTGAGGCAGGAGAATAGCTTGAACCCAGGAGGCAGAGGTTACAGTGAGATGAGATCACACCACTGCACTCCAGCCTGGGCAACAAAAGTAAAACTGTCTCAAACAAAACAAAAAGTGGGCCGGGCGCGGTGGCTCAAGCCTGTAATCCCAGCACTTTGGGAGGCCGAGACGGGCGGATCACGAGGTCAGGAGATCGAGACCATCCTGGCTAACACGGTGAAACCCCGTCTCTACTAAAAATACAAAAACTAGCCGGGCTAGGTGGCGGGCGCCTGTAGTCCCAGCTACTCGGGAGGCTGAGGCAGGAGAATGGCGTAAACCCGGGAGGCGGAGCTTGCAGTGAGCTGAGATCCGGCCACTGCACTCCAGTCCGGGCGACAGAGCGAGACTCCGCCTCAAAAAAAAAAAAAAAAAAAAAAAAAAAAAAAAAAAAAAAAAAAAAAAAAAAACAAAAAGTGGGGGGTCCCCATGTCCTAGTCCTTAAAGATAGGGAAAGAAGAGACAGAGCCCTTCACCGTGAGGTCGGTAAAATTGTCTCCCAACGGTGATGGGAAAAATGGACGCAGGATTTTCACTCGCCCTGCTGGCAGGGAGGGGCAGTCTGGGCATCGATGTTAAAAACAGGCTTATCCTTAGGCACAGACAATTTTAAATCCATTCCGCAATCATTTATTGAGTGCCTATAAAGTCCGACAGCTGTTCGTCCAGACATTTAACGCCGAGGAGCCTAGCATAGGAGTCCATTGCTTTGCATGTGCAGAGGTTGGCAGTGTTTATATAACACACACCTGGAAAGTGGATTCCCTGTACAAGGAAACACCAGGAGCTGTGAGATCCACGAGCCACCTCCACATTCATAGGCACAAGAATCTGCCTAGACTTATGGAGGTGATTTAAAAAATAACACAGGGGGCCGGGCGCGGTGGCTCAAGCCTGTAATCCCAGCACTTTGGGAGGCCGAGACGGGCGGATCACGAGGTCAGGAGATCGAGACCATCCTGGCTAACACGGTGAAACCCTGTCTCTACTTAAAAATACAAAAAAAAAACTAGCCGGGCGACGAGGCGGGCGCCTATAGTCCCAGCTACTCGGGAGGCTGAGGCAGGAGAATGGCGTAAACCCGGGAGGCGGAGCTTGCAGTGAGCTGAGATCCGGCCACTGCACTCCAACCTGGGTGGCAGAGCAAGACTCCGTCTCAAAAAAAAAAAAAAATAAAAATAACACAGGAGGCCGGGCACGGTGGCTCAAGCCTGTAATCCCAGCACTTTGGGAGGCCGAGACGGGCGGATCATGAGGTCAGGAGATCGAGACCATCCTGGCTAACATGGTGAAACCCTGTCTCTACTAAAAAATACAAAAAGCTAGCTGGGTGAGGGGCCGGGCGCCTGTAGTCCCAGCTACTCGGGAGGCTGAGGCAGGAGAATGGCATAAACCCGGGAGGCGGAGCTTGCAGTGAGCTGAGATCCGGCCATTGCACTCCAGTCCGGGCTACAGAGCGAGACTCCGTCTCAAAAAAAAAAAAAAAAAAAAAAAAATTAAAAAATAACACAGGAGATTATGCATGACATATCACATGATCTCGCTATGCGTCCACATCTGGGCGTGCACAGGAGGGCTTGGAGTGTGGAGGCACGTGTGTGTGTGTAGGGGGGTGTCCTTCATGTGCCCAGAGAAGACCCTGAAATGATGTTCATCTAAAGATCAGCGTGCATCTCTCTGGTCATGGGCCTCCATTGATCTTTTTTTTTCCTCTAATTTTCTGTATATTTCTTTTTACTTCTTTTATATCCCTTCTTTATGATATCCCTATGCCATGTTTTTAAAATGCTGTTTTCAAAACAATTTTCTGTTTAGTTACCCCCAGAGAACTCGTGGAAAAATACATATCAGCCCTCTTAGGTATTTTCAGTCTTAAAGAACAGCTTGAAATGATTTCCTCTGCAGGCTAGTGGCAGGGCTGCAGTGCCCATGGCAGGCCCTGCCAGTCCCCCCTTGCCAAGAGACACTGGAGAGGAGGGAGACAGTCCCAGGTGGCCGGTCCCAGCAGCCTCCCTCCTGGGTGCAGGCCTGCCCTGGGGGAACCCAGGGCCTCCAAGCACTGGAGCAAACCTTAGGAATTACAGCTGGCCCTTGAATAATGTGGGGTTAGGAGCACCAACCTCCTGGGCAGCCAAAAATCTGTGTATGACTTTTGACTCCCCCAAAACTTTGTGTGTGTGTGGGTGTTTCTTTTTTTGTTTTGTTTTTGTTTTTGAAACAGAGTCTTACTCTGTTGCCCAGGTTGGAGTGCAGTGGCCCGATCTCAGCACACTGCAACCTCAGCCTCCTGGGTTCAAGTGATTCTCCTGCCTCAGCCTCCCAAGTAGCTGGGAGTACAGGTGCGCACAACCACACCCAGCAAATTTTTGGATTTTTTAGTAGAGACAGGGTTTTGCCATGTTGGTCAGGCTGGTCTTGAACTCCTGACCCTAAGTGATCCATCCGCCTTGGCCTCCCAAAGTGATGGGATTACAGGTGTGAGCCACTGTGCCCGGCTGACACCCCCAAAACTTAACTAAGAGCCTACTGCAGGCCAGAAGCCTTACCGATAACATCAACAGTCGCTGAACACAAATATATACTGTATTATAACAATGAAGGAAGAATCTGACAATCTAGCTTTAGCGAAAACATTAAGAAAATCATAAGGGGCTGGGCGCGGTGGCTCAAGCCTGTAATCCCAGCACTTTGGGAGGCCGAGACGGGTGGATCACGAGGTCAGAAGATCGAGACCATCCTGGCTAACACGGTGAAACCCCGTCTCTACTAAAAAATACAAAAAAACTAGCCGGGCAAGGTGGCGGGCGCCTGTAGTCCCAGCTACTCGGGAGGCTGAGGCAGGAGAGTAGCATGAACCCGGGAGGCGGAGCTTGCAGTGAGCCGAGATCCGGCCACTGCACTCCAGCCTGGGCGACAGCGCGAGACTCCGTCTCAAAAAAAAAAAAAGAAAATCATAAGGAAGAAGAGATGTATTCACTGTGGAAGCCGGCCATCATGAAGGTCTTCATGCTCATCGTCTTCACCGTGAGCAGGCTGAGGAGGAAGAGGAAGAGGGCTGATCAGGGGTGGCAGAGGTGGGTGAAAATCAATGTATAAGTGGACCCACACTGTTCAAACCCACGTTGTCCAAGGGTCAACTGTAGTTAAAAATCCATTCATTCAACACACGCTGTGGAGGAGGAGGACCCTTCAAGGCAGAACCTGTGCTGGAGTCAGGCTGGCCCAGGAATCAGCAGTGCCCTGGGGGTCGCTGGGGTCAGGGAAGGCTCCTCCAGACCTGGTTGAACACAGCCTGGCAGGATGCATGGGGCTTTATGGGTGGGCACAAGGAGCAGGAGAAGGCCTCACACAAGAGCAGATAGCACCAGACAGAAGGGACACGGGGTGCCACCGAGGACGTGGAAGGCCAGAGGCAGGAGTCAGAGGCCACCCCCTTTTCCTTAGGTGTTAGTTTCCTATGCTGTGTAAGGAATGATCAGCTTCACCCCACATCCATGTCTTCATTTCTGCAGGGCAAAAGTCTGGGCAGGGCTCAGCTGGGTCCTCAGCAACTCACAAGGCTGCAGTGATGGTGTCCGCTGGGTTGTATCTTATCTGAAAGGCGGGGGCTTCCCCCAAGCTCTCAGGTTTGGTGGAATCTGGTCTCCCAGGGCTGTAGGCAACTAGAATTCCCACCCAGGTCCCTGCCAGGTGGAACCCCATCTTCAGAGCAGCAAGAACGGTCCCTCCTGTAAAGTCCCTCCCTCCTGGAGGAGCCCGGTCGGTTTGAAGGCTCCGATAATTAGCCAGGCCCACCCAGGATAATCCCCCTTTCTAAAAGTCCACAGTACCAGGAGATAACCTAATCACAGCCACAAAATCCCTGCAGATTCACGGTGGGCCCACATCCCCTGGATTATACTGGATGGTACATTAGGAGGCGGGATCTCAGGGCCCCTCGGAATTCCTCCTGCCACAGTCATGGCTCACTCTTGCAGCCCTCGCTCCCTGCCAGGTGGTGTCCTGAGCACTGCCAGCCTAACGGTACTTTGAGCACTTGTCCAGGCTTTTAGTCTTCTAGTCATTATTTGCAGAATTAGTCAGAACTGCCAGCCAGGCCCAGTGGCTCACGCCTGTAATCCCAGTACTTATGGAGGCTGAGGCAGGCGTATCACCTGAGGTCAGGAGTTTGAGACCAGCCCGGCAAATGTGGGGAAACCCCGTCTCTATTAAAAATAAAAAAATTAGCCAGGCATGGTGGTGGGTACCTATAATCTTGGCTACTCAGGAGGCTGAGACAGGGTAATTGCTTGAACCCAGGAGGCAAAGGTTAGTGAGCTGAGATGGCACCACTACACTCCAGCCTGGACAACAGAGTGAGATTCCATTAAAAAAAGAAAAAAAAAAGAACTCTCAGTATTTCTCTACGGCTGCCCCTCCCCTTCACAGCCACATCAGGAACAGGAAAAGCTGCTGCTGATGCCATTGGCCTAGCCAGCCTGCCAGAGCTCCAGGGCCAGGAGCCAGGATCAGAGGGGATGCAGTTCCAAGGAACCTGGCCCCTGGGATCTGCTGATGAAGAGGCTGTCCTGCACCTTCCCTTCCAGGCACCTGCAGCCCCAAGACCACGCTGGCTGCCTGGCAAGGTCCCCAGAGCTCTCTTCCCACCTTTCAAGAGCTGGAGACCTCCCAGGCGGGGTGGCTGATGCAGGAAACAGCTGGTCTGTGCTGGGCACCAATGCTGAGGTGGCAGCTCTGGCTGCATGGGCAGCCTAGCCTGGGGCTCTGGCCTTTGGGGTTCATCCCTGGCCCTGCAGCTCCAGAATCTAGGCCAGGCCCAGCCCTACAATTATTGATGCTATAGCTCATGTGCACTTGGAGATGGCAGATGCCGTCGCTCGTTTTACCAATGGGGAAACTGAGGCCCCACAGACTATTTTCTCATTTAGGACTCACAACCACCCTGGGAGATGGCACATGCCCCTTTTACATGTGGGAAGCAGAGCCCATGCTGGAAGAGAACTATGGAGGCCACAGATGAGTTATCAGGACAAGGACCGGGGTCACCCTTGCATTCACTCAACAGATGTGTACTCAGCATCAGCTCTGGGCTGGCACCTGCTGGGCCTGGGGGCATAGAAGCAGATGCAGCGCAGTCTCCAGCCTCAGGTTACCCACAGCAGCAATGCTGGCATGTGTGAGGCAATAGAGACCGGGCGAGCTCCTCAACCAGCAGCCTAGAAGCACCTGCCAAAATTCCAATTATCACCAGGGGTCCCTGCATACCTGGCACCAGGCAGGAGGGTGAGAAGGCCCCTCCTTGGGTCATTTAAAGGCACTATGCCCAGAGAGACCTTACTGCCCACAGGCCTGAGGCTGTCAGGACCCAGGGGGAGCACGTGCCGCAGATTGAGGAAGGGTCTGCAGTGGTTCCCTAGAGGTGAGGCCTGGTGGAGAGTCAGAGGCAGCGGAGAGCAGAGGCTGGGGTGAAGTTGGGAGAGCGCTCCCGCTGAGGGAATGGCATGTGCAAAGGCCTGAGGTTAAGAGGAAGAAATTTAAGGCTATTAGAATGAAGGAATGAATTACTTTACCAGTAAGTGAGTTCCCCATTCCTGGAGGTATCTACGCAAAGACCGATGTCCAAGAACCTGCAGCTGGACTGAGAAGCAAGAGGACGGAGCAAGAGAAGCCACAGATGCCTCTGAGGGTTTGAGTTGGACAGTCGGGAGGATGGGGATGATCTTGGCAGGGAGAGAACTCCAGAAGAGTTGCGGGCATGAGAGGGACTTAAGTCATGGGCAGCTGAGGTAAAGCAGTGAAGATGCAGGGGCAGGCTGGAAAGCATCTGGAAAGAAGTGCAGCCGATTAGAGCCACACCCCCAGGAAAGGGGCCCTGCAGTCCAGCCAGCTGAGGGTGTGAGTAGGAGTAAACCCACAACCTTCGCTGTCCCTTCTCCTACTGCATTGCAATCACCCACTCATGTGGGCCACCACCCTGAACTCTGGGGACCAGGGGCTGTCTTAGCACCACCATGCCCCATCCCAGGCCTGAGCTGCTTCCTTGAAAACCCCAACATTAATTCACAATAATTAAGGTGAGCCCTGAAGCCACACCAAAAGTCTCATTCTTCATTCCCAGTCAGGAGATAGCTTCCCAGGCTGCACACTCCCACTGCCTT
Source organism: Rhinopithecus roxellana (assembly GCF_007565055.1). Taxonomy (NCBI): domain Eukaryota; kingdom Metazoa; phylum Chordata; class Mammalia; order Primates; family Cercopithecidae; genus Rhinopithecus; species Rhinopithecus roxellana. The sequence continues at coordinate 131,740,153 of NC_044550.1, forward strand.
CCAACGGCAACTGGCATTCTTAAGTCAGGTCCTAGGCCATGGTTGGCCACCCATGGTGCAATCCTTCCAACAAACAGACTGCATAGACATTTCTTACCCCCATCTTATGCAGGGGGTACTTGCATGTCAGTCCTGTAAGGTAACAGCTAAAATCAACACACCAATCAGGATTTGGCTCTGCTGCATATGAAGAGAAAACCCAAATAAGATAGAGGTTTTGTCTCTTGCATATGGGAGTCCAGAGGGAAGAAATCCAGGAACATTTGGCAGCTCCATGGTCATCAGAGACTCAGGCTCCATCCTTCTGTTCCACTATCCTTAAAGAGTAGCTTACATCTTCAAGATCACCTCCTGCCACAATAGGGCTGCTGGAGCGCCAGCCATCACATTCCAAGTTCCAGGCAGAAAGCAGAAGGAAAGGGAAGGCAGAGGGAAAGGATATATACAAATAGCCTGTCAATGGCTGGGCACAGTGGCTCATAATCCCAGTGGCCTCTAATCCCAGCACTTTGGGAGGCCAAGGCAGGCAGACCAACTGAGGCCAGGAGTTTGGGACCAGCCTAGCCAACACAGCCAAACCCCATTTCTACTAAAAATACAAAAATTAACTGGGCGTGGCGGTGCAGGCCTGTAATCCCAGCTACTTAGGAGGCGAAGGCACGAGAATCATTTGAACCCAGGAGGTGGAGGTTGCAGTGAGCCGAGATCATGCCGCTGCACTCCAGCCTGGGCAACACAGTGAGACTCAGTCTCAAACAAACAAGCAAAAACAAATAGCCTGTGGTCCTTTGAAGATTTCCCAGTAGCCATATTCAGTGACTCCCATTACATCTCTTTGACCATCCTGGGTGACAAGGGAAGATAAGGACACTGTCTCTTAAGTGAGCGCATCACCACTGGGCTGGTCACTTGCTGCTTTGCTCTCAGCCTCATTCCTGCCATAAACGATCAGAATCTGCACTCCTCAGCCTCCCAGGCCAGCCGCCTCCAGTCAGGGTCCTGCAGTAGGAGATGTGGATGGGGAAGGAAGAGACAGGGGAACTCTCCTGCTGTTTCCAGTTCTTCACGATGTCTCTAGACGCCTGCAATGGCAGCAGCAATGTCCTCGATAGTGACTGCAGCTGGCCAAGGCAGCAGCTTTTCAGTGACCCCTGAACTGGGCTTGACATCATCTTCCCCAGCAACCCCAGACTAGGGGTCAGCCCTGCTGACCCAAAGAGCATTCTTTGTGTTTCCTCTCGCTCCTGCAGCCCTTCCAAATGCTCTGACCACTGCGCTGGACTAAATCCCACCTGCTTGAAATCCCTGAATGGGTTTCTGCTTTCCAGGCTGACAGTGGGGCAGCATAAAATCAGGATTCTGTCAGAAAGAAAGAAGGGGGGCCAGGCAACAAAGGAGCAGCTCCCAGTCTCTGCCAGTCCAGCTCAAAATACAACTCACTCTATGAAAATGGAAGATTCAGGCCCACAGCCCACAGTTCTCACCAACTCCCTTGCTTATTAGGAATGAGAGGCTGTACCTTGAAAGGAGGTTAACCCAATTTATGGGCAAAACTTAAGGCATGACATTTCCCTACTGTAGAAATCTCTGGAACGTGCCTTCGCAGAATGTCAGGGTTCTTCCCCTTGCCATGAAAAATAGGAATAGAAAAAGAAATGTTTTTCCCATGCTAGTCAACAGGGAAGGTGACATTAGACTTGGGAACACGTCACTCCTCCAAATAAATCGGGCAATAATGGGGAAGTTAATTTCTTCAGACAGACTTGCTGTCTTCATCCACTTTCTGCAGCTATAGCAGAATAAATACTGCAGCCTGAATGACTTATAAAGAGCAGAAGTTTATTTGGTTCCAGAGGTTGAGAAGTCTAAGAGCATGGCACTGGCGTCTGGTGAATGGTCATCCCATGGCGGAAGGCAGAAGGTGGAAGGGAATGCAAGAGACAGAGCAGGAAATGGGGCCAAACTCATGCTACCTCCCAGAAAGCTCAGGCCAAAAGGCTGAAACCGCCAACCAGGGTCCCCAGTGAAGACAGCTGGCAGAGAGAGAAACGTGCAGCGGGGTGGGAGGGGGTGTCTAGCCAGGCTCAGCCCCAGGAACAGGGCAGACAGAGTCCACTCCTAGACCCTGGGCCTCAACTTCTGGCCTCAGCCTCCCTGCAGGTTGTCCCAACTTGGCAGCCTTTATCACTGTCACAGCAAAGTGTTGGCAGCAGGTGGGGCAGGGACAAGCGAGGCCAAGGAGGAGGCCACAGCAGGGAGGCTGCAGAGCCCCTGGCTCACTGCTCACGGAAGCTAAGGTCACTGTCAGGTTCTGGGGCAGCCACTGACAAGGGCTGGGCTGCGATCTGAAAACTCCATGCACCCCCCTGACCCCAGCCTCCCACCCCCACACACAGAGGTGGCCGAGGGCTTTCTGCCTCACAAGGCAAACCATCCCAGAGCAAGACTGCTGCCGCCGACGGGCCCAGAATCCTGCCACCTTCCGGGTGGTGCCGATTCCGGAACCAGGAGCTCTTCAGTGAGAGGCCGAGTCCTCCAGGTTCCAGGAAACAGTGTCTGAGGACACTTCCTGGAAGGCAGCAGGCCCAGAAGCAAAGCAGCTTAGGCAGGAAGGGCCTGCAAGGTGCTTTCATTCAGCCCTACATGTTTTCCCACTCAACAAACACTGTGTTTGGGCTCTGGGGGCAGGACAGAGAGCCAGTAGATCATGGGTTCTGCCTTCTCTGTCCAGCCCTGATGCCTGCCAGCTGTGGGGTTCAGGCAGCCACCCTTTGGCAAAGTCATGGGAAAAAGGAGGTACAAGCTGCTCATGTATTAGCAGAAGCTGCCAAGCCCCCCAACACACCGGAGACTGGGGAGATGCGACCACTCCCTGGGCCCACCAGTCAGCAGTACACAAGATGCGTCCGCTGGATGGCATGCATCAGAAAAGAGCAGGTGTAATGCGGGGTTCTGAGAGGGGAAGCCTGGGGCCCCATGTGAAAAGAGCAGTTTCTCTTGGGAGGAAAAGAAGGTGCTGGGCACAGGTGAGTCACCTGCATCTCCTCCCTGTGCAGGGGGGCTGGTAAGGAAAGCAACTGTGAAAGGCCCTGTTATAACTCCTGCCAATTTTCATGGTGTAAACACTCTCATCTTGGTCGACTCCAAGCTTCCAACCATGACACAGCTGCCTCCCCAGAGGTCTGAGTCAGGGTTCTCCAGAGAAACAGAACCAATACGACAGAGAGAGAGGGGAGAGGGGAGAGAGGATGGAGAGAGATTTTTACGGGAATTGGTTCCTGCAGTTACAGAGACCAAGAAGCCCCGCAATCTGCCGTCTGCACCCCAGAGACCCAGGAAAGCGGGTTGTATGACTCAATCAAGTCCCACAACCTGAGAACTGGGAGCACCAGGTGCCAAGGACCACGGGCAGGAGGTGTGCACGTCTCAGCTCCGGGAGGCAGAGAACCAGTGCCTCCCTCCTCCGCTGCCTTGCTCCATCTGGACCCAGAGTAGATGGGATGATGCCGCCCACACTGGGGAGGGCCATCTTCTTTCCTCAGTTTCCTCATTCTAAGGCTAATCCCTTCCAGAAACACCTCTCAGGCACCCAGAAATAATGTCGCACCAGCAGCTACCTGGACACCCCTGAGCCCCGGTGAGTTGACACATAGCATCAGCCCGCACAAGACGTTCCCGAGTGTGGAACAATCTGCTCTGGAGGAGGCCGCAGCTGACCCCAGCAACCACTGCCTGTGGGAGTCAGAAGATAAACACCAAGCCTTGTTGGGCCCACCCCAGACAGCCCCAGGGTATGTATCCAGATGCGCCCTCCGCCCTCATTTCCATGTGCGGGGCTTAACCTGTCTGCAGCAGCAGGCATGCAGCTGCCTCCAGGAAGCCTGTCTAAACCGTGGCATGTCCCAGACACCTCCAGGGGCCATGCAGACAGAGGACAAGAAAGCTCACACGGCAGGTCCTGCTGCCCCCAGAGGCAGTCCCTGCTTTTCCTTGTCCTCCTCCTGATCTCGTGGGTATGAGACTCCCCTGCTCTGAGAGCCTACAGGCTCTGCTAGGCCCTGAGCCAGACACTAGCCCCAACGCCACCTCATTGGCCGTCTCAGCCCAAGAAAAGGCACAAGCCCATTTCACAGGTGAGGAAGGTAGAGGCTTTCAGTGTTACCGCCCAAGGGGTTCACCTTGCCTGCTGCCTAGACAGAGCTGATTTATCAAGACAGGGGAATTACAAGAGAAAGCGTTATTTCGACCAGGCGCGGTGGCTCACGCCTGTAATCCCAGCACTTTGGGAGGCCAAGGCGGGTGGATCATGAGGTCAGGAGATCGAAACCATCCTGGCTAACATGGTGCAAGCCCGTCTCTACTAAAAATACAAAACAAACAAACAAACAAAAAGAAATGAAAAGAAGCTGGGCGCAGTGGCTCACGCCTGTAATCCCAGCACTTTGGGAGGCCGAGGCGGGTGGATCATGAGGTCAGGAGATCGAGACCATCCTGGCTAACACAGTGAAACCCCAGTCTCTAGTAAAAGTACAAAAACTTAGCCGGGCGTGATGGCGGGTGCCAGTAGTCCCAGCTACTTGGGAGGCTGAGGCAGGAGAATGGTGTGAACCCGGGAGGCGGAGCTTGCTGTGAGCCGAGATTGCGCCACTGCACTCCAGCCTGGGGAACAGGGTGAGGCTCCGTCTCAAAAAAAAAAAAAAAAAGGAGAAAGTGTTATTTCATGAAGGGCTGGCTGTGCGGGAGACCGGAGTTGTATTACTCAGATCAGTCTCCCTGAGCATTCAGGGAGCAGTTTTTAAGGATAACTTGGTGAGGGGCAAGCCAGTGAACCAGGAGTGCTGACTGCTCAGGGGTGAAATCATCGGGAGCGGAAGCTGTCTTGTTGTGCTGAGTCAGTTCCTGGGTGTGGACCACAAGATCAGAGGAGCCAGTTTATTGATCTGGGTGGTGCCGGCTGATCCATCAAGTGCAAGGTCTGCAAAATCTCTCAAGCACTGATCTCAGGAGCAGTTCAGGGAGGGTACAATGAGGCACGTTCGACCCCCACTTCCTGTCATGGCCTGAACCAGTCTTTCAGGTTACACTTTAGATCACCCTGGCTGAGGAGGAAGTCCATTCCGATTGTTGGGGGAACCTTTGAATTTTAGTTTGGTTTACAGCAGGCTACCAAATCCCCAAAACGGCCACAGAGGGCGCCATTCACCCATTTTACAGGTAGGGAAAGTGCGACACGGTGAATCTGAGGTCCCAGGACCGGGTCTATGGAGTCCCAGCCTCCATGTCGTCGTGGAAGCTCTGAGGACCCCTCTCTGGGCCCTTTCCGGGGTCTTCGCCTGGCCTCCTCTTCCACACCCTGGGTTCCCAAGCAACTCACCCCAAGAGCGGGTGTGAGAGATGGTTACAACCACCATCCTCTCACAGCTCAGGAAGCCAGGAGTCAGAAATCAAGGTATGGCAGGGCTGGCTCCCCCGAAGCCTTTGCGGGCAGGCTCCTTCCCACCTCTCCCGGCTCCTGGTAGTCCCAGATGTCTCTTGGCTGTGGCCACGCGGCTCCACTCCCTGCCCCCATCTCCGTGTGTGGCCTCCTCCTCCCCCTGTGTGGGTGCCTTCTCTTCTGTCTCTCATGGGAACACTTGCCGTAGGATTTAGGGTTCACCAGATCATCCCGAAAATCTGAGGCAGGTCTCAGTTATTTTAGAAAGTTTATTTTGCCAAGGTTAAGGATGCACACCCATGACACAGCTTCAGGAGGTCCTGACGACATGTGCCCAAGGTGGTCAGAGCACAGTTTGGTTTTATACATTTTAGGGAGACACAAGACATCGATCAACATCTGCAAGATGAATATTGGTCCAGTCTGGAAAGGCGGGAAGACTCCAAATGGGGAGGAGGCTTCCAGGTTGTAGGTGGCTAGGAGACAAATGGCTGCATTCTTTTGAGTTCCTGATCAGCCTCTCCAAAGGAGGAATCAGATCTGCATTGATCTCAGTCAGCAGAGAGGTGACTTTGAACAGAATGGGAGGCAGGTTGGCCCCAAGCAGTTCCCAGCTGGACTTCTCCCTTTAACTTAGTAATGTTGGGGCCCGAAATCACAGTCTCATCTCAAGATACACAATCACATCTGCAAAGATCCTTTTCCAAATGAGGTCACGGCCACAGGTCCTGGGATGTGGACATATCTTGAGGAGGCCACCGCTCAGCCTATGGTTTGGAAGCATATCTTCCCAGGTACAGAAGAAGGACAAGATCAGAAGTCACCTCTTCGCCCGTCCCCAGCCAGATGCATGGCTGACTGTCCCCTCTCCCCGTTCTCTTCATCGTTCACCTTATCTTACATAAAATGTACATTTACTCAAAGTCTCACAAGAATGTCAGCATCTGCCTCACTGTCTACCCCTCCCGCCTTCCCTCTCCTTAAGTGCTCCCTTCCCCTTAAATACTGAGTTCCCAAAACCTTCTTTGGAAAGTGCAGGTCACAGATGCTCCTGGGACATGTGTTTGTGTTTTCCCTGGGCATGTCCTCACACTTTGGCTTGTGAGCCTCCGCTGATTGAGACACCTGCCTCCATCACTTTTTGGCTAAAGAGGACTCAGCTTCAACACATGGAGAGGGGAGGAAAGTGGCTCTCCTGGTGCCTTGGCAGGGCAGGGGCAGGGAAGTGGGTGGTTTGGATGTGAAGGGGGTGGGAGGAGTCCACACAGGTGTATTATCCCATTAGCTACAGAGTCTTGCTCTTACCCCACCCCTGGAAAGGAAGATTAGGCTGGAAAAATAAATATTCCTGGAAGGAAAGGCATGAGGGGCAGGCCAAAAGGAAGGTGGGGAACACAAAGGGAGGACGGAATACATTCCAGAAGGGGTGGCTGTGTCTGTGTCAGGAATGCCCAGCAAGTCCTGGCAGCCTGGGGACAAGGTGGAGTTCCCGTGGGGAGGGTGGGGCAGCTGCTGTCCTCAAGGAAGCAAGTAGAGTGAGTAAGGGGGTGTTTTAAAAGGGAGGTCTGGGACGGCTTTGCTGAGAAGGTGACGTTGAACAGAGAATAGAGGAATTGAGAGACAGCACGGGGCTGTCCGGGGAGAAGAAGGACCCTCGATGGGGACACCCTGGGGTGGTTGTGTGCCTGGCTAGGGCGAGGAACAGCAAGTGGCCATGGTGGGCAGGCCAGGGAGGGGGTGCCCCAGGAAGCGAGGTCATGGAGTTTAAGTTCTTCCTCCAGAGATGCGAAGCCTCAAGGGGCTTTAACAGAGCAGGGGAGGCTCAGAGGACCTCAGTGAGGCTGTTGCCTTAGTCCTGGGAGACGCAGGAGACGTGGGTGTGGTCAAGGCCCTGGTGGAGTCCAGATGTGGCCAATCCTGCAAGCAGCTGGGAAAAGTCCTAAGGGAGCAGCGAGCACAGGAAACCGTGGGCCACGGTTTGCTCTCTAGACGTTCGAGGAATCTCCAGCAGCCCTTTGGGAAGCCGTTATTGCTCTTTGCTGCCGACCTGGGGTTGCAAGGACCAATTCCAGTCCCGCGTCCTGCAGACCCTGGTGCCCCCACTGCCAGGGACATGCTCAGCTCTACCCCCAAGTAAGTAGGATAGGAAGTGCAAGCCAACTACCCTGGGGAAAATAACGTCGGGGACAGTCATGCAGAGCAGCGTCATTGCCAGGCAGCCAGGCCAAGGCGGTGCTGGCCGGGATCTGGGAGCTAGGAGTTCTCCGGCCCCCACCATGACTGCGCACCTCCACCCACCTAGGCACCCAGAGTCTAGCCTGGAGAATAGCCCTGAACGCTCCCTCCCCAGTGCCTCCAAGCAGCACCAGGCCTTTCCTTTGTTAAATGCCTCAGGTCCCATCCCCCCACGCCTCCCAGGAATTTCTTTGGATATGCACCCGGCCCCACTCCTTCTACTCTTAAATCCCATCAAGGATTCTCTGTGACTTTTATAAGATCGAAACCCCACCACGGGGCTTATGAGGCTCCATCTGACCAGGCCCTGTTCTCCTCTCTGCCCTGACCCCCATTCCTAGAATCTGCCACAGCCCCCCTAACCACAGGACCTTTGCACTTGCTGTCCCCATCATGAGCCTACTAACTGCTCCCTGCCTAGCTATGCTGGGTCTCCTTCCAGGCCTCAGGTGACACCTCACTTCCTGATCCTCCAGGTCTGTTGGAGCCCCAGCACAGGCTCTCCAAAGACATTCTCTTTCCCCTACTCCAGCACATGGCCTGTATGGTGTGGGCTGTCAGTAGGACAATTCACAATGGCGGGTTAACTCGCCTCTTCACTGCCAGACTCCAGGAGGGCAGGGACCACACCTGCTTTCCCAGGTCAGGAATGGAGCCTGAGATATGTTAAGGCTGAGACTGTCTATTTTAAACTGTGCAGCTGCTTCTGTGCAGAAAGGGACAGAAAGTCACCTTGAAGCTTTGCCCTCTCATGTCACCTGAGCAGGCTTCCTGGGTCATGCAGAGGTGGGTGGCATTTACCTCCTGCCCTATGGGAAGGGTACAACAGAACATTTTAGGTCGCTGTATTAGTCCGTTTTCACGCTGCTATAAAGAACTGTCTGAGACTGCGTAATTTATAAAGAAAGGTTTAATTGACTCAGTTCAGCATGGGTTGAGAGGCCTCAGGAAACTTATAGTAATGGCGGAAGGTGAAGGAGAATAAAGGCAACTTCTTCATAAGGCAGGAGGAGGAGGTGCTGAGCAAAGGGGGAAGAGCCCCTTATAAAGCCATCAGATCTCACGAGAACTCACTCAATATCATGAGAACAGCATGGGTCCAACCCCCATGATCCAACCACCTCCACCTGGTCTCTCCCGTGACATGTGGGGATTCTACGAATTACGGGGATTACAATTCAAGATGAGATTTGGGTGGGAACACAAAGCCTAACCCTATCAGTCCCCCAAGGTAGACCCCAATACTATCCGTTGCCAGGCTAGGGGCTTTCGAAAGGAGAGCAATGTGCATAAGAAACCCAAGGCCTTCCAGAGAAAGGGGCTGCACCCTAGGGTGCAAACAGGGTCATCGAGGGGAAGAACTGGAATGACAGGTGGACATGCAGGTTAACAGGAGCCAGGTGCTGGACAGGAACGCCGCTGCTTCTGCCCTGGGCTTCTCCGCAGGCTGGGGTCAGGGCAGTAGGGATAGCCATGAGGTCGCAGAAGCCCGTTGCCTTGTGCTTTAATCAGTGACACTTCCCCAAGGGACGCACAGCCCAGGAGGGGAGGAAAGTGGCTCTCCTGGTGCCTTGGCAGGGAAGGGGCAGGGAAGTGAGTGGTTTGGGTGTGGAGGCACTTCCCCACGCCTCCTGTGGTTCATGGCCTATGTGCCCTGCCCGTACCAGCTCTAGGGGCCTGGGGGTGAACCCCAGTGTAGTGTCCATCACAGACTCACTCTTCTGGGCTGGGACTCACCACACTGGCCACTCTATGTCCAGGGCTGTCAACCCATGCAGGCAGGGTCCATGTTTTGTCTCTTTGTCCCCACAGCCTTGCACATCAACTTGACTCAGTGCTAAATGCATGAAGGAACTCATGACCTCAGAGCCCAAGGAAGAGCCTGGGTTAGACCTCCTGGTGCTCTGAGAAGCTCAGCTATACAGACACCACTTTAAACGCCAGGGGACTTTGAATGAATGGGGGCCCAAATGTCACCATCTTTGGAAAAAGCTCTTAGTACAATTAATTTAAGGATCTTGAGATGACATCATGCTGAATTGTCCAAGTGAGCCCTAAATCCAGTGGCCAGTGTCCCCGAGTCCAGGGCCCACCTGGGGAAGATGCTCAGAGAAGAGGAGCAGGCCCGCACTGGGGAGGCCCAGGGAACCCACAGGTGGAGTGCAGGGATGCGGCCACAAGCCGGGGAAAGCCTGGGGCCGCCAGAGGCTGGGAGAGGCATGAAATGGATTTTCTCGAAGGCCTCTGAAATGAACCAATCCAGCTGGGTGGCTGGATCCCAGACTTCCGGCCCCCAGAACACACGTCTGCTGTTTGAAGCCACTCTGGTGGTGGTTTGTCTGGCAGTCTAGAAACATGGCACGGATGCTATCAAGTCTGAACTTCTGGGCTTCTGTACCTTAGAAAGGGACAGAACGGGTCACATGGGGAGGTGACACACATGGTGCTCACAGGCCCAGGCCCCGCCCCTGCGCCACCGGAACCTCTCTGTGCCTCGGTTTCCTCCCCTGTAAGGCGGGGATAATAGCCACCATCTCTCCCAGGGCTGCGGAGGGGATTGCGCCAGAAGGCGCAGGACTCTGAGAACTTCCAGCACTCTGTAACAGGCTGTTACTGTGTTGTTTTTCTTGTCTGGGGGCAGAGAGATGGATGGGCTGACTCTGAAACCAAATAAAAACACAGAGGCAGAGGCCTTCACCGCAGGCGAGGAGTGTGAGGGCGTGTTCAGGATCCAATGTTGAGTTAAAGGGAAGCAAGAAGCGAGACAGCCGCCCAGGCCACCCCGGCTTCCTGGGCCTGTGTGTGCACAAGCTGAGCTCGTGGGAGCATGGGTGTCTGTATGCGTCTGCACACCCAGAGACAGGGCAGGAAATTTCTTTCTCTTTGAAAGGCAATTCGTACTCTCCTCGTGGTGTTTCTCTGTAGTTTCCAAATATCTGACAGTAAAAAGGGAATTTTTTTGAAAATAGGAAAAGCCCCCTCAATCAAACATTATCAATGAGCCTGTTCTTGTAAGAGCAGAGGGAATTTTCTGTGTGGCAGCAAATCTCACTGGGAAATCCCCAGCATCTCAAGGCGGATGTGGTAAGCCCTGGACACTCTTGAGAGTGGCAGAGTGTTGTGCGCTGGGCTAGTGAGTCTGCTCTGCAGAACCCTTGAGGGCAGGCGGTGCCCCAAGAACCCAGACTCATGGGACCCCAAAGCCTTCTCCTTACTCCCTTTTCCTCTTGTGAAAGAAAGACCGAGGTGCTGAGCAGGTGTCGGCTCCTGTGCAGTCCTACGCCCACTCCTTTGGTGCAAACAGGACTGGGGGCAGCTGGAAACCCCAGGCACTAGGGAATCCCACATCAGGCTTAAGGCAGCTCAGTCACTCCTCTGTGTGCACAGCAGAGGTTGGCACCGGAGCTTGCCAGGGCTCTTCTGCAGCGGAACATTCACTGCATCGTCTTCATCTGTCATCCACCCGGCATTGGTGATGCTGGGTCCCTTGCTGGGTGCTGGTGGCACAAAGTGACCACAGGTGATCTCTGAGCTCGAGGGGCTCCCATTGAGTAGGAGGGACAGATGGGAGACCCCTCAAGATAGCAAGGACACCGTGGTGCTGACGTGATGCTGGGGATGGCAGATGAGTGTGTGTCAGGCCATAGACACTGTGTGGCACAGCTGCTGGTGGTCTGGGAGCCAGGACAGGTTGGAGCCGAATTTCAGCGAAGCTGCCAGGAATTGAATTTGGTGCTCATGACTTCACTCTGGAGCTACTTCCAGCTCCTCTGGCTTCCTGTGGCAGGGACCCAAAAGGAACTCACACCTATCGGGCCTGACTGTGTGCCAGGCACGTCATACGTCATCCTTTCTGATGCTCATGATGGCCGTTTACAGTTACTATGCTCCTCAGGGTTGTTAGAGAGAGGATCAAAGAGGTTCTGCAACCTGTGTGAAGTCCCACACCACCAGCAAGTGGCCATGCTGGGGTTGGAACCCGTCTACACCACTGCAGAGCCCATGGTCACACCCCGGAGCCATTCTTCCTTCTGTCCAGTCCTACCTGCTCTCAGTACCTATCTTATACATCCCCAAAAGTTCTGTTTTCATCAAACTGTCCTCAACTCATCCCACAACCCACTGGCAGAGGAAGACAGAGGCCTGAGTCACTGGTGAGCGGCCCCTTGGCACCATTTGGCCACTGACTCACCTGTGTCCTTGAGCAAACCACTTCCCTCTCTGGGGTGAGGATGAGGACTCGAGTGAGCACTCCCCATTCTGCCTGCCCCACATCCTAACCACATTTGCTGGGACCACAGACATCTCCTTGGGGACTCATCCCTTATAATCACCCACCGTCTTGATGAAATATCAGTGAGCCTTCCCTGGCCTGGCTGGGAGGGGCACACAAAACTCCCCTTGGTCCCTCGGTGCTCCCTCCCTGGAGCACAATCTGGAGATAGAGAACACAGAACGCAGAAGTCACACTCCAGCCCTCATGCCTCCCTGGGGCCCTGCTCCCGCTGTGCTCTCTTCAGACCCTGGTCCTGCAGCATCTCCCTCACCCCTGCAAGGGCTCCAAGTGCTCTCAGTACCTTCTTTGTTGGCTCGTGTCGGCCAGGGTCAACTTCTGTTACTTGTAAGTGAAGAACTCTGATGGGCCCAAGGGGACTAAGGTCGTTTCTAGATCTCAAGTTCCAGGGAACTTCCTCGCTCAAGAACTTCAGGTGGCTTCCCACTGCCCTCGGATCAGACCCAACCTGTCCTCAGATTCCCCACCTGTGTCCCCACTGCTGCTCAAGCTGCATCGTCACCCCACACCTGACTGCAGACCTGCCCTGCGTGCTCCCCGGATGCCACCCTCTGCTCTCACCACCATGTCTTCTCTCCCTGGGCCTCCCAAATCTAGTCCATCCCAGGAGGCCAGGGCTGTAAACCTAGGGTTTTGTCTTCCCCGTTTCCATCCCACAAGGCCTTGGGGAAAGGTTTGTCCTGAGGTTTGCCAGATTAAAGGCAATAAAGAGCCAGTCTCAGCAAGAAGAGGCCTTTTCTGGGGTCTCTGGAATGTTCCTCCTGGTATCCAGAAACACGTGGCTAATGGTGCAGACAACCAGGCAGGGTGTGGCCCTGGGCAATTGGTCCGGGGTCTGCTCCTCGATGACCTCCAGCTCAGGGCACATGTCACCTGAGAATTTGCCCTTCCTACAAGCCAAGACCCCACCTCACCCCACCTGCCCAGGTTCCTCCCAGCTCCCCTGACAGCCTCCTTATATCAGGAAAAGACAGATCTTCAAGCACTAGGAGAGTCTCAGCTCTACGTTCCCCTGTCAGCCTCCTTCTATCGGGAAAGGACAGGTCTTCAGGCCCTAGGAGGGTCTCAGCTCCCAGCCCCCCTGGCCGCCTTCTCCTATCAGGAAAAGACAGGTCTTTAGCCCCTAGCAGAGTCTCAGCTCCCCGCTCCCCTGGCCGCCTTCTCCTGTCAGGAAAGAACACGTCTTCAGGCGCTCGGAGGGTCTCAGTTCCCAGATCCCATGCCAAACTGAGAGCAGTAGCGCTGGATCATAGGGAGTGACCGAAGGCCTGTGGATGGACAGACAGAATGAATGGAGGGTCTGGAAGCAGGCAGCCTGGTTCCTGGTCCAGGAGTCTCCATGGTATCTTTGCCAAGGATCTCCCCGCTCTGCCACTTTCACTTTTCGATTGAGTCATTCTGTAGTTTGAACGTGTGCCAGACTTCAGCAGTCACGGGAAGGATGACAGTTCTTCTTGGCCCCAGATCTCCCTTTGTCCTCTGCAACCAATTACATTGCACCCGGCTCAGCTAAACCGACTGAGCAAGCTTGGGAAGGGTGGGTGGATGGTCAGTGTTCTGGAAGGATCTCCCGAGAGTCAGCAGAGCTGAGCTAAGGCCCCAACTCCACCAGCACAAGCAAATCTCCCAAGAAGCTGCGCTGCCTCTGTGTCCCAGAAATACCCATGCTTTCCTGCCTCTCTGCCTTTGCTCAGTCTGGGCGTTCCGCCAGACTGCCCTTCCCGTCTCCATCACTGGACCTTTCCTAGCTATGAAAGGGGTCCTGGCCAGAGGTGACAGCCCCTCCTCCCCTCTGTCCCCCAGTACTCGTGTGTGCTAGAAAGACCTGGATGGAGGAGGGTACTTGATCTTATAACATGGGGCCAGACAACTGATACCCTTTCCTTCATCCGACAGCAAATCTGGGAGAAAAATTCTATTACCCTCATTAATGAGAAAAGTGAGGCTCAGAGCATTTGCCACCTGTGGCTCAGCAGGTGCCTGGCTGATGCAGCAAAAGATGGTTGCTGAGCCTGTCTGGCCCCCGCCCCGTCTGCTTTCCCCCAGTCAGTACCAGCCCTTGGTTTAGCTCCTGCTACTTCTTTATCCCACACGTGTTCAGTGGAAGCTGGTTCCCGGGGACCATGCTGGACGTGGGGCACCCAGGATGAGATGAGGCTGGCCTTGCTCCTGTGCCTCCTGTGGGATGGTGTTGGAGGTGGAGAGGCCCACTTGTGAACAGGCACAGGTGTGCTACCAACCCAAGGACAAGCCCCAGCCACAGTGGACAGTTGTGTTAGTTTCTAAAATCACCCCCTTCTCCCACGGTGGCGATGGGGACCTTGTCCTTGGCCCTGGTGCCATTTCTCTTGGCTCTGATTAGCCACTCTTTCCATGTCTCCACGCAGCCATTCCAGGCACAACTACCACATGTGCTGGGTTTGCAGGGGACACAGAAATGGCTCCTTTCCTCTGTAGACTTTACTCCCTCACAGGCAACTAGAGGATTTGGGGGGCTACTTTCAGTTTGATGCCTACCATCCCCATAAGCACAGGGCCTATTTCCCTGGTTTACAGCTCTACCCTCAGCAAGCCAAGCACAGGGCTTGCCCCGAAGAAGCTGCTTAACACACACTTGCAGAATAAATGACTGAGAGTTGTGGTCTTTGGTCTCCAAGAGTGCACAGTCTAGAGGGATGACAAAATACAGACACATCACCAGAAGCAGCAGCCGAGCTGGCTGGCATCACCTGCCAGGGCCTGCCAGGGCTGCTGCTGAATTGCTGGGACCTTGGTTCTGGCCAGGTGTGTCCCTCTGACTGGGGTCTGCAGTGGGGAGCTCAGTCAAGGGAGGAGAGAAAACCCAGGGGGCTTGCTGTAAGCAGCTCTTCTGGGGGTCTCCCTGTAGGCCCAGGACCCTGGGCAAAATGAAAACGCACAGCTGTTCAACAAGCAGGAGGAAACCTTTATCCTCCCTTCAGAGCTCTCTCTCTCTCTCTCTAAAGTCGTCATGGTGTTTTAATTTGCTATTTGATATCACTCTCCCTTGGACGTGGATGCTTACAGGGTGAGGGCAGACACAGGCAGGAACTCAGCACCCTGCTGTGCAATTCAACATGCCAGGCGCCTGATCCCAACTCTGACTTCCCTGCCCCTGAACCCAGGCCCTAGGGCAGAGGGTAGCAGTGATTGTCTGGTGAGGGCAGGAGGCATGGGACAAGTATCAACCTATATCAGAGACTTGGCAATAAAAAAGAGTCAAACTCTGTAAACTATGTGAAGGGATTTATTCTGAGCCAACTATGAGTGACCATGGCCAAAGGCACAGTCGCACGAGGTCCTGAGAACAGGTACCCATGACAGTTGGGTTACAGCTTGATTTTACATATTTTAGAGGGAGAGAAATCACAGGCGGAGACAAAAATCAATATATGTAAGGTGTACATTGGTTCAGCCTAGAAAGGTGGGACATCTTGAAGTAGGGGCTTCCAGCTTAATATGGTTTGGCTCTGTGTCCCACTCAAATCTCATCTTGAATTGTAATCCTCATAATTAATCCCCATGTGTCTAAGGAGGGACCAGGTAGGAGGTGATTGGATCATGGGGATGGTTTTCCCCACTCTGTTCTCATGATAGTGAGGGAGTTCTCATAAGATCTGATGGTTTTGTAAGTGTTTGACAGTTCCTCCTTCACACACCCTTCTCTCTCCTGCCACCATGTGAAGAAGGCCCTTGCTTCCCCTTTGCCTTCCACCATGATAGTAAGTTTCCTGAGGCTTCCCCAGTCATGTGGAGCTGTGAGTCAATTAAACCTCCTTCCTTTATAAATTACCCAGTCTTGGATATTTCTTTATAGCTGTGTGAAAACAGACAAATACACAGGTCATAGGTGGATTTAGAGATTTCCTGATGGCAAGTGGCTGACAGGGTTAAGCTCTGCCTGAAGAGCTGAAGTCAACAGAGGGAAATGTTTGTTAAGAGAAGTGGGGATGTGGAAGCCAAGGTTCCTGTTTATGTAGATGAAGCCCCCAGGTGGCAGGTTTCAGAGAAGAGATGGTCAGTCAGTGTCTCTTATCAGGCCCTGAAAGGTGTCAGACTCTTCTTAGTTAACTCTCTCCTGGATCAGGAAAAGATTGGAAAGGGAAAAGGATTCTCTACAGAGTGTAGGTTTTCCCAGTAAGAGACAAATTTGCAGGGCCATTTCAAAATATGTATTTCGGGGGGTAAAATGCTTCGATCTCTTTCAGGACCTGCTATCTGTCACGTGATGCTACACTAGAGTCAGGTTGGAATTTGGCATCTTATTGCTGCAAGGAGTCTGTTTTGTCAGCCTCAGGATCTCTGTTTCCATGTTAATGCTGGTCAGTTGTGTCTAAACTCCAAAGGGAGGGGGTATAATGAAGCGTGTCCGACCCACTTCTATCTTAGCCTGAACTAGTTTTTCAGGTTTACACTGGAACTCCCCTGGCCAAGAGGAGGGTCCATTCAGTCAGTCTGGGGCTTAGAATTTTAATTTTGGTTTACAGGCTCCAAGCCCCCAGCACATGCTCCACTCTCCCTTAGACTTTACACACAAGACACAGATTCAAAGATAAAGTACCAACTCCAGGGCACTAAACCCCAAGACTAGGGGTCTGTTCATCTATGGCCGAGCCAGCCCTGCCCCCTTCCACCCCTGCCTGAGGCCACTAGCCGGCTAGGGACCACGCAAACCCATCCTGCTGTGGTCACCAGCTTTGGCCTCCCAGAGGACACTTGGACTCCATGGCCCTGGGTCCCGGTGTGGCTCCAGTGACTGTATATAAAAGGAGCTGTTGCCTTCATGAAGAGGGTGCGAGCTTTTTCTTTTTTTGGCGTAGAAGCAATCTGTCTATTTCACCTTTAGTTCAGGTCTTCCACCCCTGCTGCTGTTGGTGTTCCTTTCTTATTTCCCTTTACCCTGGATCTTTCATTTAATTCTTTGAAAATATGTTATTGGCGGGGCATGGTGGTGCACACCTGTAATTCCAGCACTTTGGGAGGCCGAGGCAAGTGAATCACTTGAACCCAGGAGTTTGAGACCAGCCTGGGAAACATAGTGAAATCCTGTCCCTACAAAACATACAAAAATTAGCCAAGCGTAGTGGTGCGCACCTGTAGCTCCAGCTACTCAGGAGGCCAACGCACGAGGATCACTTGAGCTCAGGATGTCAAGGCTGCAGTGAGCCAAGATTGCACCACTGCACTCCAGCCTGGGTGACAGAGCAAAATCCTGTCTCAAAAAAAAAAGGGGGGGGGAAGAGAAGAAAATCTGTTATTGGTGGTTTTTCTGTTGTTTGGACACTGGTTTATGCTCAATGCTTCCAGGAATGACCCGCCTGCCCGTCTCGCCTTCATGTCTGCACCTGCCCTCCACTTATTTAAGGTTCTGCCTCTGGATTTTCACTTTTTATTCTTGTTCTTGCTCTCTCATGCTTTTTGCATTCATGGAATCATTGATTTTTACCCAAAATTTTGTGTGGTTATCTCCTTTTTTCAGTTTCTCACTTTGATATGTGAATTTCAAATTTATTTCAGCACATTGAGCTGATTTAACATTAACACAACATTTCCCTTATTTTATCCTAACAGCTTTTTTTTTTTTTTTTTTTAGACAAGATCTTGCTACATTGCCTAGACTGAAGTACAGTGGCGTGACCTTGGCTCACTGCTACCTCCACCCCCCAAGTTCAAGCAATTCTCCTGCCTCAGCCTCCTAAATAGCTGAGATGACAGGCATGTGCCACCACGCCCAGCTAATTTTTGTATTTTTAGTAGAGACAGGGTTTTGCCATGTTCCCCAGGCTGGTCTCAAACTCCTGACCTCAGGTGATCCACCCTCCTCAGCCCCCAAAGTGCTGGGATTTCAGATGTGCGCCCCTGCGCCCGGCCACTAAAATATTTGTTTCAATGTCTATTCCTAACAGATATAACAAAAAAAAAAAAAGCCCTGAACTTCAGCAGCTTCGTGTGATGAACATTTATCTCTCACCTCCCCTTGCCCCCACCCCAATACTGATGTTCCTGGCGGTGGTGGCAGGGTGCTGTGCTCCACTCAGTCATTTAGGGATTCAGGATGTGGGGACTCTGCCGTCTTGCTGCGTAGCCCTAAGTCACACTGGATATGTAAACTAAAAATTAAATTTTAAGCCCCTCAACCAACTGAATGGGCCTCTCCTCTCAGCCAAGAGAGGACAGGGCATTCCAAATTAACCTGAAAACCAGTTCAGGCCATGATGGGAAGGGGGATCAGACATGCCTCATTTTACCCTCCCCCCTTTGGAATTCAGGCTCAGCTGACCAGCATTAACATTAAAACAGAGAAGACCTTCAGACTTTTTGTAGCAACAAGGCATCAAATTCCAGCCTGACTCTAGTACAGCATCACATGACAGATAGCAGGCCCTGAAAGAAAGTGAAGCGTTTTACCCCAAAATATATTTATTTGACGTATTTGTAAATACGCCTGCAAAGCTGTCTCTTGTGGGGAAAAATCTACATTCTGTAGACAATCCCTTCCCTTTCCAGGTCTTTTCCTGACCCAGGAGAGGTTTAACTAAGTCGGGCACCTTTTTTTTTTTTTTTTTTTTTTTGAGATGGAATCTCATTCTGTCGCCCAGGCTGGAGTGCAGTGGCACAATCTCGGCTCACTGCAACCTCTGCCTTCTGGGTTCAAGCAATTCTCCTGCCTCAGCCTCCCAAGTAGCCGGGACTACAGGTGCCCGCCACAACTCTCAGCTATTTTTTTTTTTTTTTTTAGTAGAGATGAATTTTCACCATGTTGGCTGGGCTAATCTCGAACGCCTGACCTCAAATGATCCACTGGCCTTGGCCTCCCAAAGTGCTGGGATTACAGCTATGAGCCACCATGTCCAGCCACCCTTTTAAGTTTGATAAGAAACATTTACCATCTATTCTCTCTGAAGCCAGCTACCTGGAGATTTCATCTGCTTAACAAGAACCGTGGTCTCCCCAACCCCTTATCTTAAGCCAAACACTTCCTTCTATGGATTCCCAGTTTTTAGATAAACTCTTTTAACCTATCGGAAAAATCTTTGAATCCACCCACCACCTGGAACCCCAACCCCCCATTTTCTTCTAATTGGCTGACTTTCTAGACCAAACCAATGTATATCTCACAGGTATTGATTGATGTCTTATGTCTTCCTAAAACATATGAAACCGAGCTGTAGCCCAGCCACCTTGGGCGCATGTTCTCAGAACCTTATGGAGCTGTGTCATGCCGTGTCCTTAACCCTGGCAAAATAAACTTCTAAACTGACTGAGACCTGTCTCAGATACTTTTTGATTTACAATGTCAGCATTCAGGTGGTGGAATGGGAGGGAAGGGCTAAAACACAGCCCTTCCCACCTGCTCAGGACCCGAAGTGAACCATCGTTCCGGCTCCCAAGGGGGAGAACTCATCACGTGGCCCTATCCATGTGGCAAGCTGACTGGTTCAGGGGTCTAGTTAGTGTGGGTGTTGCTGCTGTTTATTTATCAGAGACTCTCAGGGCCCAGAGCAGAGCACACCCTCAAGATTCTGTGAGCCTGGACCTCATAACCCCACAGAGACACAAGGCCGTGCAGGAAGGGGGCTGGGGTAGGGCTATGTGGTGACTGAGAGCAGGAACCACCAGGACAGACAAGGCCTAATTACCTTGATGAGGCGCCTCTGCTAGCAGTAAGCTTTCATTTTCCTGTCTCACTTTTCCCTGAGGGAGGAATTAATGTGCATTCTTGGAAGGCAGAACAATTACTAACCCCTCTCCTCCTCCTCAGCTGAGGAAATTAAAATAATAACTTCAGTTGAGGAAAATTGGATTAAACTCCGCCCCCATGGGATTCTTCTGTGGGTAATCTTCTTCCTGATCCAGGAGAGAATCAACTAAGAGTCTGGCACCTTTGTTTTTTTTTTTTTTTTTTTGGTTTTTATTTGTTTTGTTTTGTTTTTGAGACAAAGTCTGGCTCTATCACCCAGGATGGAGTGCAGTGGTGCCATCTCCGCTCATTGCGACCTCCGCCTTCTGGGCTCAAGTCATCCTACCACCTTGGCCTCCTGAGCAGCTGAGACTACAGGCATGCGCCAACACACCTGGTTAATTTTTGTTCTTTTTCTTGTTGTTGTTGTTGTTGTTTAGAGATGGTGTTTCACCATGTTGTCCAGACTGGTCTCCAACTCGTGAGCTCAAGCAATCTGCCCACCACGGCCTCCCAAAGTGCTGGGATTACAGACGTAAGCCACCACGCCCAGCCAAGAGTCTGGCACATTTTAAAGTCTGATAAGAAACATTTACAGGCCGGGCGCGGTGGCTCAAGCCTGTAATCCCAGCACTTTGGGAGGCCGAGACGGGCGGATCACAAGGTCAGGAGATCGAGACCATCCTGGCTAATACGGTGAAACCCCGTCTCTACTAAAGAATACAAAAAACTAGCCGGGTGACGAGGCGGGCGCCTGTAGTCCCAGCTACTTGGGAGGTGGAGGCAGGAGAATGGCGTGAACCTGGGAGGCGGATGGCGTGAACCTGGGAGGCGGATGGCGTGAACCTGGAAGGCGGAGCTTGCAGTGAGCTGAGATCCGGCCACCGCACTCCAGCCTGGGCGACAGAGCCAGACTCCGTCTCAAAAAAAAAAAAAAAAAAGAAAAAGAAATATTTACAATCTATTCTCTCTGAAGTCACGTATGTGGAAGCTTCATCTGCATAATAAGAACCTTGGTCTCCACAACCTCCTACCTTAACCCAGACACTCCTTTCTATGGGTTCCAGGTTTTTAGATAACCTCCTTCACCCAATTGCCAATCAGAAAATCTTTGAATCTTCTGGGTGTGGTGACTCATGCCTGTAATCCCAGTACTTTGGGAGGTCAAGGCCGGTGGATCTCTTAAGGTCAGGAGTTCGAGACCAGCCTGACCAACATGATGAAACCCCATCTCTACTAAAAATACAAAAACTAGCCAGGTGTGATGGTGGGTGCCTGTAATCCCAGCTGCTTGGGAGACTGAGGCAGAAGAATTTCTTGAACCTGGGAGGGGGAGGTTGCAGTGAGCCAAGAGTGTGCCACTGCACTCCAGCCTGGGCAACTGATCGAGACACTGTCTCAAAAAAAAAAAAAATAGTCTTTGAATCCACCTACAACCTAGAAGCCCCTCCTACTTCCTTCGAGTTGGCCCACCTTTTGGTCCAGAAAGGACCAAACCAATGTGCCTCTTCCATGTATTGACTGATGTCTTATGTTCATCTGCAATACAGATACGACACCTGTAAGAGTGCTGTGACACCCGCAATCCTGATATGACACCCGCAAGACAAACATGACACCCGTAAGTGTGCTAAAGCATAAGACTGCTATGACACCTCAATGCTTATGTGACACCCGCAAGAGGGATATGACACCCACAAGGCTGATATGACACCCACAAGATTGACACAACACCTGCAAGACTGCTATGACAGCCATAATACTGATATGACAGCTGCAATACTGATATGACACCCACAAGACTGAAATGACACCCACAATACTGCTATGACACCCACAAGATTGACACCTGCAAAACTGCTAAGACACCCTCAATATAGATATGACACGCATAATACTGATACGACACCCACAAGACTGATATGACACCCACAAGACTGAAATGACACCCACAAGGCTGATATGACACCCACAATACTGCTATGACACCCACAAGATTGACACCTGCAAAACTGCTAAGACACCCTCAATATAGATATGACACGCATAATACTGATACGACACCCACAAGACTGAAATGACACCCACAAGGCTGATATGACACCCGCAAGGCTGATCTGACACCCACAGTACTGCTATGATGCCCACAATATAGGTATGACACCCATAATAGTGCTAGGACACCTGTAATGCTGTGATACCCACAATACAGATATGACACACGCAGATATGACACAGGTGTCTTATCAGACTTGCAAGTGTCATAGCTGTATTGCATAGCAGTCCTGCAGGTGTCATTTAAGTCTTGCAGGCGTCATTTCAATCTTGTGGGTGTCATATCTCTATTGTGGGTGTCATATCAGTCTTGTAGGTGTCATTTCAATCTTGTGGGTGTCATATCAATATTGTGGGTGTCATATCAGTATTGTGGGTGTCATTTCTGTATTGTGGATGTCATTTCAATCTTGTGGGTGTCATATCAATATTGTGGGTGTCATAACAGTATTGCGGGTGTCATAGCAGTGTTGTGGGTGTCATATCAGTATTGTGGGTATCATATCTGTATTTGTGGGTGTCAGCAGTATTGTGGGTGTCATTTCTGTCTTGAGGGTGTTATATCGGTATTTTTGGTATCATATCAGTGTTGTGGGTGTCATATCAGTGATGTAGTGTCATTATCAGTGATGTGAGTGTCATTTCAGTCTTGAGGGTGTCATTTCAGTTTGTGGGTATATCCGTATTGTGGGTGTCATCTCTGTCTTGAGGGTGTCCTATCTGTATTGTGGGTGTCATAGCAGTATTGCGATATCCTGATATATGCAAAGAATCTGGGCTGTGAATGGTTCATCAGAAATGCAAAAGACCCTGTTCTCTGGGCATCTGCAAGGTCCCTGAGCCTTCCTGGGGCCCCTCTCACAGCCGACCTGCACTGAAGGTGCTGGTGATTCTGAGAGCGAGAACGGGGCACCCGGAGGCAGCCTCGGGGAGGATTGCGTTTGCAGCAGGAAGAACCTTTTGACGCTGCTGCGGGCTGAGTTGTGTCCCCAGTAAAGACAAGTTCAAGTCCTAACCTCTGCAGCTGTGAATGTGACCTATTTTGGAAACAAGATCTTTGCAGATATCATCAAGTTAAGACGAGGTTCTTAGGGTGGGCCTTACTCCAACAGGACCCAGACACACGGGAGGAGCCGTGGGAAGATGCAGGCAGGGGTCAGAGGACTGCAGCCATGGGACAAGGAGCACCTGGAGCCACCAGAAGCTGGAAGGGACAGGAAGGGGCCTCCCGACAGCCTCCAGGGGGGCTGTGGCCCTGCTGACCACCTTGATTGCAGACTCCCGGCTCCTGGGACGGGGAGAGAATCAGTGTCTGTTGTTCAAGCCCCCAATCTGAGGCACTTTGTTACAGCAGCCCGGGGACGCCAGCACAGACAGTGGGAGGACTCGGGCCTGGCTGGGGCAGGGGTGAATGTGAGGACCACAAGGTGACCTGGAAAAGCAGGATCTCGGGGAACAAGCAAGCTGGACGAGGATGGAGGCTTGGCTGTGGGAGACCTCAGGTTCACCCTCACCTGAAGCTTGGCCTGGGGCAAGAAAAACAGCAGGAGGCACAAAAAGGAAGGCCGGTGGTCCCTCTGGAAACCTGTGATGGGAAAAGCAAGGGACACAGGGTCTGAGAGACAGGCTTAGAGGTCCAGCTCTGCCGGGAACGGGCTGTGCAGCCTTGGGTGGCTTACTCAGCCTCTCTGAGCCTGGGGTTTTCCAAGGGTGCTTCTTTCAAAGAGTGCAGATGGGCACAAAGGAAAACTGGGCCGTGTGTGTGGTGCGGTCAAGGCCCGAGTGAGTGCCCTGTGGCATGGGGCAGGGGTGGAAAGAGGAGACATGGTGGGGAAGTAGAAGGGAACCAGAGGAGGCGTGGAGGGAGGGGGTTCTCAGGGCGTGCTAGAGAAGGGGAAAGAGGGAGGGAAGGAGGAAAGAAGGAGGAGGGGGAGGGACACTCTTGACTCTCTCAAGAAAGAGGCAGCCAGCAAAGGCCCCACCGTGGAGCTGGGCCTGGCCTGTCTCAGAAGCAACAGGCAGCTGCAAGGCCAAGATGGAGGCTGTGGGGTAAGAAGAGCTTTCAGGCAGGAAAGGGAACTGCTCCCAGGAGTGGGCATCCCAGCTGAGCAACGAAGCGACCAGGCAGGAGGCTGCACCGAGAATGGAGCCTCCAACCTATGCTGTATCCAGGGCAGGAGACTGAGGCCAGGGTCTGCAGCCAGCATTTGGCACCAGCAGTTATGGGGAGCCCACAGGTGCCTCAGAGACCAGGGAGAGGAGCCTTCTTCTCCCATCAGAGGAGCTGGAGTCCCAGGAGGGTGGAATGAACCCTGGCGTGTCCTTCTCCTGTCCCTCCACTGCTTGACTCTAGACTTAGGCGTAGTCCCAGGAAGTGTGCAGCAAACTGAGTGCCTAATGCCCCAGGCTTCAGGCAAAAGACACAGTAGGTGATGCCCCAAGACCCAGAAAGTACCAGAGACGCTCTAAACAGAGAGGGAGGGGAAATGGGGAAACCCACCCCATAAAGCTGAACCCCTGGGCTCACCTCCTGGTGGAACGTGCATGGATGTGATCCTAACCAGCACGCCGAAGACATTGGGAATGCAGCCAAGGGACTGGCCCTGGGTCGTGCCCACACAGGGCAAATCTCAATGCCGCTGCAGATGAAATCATTTTGAAAATGGAGCTGATATTGAAACCAAAACTCAGAGAAAGCTGATCAAAACCTGTGAGCTAGACTCAGCTGGATCAACTGCCTACAGAAACAGAAATATCAACGTTCTTCATAGGATTTATGGAGACCCAGAGTCTCAGAGTGTAAAATTCTTTCTTTCTTTCTTTGTTTTTTTTTTAGACAGTCTTGCTCTATCACCCAGGTTAGGGTGCGGTGACACATGTTGGCTCACTCTAACCTCCGCCTTCCAGGTTCAAGCGATTCTCTTGCCTCAGCCTCCTGAGTAGCTGGGATGACAGGCGTGCACCACCATGCCTGGCTAAAGTTTGTATTTTTAGTAGAGATGGGGTTTCACCATGTTGGCCAGGCTGATCTCAAACTCCTGACCTCAGGTGATCCACCCGCCTTGGCCTCCCAAAATGCTGGGATTACAGGCCTGAGCCACCGCGCCCAACCTCACAACATAAAATTTTAAATGTCCACCATGTAATCCATGATGATGTGGCCCAGGAAGACCCAGGAAACCCTTGGCTCATGTGGAAAAGACAATCAACAGTGCCTAGGTGACCCAGATGTTGGAATTCGCTCATGAAAACTTTAAAGCAAGTGTTGCAGAAGTAATCCAAGAAGAAGAGGTGAACACTATTGAGTGCAGAGGAAAGATAGGAGGTGTCAGCAAAGCAACAGAAGCTACAAAGAACCACATGAAACATTCAGAACTTTCAAATGAAGTAATCAGAAATGTGAAAGCCCACTGTATGGGCTCAGTAGTCAACAGAAATGACACAGGAAGGGGTGAGTGAACTTGAAGATAGAGTAGTGGGCCAGGCATGGTGGTTCAAGCCTGCAATCCCAATACATCAAGAGACTGAGGTGGGAGGATGCTTAAGGCCAGGAGTTTAAGACCAGCCTGGGCAACACAGCAAGACCCCACCTCTATAAAATAAAATAAAATAGCCTGGTGTGGTAGTGCATACCTGTAGACCCAGCTACTCTGGAGGCTGAGGCAGGAGAATCACTTAAGCCCAGGAATTCAAGGCTGCAGTGAGCTATGATTGTGCCACTGTGCTCTAGCCTGGTAAACAGAGCAGGGGACTGTCCCTTTAAAAAACAAAAAAAGAGGCCGGGCGCGGTGGCTCAAGCCTGTAATCCCAGCACTTTGGGAGGCCGAGACGGGCGGATCACGAGGTCAGGAGATCGAGACCATCCTGGCTAACACGGTGAAACCCCGTCTCTACTAAAAATACAAAAACTAGCCGGGCGAGGTGGCGGGCGCCTGTAGTCCCAGCTACTCGGGAGGCTGAGGCAGGAGAATGGCGTAAACCCGGGAGGCGGAGCTTGCAGTGAGCTGAGATCTGGCCACTGCACTCCAGTCCGGGTGACAGAGCGAGACTCCGCCTCAAAAAAATAAAAAAATAAAAATAAAAAACAAAAAAAGAAAGAAAGAAAGAAAAGAAAGCTAAAGCAATATAATTATTCAGCATGAACAGCAGTGAAGAAAAGATTAAAAAATGAACACAAAATCCAATTTCCCTCCTTTATTATTATTATTATTATTATTATTAATATTTTGAGATAGAGTTTTGCTCTTGTTGCCCAAGCTGAAGTGCAATGGTGCAATCTCAGCTCACTGCAACCTCTGTCTACCGGGTTCAAGCAATTCTCCCATCTCAGCCTCCTGAGTAGCTGGGATTACAGGCGTGTACCAATTTAGCTGGGATTACAGGTGCTCCCGGCTAATTTTTTTGTATTTTTAGTAGAGATGGAATTTCACTATGTTGGCCAGGCTGGTCTCCAACTCCTGATCTCAAGTGATCTGCCCATCTCAGCTTCCCAAAGTGCTGGGATTACAGGCGTGAGCCACCACACCCAGCCACCAATGCCCCTTCTTGATAAAAATACTTGACAAACTAGGAATAGAAGGCAGCATCTCCAACCTGACAGAGTGTCTGCAAAACATCCACAACTAACTTCTACTCTTTTGTAAAAGACTGGGTGCTCTCCCAGTGAGAGCAAGTAGAAAGCAAGGCACCCATTCTCACTTTGGTTTACACTGACTAGAGGTCCTAGCCAGGGCAATTAAGCAAGAAAAAGAATTAGAAGACATGCAGACTGTAAAGGAAGAAGTAAAACTCCCAATTTGGAGATGACATAATCTTATATGTAGAAAATCCTAAAATATCTACAAAAAATCGTATTAGAGCCAATAAAAAGCTGAGCAAATTTGCAGGATGCAAAATCAATATACGAAGTCAGTAGGATTCCTGTACACAA
Source organism: Rhinopithecus roxellana (assembly GCF_007565055.1). NCBI lineage: Eukaryota > Metazoa > Chordata > Mammalia > Primates > Cercopithecidae > Rhinopithecus > Rhinopithecus roxellana. The sequence continues at coordinate 131,766,800 of NC_044550.1, forward strand.
GCAACAGACAACCCAAAAGTGGAATTGAGAAAAAATACCATCAATACCATCAAAAAGAATAAAATACTTAAAAAATTTAACCAAAGAAGTGCAAGACATATTCACTGAAAACTAGAAAACATTGTTGAAAGAAATTAAAGGAGATCTAAATAAATGGAAAGACATTCTGTATTCATAGATTAGAAGACTAGACTTCTTAGGATGCCCATACTCCTCAAACCAGTGTACAGAGTCAATACAGTTCCTATCAAAATTCCAGTGGTGTGCTGCACAGAATGAATAAGCTGATCCTAAAATTCATGTGAAATTGCAACAAAGCCCAACAGTCAAACAGTCTTTAAAAAAGAGCAACATTGGGGCCACAGGTAGTGGCTCACGCCTCTAATCCCAGCACTTTGGGAGGACCAAGGCAGGTGGACTGCTTGAGATCAGGAGTTTGAGACCAGCCTGGGCAACATGGTGAAACCCTGTCTCTACAAAAAATATAAAAATTAGCCAACATGGTGATGCACAACTGTAATCCCAGCTACTCGGGTGGCTGAGGCAGGAGAATCGCTAGAACACGGGAGGTAGAGGTTGTGAGCTGAGATCACGCCACTTCACTCTAGCCTGGGCGACAGAGCAAGACTGTCTCAAAAAAAAAAAAAAAAAAAAAAAAAAAAAAGCTGGGTGTGGTGGTGCACACCTGTAGTTCCAGCTCCTCAGGAGGCTGAGGTGAGACTGCTTGTGCCTGGGAGGTTGAGCCACTGCACTCCAGACTGGGCAACAAAATTGACAGTCCAGAAAGAAACCCATACAGCTATGGCCAAGTAACTTTGACAAGGGTAACATAATCATTTCATAAGAAAAAAAAATTTTTTTTAACAAATGGTGATTGAATGAGAGAACATTCACATGCAAAGAAGAATGAATGAGGACCCCTACCTCACATCACATACAAAGATGAACTCAAAACTCTCAAGTCCTAAATGTAACAGGTAAAACTATAAAACTCTTAGAAAGAAATATGGAGTAAATATTTGCAACCTTACATCAGGCAAGTTTCTCAGATATTAAACCAAAAGCAACAAAAGAAAAATTTAAATTGAACTTTATCAAAATGTAAAATTTTTGCTGCAAAAGACATTCTCAAGTAAGTGAAACAAGAACACACAGAATGAGATAAAATGTTTACAAATCATATATCTTATAAGGGTCCAGTGTCCAGAATATATAAAGAGCTTTCACAAGTAAAGAAAAAAGGACAAATAATCCAATTAAAACATAAGGAAAGGATCTGAGTAGATATTTCCCTAAAGAAGATCTGCAAATGGCCAGTCAGCACACACTACAGCCTGAATGTTGAGGTCCCTGCCAAATTCATATGTGGGAACTTAACCTCCAAGATGGTGGTCTTAAGTGGTGGGCTCTTTGGAGGCCCTCTGTTCTCATGAATTTCCTTATAAAAAGGGTTTGAGTGGTAGGTTTGTTCCATCCACCTCTTCTGCCATGTGAGGGCATAGCAAGAAGTTACCATCTTCGATGCAGACAGTGGGCCCTCACCAGACACCAACTCTCCCGGTGCCCTGATCTTATATTCCTCATTTTCCAGAACTGTGAGAAACACATTTCTATTGTTTGTAAATTACCCAGTCTTAGGTATTCTGTTGTAGCCATAGGAACAGAATAAAACAGCACATGAAAGATGCTCGTGATCATGAGTCATTAGGGAAACACAAATCAAGAGCACAGTAAGATACCACTTCACATCTATTAGGACAGCTATAACAAAAACCAGAAAAACGAGTGTCGTCAAGGATATGGAGAGGTCGGAACTCTCATACACTGCTGGTGGGAATTTAAAATAACGCACCTAGCGTGGAAAACAGACTGGTAGTTCCTCAAAAACTTAAACATACAGTCGTGTGATGTCCTAGCAATTCTACTCCTAGGTATATGACTCAGTTCAAGAGAATTAAAAACATGTTTACATAAAAACTTGTGTACAAATATTCATAGTCAAAATAGCCAAACAAACGGAAACAAACATCCACCAACTAATGAACAGATAAAGAAGTGTTGTATGTGGCTGGGCGCGGTGGCCCATGCCTGTAATCCCAGCACTTTGGGAGGCTGAGGTGAGCACATTGCTTGAGGTCAAGAGCTCAAGGCCAGCCTGGGCAACAAGGTAAGAACCTGTCTCCACAAAAATACAAAAATTAGCCAGGCGTGGTGGTGCATGCCTACAGTCCCAGCGCTTTGGGAGCCTGAGGTGGGCAGATCACTTGAGTCCAGGTGTTCAAGACCAGCCTGACCAACATGGCAAACTTCATCTCTGCTAAAAATACAAAAATCAGCTGGGTGTGGTGGTATGTGCCTGTAGTCCCAGCTACTCGAGAGGCTGACGTAGGAAGATCCTGGGAGCCCAGGAAGTGGAGGCTGCGTGAGCTATGATCATGTCACTGCACTCCAGCCTAGGTGACAAAGCAAGACCCTGTCTCAATAAAATAAAATAAAAATAAAAATTATGGCATGTTCATATTCACACAATGGAACATTATTCAGCCATAAAAAGAAAGAAGTACTGATACATTTCACAGCATGGATGAATATGTGTGAAAACTTATTAAGTGACAGAAGCCAGACACAAAAGACCACATCTAGGATTCCATTTCTACGAAATGTCCAGAATAAGCAAATCCACAGAGACGGAAATAGTTGAGTGGTTGCTGGGGGTGGGGTGGGGGAGGAAGGCCTGGGGAGGGACCAACAATTGGCACAGGCTTTCCCTTCGGGGTGGTGGAGCTGCCCTGGAATGGGGGAGTGATGATGGTTGTACAACACTGAGAATTTATCAAAACCCGCGAACACTTTAAAATGGATAAAAGAGTGACTTTGATGTTAGGAGAATTACATCTCAATTAAAAATACAATTAAAAAATAAAGACCTACGGGGTCATAATAAAACATCTAAAGTTTGTGCTCATCGGATTCTCAGAAGCTGAAGAGGAAGTGGGTGGTGCAGAAAAAAAGATATTGAAAGAAATAATGGCTGAAAATGTCCCATATGTGGCAAAAGACATAAACTGGAAACAAACCAAACAGGTGGGTAAACAAAGTAGGCAACACCTACAGCCCACAGAGACACTGCTCAGCTCCGAAAAGGAAGGGCCCTTGGCATGGGCAGCAATGCCAAGGGCACAGCCCGGCTACCTGGAGCACTCCTGTAACAGCTGCTCTAAAGTCTCTGTCAGAGGATTTCCATGTACGCGGCATTCTCTTTTTCTTTTTTGTTTTCACTGAGACAGGGTCTCACTATGTTGCCCAGGCTGATCTCAAATTCCTGGGCTTAAGGGCTCCACCTGCTTCGGCCTCCCAAGGTGCTGGGACTACAGGTGTGAGCCTCCCCGCCCGGCCACATGGCATTCTCAACAAGGCAAAGCTGAAGTGACAGAGAGCAGGTCATCGGTTGCTGGATGATGAAGGGTGGCATGGGGAGTTTCTCTGGGGTGACTCAGTGGTTGTGCGCCCTCACTGCGGTGGGGGTCACACAAATCCATACACCTGTTAAAATTCATAACACTGTGCACCGAAAAAGATATATTGATGGCATGATAATCTATAAAGTAAAATACACAAATTAAAAAAATAATTTTTTTCAACCTAGGCTCAGGAAAAGACATATTGGGGACCCCGAATTGAGAGAAGGTGGCAGATCATCACAGTTGGGATTCTGTTTTCACACACTCCACACGCGGAGGACTTTGCCTCTCACAAAGCCCAGTTCCACCATTTCCCAGCGTGTCCTTCACACCCGCCGGGTGAATAGGTGGGCAGAATTCTGCTCCCTGGTGAGGGCAGAGAGGCCCCTGGAGGCACGAAGAGGAGAGTGCCCAACACGCGACCACGTGTGGCCGTCTATGGCAGGGCAGGTTCTCTGCCTCCCACACTTGGCTTTTCCTGCACACACCTCATCTGCCTGGACAATCTCACTTTACCCATGCGGCCTGGGCTGCAGGAGGGCCTTGCCTGAGCTAAATAAGGAGGTCGGAGGGAGCATGGGTCCCTTTCCCGAAGGCACCACCAGGGAGCTGGGTTCGCAATGGAGACCCAGTTTCTCCAAACACCACCCTGGATCCATGATGTGTGGGCACCATGCTGGGGCCCAAGAAGGACTCAAACCCAAGCATTTCCCCCTCAAGCTGGGTGACCTACAGCAGCCATAGGCTCTCTCTGTGCCTTGGTTTCCTTAGCTATAAAAGTAGAAACAAGACATGAAGATACAGAAATAAGGAGACGTAAAGATCCCAGCTCATCGACTGACTCTCCCACTTCCCGTCTCTGAGATGGGCTGCACCCCGGACGCTCACACTTGAGCCTGTTGTCGGCCGGCAGGTCCCATGCACTGTTGGCAACACATGAGGAATGGTTCATTGCCGTTTACAATGTCCTCAGATTGTGAGCTGGTGCCAGAAGGAAAAGCGCCACACATGCTTTACTTGGCAGCAGTTATTCCTCTTAGTGATGTGGAGATGGTGCCGCCACGTCTTGCAATGGGTAGTGTCCAGGAGTGGAGGGCATGTGGTATTTATTTATTCTTGCAGCCTCCTACGAGCCACCTACTGTGCCGGCCTGGGGTGTAAAGAAGAAAGGCCACCCCTAGCCAGCCAGGAGATCGCAGCCCAGCAGGGTGGCCACACACGGGTGATGCAATTTGCCCAAGCAGCGGGGAGGGGGAGCGAGGCCCATGGAGCCTGTCCCAAATGCTTCCCATCTTGAGGCTGGGCTCCAGCTTCCACACCACTGGGGGCCTGGTTCTGCCGCAGCCGCCTTCATCCCCCGACACCGGCCCACGTGCTCCCCGGATGCGCCCAGTCTCACCACCTCACTGCAGAGCTGCCCCTCTTGAGCCGGCAGTTTCGCCCCTAAAACAAGAGCCTGGGCAAGTTGATCTCCACAGGCCTCCGCGGCCCTCGTGGCCCAGGAACATAAATTTTCATTTCTTGTAAACTTGGAATATTTGGAATTCCACAAGTTGCCCCATTGAACTTTTCCAGAAATATTTCCCAAGCAGCAAATTCTTGGGCCTCCTTTGAAATGCATCTTCCTTCAATCCTGCTTCTCTACGCCCTTGACCTCCCCTGAGGCCCAGAAACTCCTGAGGTTCACTGGGAGGTCTTTTGAGTGGGTCTCCCTGAGGGGTCTCCATGAGAAGCTGTGAGTTTTCAACCCCCATGCCAGGGAGACCAGGGGGATGGGGCTCCATGGAGGTGGAATCTGAAGCTCATGTCACCCTGGAAACACCTCCTCCTCCAGGAAGGCCTCCTGACCACCACCCCTTTTCCCAGCAGGGTTACTTGGGCCAGCACATGTCCAGCCATCTGTGGGAAGAACTAACCTACCCTAGGCCACCTGCAGTCCTTCTGAGTGTGACTAGCGTGTGGCTCTAAGCACATGAGACTCAGCGTGTGAACAGGTGTGTGCACACGCTCCAGCCAGGTGAGCCATCTCCCAAGGATGCACCTGGGTGATACTGCAAGGCCAGGCCACAAGAAAGTCTCCAAACACTCCGATTTTTGTACTTGTTGTGGGCCTGGAACACACATTTTGCAGACAGATCCCCATCTGTCAACTGTGCTGTGTCACCCTGTAGGGGTTCCTTAGCTCTGTGGCCAAAGGGCCCACTCCAGCAAGGTCACCACATCCCATTCAACCCCACATGCCCGGCACCCCAGGACAGGGAGGAATCAATGCCTGAGCACGTGAGCCAGGAATAAGTACATGGAGGGGCGAACAGTGGGATGGAGCCGTCTTTTCCTCACCGATCTCGGGAAGTGTGGTGTGGGTTTGGATGCCAGCCCTCCGGTTCCTGTGTGGGAAGCGTTCTCCCTTCTGTGCTTTGTCTTTGCACCTTCCTTGTGGCACGATTCTGCATGCAGAGCATATAAAATCCTTTATGGCTTGAAGTCTTCATGTCCCAATTGAGAAATCATTCTCTTCTCTTCTTTTTTTGTGGAGATGGAGTCTCGCTCTGTGCTCTGTCACCACCCACAGCACAGGCTGGAGTGCAGTGGCACAATCTCGGCTCAGTGCAGCCTCCACCTGCCGGGTTCAAGCGATTCTCCTATCTCAGCCTCCCGAGTAGCTGGGACTACAGGTGCGTGCCACCACACCCGGCTAACTTTGTATTTTTAGTACAGACAGGATTTCACCATGTTGGCCAGGCTGGTCTCGAACTCCTGGGCTCAAGTGACCTGTCTTGGCCTCCCAAAGTGTTAGGATTACAGGCGTGAGCCACCGCACCCAACCCTTCTTAACATTTTTCAGTTTTGCTTTTCACATTTAGATCTCTGATCCCCCTCAAGTTTGTTTTTGTGTGTGGCGTAAAATAGAGCTGAAACATTTTCATTGTCCATACAGACAGGCAGTGACTCCAGCCCCATTTCTGGAAGTATCTGCCCTTTCCACACCAAACGCCGTGGAAAAGCCACGGCCACTGTCTGGCGAGGAACCTGGCATGCTCTCCCTCACCTCCTCCGCTGGCCAACTCCTGTTCATTCCTCAGTACCCAGTGGTGTGCTCAAGCCTCCAGGAATGTCCGAGTTTGGTGCCTCTTCTGGGCTGCCACTAGCTCTCTGCTCCCATCTGTCAACAGCAGAAAAGAAGTGGACAAGCAGTCCAACCCCCTGGGATCAGCCGTTAGAGGCTGGAGCTGCTTCTCTTATAGCTGTGTGACTTTGGACACATTCCTTGGCTCCTCCAAGCTCAGTTTCCTTGTCTACAAAGACAAAACAAAGATTTTAATGTGTGTCACAAAGTTTGTGGCAAATATTAAGCAAAATCATCTTTATAAGCTTTCTGGCCTATCAGGAGGTCTTTAGAAATTATTGCTATTGTGGTTCCAGTGCCACTTGCAGAAGTGAGTGCAACCTCTTTCCTTGGCTGCTTCCCCACAAGACCAAGCACTACCTGGGCATAGGAGCTGGGGCTGCCCCCAGGCCTGCCCGTGGGGACTTTGGTTTGCTGAACTGGGTGTACACAGCCCTGGACAAAGGCGGGAAGAAGGGAGGGTGCCATGACGGCCATCAATGGGGAGAGGAACATCGAGAAGACAGAGCAGCCTCGGGCTTGGCATGAAAAGGGAGTTCCAGTCCACGTGGCCACCTCGTCCCTTCCAGGCATTCCTTTCACAGTGGAAAATCAGCCCTGGCACCCTCCTGACTGGAGGCACAAAGCCCTGGCAAGTTCTGTGAGGACTTCTCCAGATGGCCCGGGAAGGCCTTGGTCGCATTCTGGCTAAACACTCTCTGGCCAGCCTCGGCAGCCCTGAACTGGGCACAGAGTGGGGAGCAGCTCAGCGCAGTTGCTGGGAACAGGAGTCCTCCCCTTGGCACCACCCTGACCTCCCTCTAATCCCCACCTCCCTGTTGCCCCACCAGGGACACAGCCGAGCAGGCTCAACACTGACATCTCAGCCTTCGATGTCCTCTCTCCAACTAAAAGTCAAAACAGGAAGCTTGAAGTGTTTAAAACCCATCAGTTTTCTCAACAGGGCCTCCCCAGGCCATCTCAGTGTCCAGCCCTGTGATAAAAGCAGGAGGTGAGAGAGGATGGAGACCCTACCCTGCCCTCCCTTTGGGGCCAGCGACCCAAGTCCTGGTTCCTCCTCTCTTTCTTCTTCAACATATTTGGTATGTGGTGCCCATTTTCAAAGTGACAATCTGGCTGCCAGAGCTCCAACACCATCCCTAATACCTCCCTTTGCCCCTTGTACAACCCCACACCCAAGGAAGCCCGGGCACCTTCCCTAACTAAGCCCCAGAGGATGATTTTCGTTCCTCTGTTCTATAGATGGGGAAACTGAGGCCCTGAGAAACGGTGCTTGGCCCAAGGTCACTCACAAATTTGGTGGCCAAGCAGGGCAACCATGCCAGCCACTCTTCCCAACCAGAGGTCCTGCCGTTGCATCATTTTTGGTTCTTTGAAGATGATGTTTAGGGAGATTGACCAGGTGGACCCAAGACCACCCAGTAAGCGGCTGAATGAGTCATCTCAGGGTAAGTGTGCCAGGTGCCACTGAACCCCCCGGAACATGACTGGGTGTGGTCTTACTTATCATGAGTGATCTCTCATTCACCCCACAGGTTTGCTCCACCCTGACCCAGACCAGAGCAGAGTTGCAGGTGGGGTACCCCGAGAAGGTTCCTTTTGTCTTCCTAGAGCAGGGCTTCAGTACCTGACACTGCTGACTCACGTTCCCATCTCCCAGAGTGAGGGATCTCACACGCACATGCACGTGCACGCACAAACACAGACACGCGTGCACACTCTGGAAGAAGCAGGGCTGTGGGATTTTGCATGGAGGCATCTTGCACCTGGGAACGAACGACGCTAATTCCACAGGTGCTCACTAAGTGCCTCCTGGGCTCAGACTCCTGGGCCCTTGGGAGCATGAGTGTTGGGCACAGGGCTGGCCCGATGGCACCGCTGACCAGGAGGGGGTTGACAGCCCCTGGGATGGCAGCCAACTTGCCCTTCTCCTCAACTGAGATAATGCTGGGACAGAAAAGAAGATTTCGAGGCAAATGACACCCCATGCATGGCACATCCCACCCCACCTTCAGATGATCAGAGTCAGAGAGAATGGGAGAAAACATTAGATGAAGCTGCAGCTGTCTCCCTGTCTCCCTGCACCCCTGCCCATTTGACAGGGGCAGCCCAGGAGTCCCAGTCACACCTCTGCGGCAAGGAGAAGCCCAGCAGCTTTCCACCCTCCCTTCTGCCCTAATGCCAACTGCAGCCTGGATGGACAGAATTGCTTCCTTCTAGGAGTGCCGGCGCAGAGAAAGGTCACTTTCAAAATAGAGAGATTCTAGAATGAGCCTCCGTTCTTGGGAGTCACAGTTTCCTTCTCAGCCAAAAGAGCAAAAGCAGTTCCCCAGGCACCCGCCCTCTCTTGTCCGTGCCAGAAGTTTGTGCCTCATGCAAACTCGAGAGAAATGGGCGCCTCCCAGCCATGGCCCACTGCTGACGTGGCCTCAAGTCTGAGCCACCACAGGGAGAACTGGGACCTTCCAGAGCTTGTGCAAGAAGAAGCTGGTCATGCCAAAGTGTCAGGCCCTGCCCTGGCCAGAGGGACTGGGCTCCAGCAGGCGTGCCTTTGCAGAGGGACTGGGCTCAGGCAGGGATGCTTTTGGGGGCCCTCTGAGTGAGGTGCTGGAGGTGGAGCAGGAGAGGCCCTTGACTGGGGCTGGTCCTCTCATGCTGTCACTCAGCTCCAGGGGTACGCAGACCCCACAGGGCCACACCCAAAGCTACCTCACCGGCCCCACCCCACCCTCCCTCCTCGAAAGCCAGGAGGTGCCATCCCAGCACCCATGCTGTGCAGGCAAGGACAGGAAGGGCCTAGCGCAGGGTACTCAGGTGCACGGGCAAGGCCGGGTACCAAGTCAGGTGTGTCTGACCCCAGAGCTGCTGTCTTCTCTCCTGCATGCCCTACCCTCCCCCAACCACAGCCTCATGGGGCCAAAGACAGACTCCTTGAAAGGGCATAACACCCAGCCAGTTATCAAGGTCAGAGCACTCAGGACAACTAAGCTGGAAGGACCCTAGAGCCACATGGCCTGTGTGCAGGTCTCAGATGAGGACCCAGAGGCCCAGAGAGGACAGGACTCCCTCAGCCTCACATGGCAGATTGAGGAACAGAGTCTGGACATGCCTGCTGCCTGCTTCTGAACCCTGGAGACCTCGAGCTCCCTATCAGACGGCTGCTGTTTCCTCTGCCCCGCCTCCCTCTTTGGCTCCCTGGCCTGAAGGCAGGACAGGAACCTCAGGAGGGCCCTGTCTTGACATGCCATGATCACCACTAGATACACATGAATTTTTCAAATAAATTTCTGGGTGAATCATTGTACCAGGAAACCTCAAAAACTGCCTGTGTCTCCTGGAGGCTTCTGTCCTCTGTCTGGTCCAACAGCTGCCTGCAGTCTCCTTTCTTAAAAACTTGTAAATAATTCATTTGGCTGACGGGGCTGTTGACGACTATGCCAGTGCCTGCTGCAGCCCCAGCACCTGGAACCCCAAGCCCAGCGAAGGCCTCTGGCTGTTAAAATCAGCGCTGAGTCCTTAGCTCCTCCTTCAAGTCCATTCTCTTCCCAGACACTCATGAACTGGGCAATAGAGCATGGCCCTCATGAGGCCCCATCTGCACACCAGTCGTTCATTTGGGGTTTCAAATCAGCCAGAAGAGATGCAAGAAGCTTGTTCAGGTTAGGCTGTTACAAGGTTACACTGTTACAACCATACATCATTGCCAAGGCCATATTGCTCATGAGAAGATGGGAAGGACTCTAACAACCCTCTCTGATGAGTTCTGGGCTGCTGGTGGTGTTGTTTTTGTTGTTTTGTTTTTTGAGACAGGGTCTTGCTCTGTTAACAGCCCAGGCTGTGCAATGGTGTGATTTTGGCTCACTGCAGCCTCAATCTCTTGGACTCAGGCTCTTCTACCTCAGCCTCCTGAATAGCTGGGACCACAAACACCCACCAGCATGCCCAGATAATTTTCTTTATTCTTGGTAGAAATGGGTTCTCACTATGTTGCCCAGGCTGGTCTTGAACTCCTGGCCTCAAGCCATCCTCCCACCTTGACCTCCCAAAGCGCTGAGATGACAGGCATGAGCTACTGCACCTGCCCTGGGCTGGGGTGAGGTTTCTAAGGGATTGGTGAAGTGTGAGGAGCTGGAGAATTGGGCTTGTTGATTGGTCAGGTCAGGGAAGGGAGATGACGCCATCAGTATCTGGGACTGCGTTCTTGGGTGAGTCAGCTCCTCCGGGGTCCTCAGGCCAGCTGGTGTCAGGAGTGTCCTTGGCACACAGGGTCTGAAGGGTAGCTCAGGGGAAAACACATTCCCAGTGCTCAGGTTGTTGTCTGCAGAGCAGTCGAGGGGACGATGGTCTTGTGGCCGGGCCTGCGTGACTCCGGGGCCGTAGCAGCAGATGGGCACCAGGCGGTGGGTTAGAGCGTGGCCGCCCAGGGACGAGCACAGAGGGGCGCCGTGCTGGGTTCATTTCTGTTTCCCCCCGCATTCTTCCCTGGTTAATTTTATGAAGTTTATAGGGATAGTTTCAGACCCCCAGCATACAGCTGGGCAGAACTTCCATCTTGTCATGGGGGAGCCACCACGGACAACTATCTCACTCCCAGGAATGCAGGCACTCAAAGGAGGGTGTCACAGAGAGGCACGGAGAGCCTGGTGAGCTCGTCCAATATTTTCAGGCACTTCCCATTTCTTACTGGACTATAACAGACATGAAGACGTACAGGTGTCATCAGAGGACAGCTTGATGGACTTTCACCAAGTGGCCGGAGCCCTGAACCAGCCCCATGTCACCCCCCACCGGGGAGGGAACGTTTGAGCGGAGGCTGAGGGCATTGGGAGTGAGCCATGTTAGTGTCTGGGAAGAGAATATTTGGGCAGAGGGACCAGCCTGCTCCTCGGCCAGGAGCACCCCAACCCCTGGCCCAGCTCCCCCCTCCCTGCTCTGCCTCCTGCATGGCCCTCAGGCCATCCCAGGGGTCACATCCCCCTGAAAGCCTTTCCCGACTCACCTGATTCAGGTTGGGTAAGGCACTCCTCTGGGCTCCCACAGCCCTGGCCCCGCCCCTGGTGGCACTTGCTGTCCCCCTGTCTCCGTTAGGCTGGGAGCAGCTTGGGAGCAGGGACAGTGTCTGCTCAGGTAATGCTGTGGATGCCAACCACTCTCATCATTCTACGGGCCTGCTGCAGGGGAGAAGCCAGGACAGGCCTTCACCACTGCCCTTCGCCAGACCGTGAGTTCCCAGTGCTCAGCCTGAATCTTCCATGACCATTTCCTCCAAGCCCAGAACAGGACCCAGAACAAACTGGGTGGTAAATAAATACGTGAAGCAAGGGGCATTGGCTCACATCTGTAATCCCAGCACTTCAGGAGGCCAAGGCGGGAGGATTGCTTGAGCTCAGGAGTTCGAGACCAGCCTGGGCAGCATGGTAAATTCTTGTCTCTACAAAAAACTACAAAAATTAGCTGGGTGTGGTGGCAGACGCTTGTAGTCCCAGCTCCCTGGAAGGCTGAGTTGGGAGAATCACTTGAGCCCGGGAGGTGGAGGTTACAGTAAGCTGAGATCATGCCACTGCACACCAGTCTGGGTGACAGAGTGAGACTTTGTCTCAAGATAATAATAGTAATAATAAGTAAATGAATTGAATGGTGCCCCGCCAAGTGCCCAGTGCATGTGGGACAGGCATCACGCTGCGGCTTCACACCCTGTCTCCTCCCAACATGCCTGCCATACAGTGCTCCCCCGACAACCGGGTCCCAGATCAGAAATTGTAGAACATGACCCCACTCTGAGGTCCCCTGCTATCGCCTCAAAGGATGAGGGTAGCCACCGTTTCACCCTCCATCCCCACAGATGCTCCCGACTGGCTGGAGGGTTGAGTAAAAGGTAGTGCCCACAGTGGCTCACGTCTGTCATCCCAGAACATTGGGAGGACAAGGTGGGTGGATCGCCTGAGGTCAGAAGTTTGAGACCAGCCTGACCAACGTGGTGAAATCCCATCTCTACTAAAAAAAAAAATACAAAAATTAGCCGGGTATGTTGGCGGGTGCCTGTAATCCCAGCTACTCAGGAGGCTGTGGTTGCAGTGAGCCAAGATAGCACCACTGCACTCCAGCCTGAGCAAAAGAACGAGACTTTGTCTCAAAAAAAAAAAAAAAAAAAAAAAGTTGGAGCCCAGGCCTGGTCCCATGGGTGCAGCATCTACTTGGCTTCTTGGCAGTGATATGTGCCAGGTGCCTTGTGTGGAGCTGGCTCATCCCTGCTCACCTAAGCCTCTGTTGCATGTGTGGACCACATGTAGTGCCTCCACTCCATGTGGATGGGTGCGTGGTGGCTTCCAGTGGGCTGGACCTGTGCTTCAGTGCACATATGTGTGTGCTTCAGTTGGGGGTTTCACCAGGAGTGGGAACGCCTGGGTGCAGCATGGCTGATGCTGCTAGATGGTTTGGGTTCAAACCAAGTGGTTCAAAGCATTGAACCAATCCTTTCCCACCAGCCCTACCCAAGAGTTCTGGCTGCTCCACAAAGCACTTGCAGGCATCTGCCTGGAGGGTTTCAGGCACCCTGGTGGGTGTGTAGTGACCTGGCATGGTTGTGCCAATCCTCATTTCCCTGATGGCTGATCAAGATGAGACACCTTTCCATGTTTATTAATGATCTGAATATGCTCTTTTGTGATGTGTCTTTTTAAAAGTCCTTTATCCATTTTTATGTTTGATCTGCCATTTTCTTATTGATTTGTAGTGATTCTTGATATATTCTAGGTTCCAATTATTTGTCAGGTCTATGTACTGTTAAGATCCTCTCCTGCTCTTTGACATCTGTTCCTTCTCCATGGTGGCTTTTGATGAGCTTGACATTTTTCATTCTATTATGGTCTTTCTTATCCATTTTCACCTTCATGATTAGACTTTATGTTTCCTGGTTGATATGGTTTGGCTGTGTTCCCACCCAAATCTCATCTGGATTTGTAACTCCCACATTTCCCATGTGTCGTGGGAGGAGTCCAGTGGGAGGTGATTGAATGATGGGGGCCAGTCTTTCTTGCACTGTTCTTGTGATAGTGAATGAGTTCACGAGATCTGATGGTTCTAAAAAATGGGAGTTTCCCCACACAAGCTCTCTTTTTGCCTGCTGCCATCCATGTAAGATGTGACTTGCTCCTCCTTGCCTTCCGCCATGATTGTGAGGTCTCCATAGCCATGTGGAACTGTAAGTCCAATAAACCTCTTTCTTTTGTAAATTGCCCAGTCTCAGGTATTTCTTTATCCTGAGGTCAGGAGTTCGAGACCAGCCTGACCAACATGCTAAAATCCTGTCTCTAAAATGCAAAAATTAGCTAGGCATGGTGGCGGGCACCTGTAATCCCAGCTACTGAGATTACAGTCTGAGACAGAAGAATTGGTTGAACCCAGGAGATGGAGGTTGCAGTGAGCCGAGATTGTGGCACTGCACTCCAGCCTGGGTGAGAGAGTCACACTCTGTCTCAAATAAAATACATTTATTTTCATTTTTAGAGGAGATTTATTTGAGAAACATAAAAACGAAATGGAACACCTCACTGGCTACTTTACACTATAAAATAGGCAGTACTAACAGACATATTTTCGCAAGCATAGCTACTCGGTGATGAGCAGACAAACCGTATTCATGAAGAAATTCCTGAGACAACAGCAGTCATTTGAAAACCCATGATGGACACCCCACATCTTGTGATGAGATCGATCAGAAATTGATGGGTCAGCACTGCACACACAGCTGCCCAAAGGGCCAAGATCTCGAGAAATTTACCTTTCATAAATGCAGGCATATAAAAAGGACATCTCTTCATTTATTGAGGACGTTTCAGCGATTTTATGTACACACACAATGCTTACACATAAAGCTAATGTTGTGATAATGCATTTTCATGGAGTCAAATTTGTAAAAAATGCATACAACAAATTAGAACTCTCAAAGTCTTTACACAATTTATGCCTCCCATACTGGAAATTGTGCAAAGATGAAATACATAGCATAGCAAATTGTAAAACATAATGTTGACAATTAAAAACAATGGGGCCAGGCGTGGTGGCTCACGCCTGTAATCCCAACACTTTGGGAGGCCGAGGTGGGTGGATCACTTGAGGTCAGGAGTTCAAGACCAGCCTGGTCAATATGGTGAAATCCTGTCTCTACTAAAAATACAAAAATTAGCGAGGCATAATAGCGGGTGCCTGTAGCCCCAGCTACTCAGGAGGCTGAGGCAGGAGAATCGCTTGAACCTGGGAAGCAGAGGGTGCAGTGAACTGAGATCTGTACTCCATCCTGGGTGACAGAGTGAGACTCTGTCTTCAAAATAATACTAATACTAATACTAATACTAATAATAATAATAACAGGAAAACAACAACAACAAAACGAAAACTAAAAACTAAAAAGAGAATTCAACACATGACCAAGTGTATTAAAGGGATCCATTGCAGGGATAGATTGGGGCAACTGCACAGAGATGGTCCAGAAGAGCTGGCAAACTTTCATGATCATTGATTATTTTTGAAGTTTCTCATCTCAATGAATAGTTGCTTCTCATCCTTTAGGACAGGACTCCGCTAGAATTTCATCAGTTGGAAGAAATGCTAGTGCAGGCAAATGATGCAGTTTTAAACCAAAGTTTTTGTCACTACCATATGCCTGGCCAATCCACTCATCTGGATTTTTTTTGCCAAATGCATTGGGCTGAATGGAAAAAAACAAACTTTATTGCTAACACCTTGAAATGCGCTTTTAGAAGCCTTGATTGAACCTAATTTCAAATCTGTCATTATGGTTTAGGGATCCAATCAGATGTTAGGGATTTTAGACTTTAGGGATTTTGATCTTTTAGGATTTTGGCACTCCGGATCCTGGCTTTTGGGATTGTGTCTTCTGGGATAATGACCAGCACCAAGCTAGGATAACCTCCCCATCTCAAGATCCAAAATCACTTCTGCAAAGTCTCCGTTCCATGCAAGGTCATAGGTACCAGTTTTAGAGATTAAGAGGTGGGCATTTTGCGGGGGGTGGGGGGCGGGGGGGCATTATCCTGACTCCCAGTCAGTGAAGTTGCAAGTGCAGACCACCACAGAGAAGGGAGGCACCCCCATAACCAACCCTCAGGATTGAAGTGCTCTTAACACTTTCAGGCCTGTCCCTCTGGATGTTTTTCAGACTGTGTGTGTTTTCAGGAATGGGCCCGCACACTTCTGTAACTCGCTGTTATTACAGCTCAGGGAACTCTGGGCGTCTGCCACATCGCTAAGCACAGACCCTCCCCCCATGCTGCCACAAGGCTGCCTGGAGTTCTGCTGGACCAGATTGGAGTAACCAGTTTCCCACGGGGCCACCAGGCTGTTCCTGACCTTCTGTGCCACGCACAATGGCAGGGAGCATGCTCCTGGCCCATCTCCACACTTGCCCTTCACCAGTGGGACCCCGGTGCCAGCTCATTCCCCAGGACGCCTCAGGACAGCCTCAGCTTCTCTCCATCCTCATTGGGTGATGATGGTCACTGCTGGTCACTGCCGTGGGTGTTCAGCACGGGAGGAGGGGTGTGGAGCAGTGACAGCCCTGAGGCAGACCCAGGGACTTGGGGAGCCCTGTGCCCCCTCCACCCCACGACTCCCTCCTTGGCCTCCATGTGCTAGAGCCCCAGGGCAGCCCCTCAGCTTCTCCCACCAGCTCCACCCTGCTGTCCCATGGGCACCTCACACCCAACACATCTAAACCAAATGCTTTCTCCTTCCCTGGCCCTCTTCCCCTAATACCCCTGAGGTCCATGCTTCTCTCTCCGACCACATCCTGGTGGTCTCTTCCCCTCCCACCACTCCAGTTGCCATCGGGGTCAGCAGAATAATTCCCCTCACCCAAGATATCCCAGTACAAACCTCCAGGACCTGTGACTATGTCAGGTTGCATGGACAATGCAGGCATGCAGGCATGAAGGCATGAAGGCAGCTCACCGGCTGACCTTGGAGGGAGGCCACCTGGATTGGCGGGTGAGCCATGTGATCACAGGGGCCTTCAGTGTGGAGGGAGGGCCAGAAGCAGAGCCCCATTGAAGGGGAACATGGCTGTGGAAGGTCAGAGGACACACCGTGGCCCGCTCTGAGATGGAGGAAGGGCCCCTAGCCCAGGAACGCGGGAGGCTTCTCGGAGCTGGAAAAGGCAGGGAACGGATTCTTCTCTGGAGCCTCCAGGAGGACACAGCCCTGCCGACACCTTGACTTCGGCCTGCAGGATCTGGATAACCAAGTCCAGTGAGAACTGGTCATGTGTCTGGGCATTCCCACCACTGAGTTCCTGGTGATTTGTTATAGCTGCAAACAGAAGCAGGCCACCTCCACTGCGTGGCTCCCCGTGTCTATGTCCAGCCCGGATCTCGCTCTGGAGCTGCAGACACAGGTACCCACTCTCCCTAACATCTCCACGGGGATGCCAAATCACTCAAACTCACACTCCACCCCACCTGGCCACCCCCTTGGGTGTCACACCCAGGGAATCAAAACCCTGAAGCCTGGCTCAGAGCCCCGTGTGGGGCAGAAACCAGTGAGCGTCCCTGACATCCAGACGGCAACACCACTGCTCTCGCTTCCCTGTGAGGCCTCGCTGGTGGCTCACACCGGGCTGTGTTCTCCTGCCTGCAGCGTGGAGATGGGGTCGCTGGATGCAGCCAATAAGGGCCTCCTGGTGAGAACAGCGACGTGGTGCAGGACTCCAGCACTGCCCTTTCTGGGTGTGGTGTGGGGCCTGGGCAAGGTCCTGGGTCTCTCCAAGCCTCAGTTTCTTCATCTGTGAAATGGGAACAAACACCACCGCAGAGAAAACTGCTGGTCCTGACCAGGCCCCTTCAGGGCCACTGCCCCTCCCCAGCAGCTGGGAGCGCCCCCTGCAGGGGAAAGCTGCCCACAGTCAGTGCTGCCCTGGCTCGGGGTTGGGGCAGGGAGCAACTTCTTAGGCAGCACCCCCAGTCGCACGATCAGGAATCCCCATCTCAGCTCTGCTTCTAGGGAACCTGGCCCAAGGCTGCCTGCTTCACACACGGCTGCCTGCATGCCCCTGCCCAGGCACCTTCCACAGCTGCTCACTCGCCACTGCCACTCCAGGGCAGCCGCCGTCTTACACATGAGGCCGGGGAGGCCCAGAGGGATCAGTGCCACTTTCTGCAGTGGCCTCCTTCCCTCCCTCCTTCCTCCCCCCTCCCTCCCTCCTCCCTCCGTCCTCCCTCCCTCCTCCCTCCCTCTTTCCTCCCCTGCCTCACTCCTCCCTCCCTCCTCCCTCCCCCCTCCCTCCCTCCTCCCTCTTCAGGGCTGCGAAGGAAGGGAACTCTTTAAAGCCTCAGCGTTGCATTTGCAATGAATATCCTGGTGTTTTTTGGTTACCAGAGAAGAGTTGCATGTACAAAATCTCAGATGCATCTGTGTTCTATTTTCCAGTTTTCATAGTAACTCCCAGTGTTATCTGTCATCTGCTCAAGAGAGGGTTGACGGCTGGGCCCTCTCCGGGTCCTGCCAGCTGCTGGCCCTCCAGGTCAGCGGCCAGGATGGTGCATGAGGCTGGGCTGGTCAGTGGCAGAGCTAAGAAGAGGAAGGGGGCCCCAAAGTAGGCGGCGGCAGGAGGAGGAGGAAGGTAGCCAAGGACACAGAAGAGACACTTGCTCGGACAGGGGCGTTCTCTCACTTCACAGGTGAGCATCTGTAAAGGAAGGGAAGGGTCTCACCCCAAACCCGACAGACCAAAGCCTTGGGATCTATCAGCAAACATGGGGTTGTGTTTGTGGGCTCAGGGGAGGTGCAGGCAGCCAGCACCTCACACTCGCAGGGGCCTGCAGCCACGGTCGGTCAGCCAGACCCTGGCCATGAAGGCTGAGGCTGGGGTCCCTTCCATCCAGTCCCATGGACACTTCCGAATGTCTGCACCACTCAGAGGTGACTCCGAGCAGACACCAGTTTCAAGTCCGCAGCCCAGCAGCAGGGGTGTGGTGGCCAGGCCCGGCTAGGGGTCACTGGGGAGAGGGCTTGGAGACTCCTGTGGGCTCCCCAGGCCCAAGCAATAACCCACACAACAGACACAACCCATGGCACCCAGACCCACCCACAGGGCCCCAGCAGATCAAGCTCCAGCCGCAGCCCCTGCTAATAACAAAGTCAGTCCTTAAAGTCCCTCCTCACCCTCCCAAAGCCACAAGAAATTGCCCAGGGGCTGCCTTGGGACCCCACACGGACACCTGAGCTGCAAAACCTGCGAGATGTGAGACTGGGTATGGTGTCTCATGCCTGTAATCCCAGCACTCTGGGAGGCCGAGATGGGCAGATTACCTGAGGTCAGGAGTTCGAGACCAGTACGGGCAATGTGGTAAAACCCCATCTCTACTACAAATACAAAAATTAGCTGGGCATGGTGGTGGGCACCTATCATCCCAGCTACTCGGGAAGCTGAGGCAGGAGAATCACTTGAACCCAGGAGCCGGAGGTTGCAGTGAGCCGAGATTGCACCATCGCACTCCAGCCTGGGAAACAAGAGCAAAACTCCATCTCAAAAAAAAAAAAAAAACCTGCCGGATATGAGGCCACACCTAAGCTTCCCAGGGGGCCTGGACTTTCTGGGCTCAAGGCTCTGCCTGCTGCCGGATCTGTCACTGGGGGACAGGGCAAGGGTGAAGGAGCCGGGGCCAGAACACACTGTGGCTCCTCAGGCTTTTCCTGGACTCCTGTCTGTACATGGAGCAACAGCCCTGCCTCCAGGTGACGAGGGGCAGGACCCAGGATCCCAGCAAGCTTGCTTGTTTGAACCCTTTTTGGATGCAAGTAATAGAAATGAATTCTGACTTCAGCCAGGAAAGAAGAAAAGAGAAAGAAGGAGAAAGAGGAGAAAGGAAAGGAGGGGAAAGGGGAAAGAAAGAGGAGGGAGATGGCAGGATGTTCCCAGAACCCACAGACAAGGATGCACGCTGAGCTCGGGAATGCCCAGAGCAGGCGCTGGGGGAGGATGGGAGTGCTTCCGGCACGCAGCCTCCCCTCCTGGGGTTTTCAGCCACGTCCCTCTGGGTACAGTGTTACTCCGCAGAATAATTCACTGCCAGGCAATTTGGGGCTTCTAAACTATCAGCCAGCCCTTCAAACAAACTTATCCTTCTTCATTCACTTCGCCAGTGGGGACATGGCCTGGCCCCGCCTGGTAGGGGTCCCCCATGGTGTGAGCATGTCCTCTGCTGGGCCCACGCAGGCCAGGGCTGAGGTGGAGGGAAAGAGCCCCCAGTGCCTGCTCGGTGCTGGCCACGCTTCTGCAGGGAACAGAGCCCCATCCAGCTGTGGGGGCTCAGAGCTGGGAAGCCCTGAGAGGCGCTTGCTGGCCTCCAGGCCCAGGCCAGGTGGGAACCTGCTGTGGTCACAGGCCTCCTCGTCCCACCAGGTGGCAGCTGACTCCCTGTGCGCCGACAGCTTCATTCCAGTGGGGAAGCTCCATCCCAGGCGGGTCTGATGACAATTCCACCCGCGCTACCTCCAGGAAGCTCTGCTGATGAGGTTCCCGTGGCCCTGCCTGTTGCAGGCAGCTGACTGAGGGCCGGCGGCCTGGCCAGCCCAGCTCACCAAGCAGCATTTCTTACTTGGAGCACGGGAGAGCTGGAGTTGTGTTTTATATTTGTGCCAAGAAATGGCTCCAAGCGCTGCAGACGTGGGCTCTGGCGGAGGCTCCAACAGGGCAGGCCACGCGGGGCCAGCAGCCTCCTTCCGCCCAGGGGCTGGCCCAGGAGGTGAGAATTCCACAGAGGAAGTGCACACGTAGCACTTGGCCCGCTCCCCCCTGGGGCAGAGCCATGCCTCCTGGCCCGAGAGGACCCCAGGCTGAGGGGGAAAGGGTCTGCCCAGGTCACACACGGACGCTGGGATGCAGCAAAGCCCAGCACCAAAGGTTAAGTCAGGCCAAATCAGCACTGAGCGTGGAGTGGTGCCCGGGCTGGAAGGACAGTCACTACCTCCCACCCCAGCAGTCGGCTGAGGGCTTCTTTGTTTTTGGTGGAGTCAGGATCTGGCTAAACAGACTGTTAAAGAAATGCGGAATTGCAGTCCATGCCGTTTTCTCAGTATTGGAGGGTTTAGGAGAAATCCCTTCTGCTCCACTTCCGTTGAAAATATTTCTGCACTCCAAGTACCCTCAGCAGTGTCAGCAGGGCACAGCCTCTCAGGAGCTTGTGACGCCCATGTGCCCTGGTCTCAAGGAGGTCCCCAGACGTTGCACTGAGCACCAGGTCTCCTTGTGAACGTTCCCGTGAGAGCAGGGAGAGCCCCTTCTCTAGCTGGTGTCCCGTGTCCTCATCAGGAGCACATACTCAGGGCCACACAGCCCTCGTCTCCAACTATGGTGCTGCGATTTGCTGTGTGTATTTGTCCATTTTCACACTGCTATAAAGAAATGCCCAAGGCTGGATAATTTATAAAGGAAAGAGGTTTAATTGACTCACAGTTCTGCATGGGTGGGGAGGCCTCAGGAAATTTACAATCATGGTGAAAGGGGAAGCAGGCACGTCTCACATGATGGCAGGAGAGAGAAGTGCGAGAAGGAGGAAGAGCACCTTCCAAAACCATCAAACCTCATGAGAACTTCCTCACTCTCACCAGAACAGCATGGGGGAAACCGCCCCTGTGATCCAATCACCTCCCACCAGGTCCTTCCTTCAACACCTGCAGATTACAATTCAAGATGAGATTTGGGTGGGGACACAGAGCCCAACCATATCAGTGGCCTTGGGCAAGTGTCTCAACCTCTCTGTCTCTGCTTCCTCATCTGAATGAGAGGGTGACAGTGAGGACTCCCGTCTCCTAGGGTTGTGTGGGCATAAAACAGTGCAGCTAGTGCCGCTGAGGGCAGGCACATTTGCTGCTCCTCTTCCCCCACAGGGTGTGAATCGTGTCCCCACACCGGCTGCCTGTCCACGTCCACAGAGGAACCTTGGGGATCTCCATCCACCCCACCACGTCTTGCAGACGAGGATGCCCAGGCTGCAGAAGTGCTGGGAGGTCAAGGTGGCAGAGCGGGGCTGAGTGCTGGCCTCCCAGGGCAGGAGGCTCCTCCTACACCCTTGAGCCTGAAGCACCCTCCCTGCATCTGGCCTCAGTGCATCTGACTTCCCATGGGCAGAGATGCCACCTCCTCAAGGGCTGCAGGCTCCTGTTCACAGATGGAAGATGCGGCTCTGAGGGGTGAGGAGTCACAGCCAGAGCAGCACCTGGTCAGAAGCCTGCTCCAGC
Organism: Rhinopithecus roxellana; assembly: GCF_007565055.1. Classification (NCBI taxonomy): domain Eukaryota; kingdom Metazoa; phylum Chordata; class Mammalia; order Primates; family Cercopithecidae; genus Rhinopithecus; species Rhinopithecus roxellana. Next base: position 131,788,643 of record NC_044550.1, read on the forward strand.
CACCATTTCTGCCATCTCTGTCCTATCTCTCCTTTGAAAGGTGGGGGACAGGGACCTAGAGAGGTTTCCAGGGCCCTCAGTGTAGCACCGCCTCTGCCTGAGAGGTCACGCAGCCAGGAGAAAGGACAGATCAGTTGTTGTTGGTGGAGAGAGTGGGACATGGAGGGGGCGTTCCTCTGCAGCTGGGGGCAGCACGCAGGGGAGGGCAGGTTGAGCAGAAGGTGAGTAATGACCAGAATCAGCAGGACCCAGACCAGAGGCTGGGGGAAGTGGTGGATGCAGGAACAGGTACCCTGCGGGGGCCTACTTAGAATCCAGAGAAGTGGTGTCCAGCCCCAGGGAGCTCGAGGACTGGGGTGGTGAGACAGAGGGGTCTGGCACCAGTAGGGCAGGGCTGCCACCTCAGAGTGCAGTTTGCAGGTGCGGCCAGGGTGCCTGGAGTGTGACAGGGGTGAGAGCAAGGGTTTGGAACAGACCCTTGAGACCCCAGGAAGAGCTCTGCCAAGCATCAGTGCCCTCTTCCCCACAGGGAGGATGATGGGACCTTCCTCCCGGGTGGAAGAGATGAGCTATTGCAGGTGGATACAGACTCGGCACAGGTCCACACCCAAGGACTGGCAGGAGCTCTGTACACACTGCAGGGCAGCATGGAGCCCAGGTCTGGACACAACGAGCGGGGCGGGGCAGGAGCTGCTGGCTGAAAGGCTGGAGCTGGCACAGCTCCAGGGAAGGAGGGCAGCAGCCCAGGCCCAGGAGGAAGAGGGAAGGCAGTAAAGCTGGCACAGGGACCTGGTGGGAAAGGGAGCAGGCACAGGCAGAAGGGACTCCCTGCCTCAGTGAAGGGGGCCATTGCTCAGTCCTGCGGGAGCTGCAGGAGACTCAGGTGGGCCATGGGGAAAGCCTAGGAGGTGGGGGCATGAGCAGCAGGGAAAGGGCGCTGAATGTCAGGCTGAGGGGCTTGCACCACACCATGTCCATTCCATGCAGTGCAGACCCATGATGCAGCCCCTGCCCCACCCTGAGACCCGCCCAGCAGCCACCACCAAGATGCCCACCAACCTCAGAGGCTCAGTGGCTCAGAGGCTGGAGGGGGAGCAAGAGAGAGCAGGTGTGGACGGGTGCATGGACTGCAGAGGGCACCGCGGGCTTGGGAGCCTCTGGGGAGATGCCCTGTCCCATAGCTTGGGAGCGAAGCCAGGACAGGCTGAGGTTTGCAAGCCTTGGCACAGAGGTGCGTGTGAGGGCTTGCTGGAGATGAAGCTAGTCAGGAGGATAAGCAAAAGAGGGGCTCAGAGCCTTCCGGAGCTCCAACATTTAGGAGGGTGGAGGAGAAGCAACCAGGGCACCGAAGAACAGCCAGAAACGCGGGGACACAGGAGGGAACTGGGAGTCGGGGCCCAAGCCAAAGAGAGAGGAGAGGAAGTTTCTGGAAGCCTCGGGAGGCCCGAGGGGCCCCTAGCAAGCACTGCGGAAGTCGACAAAGGTGAGGCCTGGGAAGCGGCCCTTGAATTTAAAACAGGGAGGAGGCCCCTGGGGTTGGGTCTTGGGCTTGGGAATTACATGGGCAGAGAACTCCCGGGAACCAGGGGCAGCCGGGTTGGCGGGCCCCACAGAACTGGGCGCTCCCAGCCTGCACGTTGCTCAACCCCATAGTGATATGGCCAGAGGGAAGACAGGGGCCTTGCCCCATGTCCTACTTGATAGATCGCCAGAGCCTCTGTGCCGGGTCTAGCCATTGTCTGGCAGTGCTGGAGGAACTGGGACCCCAGCGGGGCAAAGCAGCCCAGGCAATAACAACCGTCTTCATAAGAGGCCGCCGCTTTGATGGTTCCCCTTCTGCCACACCAGTGCCACAGACAGCAGTAATGGGTTCTGCCTCTTATGAACAACCATCCTCGGCATCATCTCTCCTGTCGTAGCGATGCAAACACAGAAATCCACCTCTAATTGGGGACGTATTCGGCTCCTAATCATGAAACAAGTTTGCTGTTACGAAGTACCACAAATGAGACGCTCAAGTCACAGAAATGTACTGTGTCCCAGTCCTGGAGACCAGAATTCCAAAGCCCAGGTGCCAGTGGGTCCCACTGCTGAGGAAGGTCCTAGGGAGCATCCTCCTGGCTCTTTCAGCGCCCAGGAACTGCTGGCCAGCCTTGGTGTTTCTCAGCGTGTGACCACAGCCCAATCTCTGTCTCCATCTTCGTGGCCTCTTCCTGTGTGTGGGTGTGTCCACTCCTCATAATGCCACTGTCATTTGATTTAGGGCCACCCTAACCCAATATAACATTATCTTACCTTGATTGTGTCTACAGAGACCCCGTTCCAAATCTGGTCACATTTTGAAGTTCTGGTGAACACAGGTTTGAGGGGACAAAGTTCAGCCCATGACAGGCGTGAAGCAGATTCTTCCTGGGGGGAAATTCTGTTCCCAAGAGAACCCTGTGTCCACCTGACCCCTGTTGGTGGCAGGACCCCTGTGTGGGCATCGGGGTGGAAAGTTCCCTGCGTCTTACTGGGCGCCTGCTCTGTGCTGTGTTCTCTGAGGTGTGTGGCCCAGGAGCTCCACCCAACCCTCCATCTGGGAGGCCACCTGAGATCATTCTGCAGGCTGGGGCCGTGACAGAGGCCACCTCTGGGACCGAGTACTGTGTCCCTTGCTGGTGGGTGCATGGTCCTGTGCACACTGTCAGCCCAGTGTCCTCCACACCTGGGTCAGGATTCCCACGTGGGTGATTCTCTTGCTTTAGGCTGCTTCCCAGGGGCAGATGCTCAAGCCGGTCTGACTGCTGCAGCCACAGCTTAGGGTCTGCTGGGATAGAGCACCACCCTTCCTGGGGCTGTAGGGGGCAGCTTACCTTGCAAGGTGAATGGAGTGGACCCTCAAGTGTGTGTGTGCCGAGGGATCGTGTGGGAGAACACCCCTAAATGCAGTGCCTGCAGCCTGGGGAAGGGGACTGGCTTCTTTGGCTGAGAATTGTCCAGGAACCCCTGCCAAGTCCGAGTCCTCCCTCTACAGATAAGGAAGCAGAGACCCAGTGAGAGGGCAGCCCAGGGTCACAGCCAGAAAACAAACCCTCTGCCTCTCATGTGGAAGGTGAGGGGTGAAGAACGCCCCCTAATTCCACGACATTACCTCATCCTGATGGTATTCAAGCCTGTGCTGAGTCTGTGTGTGCCTGTGTGTGTTGTGTGTTCAAGGGTGAAAAAGAAGTGGTCTTGGGCCAATGCAGAGAGAGGCAGACAGACCCTGTGGTGGCCCATGTTCCCCGCCTCCTGGTGCTGACACCTTTGATTAATCTCTGCTGAGTGCAAGTGGGACCTGGGACCTGCATCTCAAAACAGCATCCACCAAGGCAATGGCACTGCTTCCTTGACAACCTTGCATAAGATGGTAACCGGTTGTGCTGCCATGTGTGAGCTGACCCTGGGAGCGGGCACTGTGGCCAGGAAAAATCAACCCCACTTTGCTAAGGAGGAAACTGAGGCACAAGAAGTCTCTGGCCAATAGCCAGCAAGGAATCAAATACTGCAAACATCCTGGTGAGTGTGGATGCAGAGCCTGCCTTGGCTGAGCCTTGGCTGAGACCACTGCCCTGCTGGCACCGTGACTGCAGCCTCATGTGACTGCAGCCTCATGTAACCCTGAGCGGCGAACCCTGCTAAACTGCCCTTATACTTCAGACCCACCACACTGTGAGATAAATATGTGTCCTTGAAACCACTAAGTTCATTGTAGTTTTTTAAGCAGCTGAAGATTAGAAATATTCAGAAGCTTCCTCTCCCTCCACCTCACCCCCTGCTCCATCAGAGGCTTGCAGATGTGGCCAACAAACACCAACAGGAAGCAGGCAGGGCAGGATGTCTATTTCACGGCAGCTGCCTGTCCCGAGGACCATCCCCATGGATGCATTCAGGGCAGTTTCTGGAGCCATTCCCAGAAAAGTGTTCTGAAAACATACCCATTAACCTTCAGGGCTGATATCAACAGGAGCCCTCGTTTTATGGGTCAGAACCATTTTGGAGAATGTCATGTTATGACTCACAAAACCAAATTTGTTCTCCCTCTTTGAACAAAACAATCAATAGCCCTTCTGTAAAATTCAGCTGCTGCTCAGAGGACCAGTCATGTGTCTCCTCCTGGGAGATGGGTGACTTCCCCAGGGACCCAGGAAGAGGCGGGAAGCCAGCTGTCCCCAGAGTGGAACCAGTCTCCTCAACAGATAGACGTGGGCAGGGGTCCGGGCCAAGAGCAACTTCTGGAACCTTCCAGGCAGCCTTCTGGTTTTTGGATGGAGAGGCTGGGGCCCAGAAAGGGGCTGTTGAGCTCACAGCCGATGGCAGCAGAGCCTGAGACTCCAGGCGCTGAGGGCCCCAACTGAGCACCTCCCAGCTAGGTTTCCATAAGAAGGAAAAAGGGAAGAAGGGGAAAGGAAAAGGGAAAGGGGCAAAGAGGGAGAGGAAGAGTCCAGAAACATCTCAGATAGCAAAGGAATGTCCCATCTTCCGGAGCCTGGTAAGAAGGCCCTTGTGTGAAATCGCTAACCCTCACAGAGTTCTCACAGTGGCCAAGTGCCCGCTAAAGCTGTTGGACTCCAAATGTACTCAACCTTCTCAACAATCCTCTACCAAGATTATCCTCATCCCTGCTTTTCCCAGGAGGAAACCGAGGCACAGGAAGTTGAGTGACTTCCCCAAGGTTGCAAGCTCTTAAGAAGCAGAGCTAGAATTTGAACCCAGGACATCCGGTCCCAGAGCTCACGCTGCTATTAATAGCAGCACCCTACACACCATCTCTCAGACTTCTAACTGCAGGGACCAGTTGGGGGGGGCGGGGTCTCTCCTGCCTCACACCCCTGGATGGACCAGGTGTCCCCCCAGGCCCCCTGTCAGCCCCACTACAGGCCACCTCCCGCCCTGTGCATGCACAAGCCATCACCTCTGCTGTCACTCTATCCCCAGCACAAGCCATCACCTCTGCTGTCACTCTATCCCCAACACACGGAATTGCTGGCCACGCAGTAGGCACTCAATCGGATCCACTGAGTGGTGGCACGGCCGCCTGCCCCTCAGCTGGAGGCCTCGCAGGGCTGCATCCAGGTTTCTGACCCAGGGCAGCGCTTCCTCATACAGCGCTTCCCAAGCGTTCTCCCCCACACTGGAGAAGTCGTTCAATCTATGGGTGCTACAGCACAGGGAGGGGGTCCCAGCATCACAGGAAATACACCTGTCTTCCCAGCACTTTGGGAGGCTGAGGTGGGCAGACTCCTTGAGTCCAGGAGTTCAAAAACAGCTTGGTCAACATGGTGAAACCTCCATCTCTACTAAAAATACAAAATAATTTAGCTGGGACTGTTGGTGCACGCCTGTAATCCCAGCTACTCAGGTGGCTGAGGCACAAGAATTGCCTGAACCCAGGAGGCAGAGGTTGTAGTGAGTCAAGGTCAATGCCACTGCACTCCAGGCTGGGCAACAGAGTGAGACTCTGCCTCAAATAAAAAAAAAAAAAAAAAAGTAAAACAGTGCCCGCCAGACACTTGTGAAAAGTGGCAAGACTGGCTTCATTCAGACCCCTGGAGTGGGCAAGAGATTCCAGGACAGACTGAGCTCAGCCCCAACTAAGACTAAGGGGACTAGGGCTTTTATTTTATTTTATTTTTATTTTTTTCGAGAGGGAGTCTCCCTCTGTTGCCCAGGCTGGAGTGCAGTGTCATTATATTGGCTCATTGCAACCTCTGCCTCCCAGGTTCAACTGATTCTCTCTTGTGCCTCGGCCTCTCGAGTAGCTGGGATTACAGGTGTATGCCACTAAGCCCAGCTAATTTTTGCATTTTTAGTAGAGACAGGGTTTCACGATGTTGACCAGGCTGGTCTTGAACTCCTGACCTCAGGTGATCCACCTGCCTCGGCCTCCTAAAGTGCTGGGATTACAAGCATGAGCCACTGCACTTGGCCGTTTTTAATTTTTTAGATACAGAATCTCACTCAGTTGCTCAGGCTGAAACTCCTGGGCTCAAGCAATCCTCCCTGCCTCAGCCTCCGGAGTAGCTAGGACTACAGGCACATGCCACCACTCCCAGCTAATTTTTAATTTTTTCATAGAAACAGGGTCTTGCTATGTTGCCCAGGCTGGATTTGAACTTCTGGACTCAAGCAATCCTCCTGCCTTGGCCTCCTGAAGTGATGGGATTACAGGCATAAGCCCCTGTGCCCATCGGCTGAGAGCTCTCTCTATTTTAGCTTTTATTTCTTGCTCAAGTGTACATATGCAGGTTTGTTATATAGCAAACTCCTGACTCAGGGATTCAGGCTGCAGATTGTTTCATCACCTGGGTACTCAGCCTAGTACCCAACAGTTTGGTGTTTTTTTCTGAACCTGTCCCTCCTCCCAACCTCCTCCCTCAAGTAGGTCGCCATGTCTATGGTCCTCCTCTTTCTGCCCACGTGTTCTCATTATTTAGTTCCCACTTACAGATGAGAACACGCGGTATTTACTTTATTGTTGGTTTCATCTTTAGTGATGCTGGTGAAAGAGGCATCACCCTCAACTGACCCTCAGGACACTCCCCTCCCTCCCCACCCCACAATCTCCCACACACACACCCTCACCCCTGCCCCAGCCTACTCAATTCTAAAGGGAGAATAGAGAGGAAACCAAAATTGGAGGGTTGAAGAAGAGGGAAGGCAAAGGCCTGGGGCTCCGTGGATGGAGAAATGTATGGAAGGTGCAGGAGGAGAATTCCGGGAAAGGGTTTGGCCAGGCAGGCTGCGGTCTGGCAGCATTGCATTTTCTTGTGCAACACCTCAGCTCAGGGGCTGGGGTCACCTTGAGAGACACGGCCCAGGGCAGGGGGCCCAGGCAGAAGATGGGGCAAGTCTCTCAGCAGAGTGTTGGGGCAAGTCCCCTGTGCCAGATGGGAGTTCACAGCTCACCCCAGAGCCCCAGGCCCCTGGAACCCGGAGCCATGTCTCAGGAAGCCACCTCTAACCCAGGCCTCCTCGATGGCCACACTCTGAAGCTTCTGGGGAATTGAATCTCCAGCCCCTCCTCCTGGGCTGAAGGCCACTGCTGCAGCTGCCCCTGCTGCACCTGGAGCCACAGAACCACAGAGAGGGGAAAAGACAAACTCACCTCCCACGAGGGACCCCCTTACCTCTCAAGCTCCAGCTCAAGGGTACCTCCTCTGGGCAACTGGACCACACAGGGCCCACCATCCCCCGACAGATATAGAGGGCCCCATGGCTCTCACTGTAAAGGTGGGGGTTCACTCCCATGCCCCCTGCCCCTGCATCTGCTGACTCCCCACCCAGAACACGTGGCCCCTGGCATCTCCGCACAGGGCACGGGGGCATCCCTTCTACTCACAGACCATCGGCCAGACCCGTGGCCCAGGCTAACGCAGGGAGCTGGGAATGAGGGGAGGCGTGGATGTTGGGCGGGTGTGGGGAGGTGTGGACGTTGGGCGGGTGTGGCTGTCTCAACATGGGACCCTCCTTCAGCACCCTGGCAGGGGTAGACACTGCATTTTATCAAACCTAAGTAAACAGCAGGAGGCATCATCCTTTCCATAATATTGAGAAAGAAAATCGCTGCCTCTTCTGTCTTCCTCCTGCACTGGCCATATGGAAACATGCCTGCTTCCCCTTTGCCTTCCGCCATGATTGTAAGTCTCCTGAGGCCTCCCCAGAAGCTGAGCAGATGCCAGCATCATGCTCCCTAGGCAGCCTGCAGAACCATGAGCCAATTAAACCTCTTTTCTTTGTAAATAGCATAGTCTTGGGTATTTTTTTATAGCAATTTGAGAACAGATGAATACAGGAGTCCACCCCTATAAGAAGGGAGGTGCACGAGGTAGAATCTACATTTACCCGGCTTTCTGGAAGAAACTGCCAGACCACGCAGTGCACAGGGTGCAAATCAAGAAAAGTGTCATCATCTTCAATCCCTGAGGAATCAGGGGATGGAGTTCACAGCTGCCCAAACTACTGCAAATTGAGGAGAAAACCCCAGAGAAGGGGGACCCACAAAGGGAGGATCTCCAACACCTGCATGTCCACTCTCCTGATGTCTTCCACTGAGTTCTGATTTGCACTGGAGTGGTTGGGAGTCCATAGAGCCTGGGGAGGGATCGTGAGAAGCACAGCTGAGCAACGCCATGCTCTCAGCCCAGCAGAGGGCACAGCTCCTGCTCCCTGCCCCGGGATTTTCCCAGCCCTGCCATGACGGCCCCAGTGGCACAGCTCCCATCCACCATGCTATGAAGGTAGCTCAGGTGGGCAAAGGGAAGAACCCCGAGGGGAAAATCCTCACTGCCTGTCACCTGAGTGGCATCTAAAATGTTGTGGGAAATAGAGGACTAGAGAGATGACTGATATGGAGAACAGGAGGATTGTTTATTTTAAGGTACACACCAGCTCAGTGGACTCACATCTAAAAAGCTGAGCCTTGAACAAAGACAGAGCCAGGATTTTATAAGCCGGCTTACAAAAGCAAAACAAAAGCGGTTAATCATATAGCGCATAGCTTGTGGCTTTGCATAGCCAGTGGCCTTGTAGCTGCATCGAAAGAAAAACAAGAACTGGCTAAATACAGACATTTGTAAAACATAATCATGCTTAAGAGACTAAGGAAAGGAATAACAGTAAAGGAATTTGTCTCTTTTTTTTTTTTTTTTCCGTCAACCTTGCTGTGGAGAAGGAAAAAGTGTCTAAAGCCCATTCCTTTAGCCTTGGCTGAAAAGCATTATCTTATAATTCCCTGAAGTGAGCTGCTAAATAGAAAAAAAGTGTTCTTTTCTTTTTAGCCCTTGCCTTGCCACATTCTAGGCCTTAGCTTTTACTTTCCTTAGACTGAATAAACACAGTATTTATTTTTCTTTAATTTCTGCCTCAGAGTAAGTGAGAGGGAAGCCCAGGGCACCATCATAAAGACCTCTTACAGGCTCTTTTCATTAAACATCACTAAACTCCTTTTAAAAATTAATTTTTAAAAATTAATTTAAACAAATTTTAACCATTTGGTGCTTAAAAAAAAAAAAAAGAAAAAGAAAAAAAATCACTGAACTCCTAATTACCATAGAGGTGAAAATTTACTGGCTGCCCCTGAGACTCAGTCCTCTCTCCCTGAGGGAGCCACAGTGACCGCCTGCATCTGCAGGAGAGATTAATTTGTGTTTCTAATTAATGACACAGCTCTGTGACCCTGAGCAATTCACTTTCCTTCTTGGGGACCTCTGCATCTCACTTAGAGGAGCTGCCTCTGGTTCACTGCCCACAGGTCTTTCTACTGTCGAGTGCCCTGTAGCAACCGACAGGCCCAACTACATGGCTGAGCTCCTGCGTGGGGTGGGCTTGAGACGTAAACACCCATTCCTGCCTTCCATTTCAACTGCAGCCTGGCCAGCAGGGGTCCCACCACCTGCTAACATCTAACAGATGAGGAGACCAAGGTGCTGCTGCAGCCCAGGCCGGAATGAGAACAAGGAAGTCAGAGACTACTGTTACTGAGTGAGGGTAGTTGTCCAGGTTCTTGGTGTTTTGAACAAAGAATTGGACACAATGCACAAAGGAAGGAAGTAAAAGCAGAGATTTATTTTAAACAAAAGTACACTCCACAGAGGGAGTGGAGTTGAGCAAGTGGCTCAAGAGCATCTGTCACAGAAGTTTCTGGGGCATAAATACCCTCTAGAAGTTTCCCATTGCTTCACTCTATGCAAATGAAGGCTTCCCATTGGTTCACTCTATGCAAATGAAGGTTTCCCATTGGTTCACTATATGCAAATGAAGGTTTTCCATTGCTTCACTCTATAAAAATGAAGGTTTCTCATTGGTTCACTCTATGCAAATGAAGTAGCGGCTTGTGACCGGTCTGATTGGCTGCACAGGGGGGGAACAATCAGAATGAAGAATAGGCCTGGCCCACAACCAGTCTGATTGTTTGTGGGAGGGAACCAATCAGAGGTACTTTTCATGTTTCAACTGCCAGCAAAGAAAGGAGGGGTCGAAAAGGAAGTTGCCTCTGGTATCCAGTCAGCACGAATTGGCCTTAGGTTCCCTGCCTCGAGACCCGATTCTCCTGCCTCACTGTCAGGCACAAGACAGTGACAGGGTGTGCGCTGAGATGCGGGTGCTGCCTGCTCCTGATTCTGGAAGGAGATATGAGGCAGTGGTTTCCAAGCTTGCATAATTTGAGGGTTGCCTTTGTGATATCGTCCCTCTCCATGCACCAAAAAAACTGTCACCTAGTTAATATTTTTTATTTGTTGACCCACTTTTTTTTACTGAAATGGATTCATTTTGAAAGCTCCACTTCACCAATGAGAAACCACCATCCACCATGACTGGAGGGTGAAAAACAAATGCATGCCCCCCCCCCCCCGCCAGACTAAACCCTGAGTGTCCCTCTGGTCAAGGGCCTCACAGGGAAGAGCCCTGCCAGGAGACTGCAGCCGAACATGGAAATCCTGACTCTGGCAGTTGCTGTGTGACTCTGGGCAAGTCACTTAACCTCTCTGAGCCTCAGTTTTCTCCTCTGTAGCACCAGGTCACTGACACCCCATGGGGGTTTACCTATGACAATGGATGCAGACTGCCAAGTGCAGCAGGGCTGTGAGGAATGGACAGGGGCACAGCTGCCTCCTGTTCCAGTTGTGAACAGTCTCCCTACCCTAACCTGGGGTCTCCAAATGTTGTCTTCTCCTGAATGACGACTCTCATGGTGGACAAGTCAGGTTGTTCCTAGCAGCCATGGCAGCCATTTCCTGGATGAAAGCCCGTGTTGGGAAAGAGCAGCTGGGAGCTGATGAAAGCCCACTGTTCACCCGTGTTTAATGCTTACGCATGTGCCGCATCGCGATGTTTCAGTCCACCACAGAACACACCTACGAAGGTGCTCCCGGAAGACAATCACCAAGCCACGGGGAAGAGTCAAGCTGGGAACTGCATCAGGCAACCTGCCTCCCATTTTGTCCCTAAATAAGACAGCTGCAAAGACTGAAAAAAAAAAAAGCCTCATACCTCCCTTAGGTATTTGAACCCAAAATATCCGAGACAGGTCTCAACCAATTTAGAAAGTTTACGTTGCCAAGGTTAAGGAGACGCCCATAACGCAGCCTCAGGAGGTCCTGATGACATGCGCCTAAGGTAGCCAGGGCACAGTTTGGTTTTATACATTTTAGGGACACATGAGACATCAATCAACACATGTAAGATGAACATGGATTTGGTCCGGAAAGGCGGGACCACTGGAAGCAGGGGCTTCCAGGTCACAGGTAGACAAGAGACAAACAGATGCGTCCTTTTGAGTCTTCGATCAGTCTTTCACTGAATACACAATTTAGTCTGGCTCAGTGAACCTGCATTTCTACTAGGATAGAACAAACATAGGACACAGGAAGCCATCAGACATGCATTTGTCTCAGGTGAGCAGAGGCTGACTTTGAGTTGTACCTGTGAAGATGAGCTATCATCCATTTACATGGTGAGGGTGAAATTTAACACAACTGTTTTAGGGTAAAGATCTTGGGGCCCACAAGGAATTTCCCAGGGGACAAACTGTGAGGGAGGTATGTAGCTTTTTAAAATCTATGTAGCCATCTTATTTAGGAACAGAATGGGAGGTTTGCCTAGTGTAGTTCCTGGCTTGACTCTTCTCTTCGGCTGAGTGATTTGGGAGTCCCGAGATTGATTTTCCTTTCACACTTTGTGTGTTCCGTCACCCCACAGCTGCCTCACACACCTGGTGTTTTCTGCATCTCTCAATTGCACACTTTTCTCTTGTGCCTGATCTCGTGTGGTTTGTTCATCACGGTCCCCAAGCATACGAGATCCACAGCTACTGCTGCTGGTGAGAGACCAGTAAGAGTCATTATTGCCAGTGACTGACCTGAAAATGGAATGACAAGCGACTAAGGACCACGAAGATGGAAAATCAGAGGCGGTTATGCTCGCCAGGCAGGCAGGTCCCGTTCCACCAGAGCTACAGCCCCGATGAGCAAGGACAAAGTGACGGCTGCTCAAAGAGCCCACCTCTGTGAAAGCAAGGTGACCATTATAAAGCGGATGCCGAGGATCCACTTCGCTGAAAGCAAGGCGACTAACAGAAAGTCGAGAGGTGCCTGGATGCGACAGGGACTGAAGACCAGACAGAGCAGCGAATCCCTCTCCGCACTGTAACTGCCCAGTGGGTTCTCCTTGCCCACTGCCTAGACAGAGCCGATGTATCAAGACAGGGAAATTGCAATCAAGAGCTTCATTCACGCAGAGTTGGCTGTGTGGGAGACGGGAGTTTTATTATTATTCAGATCGGTCTCTCTGAAAACTCAGGGATTGAGGTTTTTAAGGATAACTTGGTGAGTAGAGGGCCAGTAGCTTGGGAGTGCTCATTAGTCGGGTCCAAGATAAAATCTTAGGGAGCTGAAGTTGTCTTCATGAGCTGAGTCCGTTCCTGGGTGGGGGGGGCCACAAGACCAGATGGGCCAATTTATCTATTTGGGTGGTGCCAGCGGATCCACTGCATACAGGGTCTGCAAAATGTTAAGCATTGATCTTAGGTTATCACAGGAGCAATTTAAGGAGGTTCAGAATCTCACCACCTGCAGCTGCATGACTCCTAAACCATAATTTCTAATCTCATGACAAATTTGTTAGTCCTACAAAGGCAGTCTGATCCTCAGGCAGGAAGGGACTTTGTTTGGGAAAAGGGTTGTTATTGTCTTTGTTTCAAAGTTAAGGCATTGTGAACCCCAAATATCTGAGACAGGTCTCAGTCAATTTTAGGAAGTTTATTTTGCCAAAGTTAAGGATGTGTGCCCGTGACACAGCCTCAGGGGGTCCTGAAGGTGTGCCCAAGGTGGTCGGGAACAGCTTGGTTTTATACATTTTAGGGAGATATGAGACATCAATCAATATATGTAAGGTATACATTGGTTCCATCCAGAAAGGTGGGACAACTCGAAGCAGGGAGGGGACTTCCGGGTCATAGGTCGATAAGAGACAAACGGTTGCATTCTTTTGAGCTTCTGATTGGCCTTTCCAAAGGAGGCAGTCAGAGATGCACCTATCTCAGTGACCAGAGGGGTGGCTTCGGGTTCTGTCATTTGTCCACAAGGAACGTCCTTGTGAGGGAGGTATGCAGCTTTTTAATCTTAGTAGTTACCTTTTTTAGGAATAGAATGGGAGGCAGGTTTGCCCTAAGCAGTTCCCAGCTTGTCTTTCCCCTTTGGCTTAGTGATTTTGGGGCCCCAAGATTTATTTTCCTTTCACACCATAAACTAAGTTCCTCCCAAAGTTGGTTGAGCCTACGCCTGGGAATGAACAAGGACAGCTTGGAGGTTAGAAGCAAGATGGAGCCAGCTGGGTTAGTCGTCTCTTTCACTGTCATAGTTTTCTGTTATAATTTTTGCAGAGGCGGTTTCAGCACCATGGCAATCATGGCCAGAGCAAAAAGTAAGTTTGCAATGTTGAAAGGAAAGGCTGGACCCAACTTTGGTGTCGGATTTTCTGCTAGTTCTGGGTGGTTTACATGATTCGAGGATCGTTATGCATTACATAATGTCAATGTGAGTGCTGAGTCTGTGGGTGCTGATGTGAAGGCAGCTGAAGAGTTCTGGAAGTTCGATTATGGAGGAAATTTACTTGCTACAGCAAATCTTCAATATGGAGGAAACCTCCCTATTCTGGAAACAGATGCCTGAAAGGACTTTTGTATCTGCCCAAGGGATTTTTCCTGTCCACTGCACAAAGAAAGACCATGGCATTTTTGTCGAGAAAGAGTTTAACAGACACAAGGCTGGCCACGCCATGTGGGAGACTGAGTCACTACTCAAATCATTCTCATCCAAAGCTTGTAGGTTAGGGGTTTTTCAAAGGCAGTTTCGGGGAAGGCATGGGGGTGGCCAGGTAAAAAGTTCCTGCTGCTGATTGGTTGGGGCAGAGATGAAATCAGAGGATCGACGCTGTCCTCCTGCGGGCTGAATTGCCTCTGTGGGGGCCACAGGAGCAGGGGTGATGGGTCCAAGTGGAGCCATGGGTGTCAGACATGCAGAAAACCTGAAAAGATACCACAAAAGGCCAATCTTGGGTTCTACAATAGTGATGGTATTTGCAAGAGTAATTGGGGAAGCTGCATGTCTTATACCCTCCGATACAATGGCTGGCAACCATTCATGTCTGTGCCTTGGCAGGTCTCCTCTCCTCCCACAGTCTGATGCCTTCCATTAGCTTTACAAAAGCAGTTGAGTTTGGGGCAAGGCCTACAGTAATTTAAACTACAGCTTAGGCTGGGTGCGGTGGCTCACGCCTGTAATTCCAGCACTTTGGAGGGCCGAGGCAGGCTGATCACCTGCGGTCAGGAGTTTGAGACTAGCCTGGCCAACATGGTGAAATCCCATCTCTATTAAAAATACAAAAATTAGTTGGGCGTGGTGGCAGGCACCTGTAATCCCAGCTACTCGGGAGGCTGAGGCAGGATAATCGCTTGAACCCAGGAGGCAGAGGTTGCAGTGAGCCAAGATTGCACCACTGAACTCCAGCCTGGGTGACAGAGCGAGACTCCATCTCAAAAACAACAACAACAACAAAACTACAGCCTGTCTTCCAAAGTTAGCCCAGCACTATTAATTCAGGAAAAGGTAAGATGTGGGGTGGGTTAGCTCAGATCTTTCACCGTCATTATTTCCTCACTGATAGAATTTTTGTATAGGTGTTTCACTTTCATCCTTAAGGAGGTCAAGTCAATGCCAGGCTTCCAGGCTTTTAGGGACAGGACACCAGCCTTGCCTGGTGGCCATGTTGCAGGCTATGAATGTGATCCTGCACAATGAGAGCCCCAGGTCCTTCAAGAGAAACAGTGAGCACACAGGGCCAGGGCAGTGCAGGAACAAGGGAGTTAGGAATGGCCCATTCCTCTTCCTAGAGGCCCTCCTGAGTTGCCGGATGACAGTACCTTTCAAGGTCTTGCTTGTGGGTGGTGCTGCTCCTGCACATCCTGCTCTTATTGGTGATTTTCATCCCTCCTGTGTTGCCAGATAACACAGTTCCTTTCAAGGTCTTGCTTGTTGGTGGTGGTGCACCCACACATCCATCCTCCTCTTACTGGTGATTTTCACCCCTATGTCACAGTGGCTCCCCCTCCAAACACCACTCCTTTGATCCGATGGACCCAGCACTCACAGCAGCTTTTAATGCCTCCTGACTGAGGAGGTCCTTTGCCCGGGCTATAGCTTCAGCTGAAGAGTCTGCCGAGAAGGCACTGATGCAACTGTGGAAGGATGGCAACTAGGGCTGTGCCAGAAACCTTGTTTGAGCTTGGGGTGATGACCCAGGCGCGCTTGCCAAGGTGTGCGTGAGTGGCATCCAGAGGAGGACACGCAAGAGTTCACCCAGGACTTCAAAGGTTTTGCCCAGGATGAGGAGGCTGCAAAACTCAAGACGGCTGTGGCTAGGATGGCAAACAACTCCAGCCTGGATTGGAGGAGGATGGCGGTGAGGAGCGCCTCCAGGTGGTTCCTGAAGAACTGACCAAAGAGGAGCTGTTGGAAGTGGAAGATGGAGGCAGAGCTGAAGAAGGGGCAAGAGAAAAGGCAACTGGCAAAAAACAAGATGAGCCCCAAGAAAATTTACAGTGAAGGGCTTAGCAAAAGCTTTGCAGACCTCAACAGGCACCTTAACAAGTCTGAAGCATAGACCTCAACACGGAAGGCTTTCTTTCATAGAGAGGAATGTTCATAATGCCTTACCTGGTTCCAAGCAAATCTATGATGAAAAAAGGAAACCAAGCACACATCACCATGATCGTTTCTTTAAAGAGTGATGCTTCCTCAAGAAGAACCTCAGGCACGCCTTTCAGGACGGATTCAGAGGGCAGCCATTATCACAGGCGGTGACAGCCCTAGGTGTGCTAGTCCCCTAAAGACCTTCTGATGGGACAAGATGAGGAGGCGGGAGACAGTGATACTGATGATCCTGACCCTGTGTAGGCCTAGCTAGGCTAATGTGTTTCTGTTTTCATTTTTAACAAAAAAGTTTAAAAGTAAAAACAAAGAGAAAAGCTGATATAATATAAAGAATACTGGCCTGTAACCCCAGCATTTTGGGAGGCCGAGGGGGAAGTGACACAGTAGGTTGGTAGGCGGGCAGCAGCGGGACAGGAAAGGGCTACCCCAACCCACCAGGAATGTCAGGTGAGTGAGAGCAGGTTGACAACGAAGAGAGTAAAACTCTGTAAAGTATTTGTTTTCTGTAAAATATTTGAAGAGATTTATTCTGAGCCAAATGAGTGACCATGGCCCGTGACACAGTCCTCAGGAGGTCCTGGGAACATATGACCAAGGTGGTTGGGGTACAGCTTGGTTTTATACATTTTAGAGAGGCATGAGACATCAATCAAATACATTTAAGAAATACATTGGTTTGGTTGGGCGCGGTGGCTCACACCTGTAAACCCAGCACTTTGGGAGGCCGAGGCAGGCAGATCACGAGGTCAGGAGATTGACACCATCCTAAAATCGTGAAACCCTGTCTCTTCTAAAAATACAAAAAATGAGCCGGGCGTGGTGGCGGGCGCCTGTAGTCCCAGCTACTCGGGAGGCTGAGGCAGGAGAATGGCGTGAACCCGGGAGGCAGAGCTTGCAGTGAGCTGAGATCCGGCCACTGCACTCCAGCCTGGGTGACAGAGCGAGACTCCGTCTCAAAAAAAAAAAAGAAAGAAAGAAAAAAGAAATACGTTGGTTTCATCCAGAATGGGGGGACAACTCAAAAGTCGGAGCGAGGGAGGGAAGCTTCCAGGCTATCGGTGAATTTAAACATTTTCTGGTTGACAATTGGTTGAGTTTGTCTGAAGACCTGGGATTGATAGAAAGGGAGTGTTCAGGTTAAGATAAAGATTGTAGAGTGCAGAGTTCTTTGAAGTCTTATAGTGGCTGCCCTTAGAGACAATAGATGACAAATGTTTCCTATTCAGACCTTTCAAAGGGTGCTAGACTTTTAATCTCTTTAGGATTGGGAGGGTCTGGAAGAAAAAGATCTAGCTATGTTAACAGAGATTCTTTACAGATGCAAATTTCGCCCCCCCACCCAACACACACACAGAACAGCTTTGTAGGGCCATTTCAAAATATGGCAAAGAAACACATTTCGAGGTAAACTACTTTGATTTTTCTTCCTTGACTTGTAATGTTACGCCAGAGTCAGGTTAGAAAGTTAAGTCATAATATACAGGGTTAAATAAAACCCATCTGATGAGAATTTATGATTTGCAGGGCAGAACTCCCCAGATCCCTTAGATAGGAATTTGGGCAAGATAAACAATCAGTTTAGTCCTCAAGGTGATGGTCCTGCAGTTGTCACACTGCCTCTCTAAAAATGATCATTGGTCGCACGCGCCAGGGAGAGGCAATTTCCCAACAGATAAAGTTACTTGAAATTGGTCACCAGCGGCTTCCAGTCAAGTCTCAGGAATTGGGTGAGTGGGCTAGAGCATGCGCATTAGGAGACAAAATCGCAGAGCATGACCTTCTGGGGCATCCTACCAGAAAAGGGAAGCAGCCTCAGGTGAACATAGATACAACTTTTCAAACACACTGTGAATGCTCATGACCCGATTGCAAGGAGGGCACTGTGCATGCAGGCAGCCCACCCTAAGGTAAGCATCACAGGAAAAGGGACACAAGACCCCAGAAGTATGCCAACATATAAAACCCCAAGTCAAAAGGTCAAATGCTGCACTTGACCTCCAGAGTGCATGCTTGGGTCTCTTCCAAGGGTACTTTCTTTTCTTTCCTGCTCTGAAGCTTTTTAACAAGCTTCCACTCCCACTCGGAAACTTGCCTCAGTCTCCTTTTTCTGCCTTATGCCCTTCAGATGAATTCTTTCTTCCAAGGAGGCAAGAGTTGAGGCCGCTGCAGACTCATTAAATTCGCCACTGACAGCTGCGATATTCGCCACCCCTAACAGGAGGATCGCTTGAGTCTGGGAGTTCAAGACCAGTCTGGGCAACATGGTGGCATGTGCCTGTGGTCCCAGCTACTTGGGCTGAGGCAGGAGATCAGTTAAGCCCAGGAGGCTGAGGCTCACTGTAGTGAGCCGAGATGGCGCCACTACACTCTAACCTGGGCGACACAACAACCCCGTCTCAAAAGAAAGAAAAAGGAAAAATATTTTTATACAGCTGTACAATGTGTTTTAAGCTAAGTGTTATTACAAAAGAGTAAAAAATGTTTTTAAAGTTCATAAAATTAAAAAGTTAGAAATAAGCTCAGGTGAATGTGTTACTGAAGGGATTTTTTAGTATACACTGAGTGTGGCCTAAGCGTGCTGTTCATCCAGCCTGCAGCAGGGCCTCAGAGGCACCCCCTCCCTCACGGACACCCACAGCCTTGTCCACAGGCCCCATTCAGGGTGAGTGCCCTCCACAGCTGAAGCATGTTTTCTCTTTTACATCATATTTTCACTGTACCTTTTCTACGTTTAGCTACACAGACACTTACCATCGCATTACAACTGCGTACAGCATTCGGCACAGTTAATGAGCTGTGTAGACGTGTGTTCCAAGAGCGAGAGGCCGTCCCCCACGGCCTGGGTGTGGGGCAGCCTGTCTCATCTGGGAGCGCGGGGCACACTCTCATGTTGCAGGATGATGAAATCACCTAACCACGCATTTCTCAGGATGCATCTGCACTGTTAAGTGACACATGACTGTGCTTTCTCGTGAACCACCCTTTTCCCAGAACGATGAGGTCCACAATGCAGTTTTCTGAGCAAAACCAGCAACAAGGAAGGGTCAAGCAGAAATGAGCTGGGGCAAGTCAGCACAGGGCTCGGCCTCTTCCCTGGGACTCTCACCCACACAAGGCTCTTCTGCGCGAGGCCGGGGTTCCTCGTTCTGTGACAGTTGTGGCCCTGGAGAGTAGCTCCAGCGGAAGGCAGGATGAGAGGGAAAATACGTGGCCTCAGCCTCTCCTCCAGGAAGCTTGCCCTGCCAACCCTGACAGACCCCAGAGCTTGGCCATGCCATGAGCCAAGACCTGTGCGACCTGGTGTCTGAATCCCCAGCACCAGTCCAAGGGGCTGCGGTCACCATGGTAACGCCACTAGGGTGCCTGCAGGCCCCAAGACCACAATGCTCACCACAGGTGGGTCTCCTCTGCAGCAGATGGGGCAAGTCGGGGCGCCAGGGGACAGAGGCTGCCTCTCAGCCAGTGAGACCTAGGGCCTGCCTGGTGCTAGTCTGGAAAGCAGTGTAGACGCACTGTACTCCTGGCGAGATTCCCCCTCATGCCCACCTGTGTGGCATTCCCTCAATCCCACCTGTCCAGGGGAGACCCACTCAGGCTCTGAGAAGTCACTGGGAAGCCCTTGGGGCTGGCCACAGCCAGGCTGCCATGATCAGTGCCCCACCCGATCCCCCGCCAAACCTCTGTCTGCCCACCCTCATCCACAGATGCATCGTTCATTGCTGCAAGGTAACCGTGCCGGACCCCCAGTCACATGACGTGTGGACAGGGGCACAGTGGTGCTGGGGGGTAGTAAGAAACGGTACCTAGAACCTGGAGGTCAGGTCAGGTGATGTGGTCACCAAGGGCCGTTTCTACCAGCTGATTATGCCAGGTGACACACAGGGGCCTATGGCCATGGTGGGCCCTACTTAGCACAGCTCTTGGCCTGACAGGACCCCATCTGGGAGAGCCAGGGCCACCCCACATGCCCCCAGCCCCATCTGATGCTCCTTTGAGACTGTCCTTGCAGCTCATGACTGGAAACTGCTGTGCCAAGTGTTAGGGGAGCTCGTCTTCCCCAGGGCCACCACCCTCGCCAGGACTGCAGCGCCGGAGCCAGGTTTGGAGTCCAGCCGCACCGAGCACAGAACCAGGCTCTGTGGCCACTCTCCTGCCTCCCCACACTGGAAAATTAAAGCAGGGGCTCTGGGCTTGGGAAAGACCTGGGAAGGGGAGAGGAAACAGGGGCCCAACAACCTGGAGCTATCCTGGGCCTGGCAGACGCCTCTGCCAGGTGCACTCTGGCATGGGGGACACCTTGGGAGGCCCCGAGGCTTGGGTGGCATCCTGGGCTTAGCTCAGGTGTGCCCCTTCCAGGAGGCGGTGGCAGGGCTGCTCCTCTGGGCCGGGCTCCCTGCACTCCCCGCTCTGCCATCCCTTGATGTCACCCCAAGCCCCTTTGTGGTTGGGCTCAGCCCTTCCTGCTGCAGGGAGAGCTCCAGCGAGGCTGCAGGGCTGGGAGGCCGAGGGGCATCAGGTCACTTGTCCTGAAGTACGTGACCCTGGATATGCTGAGCAACAAAACCCGCAAACCCCGGTGCGGCTTGGCAGGAAGAGGCCTCAGGGCCTAACAAGGGGCTGAGGGAGGGTGCGGCTCTGTGGCTCATCTTTGGGAAGAGAGTTCTTTCCACCTTCCTGCTCCACTACCCTCAGTGCTAGGCTCCTGGTTGCTACCTCGGGGCTTCTACATTAGGTGTCCCCTGCAGGGAGAACTTCCCAGTGTGGAGACCCCAGAGGCCCCAGCAGAGCTCCCTTGTGCTTCACTAGCCAGAGCTGCAGTGGCTCAACCAACTGGGGCCTGCCCCAAGGGGCCACAGAGCGCCAGTCTCCCAGTAAGACGAAGGGTGGACGCTTCCAGGGCCAGGGACCTCCTGGCACATCCTCAGCCTGGGATCTGGGCTCTGGGACTGACTCGGAACTCAGAGGGCAGGGTCTGGGCCCGTGGCAGCACCGCGCTGTGGTGCTGCAGAGCTGAGGTGCCTTCAGAGCAGATGCCCATTTATTCTCACTGCTCAGGAGTGAGGAGTGCGGCGCGGCCACGGAATGCCACACGGCTGCCGCGAATAACCAGGTGGATACACCTAATGGAGAGGCACCAGGGTACACTGCAGAAAGTCAATGGCAGAACAGTGTGGACTGCATGTGACCTTTTGTATAAAACCATAGAAATAACTTTAAATAGAAACATCGAGGCCAGATGCCATGGCTCGCAGCTGTCACGCCAGCATTTTGGGAGGCTGAGGTGGGAGGATTGCTTGAGCCCAGGAATTCAAGGCCAGCCTGGGCAACATAGCAAGATCCCTGCCTCTAACATTTTAAAAGTTGGCCAGGCATGGTGGCGTGCATCTACAGTCCCAGCCACTTGACAGGCTGAGGCAGAAGGATGGCTGGAGCCCGGGAGTTCAAAGCTGCAGTGAGCTATGATCGTGCCACTGCACTCCAGCCTGGGCGAGAGATCAAGACCCCATCTCTCAATAAAATAAAAGAGAAACAAATCAGGATTTTTTTTTTCTAGAAGGACTAAAAAGAACTGCTGCAGTATTTCTGGGGAGAGGGTCTCGTGGAGGAGGGAGGAAGGTGTAGGTCTTACCTTTTTGTCATCTGTGATATTTACAGTTTTAAAGCCCTGTCAACAATTCACCTATGATTTTTTTTTCATGCCACTTGAGTGGCCCATGTGAGGAAATTATGGGTATTTTGTTTTATTCTCCGTAACTGTAAAAACAACCTCAACATAGCAAGCCTTATACCTTTTTTAAAAATACCAATCTGGTGGATCCCTGCTCCAGAGTGGCTGCTCTCCAGTGTGGTGAGAAACGCTGGCAGATACGATCTTGCTTCTCGGGGAGCCCCATCCTCTTCACAGAGGTGGACATGGTGGGGCAGGCGTCGGACAGCGCCCTGGGAGGGGCCTGTGCAAGGCGTCCTCGGCTGCTCTCCCCCAGGAGACACTGTAAGGATCCACACACGATCTTTGTGATACGAAGATGCTGTGCACGTTTCAAGTGGCTGCATCTGAAACAAGCCAGGCACCCAGCTGGGGGCTTCTGAGTAACTGTGGCTTCTCTGGCGGGTGATGTTTATGAAACATGGTTCATCGGCGTGAGGATCTAGAGAAAGCTGGGAGGAGGTGGGCTGAAACGCAGCCAGAGCAGAGACCGCAGCACTCAGGATTGCTGGGGAAGCTCTCCTTGGTTTGGCCCCCACAGACCAGGCCTTGGCTGGCAAGGACACAGCTCATGGAATCTTCTTCCTCGGGGCGGTCCGGGGTGGCCGCAGCTCCGCAGGCCCATGGGCAAACGGGCAGCAGTCCGCGGACAGAGCACAGCCATCAGGGTGATGCGTGAAGAACCAGCAGAGGCGGGTTTTGCAGGCTTCGGAGCGCACTCTCTGTTTCGCTTCCGGTTGCTTTGTTTCCCACAGCGTCTCCTCTCTCCAGTCGCGGATGTGAACTCTCCCATTCACAACTGTGGTTTGGAACAGAGAAAAGACACACTGAGAAGTAAACCTGAAAGTTCCTTAATTCACCGGCCTCTGCTTAGCTCCCACGCCATGGGAGGTGCCAATCCAGGGTCAGGGATACAACCGTGACACAGCCCAGAGTTCCTGCTGGTCACAGAGAGTCTGCCTCCAGTGGGAGTGACCGAGGTATGGGATGCGTCTTCAGGCAAGGATGGGGAAGGTGAGCCCTGCAGGAGGCGAGCGGCAGCCCCGCGCGGGCCCAGGAAGAGCATTTTAGGCAGAGAAGCAGCAAACCCGAGTGTCCCAGGACAGACTGCACCAGGACAGGCCGTGTTTTAGGGACAGCCAGAGGGGAGGGCAGAGGACAGAGCTGGGTCCCAAGTGGCCTCATCGTTGAGGCCCCAACCTTCCCTCTGGCTGAGTGGCAGGTCCTGCAGAGCCACCATTTTAGAAGGATCACTTGAGTGGAGGAAGGACGGAACATGGTGTGAGAGCTGGAACACGAGAAAACATCCGTACTGCAGCCCTAACCTCTGAGGACTGTCTCAGCATCACAGGCAGAAAGAGGGGCAAGGCGCAGGTCCCTCCACACAGTCGAAGGACAGGCCTGCTGCAGGGTGGCCTCTGCTCCTTGGTGCCGTCCTGGTGCACTGGGTTTACATGCACCTCCCAACTGGAGCCCCTCCAGGTGCAAGTGTGGAGTAAGGGAGGCCAAGGGGCTCTGGAAAGGAACAGGAAGGGGTACCTGCCTCTGCGCAGTGGTTTAGATACCCACTCTGGAAGTGCCACTGGGACTCAATGGCCAGGGCTGATCTCCAAACGGGGGAGCTGGAGGGACATCAGAGTGGGGTGGGGCCAGGAGAAGGCTGCTGTGGGCCCGCTCGTCACCCGGATGCCAGGCCTCGCGAGCCTCCTCCAGGCTGCCTCCTGACCCTGCCCCCTAAATTGGGCCAAGATACCCCCCTACACTCCCATTTGGCCATTTCCTTGTGTGAAGCCAACAACTCCCTGTGAAACGTGGCCAAAGCAACCACCTCCTTCCTGGTTCTCACTGGAAGCTAGGAAACCGCTCGCGACAGAAGGCTCGGGGGAATAAAGGAGCCTCAGTGAGGAAGTCTGGCTCACCAACTTCCAAGGAGAACTTGAAAGTGTAGGAATTAAAGCTTGAATTCTGCTTTCAAATCACCTTGTGTGTGGCAATAACAAGCCTGTGTGCTTTTGACAGACTGATACTTTAAAAATAGTTTGCCCCCTGAAACTAGAGAAATGAGCCCAGAGAGCGGCGCCTTGCTGCATCCAGGGACACAGTTGGGGGCTCAACCTCACAGCCTGGCTGCAAGCACTGCCAAGGCCAGGCCTGACCCCATTTGCCCTCCCATGGCCACTTCTCTGTGTCGCCTTCCAACTTCGGAGCTGAGGTTGCTTAACCTGAAGGCTACGGTTAAGGCAGTCCCACGACGCTCTGCCGATGTCCCCACAGCAGCACCTCCTGGCGCAGCACAGAAGGGCACATCCCGGCCACTGAGGGATCTGGAACCCTCTGAAGAGTGCTCAGGAGGAGCCCCAGGGGCCAGAGCTTCCCCCCAACTCCCCATGGGGCACATGACCCCAAACACTGAGGGGCCTCTGGCCTGACGCCCTGACCTGTCAAGAGAAGGGGGTGGGGATCACTGTGGCCAAAGGCTGAGTGCAGATTCCCACCCTGAGAGCCAGCCTGGGCACCCCCTTCCCTGCTGCAACGTGACAGGCCAACTGGCAGCAGACCCTCCCAGGCGGTTCTGGAGTTAAGAGCACACCCAGCCATGTTTTGGAAGCAGGACCTGCAGGGTGTCTAAGGACTGAGGAGCGGGCGCTCATGATAGAGATGAGGCTCCCGGAATGGCGCAGGCAGGCTCCAGGCTGGCCCAGCCTCGCTGACCCACTCCCCGCATCTACAACCCTGGACATGGCAGGTAGCTCCCAGCCCCCCCACAACACCTGAGCCCCTATGTGGCCAGGTGCCAGAAGGGGCAGCCTTCCAGGGGCACTCGCTCCAGCCAGCTAGAAAGACAACCAACAGCTAGAAAGACTCTCCTCCTCTGGAAATGTGCTCCTCATTCTGAAATGGAAACACAGGGCTACAGTCTGCTCGACCCAAGTTCCTGCCGCCTCCTCCCTCCCTACTGTGCGCGTCCCCTGGGACTCTCTCTCCGCACAGGAACCGCCATCTCCGCCACTGCTTCTGACAGCAGACACTCCCTCTCACCAAGCTGCTCTGAGGAACGGGCTGAAGATTAGAGTCCCTGGACAATGCCACAGGCTCAGGGGTGCCAGTGCTGGATCAGTCCTGGCCTGGACTGTGGCACGGCCTCTCCACTCACTGGGAGACTTCGGGCCGGCACGCTGACCTCTCTGAGCCGTGTCTGCGTGTTCAAGGAGGAAAGGCCTGCTCTGCCCCAAGTGCAGGATACGACGAGGCCCCGCGTGTACCCAGCAGCACGGTGCCAGGTTCCATACCAGCCAGCATGGAGCCACCCCTGGTGGCCTCAGGAAGGGGTGGGGACAGAGGCAGGGCTGGCCCTTGTGGCCCTCACAGGTCATGCTCAGGCTGGCTGACCTGAAGCCATCTGGAAACATTCCAATTCCTCACTCTCATAAACATTTTCTGAGACTAGCCACGTTAGCTTAAAACAAAACCTAAACCTCATACAGAGATAAGACCCAGCTTCAGAGCATAGTTTTCTCATGACTGGAGGAGAATGTTTATTTGGAACCCAACCCCCAGGCCTCCTACTCAGAAGTGTTTCCAAAAACAAGTCTGCCCCCCAGGGTGACCTGCACAGAAAAACACTGACATACAGGCAGGCTCACCCACGTGGGTGAAAAAAACAGTATTTCAGGAAATCAACAAAAACAAGCACTGGGAAAGACAGAAAGAGGCCCCATGGAGGTGGGAAATATTCTAACTGCCTGAAGCTCTGTGCAAGGAAGAACAGACTCCAGGCAGCAGGCCAGGCCAGCCACCACTGCAGGCCCAGTGTCTACTCTGGAGGCAGCCTCAGGGACATGCTTCTGCACCTGTCCCGGGAAACAGAGGCTCCAACCATGCTCATGGGCCCCCCACCCAATAGCAACTGTCACCTAAAGAAGCCAGTTCAGCTGAAAGCCAAGTTCAGCTCTCCAAGAGCAGGCGGGCACCCAAATGCAGTGTGTGTGCACAAACCCATAGGCTTTTGCTCTTGTGTACACAACAGGCATGGCGCGCACACCTGTGCTCTCACACATGCACAGAGCCAGATACTGCACTGCACCTGACCCCCATGGCAGCCTCATGGGCAGGGGACCCAGAAGCTAGGGTGTGAGCCAGGCCACTCCTTCCCATTGTGACCTCGGTGTCATCCCTACCCATCCGTCAGAGGCCCAGTTCTTCCCCTGGTCATGGCAGCTATAGCCCCACCAGCTCCCACTCTTACTCCTCCCAACTCTGGCTCTTCGCAAATGCTGTTCGCTCTGCCTAAAAGCTGTTCTCTGTTCCTGACTCCTCTTTTCCTTCCAGGCCCAGCTCAAGTGTCATTTCCTAAGTAAAGCCCTCCTGAGCCCACTCTGGGCCAGGCCAGTTCTCCCTGCACATCGTGACTCACAGAAATGTGTGCTTAGGGCATGGTGGTGACACAAGACACCTAGTATTTTTAAAGATGCATGTGGAAGTACTTAGGGGTGAAATAGGGTGCTAGCTGGAGCTCACTTTAAAATACTTAAACAGAAAGAGGGGAAAAAAAGCTCCACGAAGCAAGTTACGGCAAACGCCCCAGCCGCTGGTGCTGGGAAACTGTGGCTCCCCCGGTCCCTGCCCCCTCTGTGCACACCTGGAAGCTGCAGATGATGGAACTGTGTACACCGCCGGCCCCTGGGGGAACACCTGCTACATCTCCCTCTCCCTCACTGTACCGCCAGCTCCAGCAGGCCAGGGATGTGTCTGTCTTGCTTGGTCGGCTGAGTGAATGGACAAGCGGGTGGAGGCCATCCTGCCTCCCCATGCCCTGGCAATCCTGGAGTCACAGGGCGTTGCCCAGCAGTGGAGCTGGGTACCAGGACCTCCCCCTGCCCAGGCCCGCAGAGCGAGGGCCACAGGAGTCCAGGCCTCTGCCTGTGGGGCAGGGGCTCACCTTCCCACTCCCCACCCTGGCTCTGTGGCTCTGGATGCTTCCAGTTTGCAGCAGCAGAAGACGAAGCCAAACAAGGACCCCCAGCCAAGAAGGGCCCGGCCGGCGGCTGCCCGACTTGCTCTGTCCTGTGTGGAGCAAGTGGAGCTGAGGTGTCAGCAAGCACAGCATAGGGGGAGGGAGACCGGCCTGGGGACATCGCATGGGACAAGGTCCAGAGGAGCCAGGAGGGAACGGGGTGACCCACGTCCCACCCCAAGGTCAAATGCTACCCACGTCAGAGCTGGGTGGAGCACCGTGGAACCTGGTGCTTCTGCCAGATTCTTCTGCGAGAGTCTCAACCACTCTAAAATAAAACATTATTTAACAGAAAAAAGGGGGAAAGGGAAGGAAAGAGAAAAGCGGTGAAGGGGCAGACCCCATACCTCGGAACACCTGGTGGCTATTCCGGAGCAGTGTCTGCAGGCCCCCACACTCCC
This sequence comes from Rhinopithecus roxellana, assembly GCF_007565055.1. NCBI lineage: Eukaryota > Metazoa > Chordata > Mammalia > Primates > Cercopithecidae > Rhinopithecus > Rhinopithecus roxellana. The sequence continues at coordinate 131,815,496 of NC_044550.1, forward strand.
GCTTCAGCCTCCGCAGGGTCTCCGTGTCCAGCTCACTGGCTACTTCTGCCAGAGATAGGCTCTCTGTGGAAAAATGGTTTTTTTTTTCCTAAAACCACAACAAAATATTACAAACCTGTCACACAGGCAGTTCCATACACTCAGGCCTTATGCACTCCAGCACGAAGGACCACGATTCCATCTCAACCAACCCACACCACACCGCAGCCAAACCATGAGGGCTGCGGTGTTCTCAGCATCCCCACCCAGCTGTGGCACAGCCTGACGAGGCGCAGCCCCACACATGCCTCCTGCCTGCACAGGGCCAGGCGTCAGGTGATGCTGCCTGCTCTGGGTGGTCACCTCAAGCTCTTCTCAACCCATGAAGGGGGTGGCTGTTTGGAGCCAGGGTTTCTCAGACTAAAGAAGGAAGGCCAACCTGGCAGGCCTGGGGCCTGAGCCTCCCCAGTGGCTGCTCCAACCACGCGGCAGCAGGCCTGGCGCTACCGGCTCCAGGGTGGCCAAGGCCGCACTAGGTGTTAAGAAAAAGCAACAGCACAGACACCACAGTGATGGTCTCTTTCCCATTCGAATCTCTGCTTTGAGAGCCTACATGTATTTCAAATGCTCTCATCAGAAAACCTGGTGACAATAAAGTCATTTATTACCAAAACATCAAATTGGATATGAATGAAAGCTGGTTTTCCTACGTGTATTTGCCAGGAACTTCCTACCTGCTGGGTGCTGCACTTCACGTCTTATCTGCACCCTCCAAGCTGCAGGAGAGCAGAGGAGACGGTGCCTGCCTGCATGCAGCTGAGCCTGTGGGACCCCCACAGATCAGGGCACCACAATGCTGACCCAGGACCCCGGTGCAGGCAGCCGCTGTTGCAGCTGCTGCGAGAGTCCTTCCTACCCCAGCCCGGCCACTCTTCTGAGTCAACCTCTCGTCTGTCTCAAATCCATTCTGAGAGAAGTGGGAGTGTTTTAAAAAAGATGACATATCGTCCCAGTCAGCCTTCCCTGTCCCCCCGCCTCTGGCCCAGCACGGACTCCATAACGGGGAATCTCACACTTGCAGCCGTGGGTGCCTCTGGGCCTGGCACATCCAGCCTCTTGGTTACTCATCCTTTGATGTGTGCGGCCTTGATTCCTAGCAAGGCAGGACTTGGAGCCTCTTGAGGGCAGGGTCCCTTCCCACCCTGTTTCTCAGCAATGTCCCACAGGGGCAGAGGTGGAGCTAGGATGGGTGAGGTCCTGGAGCCAGAGCCACACATGGCCCACAGGCACAGAAACACAGAGGGGCCTGTCTGGGGACACGCTGGGTGGGGGTGAGACCAAAGGCCCTGAAGGCTGCCTGTGGGTAGGAGGGAGGCGGGAGGCTGAGAGGCCAAGGGCTCAGCTCCTCCCTTCTCACAGCATGGCCACATGGAGAGCCCCTAACAATCCCCAGACCCACGGACACCAATCTGGAGGGGATGGGGGTATGGGGCTTGTTAGGTGCCCTGGTTCCCAGGTTCCAAGGGGCAGGCAGAAGTGAGCCCACCACTCAGCCACCCCTGCTCTCCATCTCCAGGTCTGTTCCTCCTTCCTCCTCACCCACCAAAAGCTGTCCATCCCAGGTACAGCTGACATCTGTGCACCCGTCATCTGGGAATTTAAAGGTCAAACTGCACTCAAGAACTGTCACTGCTTACTGCACACGGGAACTTTCTGACCACACTGATGTCCCTGGGGCTCTGGGGCCCAGCTGCCTGTGCTGGGCTCCATGCTCTGCCAGCCTCAGCCTTCTTCCTCTGTGCTCCAGTCCCACCACAGCAGGGTGCCTTTAGTCAGAGGCGCCAACTCAGAGACCCCACGGTGCCTGGTGATTTGCAAGCAGCTAGTCGGCCCCTTCAGCCACTGAGCCAGGGCCACTCTTGCCAGATGGCTAGAGGCTCTGCTGATCAGCTACCATCAGGTTCGAATGATTTCTGGAGGGGCCGTCTGTGCTCAATGGCCTGGCCCCATCCCATGTACACATGGTGCAAGATGACAAAGAATGAAGGAGGAAACGGGCATGATTTTGTCCCAACATTCATAGGTGAGGAAAGCAAGGCCTGGAGAGGAAGGGTTTCCCTCAAATGGGCAGCCAGGCAGGAGTCACTGACGGAGGGGCCAGGAGGGGATGGGGCTCCGTGCTCTTCTCCAGTTCCCAAAACTGCGAGAAGCCAGGCTCTGGCTGCAGCTCCACACCACCCTCTGGCGGCCAAGCAGCATCCCTGCCTGGAAGGAGGTGAGGTCCTTACAGCCCCGGCTGGCTCTCTGAATGCCATTAATTTCAACGCACCACTCACCCCAAGAGAACAATCGATGTAATTTTCTCCTTTTGCCATGGCTGACTTTTGTGTTTTGGGGATTTCAAAGAGAATTAAATTATCGAATCACAACAGCTCCAAATCTTACCGCATACTCAAGGGGACAGTGCCTTTTTCTTGCCCTCAGTAACCTGTTTTCTCTTTGGATAATTTCTGGATGGAAAATGAGTAGTTCTAGCCCCTAAACCTGTTTTTTGAAAGTTAATTAAGGGTCCAAACTCCGTCACTCCCTGGCCTGGCCTCGGCCTTCCTCCCTGGAAATAACAAAGGCCTTTATGTTTATAGGAACTATTGGGAAAATTTTAAAGAATTTGCTTGAAGAGAGCCTATTCACCCACCATCAATGGCTTTTTCAAAGTGTGTGTAGTCACAGGGCCACACCATTTTATGTCGCTTATGAAGACGTGAATTCCTGCCCTCAAACCTGGGAGCGTGCTAGCCCCTGAGGTGGTGGACAGCTTACCTCCCCCATTCCAGGTCTTCAAACTCCCATTTCGAGAACTTCCTGTGTTTAATTGCTTTCCGCCTAACAATAAATTCGCCACTTGCAAAACCACTTGGTCGATAAAACCTCGTGGCAGGGCGGCACAGTTCCTCACACGCTCAGCCTTTTCTCTGGGATGAAATCCAGGTAGCCAGGGTCCTTCGGCCTGGGGCCCTGCTCCACACTCAGCGGCCAAGGCCCCGGCTACACACCCGACCCTGGCGTCCAGAGCTTGGTGACCGTCACAGTGACCAGCACTGCCGGCAGCAACCCGGAGTGGAGAAGGGGAAAGCTCCCGTCCAGGTGGGCTTACAGGGCAGCCCTGCCTGCTCTTAATGTACTGAGTCCTCTTTTCATCCACGGAAGCTTCTCTGGAGGGAGGGTATGTTCTGGATTTCCCAATCAGACAGACCTGCGTTTGAAAAGAGCAAAGCAAGTATTTTAGCTGGCTTGTCTATTTCAACATTCTCCATGGAATTCTTTCATCCTGGAGTACAAATCACAAGTTTTAAACGTCTATCATGAAAAAATCCTGATTTTAAAAACTGACACCAGTCGGGTACGGTGGCTCACAACTGTAATCCCAGCACGTTGGGAGCCCAAGGTGGGCAGATCACCTGAAGTCAGGAGTTTGAGACCAGCCTGGCCAACATGGCGAAATCCTGTCTCTACTACAAATACAAAAATTAGCCGGGCATGGTGGCGCACACCTGTATTCCCAGCTACTCAGGAGGCTGAGGCAGGAGGATCACTTGAACCTGGGAGGCAGAGGCAGTGAGCCAAGATTGTGCCAATGCACTCCAACCCGGGTGACAAGAGCAAAAACTCCATCTCAAAATAAATAAATATAAATAAAAAATAAAAACTGACACCAATATAAGTTACTTAAAAATTTTAAAAAACCCAAAAAACAGTAAGAGCCCATGGTTCCCTCTCATCACTTGGAGCTTCACAAGACCTAACAAAGGCACCTAAACTCAGAATCCAACTCCTGGGCCTGGCAGCCGCACCGTCTTAAAGGTTTCCTGCTGCCACCCCTCACTCCACCCCTTGGCCACCGGGAGGGGGCACATGCTGATGGTAACACTGCAGAGTGTCCCAGGGGCTGGGAAGGGAGGTAGCTTTGTCCCCACCTTGCCAGAGCCAGCAAGTGCACATGGGGGCTAAGCAGAGGGCCTGGAGCCACAGAGGCACTCCATCCATGCTCACCTTCCTTCGCAGCACACCCCAATGGAGGATGCCCTTCAGACAGTCCCCTCCGGACAAGCAGGCCCAGCCAACCATGGCAAGGGCGCCTTATTTCTGGGCTTCCTCTCCAGGCATCAACTACAAGGCCAGGCGCAGGTGATAAGGAAGCCAACCTCCTCACTACGTGACAGCCACGCCTCTGCTCCCCAGTTCTTCCAGCGGGATTTTAAATTCTCAGTGCCTGTCACACACCCAGGCCCCACCAGACATGTGCTGTGTGTGAACTGCTTTAAAAATGACAAAGCACGTTCACATCCACTCTCACATTCCATCCCCGAACCTGCCAGTGATAAGAAAACTGAAGCTCAGAGAGATGAAGCAACAGTCCACGGTCTCTACCAACTAGTAATGGGACAGCAAGTGCAAAAATCAAAGCCACAGGTTCCTCGGACCTGCCTAGAGGACCCAAACTTTAGCAGTTTCCCCAAATCAGTTCTGACCTCAGAAGACCAAGACCTGCCAAAATAGAGGACACTGAGAGGATGACGGGACGGTTCAGCGCAAGTCCTAAGGTAACTTCCCATGGTAGCAGGGCAGTGACAGTGCCAGTGGCCCTGAGGCCTGTGCCACCAGCCAACGCTGCTCCTGGAGCACGGCTATAACTGCAGCCGGCCAGCGAGTGCCCGTGACACGCCCTCCCCGCCGTGGGCTCTGAAGACATCATCCTGTTAAGCCTCCACAAAGCACCAGGCAGCCTCCTGGTCTCACAGAAGCGGACAGGCTTGTGGAGCTCTGCGATGAGTCGGAGTGAACCACAAGCAGCAGCAGAGCTGACGCTTCGCTCAGATCAGCCGGGCCCTTTCTTGCTAAGGCAGCCATCAAACTCTGTGGCCTGGACACGACGGGGTTATTTTTTAAAAGCACACTGTCTGCCAGCCACAGAGTGTTGTCAAATAAAGTTACCAGAGACTGAGGTGAGCTGCTGTAAACACTTCCATGGTTCTTTAGAAAGGTCAAGCCCTTGGATCGGCAAGAGGGCCTAAGTCTGCCCTGTCCATACAAGGTTCAGAGGCACAGTCACACTGCTCACAGAAAGTCCCCAGGCCAACTTCTGCCCAAATGACATTTCTGGTGAATCTGAATGAACCAGGCCTTTAATGAGAAAATGGGAAATCATTGTGAACTTCTGAAACACACTTCAATTGCAGTCAATTATTTGCGACTTGAAGGAGCAGGAACTTTCCACAGGGAGTTCAGCCACAAGCCACACCGAGGCCGCCACTGGGCAGGTCCCCTGGGGCCGCTCAGAGCTTCTGGAGAGACAAGGAGGGCTTGGCGAGGGCGCCTGCAGGCCTGGAGGAGGGAGTACTGGGGTGCCTTTAAGGAGGGTACCATGAGACAGAACAAGCCTCTGGGCCTCGTCAGGGACAGAGGCACAGAAATCAGCACCAGCATATTCTGGAACGTTTTGAACGTTACAGCATGGTTCACGGCTCTGTGACAGAGTCCTGAGCTCTCCACCCGAACACCGACACACCGCCAAGAACAACGAGAATCAGGACGTACTCTTTTGGTTGAAGGAATCCTGAGGCAGTCTTCGTCCACGTGAAACCCACAGGTGAAGCCCACTTCTTTAATGAAGTCAAGGTACTCCTGGTACTGAGTCTTCTTACTCTGCCTCCGGGAGTATTTTCCAATGAAGTCAAAGAAGCAGCAGGGGAGGACAAAGAAGCGGCAATTGTAGGAAGACCTTCAAAAAGAACCGACAACCAGAGCGTCAAGCATCCAGAGCAGACGCAGTCAAGGACATTCAGCGCAAAGCCACACGGCAATCGCGTAGCAGGGCCAAATAGGGAAGTGATGTTCCTGGCCAGTACTGTTTCTTTTTATATACATATAATGTCCACTTTTATTTCAGCTTCGGGGGTATGTGTGCAGGTTTTGTGGCATGAGTGTACTGCAAGATGCTGAGGTTTGGGGTAAGGCAGATCCCATGACCCAAGTAGTGAGCATGGTAACCACCGGGTGGTTTTTCAACCTTTGCCCTCTCCCGCACTCCCCACCCCAGTAGTCCCCAGCGTCTGTTGCTGCCATCTTGACGTCCCTGTGTACTCAATGTTTAGCCCCACTTACAAGTGAGAACATGCGGCATTTGGTTTTTGGTTTCTGCAATAGTTTGCTGAGGATAATGGCCTCCAACTGCACCCATGTTGCTGCAAAGGACACGATTTCCTTTTCTTTATGGCTGTGTCATATTGTTTTTCATATTAAAAGATGAATTAGGCTGGGCGTGGTGGCTCACGCCTGTAATCCCAGCACTTTGGGAGGCCGAGGCGGACGGATCACGAGGTCAGGAGATCGAGACCATCCTGGCTAACACGGTGAAATCCCATCTCTACTAAAAATACAAAAAATTAGCTGGGCATGGTGGCAGGCACCTATAATCCCAGCTACTCGGGAGGCTGAGGCAGGAGAATGGTGTGAACCTGGGAGGCGGAGCTTGCAGTGAGCCGAGATCGCGCCACTGCACTCCAGCCTGGGCGACAAAGCGAGACTCTGACTCAAAAAAGAAAAAAAAAAAGATGAATTACAGCCTTCCCCAACTTAATTTCTAGAAATAAGGCAACACAGTATATCTTTTCAATAAAATATGAATCTAATTACGTTTATAAAAAATGACTTTTCAGTTACTGTTATCAAGTGACATCTAAAACTTCCTGAAGTACTTTAAGATGTCAGCTTTGAATAGGAACTGTTACAGGGAAGCACAATCAAGCCCGAGCAAAGACCTGATCTTTAACCTAGTTACTCCTTGAGAATGAAAACAGCTCAGAAGAATCTGAGATAAAGAGACTCAGCAACGAAACGTCAACGAGCAGCAGCACAACCTGCTTTGTGACCTAGTCTCTCGGACACAGGACCAGCTGCCTCTGACACACACAGCTCCCTGTGCAGAGGCAACTGTGGCTGCAGAGGCGCCACCGATGGGTAGACTTCCCCTTTAAAGACAAACCCTCATGTTTTCAGAAGAAAACTTCCAAAAAGGACACCTCTTTTGGCACTGGATATAAATGCTGAAATAATCACAGTGCCAATCGGTGCTGGCCAATAGAGATATAATGTGAATAATCTGAGAAATTTCATATTTTCCAGTAGTCGTATTTTAAAAGGTAATATAAAACAGGTGGAATTTATTTTAAATTTAACCCAATACAGGCGATATGCAAACATTTCAGAAATTGGAAATACCCACACTTCATGTGCTTGACAACTGCACGCAGCTAGTGGCTACCCTTTTGGACATCACTATTTAGAAGACGAAGCATTCCCCAGTCATTCGCCGGGTAACTCCTCTGCTTCTCACCTGGCTGCAATGACAGGTATCCATGGTGTGAGTTCATCAGAATGGTTACCGATTAACCAATCAACATCAGGGAAAAGGGTCTTATCATTGGGTGTGATTGCATCTTCCTAAAGGAATAACAAAACAAGACAAAATGTTTTGGGAATCAATGTAGAGCTGCTGCGTGGGCAGGACACAGCGGGAGGGTACAGGCTCTGGGGTCACACAGCGCAGAGCTGTAGTTCACCTGCTGCACGACCAGGAACGGGGAAGTCAATGTATCTGCCCCAGGTCTGCCTAGAGGGCAAGAAATGCTGGCAACTTTTAGGGAAATCACTGGAGAAACTAACACTCTTTTCTGAGTGCTAATCGCCTTTTGATCATTTAAAAGCTGATTTTTCCATAGGCATAAGAGCTCTAGGAGAGACGGCCACTGAATGGTTTCACCTCTGGCAGAGTATGGGGACAAGCAATGGCTTCAGAGGAGGTGAATGGAAGGCAGAGAAGTCTGAGGGTGATTTAAGTGCACAATACAACACAGGGGTCTCACCTCACAGGCCTTTCAATTTAGGAAACCAAGTCTAAGAATAGACAGAGGGGAACTTACACATGTAAATACATGTAATTCTTTACCATTAGGCTATTTTTGTAAACTATCATAAAGTGATTAAGATCCCCTTGAAGAGGCACTCTAACCATTCTGACAAATTCTGCAGTTAAGCCGAGGACAGCTTGCTTTTATGATTTAAGAACTTTGAATAGGCACCCTACCCTTTCTGATCATTACCAGGCCATCATTAATTACTGAAATCAACAGTCTCAATAGCAATTCTGTCAGTAAAAACTGGAAAGAGAGAGGTGGAAGAGAGACTACACAACCACTGAAAATCTTCTTAATTTTCCAGGGGTAGGGTGAGTCCCCAAGATAAGCAAACAGAAGTTATTCTCTGATGGGAACGGGGAAGCCATTCTGAGACACTCCCTCTTCAAGGCTATTCTTTCCAACAGCAAAACTGCAACACGAGAGTGTTTTGCAGACATGATATGTAAAACAATAAAACTGAAATTCTATATCTCTCTGGTTCTTCAATAAGCACATGTGCTTCTATTTACAAAGATGTTAAAATACTGAAAATAGTATTGTTCAAGGGTATATGTATAATCTACAGAGATGTCAAACCTTTGGGACTATTTATTCTTGATTCCCACTCATTCTAGATTTGTTTGCCCATCTGTCTCTTTAAATGGCGTGAATAAATTAAAGCATAACTGACATTTAGTAAAGACCATAATCATATTTTATATTGCCAACAGCACTAGATATCAAAGCCCCACCTGTTTTATGAAGTTTGTTTTTGTTTTTTTTTTTTTTGAGATGGAGTTTCGCTCTTGTTGCCCAGGCGGGGATGCAGTGGTGCAATCTTGGCTCACTGCAACCTCTGCCTCCCTGGCTCAAGAGATTCTCCTGCCTCAGCCTCCTGAATAGCTAGAATTACAGGCATGCGCCACCTCACCCGGCTAATTTTGTTTTTTTTTTTTTTTTTTTTTTTTTTTTTGAGACGGAGTCTCGCTCTGTCGCCCAGGCTGGAGTGCAGTGGCCGGATCAGCTCACTGCAAGCTCCGCCTCCCGGGTTTACACCATTCTCCTGCCTCAGCCTCCGGAGTAGCTGGGACTACAGGCACCTGCCACCTCGCCCGGCTAGGGTTTTTTTGTATTTTTTAGTAGAGACGGGGTTTCACCATGTTAGCCAGGATGGTCTCGATCTCCTGACCTTGTGATCCACCCGTCTCGGCCTCCCAAAGTGCTGGGATTACAGGCTTGAGCCACCGCGCCCGGCCTAATTTTGTATTTTTAGTAGAGCCAGGATTTCTCCATGTTGGTCAGACTGGTCCTGAACTCCCAACCTCAGGTGATCCGCCCACCTTGGCCTCCTAAAGTGCTGGGATTACAGGTGTGAGCCACCATGCCTGGCCTTTATGAAGTTTTAATTGGCATTTTGAACACAGCAAATTCCAATATTCCTGTTTCATATATAGGTTCACACAATTAAGACAATTTGTGATCACCACCATGCTGTTGTTATAAACAGGTGTTTTTAGTTTTTTAACACTTTCTTGCTTACAATCAAATGAGGTTTTTGAAAGAAAGAAAAAAAGTTGTATTGTACACTTGGCCTTTGACTTTCTAGATTGTACCTGTTCATGGAAACTGCAGCTGGGAGGAAATCATTCACTAGAAAATCCACAAACACCACGCACATGTCAACAGAACCACCCTCATTCTGGCCATGCTCCTCCAGGGCAGAAAGCATGACAGAACTCCTGGCATTTATTTAACACGGCTATTTTAGCACCGAGACTGAAGATTGGGAGGTAACGAGGAAAAAACCCTACACACTTGATTACAATACAGAACTCTCATCAGCAGGCCTTCCTTAACTAAGTGCTTGGGGTAGGGTCTCCCCAGGTCAGATGACCCCACTAAAAAGTCTGATGCAGGCTGCTGGGGAACCTCAGCTAAATAACTAGAGCTTCTGCCCGTTTTCTAAGGGGCACCCCCAGCAGCTCTTCCCTAGGGTCTGGGTTTACACAGATGGCCTACTCACTGTTGCCTGAATTTCCTACCCATAGGTGCTTTTTCACCTGGGGACACATGGAATTTTGAAATCAACCACATTTTTTAATTTCATAAAGCAACATTCTGCCCTCTGGTAGATGAGGCTCTGTGACCTACTCACACCCAAGCCTTTAACTATGTGGATGAGGTCGTGTTTGTGTTGCTGTTACCTTCAATTCAATGGAACATTATTCAGCCATTAACAACGTGCTTGCAAATAATTGTCTAAATATTTGTCTAAATAATTGTCAAAGACTTCAGAAAATGCCTAGGATGGGATGTTAAACGAACAGAAGCAGCCAGGGTCAAAGTTCTGTTATTTTTTAAAACTCTAAATGTGTACATATTGATTTCCCTAAATAAAAGAGAGTGATTATCTCTGGGTAGGGGCATTAAGAAAAGTGAGACTGTCCCTTTCAAGTCCTAAAAAAGGGAAAGTGAAGGGTAAAGAGGACTGGCCCAAAGATATGAGAGAACTTAGGTGGGGCCGCACAGTCTGCCCTGCACATCATCTGTGTGCCTGGAGGTGATCCCACAGGGGGCATCTCACTTCCATGCCAGGCACCTGGCTGCCTCCATTTGCCCATGGGGGTGCTCCAAGAAGCCTTCTCAGAGGCCCCGAGTGGGGTCAAGGTTTAGAGGGCTCTGAGTCCCCACAGCCCTGTAAACCTATATAGCTCTGGCACAGCCACCACCCTAGGTGGCTCATCTGCAGGTGTCCCCATCCTGGTGGAGTCCTGGCAGGCATGGTAGTCACTGCTTGCTGACTGCAAAAAGCAGCCTTTGGGAGGCCTTGAAGAAGACTTCACAAAGGGCACGGGGCACGGCCCCCACCTCAAGGTGGCACGGGAGCACCCCACACAAGATACAAATGGCACCGACAGACTCAGGGAGAGACAGCACGTTCGCCTGGAGGTCAGCGCCCTTCAGTCAGTTTAACCAGAAAGCTCTGCAAGGTCTAGTTTCGTCTTTCTTTCTCTCTTCTCTAATTTCAGAGCACTTAGATGAATGTGAAGGTTTGCAATCAGCATGTCTGCTTGACCTACACAAAGAGACACATTCATTACAGCAGTTCCCACCGGGGGCTAAGCCATGCTGAGATCAAGGGCATGCATAACAAAGACAGTACCTCTAACTGTGTCTGTGGTCCATACATTTCCCAGATTTTTCTTCTCCGGACATCAATCCCTCTGCCTGGATGCTGAAAACATTAATTTTAGAAATCAAAGGTTAAGCTTAGTACTTCATAATAAGTTAGCGAGAACACATTAAAGCTCTGCAGGCACTGCCAGCAGGACGAAGGGCAAGAGAAGAGTTTCCTGCCAGCAACTTGTACCCCTCCCAGTGTGTTCGGTGCACGAGGTGCCATTACCCCATGATACGATGGCGAGCTTAGCCACTTCCTGCTAGGGGCAACAGCTGGAACCTGCAGCCCAGTCTGGTGGTCCCAAGCTGATTTTCTTCCTGCTGTACTGTACAGTGCTGTACTGATGGGCTGCACATATTTGCCTACACCTCCAAGAGCTTGAAATGGTTGTTACAATGCCCTTTTTCAAGTGTGTCATTAGCATTCACGGATGGCACAAGCACGATTTCTCAGCTGTCTGAAACAGACACTCCCACCCCTGCGAGGCAGGTAAGAAGGTGTACTCTGCTACCGTTCATTATGAGTCTTCAAAAGGGCCATGGAGTTGAGTGACCACAGTGGCCTTTAGTGTGGGAACATTTCCAGGGCAGTGCCCCAGGGAGCACACCTGAGAACGTGAGTCAATTCTCTGCTCTTAGTCAAGGTCAGCTGCCTGCTCTTCTTGCACCTTGGCCACCCTCACTGGCTCTCACAGGGCAAACTTATTTATTCCAAGCCTGCAGAAGAGGAGGGGTGCATGAGACACCTCCCAGCTGTCTCCAGGTACCAGCTTCCAAGCCGCCACCTGATACGCTACCACCCCCACAACCAGCTTACAGGTATTATGATTAGAAACTCATTCTTCAATAACACACTTGAAAAGGGCATTGTAACAACCATTTCAGGCTCTTGGAGGTGTAGGCAAATATGTGCATCCCATCAGTACAGCACTGTACAGTACAGCAGGAAGAAAATCAGCTTGGGACCACCAGACTGGCTGCAGGTTCCAGCTGTTGATCCCTAGCAGGAAGTGGCTAAGCTCGCCATCGTATCATGGGGTAATAGCACCTGGTACGCCGGACGCACTGGGAAGGGTACGAGTTGCTGGCAGGAAGCTCCAGGCACAAGCCATGGAGAGCTGACCCACCCCCACTGACAGTGCTCCCTGGGCAGGTGCCGCTCTCAGCCCAAGACTGGTTTCACTCCATCAGCTGAACATCCAGAAAATGGGGGCAAAACCCACTACCACACTGTTCCATACCGTGGTCTGTGTATACATGACTGGCCGTCCGAGCCAGAACTAAAGCTTCTCTTATTTGTTTTTATTTTTTTGCAGAGATGGGTTTCACCATGTTGCCCAGGCTGGTCTCAAACTCCTGGGCTCAAGTGATCCTCCCGCCTCAGCTGACCAAGTGCTGGGATTGCAGGCGTGAGCCCCGTGCCTGGCCTGAAGCTTCTAAAGTGCAGAACCTACCTTGCTTTTTATCTCCCTCCAGCTCCTTGAGATGGTGGGTTTCAAAAGAAATTTCTGACAGTAAAAACCATCCACGCTACTCAAAGCCTGTCATTTCATAGGTCCACGCCGGGGCCTGGGGACTTCCTCTTAGGTCCAATTCGATGATCACATTTCCTTTGTTTTATGAGCTGTTTATCAAATTAACAGAAATTTATAAGTCCCTACCTACTCTGATAGCTGGCTAACTCCAAATCCAGGCTGTACCAGCAGAAAAAGATGTCAATGAACCCTGTGCCTGACCTGAGGAAACTCTGGACAAGTTACCAGAAAAGGTGATGGAGCCGGGCCTTACCCCCTCACTGTTCAGGATGTGGACCAGGAGGCCATTTCCACATCCCAGGTCCACAAAGGACTGCCTGGCAGTTAGTCCCCTCTCGGCCCTTTCTTCTTCCCATAGAATCTAAGTGAAGAGAAAAACATAACAAAGTCAGGTAGTAATTCACTCTATGCAAGAATAATTCAGACACCAACTGGTCAAAGAAAACTCTGAGTGAAAGGAAACTGGAAATTATCTACATTAAACATTCTTTTGTTTTTTTTTTTTTTTTTTTTGAGATGGAGTCTTGCTCTTGCCACCCAGGCTAGAGTGCAATGATGTGATCTTGGCTCACTGCAACCTCCGCCTCCTGGGTTCAAGCAATTCTCCTGCCTCAGCCTCCCCAGTAGCGGGAACTATGGGCACCTGCCACCAAGCCCAACTAATTTTTGTATTTTTAGTAGAGACGGGGTTTCACCATGTTGGCCAGGCTAGTCTCAAACTCCTGACTTCAAGTGATCCGCCCGCCTCAGCCTCCCAAAGTGCTGGGATTATAGGCGTGAGCCACTGAACCCAGCTTACTCTAAACATTCTTATGGATAAGTAAACCAAGATGATTAAATCAGGGGGCATGTCAAAATATAGCCAGCTAGCGAGCCAGCTGAGGAAAGGACTAGAAGGTTCTAGGCCAGGGCTGGAAGACACGTGCTCCTCAGTGCTTCCCTGTGCCAAACGGTGCCTCCACGATGACTGCTGAGTGTGGACATACAGTTCCACCTGCAGGTCAAGTTTGAACCCGAGGTCAAGTTTCAACCCAAACTTGTTCTAGACGCATCAAAAGGACCATATGAAGTCAAACCGTTACATGGGTAACCAACCTTGGCCAGCAGAACTGTGAGCACCAGCAGTTACGGATTTGGAAAATGTCCTTCACTACTGGGAACATCTGCCTGTAGCAACCTCCACCCACTCCAGAGAAGCTAAGGTTGCACACACCCTTACCAGCAGGTATGCTGCGATAGCCACGTCTTCATACACGAACTTCTCAGGATCAGTGACTTCAGGCCACACCTAAAACAGTTTCAAGAGCAAACGTAATTGTTCAGTTTTTCCACCACCATTTCCCAACACTTAAGCATCCCTATAAAGCATCAATCAAACTGGACTAATCGTGTACTAAAATAGGAAATATAAGCTCAAAGGCAGGAATTCACAACTGGTTTCTTACAATAAAAGATTTACATAAAGAAGCAAGGCATGCCGAGAACACTACAATCCAAAGCAAGATTTCACAATCAACAGAATGCACCTAAGGCGCTGAGCTGAGACAGCGGACACAGGAAACACTCAGCTACACGGTGCTCACTGGCTATGCAGATGAGGGCAATGAACAAGGAAACAAGGGGTGGGAGTGAAACTAGGGCAGGGAAAGCCGCGAGCCATGGACTAGGAGACCAGTGCTCCAGCCCCTGGTCCGTCAGTGGCTGCTGTCGCCCTACCTGTCAAACAGGAATAAAGCCCATGCCTCAACTAACACACAGGATAATCAAGGTGCTCTGAAAACTGTAAAGCACTAGCTGTGCAAAACTGAGCTCTCATTATTAAAAGCAGTCATGTTCAGAAGTGGCATTAGGCAAAAGAGGAAAAACCAATGGCCCATGTTAAAAGTTGAAATTTGTATTTCCAGTCATAGTGCCTTAGACAATCCAGATGAAAGGTCTCACTAGAAACAATTTCAGGCCGGGCGCGGTGGCTCAAGCCTGTCATCCCAGCACTTTGGGAGGCCGAGACGGGCGGATCACGAGGTCAGGAGATCGAGACCATCCTGGCTAACACGGTGAAACCCCGTCTCTACTAAAAATACAAAAACTAGCCGGGCGAGGTGGCGGGCGCCTGTAGTCCCAGCTACTCGGGAGGCTGAGGCGGGAGAATGGCGCAAACCCGGGAGGCGGAGCTTGCAGTGAGCGGAGATCCGGCCACTGCACTCCAGTCCGGGCGACAGAGCGAGACTCCGCCTCAAAAAAAAAAAAAAAAAAAAAAAAAAAGAAACAATTTCAAAAGCTGGAAAAACAAAAAGTACCTTCTGGATGGTACTGAATACCTAACAAGATGGCAAAGGACCACAAGGCCAGGATGTGGGAGGGAGCCCAGCCTCAGTCAGCCAACCCCTGCGACCCACAGGTGCTTCAGCAATAATGAAAGGTCACAGCTTTCAGCCGGCGACTTCTGGGTGCTTTTGTTACAGAGCAAGAGGTGACTGATTAAAAAAATACATGGAAGCCGGGCACAGTGGCTCATGTCTGTAATCCCAGCACTTTGGGAGGCCAAAGCAGGCGGATCACTTGAGCCCAGGAGTTTGAGACCAGCCTGGGAAACATAGCAAAACTTTGTGTCTACAAAAAATACAAAAAATTAGCCAGGCATGGTAGCATGCGCCTGTGGTCCCAGCGACCAGGAAAGTTGAGCTGGGAGAATCGCTTGAGCCCGGGAGGTTGAGTCTGCGGTGGGTGCACCACTGCACTCCAGCCTAGGTGACAGAGTGAGATCCTGTCTCAAAAACAAAACACAAACAAACAGAAAACCATGGAAATGACAAATTGTGGTTACTCCTCCGAGGGGGAGGAAGATGGGAACTTGAAAGAATATTAAGTAGCTTTGACTCTACCAGCAATGCTTTCTTTCTGCCTTAAGCTGGGCATAAATACACAGATGTTTCTTGTTACGCTGTTTCTATATCTCAGAAAGTTTAAGCACGTTATCATGAAATGCATCTCCTTTTGGGAACTGCTCTATTGTACTTGAACTTTTCATCTATTTTCTTAAAATATCTTTAGGTTTATACAAAGAACTATGGTAATTTAGCCTTTTTTTTTTTTTCAAGGTTCCACTACTTTTCAATTAAATATTTCCCTTTAGGTCTCTTGAAAATAAATAACGTACAAGATCAATCCTTTTCCATTATGTATCTATGTTTTTGTTGTGTGCACCCCTAAGTATGTCAAAGTACAGCCTGCAACAGGAAAAACAATTTTACCTGGCAGAGTTTATTTTACCTCATTTAAATTAAGGGGGAGCAGGGCACGGTGGCTCACGCCTGTAATATTAGCACTTTGGGAGGCCGAAATGGGCCAAATGCCCGAGCTCAGGAGTTCGAGACCAGTCTGGGCAACATGGTGAAGCCTAATCTCTAATAAAAATACAAAAAAATTAGCCAGGCGTGGTGGCATGTGCCTGTAGTCCCAGCTACTGGAGTGGCTGAGGCAGGAGGATCTCTTGAACCTGGGAGGCGGAGGCTGCAGTGAGCCAAGATGACGCCACTTCACTCTGGCCCTTTTTTTTTTTGAGACGGAGTCTCGCTCTGTCGCCCAGGCTGGAGTGCAGTGGCCGGATCTCAGCTCACTGCAAGCTCCACCTCCCGGGTTTACGCCATTCTCCTGCCTCAGCCTCCCGAGTAACTGGGACTACAGGTGCCCGCCACATCGCCCGGGTAGTTTTTTTGTATTAGAGACGGGGTTTCACCGTGTTAGCCAGGATGGTCTCAATCTCCTGACCTCGTGATCCACCTGTCTCGGCCTCCCAAAGTGCTGGGATTACAGGCTTGAGCCACTGTGCCCAGCCACTCTGGTCCTTTTTGGGGGGGGGGGGGGGAACAACAGAGCAAGACTCTGTCACCAAAAAAAAAAAAAAAAAAACCAAAACCATGAAGGGGGAAAAATCACAGATACTCTCCACCAAAATTACCTTAACCATTTCCTTATACTTCTCTTTAAGTTCCTGGTAAGCCTTGCTGTACTTCATAATAGAGATGAGGGAAAGGGTGCTTTTAAAGTCACTCTTCTTGTTCTCTACAGACCACTTGGCCAACTTGGCCAGCAACTCTTCTCCAAGCCATGTGGGTTTGGGATACACAATTCCATCTGAATGCCATCTTTCTGGACAGAAAATTAAAACAGATATGAACCTTTAAAAATAAGAGAAATATGAATGAGCACAGATATGTTTAATTCTTATTTTAAAATTATCTATTTATTTACCTAATGAAGAGAACAGAAGCTAAGACATCTATAATTATATTACCAAAAACATAAAAGGAACTAGAACTAGTTACAGAACTTTCATCTAATAGAGAAAAACATGTAAAAAGCACAGAGAATCCCTCTTTTCTTGCAAACTTTGTTAAGAACATACTTACACACCCGTAAAGCCCCTGAGGCAGCCGAACAAATAAAGGACTCTCTCCTGCTGCTTCATGCACGAGGACCAGAGTCTAAGCGTCCGAGGATTTTCCTAACATTTCTACTCTTTACGCATTTTCACACGTGCAACTCAAATGAGTATACTGGCTCACTGAATGCTACTTGCTAGAAAGTGAAGTGCCCAGCCACAGGCCGCTGTGCATTTTGCTGGCTTATTTTGTCTTTCGCATGTCTTCTGCCATCAGAAGGTCACGAGGGCAGGGCTTCTGTCTGTCTTGCTCACTGCTCCGCCCCCAGGTCCCAGCAGTGCTGACACACGGCAGACACTGTTCATGGATGCATTCAATACATGAGTAAAAGCTCACAATCCTTGGGAGGGCTGGCGGGACAGACAGGAACCCAGATAACAATACACTGCCCAAGGGCTGCATTTGGGGCAGCATAAGGAAGGGGAGGGCATTAAGTTTGCTGGGCAGATGAGAGAAAGCTACCATAAAAGCGCCATTCAATGGACATTCCTGAGAACAAGCAGATCCCAGCCACTGGGTGAGCAGGGAGGAGCCGGAGGGCCTAACAGGAGCGCTGAGGGCGCAGCAGCAGCATGGCCCTGGTGCAGGGACAACGGCCAGTGGTCCGTCTGGTGAGCGCTGTGGTGTCCAGGTTTTCTGCCGCCATGGTGCATCAGAGGGACACAAGTCACTTCCAGAAGATTCTCCAGAGAGTGAACCCCAGAGTGGGTCTGAACCTTTCCCCTGGCCCAATTCCTTCCTCGGGACTGTGAGGTCTGTCCTGCTCAGTCAGAAGCGTTCCTGCTGGGCCCGACACTAATTTTGGTGGCCCCTGCGCGCTGCAGACAGATTCTGCCCAAGGGGCACTCCTCGCTCTTCCCTGGGCCTCGTGCTCTTCCTCAGGGTCCCCCAGAGGTCCACGTGGCCTCCTCCTTCATCCGCCTCTCTTCCACGTCCCTTCTCAGAGGCCTTCCCATATGCCTTGGCCACACGCTGCCATCTCGAACGAGGGGACACAGTCCTGCTCGGTTGTTTTCCTCCCTGCACCACGTGGTACAGCAGCAGATATTCTCCACTGCCCCGGGAGACTCGCTTCCCGCTGGGTGCCCAGCCCCAGCACGTGCTGGGCATGTAACACATGTTGCTGAAAACGCATCGAGCTGCGAGGAAGCACACACATCGGCAGTGGAGCCCCTCATTTGTGTTCAACTCAGAAGGCAATACAGCTGGCCCCTCAAGTGTGACCTGTGCCCAGAGGCTGCGAGGAACAGTTGCCTGGTGAGGCTACGACTGGAAATCCCTGGGAAGGCAGGGGCAGCAGCCATGTCCTCGGTAGCTCATCAAAGAGCAGTGAAGGTCACTCCAATGCAGCAGGCACATGCCGAGCACCTCCTGCAACCCCGCCCTGCGCTGGGTGCCCACTGCACCCAAGAGAGGCACCACCTTCGGGCTAACAGGCACACAGCTCAGCATCGCCGAGCACGGAGGTGCCTGGCACAGGTAAGCCTGGCTTCTCCTAGTGTCTACTGTCCCTCCCCACTCTCCAACAAGGGCATGCTGGCAGGAAGGGACCTCAGGGCAGGATCCCCTGACAACTAGGGGCAACCTCTGGATGGTTCTCAAAGGGCTTCATGCTACAGGACCTGAGCGCCCTTTTCAAACGCGAAGGCTGCAATGGGTCTATGTGAGGCCCAGCCCTGCCACCTCCTCAGAGGCTCAGGAATGATTAAACCCATTTCAAGGTGAGCAGACTGAGGGCCAGGAGGTAGAGCACATACCCAAGACCACACTGCTAGTGGGAAGCCCACGCTCTTCTCACCACACCCCTCTGCCTTCTAGGAAGCCTCAGGCAAACTCATTCCAGTTACTCAGACGTTATCCCCAAGACTGTTTCAGAAAGTACAGGTTGGATGTCGCACTCAGGAAAGTATCAGTTGATGAGCAATGAATGAATTCACCCCTCCTCTGACTTTTTTGTTCTAAAAATATCAAACAATCAAGGCCAGGCGAGGTGGTTCACGCCTGTAATCCCAGCACTTTGGGAAGCTGAGGTGGGTGGATCACGAGGTCAGGAGATCGAGACCATTTCCTGGCTAACACGGTGAAACCCCATCTCTACTAAAAATATAAAAAATTAGCTGGGCATGGTGGCAGGCACTTGTAGTCCCAGCTACTCGGTGGGCTGAGGCAGGAGAATGGCGTGAACCCGGGAGGCGGAGGTTGCAGTGAGCCGAGATCACACCACTGCACTATAGCCTGAGCGACAGAGCAAGACTCCATCTCAAAACAAAACAAAAAACACTATGAATTAAATTTCATACTTTCTGTACAGGCCCAAATACTACATGGAATTAAGGGTGCTGATTAAACTGTTGCTTTATAGTAAGTATCACTGAATACTTACTACAAAAGGAAGCATCAACTATTCCCCATTACAAAGTCATAAAAAATAACAAAACAGGCTGGGCATGGTGGCTCATGCCTGTAATCCCAGCACTTTGGGAGGCCAAGGCAGGTGGATCACCTGAGGTCAGGAGTTTGAAACCAGCCTGGCCAACATGGCGAAACCCCCTGTCTACTGAAAATACAAAAATTAGCTGGGTGTGGTGGTGGGTGCCTGTAGTCCCAGCTACTCGGGAGACTGAGGCACAAGAATCACTTGAATGCAGGAGGTAGAGGTTGCAGTGCAACGACATGGCACCAGTGCACACCAGCCCGGGCAACAGTGTAAGACTGTCTCAATAATAACAATAATAACAACAATAACAATAAAGGAATTTGAGTGTATTTGACTTCAGAGCTAACACTGAGGGTTGCTGAACATCACAGCCACAGGGAAGGTGGAGATCAGAGACCCCAGCCAGGCTGTGACCACCCAGACTCGAGGCACCAAGAGGAAGAGCAACATGGCATGGGCACACGAGCTAGCAACTGCATTCCTACAAACCATAACCATCTCAGAGACAGGACCTTAAGCTCTCTGGCAACCCAGAATCCTTTGGCTACCTAAAGAAATCCTCAATGGAAACCATAAAACTAGGAGTCCACTGTCCAGCTCTTACCATTCTTCTTTGCTATGACTGAGCTGAATTTGATATACATTGCTCATCTTAACCTTTAACTTCCCCTCATCGTCTTCTTCCAAAGGCAAAAATGTTACAGTTCCATTGAGGACATCTGGAAAGAAAAAGAGAAGAAGGACAAATTACAACTGCCTAGCTACCGTCTCATGAGAAGCAGTATTAAAAATAGGGATGAGTCAGGCACGATGCTCTCAATCCCCCAGTACTCTATCCACAGTGGCACTCCAGGAGAGGAACTTTTGCCTTTCATTCACTGCTACAGCCCAGAGCCTAGAATGTGCCAGGCACACGGCAGCCATTCTCAGCAGGTATCTGTTGAGGGACGCATGAGCCAGGACCTGAGGGAAGAGCCAGCCAACGTGGACTCTGTTGGAACTTGAGAGCTACAATCAGAGAAAACAGGGGACCTCTGCCCTAGCTGAATGTCTGCCACAGCCTGACCATGATCTTTGAGTGTGAGCAAGGCACAGAACACTGCTCAGCCATCAGAGGCCAGTTCAGGAAAGTGGACATCAGTCCAGGCCCTCCTAACAACGGCTTTATGTTGTGTGGAGCCCTCGCTGCATGGAGGGACTCCGCAGTCACCTTCCCATTAAAATATAAGCAGAGTGGCATATTCCTTAGCTAAACTTACAGCATTCTGTCAGTTTGTGTGGATACTTAAGGTTTGGTGGTATAAAGTTTTATCTCTAAAATCAATCGTGTTTACCTTTGATATTTAAAAAAAAATGGCAAACTCTCAGTTAAAGAGGAATATACACTTCAAAGGCCAAGTATGCACAACTGCGGTTCACCTTCCACAGCAAATGAAAGAACAAGACCTGCCAAAGGGAAGCAGAGGCTGAAGGGGCTGAGTAGATTCAGACGGAAAGCAAGCAGTGTGGGGCCGAGAAAACTCCGACAGTCAGAGTCTACTGCTATGCAATCCAGGGTGGCCAGGGAAGTCCTCCCTAATAAAGTGACATTTGAGCAGAGAGCCGAAGGAGGTCAGGGAGTGTGCCATGGGGCACCTAGAGGAAGAGTGTTTCAGACACAGGAGCAGCAACTGCAAAGGCCCTGGAGCAGGCGTGTGCTCAGGTGCATGGGGAATGGAGGTGAGCGGTGTGGACAAGGTGACAAGTGGTGGCAGGTGAAATCAAAGGGTAACAGGGCCCACCCAGGTGACACAGGGCCTTGCAGTTCCCAGAACCACAGTTTTTACTGTGAATGAGACCAGAGAGAAGAGGACTGACACAATGCATCATTCTTTCCATGAATTATCTCATTTAAAAACTGCAAGAGGACTAGGCGTGATGGACCATGCCTGTTGTCTCAGCACTTTGGAAGGCCAAGGTGGGAGGCTCACTTGAAACCAGGGGTTAGAGACCAGACTAAGAAACATAATAAGACCCTATTTATACAAAAAATAAATAAAGTAAAATAAAACTCACATCTTTATCATCCAGTATTATTTTCCCCATCCTCTGGATCAGGGTTTCTCGGCCTCAGCGTCACTGGCATTTGTGGCTGGATAACTCCTTCTTGTTGGGAGTTGTGCTGTGTGCTGTAGGATGTTTACCAGAAGCCCTGGTTCTACCCACTAGAAGCCAGCAGCATCCCCTCCCTCCCTACCCAGTGTGGCAACCCCAAATCTGCTGTCACTGTTGTCACTACACAATGACAAATTTCGATTTTTTAAATGTTTAAATTTTTCATTTTTGTGGGTACATAGCAGGTATATATACGTATATTTATGGGGTACATGAGATGTTTTGATCCAGGCCTGCAATGTGAACTAATCACATCATGGAGAATAGGGCCTCCATCCCCTCAAACATTTATCCTCTGTGTTACAAACAACCAATTACACTCTTTTCGTTATTTAAAAATGTACAATCATGGCCGGGCGCGGTGGTTCACGCCTGTAACCCCACTTTGGGAGGCCAAGACGGGCGGATCACGTGAGGTGAGGAGTTCAAGACCAGCCTGGCCACAGGTTCCTTCCCAGAACCTCCAAATAAGAGCCCAGCCAGCAGGCTGTTTGATTTTGGCCTTGTGAGAGAGACCCAGAGTGGAGAAACCAGCAGAGCCAACAGGGATTCCTTACCTACAAAACTGAATCAATTTTTTGTACTGACCAATAAATTGGCAGTAATTTGTTACAGTGGCAATAGGAAACACACACTGCTGAATAAAGTTTGAGGTAAGAGTGGCTGAGGCTAACTGTCAAGGTCACGGGCAGTAAACACAAATGCGAGAGATTTAACAAACGCTGAGGACTAGTGGGTTCCCATCCATCCAGTAATTATGCTCTTTCTCAGTTTCTTGTCTCAGCATAAATAGCTCCCTTTATGTTGGGGAAAAGGCTTTTGGGGCGCCTGTATAAATTGGCCATAAAAATATGGGACAATAAGCTGTGGAAAGCCACAGGAGGCCTCTGAGGAGGAAAGCCTTCTGATTGCCACGATGTTCCCATGCTCCGAGCGAGACCTACTGTCTTACCTATAAACGCTGTGTTCAAGGAGAAAGACACTCATTTGAAGCACTGAAATGCGGCCAGACATGCGGGCTCCTAGTTAACCCCGCTCCCACTAGTTACTCTCCGATAAGTTAAAGATATGCTGTATGAGCACAAAGGAGATTCATTTAAAACGCCACTACTATGACACACTGCCTCCTTTTCACTGTTTCACCCTGAACGTCCGCTTCTTAGATCTAAGTGATTGTACTCAATAAATAGTGTGGAGACCAGAACTCTGGGTCCTTTGCAGCCTCCATTTTGCAATTGGCCCTCTGGCCCCCACTCTTTATGCACTCTTAACCTGTCTCGTCTCATTCCTTCGTCGCCACCGGACTTTGGGTACCCTACAGATGGTGTTGAGGCTGGTCCCCAACACTTTTACACCTACAGTTTTACCTGCTAAACTCCTAGTTATCACGCAATATCCAGTTAGTCCTTCACTGTCTCTTTGAAGCCTTCCAGACACCAACCCAACCAATTATCCCATCTTCTGAACTAAAGACACACATTTCTACGCGCCCACTCAAAAAACTATCAAACACCTAACAACCTCCCTAGGGCATCGCAGAACAACTGGCAGAACAAGTACCCTTAGGACCTTTCCATTGACCTGAAGTTCTGTGAATGCTTTTTTTTTATCTAATCGTATCCGTCTACTACCAAAACACTCTTACCTTGCACGACTATTTCCCTCCTGGGAGCTGTAAGGAGGCAATGTGGGCTAGTTTTCGGGATGACGGTTCTGAGAACCACGTCGAGCTCACGCTGCGCCTCTGGCTGCGATCCCGCCCCGGGGCAGGTGAGGAAGGCCAGCATCTCCGAATTGCCACAGGCGAGACTTCGGGAGAAATCGTCCCAGAGCGAATCCAGATCTGCGGCGGGGAAGTCGCCCTCGTCTCCTTCAGCAAGGCCGGGGTGCCCGGAGTCCCTCAGGGGCGCCAAGGCAGCTTCCCTCTGTGCCTCCTCTTGCTGGCACTGGCCCTGGGCCTCCTCAAGTTCGCAACATGCCATGCCCTGCTTGGGTCCTGATCGCAGCGTGGGACCCGTGCCCCCTCCGGGGGAACCCTGGCCGGGAACCGGACCCCGCTCCTTCTGCTCCGAGCCTGCGCTCGTCCCTGGGCCGCGGGCCTCGGCGCAGGGCAGGGCAGCGCTCCAGCGGGCCTCCAGGCGGGCGCCGCAAAGCCGTTTGTTGGCCACCTGCGGCCTCTCCAGCCACACCTCCACCGCAGCCCAGAAGCCCCGTGGGAGCAGCGCGCCTGGGTCGCTGATGCCTGCTCGGCCCACCTCAGCCATGGCAGCCGGCAGGTTTGTAGAGCCCTGGAAGCGGCGCGCCGAGATGACGCAGCCCGGTGGCGCGGCCCGTTGACGTCATGGAGGCGGGGTGCTGGGGCCTGAAATGAGAATGGCACGGATGGAGCTCATTTCCTGTGGACTGTGGAGTGTGTGGATGAGGAATTTGACCTTTGTTTTATTCCCTGGGGGATCCATCCAAGGGGTATTGCTGCCTGATAGTAACATGATCTGAGCTGAGTTTTGAGAGAATTCTGGAAGTGGTATAGCTACAGAATCAAACATCAGCGAGCCAGCGGGTCTGGAACGCATTGTTCTCAGTACTGATTATCGATAAAAGTCAGGGAGCCTAAGTTTGTGAACGTTGAAGATGAGTCCTCTTATGAAAGCTCACTTTTCTCCACTTGGTTTGCTTTTAGTGTGAGCGTTACAGTCAGTGCCTTCCTAAGTCTGAGCGCAGCCATGGCTGTTTCATAAGAATGATGTAACGTTGTCCCATGAGGGATGAAGGTCATCTGTCACCTACTGTAGCAGGAGAAGCAGCAGACAAAACTCCTCAGCCACCAGATTAAAGAAGAAAGAGGTTTATTCGGCCGGGAGCGTCGGCAGACTTGCGACTTAAGAGCCAAGCTCCCCAAAAAAGAAATTCTTGGCCTTTTTTAAAGGCTTACAACTTTAAGGGGTCCACGTGAAAGGGTCGTGATAAATCAAGCAAGCGTGGGAAACATGACTGGGGGCTACATGCATCAGCTAACAACAGAAAGTTTTGCAGTGCTTTTTCATACAATGTCTGGAATTTACAGGTAACACAAGTAGTTTAGGTCAGGGGTTGATGTTATTATTATTATTATTATTATTAACTTCTAGGGCCGGGTGGTGGTGCCAAGGTTGTCTGGCTATTTATCTTACTTTTGCTTCTTTCTAACTTTTTGCTTTCTCTCTTTCCTCCTGTCTTGTGAACTAGGCAAGGTGTGAGGGGAGGAGGGCAGCAGGAGTAGTAGAGGTCTCCTTCCTTACTATGCGTCCCCAGGAGGAACAAAGAAGGTTGGATACTGCCAATTTAGTCCAACATCATCAGCAGCTGGTCTGCAGAATCTCTAGCGAAATCCAAAAACCTCTAATATTCTTAATTATTTTTGTACATTAGTCCCTCCAATGGGATTTTGCCATTCCCTAAAGGATCTCTGTCGGAGTCAGGTAAATGAAAAAATAATTCAAATCATGTGTTTTATTAGAGAGAAAAGCACAGACCAAATGTCGGTAGAATTAAGTAAAAGGCAAATGAGATATATCCTTGCAGACACACCTGCTCACCCTAGCCCATTCAGTGTTTGATCACATACAGTAATTGATTTTTATGCTGTTTTAGTTTTCCAGGGCTTCCATAACAAATTACCATAAGTTTGGTGGCTTAAAACAACACTCATTTATTCTCTCATAGTTCTAAAGGTTCTGAGAATCCATTCGTCTCTCCTAGTTTGCGGTGGTTGCCAGCAGTCATTGGCATTCCTTGACCTATGCCTCCAGTGCTTCAATCTCTGCCTCCGTGGTTACGTGGTGTTCTTGTTTCTCCGAATCTCTTTTCTTCTTCTAATAAGGGCAACGTTCATATTGGATTAGGGCCAACCCTAATCCAGTAGGACCTCATAGTGAATGATTGCCGAATGAAACAGTGACGGAGATGAGGGAGTGTGTCAGGAGAATGGTGCAGACGGCAGAACTATCTCGACTGTTTCCCTGTGGGGAAGCAGGCCCCAGCCAGAGGCTGCTGAGTATAGGGAGCAGGGAGAAAGCTGGAGATACCCAGGCTTAGGTCAAGGACCCACTGCCTGGTGCTGGAAATAGTGTCTACATAGCACTGTCCTATAGGACTTTCTGTGATAATGGCAATGTTCTATGTCTGCACTGTCCAATAAAGTAGTTACTTTTGGCTACTGACCCGCACTTGAGTGCAGCTAGTGCAACTAGGCAACTGATTAAATTAGATTTATGGGAAATTGAATTTATTTAACTAATGCACATTTAAATAGCCACATGAGGCTAGGGGCTACTGTTGAACAATACAGCACTAGAGACATTCACATGGGACCCCTAAAGCCTCTCCATTCTGAGTCGTCAGCATCTAAGTGCTGGAAGCTGACTGGAACTCGAGAAGCAGCAGTGAAGGCTCCAGCTGGAAGGCCCTGGCTGCTCTGAACACCCTGAATGGCAGCCCTGGTGTGCTGATCAGAATGACGGCTCCAGTCACTTCACAGCAGCCCCCATTACCTTCCAGGGCCTCAGCCAGAAACTCACCTGATGCCAAGACCTTAAGAGCATAGAAACCCTTTAAATTGAATATGTTGGGTTTGTAATTTAAAAAACTTCCGGCCAGGCATGGTGGCTCACACCTGTAATCCCAGCACTTTGGGAGGCCGAGGTGGCTGGATCACGAGGTCAGGAGATCAAGACTATCCTGGCTAACACGGTGAAACGCCATCTGTACTAAAAATACAAAAAATTAGCCAGGCGTGGTGGTGGATGCCTGCCGTCTCAGCTACTCGGGAGGCTGAGGCAGGAGAATGGGGTGGATCCGGGAGGTGGAACTTGCTGTGAGCCAAGATGGCACCATTGCACTCTAGTCTGGGCAACAGAGCAAGACTCCATCTCAAAAAACAAAAAATTTCATTGGCTCATACTGGTAACATTTGCCATAGGGACAGCCATTTGTATGTGCATCTTATACAAAACCGCATTTATGTTCCACAACTCTTTCCCAACACCATTCTCAGCTGCCTACCACTTAATGTGGTGTGACTAGGGGAAGTGAGGTGGCTACTGGGTGGTGGTGACCGTAGCCGAGCTTTTCTCGGCCATTTCTTGGTGTCATTTCTTGGTGTGACGGGTGACGGGTCATTTCTTGGTGTCGAATCATCACAACCCATTCCCTTCCCAAGGACCTGGTGACTTCTTCCAGCCACTCTTTTGGGAATGTGGAACCAGCCAGGGAGGTGGTGGTGGGAAAGACAGAAGGGATAAAGGCAGACAAATGACCAGAGGGTGGGAGGCAACTTTAGTTTTAACAATGTGTGCAAATAACCACAATGGCCAATGACAGTCAATAGCACCAAGGTCTAAAACTGAGCAGGGAATGGGTGTGCCGAAGGGAGCAGAGTGGGACAGAAGTCAAGATGAACAAGAGAGGGGGTGGGTGGGGCCCTTTGGCAGTTCTCCCATGGGTCACTGTCCCCTGAGTTACTGATGACACTCATCCCACCCCTACTGTTCACACCAGGGGTCCACGTGCAGCTCCTGGCCGTTTCACCCAGAAATAGCTAACAAACATGTATAAAGAAAGGCAAATTCCCCTGTTTTTTTCCCCAAAGTTGCTCCCTTGGTGCCAGTCCCAGTGGCTTCTCTATCCACCCAGGTCCCAGCAATACAACTGAGCATTGCATGACCCCTTCCTCTCTTCCTACCTCCCCACTACCCTGACTCACAGAGAGGCCCGTGTTCCCTGTCAGATGCAGGTCAGCAGTGTCCTCAGGCCCAGGAGAGGAGCACGGTGGATGGAGAGTGCTACAGGGTGAGCAGGCAAACACCAGAAGGTGGCCCCAAGGTGAAGCCATGGTCGAAGCTGAGAACTACAGTCTTGCCTGCAGACGCCAATCTGGGAAACTAAATGGAGAGAGTGAAGAGTGCTACAGGCCAGCCCTGACAAGCCAGAGGGTAGAGGCAGACAAGTGTGAGAAGAGGAGGGTGAAAAGGGAGAAGCAGAGAAGGGAGGGGAGCCTGAGGACCTGACCAAGGCTGGAAACCTGTGCTTTGTTTTCTCCATGTCATTTGTGATGATGCCCTAACTTAAATAGAACCAATAATAAAAAGTCACTCCGCTCCCTCTCCAGCCTCCGGCTCCACCAATATGGCCTTATCTCAGGCCCTTGTCTCTTACCTGTACTGGCTACCAGATGCCCTGAGCTCTTCCCCTTTAGCCTGCCTTCCAGTATCTACCTAGAAATGGCTTCCCTCTCCCTCTCACTCCTGCAGTGGACCCAAATCGTTTCCCAGTGGGAAGATATTTTTATTTTTTGAGATGGAGTTTCACTCTTGTCTCCCAGGCTGGAGTACAATGGTGCTATCTTGGCTCACTGTAACCTCCACCTCCTGGGTTCAAGCGATTCTTCTGCCTCAGCCTCCCAAGTAGCTGGGATTACAGGTGCCTGCCATCATGCCCAGCTAATTTTTGTGTTTTTAGTAGAGATAGGGTTTCACCATGTTGGCCAGGCTGGTCTCAAACTCCTGACCTCAAGTGATCTGCCCACCTCGGCCTCCCAAAGTGCTAGGATTATAGGTGTGAGCCACCCCATCCAGCCGGAAGATGTTTTTCTAATGTCAGTAACACATGTGAACTCAATTTATTAGTAGTTGTAATTTTGGCAGAAATTGTGACCTAAAGGAGGTGTGAGTTCTGCAATAAATGGTTATTTTATTATTCTCAACAGTATCTCCAAACATTTGAAAAACAGTGGCGTGTATTTTTATTAGACCATGATGGCTTTGTCTTCAGGCAATCCTGGTTGCTCCTGAGGATTCAGGGACCTTTGCAACAACACAACAGAGCCCTGGCTGGGAAGGCTGGTCTGGATTAAGGATCACTTCTGACTGCTTAGCAGGGTACCTGCCAGGCCTGAAATGATCGTTCAGTCCCTTCCTCCTGCTTCTGCAATCGGATGCTCCCACTGATACCCATAATTATAGGTCTGCTTTAAATAAGAGTAATAACTGTGAAGAAAAATGTTGTCATGGAATCAAGGAGAAGGTATTTCAGAGTAGAACAGAAGTAGACAGAATTTCCAAACATGAGCTGAGTATCCCCACCCAGATGTCCTACCAACATCTTAAACTTGACACACATTTAAAATTGTCCTTATCTTTCTCCTCCCCATAACTGAGCTGCACTGCCCATCTTTTAGTTCCCTGTAAATGCAAACCTTTGGATTTATTTTTCCTTGTTGTGCTTTTTTCACGTTGTGTGTGTGTGTGTGTTTGTTTTGTTTTGTTTTAAACACAGAGTTTCACTATGTTGCCCAGGCTAGACTCAAACTCCTGGGCTCAAGTGATTCTGCCGCCTCAGCCTCACGAGTAGTTGGGACTGCAGATGAGAGAACCATGGCGCACAGCGCCTGGCTCTTCCTTGTTCTTAAATGGCGAATTACTAAGTCTAGTTGATTCTGTCTCTGTAAATTTCATAAGAGATGTGTGTGTGTCTTAGTTTGGATCTCCCCAAACAGACCTTGAGACAAGGATTTGGGTGCAGGTAATTGAATATGGAGCTGATCTCGGAGTGCACGAGTGAGGAAGTGGAAAGTGTGAGACAAAGAAAAACAAGTAAAGGGTGGGTGACTGAGCTGGTTGCTGCTCTGGTCAACAAGCGCCCACTTCCACTAGTGGCTCTCTGAGGTACTCTGTAGAACCGCGGTTCTCAAACTTCAGCAAGCCCGTGGGCATGCCGGATCTTGCTGTTGCCCAGGCTGGTCTCAAACTCCTGGCCTCAAGCGATCCTCCCGCTTCGGCCTCCAAAAGCGCTGGGATTACAGGTGTGAGCCATCACGTAGTGCCTGTTGATTAATTTGAAAATGCCCGGCCCCAGACTGGGGGTCCTGATCCAGTAGCCTTGAAGTGGGCCCCAGGAAGGGTCGGGGTGTGAACTGCATCTCAGAACTACTGCGCTCCGAGAGGTCAGCGACTCGCCAGAGTCGGTCAGCCAGGGCTTGCCTAAAGGCGGAGAAGCCAAGAGTGCCCGGGAGCGCCTGGGCGAAGCTTCCTGGTTCCCGGCCCTGCCCGGGTGGCAGCGGCGTCCACGTTTCCCGGGCGACGAAGGTGGCGCGGCACGATGACGTCAAGGCGCCCGCGTTCCTCCCCCCGGCCCCGCCCATGGGACGGACGGTGGCCGAGAGGCATTGCGGGAGCGCAGTGGGGCCAGGCCAGAGACAGCAGCGCTGCGCAGGCAGCTACTCCTCGTCCTGCCGGGTTGGTCGCGAGCCGACAGGCATCCCCTGAGCGCCTGCTGCGTGAGTTGGACCGTGCTAAGCAGCGGGGAGCGGTGAGCCCGAAGGTGGAGGCTGCGTTAGCCCCCGGGGCGCGGTCGCGGCGGGGCGGGAGAGGGGGCACTGCACATGCCAGGCCCGGGGGCGTGGGAGCTGTGCGGATTGGCGGGTGGCGGGGCCAGGGTTACACAGAGCAGGGGCCGGGAGTGCAGGTGGCCCACGTGCTGGGCGTTCAGAGGGCTTTGCACCTTGAAATGGGCAGCTGTTCACGAAAGGGAGAGTGATCAGCACCGCAGAGAGAAGACTGGTGGAGGCTGTTGCCAGAATAGTGATCTTGAAGCCCCCACTTCTGTGCCAGAAGGTGCTCCGAGCCTCTCATGTGAATGACAGCAGCCTAGATGGTAGACCCTGGGCATTAGGCAGGCGTCACTGTATTTGGAATGCAGCAGCCCAGACAGTAGACCCTGGGCACTAGCCAGACCTCACCGTATTTGGAATGCAGCAGCCCACACAGTAGACCCTGTCTAGACGCTGGGCACTATCCAGGCATTGTTATTGGTGGGTCTTTGCTCCCAGAGCTCCCAAGGTGGTGGCGGGCGGCTCCCAAGATGGCGGCAAGCCTCTTGCTCTCTGATTTGGGGTTCTTGGCCTCAGGGATTCCAAGGAATGGAACCTTGGGCCGTGCAGTGAGTGTTATAACTCTATGAGAAGCTGTGGGTCACGGAAGAGAACCATGGAACCCAGTGACTAGTGTTCAGCTCGATTAGGAGGAACCCAGGCACTTAGCCACACAAGAACAGTGGCGAGCCTCTAGCCTGGGAGCGGTAATGGGTGCCTCGCTGGATCAGAAGCGCAGCGAACACCCTGCTGGATCCCGAGGGGTGGAAGTCAGCGGAGGGTCTGCCACAGCCGCGATCAGCAGTGGTGGATGGCAAGCGAGAGCTCAGCTCAAGCCGGAACAAACACGGACCAGAAGAGTGTGCAAGATTTAATAGAGTGAAAACAGAGCTCCCCGTACAATGGGAGGGGACCCAAAGGGGGTTGCCTGATTCGTCCTGAATGCCTGGGTTTATATCCTGATCATTGTCCCTCCCCCTATGCTGTCAGGTGATAGATGATCAGATTATTTCTTTACCTCCTGTTGTTAGCCTCACTGGTATTTTAGTGAGCTCTCTTTACTACCTGATTGGTTGGGTGTGAGCTGAGTTACAAGCCCCATGTTTAAAGCTGAGTGTGGTCACCTTCCCCAGCTAGGCTTAGGAATTCTTAGTTGGCCTAGGAAATCCAGCTAGTCTTGTCTCTTAGTCCCCCTCTCAACAGGAAAACCCAAGTGCTGTTAGGGAGGTTGGGTGATGACCGCTCTAACTGCTTCCTGTTGAATTGAGGCGTAGTAGGGGTTGTGCCGTTGAGATATCCTCAGGAGGGGTGCCTTCGATGTCATCAACATCGAAGCGTGGGCTAGCAGGCCGGTCCGTGGGTCTGTTGTAGATCTTAGTCATGGACTGCATCTGGGGCTCCATTTGAAGAACTATTTGTAGTTTTACAGCTTTGATTTCTGGAAGAGACAAACTTAACAAGGAGGTTAAAGATACAGGGATTGAAATGTATGGCCTGAAGTGCAGGGGCATATAGGTGTGGGCGCTGAAAGTGGGGTTTCCTTTAGAAAAACTCCTATATGATGGGGCAGTCAGTGTTTCTGGGAAGCCACATTCTCCATAGAAACTCTTGGTAAGGGGAGCTGGTAGTACAGTGGCATGGCCCTGAATGGTCAAGCATATCTGGTGCTCTGTGAGGGTGATGGCATGGGCTAGCGATTGCCCCGGGCACCCTCAGTCCTGCTGCTGGATCATCTGGTTAGTGGCTTCTGACTGAGAGGACCTTTGTCCCTTGGGGCAGTGGGTCTTCCAGTGATTTCCTTGACATAAGGGGCATGGATGAGGGGGCGGCTTATTTCTATTCAGACAGTCTTTCTTAAAGTGTCCTTGTAGACCGCACTGCAAGCAAGCCCTATTAGGCATTCGATTTGCCCAGCCTTTCCCTTTTCCAGAGCCTCCAAAGTAAGATTCTCTCCTCCCTCAATTTCTACCCAGCTTACCTCCCCCACTGCAATACAATCTCCAAGTCTTGGCTCCTGAGTCAGGGCCTCAGAACTGATGACCCAGTACTTTAACAACAGGAACTATGTCTATGACAACACAATAGATCAGGATGAAAGCAGTTGAGTAAATTAAAGGGAGGTGCATATTCCTATAGTAGCAAATGGAGGCAACGAGCAAACGTCCGCTAGCCTGAGGGCCCATTTGTCCTGTTCCGCCTGCACCTCCTGATCTCTTGTAAAAAAAACCGAGGTTGCCAAGTTCAGCAGGGTTTGCCTGCTCCTCCTGATCTCTATTTTAAAAAACACCGAGGTTGCCAAGTTCAATAGGGTTTGTATGTTTTACTCTGGGCCTAAGATGGAGTTTTGAAGTTTTTTTCCTAATGTCTGCATTACACTGTTTAACTGACAACAAAGTGGTATTGGAGTGTTACAGGGTCACGGAGAAGACCTTCAATTATCAATTATAGATTTTAAATTTACCCTGGCTTTTAAAGGAATGGGGTGCACTGTTTTTTTTTTCTTAACTACTTGTATATCTCTCTCTTCCTTTCTCTCTTTTACTTTTCGTGTCTCTCTTTCTCTCTCTGACTTTCTGCCCTTCTCTCTTCCCCCTCTGTCTCTTTCTCTCTCTTCTCTCTCTCTATTTCTCTTTCCCTCTCTTTTTCTCTCTTGGTAGATGGATTTTGGGAACACAGCAAAAGTACATTTGCTCGTTGCCCCATTTGCCACTATAGGAACATGTGCCTCCCCCCCCCTTTTTTTTTTAATTTAAGTTCTAGGGTACATGTGCACAACGTGCAGGTTTGTTACATATTTATACATGTGGCATGTTGGTGTGCTGCACCCATTAACTCGTCATTTACATTAGGTATATCTCCTAATGCTATCCCTCCCCCCTCCCTACTCCCCTTGCCTCCCTTCATCCTGATCTATTGTGTTGTTGTAGACATAGTTCCAGTTGTTAAAGTACTGGGTCATCAGTTCTAAGGCCCTGGCCAAGGAGCTAAGGCTTGGAGATTGTATTGCGGTGGGGGAGGTAAGCTGGGTAGAAATTGGGGGAGGAGAGCATCTTACACAATGGGAGAGCAGTCCTCCTAGCCATTTACAAACTTGGGGCCCTGGCAACAGTGGTAGGTCCCACATA
The DNA here is from genome assembly GCF_007565055.1 of Rhinopithecus roxellana. Classification (NCBI taxonomy): domain Eukaryota; kingdom Metazoa; phylum Chordata; class Mammalia; order Primates; family Cercopithecidae; genus Rhinopithecus; species Rhinopithecus roxellana. Next base: position 131,848,707 of record NC_044550.1, read on the forward strand.
ACATCCCATGTCGAGAGCTGTATACCTAAATCGGGAGGGACACCAGGGACAAGACTCCCTGGGTTCATACCCTAGGTGCCTAAGGACATAGCTTAGAACTTCCTTAGATCCCTTTGGAGATACGACTTGCTTTAATACTTGGGAGAGGAAGTGAAAGTCTGAAGCATTAGTACCTAGGAGAGATCAGAGGAAGTAGATTCAGAGGTAAGGAGAATTTTGGGGGCTACACTTTCAAGAAAGTCGTGGTTGAGACCCAGGAGGTATGGGTCAGAAGGAGAGATAGGGTGCACGCATAGATAGGGTGCGCGCATGATAGGGTGCGCGCATAGATAGGGTGCACGCATGGGTGACTGTTGCGTAGAGACTTCTGGCTGTGCCATGATCTGAACCTGCCAATGCCGGGAGTTTGGGATGACAGCTTTCTGCCTCTAGTCAGCCCATGGCTTCCCCAAGAAAACTGAAAGTGGAAGCTGGTTCCAGCAGACCAATGCTCAACCCAGAAGGGTTGGGGGTTAGAAAGCGTTTTCCCAGAAAGCCTCACACCTGAGTCTTAAGTCCGGCAGCCACGCTGATCGTTTTTAACTGGCCGGCCGGTGCCCAGTGCTTTCCTCCGATTCTAAGGAAGGATAGGACAGAAGAGCAAGCCAGACTCAGGCTCCAGCACCGCAGGCTGTTTCAGCTCAAAGGACTCAAAAGTTCCTCTTTCCTCTAGGCCTTAAGGAGTGAAGGTGGGGGGCCCACGCGCAGGACTCAGCCAGACCTGGGTTCACTAGCCATTCCCTTCAATACCTTCATCAGCCAAGCCACTTGGAAAAGGACCCAGTCTATCCAGAAAATTCCAGAATGGATATTTGGTCAAGAGAGCTGAGTTTGGGAGGCCTGCTGTGTTAGTGGGAAGCCAGGTGTCTATATGTCGAGGGGAAATCAGTGCAGAAGCCTATGATCAGAAGTTCTGTGGCAGAGGTCCTGTGTCCAGGTGGACCGGCGGCGGTGGGTGGGGACGTGAGGTACCATCGTGTGTGACCAGAGTGGACCAGCTGGCACTGGCTGGATTCCAGAGGGAATGCTTCCTGACCCTGGGTTTAGTGAGCCTTGGGGATGGGTCTGGATGTCCAGGGTGCTCCCAAGAGGGCATGGTGCTCTCAGGCAAGGCTGTGCAACAGAAAGCAAGGCCTCCGACGAACCCTCTGCACTCTGTGCTGCACTCTGCACTGTGTGCCTGGTGATCCCCAGGCTGTGCCTGGCTCTCTTCTGTGTCCTTGGCATCTGTGTTCAGGAGTGGACGAGGGAATTCTGCTCACCTTTTCTTTTGGGAAAATGATGTTAGCCATTGACAGGGTGATTCTCTTTTGCTGTCCTTTTGGATTTCGAGTTTGCTTTTCTCTGATTTGTAAGGTGTTGCAGGCTTTCCTGTTGGTGGGGGTGGTTTGAACCCATAGATGGGAGCGCATGGATTCAGGCTGCATGTTTTGTGCAGGCTTTCATCACACGATGGTACCCCCTGTAGAAGGAGGTGACGCAGCTCTGCTCCCAGAATTTCCCAGGGGACCCCTGGACGCCTACCGAGCAAGAGCGTCCTTCAGCTGGAAGGAGCTGGCGCTGTTCACGGAAGGGGAGGACATGCTCCGCTTTAAGGTGAGGTGTGCGGTTGCGTGCAGCTTGTCTTTTTTCCCAGTGGGGTCTTAATTCATTAGCACAATGGAATTTCTGGCTCTTACAGCTTCTCCTCTGCTGGGTGAGGCTCATCCCAGGCAGCACAGCCTCTCTCTTTTCTGCACCCCAGGAGAGGCCTCGGAATTGATGAGGAGTCTGGAAATGAACATGGATTGTTGATGTTTCTTAAGCCTCCAGCCCTCTAGTCCGTTGGGAATGATAGTCGTATCTCTGTCTGGCTGTCTCTTAAGTCAGACAGCGTCCCATGAAGCCTGTGACCTGGAGGTAAACTATATAAGGGCACATGGAGAGTTCGTCTTTTACTCCAGATAAACCTTCCCCATCTCTTGCATTTCCAGAAAACCATCTTCTCAGCTCTCGAGAACGACCCTCTTTTCGCCCGTTCCCCTGGAGCCGATCTGTCCTTGGAGAAGTATCGTGAGCTGAACTTCCTTCGATGCAAGCGGATCTTCGAGTATGACTTCCTCAGTGTGGAAGACATGTTCAAGAGCCCTCTGAAGGTCCCCGCCTTGATTCAGTGCCTGGGAATGTATGACTCTTCTCTGGCCGTCAAGTACCTCCTCCATAGCTTGGTGAGTGTGCGGCCTGGGGAGAAGGACACGGCTTTCGCGCTGCTGCGCTAAGCCTTGAGGGATGCCTGTCCCAGGGCCAACCAGGAGGCAGAGAAGCTCCAGTTTTTCCAGCTATATTTGCAAATTTTTAAAATTATCTCTTTTAATGTTTTTAAAAAAAATTCAGTCCCCCTTTTCATTCTTTTATTTTCAAGCCCATCCACCATCATGTATTTGCAAATTTACACACGTAAGTCCTTGAATAAAATACAATGTGGTGAAGCTTCAAGTCCCATCAGAAGAGGAGCTGGTGGGACCTTTTTTTTTTTTTGCCTCATACAAAAAAAGAGACAAATAATAAAAAGGAAAAAAAAAGAAGGCCAAAGTAAGAAACCTGTGTTTTCCTTCCTTTGTAACATACCAGCAGAGCTGAGCTTGGGCAAAATGGCTTTGCCCTTAGCCTTGCCTGCAATGTTTGATGGGCTGGTGGCCTCTGCGCTCCACACACCCTCCTGTTCTGTCTCCCTGCTGTCCTCAGACCCCCAGGACTCCTCGTAGGCATCTTAACTCCCAAGTGATTCTATGTGCCTTACACAAGCTGCTTGGCACAGGGGGACCCGGGCCGCTGTGTGTCGGGAGACCCTGGCCTGGGGCATCTGGGCTGCTGGCTGACCTCTCGGAGCTTCATTCTCCACCTTGGGGAAAGTGCACTGTGGCAGGGAACCAGGGTGGGCGTGGTGGTGGCGTGCCGTCGTCTGTTGTGATGTCCCGGAAGAGCCGTACTCTTCTTACCTGCTCCCTGTTGATAGGACGATGTTATACTTTCAGGTTTTTGGATCAGCAGTTTACAGTTCTGGTTCTGAAAGACATCTCACATATATTCCAAAGATCTTCAGTATGGAGGTAAGTTCTGGTTCACGGCGAATTGTGAGCCTAGTTCTCTTGCTTGATCTTTGTAGAGATTTGTGAAAAGGGACGATTGTAGAAGGGGGTGCCTAGGGGGCTCATGTTCTTCTTGTTCCCTAGTGTTCTCAGGCTTCTCACCCATTAGCTAGCACTGTTCTTCAGCAAACACAGGCACATTGACTTCCTAGCACCAGGTGAATTGTCGCTGAGGCCTCCCACTGTCTTCTCCTGACAAGCAGTTTCTGCCAGCTTGCTGACTTGGAACAGCTGCGGTCAGTTTGGTTTAGGCCGCTGTGGTTGCCAGCCAAGCATGGCAGCACGACTCAGTCAAGCCATTAGTTGGGTAGATGGAAATTTGGGGCTTTGATATGTGGTTTCATCTTTAAAGGAAAGATGGCAGCAGATGCCTTCTGGGCGTGTGCACAAATAACTTTTCTTGCTTTTCCATCCTTTTGTGCTTTGACTTAGATTTTTGGATGTTTTGCTCTGACCGAATTAAGCCACGGCAGTAATACCAAGGCCATTCGTACAACTGCCCACTACGATCCTGCCACTAAGGTAGGTGTTACCTTCCGCCAGCTCCCTGGGTTTGGAGTGTATGAGATGTCATGAGTGCAAATGTGGTTGCCAGGAATAAGAAAAAAAATTAAAGCAAGAGGCCTGTCCACATACACATATGTAGAAATACACACTGAGATTCATCACACTGAAAAGTGGGGCTCGGGAGACCAGGCGTTGGGAGACAAAGCCTGTGCCCACCACGAGCTTTATGGGGAATTGATCGTGGTTTGGATTTGTGTGTAATTTGAGTGCAGTGAAGAAGCCCTCATTCTGTAAAATTTATTGCCTTGTTTACCTGGCTGCCTATTCATAGTGGATTCATAAACTGTTCACATGGCCCGTGGTTCTACGGTGGACCCCGTGGATACAACGTGCTCCCTGCCCTCTGCCCTTTGTGGTTGTCCCTCTGCGAACAGCCTGCCTTGTCCATTTCTGCCACCGCAGTCTGATTCCTCGGGCCCTTGCCATCCTCTTGACCTCTCTGGTACCTGCATCGAGTCCGCTGCCTGGGAGCTTCTGGTGTGGTGGAGGGAGATGGGCCACAGATGGATGCCCTGGGGCTGTCAGTGCTGAGGAGGGGCGCAGGGGAGGGAGATGGGCTACAGATGGATGCCCTGGGGCTGCCAGTGTTGTGGAGGGACGCAAGCCTGGGACAGAGGATGGGGAGGGTCCCCACCCACCCTGCTGTGTTCCCCTGGCCCTGCCTCCCTGCCGCCACGTCACTCTCTTTGGCCTCCACTTGTCCCTGAGGCCCAGGTCTCCCTGCCAGTCTTTCCTCACCCACCTTCCACCCTCTCCCATTGGCAGTGGTCAGGGAGGACTGTTGTGTGGCAGGAAGTGAAGCTCTGCACCTGCAGGATATGCTCAACAGTCATCCATCCATCCATTCTTTCATCCATCCATTCTTTCTTCCATCCATTCATTCTTCCATCCATCCATTCATTCTTCCATCCATTCTCTCATCCATCCATTCATTCTTTCATCTGTCCATTCATTCTTCCATCCATCCATTCATTCTTTCATCCATCCATTCATTCTTCCATCCATTCATTGTCATCCATCCATTCATTCTTCCATCCATCCATTCATTCTCTCATCCATCCATTCATTCTTCCATCCATCCATTCATTCCACAGCATGGGCTGTGTGGACTCTGCCTGGGGTACTGCATGGAAGAGCCCAGTAATGAACCCAAGTGGACCCCCGGCCCAGCAGGGATAAGAGGTGGTCCTCTCACAGGGTGCCCCTGCTCTGGGCCCTTGGGAGTGGGGCCAAGGCTCCTGCTCAGAGTGGGGCTGGGAGTAAATAAAGTAGGGCATGAGGCTCTCTTGGGAACTTTCTTTTAAGCCACAAGATATCTTTATCTGAACCCAGGTCTTTCTCGCCCTATGGCTGCTTCTCCTCCTGCTGCCCTCTGCCTGTGGCCTGCAGTGCCAGGAGGTAGGGCCCTTTCTGACAGTCAGATGGATGACAGCACCCAGGTACCCTTGGGGTGGGGCATCAGAGGACCAGTTCCCATTTCCACCTCCTTCTTGGCATTTGATCCCTAAGCGGAGGTCAGAGTGTGGCATCAGATCCGTAGAGTTGGGGTGCCTGGGATCCAGGCCGGGCTGCTGGCTGAGCATTTATTTGGACAACAGGCATTGCTGGGTACCTGCTGTGTGTGAGGCACAGCTTTCTGAGACTGGGCAGGAAGCGGTGAGCACAGCAGACAGGTCTCTGCTGTCCTGAAGTTGTGGGCCGGGGGGAGACACAGACACCAACAGGGAGAAGTGAGGTGTGCCAGGTGCCATGGAGGCCCTCCAGAGAGCAAAGCTGGTATGCCGGGGCACAGGGAGGCAGCCAGACAGCTGAGACGGGAAAGATCTGTGTGGAGGAGTGCAGGCCCCGAGGAGCCGGCTCGGGCTGGTGTTGCAGTGCACACCTGCACTGCAGAGAATGAGTGACGGGTGGAGGTGTCAGAACTGCCACGTGCTAAAGAGCGAGTGAGGAGAGCCTGGCTGAGACCGGGAGCCCTCCTCCCTCTGGCAGGCGAAGAGCTGGTGGTCCCCTGAGAGAACAGAACAGAAGGCATGGCTGGCAGCCACCCCACCTCCTACTTCTCAGTGAAACTTCAGAATCTGTAGGATGATTGTTCACTACTCTCGGTTTACAAAGTCCCACTGGCTGGACAGGAGGAAGCCCTCCCGGGCACCTCCCTCCCTGCAGGGGCTGGAACCAGAACCAAAACTTTCTGCCAACAGCCCCTGGCAGTGACTGGCAAGCACCGTGTGGAGGATCGGCGTCTCCCAAGGCGGCCCAGGGCGGCTCTGTGGGCCACCTGTAGGCTGTCTGCCTGAAGGCGCTCATCTTTGTTCCCTTGCAGATCCTGGCCACGTTACACAGCGCTGCTGGTCCACATCCTCCCTCCCAGCCTTACTCACAGGGCTCCCAGCAGATGCCCCTGGGGCAGGCCCAGCTCCAGCAGCCCAGCTCCTGCCTGTTCCCATGTGCTCTTCGCTCCCGACCCACGCAGCACCCTCAGTGTTCCTGGGGGATCCGTCCACACCCCTTCTAGCCAAACACCGAACGCTGTGATGCCACAGCCGTTCTGCTAGTTCACACATGCGTTCATTCCCTCCTTCCTTCTGATGTGCTGAGCGGCTGCCTTGTGCTCGGGGCGTTTGGGATATAACTGTCAATCATGGAGCTGTGGATGGGAGAGACAGCAAGAGGGCAGCGGTGTGTTGTGAATTAGATGTCCTAAAGGACTGAGTGGACTGCAGGACAGGGTTTCCACCTGAGGGGTGTGGTCAGGGACCGAAGACTGTGCATGATAATGAAAACTCCCCAGAAGCATTTACCTGCCTGTGGGGTATTTTGCATCTAAAGGTTCTTTAAGTCACAAGGCCCAGGAATAGGCTCTGTTTAAAGAAGAGGCCTACCTGTGCCATACAAGAACTGAAATGTGCGATCAGTTTCGACTCTGGCCTCAGAGATTTTGAATGTAGAAAATGGAACCTGTCTAAAAGGAAAACACCAATTCTGCATGTGCTTCAGTTGCTAATTATAATCAACCTTTTTCCCTTGTGCAGGAATTCATCATACATTCCCCTGATTTCGAAGCTGCCAAATTTTGGGTTGGCAACATGGGCAAGACAGCCACTCATGCAGTGGTGTTTGCTAAGCTGCACGTGCCGGGGGACCAGTGCCATGGGCTGCATCCCTTTATCGTGCAGGTAGGACACTGGGGTGGCCCTCAGTGGTTGCAGTGTTTACCCGCAGGAGGCATTGGGAATGTCCGGAGTCATTTTTGTCATAACTAGGGTGGGGGATGCTTCTGGCATCTGGTGAGTGGACCAGGGCTGCTGCCGAGCACCCCACAATGCATCCTATAGCCCTGCCCACAGTGCAGACAGCCCTGCCCACAGTGCAGATAGCCCTGCCCACAGTGCACAGACAGCCTCGCTCACAATGTATCCCACAGCCCTGCCCACAGCATATCCTACAGCCCCACCTGCAGTGCAGAGACAGCTCTGCCCACAGTGCAGACAGTCCTGTCCACAGTGCATAGACAGCCCTGCCCACAGTGCACAGACAGCCCCACCCACAGTACAGATAGCCCTGCCCACGATGCACAGACAGGCCTGCCCAAAGTGTATCCTACCGCCCCACCCGCAGTGCACAGACAGCTCCACCCACAGTGCAGACAGCCCTGTCCACAGTGTATAGACAGCCCCGCCCACAGTGCAGACAGCCCTGCCTGTGGTATATCCCGCAGCCCCTCCCACGGTGCACAGGCAGCCCCACCCACAGTGTATCCCGCAGCTCCGCCTATGGTGCAGACAGCCCTGCCCATGCCTTAGAAAGAACCAACCAGCCCAATATCCCCCAGTGACACAGCTGAGAGGGCCTGGCCAAGGCTTCCGGCTGAGACCATCCAGTTGATTTGATGCACAAAGTTTTTCAATTTCCATGAAGTCCAGTTTTATGTTTGTTTTTTTCTTTTGTTGCTCATGTTATTTTTCAGTTGACCTGACGTTTGAGCTATTGCAGACCAGAGAGGTTTTTTTCATTTTAAGGATACAGGACAAAACCGAAGTGTTTTTCCTCCTGTCATGCAGCCAACACAACGCTCTGACATTAGATGTGTGTGGGTTTCTCCCCACCGGCACGCAGCTCTGCAGCAGAAAGAAGCGAGGCGTCCTCTAATTTAACTCCATACTGATGCTGTTCACCTGGGGTGAGCCTCAGACCCCCCACAGTGAGGGTTCAGTCCCACAAGAAGCTCCCCAACCCTTTGGATGTCGATGGCAAGTCCAGGTTGTAGGCCTGTGCCTCTGACCATCCCCCTAATTGCACCTTGGTCTTCATCCTGAAGCTACCTAGGGGTCTGCAGCCATCTCATGAGCACGCACAAGACTCTGACCACTGCAGAGTCAAGGGTTTTAGGAGTTGTGTGCTGGGAAGCAGGGACAAGGCCACATACATCTTTATGACAGCATCGTAGTTGCCTGAGACCAGTTTACCTTGTTTCTGTGATTATAGATTTCTACCTGGAGTGGACTTCTTGCGGGAGTTGCCTGGGCTAGAATTCAGCAGCTTTCGGCGTGTCTGATTTTTGGGCCATAGAACCACAGTGTTTTAGACTCATTTATGTTGTCCTGAAAACACTCCGCAGGATTGTGTCGCTCCTCTCGCCGTCGGAGCGCCATTGCACCAAGTGCTCAGGACACCCGAGTCCCCTCCCAGAGCCACGGCCTCCTGCCTGATAAGGAGCGACGGAAACAGTGGTCTTGGGGTTCTTTGGACAGGATTGTGCTCCATGTCCCAGACCTGAGCTGATGGTGGAGGGGCGGGCATCTTTTGCAGGTTTCTTTTGTGTGTGTGTGTGTGTGAGACAGTGTCTGAATCTTTACTGGGCCTTGCTGAAAAATTTTAGAAAAGGAGAGGATGTTTACATTTGGGTTTTAGCCCTTTTTGAGTGTTTCTTTATTTTAGAGTTCAGTGAAGTTAGATGGTGAATTCACAGACATAAACAGAAGCTAGCTGGCAGGTCATGCACATAGCTAAATTCCCAGCAGCACCACTTCCGTGCTTCTCTAAAGCAGCTTTTCCAGTTTGGCACTGTTGACAGTGTGGGCTGGGTAGCGCTCACTGGGGCGCCCTGTATGCCCTTGGCTGGGCTGAGCACTTCTGGCTTCTGCCCACTCTGTCATAGCTCCCTCCAGTTAAGACAACCAGCATCTCTCCAGACACCACCCGCGTCCCCTGGTGGGGAAGGGGAAGGTGGCGCGTCCCATGGTTGGGAATCCCTGCGGTAACAGTGCCCAAGGATGAAGCTCCACATCCTTTCCCTTGAGTTCCCACAGTGTGCAGCCATGAGCTGGCTGGCCCTGTATCTTGGGCCATGGTGATTGACTAGAATAATCATAGCCGTTTCTCCTACTACACCTATTTGCGCAGCCATTTTATCACTTTAGTAAGATCTAGCGGGAAGTCCTGAGTCTAAAACATGAATATGAAATTCCTGACGTCCTCCCCGCAGCACCGGCCTCCGTGTTAGTCTCTCGCTGCTGCCACAGCAAAGCATCACAAACCAGGGCACTGGGAACAGCATAGTGTACTCTCCAAACTCTGGAGGCCAGGGGTCTGAAATGCAGGAATCTTTAGGGCGGCATTCCCTCTAAAGGCTCCAGGGCAGGATCCTTCCTATCTCTTCCAGCTCCAGGTGGCCCCAGGCCTGTGGCCCCAGCGCTGCACTCTGTGCCTCCGTCTCCACGTGGCTCCCTCTTCCCCACGCCCACTCCTCTTCTGACTCTCACAGGACACTTGCCGTGGGATTTAGGGCCCGCCTGGGTGATTCGGGTTGACCTCATCTTGATGCTCTTAAATTCATTGTATCTGCAGGACTCTATTTCCAAATCAGCTCCCATTCCCAGGTCCTGGGTCAGGACTTGGATGTATCACTTCTGGAGGATGGTTTAACCCACAGCTGCCCAGTGTTGAGCCCATGGCCCACCCTGTGGGTTTCTGAACACATTTGTTTTGATTTTTGTGTGATTGTAACAGTTGCTGTTTGCTGCTTTCTGTGGCTTTGTATAGATCCGGGACCCAAAGACCCTTCTTCCCATGCCCGGAGTGATGGTCGGCGACATGGGGAAGAAACTCGGGCAGAACGGTCTGGATAACGGGTGAGTGATGGAGGCTGTTGAGCCCTGAGCTTCCTGCCGAGGCCCAGGCTGCGTGTCGCTCATGTCTGAGATCTCACCGGCTCCATGGGTGCCGCGCCCTGCCCTCTTAGACTGAAACGCTGTGGGGACCTACGCCTAGCCCCTGTGCGTGCACTGGCCATGTCCTGCTTGAACTCCACTTTGGGAGGCCAACTTGATCAGAGACCTCAGCAAACCAGCTTCACCTTGGCAGGCGGCTCCCCACTCTCAGATCAGACCCAGGCGTCTGCGCGCAGCTGGTGGGGCCCCTGCCTGGGGGGCCGCCTCCTCTGTGTGAAGTCCTCGCCAGCATCCTGAGCCTCCCCCGGCTCGGCCTCCACACACATCCATGCTGATCTGGAGGGACCCATATCTGCAGTTTCTGCCTCCGGAGTAGGCTTGCTCCTTTCTGGGTAATCTCAGTGTCACAGTGGTTAGAAAGATAATTCCGCAGGTTTCTTTGTTTCATCAGCCCACAGATAACCATTTAGCAGCACAGATGTGACACTGGGTTGGTGTGGCCAAGGCCTGGCTGAAGGGTTGGATGGGTGTGCAGACCCTGGCTTGGGGAGGGGCCTGGAAAGACTAATGAATGCTTGATGGCCACATGGAGGCCTGGGTGGCCGGGGAGAAGCGGCCAGTGATTTTGGAATGTGCAGCATTTCAGGTGGAGAGAGCAGTGGGAAGTGTCAGGCCCAGGCGGGTGCTGGGATGGGGGCAGGGTAGGGAAGCCAGGCCACAAGGGCCTTGAGGGTCTTTGAGGGATTGGATTTTGGGGCTCCAGGTCGTTAGTAGCATGACCTTTGGAATGAGATAGGTGTGCAGCCAGCCCTTTGTGTCACCTTGACCAGCTTTCTTGGTGTTTCCTCATCTGTAAAGCAAGTGACAACAGAGGACCCTGTGCCAGGGCCCTGCCAGGTCCTGCCTGAGCAGGCCGGGCTTGAACTTCCTGGCTACTGGCCCGGCTGGTGCCTCCCTCACTGGGAATGCTGGACTCCACACGCCACCTCCCTGAGAGCCTGACCCAGCAGGGTGTAGACCCCTCTGTGCCCATGAGATGATTTATAGCTTGGGGGTAGTGGGACAAGGTGTGACCAGGCCTGAGCCTGATGGCCTGCAAGATGTCTCAAGAGTGTTTCTAGATATGCGGCTTCATAGCAAGGCTGGTGGAGAGGAGAGGAGGCTGCCTTGCAGGAGCTGCTGGAAATAACTGGTTGTTGTGACCAGGTTGTCTCCAGAGGGAGAAGATGGGCCAGTGGGCATCTGCCCAGCCGTGGAGAAACCTCCTTCTGCCTGTCTCTTCTAAGAAGTCAGGGTGACAGGCAGGGAGTGTCTTAGATCTCTGCTAGTCCTTTAAAACAGGCAGGACCCCAAACTGTACTAAAGAGGAAAATCTTGATTGATTTGTATACAGTGTCAACTGAAGAAGAAAGTAAAAGGACATTGTTAAAAAGCAAATTCTTGTGATTTCAGGCAAAAAAAAAAAGCGAAACAAGACACATATGCACAGCCCTCCTAACTCCACCTGTCCTGCAGAGTTCTAGGTTCTCACTGGCTTATACTAACATTAATACGAGGAATCTACTCGTTAATGTTGGAGTTGGCAAGGAGGAGAGTTACCCCTGACCTGCGGCTGCCAATTCTCTTGAATGACTACTTTCTCAGGGTGCTTGGGAGGCGCTTGGCATGGACGGTGCCCATGTGGTGGGTATGGAGGGTTGCTATTCAGGCCCTTCGCCCTCAGGGCAGCGGGAAGCCCCTAGCCATCGAGAATGTGGTGCGGTTTGGTCTGTTTGAGAAGGATGGCTCTGGCCTCGGGGTGAGAAGCTCTGAAGCGCCATGCAGGAAATGGGGTGTGAGAGGCACTGTGTTGTTCTGGAGAACCTGCATCCTTTCATTAGACCCGGCTGATCCCGTTCAGGTCTCTGCAGCCACAGGCACTGTTACCCCATCTACTGAAGTGTCCTATGTGTGCACGTGAGGCCCGACAGGCGTCTCCTCCCGGGCGTATGGCGGTGGTGAATTGTCACATCCAGTGGGTGGCCTCGGGTATGAGCAAGGCTCTTCACTGCTCTTTCAGTTTCATGAATGAGAGGCTTTGACATTATTTTGGGACATTGCAGAGAAACCCTGCACTTAGTTCCCCCCTAATAAACTTATTTCTAGAGATTGAATCCACACCTCTTACTGGGATAATAGTCAAAGGAGCATTAGATCAAACCATTAATGATTAATACATCACACTGATACAGTAAAGGCTCTTGTAAGACTCAGAAATACGGTTAGTCTCCTATAGGATCGCCATGAATGACGACAACCCTTTGACACTGTTTGGAGCTGCTCCACCAAGCCAGGTCCCCGTGCCTCCAGAGCCTTGCCACTGTGGCTTTCTGGAGGGTGACAGGAATGCAGTGGGATGTGCCTGTCTTTGATCCCTGAGCCTTTGAAGGCGGAGGTCGGGCTGGGATGGGAGCCAGCAGGGGTGATGCAGGCAGCCTGCTCTCTGCCCCTTTCCAGAAATGCACCTTCCCTGACCAGGGCTGGCGGGTCTGGGCAGTGTGCCCAGCAGGGGGCGCAGTGATACTGGCGTTCCCTCCAGGTTTCCCGGCTGAATTCGGCCTCGATGTCCATCTTTTCCAAGATAACGCTTTATCATTTAGTGATTTTTGTTACCAATGTTGAAACCATTTATCTTGAAAAAAGTGGTTACAATTTATAGGTTAGATTTTGTCACTTTACAAGAACTCCTGGGTATGTGGGATGACTGCCTACAAATCCGAGGTACATGTAAATTGTGTGGATTAATTTTAGCCAAATAGCTCTAAAAGCAAAACCATGAAGATGTTTTCAAGTAATAGTTTCAGCCAGACTCTTAAGGTGGGCTGCACTTAAGGGTCTTTCTCGTTGTGTTTGCCCTGAGCTGAGGCGGTGGCTGGGAGGAGGCCTGCCAAACTCAACGGCCTGCTCTGGCAGACTGGGCTGGGCTAGGCTGGGGGCCCTTTGAGGCCCCAAGGGAGGAAGGAAGCTGCTGTGACATGAAGCGGGAGGCCCGGGGTGCGGGGTGAGTGCTGAGGCCTGGGCGCTCCTGGGGTTGGGGTGAGGGTTTCTGCGCCACACTCAGGCCTCTTGTGCCATGTGCATGTCCAGTGACACACACACACACTTGTGACATACGCACACATCGCCCGCCGGGGATCCGGCTTGCGTTTGAGTTGGCCACATCTGACTGCCACTGGAAGAGCTTTTGTGGAACAGAAGGGATCCCATGAGACTTCGTGAAAGTTTGCTTTCCTTGAAACTCACAGGACTGTTTTTGCAAATATAAATATATTCCGTGTGGTGAGAATGGGTGAAGAATTTCCACTCCTTGAAAAGGGCGCTGACTGTGACCAGATCATACTGGAAAAGGCATTCTGTGACTTTCAAGTAACAGGCTGGAGCACGCTGGGGCTGTTGGCACTGAGGCAAGGTTTTTCTCACGAGGTGGGGTGTTCTGAGTGTGCAGCTGTGGCATGGGGGAAGCTGCCACCCAGCTGGGCAGTCGGGCCCAGGGCTTTGGAGGAGCTGGCGCCCCCACTCCCCTTCACTTCCTGCAGGTGGGCAGGTGCCCGGCAAAGCGGCTGAGAGCCCTTCCCTCGCCAGGTTGCCCGGGTTTCCCTAAGGAGCTCCAGCCCCATCCCCACCCGGCCCCAGGGCCTTCCTCCTTCTGGGAGCATGGAAACTGTGCTGTGTCTCTCCCTCAGGCTGTCTCAGGAGTCGGGATCCTGGCCTGGCCCTTATGCCTCAGAGGATGTCATTGACCCCACCTGGCTTGTTCATACCATGCCACTTACGTGCCCGTCCCTTGAGTCTGGGAGGCCCCACGCATGGTGGCCCCCTCATAGAAGGGGATGAGCCCTGGGAGACTGCTGAGAGGCAGCTAGCTCACCCAGGAACCAGGAAAGGTGACGGTCGAGGGACCCCACCCTCGGGTCTGCCTCATACCCTTCCCAGGGTGGGGCATAGAATTCCCAGGTGAGCCAAGGGCTGCCTGGTGTCAGCAGTGACTGCAGGGAGGGCACGAGGCCAGAAGAGAGTCTGGTGGATGGGGCACCACAGGCAGGCGGGACCACCTCACGGCAAGGCGGCGATGCTGTTAGAGGGGTGGACGGAGGTCGGCTTTGGGGGGACTCTCCACATTGGCCTCTGCCATTCCAAAGGCCTTTGGGAAAGGGCCCTGCTCCCACAGGGAGGACGGGCTGAAGAGGTGCAGCTAGGAAAGAGCCAATGTGGTTGTTGCGGGAAATCCGCTCAGGAGAGCTGAGTAGGGATGGAGGTGCTGGGTCCTGGGTGGGGATGGAGGGGAGGAAGCGAATCGGGCCAGGCTGGCAGAGCTGACAGCCCGGGACCAGGTGACGACGGGGGTATGGGGCATCCAGAGCAGGACTCAAGGAAGAGCCCATGCAGGAAACGGAGGTGCCTCCAGTACCCTCCCAGCATGTGGGATTGTTCTTTGTAGATGGTGTTTTCTGTGGGTTAGTAAAAGACTATGTTGTAAGGCAGGGGTCCCCAAGCCTGCAGTACTGGTCTGTGGCCTGTTAGGAACTAGGTCACCCAGCAGGAGGTGAGCATCCAGTGAGCCAGCGAAGCCTCCTCTGTGTTTATTGCCACTCCCCATTGCTCGCACGAGCACCTGAGCTCCTCCTCCTGTCAGAGCGGTGGCGGCATTAGATTCTTATAGGAGCGTGAATCCTACTGTGATCTGCGCATGTGAGGAATCTAGGGCGAGTGCTGCTCTTTATGAGAATCCAGTGCCTGATGATCTGTCACTGTCTCCCATCACCCCCAGATGGGACCATCTAGTTGCAGAAAAACAAGCTCAGGCTCCCACTGATTCTGCATTATGGCAAATCTTATAATTATTTCATTATGTGTTACAATGTGATAATAATAGAAATGAAGTGCACAATAAATATAATGTGCTTGAATCATCCCGAAACCACCCCCACCTCCCCCTCATTCGTGGAAAAATTGTCTTCCATAAAGCCAGTCCCTGGTGCCAAAAAGGTTGAGGACTGCTACCCTAAGGCATTGCATGTGATCTTAGGAATCAGATAAGTTGCTATAGGAACTGTTGATATTTTGAAGTTTGTTTTGGGGGGTTTTTGCACAGTTTATGTAATATTCATAAGCTAGCATAGCCTTATTCCCTAGACTGTTGTGAAATAGGTTTTCCTGACCAGATGACCATAGCAGATATCTTTGGTTATTAATACATCATAATCCATAACAATGTGTGTGTAATCCTGAGCTCATCTGTTCAAAAGAAGTGAATTTGCTTGCTGAGGGAGCACCGATGCCATCACACCACTTATTTTGTTTGACTTAAGAGTTTTAAACCTCAGTTTGCCAATATTATCACATTGTGGATTCTGGTTTGAGATTGAAGTATGAGAATCAGAGATTCCAATCTTTAGAAACACAGTTCCTGTCTTTTCTGTTGAATATCTGGAGTTCTGTACCTGGAGTACAACTTACTACATGCACAATGCTTTTATTATTATTATTATTATTATTATTATTACTATTATTTTTGAGATGGAGTCTTGCTTTGTCACCAAGGCTGGAGTGCAGTGGCGCAATCTTGGCTCACTGCAACCTCCGCCGCCCGGGTTCAAACAATTCTCTTGTCTCAGCCTCCTAAGTAGCTGGGACTACAGGCACATGCCACCACTCCTGGCTAATTTTTTTTAGTAGAGACGGGGTTTCATCATATTGGTCAGCCTGGTTTCAAACTCCTCACCTGAGGTTATCCTCTTGCCTCGCCCTCCCAAAGTGCTGGGATTACAGGCGTCAGCCACCGCACCCGGCCTATTTTTTAACCTACATTTTTTTTTTTTTTTTTTTTTAGAAACAGGGTCTCACTGTGTTGCCCAGGCTGGTCTCGAACTCCTAGGCTCAAGCAATCCTCCTGTCTCGGTCTTCCGAAGAGTTGGGATTCTGGGCGTGAGCCACTGTTCCTGCCTAGACTACTTTTTTGAATAGAAAGTTGGTTGAACGTTCCTGTCTGCTGGCGTGCCGTCTGCCATTTTCTTTGTCTTCGGGGATTGTATCACCTTTTTGGCTGCCCTTGGGGGAGAAGAGAAGAGCCTCAGGGCAGGACCCCCGTTTAACAGAAGCCCTGCTGCTTCCCCACACAGTTTCGCCATGTTCCACAAGGTCAGAGTTCCTCGCCAGAGCCTCCTGAACCGGATGGGAGACGTCACCCCCGAGGGCACCTACGTCAGCCCCTTTAAGGTACAGGCATGGGGTCCATTTGTGTGCCGCACTTCCCAGTGCCTTCCTCTGCAGGGCCTGGCTCTGTGCTCCTCCCTGCGCCTGGAAAGGAGACCCCTCCTCGTGGGCCAGGCGTCGCTGGGGCATACTTCTCCTGGTTTGGGTTCTGGTGCTCCCACTAGAAGGGGACTCTTGGGATAGCCACAGCACCAGGGGCTGGTGTACAGGGGGTGAGTCTGGGCCTGACAATGCCCACTCGCCTTCGAGGGCCGCAGTCAGAGGACTGCCCACTTCCAGTGATGCTTTCCTGAAGATTCAAAGGAGACGGGTCTCCTGGCGAACTGTCCACAAAGGGGGACGACAAACAGAGTTCCCTGGTGTCCAGAACTCACGCCTGCCTGGCTTAAGTTCATGGAGAGCAGAAGAGACACCATGGTCTCGGGGAGTGATGGCCCAGGTCGTAGCTGATGGCTCTCAGGAATCATGAGCTTACAGCAGGTGGGCCACCCCGAGCACACACCCTTGGAATACCAGTCCCCAGCAGCATGCAACATCTGACATGCAGGAAGCACGGATGGAGAAGGAGAGTGATGGGGATGCCCAGAGACACACAGGGTGCCCAGAATGGGAGCAGTAACACGAGACCAGGAGCCGCTCACAAACGGAGATCCAACATCAATTAAAAATAAAGTGATTGGAAGAACAAGCACAGCAGATGGGATGACTGTCTCAGGAGGATGAATTAGGGATTGGAAACTTGTCCTTTGGAAGGCAGAAGGAGAGGATTAAAGAAAATGAAGGCTGGGTGCAGTGGCTTATGCCCGTAAGGACTTTGGAAGGCCAAGATGAGCAGATTGCTTGAGCCCAGAAGTTCCAGACCAGCCTGGGCAATATGGCAAAACCCCATCTCTACTAAAAATGCAAAAATTAGCTGGGCATGGTAGCACATGCCTGTAGTCTGCTACTTAAGAGGCTGAGGTGGTAGGATAACTAAGCCCAGGAGGTCAGGCAGCAGTGAGCCATGATTGCACCACTGCACCCCAGCCTGGGCAACAGAGCGAGACCCTATCTCAAAAAAGAAGGAAAGAAGTGAAGTTTAGAGAAATAAAGGAGAGAAATGTCTCTAAATGAGAGAGGAGAAGAAGGCCTTTGGTTGAAGGGACTCATGGAGGACCAAAGAGGAAAAGTAAGAAAGTACCTATGCACGTACCCAGGCACACGGTAGAGAAATTGAGGAATTCCTAAGAGAAAATTCTAGAATCTTCCAGATCTGACTCCAGTGGAATAAAAAACACTTGAACTTCAGATTTCTCAAACATGACAGTGAATGCATGAAGGCAGTGAAATCATATTTTATACCCTTAAAGGAAAATCACTTTAAATATATATGTATATATATTTTTTGAGATGGAGTCTTGCCCTGTCACACAGGCTGGAGTACAGCGGCACAGTCTCAGCTCACTGCAACCTCTCCTCTGCCTCCCAGGTTCAAGTGATTCTCCTGCGTCAGCCTCCGGAGTAGCTGGGACTATAGGCATCTGCCTCCATGCCTGGCTAATTTACGTATTTTCAGTAGAGACAGGGTTTCACCATGTTGGCCAGGCTGGTCTTAAACTCCTGACCTCAGGTGATCCGCCCACCTCAGCCTCCCAAAGTGTTGGGATTACAGGCATGAACCACTGCGCCCGGCTTAAATATGTTTTTAAACACAATGAGACTGTGATTTCCTATGTGAGAGTGTGATTAATACGCTCAGACACACAATTACCATGCTGCCTTGGAAGAAGGACCTGGATGCTCAGAGGAGCGGGCCTGATAGGGGCAGCAAGGGGCAGGGCAGGAAGGACGGTCAGATCATGTGGCAAGGGCTGTAGATTAGATGTGCCCACAACAGCCTGGACAGACCTTAGCAACAGCCGCTGCTGACGCCGGTGATGCGTGTGAGGAGGTAGTGGATGGAAGATTCCAGCTAGACGCACGTAAAGGAACTGCCTGTTCACAGGCACACAAGGAAGGAGAGGTGTCCGTGAAACCCCCTGGAATGGCTGCCTTTAATGGACTCCGCCCCTGCCCTCTGGCATACAAGCCACATCTGATTGTTGCCAAGGTTAAAGGTGGGCCTTGGAATCTCCAGGCAGATGGTTTGCAAGTCCGCAAAGTGAGAGGTTACTCAGTGCTGTCATACCGTTCCCTCTGCGAGGAATGCCTCTCTCTTCTGCAGGCAGCTGAGTATCCTCTCCCCAGTATCCCCATTCCATCCACGGTTCATCAGTGACACCTGTACCTGCTGCCGCACTGTCCTGTGCCTGGGGCGCCCTGGGGATGAGGCATGGGCAGGTGGGCACCGGTCTACTCTGAATGAACAAACGAGGGCACCTTCGCCTCTAGGCCGCTCTGTCCAAGGTGGCCGTGCAGCCGGGCTTGCGCTCATCATCTGCACTCCTTCCTTCCGCAGGACGTCAGGCAGCGCTTCGGAGTGTCCCTGGGGGGCCTGTCGTCGGGCCGGGTCTCCATCCTGAGCCTGGCCGTTGTTAACCTAAAGCTGGCCATGGCCATCGCTCTTCGCTTCTCAGCCACTCGGCGTCAGTTTGGACCCACCGAGGAGGAGGAAATAGCAGTGCTTGAGTATCCAATGCAGGTACAGGGTTTTCAAGCATCCTTTCATTGTCTTTCTATTTTATATGCAAATTCACTTCTTTTACATAGTTGCAGTTTGGTTACTGGGAGTTGATCAAAGCTCTTAAGGCAATTAACAGGATGATTAGTTAGCGGGAGTGCGGCATCTCAGGCCACAGGACTTCCAATAAATGGTTATTAATTTATAAAGAGTATATATGAAGTAGCCAAAATAAGGAAGATGGAAAGAAGCAAGTCTTTTTTTTTTTTTTTCAGATGGAGTCTTGCTCTGTCACCAAGGCTGGAGTGCAGTGGGCATGATCTTGGCTCACTGCAACCTCCGCCTCCAGGTTCAAGTGATTCTCGTGTCTCAGCCTCCCGAGTAGCTGGAATTACGGCATGCAACACCATGCTCGGCTAATTTTTGTATTTTTAGTAGAGACAGGGTTCCACCATTTTGGCCAGGCTGGTCTCAAACTCCTGACCTCAGGTGATGCACCTGCTTCGGCCTCCCAAAGTGCTGGGATTCCGGGTGTGAGTCACCGCACCCGGCCAGAAGGAAGCAAGTATGGGGCGGCTCTGGGAGGTGGATGTGTGCACAGCCGCACGTTCAGGTGAGGCCGCCACAGCTTGGCAGGCAGTGGCCTTGCATGCCCTGTGCATGCTCTTTGACACTGTCATCCCATCCCTAAGAAATGATGCCAGGAAGGTGATCTGGAAGAAGCAGCAGCTGAGCGTACAGCCCTGTTCACTGCGATGGCATTTAGAACAGTGGCGTGGGCACAGAGTGTGGGCCCTACACATCCTCAGAGATGGGGCAGCTGTGGACGTGCACACATGCAGCCCAGGCAGCAGCATGGAAAAGCACAGATGTTCTTACACGGAAGGGGGATGAATTTTCGCAGTGAACGTTCCTGTGGTGCTTGCAGGGCATGAGCCCTGTGCTCTGGGTTTGGTCTTCACAGCTAAGAGGGTTGGGATTACTACCATTTTACCGGTGGGGGAACTGAGGGTCAAATAGGAAATCCAGTTAAAGTGCATAGGCTAACTCAGGCCCAGGTCCCGGACCAAGCTATGCATGAGCAAAGGTAGATTTGGGTGAAACTTAAAGGAAATTGTAACAATTGCAGTTGTTTTTTTCCACATCCTTTGACCAGAGCTATGATCCTGTTTAGTAAGTGTTCTTGTTCAAGCCTGTGTGGCACCCATCCCCTCCCGTGTGTGGTCACAGCACTCTGGGTGCCAAGGGCAGCACGGCAGTCAAGAGAGCGCACTGGGGTCACCATGCTTGACCTCACCACCAAGGTCCACCCCCAGCTGGCTTTGTGCTCTCAGGCAAGGTCCTTAGCCTTTCTGTGCTCTCATTTTATCATTTGTAAATTAGAACTGATGATAAAACTTCTTCCTAGGATCAGTGTGAGGTTTAAAAAAGTTAGGGCATGGAGGCAGCTGGTGCCATGTCAGCTCAGCACTCTTGACATGTTAGACCGTGGTGGTGATGGCAGTTTCCTCAGGATCCTCTCAGGCTTGTCCTGCCATGTACCCAGCCACCCACCCACCCACCCATCCATGCATCCACCCACCTGTCCACACATCCACCCACCCATCTATCTACCCATCCACGGATTCATCCATCCACCCACCCATGCATCTACCTACCCACCACCCACCATGCATGCATCCATCCATCCACCCGCCCACCCACCCATGCATCTACCTACCCACTACCCACCATCCATGCATCCATCCATCCACCCGCCCACCCACCCATCCAACAACAGGTGGACCCTATCCTGTTTCAGACAAAGTGAAAAAGACATGCACTCTGCCTTTCGAGGGGCTGCCAGCTGTGTGGGCCTCAGCTTTCCCATCTGTCCCAGGGTGACGGCCTCGTCCTCACAGGCACATGCTGTCAGCCAGTCAGTCCATGTGCCGGGGAGTTGGCCCCTAGCAGTGCAGCCTTCTGAGTTCACAGATGGACCGGCACTTTGTTCTGTAGTGACTTTGATGGGACAGCTGTGAATAGTGGCCGTTTAGGGAATTGCGTTTGGGGTTGTCCGTCAGGGGCCATGGGTGAAAGCCGAACTGGCCGAGTTGAAAGCGTGTCAGGGTGAAGGTTTTCTGATGTGCCGGGAAGACACGTGGAGACCTTCAGCACTAGTGGGTGCATGGCCCTGACGGCCTCTCCCTGCACTGGATTTCATGGTCCCTAGGATGGGCTGCCCTTCATGGGAACCGTGATGTGTTCACGCAGGTGTCTTGTCTGTTCTAGCAATGCCGCTTGCTTCCATATCTGGCAGCTGCCTACGCCTTAGACCACTTCTCTAAGTCACTTTTCCTGGACCTGGTGGAGTTCCAGCGAGGACTTGCCTCAGGAGACCGCAGCGCCAGACAGGTGAGGTGGTGTCTGCTTCCTCAGCAGCATCATTTGAATCTCACACAGTTGGAGCAGCACAGATTCAGCCTTCATTTCAAAGCAAAATCAGTCGTTTGATTTGCGAGGACAGAGCCTAGGACACATTCCTCCAGTTGTTCCCACCCACTCGGAGCTCTTGGCCTGTGCTGCAATTGAACGGGCTGGGCACGCGTCCACACTCCTGCCTCTCAAGGATGTGCTGACACGACTCTTGGTTCCAGTCTGTGAGTTCAGCTGTTGGTCTTCTTTTGAGAACATGACGGTTTTGCAAAATCCACATTACCCGCCCCTCAGTGGCTTTCATGGTTTCTGAGCCTTTTGTAAACAGCTGCACAAAGGTCTGAATCCCACTGACTGGATTTGAGTTGACAGTCAGAGGATTTGTGCCAGAAACAAGCGTGCAAATCCCGAGATCAGCCTCAGCATAAAGAGACATCGAGAACGGATTTCTTAGTAGATGGTTATGAACTGATTTTCCATTGTCCCTCCTGCTGCCTCCTGAGCAAGAGTGAAATGTGAATCGAAAGAAATAACCATGTTTGAAAGCAGAGGAGAAACGCCGCAGATTGCAGTTACGTACAACATCAGAAAAAGCCTGCATCTAATTAGCATATCTTGAAAGATTACTGGTGTCCGCATTCACGGCAGGTGATGGCAAAGGGATGACCTGCAGGATTGATGGCAGAGCAAATCCCAGGCTCGGGAGGCCTGAGGAGGGAGCGCTTCTGACCACTGAAGGGGTTAAGCCTGTGTCTTCCTGGGAGCGTGAGTCAGTGGAGCTTTTGCCAGCTCTGACACTCCCCTGTGAATAATGTTGTAAAGGGTGACCGGGCTCATTGTTTCTGAAACTCAGAGGTTTAACCCAGGCAGAGGAGGGCCTCGACTCAGCCCCTTATGTGAAGTTGAAAACACTCATAAAATGGGTCATTGGACTTAACGTGTGTGTGTGTGTGTGTGTGTGTGTGTGTGTCTTCCTCTTAATTGTTTTTCTTTTTTAATTTATTTCTTTTTTAAAAGTAAAAATTCTTCTTTTACCTTGAATCTGTCTCTTAAGTTTTTTGTTTGTTTTTTTGTTTGTTTTTGAGACGGAGTCTCGCTCTGTTGCCCAGGCTGGAGTGCAGTGGTGCGATCTTGGCTCACTGCAATTTCCACCTCCTGGGTTCGAGCGATTCTCTTGCCTCAGCCTCCCAGAGTAACTGGGACTACAGGTGCCTGCCAACACACCTGGCTAATTTTTTGTATTTTTCAGTAGAGACAGGGTGTCGCCAGTGTTGCCCAGGCTGTTCTCAAACTCCTGGGCTCAAGTGATCTGCCTGCCTCGGCCTCCCAAAGTGCTGGGATTACAGGCGTGAGCCACTGTGCCTGGCCCAGTCTCTTAAGGTTTCATCATTAGATATCAAGCAGAAGCAAAGGAGTCTTCTTCTTCTTCTTTTTTTTCCCTTAAAAGAAAAGCCTGCATTACCTGCTGGTCCCAGGCAGTCTCCCATCCAAGTACTAACCAGGCCCAACCCTGCTTAGCTTCCAAGATCAGGCTCATTCAGGGTTGTGTGGCCATGGACAGCAAAGGAGTCTCAATAAAACATGTCAGGCCTGAGGGAGGCACAGTGAGCACCCACGCAGAGCAGACTGTCAGTTACCGAGGCGCTTACAGCCTTCTGGAATGGACTGGTCCCGGCCCTTCCCTGTCCTGGGAGGGAGCGCTGTCTGTGGTGTTGGGTCTGATTCTCTGGTCTTTCTTCATGGTTTCACTGCAAACAGTTGCAACCTTCCATGGCGTGTCATTCACTTTGACATTTGTGAACTTTATATAAACTGGGCCATGATGTACATTCTTCTGCAGTTTGCTTCTGGGAGCCATGTCAGGGCCCTGAAAGCTATTTGCTGTGTGGAGCGGTGTTTTCATTGTTGTGAAATGGTATGAGCGTACCACAGTGTATCCATACTTGGATAAAGACCCTTTTTTATTTCTAATTACAATTAGGTTTCCTCTTCTGTCATTTTCAGGATGTCTTGTATTAGACTAGAGGTGATACGGTGGTTTGATGTTACTGCTGACGTCTGACTTTTTGGTGTCAAAAGTCTCTTTTCACCTGTTCTTGTTGGATTCCCTCACCCAAAGGCAGAGCTTGGACGTGAGATCCACGCTCTGGCATCAGCCAGCAAGCCCCTGGCCTCGTGGACCGCCCAGCAAGGAATTCAGGAATGCCGGGAGGCGTGTGGAGGACACGGCTATCTAGCCAGTAGGTTTTGGAGAAGCGCATGGTGGTTTCTTGTCCTTAACCCTACTCTTTGACTCTAGACCAGGGGTTGGCAGACTGTGGCCTGAAGACCAAATCCAGCCTGCCACCTGTTTTTGCAAATAAAGTTTTATTGGGACACAGCCAGCCACCCCCGTTCATTTGCACATTTCCTGCAGCTGTTTTCGCACTGCAAGGGCAGAGTTGAGTAATCCCAGCTGTGACAGAGACCATGTGGCTTGCAGAGCTGGAAATATTTACTCTCTGGTCCAGTGCAGAACAAGTTTGCCAACCCCTGCCCTAGATAGATCCCACTGCTTTCAGATGCCTGATGCTTTGGCCAAAATACAGGCAGAGAGCAGCTGATCTGCTCATTTGAATTTTAACTGTTTGGTTAACAGCTTGGTAGTAAACTAGCACCATGTTTTATTTGGATAGAAAATTCTTACACTTAGAAAAAGAGTAAGTTATATCAGCATTGACGATAACCGAGGCAGCTGTTGTGTGGTTAAGAACAGGGGCCACCAGATTGCCTGGGATTGAGTCCTGGCTCTGTCTTAACAGCCTGGTAACTGTGGGCAGTTTGCTTAACCTCACTGTGCTCAGTTTTCTTATTTCTACAGTGAGGGTGATAATAGTGTACCCACAACATAGGTTCTTGCCAGAATTAAGTGAATTAACACGTATGAAGTATAAGCATGGTATCTGGCTTGTAGTGTGTGGCCACTGACTTTTTTATTTGCTAACGCTGTTATCATTAGAATTATCATCAGCATTATTTACAGCTTATCTGCAAAACTTCCTGTGTGCTAATCGTAAATAATTAACTGGCAAAAACTGGTTGCTCAAAGAAGGCCATGTACACACTCAAAACAGCCACAGCATCTGCAAAACTCTTTTGCCCTCCAGGAGCACTTTAGGCCCTTGCCAAGTTTGTGAGAGTTTTGGCGATGCTCTGTCTAGAACTACACACACACTTTCAGCGATCATCCGCCCACCATTGCAGTTCTAACTCGCACCTGTTTCAGCATGGGCCGGCAGCAACGTAGCCCCTCACTCCCACCACACTCTGCCTTTGTCGCTTACTGCCATGTGGGTAGCCATGGCTGTATGTAAGTTACTCATTTGCGTGCTTTGTCCTCTGCGCAATGCCCTTAGTAGTTTTTATTTGTCATTGTAACTCATTGGGATTCTATAAGTAGTCGAATAAGGAAATTGAATCTTGCAGTACTGCAGACAACAAAGACAATGGAATCAAGATTCATCATATACATATACGTATACATATATATACACATATACATATGCTGGGATTGAGACCAATACAACCGAAGCTCCATCTAGGTTTAGAAAATCAATTGCAAATGTTTCTGCTGGGGCCTCTCCCAGCTCTTGTTCAGGGGCCAACCTGTTACATGACAGGAGGCACGTGGCAAGATTTGACAGCAAGTCAGGAGAAAATGATCAGGTGTTCTAGGTGGTCACAAGCCTAATCACAAGCCTGCTGGCAGTATGGCTGCAATAAGATTCCTTTCATGCTCTCAGGATCCATCGGTCATAGTATGTGAGTGTGAGAAGTCAGCTCCACTCCCTTCCTGCTGGGCCCATCCCAGCCTCACATTCAGAGAACACTTTTCATCAGAGCAAGCAGGCTCGAGTGCGTGAGGGTCTGGAAAGCAAGCCTTATAACCTATGTGAAGGCATTCAGCTAATTGATAGGAAAGACAAAAAAAAAGTTGTCTTGAAATTTCCTGTGTTAAAAGAAGAGTTCATTTAGTTACGGAAGGAAGAAGGGCAGCCCTGGGGGCGTCAGCTTGCTGCGATGGTTCCCTCCTGTCAGCGACCCCATGCCAGGGGAGGCTCTGTGGGATGACCGTGCAGGGCTTACTGACAGCAGTGAGGAGGAGCTGGAGTTGGGACTTGAAGCAGGGGTGCCAGTTCTTTGTGTCTGGTCAAGCTGGGTTTAGGGCTTTTTTTTTGACAGTCTTGCCCTGTCCCCCAGGCTGGAGTACAGTGGGATGACCATGGCTCACTTCAGCCTCAAATGCCTGGGCTCTTAGGTAATCCTCCCACCGCAGCCTCCTGGGTAGCTGGGACTACAGGTGCTTGCCACCATGCCCAGCTAATTTTTTTTTTTTTTTCATTTTTTTGTAGAGATAGGGTCTCACTATGTTGCCCAGGCTTGTCTCAAACTCATGGCTTTTTTTTTTTTTTTTTCCCCCCCTGAGACAGGGTCTTACTCTGTCTCCCATGCTGGAGTGCAGTTGCGCAATCTCAGCTCACTGCAACCTCCGTCTCCCAGGCTCAAGCGATTCTCCTGCCTCAGCCTCCCGAATAGCTGGGACTACAGGCACACACTACCACACCCGAGTGTGGTGGGTTTCACCATGTTGGCCAGCCTGGTCTTGAACACCTGGCTTCAAGTGATCCACCCGCCTTGGCCCCCCAAAGTGCTGCCATTACAGGTGTGAGCCACTGCGCCCAGCCTCTTAGGGCATTTTAAATTCTCACATGGTGACTGGCTGTTTCACAAATATGCATCTTAAATGATGGTACTATTGTGGCTTTGTTGCAGTGAACCGGTTGGGTGTCCTTAGAGATGACAACGATCCCAACTGCACATACGAAGGTGACAACAACGTCCTGCTGCAGCAGACAAGCAACTATTTGCTGGGCCTCCTGGCACACCGGGTCCAGGGTGAGGCTCCGCTGCATACTGGTGGGGGCCCTGGAACCCAACCTGGCGGGGGTGGGTTCTCCTGGCCCCACTGATTCAGCTTCTGTGAACGCACCCTCGATTTGCAGAAGGAAAGAAATGTTGTCAGATAGTGCCGACCGCCTCCCCAAGGCACGGGCAAAGGCTGGGATGGGGAGGGTCCTTGAGACCCAGACCCTGGCTCATGGGTCTGTGGCCGTCGGGTCCTCTGGACACTCTCCATGCTTTGGGGTGCCCCTGGCTTGGGGTCCCCAATGGCTTGGGTTCCCATCTTCCACCAAAGTCACTGAAATGTATGTCCTAGATGGAGCTTGCTTCCGCAGTCCGCTGAAGTCGGTGGACTTTCTGGACGCCTATCCCAGCATCCTTGACCAGAAGTTTGAGGTCTCCAGTGTTGCCAACTGCTTGGACTCCGCAGGTAAACATGCAGGTGGAGGGCTCCCCTGGCCTCCTGATTTCCCGTCATTCCCACCAGGAAACACACCGTACCTCGGTGAGGGGGCCCTTGGCAGTTCCAGCTGGGGCAGCAGTGGTGGTGGGAGGCCCCGCATGGCTCGTGGAATATCTCTTTGCACCCGATGCCAAGATAGATACTGACTCCACAGATGAATTGAAGGACGCCCACTCACCACCCTATGCCTTGCCTCTTGCCTTCCCCTCCCATAGGATAAAGGGTGTGAGAGACCACCTGGCCTGGTCTCTGTCCACTTAGCAGCCTCTGCCCCCTGCCCTGGTGCCTGGGCTGCTGCTGTCCCTGGGCCCTCCCAGCCACCTCACCTGTGGGTCTTCCCCACCCCCAGCCCCTCCTGGCTCCCCAAACAGCAGATGCCCCTTCCCGCCCTGGCGCATCTCACACGTTTCCTTCCCTCGGCCCCTGTAGCACAGGCTCATCTCCCGTGGGTGTGATGGTCGGGGTGGGGCCTCCTCTCAGGGGCCTGCACAGAGCTGGCCATGGACAGCCTCCTGCAGGTGTGTCATGGGAGCTGCTGCAGGCTCCACCTCACCCACGCAGGGTCTGCTCAGAAAGGTGGAAAGGAGCTGGGAATGGGGCGTCCGGCTGTGCTGGCAGCATGGAAAGCAAAGCAGCTTCCCTGTAGACTGCACTGCATCCTGACAGGAACCCTCTCGGGAGAGCAGCTGCTCTCGCGTTCCCTGGTTAATTCTGCACGTGCTTGTTATGCGCTCACTCTGCAGTTCGGGGCCAGCGGCTGGCATGACCGAGACCCCGTGCCTGCCTTCGTGGGACTTTCCAGTCTAGACCAGCAGACACAAAAACATCCCAAGGCCTCAGTCTTAGGGCAGCAGGAATTCTGCAAAGCAGTGATCTGGCTGGTGAGGTGGAGCATGGCTGGTGACCACCTTGGAAGGGTCTTGGCCTTTGAATTGAGGTCTCAGTGAAAGGCAGGGGCAGCCATGAGTACGCCCGATGGACAGGTGTCTCAGGAGGAGGAGGAGGCAACAGGGCCCAGCCCGTGCGGAGCTCATCTCGATGCGAGCGTGCATCTTGTTCCCCTGCTGTGAATGACGGGAGGTGAGCACCAGAGGCCTGGTGGAATGGGGTGTGCTACTTGTTTTGATGATTCATATTTTTAAAAGTATTCCTCATGGAAAAAGGCCACTCTGGTTGCTCTGTGGAAATGGACGTGAGAGGCGGTTGGGACAGGTGAGAGGGGCTGCCCTGCGCCCCCACACAGAAGCACCCGGCGGAGCTCTGCGTCTCCTACAGGGCACTCCTAAAGGGCACTCGGCTCCGGCTGCCTGGGTGCAGGCAGGGACAGAGCAAGGATTCAAACCCAAGCCTGTGGGACTGCAAAGCTCTGAATCTCTTGGATGCTTCTTGCCCAGTGGTCTGGGTGAGATTTGACAGAAAGCAGGGCTGGAGCTGCCCCCACCTCCATGCCACCTGTGTCCCTGTCAAATGCCTTCCTCCCACCACAGCCCCCATCTGTCAAGCCGCACATCACAGACAACAGTTTGAAGCCGCAGCGACGCCTCCATCTCCCCATCGCCTCACTCTGCGGTATTTAGTGAACGTCTTTGCTTTGCTACCAAAGCACCTATTAGTGCAGAAGAGAAGGGCCGAGAGGGGTCCCAATGCGTTGTCCCGGTGGGCCAGGTAGAAACTAACCCCTCCGTGACACCCGAGACTGGAAGAGCAGGCCCACTCTCCAGAGCGAGACATCAGCTCCCGCCAGGCTGCCGGAGGTTGATCTCGGTCCTCCTCCTGCCGGCCGTGGAACCTACAGCAAAATCCTCAGCCTTCCTGCCTCAGTTTCCTCATCTGCAGCACAGGGATGGTAATGGTATCCCCTTCATAAGGTTTTCGTAGGGTGGACTGAGTTCAGCGCGTAAAGCACTTAGTGCAGCACTTGGCGCCAAATCAGTGCTCAGCTCAGCAGCCACAGAGTTTGGGCAGGAACCGCTCTCAAGGTGCCGCACACTCAGCTGGGCAGATAGAGCAGGGATTTGGAGATGGAGGACGCGCTCGGCTTTGCATTCAGGAGACCAGAATGTGAGGGTCCCCAGGGGTTCTGGGAGGACCCTGGATCCTCGGGAGGAGGGAGCGCAGGCCTCCCCCATGCAGGGGACAGGCGCACGTGGAGGACGCGTTCCGGCCTTCAGGACCGACGCCGTGGATGTGATAGCAGCCCCCGAGCGTGTGCCCTTGTCCGTCTCCAGCCCTGTGGGCCACTTCCTTGTTCACACGGCAAATAACACACAGCCATAGCTGAAGCCAGTGTGGAGCCTGGGCCAGGCCAGCTTCCCGGCGCCTTCCCCTGCCTGCACTGTCAGCATCGTCATCAGGAAGCGTCCGCGTCACTGCTTTCCCGTGGGCCCTGCGCTGGGTTACAGCTTCTGACTTAACCATGCAGACCTCAGCCTGCCTATTTGGGTGCCAGTAGGAAATGGGGACACGTTTGATGACCTATTTCTGATGTTTGCAAGTCACTTTTTTTTTTCTTTTTGAGACGGAGTCTGGCTCTGTCGCCCAGGCTGGAGGGCAGCGGCGCCATCTTGGCTCACTGCAAGCTCCGCCTCCCGGGTTCACGCTGTTCTCCCGCCTCAGCCTCCAGAGTAGCTGGGACTACAGGCGCCCGCCACCACGCCCGGCTAATTTTTTTGTATTTTTTAGTAGAGATGGGGTTTCACCCTGTTACGCAGGATGGTCTCAATATCCTGACCTCGTGATCCGCCCGCCTCGGCCTCCCAAAGTGCTGGGATTACAGGCGTGAGCGGCCGCACCCGGCCGCAGGTCATTTTCTAAGCTTCCCAAATGTTGCCACAGGAAGAACTAGAAAATGACCTAGTCATTGTAGTAACTTCAACCCAACCAAAACCTTTTTCCTAAAACCATCACTCCCTATATTAATAAAATCAAAACATAGAAGGCGCAGCCAGCTTCTCCATGTGCCCATCACCCTCTCCTCTTCCCTCCCCTTCCCCTGAGACTGTGAAAGCAAAAGCAATTTTACAGTCTCTCCATCATCGGGAGAGACACCAAAGTCATCTGCTTTTCCTGCAACTGCCCTAACGTTTACAAGATGCCACAAAGTGAAAACATTTTCCAGAGTAACAAAGGCAAATGACTTTCACTTGTGGAAAGTGGTGTGGGAGCGAGATCACCATCATCCCTCACGCCGCAGGGAAGCTTGTGGATTCTGCCAGCCCCATCATCTCAAGGGCATTTGGTCACAGATCCCAGGGCTCAGGGCTAACTGCAGCCTGCGTCATGTGGATCTTTGGTAAAAGCTGTGTACGTGATGTGGGGCCCTCAGGCTCTGCAGGATTGAAGAGACACAGGCCTCTTCCAGGGTTGCGCTCGCCTGTGAGGAAGGGTGGAGGGTTTGCCAAGCCCATGGCTGGTCCTTCAGGGGTTCCTATTCTGACTTGGGTAGGGAAGTCCGGGTTTTCTGTTGAGTTCCTCTGATTTTTGCACACACACGTGTGCTGAGCTGAGTGTCACAGCCCTGTGCCTCGGGGCCTGTGCTGTTGCTTCCTGAGACGGGCCCTGTTCTCCTTTAGCTGGCTGGTGTGCATTCGTAGTAAGCAGTTGCAGTGTTCACTACCTGGACACTGTGTATGTGTGTACTGCAAGGTCACAGAATGTGGGCCAGAGGTGACATGGGGCCATGTGTGAGTGGTAGAGTCACATGGGGTGAGTGGTGCGGTCATGTGGAGTGCACAATGCGGTCATATGAGGTGAGCAGTGGGGTCACGGGTGAGCGGTGAGGTCACGTGGAGTGCATGGTGAGGTCATGTGAGGTGAGCAGTGGGGTCACGGGTGAGCAGTGGAGTCACGTGGGGTGAGCAGTGAAGTCACGTGGAGTGCATGGTGAGGTCATGTGAGGTGAGCAGTGGGGTCACGGGTGAGCAGTGGAGTCACGTGGGGTGAGCAGTGAAGTCACGTGGAGTGCATGGTGAGGTCATGTGAGGTGAGCAGTGGGGTCACGGGTGAGCAGTGGAGTCACGTGGGGTGAGCGGTGAAGTCACGTGGAGTGCATGGTGAGGTCATGTGAGATGAGCAGTGGGGTCACGGGTGAGCAGTGGAGTCACGTGGGGTGAGCGGTGAAGTCACGTGGAGTGCATGGTGAGGTCATGTGAGGTGAGCAGTGGGGTCACGGGTGAGCAGTGGAGTCACGTGGGGTGAGCAGTGAAGTCACGTGGAGTGCATGGTGAGGTCATGTGAGGTGAGCAGTGGGGTCACGGGTGAGCAGTGGAGTCACGTGGGGTGAGCAGTGAAGTCACGTGGAGTGCATGGTGAGGTCATGTGAGGTGAGCAGTGGGGTCACGGGTGAGCAGTGGAGTCACGTGGGGTGAGCAGGGAAGTCACGTGGAGTGCATGGTGAGGTCATGTGAGATGAGCAGTGGGGTTCATGGTGCAGACGGTGTTCCCAGAGGATGGGAGCACAGGCTCTTGGGTCAGCACTGCCCCCCGCTGTGACCTTGAGCTAGGCTTTAATCTCTCAGAGCCTGTTTTCCTTCTGCAAGACAGTGGAGAGGGAATGCGGTCACCTTGTGCTGCCTGGCAGGTGCCAGGCCATGGTGCCCTCGGAGGGGGGCTGCTGTGTGTGGGAGGGCCACTGTCCTGAACACTTCATTGGAAACAACAGACACAGGTGCAGGTGAGGTCTGCCTTGGTGGGTCAAGGAATGTTTCCCACAAAGCCGGCACCTGAGGGTGTCTTGGAGGGTCTGTTCGTTGTGCTTTTGGAGAGCATTGGCCATTCAGGAGCACCAGAGCGGTGGGCGTGGTCAGACCCAGGCCCGTGATCTGGCTGAGGAGCTGGGGCCGCCTTCCAGGCCTTACTTTCCAGGGCTTGCCTAGGTCAGAATCCGAGTTAGGAGTGCTCTGATGCTGACGCAGAGGGGACTGGACTCAGAGACAGGAGAGGAAACCGAGACCCGAAAGGCAGGCAGTGCATGCGAAGAGCTCTCCATGGGGTCAAGGACAGAGTCCCAGCTGGGGAGGGGGGCAGGTCGAGGGGCGGTCATTGGGTGCACAGGGCAGCTGGGGGCACCTTCGCGAGTTCGTCTGGTGTGTGGCACATGGAAAGGCTGTGGTGACCCAGGATTCTGGGAGAGTCTTGAGGACAGAGGTTGTTGACGCTGGGTGTGTCATCGGGCTGCCAGCAGCCATATTCCAAGCAAGAGAATTCGCTGCCCTTCAGTGCTGGTTTTCCACGTACTTTGTTTCGGCGATACTGTTTCGCTTCCAGATTAACTCTGGAAATGACACACATGGCACCCACATTTCGTTTGCTTTCATCTGCTTTTTGGGGGATCTTCTCCTCTGCATGTGAACACATCAGACTGACATGCTTTATTTTTTAATGAAAAACCAAGAACCAAAAGCAGAGTGTAAGGAAGAACACGGTGCGAACATAACTCATTTCTCAAGTGTTCGTCTCACTTGCAGCCCACAGCACAGTCTCACTGGCCGTCGACGTGAGGCCTCATGGGTTAATTCTGGTTGCAGAGATAGATTGGAAAACTCGGGTAACTGCCGTGAAGTGTCCACCACAGAGGGACCCCTCCCGGGGCAGTGTTTGGGAACGGCCAGGACAGGCTGGGAGGGAAGCCCAGCTATGGCTGATGGGTGGTGGGACACGGGGGCCTCTGGTGTGGTCAGAAGGAATTTGCACAAGCGGTTTCTGGCCAGACCGTTTCCTTGGTTTTGTTGCTGTGTAAATAAGTCATGGAAAGCACAACTGCACAGCGTCCACCTTTCCTTGCTGTTCGTGACCATCTGCCCTGCTGGGGGAGAGCTTGGGATATGGCAGAGCCTTTAGGAACAGGCGGTGGTCATGAGGGCCTCCCCTCAGCATTGGTTGCAAAATGGACCTGAATTTTCCTGTAATGTCCTGAAGGGTAGCATGTGAGGCTCAAGGATGAGCCTTGGGCAGCCTGCCAGCAGCAGAGGGCCACAGCCTGGGCACCAAAGATAGCAGACAGTGACTCTTTCGGTGCAGAGGCGGAAACCCCAAGGCAGGATGGGGCAGGGCTGCCCCGCTCCCTCTTCGGGGGAGGGCTCCTCCTGCCCAGGCTCCTGGCAGCTCCAGGAGTCCTTGGCTGTGGCTGCATCATGCTGGCCTTTGCCTCCTCTGTGACTTTGCCGTCTCTGCGTCTTGTAAGGACATTTGTCATTGGATTTAGAGTCCACCCTAGTCCAGGAGTCTCTGATGACCTCCCTCAATACCTCAACTTCATGACATCTGCAAAGACCCTCTTCCCAACAAAGGTCACATTCACAGCTGTGGGAGTCAGTTGGGGCCACCATTCAACGCCTCATGCCTGGCAGGACTTGGCAAGGGGAGCCTTGGCTCCCTGAAGATGCCTGTATGGAGGAAACCTCCGCCCAACCCTGCCTGCGCCCCGCCTGCGGGGTCAGCGGCACCTGCCTTTCCTTCCTGCTGGGGAGCTGAGACCTCCAGCAAGCCGCCTGATGTCTGAGCCTGGGGAACGGCCCGCTCTGGTTTGTGACGGGCTTCTCAGTTATGCTGTGAAGGTGAATGGATGTAACAGCCGAAAGCAGTCGAGTGTGCTGTGGCAGGAACTGCAGTGTTGGGTGTTTCCTTCCCGGTGACCTGGGCTGTGTGACATAGAAGGAAATCCCAAGGCCCCCTGAGTTCAGCCTTTGGGCTCAGACTCAGCATGGCTGACCCCGTTCTCCTGCCTGGGATCTCTGAGCAAGACCGGCTGCCAGGCAGAAGGCCCCCTGCAGCCTGGAGGCGCCTCGTGTCCGGGCGCCAGGCCCTCTGTGCCTGGGCAGGGAGTGGATGTGAGCGTGGCCTCCATGTGCGGCTGGTCCGCACCTCTCCCCTGCATGCTGGCCATGTGCCTGGGCCCATGTCCTCATCAGCGGGGTAGTAGCAGTACAGCCTGGTGGAGTCTCAGGACCATGTCTGGTCCATAGGGAGTACTGTGGGAGGCCAGCTCTGGCCACGCTGTAGGGGGCCCTGCAGATGTGGGCACCACTGCCGGGGGAAGGGGAGGATGAAGAGGGGGCTCCAGCTGTCCTGCCTGACACCCCACCCCGGGGCCTCCCTGTCTGCTGCATCTGCTCCCTCCTGCCCTTTTGAACCTTGTGGGAGGGGCCCCCCAGGGTACGAGGCCTCAGATACCCCCTTCCCCACCGTGTCAGTCCCCAGTTCCACAGCTCCAGCAGGCAGTGAGGTCCAAGGGCCAGGCAGGGGGAGGTGAACGGAAGCACCCCTTCCTCTCGCCACTGGGCACCACCGCCGGGCAATTGTCCTGCTGCCCATGCAGTCCTGGCCGATGCTGCGGGGACAGCACCACGCTTCACACAGACCGAGCCTGGTGCGTGCGAGAACGTGCTGCCGTCGCACTCAAGGGTCCGCTCTAGTGGCGGCACGGTGTCCCTGTGGCCTCCAGGCTGCTGGAACAGTGTAGAACTCAGGACAGCCCCAGGCTGAGCCAGGAAGTGCCTCCAGCCAGAGGGGCCCTGGGCAGGTGCCATCCCTGTGCCTCAGTTTCCCTACCTATAAAATCAGACCCACCCCATACACCTGCTCGTCATGAAGATAACACCATACCTGCAGGATGCTGGCAGTGCCTTGTCCCTGGGGGTGAGTCGTGACAAATGCTGGATTCTCTATTGTTACTTTTTCTCCTTCTGTTTCTCGTTCCGAAGTCGCCCTGGCAGCATATAAGTGGCTGGTTTGCTACCTGCTCCGAGAGACTTATCAAAAGTTAAACCAAGAGAAAAGATCAGGAAGCAGTGACTTTGAAGCAAGGAATAACTGCCAGGTAGGTATTTGTTTTCAAACTTCCCTTTTGTATTATTTGCTCTTAATTCCCCGGCCGTTGTGTCCCTGGCAGTTCAGGCCCCAGACCCCGAGCTCCCGTGACCTTGGGCAGATGACTTGATGACTTTGCTGCTTGCTCAACTCCTCTGTAACCCAGGGATGGCGGCACCTGTCTTGCTGGGCTAGGGAGGTCATGGTTGTTACATTTACCATTCCTGACGGGTCCCAGCCCGTAACCCGGAGCAGTGACGCGCTGGGTTGTGAGAGCCTTGGATGCACAGAAGGGCAGGGACACCACTGTGGACACTCAGAGTGCTCCCTCCTGACTCACGGGAGTGACGCCAGCACCCTGCTTGGTTTTCCACAAGTTGCTCTTGCCTTCCCGAGGGGCTGGGGTGGCAATGGTGAGTGGGTTGTCATTGGCCTTGGAAAGTACTTTGGGTCTCACACCTGGACAGGGCTGTCTTCCGTGTTCTGGGAAGCCACAGGGAAAAAACAGCCTGTTACAAAATGCCTTGTCATGCCAGGAACCTGGTTACGTGTGATTCCAGCCCTGTCCCGGCTGTCTGCCCTAGAGCAGAGCCCAGCCCCTCCCCTGTCTAGGGGGCAGCTGTTGGGGGCAGTGGGGCTCCTGGATGTGTCAGTGGGTGCCGTGAGCACTCTTGGTGGAGTGCGCCAGCCGTAACCATAGCTATGGGGAATCTCAAGCCATGAGTGTCGTGCAGGGAAGCCATGGATACGGAGAGAGCTGCTGTCGCCCCTTCTCCCTAGTGTCAGTTTATGAGGTTATTGGTCAGCTTCAATAATGAAGCCGCTGTAGGGACCCAGGTCCACGTCTGCCTGTCTCTGGGAAGGCCTGGCATCCCACAGCCTGCTGCTGGGGGCAGCCCCGGCCCTCAGGCCAGCAGCTCTAGAACCTGCTGCACACAACTGCCCTGAGATGAGGAGAGAAGGCGGGAAGGATGGGCTCCTGCCGAGCTCAGAGAAACCCCGATTGGACCAGGCGCAGTGGCTCATGTCTGTAATCCCAGCATTTTTGGAGGCCAAGACAGGTGGATCACAAGGTCGGGAGATTGAGACCATCCTGGCTAATACAGTGAACCTGGTGT
The DNA here is from genome assembly GCF_007565055.1 of Rhinopithecus roxellana. Classification (NCBI taxonomy): domain Eukaryota; kingdom Metazoa; phylum Chordata; class Mammalia; order Primates; family Cercopithecidae; genus Rhinopithecus; species Rhinopithecus roxellana. The sequence continues at coordinate 131,884,205 of NC_044550.1, forward strand.
CTACTAAAAATATGAAAAACTAGCCAGGTGTAGTGGCGGGTGCCTGTAGTCCCAGCTACTCGGGAGGCTGAGGCAGGAGAACTGCTTAAACCTGGGAGGCAGAGGTTGCAATGAGCCGAGATCGCACCACTGCACTCCAGCCTGAGCGACAGAGCAAGATTCCATCTCAAAAAAAAAAAGAAAAAAGAAATCTAGATTGAATTTATAGCTGAAAAGAAGTCAGCAGGTGGCCAGGGTCAGTAAAACTTGTAGTTTAGGCCCATAGTGACCAAAAATAGGAGGCTTGAAGTGACCCTTCCAGAACAGGCTGCCTTCTGTACCTACCCTGGCTGATAACACGGCAGGTTGGATCATTCAGAAACCAATGGATGCCTATCAGCTTCCACCGCTCCCTCCTCTGCAGGCCACATCCTTGTGTTAAGGTGGAATAGGCTGCTGCACTGGCTCATGTCTGTGATGCCAGCACATTAGGCAGGCTGAGGCAGGAAGATCGCTTGAACGCAGGAGGTTGAGGCTGCAGTGGGCCGCGATCACATCACTGCACTCCAGCATAGACAACAGAACAAGACCCTGTCTCAGAAAAGAAAAAAAGAATTTTTTAATGGAATGGAGATTCTCCAGTGAGTTGTGAAACAAGACCCCCTAGAGACGGAGGGCACAAAAGGACCCCCATTCCTAACAACACCTGTGTCGCTTAGAACTGCCTGGTAGGTCCTTAGCACCCCCTTCCAGCCCCGGCCTATGCTGGGGACGCAGCATGTGTGACCCCACAACACCCCAAGTGCGTGGCTTGGCTGCTGAGAAACACTCACCTTCAGCTTTTCCTTTGAGAACTTGGTAACAGAATTTCAGGGAGTCCTGCGGCAGAGGCCAGGAGGGGTCCTGGGTTCTGAGTCCGGCTGAGACGGTGACCCTGGGCCAAGCTGTGGAGCTGACAGACACCCACAGACACCAGCCACAAGGCCTTGGAGGGAAAGCAGTTGCCAGGGTGGGGCTTCGTGTTCCAGACCTGCTCTGGGTCGCGGAGTTTTCAAGAGCAGGGGACATTTGTGACAGCTGAGAGCCCTTGGGGCCTGGGCTGGATGCTAAGGGGCCCATGGGAAACGCAGCCCCTTCCCCTGCAATACGGCATGAGAAGAAAGCCTCAGCCTAGACCAGCCTTTTCAGGAAGAGGGGAGCCGGAAGCTGTTAAAAAATAAAACCATCGGATTTGGCTGCATAAAGGTTCAGCATTTCTGCATTGCAAAAGATGCTCTGAACAAAATCAGAAGCCACACAGCAGACTGGGGAAGCCCACGTGGCATGTCGCTGACAGAGAACACCCCCAGGAAGGAAGGAATTCCTTCAGATAGATGCCTGCCTGGTCGGAAACCAGCCCTAGCAGCCGCTGACCTGGAGCCAGGGCCAGGAGCTGCAGGTCAAAGCCATATTTCCACAGGCATCAGGCTGGGCTCAGGCACCAGCACCATTCGTGGAGGGTGACGGCTGTGTCCTTTGAGAAGGTTACTGGCCATTTTTGTTAAAAGTGTGCTTACTCTGACCTGGTGGGGAAAATTTATTAACCTTTAAACATTTTCTGGCTCTTGCCAATAACCGCTATCTACCATTTACCCACCGTAAGCCAGGCATGCGCAGAAAGGTCTTTAAAAATGCATTTCTCTCATTTTTCCACTGAGTGACACCTTCACATGTTCAACAGCCAGTAGATATAAAAGATGGGTGGTGGCGTCCCCACACCCTGCCTCGAGCCTGGGAGTAAAAAGGTGGGTGGTGGCTTCCCGCTCCTGACCTCCAGCCTGGGAGTAAAAAGATGGGTGGTGGCGTCCCCACAGCCTGCCTCCAACCTGGGAGTAAAAAGGTGGGTGGTGGCGTCCCCGCAGCCTGCCTCCAGCCTGGGAATAAAAAGGTGGGTGGTGGCGTCCCCGCAGCCTGCCTCCAGCCTGGGAATAAAAAGGTGGGTGGTGGCGTCCCCGCAGCCTGCCTCCAGCCTGGGAATAAAAAGGTGGGTGGTGGCGTCCCCGCAGCCTGCCTCCACCCTGGGATCAACCCCTGTCACAAGGGCTCCAGGTTCCCTTCAGGGATTTGCACATCAGAAGGCGGACAAGGACGAGGACATTTGTTCTCCCTGAGCCACATGCTGGATTCTGTACCTGGGTTGTTTCATGTTGTCTGCTTTGGGAGTGAAGGAAGTTGAGGCCAAGAGAAATGCCCAAGGTCCCCCAGCTCGCCTGTGCTGAAGATTGCACCCGGGCCAGCTGTCACAGAGCCCAGCCCTTTCCCCAGGCTGCGTGGCTGCTGTCTGACTTTGGACCATTTGGGTTTGTTTTTTTGCCTAAAGTATTCATTGCCTCTTAAAATGTACTTCAGAAATCAGAGTGTACCAGACTGAGACCCTCCCCTCTCTCCTGTGCTGAAGATTTCCTGGGTGTCCGGGTTTACTGCTGTAAAGGGACAGCTGACCATAGCTGCATCGAGCCTGAGAAATGCCTGTCCCAGTCCTAGCTGGGGACAGTTTGGCAGCTCTGGAAGGGCAGCTGAGGTGGTCCAGAAGATCCCCGTAGAGCACACAGTCCAGCCCCTGCCCTGTCTGGGGGACTCCCAGATGTGTCTGTGGGTGCCGTGAGCACTCTTGGCTGGAGTGCGCCAGCCCTAACCGTAGCTATGGGGACACTTTGGCCATGGGGGAGGGACTGCACCTGAGGCATTACTGTCCCCCCAGGGTCTGCAGAGTTCATACCGCGTGGGATGCTTCCTGGGCCCCAGCCCACCTTGGTTAATGTTGTGGTCGGCTCTGCTGGTTGCCATGGCAGACACTGTTTAGGGAGCCCATCCTCGGAGCCTGTGTCCCCCCGGTGACTGCTGGCCTTAGTGGACCTTTCCTGGAACAACAGCACAGTGTCATGCAGGCAAATCCTGGGGACTGAGATGCCGTCGAGCACAATAGAGCTGCCATCGCAGGCACTTCCTGTGAGAGGGCTGCCCTGACCCCAGTAGCACCACACGGGAGACAGCACTGAGGCTTGGAGCCATGATGCCTTTTGCTCTCTTGCACAGCTGCAGAGCCGAGTGACTCTGTTTCAAAACTCACTGGCACTCGGGATGTATTATTTGACAGCAGTAAGGTTCCAGAGGAGGCTGTCTTTCTGGCCCCCGCGGCCTGTCTGGCCTGTGCCATCGCTGTATCACGCTGTATCACTTTCATGGAAAAACACACTGAAGCGGCGTGGCGACTGCAGTTGAGGGGGAGAGTGTTGCGGGGCACAGGGCTCAGACTCAGATTCGGTTCTGAGGACCACCTCTCTGTGCCCGGGGCCCTGCTGGGATTGCCTGGGATTGGGGTTCGCAGAGGACCCGTGGCGTGAGGAGAGGCCCTTGTGGTGTGGGAGCCTGTTTTGGGGTGTGGGCAGGATTCAATGGAATTGCCGTGTTCTCGTGGACGCAGGAGCAGCTTGCGGGGGTGCGGGTGCCGTCGCCCGCTTGTTTCATGGAAGGTGAAAGGAGGAGGGGCTGAGGCCTGGAGCTGCAGCACCACGCCTGGCAACTTCCCCACAGGACTGTATTATCAGCCTCCTGCCAGAGGCCTCCGGCGGGAGCCTGAGGGCTGCCCCACCTCACTTGGCAGGGCTCTGGGAAATCTGGATGCTAGTCCTAGCCGGGGTCTGTCGTGCAGTCCCCACGGCCCTAGTGCAAGTCCAGATCCTGCCAAAACCAAGGCCCAGAGCTATAGCACGTGTGAGATCAGGAGAGGGCAGGAAGCCCCAAGGCCCCGGGCTGGCACATTCCATGCTCAGACAGCAGGGAGCAAGACAGGCCTTCCTGGCACTCTTCTGAGTGGCACACTCAGGAGTGGGACGGCCCACCCATGAGTGTGCAGGACCCAGCGGGGGTCTTGGGACAGGACCAGTCAGGCTGTAACGAAGCAGAGCAGGAAAGCAGCTTCTCCCGGTTTCTGTTTTCCCAAGGCTCCTGATCCCAACGGGGCCCTGGAGGACACTGGCTTTGTGACTGGAGACCCTGCTGCCGCGTGCTTCGCCCTGCTGTGTTCTGGGAAGATTTGGGGCAGCATCATAGGCCAGGCGTGCAGCTGGGTCCTCCTGCAACAGTCGGTCCCCCATACGCTGTATTTCATCCCTTGGCTGGATTTTTTTTAATTTTAAAAATGGCACCTGCTCATCCTAACAAGTCAAGCAATATGTGTATTGTTTTTCTAATTTAAAATGTCTGGTGAGATGATAAATGGGAGACAGGGAAAGAAAGGCTAATAAGTGAAGTTGATGATTATCAGCAAATGTTTTTGATATTATAGCGGATGCTGGCAAGGCTATGGAGAAAAGTGACACAGATCCACAGTTGACGGGAACGCAGATTAGTTCAGCCACTGTGGAGGGCAGCTTGGCGATTTCTCAGAGAGCTAAGAGTTGCCCTTCCGCTCGACCCAGCGATCCCATTACTGGGTATATACCCCAAAGAAAAGCAATCATCCTGCCAGCCGGACACATGTACCTGTACTTCCATCGCAGCGCTATTCACAATAGCAAAACTGTGGAATCAACCCGGGTGCCCCACAGCGGTGGACTGGATAAGGAAATGGGGCACATAGACACCACGGGATACCGTGCAGCCATCACTACCAACAGTCGTGGCTTTTGCAGCAACATGGATGCAGCTGCAGGCCATTATCCTCAGCAAACTAACGCAGCAACAGAAAACCAAATGCTGCATGTTCGCACGTATAAGTGGGAGCTAAACATTGGGCACTCATGGACATAAAGATGGGAGCAGCAGAGCCTGCGGGGGACGTACAGCATGGGGAGAAAGGAGAGACGCCTGCTTTGGAGGCTTTGGAGGAGGGGGTGGCAGTTCCTTTGGAGAAGCGAAGTCAGTTCTGAGCTCAGGGAGGAGCTTGACGAGCCCCTTCTCCAGCTCCTCCGTGTCTTCCTGTGTGGAAGAAGCCAGGTCCTGGGCCGTCAGGGGCCTCCTGGTGGGCGCCCACACTGTAGCCGCAGAGCATCCTGAGGCCTGCCCCAGGCCCCGTGTGCAATGACCGTGCCTCTCCCAGTCCCAGATGGGAGCTGAGCTGAGATTGAGGCCTTGGAGGGCGTCGGTGGAGCCAGAGCACTCCCAGCTCCATCTTCACATAGGCCTTTTCCATTGTGTTCTAGAAACATGTCTTATGCTGCACGGCGTCTGTGTGCTGCCTCACCTTATGTTACTGTCCTAGGACTTGCACGGGAATGCAGACCCACGTTCGTGTTTCCTGAGAACTTCCTCCACCGGGAATCTGGGCGGGGCTGGGACCTTCATGGTGCCTTATGGTGCCATCCTGTATTCCAGGTGTCCCACGGCCGTCCCTTGGCGCTGGCCTTCCTGGAGCTCACCGTGGTGCAGAGGTTCCATGAGCACGTGCACCAGCCCTGCGTGCCGCCCTCGCTGCGGGCCGTGCTGGGGCGGCTCAGTGCTCTGTACGCCCTGTGGTCCCTGAGCCGCCATGCGGCCCTGCTCTACCGAGGTGAGGCTTCTGACTGCGGGCTTGCTGTCCTCCCTAGAGTCAGGGCCCCGCTGTTGTATCTAGGAAGCTGCTTCCTGCAGCATTGTCCTCCTTCCACAGGACTTACTGAGCATGGCGGAGGGTGCTGTGGACAGATGAGGAACCCACTTCCATAATGAGAGGCATATGGGACAGAACAGCATCAGGGTGGTGCCGAGAGACCCAATTTTCCTTTCACTTGGGGTTCAGTTCAGAGAGCGCTTCCAGAAGGCCCCCTCGTGCCAGGCAGTCTGCCGGTCTCTGCAGGAAGCAGAAGCCCACCCCCTAGGTCCCATAAGGCACAGAGAGACACGAGCCAGGAGTGTCTAGACTTGGGAACCCTGGAAGACTTCCTGGAGGACGGGGTGCTGGGGCTGATTCCTGGAGGATTGGTGGGAATGGGGTAAACCAAAGTTTGTCGACCTTTTGTTGGTTGTTGCCCCCAGCAAGTCTTTTTAGGTGGTTCTTCCCAATGGATGGCACCCATGCTTCTTTGGTACTAGGATGTACCGCGTATCCATTCATGTCCTGCATCTCTGGGCTTGTGAAGAATAAGAATAAGATCCTCCCCACCCCAAGAGCCAGTGTTTACCCCCTAGAGGATGGTGCTGACCCCGTGAAGGCCTTGACAGTGCTCAGGTGCACCAAGGAAGGTACATGAGTGCCTGCCAGAGAGGGCGAGCACAGGGCAGGAGCCCCCCTGCTGCCTGAGAAAAACCCTAAGTGATGACACAGTTCTCTCCAGCAAAAATCGTAGCAAACGCAGATCCCACCACAGATGCGCTCCCGAACGCACAAGGCCACGGCCTTGGACCTCTTAGGGCCCCACCGGAAACCACAGCGGCTGAAGGCGACACCAAGAGCCAAGTCCCCCTGTAGCCTCTGAGTCCCTGCAGGCGACACCAAGAGCCAAGTCCCCCTGCAGCCTCTGAGTCCCTGCAGGCGACACCAAGAGCCAAGTCCCCCTGCAGCTTCTGAGTCCCTGCAGGCGACACCAAGGGCTAAGTCCCCCTGTAGCCTCTGAGTCCCCGCAGGCGCCCACCGCCCCCCTCCCCACTCCCCTGGGTGGTCCCAGGTACCCCCTTACCCATGCCCCTGCCATGCACCCCTGCTTCGCTCTGCCCAGGAGTCCCCTTCCTTTCTTCCTCCCAAGGGAGGAACCCACCCAGCCTCCCGGAGCCCCAGCAGGTGTGAGCCCAGGTGCCACCCGTCACCTCCGAGCCTGGGACCTTGCCTCCCTCGTTGCCCTGGGCCAGAGACCATCAATGCCTGAGTGGGAAAAGGGTGTCAGAACTTGGTCCCTGAGCCAGCACGTTCCTCGGGTCACAGCTGGACTGGGGACAGCAACGACACTGATGTGTTCACCCAAAACAGGCCTCCTGTGTGGCCAATTTGGAAAGTGCACTCAGGGCATGTTGGCATTGGGGTTGGTTTTGAACTGAGGACCCAGCCCCCACGTGACCGAGGCTATGCTTGCAGGCGGATACTTCTCTGGTGAGCAAGCGGGAGAAGTGTTGGAGAACGCCGTCCTGGCCCTGTGTTCCCAGGTGAGCTGTAGGTGCTGCCGTGTTCTCTACATTCTTGTTACACAACCGCCCAGGGCCGACACGCACCCCCTTAGCGTCACCCAGAGGAGCTGACGCGCACCACCTTAGCGTCACCCAGAGCTGACACGCACTCCCTTAGCGTCACCCAGACTGACATGCACTCCCTCCCTTAGCGTCACCCAGACTGACATACACTCCCTCCCTTAGCGTCACCCAGAGCCGACGTGCACCCCCTTAGCATCACCCAGACCGACACGCACCACCTTAGCGTCACCCAGACCGACACGCACCCCCTTGGCGTCACCCAGACTGACAGGCACCACCTTAGCGTCACCCAGACTGTCACGCACCCCCTTAGCATCACCCAGAGCGGACACACACTGCCTTTGCAACCCAAACATTCATGTTTGTTCAGGGTTTAGTAAAAACTGGAGGATTACAAGAAAATATGCCCACATCAGAAATTTTTGCAAAAGAAACTTGCCGGGGTATCTCCAGATCTGCACACACCCAGGCCCTCTCATACACCGTTTGCAGCTACTTTGAGAATTCTCTGAGCGTTCAGGGGACTCAGCCTCCAGTTTGTTTCCTGGCAGTGTCCTTGTTTACTATATCCTTTTACCTATGTCACCCAGGAAATCAGAGGGCCCCAACCCCACGTTCTGATCTGGCAGCTCTCTTCCATCCAGGAACAGAAACCCCCTTGCTGTGCTGTTTAGCACGGTAGATGCTGGGTGGGGGGAAGGCGGCTGTGTGAGTGAGGGTCTCAGATTTCCTTTCATTGCACTGAATTTGAGGAGCCACTTGTGCTGGTGCTGGTGCTGCCGTGGCAGGCAGGGCCACTGTGTCCACGGAGACGTCACTCTACTTTTGCTGGTAGGAACCGGACCGCGTACTGCTGCATTTTAGCGCGGTGTCTCCAGTGACTGGAGACATGGCCTTTCATCTCCCCTGTCGCTGCTTTCACACTTGATCTGGGACCAATGGAATGTCCCTGTGACTGGCTCTGAGCCTCTCTCGGGATTCACTGTATAAGCCCCTTCCCTGAGCCTGCGGTTCTGGAGAAGGGCGTGTCTAATTGTGGTACATGTTTGTGGCCACGTTTACTCCTCTTAACATGAACTGGCCACAGGGAGGGGTTTTCCTTGGCTCCTCCAAGAGCCAAATTTTACCTGCTTGGGGCAGTGTTGACCCTGTGGAGGCCTTCGGAGTTTGCAGGTGAGCCAAGGAAAGCACAGGGGTAACCTTGCAGAGAGGGGGGCATAGTGGGGAGGTGTTGTTTATAAAAAGTGCCTGGGTGTGGTGACTCATGCCTATAATCCCAGCACTCTGGGAGGCCAAGGCAGGAGGATCACTTGAGGCCAGGAGTTCGAGACCAGCCTGAGCAACGTAGTGACACCTCATCTCTACAAAAAATAATTTTTTTTTCTTTTTTTTTTTGAGACGGAGTCTCGCTCTGTCACCCAGGCTGGAGTGCAGTGGTGCAGTCTCGGCTCACTGCAAGCTCCACCTCCCGGGTTCACGCCATTTTCTTGCCTCAGCCTCCCCAACAGCTGGGACTACAGGCGCCTGCCACCACGCCTGGCTAATTTTTTTGTATTTTTAGTAGAGATGGGGTTTCACCATGTTAGCCGGGATGGTCTCGATCTCCTGACCTTTTGATCCACCCGCCTCAGCCTCCTAAAGTGCTGGGATTACAGGTGTGAGCCACCATGCCCGACCTACAAAAAATAATTTTAAAAAATTAGCCAGGCCTGGTGGCACATGTCTGTAGTCCCAGCTACTCAAGAGGTTGAGGTAGGGTAGCTTGAGCCCACGTGTTTGAGGCTGCAGTGAGCCGTAATTGCACCATCACACTCCAGCCTGGGCAACAGAGCCAGGCCCTGTCTCAAAAAAAAACAGAAAAAAAGCCACAACTGATTTCCCAGTGAGGCTATGGCCAAGGCTGGCTGACCGTTGTGTGCCACTCTGTGTGTGCCTGTCCACACCACTCTCTTGGGGAGGCCACGGTCAGCCAGGTGGAGAGGGTGCCAGCCATCTGCTAGGCCAGGGCCAGCAAACTCAGCTCAGTCCTGCCGTTCACCTGAGTGTCGTCTGCGGGTGTCTTTGTGCTTCCATGGCAGGGCAGACAGTTGCCAGAGACCATGGCCCACAAAGCCGGTAACATCTCCTACCTGGACTCTTACGGAACATGTTTGTTGGGCTCAGCACCTGTGCTCTGCCAAGAGCTTCTCTCCGGGAGCAGTGGCGTTGGTCTGCGGCCTCCGTGCCGAGGCACGTGAACCAGGACCAGGTGGCCACACGCTGCAGAGCACGGTGTTGAAGCGCGGAGGCGCACTCAGTTCCTCCATTGTGGCCTTTATTACTCTGTGCTGACCGATTGCCTTTGATCCATATCATTAACAATGTCTCCCATTCCTGGGTTCCATGCAGTGTAGCCACGGCATTTCATAATATTTTGAGGAGAATTTTTTTTTTTTTTTTTTTTTTTTTTTTTTTTGAGATGGAGTCTTGCTCTGTCCCCCAGGCTGGAATGCAGTGACGCGATCTCAGTTCACTCAAGCTCTGCCTCCTGGGTTTACGCCATTCTCCTGCCTCAGCCTCCTGAGTAGCTGGGACTATAGGCGCCCGCCACCACGCCCGGCTAATTTTTTTGTATTTTTAGTAGAGACGGGGTTTCACCGTGTTAGCCAGGATGGTCTCGATCTCCTGACCTCGTGATCTGCCCGTCTCGGCCTCCCAAAGTGCTGGGATTACAGGCTTGAGCCACCGCGCCCAGCCTTTTTTTTTGCGTTTTAAGAAAGTTCTTGAGAATCCACTCATATAAATTTCATGTGTCATATTGAAGAATAATTTGTCCAGTGGAATAGGAGAATAATAAAACCACTGCCAACCGAGGAGGCTTCATATGCTATGGCTTTTCCAAGTGCTCATAAATGCCTTCTCTATTACATGTTTTCTGGACATATTTTCCTTTACTGGAACAGCAGTTGCCCAGATAAGCCAAGGCTTAGAAATGAGCCTCTGGAGGCAGCTGCTAATTCACGAGCTGCAGGGTCGTCACTTTTAAGGGCCTTTTCTACCTTTTTGGGAAGAAACAAGCCCTGGAAGTCCTGAGTGAAAAACAGCATGGTGAAAACATTCCAGCACACAGCAAGGGACTCGAATCCAGGCCAGTGAAGAGATCATGCATTGGCAGCAGAGCCACACGTGCCGCTCAGGTTACCCGTTGCTAGTGGGTCCTAGCAAACACGGACAGGGCTGTTACCCTTTGGTCACCATGGAAATTCCCGGGAGGTGCCAAGTGTCTGGGCTTTGTTTTCCAACAGCTGAAAGACGATGCAGTTGCCCTGGTAGACGTGATCGCTCCTCCTGACTTTGTTCTGGACTCACCGATTGGCAGAGCCGACGGCGAGGTAAAGGGAGGACAGGGCCTCGCAGGGGTGCCCCAAGGGCCGAAGGGCATTTCTGCGGAGCTGAGATGCTCCTGTGGGTCAGGGGTCTGGTGGCTTCTGGAAAGTGGTCACATGTGGGGGAGCTTCTGTGGGGAGGGCCCAGGACAAGTCTGGACAGTCTCATTCTGGTGTTTCGCCATGCTGGCTCTGTGGTTGCAGGGGATTTGCCCATCCCCTGCCCGCCTTTTCCTCTCGAGATGGGGTGGTGGCACTGCCCGTCTGCACAGGCAGAGGTTGGAGGTCCACACACTGTGGCCTCTGCCCTCTTGCCACTCCCCACTGGCCTCCCCGGTCCCAGGTCTTACCTGCATCTGACCATGCAGGCTCCTGGCCCTGCAGGCCTCTCCCCCATCCCTGTCCTGGAATCCCCAGGCCCCTCTGTCCCCTCTGACCATCCATGGCTGTCACTGGGGTTACTCTCCCCTGTCCCACTTTCCCCCAACTGCCTCCCTGTGGCTCCCCAGCCCCCTATGTTCCATAATGATTCATTCAAAGCAGATGGAGTCAGGCTGCTCCCCTGAGGGAGCCTGCACCAGCCTCCTTGACTCTGTCACGCCCCAGCCCCAGGCAGCCACTGCATCCCTCCAGGGCCCTTCACCCCACTCTCCCCTCCTGCCCACCAGATCCAGCCTTACTGGCCTCTCCATCTGTTGTGCCAGGCCCGTGCCCACCCCAGGGCCTTGTGCCTGCTGCTCCGGCTGCCTGGAGTGCCTTGCATTCTTTCAGTATAAGCTGACTGTTGCTGCCTTGGAGAGGCCTTCTGTGGCGTCCAGCTGAGGCAGTGCCCCAGGCACTGCAGTGTGGCCCTTGCTGGCCTCATCACTGACCCTGTGTCTTCCTCCCACCTGATGATGCCCTCGAGGGGCGACGCTCACGGGTCCACTGGGTGCCCTCCAGCACCCCACTGCTTATAGGGCTGTGTCCATCTTCTGCTAGAGGGACTTGGCGTGTCAGTGCTCACGTCCCATGCCCTGCGGTCCCCCGGCTGTGAGCCACAGAGGGGTTAACCGCATCCCTGGCCCCTGGCCCCACGACTGAGTTCTTTCTGCTGAGGCATCTGCCAGCACCTGGGTCTCTGCTCAAATGGAGATTGAGCCTTAGTGGGCAGGACCCCCTCCTCCTCAGTTCTCAGGGAATACTGAAGTCCGTTCATGAGTCCTTACTGGCTTAGCCAGGGAGGGCCTAGTGCCTGGCCTCAGCATGGCCCAGGCTACACCTGGGTTGGGCTAGGTGTGCCAAGAAGCAGGTAGTGCCAGGGACTGGGTGAGCAGGGCAGGAGGTGAGAGTTCCCAGTAGTAGGAGAGGCATGGATGGTCATCTCTGTGGAGGGCCTGCTGTCCCGCATCGGGGGGCTGGCCACTGACCATCCTCTGAGCCCATATAGCCCAGATGATCACTGCTGCTGAGAACTGAGATCCAGAGAAGCCCAGTGGGTTTCCCAGCCAGGGAGTGGCAGAGCCAGGATTTGAAGAAACTGTGCCCTGCTGTAGGGAGAGAAGACTTGGGGGGAGCCTTGGGTCCTGGGGGAGCATGTAGGAGGGGGACTTGCCCTACCCACCTCCCTGGGAGAGGCAGTCTCACCGGGAGGTAGGGGGCTCACCAGGTAGACAGGCATTCGAAGAGACAGTGGAGCCAGACCCGCCATGGAGGATCCCCGAGCACACAGGACTGTCTGCCCCGTACAGGAGCAGCCTTGAGCGTCCACTCGCTGCGCCTTGCTCTGCAGAGGCAGGGAACAACCGAGGAGAGGAGAGACCGTGCCCATGATGGAGGGGCCCCTCTGGCTCTGGGTTCCACAGTTAAAACCAGAGTCGACTGGAGGTGTTGCTGGCAGGATGGTTTATAAAATGTGCATTCCTGGTTGAGCGTGGTGGTTCATACCTGTAAGCCTAGCTCTTTGGAAGGCTGAGGCGGGCGGATCCCTTGAGCGCAGGAGTTTGAGACCAGCCTAGGCAACATAGCAAAACCCCGTCCATAAAAATTACAAAAACTGAGGTGAGAGGATCCCCTGAGCTTGGGGAGGTCGAGGCTGTGGTGAGCAGTGATCGTGCCACTGCACTCCAGCCTGGGCAATAGAGACCTCATCTCAGAGAAAAAAAAAAGAAAGTACATTTCTCCCAGTTGCAAGGAACTGGTGTATTAACCAGGAGCTACCAGGTAAGAAAATCACTATAGGGCCGGGCACGGTGGCTCAAGCCTGTAATCCCAGCACTTTGGGAGACCGAGATGGGCGGATCATGAGGTCAGGAGATCGAGACCATCCTGGCTAACACGGTGAAACCCCGTCTCTACTAAAAAAAAAAAAAAAAAAAAAAAAATACAAAAAACTAGCCGGGCGAGGTGGCGGCGCCGGGAGGCTGAGGCAGGAGAATGACGTGAACCCGGGAGGCGGAGCTTGCAGTGAGCTGAGATCCGGCCACTGCACTCCAGCCTGGGCGACAGAGCAACACTCCGTCTCAAAAAAAAAAAAGAAAAGAAATTCACTGTAAACGAACAAACAGAGCCGTAGGGGAGTTGAGACCATCCTTAAACCAAGCCTGCTGCTCCAAACTGTGAAACATAAGCTGGAACCTAGGCCCTGTGGAGCAGCAGCCTGGATCTGTGTCTGTGGAGCCCAGAGTAGCAGAGTGGGGAGGAGGGGTAGCTAAGTGCATTTAGCGGGTACAGGCAGAGGGGTTTCTTCTAAATAAAAGGGTCAACATAAGCTGGATGCAAAATAGACCACCTCCCAGGCTCTGGAGATGGGCTGGGCTGCCCCTTCCCACCTGCACGGGTGAAGTGTCTGCTTAGCCGCCCTTCGCCCTTTATTTATACAGCCTTCCTCCAAGACAGGAGCATCTCCCCCCATCTTCCCAGTGAGGCTGCTTAGGCTGAGAGCAGTGAAGTCTGCACATCCTGTAGGGGAGTGCTGGCCTGGGGCAGGACAAGAGGAGCAGGGTGTGGTGGCCCAGGTCCAGGAGTCAGCCAGTAAAGGCCACCAGGTGAGGGCGTCTTGCTGCTGGTGGCCATGTGCCACCTGTGCGGCCTGGGGTGTGAGAGCAGATTTCAGAGCGGCGGTCGATGCAGCCTTGCAGAATCCTGTGGTGGCTGCAATTACTAAGAAACAGGGTGTCTACTGCCCACAATCATTTCCTTTTTTTTTTTTTTTTTTTGAGATAGGATCTCACTCTGTCACCCAGGCTGGGGTGGAGTGGCACGATCACGGCCCACTGTAACCTCAACCTCCTGAGCTCAAGCAATCCTCCCACCTCAGCCTCCCAAGTAGCTGGGACTACAAGTGAACTCCTCCATGTCCAGTTAATTTTTTGCATTTTTTTTTTTTGTAAAGATGGGGTTTCTCCATGTTGCCCAGGCTGGTCTCTAGCTCCTGCGCTCAAGTGATCCGCCCTCCTCAGCCTCCGAGAGTGCTGGGATTACAGGCACGAGCCACCTTACCCAGCCAATAATTTCCAAAGAAGAGGGCGAGGGGGTGATTTTCGTTATAAATATGGTTTATGGTACTTTATAATTGAATTTTCCTAATTGTTTTCTACTAAAAAAAAAAGTTCATATAAATTTAAGTCATTTTAAAATTTCTCTAAAAAGTGAGAGAATTTCTGTTTTGTTGTTGTTTGTTTGTTTGTTTGTTTGTTTTGAGATGGAGTTTCACTCTTGTTGCCCAAGCTGGACTGTAATGGTGCAATCTTGGCTCATTGAAACCTCCGCCTCCCAGGTTCAAGTGATTCTCCTGCCTCAGCCTCCTGAGTAGCTGGGATTACAGGCACGTGCCACCACGCCTGGCTAATTTTGAATTTTTTTTAGTAGAGATGGGGTTTTTCCATGGTGGGCAGGCTGGTCTCGAACCCCGGACCTCAGGTGTTCTGTCTACCTTGGCCTCCCAAAATGCTGGGATTACGGGCATGAACCACCGCGCCCGGCTGAATTTCCTGTGTTTTTAACAAAAACTTTGAGGAGTTGCATTTGCACACTCAGCTGTCTAGGAATCTTTTCCTTCTTATTTCTTTGTCTTCACTTGCTGTGTACGTGTTGTTTGCAGCTCTACAAAAACCTCTGGGGCGCTGTCCTGCAGGAAAGCAAGGTGTTGGAACGGGCGTCCTGGTGGCCCGAGTTTTCTGTGAACAAACCTGTTATAGGAAGTCTGAAATCAAAGCTGTAGTGGCACCGGCACACATTCAGCCAAGTCTAATGAAACGAAGGGAACTAATAAGATGTGGACCTCAACTTCTGATTCCAGAACACGCTGGAGATTGCTGCTGCCTTCTGAGCCCGCACCTCTGCGCCTGAACTGCTGATCGACCTTACCGCCCAGGTGGACGGGAGGGAGGCCCCCGGCTGGCTGGGCTAATCTGGGATTGTGGTGATTTGCAGCGTGGAAAAGAAATGCACATGATCATGTCTGCCTGACACACTGTGGGTTTTTTGATAATTAGAATTTCGCACATTCAGTTTTCAGGGTTCAGCTCCTGACTCTAAAGTAGACAGCCCATAGTCAGGGGTTTTCTGGTCAGACAACCTGTGATTTGTCTAGATTTTTTACAGAGCTCCACTTCATTAAGAAGTCAGTGGTGCCAGTCTGGTTCTTTGTCAGCTGTCCCTTGGCTTTGTCACCTAATCAAATTATGTCATAACCTTATTAATTTGCACATAGATCATCTGAATGTCATGGTTTAAGACTTAAGGAGGAACATCTATTTGATTACTTTCTTTTGTGGAGCTGGAAATGTCCGTCGAGGAAATGTTTTTTAAAAAAGTAATGATTTGAGTGGGCAATTCAGTCTCCAACGCCCGCCCCCCTGCCAGTTATATACAAATCACTTTATTCGTAACATGTTTGATCTGTTTGTTCCTGCAGAGTCTGCCCAGGAAGTCCTTGCACACATGTGGCCTGTCCCCATGGCGCTGGCCACAGCCTGATTGCAGCAGACCAGGGCCATCGGTGCACGCCTCTCCCGGTCACTCCTCCTCCCCGCGGGGCCGTGGGCTTGGCTGCCCTTCCCAGTGTTAGGTTCCCAGAGCAGTGCTGTCTTGGTGTCTGGGTCCTGCTTCTTAACTTCTCATCCTCTCAGGGCATGGAAGGCCTTTGTCATCAGTAGCAGGGAGTTGGGTCACTCTGGTGCCCCCTGACCCTTGTGGCCACGCTCTTGTCACCACAGTTCATCAAACAGATGTGACCCAGTGTGTCTCAGGACGGTGCTGAACCAACTAGGATCAGTTCTTATTTTTCCGAATAGCCCAGAGAACTTCTGAGCGTCTGAAGGGCATGGTCCAGAATGTTTTTAAAAACTGAATTTCCAGCACTGGAAACCACTTCTCAAGCTCATTTTCATGTTTAGAAAAGGGGCAGGACACCCCACCACCACATCCCACCCCTTTGGGGCTCCAGGGGCCTCTGAGGGGTAATTAGTGGCTTCTTTGATGAGCACCTACCGCCTGCCAGCACCTTGCTGAGCACTCAGGATTCATCATCTTATGGGACCCTCAGCCAACCATGTGGGGTGAGTTGTGCCATTAGCCGTGTCTGCAGAGGAGGAGACCGGCCCCAACAGGCTGGACACTGCCGCAGGCAGACAGCAGGAGGTGGCCGAGTGGGATCAGAAGCCATGGGACCTCCCTGGTGCCCGAGGGCCCCAGCACAGGGCTCAGACGCAATAGGTAGGCTGAGACGCTGGTGTCCATCATCAGTTAAACCCAGGAGCACCCCCACCTGCATTCATCTTGCTCTGGTTTAGAAGTTTCCTTGGGTTTAAACAAACTCTTCATGGTTTAAGTGTGTTTTGTCTATGATACTCTTCCTGCTTTCAGAGAGAACGGGAATGAGAGAGAGTGCTCAGGGCCTTGGCGGTTTCCATGGGGTGGTTCCTAGTACAAACCCAGAGAACACGTCAGTGGTGCCTGCCAGTGTCGGAGCAGCTCATTCAACACTGAGGCTGCCACCCACAGGCCTTACGGGCCCAGGGGTCCCCAGCCCCACTGCCTGGGGGTCCCAGCCCAAGAGAGCAGTTGGGCCTGGGTGGGCTGTCAGCCAGGGTCATGCAGATTTCCACCAGGGGTCCCCCTCACAGGACACCTCAGACTGTGTGTGTGTGTGTGGATGGATCCTTTGCCTAGACCTGTAGCTTTTCTAAGCGAGAAGGAACAGGCTCCAAAGTCCTCTGATGTGCCCGCAGCTAGATTCTTGGTGGTGGCCAGCCTGAGTTGGAGTCACGGTCACTCCTGCCTCACCGCCCTCTGGAGCAGGCCCCAGCTGTCCTTGTCTCCCAAGTAACTGAGCTTTGGGCATCTCTGGAAGGGTTTTCATGTTTTGTCTTTTTTATCACTTGGGACCTTGGTTTGTGGTCTAGTCCAGCGTTTGGTCTGAAACTACCTGTTTTTCCACCAGCAGGTCATAGAAGTTGTTCAAGGTCAAGGGTATGTTCAAGGTTTACAGAAATAAACACATTTGACTTTAGTGTCAGACATGACGGGTTCTCATGCAGGAGCCCTTTGTGATGCTTGTAGCTATGAAGTCACCATGTCAGACACAACAGGTTCTCATGCTGGAGAGCTTTGTGATGCCTGTGGCCACAATGTCACCATGTCAGACACAACAGGTTCTCATGCAGGAGAGCTTTCCGATGCCTGTGGCCACAATGTCACCATGTGGTTTGCATTTTCATATCCACTTGTTGGAAAGGTCCTCATTCCTCAAATTTGGGAGCTGGCACACTTTACTGGCAGTGTTGACAAAAAGCCAAGCTCTGTGAAATATTTGAAGAGGTTTCTTCTGAGCCAAATGTGAAGACTATGACCTGTGACACAGCCCTGGGAGGTCCCGAGAATAGCTGCCTAAGATTGCTGAGTTAATAGCCTGATTTTATACATTTTAGGGGGACAGAAGTTAGAGGCAGAGACGTTAGTCAGTGCATGGAAGGTGCACATTGGTTCAGCCCAGAAAGGTCTGAAAACGAGCTTCTAGGTATAGGTGTGTTACAGGAAAGGGGTCCCCATCCAGACCCCAAGAGAGGGTTCTTGGATCTCATGCAAGAAAGAATTCAGGGTGAATCCATAGCGTAAAGTGAAAGCAAGTTTGTTTAGGAAGTAAAGGAATAAAAGAATGACTACTTCGTAGAGCAGCCTCAAGGGCTGCTGGTTGCCCATTTTTATCGTTATTTCTTGGTGATATAATAATCCAAGGATGGATTCATGCCTCCCCTTTTAAGACCATATAGGGTAACTTCCTGACGTTGCCGTTGCATTTGTAAGCTGTCATGGCGCTGGTGGGAGTGTAGTAGTGAGGACGACCAGAGGTCGCTCTCTTGGCCATCTTGGGTTTGGTGGGTTTTAGCTGACTTCCTTACTGCAACCCATTTTATCAGCAAGGTCTTCATGACCTGTATCCTGTGCTGACCTCATCTCATCCTGTGACTTAATGCCTTAAGTGTCTGGGAATGCAGCCCAGTAGGTCTCAGCCTCATTTTACCCAGCTCCTATTCAAGATGGAGTTGCTCTGGTTCACACACCTCTGACATTTCCCCCATCCCTTTTATAAGAGAACCTTTAATCCTAAGGGTTGCAGAGGGGTGAAGAACCATCTTCTGTAACTTTTTTAGGCTGAATAGGGTCAATGATACCCTTGCCTATTAAGGTCTCTTCTGTTCAGGGTAGAGAAGAGCTCAGCCAGAAAGCCTTGGAATGGTGAAAGCCATTCATAACTTGAGTTCTGACAAAAGGTGATATCTGAAAGATTATTGTTTAAGAAAACATTCAGTAAGCTTATCCTGCATTCCTACACAAAGGGTAGAACAGCAATATAACAGAATAAGCAAAACTATCACAAGTAAACCGAATTAGAAGGCTTTCCATGAACTGAGCAATTGGTGGAACCAGGCTGACATGGGGTTGTTAGCTGATTGTAATGTGCCCAGAATTGGAATACTGATCCAGATTTTTACATTACCCATCCCTCTTGTTTCTTCTGAGCAGCAGGCAGAGATCACAGATTGGTTCACAGGAATACACAGGGTTAGCCTAAATTGCAGAAACAAACTTAAAAACAACTGATGAAATTAGAATTTAAGAAGTGTGCCATAGTTCTTGAAACTAATTTCTCTAGTTTCCCATTTTCCATTTTTACTAAAGACAAATCATGGTAAGACTGATTTGCTTTATTATACTTGGCCTGATTATTTGTATAAAGTACAGCAAGAATAATTGTTTTTCACATAAGCTCTTTTTAAATTGGCTTTGATGAAACTCTGTTCCATAGAAGGAATCTCAGATAAGATTAGATTTAGAGCCAGGCCCTGCCACGGGTTTGTACCCTCAAATACCTATGAGTTGAATAAATTCCCCTCCTCTTGAGGCCTCAAGATAGCCTGGGGCTCCTGGACCTGTTAGAAAGTGACATTCTTTACTTACCACAGGTCAGGAACCCCATACAGGGACTGTGAAGACAAAATATGAGGTGTTTCCCCAAGGGACTTTTATTGGCTTTACAAGTCAAGTTTGATTCCTTAGTGCAAAGCATCCCATTCCAGTTAAAGGCTTGGTAAAATAACCAGTTTTTCCAATTGTGTCCTGTTACAAAAGAAATCAGATTTTTATTGCACTTATGCAAATAACTATATTGTCATAAATGAAGAATACTTGCAAACAGTTTCCAAATTCTGAAGAAATCAGAGAAATATGCTCCAAATTTTGTTCACAGGAGTATAGTTTACTCAGGAGTATATTTTACTCAATTGCTAAAAGCTGTAAATAGCTCAAAAGAAAAGTTTCCTTGACTCTGAAAAACAAAACAAAGGATCAGCAACATTTTAAGTTAAAAACATCAGTGTTTTATTGGTTCGGTTAATTTAGTTAACTCCTGTTTTGCTTGATATTCATTAACATTTCAGCTTTCTATGAGAATTCTGAAAGTTTTTTCTCTCTTCTAATATCACAATTTCCAAAGTTATTAAAAACCTGCATTTAAGAAGACCTGTTGGAGCTCTATAGTTGGTTATAAACCACCTTCTAAAAAGGATTACAACAAGACAATTGTCTATGGATAACAAAATGTTTTAGGGGAGCCACAATCAAAAAACATGAAATTTGGTTGCCTTCTTGGCATACAATGATTTTCTGTAACAATTATAATTATTAATAACATACACTAAGTCACATTAGAATTATAGAATTTTCCCATACTTTTGGAACATATACCAATAACACATTTATATAAATATAGCCCAAAGAAAACCAAACACCATTTCACATTTGATAATGCTTCCTGAGTGGTTTTTGTACCAAATAAGCCAAATGTCACTGTTGCATTAGTGCACCATTGATGTCAAACCCAATTAATTTTTTTTTTTTTTTTTTTGAGACAGAGTCTCACTCTGTCACCCAGGCTGGAGCGCTGTGGCCGGATCTCAGCTCACTGCAAGCTCCACCTCCCGGGTTCACGCCGTTCTCCTGCCTCAGCCTCCTGGGTAGCTGGGACTACTGGCGCCGCCACGTCATCCGGCTAGTTTTTTTTTTTTTTGTATTTTTTAGTAGAGACAGGGTTTCACCCTGTTAGCCAGGATGGTCTCGATCTCCTGACCTCGTGATCCGCCCGTCTCGGCCTCCCAAAGTGCTGGGATTACAGGCTTGAGCCACCGCGCCCAGCCCCAATTAATTCTTAATGAAATCTTATAGACAAATATATTCAATCTTAATCAGTTTGGCCATAAGGTAAGATTCTCATAAGCCTTTGATAACCCTTTACACATTTTTATTAAAGAGCAGATCATAGGGAGGTTTTTGCTCTAAGAAAAAACCTGTTGTGCTTTTATTCCAATGTTCAGTTTACAGAAAAACTGAATAATACTGCTTTAACTTTAGCCAATTTGTTCAGACACAGAATTCTTTTACAAGATTAACTTTTCACAAGCCTTCCACAACTTGCTTAAACCTTCAGCTTGATTCTAATTTAAAACAATCCTTTTTTTTTGAGATAGAGTCTTGCTCTGTCACGCAGACTGGAGTGCAGTGGCGTGATCTTGGCTCACTGCAAGCTCCGCCTCCTGGGTTCACGCCTTTCTTCTGCCTCAGCCTCGCAAGTAGCTGGGACTACAGGCGCCCACCACCACGTGTGGCTTTTTTTTTTTTTTTTTTGTATTTTTAGTAGAGACGGGGTTTCACCGTGTTAGCCAGGATGGTCTTGATCTCCTGACCTCGTGATCCACCCACCTCAGCCTCCCAAAGTGCTGGGATTACAGGCGTTAGCCACCATGCCTGGCCTAAAACAATCCTTTAACCCTTTCATCTAGGTAAGAAAAATTCACATTCCCATGTCTTCTTATAATCTTTTACCAAAAGACACACTTCACTTTTCTTACACATCTTGCACATAAAACTTTTTTTAGCAGTCTTAATTACATGTTACAATGTTAATTCTTAGTGACTTACTTTTGGTGAAAACCTTGGTAAGTTGGGGATTCTAGTTGTGTACCAGGTGTGGAAGTTAGCCTAGGACATGCCAGGCAGAAGTGCAGATAAGGGCAGACTCCAGCATAGCTTAGAGGCATGGCGAACTCCACATGTCGCTGGCCTTATCTGGAATCTAATGCTCCAGAGTAGGAAACTGAATAAATTTTAAAAGTCAAAGAAGCAGTTTATGACCTTAAAGCATTTAGCAAACTTAATATCTGACCTGCATAATTTAGACCACATGTTTACATGTTTGAAGATATTTTTATTTTACCAATAATCTTTAAAACTCCTTATTTCCCAAAGATTACTTAAGTCGCATGAACTAAAAGGCATTACACTTTTTACTTTTCTGACAAAATATTTAAGCACTTATTTTTAAACCAATTAAAGCTCTTTCATATATAAACATCACACACATAATACATATAAATACATAGGAGATAAAGAACTTATTTTCCAAGCCAGGAATTGAACCCTGAACCTGGGCCACCATTGTGAAAAGAGAAAGCACGGCCGTGTGGTTACAAGGTCAAGCTCCCAAGAAGGTAGAAGACAAGAAGGAAACTTCATCCAGTTTTTTCAGGGACCTCCAGCAATGTTTGTAACTGACCAGTTTGCTGAGCTGTCTTGAAAAGCAGGCTTACAGGTATCCTAAGTCCGTGCTCTATCCCAAGGCACTCCTCTTTATGACAGAACAATACAGAAAGACGCGCAAAGCACACCAGACCTGGTTGGCTACAACTGAAGATTAGCCTCACAAATCCTTTATTCATTAATCAAAACTTGACAGGAGATAAACAATTATTTTTACGATTTATTCAACCAGTTTGCACAGCGAGACAAAAGCATTGCCTGAGGCAGCATGGAGAAGGCGAGGCGCTCAGGGAGGTCAGAGGAAGACCTACCCATTGCAGCCACACTGAAGAGTTCCGGTGGCTGCTTGTCGGTCCTGAAGGGATCTTTTCCACAGTCCCATCAGCTCTCAAGTTTCCCCGTTTAGGGAGGATAAAACTCCCCAAGTCCCACAATCCTGTACATGCCTAATTCTGTCACAGCCATCAGCAAAGTGTGCAAGGCAGATAATCCAAAGACAATAGCAGTTAACATCCCGTAGTGCCAAACCTGTTCTTAGCCAGAAGGGACTTTACCTAGAGGGACCTTACTGAGAGGGGCCTCTAGCCCCCTAAATCTGAGAGGAGCCTCTAACCCAGGGTGGGTCAGGCATCCTTACCTTTTCTTAAGAGCCCCCTCTAACCCACTGTGTTTTAGGAGAGACTCTAAGTCCCCCAAGTTGGGCCTCTGACCCAATCCCATCCTTTATCCAGGTACCCCACCACTTATTCAAAGTCCGCCCATCAGTGGTGCAGTCTACTTCTTTTGGATCGAGAGGTCTCCTCAGTATCATCCCTTCCATGATTCACCAGAAAGATGTTACCAGACACCACCACTTACCCCAAAGTTACCCTTTGGGTCAAGGGTTTCCACACTATGGTTCCTTCCATGGTCACCAGAAAGATGTTACAGGAAAGGGGTCCCAATCCAGACCCCAAGAGAGGGTTCTTGGATCTCACGCGAGAAAGAATGCAGTGCCAGTTCATAACGTGAAAGCAAGTTTATTAAGAAAGTAAAGGAATAAAAGAATGGCTACCCGTAGACGAAGCAGCCCTGAGGGCTGCTGATTGCCCATTTTTGTGGTTATTTCTTGATGATATACTAATCAGGGTGTAGATCATTCATGTCTCCCTTTTTAGACCATATAGGGTGGCATCCTGATGTTGCCATGGCATCTGTAAACTGTCATGGCACTGGTGGGAGTGTAGCAGTGAGGATGACCAGAGGTCACTCTTTTGCCATTTTGGTTTGGGTGGGATTCAGCCAGCTTCCTTATTGCAGCCTGTTTTATCAGCAAGGTCTTTATGACCTGTATCTTGTGCTGGCCTCCTGTCTCATCCTGTGACTTAGACTACCTAACCATCTGGGAATGCAGCCCAGTAAGTCTCAGCCTTGTTTTACCCAGCTCATATTTAAGATGGAGTTGCTCTGGTTCACACATCTCTGACAGGTAGATTCAAAAATTTCCTGATTGGCAAGTGGGTTGAAAGAGTTGAGCTTTGTCTAAAGAGTTGAACTCAGCTTGAGTTAAGGTGGGGGGAGGGTGATTGTGGAAGCCAAGGTTTTTGTCATGTTGATGAAGCCTCCAGATAGCAGGCTTCAGAGAGAATAGATGTGTATGTCTCTTACAGGACCTTAAAAGGTATCAGACTCTCCAGAAAAAGCCTAATAAGGGAAGCAGATTCTCTGTAGAATGCAAATTTCCCCCACGAGAGACAGCTTTGCAAGGGCCATTTCAAAATATGTCAAGGAAATATAAAATACTTTGATTTCCTTCAGGGCTACTCTCTGTCATGTGATGCCATACTGGAGTCCGGTTGAACTGGGTATCTTATTGCTACAAAGAGTCTGTTTTGTCAGTCTAGGATTTCTGTTGTCATTTTAATGTTGGTCATTTGTGTCTAAGTTCCAAAGGGGGGGGGGTGGGTGTAATGAGGCTTCCCCAACCCTCCTTCCCATTCATGGCCTGAACTTGGTTTTCAGGTATCTTTGGGTCCCCTTGGCTGAAAGGGGATCCACTTAGTCCGCTGGGGGACTTTGAACTTTAGTTTTGGTTTACAGCAGGATTTGATGGGCATGCATACTAATCAATGTGAAAGTGTCGTCTGTGCGCAGTGGAGGGCTTGGGCCGTGTCCAGGCCACACACTGCAAGGGTGCAGCCCCCACACATGGTCCCTGTTCCCAAAACTGTTGCCCCCACTGCAAGAGTGGAGTAGGTTAGGCCAGGCACGGTGGCTCAAGCCTGTAATCCCAGCACTTTGGGAGGCCGAGACGGGCGGATCACGAGGTCAGGAGATCGAGACCATCCTGGCTAATATGGTGAAACCCCGTCTCTACTAAAAAATACAAAAAACTAGCCGGGTGAGGTGGCGGGCGCCTGTAGTCCCAGCTACTCGGGAGGCTGAGGCAGGAGAATGGCGTAAACCCGGAAGGCGGAGCTTGCAGTGAGCTGAGATCCGGCCACTGCACTCCAGCCTGGGTGACATTGCCAGACTCCATCTCAAAAAAAAAAAAAAAAAGAGTGGAGTAGGTTAAGGTGTAGCCATGACATTCTAGAAACTACATTTTTTTGTGATGGTCATTTTGAAAATAAAACATTTGAAAACATTGCACAGGAAAAACTTGAATAATTGGAATAAAAATGTTCAGTTTAATGTCATGGCTTTCTGCCACTCGCTTTCTGATTGTAAAACTAACGTGATTGTTAGGTGCTATTTTGGTAAGGTAGAAAAGTTTAAAGATGAAAATAGATATCACTTGTAACTCCACATGGAGAAATGGTTGCCCCTCCGATTTAATTGATTTACTTTTGGGCCACAGGGGCCCAGAATTTGATTCATTGTACCCCTTGGTTCATGCCCGTGATGCTCCACTCAGCACTGAAGCCAGAAGCCGGACATTGACAGTGACTTGCCCCTGCCCCAAAGTCCTTCCTGCGCCCCCTCAAGGGCCCCCGTCTCCTGGCCCTGGTGTCTACTTTGCTCTCAGCTGCCGGGAACGTGTTAGTGTGCACTGTTCTCCTTTCCCTCACCTGCTGGCATCATGTTAGCGTGCACCGTTCTGCCCACTTTCTTCCACTCACAGGCCGGGATCGTGTCAGCGTGCACCGCTCTGCCCACTTTCTTTCACTCACAGGCCGGGATCATGTTAGCATGCACCATTCTGCTCACTTTCTTCCTCTGTGTGTGTGTGTGTGTGTGTGTGGTTTTCCTATCAGAAATGGGTCATACTCTGTGGACATCTTTTTCCACTTAAAGTCATGTCACAGCCATTTTCCCAGTCAAGTAACATGAATGTACAAGATTAGCAAACTTCCTCCTGAGAGATGGAGAGTTCAAGGTTTCTGCTCCGTGGCAGCCATCCGTGCACATGCATCACTGTACGTGGGTTGGTCCCAGTGGCTTTGCTGAGACACACTCTGCACAGGGGAGGTTTCTGATACTGGCAGGGTGGGAGGCAGTGGGGTGGGTGGAGCAACAAGTGGGAATGAAGGAGCAGAGTCTAGGGCAGGCTCCTGGGTGGACACCAGCTGCACTATCTATTGGATGTGGGACTTCCCTCACTGATGAAATGAATAAGTTCCTGCTGTTGTTGGCGTTAAAACGGGTTAATGCATGAAAGCAACAGAGCCCTGCCTGCAGATAGTGCTTGGTAAGTCTCCTCTTCCCAGCATGTTCAACAGGAAGCCTTCACTCCCTCTAGAATGTAGGAGTCTTGCCAGCAGTGGCCTGTTTGTTCTCTGCCTGTTACCGACCTGACGGGAACATAAAATTGGTGTCTTCTGTATAGATTTCCTTCTTATTGCCCTTCCTGTGGCTGAATATGCCTTCCCCTATGCTTGAAATCTGTTCATATTTGTTCTGCTGTGGTAACTGCCCATTCTTATTCTCTAATAAAGCATTTCATTTTGAAAATATTTTGTTGGCTTGTAAAATATGTGTACATATTATGCACAGCAAACCTGTAACATATTCACTGTAAATCATTATTCCTCATGCATCATTTGCCATTTAACTGTATTTTTTTTCTTTTTGATGTAACCTGCTAAAGTTTACATTTTTAAATCAGAAATACATGCACATTTTAAAATGAAGATTTTATGCTCTAGCCTTTGAGGTCATGCTTGGAAAGCCCTTTCCCACACCAAGATTATTTACATTTTCATCTCTTTTTCTCTGAGTACGTTTCAGTGTTTAATTGACTGGGAATGTATTTCGAGATGTGATGTGAAACAAGGATCTGAAATGCTTCGCCCACTGAACCCTGCACTGAGCGAAACGCCACCTGTATGAGTGCTGAAATCATTGTCGCTGGACCTGTGTCTGCACTGTTTAAATTTACTGTTGTTTCTCACGTCAGCTTCTGTTGTTTTCATGGTTGTAGTTCTCATACTTTTAATATCTGTTGGAGTAAATAAAGCCTCATTTCTCATCTTTTCCAAAAATGTCTTCTGTATGTGAACTTTGGTGTTATTTGTCAAGTCTGGGCATTCTCCCACCCCCATATTAAAGAATGTTCTCTGGAGTTTGTCTGGAGGTTTTGTTTAACTTTTAGATTCACAGCAGGAGTGTCTGTATCTTCATGGTAAGTAGTCGTCCCATCTAAGACTATTTCTTCAAGCTGTTTTTCATAAAAAGCTGTGTGTTTTTGGTCTGTTTATTTTGGTCACCTTATTGAAACCTTATTTTAATTATTACAGCTTTTCATTGATTCTCTTTGATCTTCCTTCTCTATCATTGGCAAATAGTGATGGTTTACCCTTACCCTTCTGATATAGCGTGGCCATGTCCCCACCCAAATCTCATCTTGAACTGGAGTTCCCATAGTCCCCACGAGTCATGGAAGGGACCTGGTGGGAGGTAATTGAATCATGGGGTAGTCACCTCCGTGCTGTTCTTGTGATAGTGAATGAGTTCTCATGAGATCTGATGTTTTCATAAGGGACGTTCCTCCTTTTAATCGGCACTTCTTCTTCCTGCCATCATGTGGAAAAGGACGTGTTTGCTTCCCCTTCTGCCATGACTGTAAGTTTCCTGAGGCCTCCCCAGCCATGCTAAACTGTGAGTCAATTAAACCTCTTTCCTTTATAAACTACCCGGTCTTGGGCAGTTCTTTATACCAGCGTGAGTGAGAACGGAGTAATACACCTTCCAAAACTTTTACCCGTCATTTAACTTTCCCGTCTAATTACATCTGCTGGCCCTGCCGGAACAATCTTCCACAGCGTGCTGGGGCACCATTGCCTGGTGTCTGCCATTATGGGAATGCCTTCAGCCTTCACATTAGTTTGATGCTGTGTGGAGGGTGGACTGCAAAGACAGTCTTGCTTGGCAGTGGACACAAGTGTGTGCCCGTGACTGTGCCTGCGGCCAGAAATCTCTGTGACTCACCAAGGGAGATGCCTGCAGAAAGAGAGAAGTTTCTCACCCTGAGCATAAACACAGAGTGAGCTTCCTGCGGCTACATGGAACCAGCTGGGATCCATGCATGCAGAGACATCTCAAAACTACAGGCGGATGAAGAAGATAAAAATCAGCCAGACCCCATCATCTGTGAAAGCCCAGAAATATCTTGGGGTTGAGGTCTTTGCAGCTGTCGTCGCTAAGGATCTTGACGGTGGCAGAGGCGTGGGAACGCTTTCATTTTAGGACGTGTAGTTGACATGGAGCAGCCACTTGGAAACTTGGTTTGGATACACTTCTGACGGCTCAGCCCAAACGTGAATCACATTCCCCCATCATTGTGTATCCACCCCGCCCTCTAGGTTTCAGGTGGTTCCAGCCCCTGGGCTGCTGGCCAGCAGGGAGTGTCCATCTGACCAGCGTTTAGTGAGCACCTAGCTACACATAGCACTGTGTGGGGACAGCATGTGCCATAGGAGCACCTCGTCACAAGAAGCTGCCTTCCTGCTTGACGTTGTTCATGTGGGCCTTTTACTAAGACACTTCCCAGGCTTTTCATGGGTCCTATAGGGCCGTGGCCCCATCTGAAGCGTGTCCCAGCCACGGATCCCCTGGAAGTCAGGGAGTCTTGGCTTCCCTCCTTATGTGGTGGACCCTGTGGGCTTCCTGTCCAACTTCCAACCCTTCCTTCTCACTAACAGAACCCCAGTTCTGTCCAGATTTCTCCCTGGATGTGGACAGCCCCAAGCCTTGGGAAGCCGCTCTGCCCCAGCACTGGCACTGGCTCACCTTGGTGGAAGTGCTCCAGCACCTTCCATCCCCTTGGCCCCAGGGACTGGCTCAGTGATGAGGCCACGCCCAAGGGTCCTGTTGGGTTCAGTCTTAAAGACTGGCTGGGGACGTTGGGACAGAAGTGGCTTCTTGCTTCTGGGGGACATTGCCGTGGCCACTGAGGAGCTTCAGGTGGCCTTAGCCATGTTGCCACCATGATAAGGCCGAAGCCACCCTACGGAGTGGGGCATGCCATGGGAATCACGGACCACAGTGGAAGCACAGCTACAGGCCGTGGCTGCAGGAGGACAGGGCCCTGGATGGATGACGGCTCTTCCCTCTCTGGCTTGCAGTTCTCCTGCAGAATTGACCGAATGCAACACCCTGGAAAAAGGAGGGAGTGACCCGAACAGCCCTGGGTGTGGCCTCGGTCCTCCCAGATGGAATACTCTGCAACGCATCTTCTCGGTGAGCCCAGTGGTACCCAGGGTACAAAAACCAGGGCAGAGCACTTTTGGGTCCCTCTGCGGTGCAAGCTGGGCATGCACAGATGTGACTCTGTCCACCCTGGGTGGCTCTCCTGAGCCCTGGGGCCATAGCTGGAGTGGAGCCCAGGCTTCTGTTTGGACCTGCTGCCCGCCTGTGAGCATCCTGTCTCCCTGGACCAGACCTAGGAACCTTGGGGTCGTCCTTCCTGGTGTGGGAGCCACCTCCTAATTGCTCGAGGCAGCTGGGCTGGGTACAACAGACTCCTTGCACGGAGCCCCAGCATTGGCCACAGTGGGGACTGCTTGGCCCCAGAGGCACCTGCGGAGGAGCCCAGCTGGGTGGCTCCCCTGTGGCCCTGCCGGAGCCTCTACTCTCCATGTGAGGAGGGGAAGACGCGCTCGGTCTCTGGCCTGGGCGGGCCTGTGCCGCATGTGCTGTGCCGTGGTGGCCGGCACTCTCGCCTTTGCATTCCCCTCTGGGGCCACTTGCTGTCCTGCAGCTTACATTAGAGGGTTTTCCTTGGGCTGTGGGCTTTGATCCTAAATCCGGGAGGTCAGGGCCGCTCTGCGTGAGAACCCAGAACCCGGTGTTCCTGTGGCTTCCAGGAAGGCTCCACCCACCTGCACCCATTGAAGTGCAAGGACTGACCTCAGCTCATTTCCATCCCGCCAGCCTGTCTAGCAGCCGCCCAGGAAGGGACTTGGTTTGCTCTGCGATGCTTGGAGGAGGATGTCCCCAGCTGCACAGTGGTCAGTGGGAGCCCTGTGTTGTGTCGTGAAGGGAAAATGTGCAGTGACTTGTGAAAGGACCTTCCTCCCTTCACCCCCTCCATTTACACCCAGACCTAGGAGATAGATGAGGAGGTTTGCTCGGTCCCTGGGGGCTCTGTGCCCAGCCACTGCACTGAGTTGGGAGCAAGATTTGCCCAACCTTTTATGTGGTTCACAAGCTCCATCTGAAACCTTTCAAGCCAGGAGGCCCACATTGTGCTGAACTGTTTGCTTTGCAAGAGAAAACACATGTCGAGTCTTACAGGGCCGAGCACTTGGGGAATGAAAACAACCCAAGAACAGCTGCCCACGCGTCCTCCCTGGGTGTTTGTTCTTAGATGCGTTATTTGTTTGCCAAAAAATTCTTGACATCTCTGTTTTTTTCTTTGCTTCAGAGCAAGGCTTCTAAAAACAAAATAATTTTTAGGAACATTTGCCTCCGTTGTCATCCTTAAAGACCCTGGTGGATGTCTTTTCTGCCAGCCTTTGGGATGTGGCACAGGAGCATAGAAAGCAGACAGACTTGGGAGTTAGGCCCAGGTTCAAATCTTAACTTTGTCATTTGCCGTGAAATGGCACGTTGGGAACGTTTCTTAACCTTTCCAAATTGGTTTCCTCCTTTGTAAAGGTTGTAGAACTACCTGCCTTCCAGAGTCCTAAGCATAGGTTGAGATCATATATGTGAAAATCTCTAACAGTCCTGATCACACAAAGGGGCTGTGGCTAGACTGGACCCTAGGGGCTGGGCCCAGGAATCTGCGCTTCTTCCTGTACTCTTAGACAGTTCTGATGGCCACAGTCTCAGGACCTCTGCCTATTCACTGGGTCTGAATTCTGAAGAGGAAAGGGAGGTGGTCAGTGTCCCTGGGGGCGGGGGAGGGGCCATCCGTGCACCGGGGAAGCTGCCGAGGTGAGGACAACAGTCCTGCCCTGTGTCCTCTGTGCCCTTGCCC
This sequence comes from Rhinopithecus roxellana, assembly GCF_007565055.1. Classification (NCBI taxonomy): domain Eukaryota; kingdom Metazoa; phylum Chordata; class Mammalia; order Primates; family Cercopithecidae; genus Rhinopithecus; species Rhinopithecus roxellana. Next base: position 131,914,169 of record NC_044550.1, read on the forward strand.
GTGTGTGCCCAGGCCGGCTTTGCTCTCTGCTTCCGGTTCTCCCTTCTCAGCCTGGGGCTTTCTCAGGATCTAGGGTGGCTGCAGTGTGAGCTCTGGGCGGGCCCTTGTCTGCCAATCCCGGTCCTGCACAGAAGGCCTGGCCCCTGTGGAGTCTGGCCTTTGTATATCTGTGTGAGCACCACCCCCACACCCGGCCATCTAGGCCTTCCCAACCCAGGATGACTGCGGGGGCGGGTGCGTCCCATCTGTGCCTTCCCCACTCTTCCCCACATCCCTGACCAGCAGCCTCTGCGTGGATGTGAATGTAATATAGGCAGCAAGACTCAAGTTCCCCCTGGTGTCAGGGTCACAGGAGCCCGTCACCTCCCCGCCCAGCTGTGGCATGTTCTCCAGAAGGAATCACTTGGTGCCTCTGTCACCATTGGCTGCAGCAGCCCCAGTCCTCAGGACAGCACTGACTGGCGCCTGGCTACTCCTCTCAGCGGCCTGGAAGCTTGTGGAGCCCAAGGCCCAGGTCTGGAGGGTCCCTGTGTCCAGCTCCCAGCACAGGGCTGCACACAGACACCGGGAAAGCGCTCAGCAAGCCCTGGAGTGGGATGGGGGAGTGATGAACAAGTGAAGTGAGTGAATGAAGAAGTGTGTTAATGAATTAAAGGAATGAATTGGGCAGGTCTATATGGTGCAACAGGAAGGGGGCCATGCTGGCCACTGCGCCAGTGCTGCACTTCCAGGCGTGACCTCACCACTCCAACCAGTGGGTCGCTGCCCTCCCCACAGGAGATGCGGGCTCTGCTGTCTCCCAGCTATGGGCTGTGCATGAGGGGCCGGCTCCCCTCTGTCCCTCTGACCAGGGACGGATGTCTCCTTGCTGTGCCCCTCACAGGACCCACCCGTGAGGTGCTCAGCCAAGGTCAGTGGTGAGCGGAGGAGCTTGGATGAAGCCAGCTCTATACCAGGCAGGACATGTGGGCAGCCGCAGAAATTTTGCTGCAGGCTACCATGGCTAGATGGAGTCTGCCAACCCGGGAAAAGTCCATTCTTACTCTTGCAATATCATTGCAGTTTAAATGCTTTAAAAACCATCACCAGGAAAAAAAATTAAAAAAGCAAGAAGCTGCGGCTCCCTTCCAGTCCTATTAAATGAACAAATGCTCTTTCCAGAGATCCTCACTTGCCAGTTACAGTAACCGAGGCATTTTTTTAAGGTATGCATTTCTATTCCTATATAGGAATCCTGCATAAAATAAGAGAGCACCAAATAAAGATTTTGAAACTGCCAAGGGAGGTCAGCCCGCTGCCCTCAGCCTCTGGCACTCTGCATGGGATCCTGGCCTCTGCTGAAATGTGCTAGAGCTGGGCTTCAGAAACGCAGGCAGGTTCCTCCTGGCCCCTCCAGAAGTGAGGTCAGCATGCCAGAAGCCACTCCAGGGAGGAGATGACCCTCTGCCTCTCCTGAGGGAGAGGAGTTTGGCAACAAAGACCTTGAAGGTCCCGGGTCTTCCTTTGCAAACACAATGCTATGGGAGTCCTGGCTCCTTACGTCCTTCCCTGGAGTGATGACCACACAAGGTGTTACAGGCTGAATTGCATCCCCCCACAATTTGTATGTTGAAGCCCTAACCTCCAGGACCTCAGAATGGGACTGTGTTTGGAGACAGGGTTTTGTTTTTTTTTTCCTTTGAGACAGTCTTGCTCTGTCGCCCAGGCTGAAGTGCAACGGTGCAATCTCGGCTCACTGCGACCTCTCCCTCCTAGGTTCAAGCGATTCTCCTGCCTCAGCCTCCCAAGTAGCTGGGACTATAGGCACATGCCACCACACCCCACTAATTTTTTTTTGTATTTTTAGTAGGGATGGGGTTTCACCTTGTTAGCCAGCATGGTCTCGATCTCCTGACCTCGTGATCCGCCCCCCTCTGCCTCCCAAAGTGCTGGGATTATAGGCGTGAGCCACCACTCCTGGCCGAGACAGGGCTTTTTAGAGGTGATTAGGCTGGGCGCAGTGGCTCATGCCAGTCATCCCAGCACTTTGGGAGGCCGAGGTGGGTGGATCACCTGAGGTCGGGAGTTTGTGACCAGCCTGACCAACATGGAGAAACCCCGTCTCTACTAAAAATACAAAATTAGCCAGGTGTGGTGGCACATGCCTGTAATCCCAGCTACTCGGGAGGCTGAGGCAGGAGGATCACTTGAACCTGGGAGGCGGAGGTTGCAGTGAGCTGAGATTGTCCCATTGCACTCCAGCCTGGGCAACAAGAGTGAAACTCCGTGTCCAAAAAAAGAAAAAGGTGATTGAGGTAAAGTGAGGTCATCAGAGAGGGCTCTAATCCAGTCTGACTGGTATCCTTGTAACAGTTGAGGACACAGACACACACAGAGGGATGACCAGGTGAGGACACGGAGAGAAGGCGGCATCTGCAAGCCAGGGAGAGAGGCCTCAGGAGAAACCAACCCTGCCGACGCCTTGATCTCAGACTGTCAGCCCCCAGAGGTGTGAGAAAACAAGTGTGTGTTGTTCCAGCCCCCAGTCTGTAGAGCGCCACTATGGCAGCCCCAGCAGACCGATAATCATTCATTCCCTGTGGGATTTTTGTGAGCCCAGCCAGGGACCAGATGATTATTTTATTTTATTTATTTATTTTTTTTTATTTTTGAGACAGGGTCTTGCTCTGTCACCCAGGCTGGAGTGCAGTGGCGTGAGCTCAGCTCACCACAACCTTTGCCTCCCAGGCTCAAGTGATTTCTCCTGCCTCAGCCTCCTGAGTGACTGGGAATAGAGGTGCCCGCCACCATACCCAGCCAATTTTTGTATTTTTTAATAGAGATGGGGTTTCATCATGTTGGCCAAGCTGGTCTTGAACTCCTGACCTCAAACGATCCACCCGCCTCGCCCTCCCAAAATGCTGGGGTTACAGGCGTCAGCCACCGTGCCTAGCTGATTCCACCCATTTTAGATGATAAGGAAACTGAGGCAGAGAGAGGCTTAGTGGCTCATCTGAGGTCCCTCTGACAGTGGGGTACACCACACCCTGGGGCCAGGCTTCAACTTCTGGTCTAGGCTGTCACCTCCCAGAGGAAAAAAATCACACGGTTCAGGGCTGCTGGATGATACAGGATGTTCAAGGGAAGCTGTGAGGAGGCACGTGCAAGGCTGGGAGGACCAGGGTAGAGTTGGGGCCTGATGCAGAAGCCAGTAAGCTGCCATCTCACTTTCTCTTCCACCAGCCCTCCAGCCTCCAGAGCCCATGCTCCAGGGAGGACGTGGGCCACAGGAGGTCAGGAGCTGGGATGCAAACTCAAGTTCCCTGGGCTCCAAAATGCACTAGGCGGTCGCTGGAGAGACGCGGCAAGCAATTTATGACTTACAGGGTCATTTGTGCACATTATCTGATGCCATCATCTCATGCCCGTCACAAGGTCCAGGTGAGCCCCGTTTTCCAGATAAGGAGACTGATTTCCAGAGAGCTCAAGTGACCAGCCTGTAGCCCCTGAGTGAGGGAGAAGAGGAGCCCTCGCTGCCTCTGCCCTGGTCTCTGCCCCAAATGAGGAGCTCCCACGGGACTGGGCACTGGGCACTGGGCACTGGGTGTGGGGTAGGGGCCCTTCCAGTGCTGACACTCTATGCATCAGAAGTAGGTGTTGCACCACCCACCCACCCCCCACCATGTGCTACAGAGAACCACAGGCATGGGGCATGGAGATGACTCAGTGCTGTGGACTCTGGAAGTTCTGCAGCAAACTCCTCCTTCTAGAAGTTTCCTTCCTTCTGCCCTCACTTCTGAGATGGGGCTGAGTCCATGGAGGTGTGCAGGGAATTGATACCCAGTGTTAGAACACAGTTGGGTGATTCTTTCTGATTCTGAGTAGTTGGGGCAGGCAGTGTTTTAAAGCCTCAATCTAAGGAGCATGTCAAGGAACAGACTCAAGGTGGGCTTGGGGAAGTCCACCCTCACCAGCACCCGTGGAGAAACAGGCAGCAGCTGGCGGCTCAGACCTCCCTCGGCTCCTTCACTGGGGTGTGCTCTCTGGCTGTGCAGTGAGGTGAGCCTACCCTCACCCTAACCCTCACTCTAACCCTAACCCTAACCCTAACCCTAACCCTAACCCTAACCCTAACCATCACAGAAAGTGCACAGGGAGGAAAGGCGGAGGCTTGCAGTTCTGGTGGCATCTCTGCAGGGCCCTTGGTTTTAGGCCCTGCCTCAGTTCCCCTGTCTGCAGCCACAATGACGAGGAGGATAATAGCTCTGGGGATGCTGCTTCTGACCCCCAGTCCGGGCCTTCCACCCCAGGACGGCCTGGCCCACCTACCAGGAGTTCAGGGAGCCGAGATGACACTACTCAGGAAGCTGCGACACCATCCCAGCCTAGGGAACAGGAGCCCTTTGTGGGGACAGCACAAGGCCGGCGCGGCTCCCTGCCCTGCAGCTGGCCTCAGCCCTGTCTGGTCTGTGTTTGCTCACCGTCTTCCCGAAGGCAGGCTGGAGAAGTACCCCCTGGCCGGCCGCCGGGCAGTGATTTCGTTTCCTTGACGTGCTCCAAGACCAGGCTGGTTTCCACAAACTCCAGCCCCCACCTGGGCTCCGCACTTGCCTGACCTGACCTTGAAACTCTAGGACAATGAGCTTCAGAGGCATGAGAAGGCTGTGATGGCTGCTGTCTAGCAGAGCCAGCCTTCCAGTCCCTCCCTGCCTCCCTCACCCTCCCAGACCCCTCCCCAACTTCTCCCAGCCCCTTCCCCCATTTAACCCAGTGTTCACCCCTCATCCCTCCTGACCCTCCTCCAGATCTACTCAGTCCCCCTCGCATCCATACAGCCCTTCCCACCATCTCCATCTAGTGCTCCCATCCCTTCTGGTTCCACCCGGACATATACCCAGAGCATCCCCACATACACCCCAGCTCGTCGCCTGGACACACCCCGTGGCTTTCCCACCTCCATCCAGCCCCTTTCGCAATAAGCCATTTATCCAGCAAATACCTACTAAGTGCTATGTGTTGGGCTCTGAACAAGTGAGTAATTGGGGGTGGTACATGATACACTGTGTTTGAACTCCCCGGCAGAGGGTCAGCCTCCGGAGGCACAGGTTACCGCGGTGCCTCACCTCCCGCTGTCTGGCTCTCAGGAGGCAGGGGAACCTGAGGCAGTATGCCAGGAGAGGTGGCACCTAAGAGGGCCTTTGGAAATCTTCCGCCTCTCCCATGGTTTTGTATATGGGGAAACTGAGGCCCAGAAAGAGCTAGGAACGTGCCTCCCATCACACAGCAAGGACCTGGGTCCCGGCCCTGCATCCACTGTCCCCTGCCAACGAGAGGGTTCTGATGACAAGCGTGCTCGGCCACACATCAGAGCAAAGTCCAGGGCCAGCAGGCGAGGCAGCACGTGTGTCACAGCAGGACGTATCAGGACTGTCCTCTAAACAGTGATCCCAAACACGCCAGCCAGCCCGAGCGGCGCCGGCCATGGGCGCGTGGGAGCAGGTCTGTGTGGGAGCAGGGCTGTGCAGCGTGCTCTGGGTTTGCCGCCCTGCCCTGGGTGTGCAGGGTGGACGACGCAGAGGCCGAAGGCGGTTAAAGGGGCATGGGAAGAAGCCGGCCCCCTTCAGGGAGGGACAGGGAAGCTCAGCGAGGCAGGGGATCTTCAGAAGGGAAAAGATGCACAAAAAGGGCCCTGTGTCCTTTAGCCAGGGGTATACGCCCTGCTGAGCGGAGCCCTCAGGGAGCTTCTTGCACCCAACAAGACATCCACAGGGCGTCCACCTGCTCAGGACACCCCTGTGAATGTTGAGTAGCTCTTGCCAGTCTTCCAAAGCACTTATTCCAGTTCCCACTCCCTGCAGCTGCATCCACCGCAGCTCCCCTGCCACAGGATCTCACCGCCACCTGGTATGTTCCAGCCGCTTCACGTCGTCCTTTCTGGTGGGCGCGCAGGAGGATCTCGAGGGGTTTTAATTTGCATGCCCTGATGACTGACAGAGCCGAGCAGCTTCCCAAGTTGACTGGCTGTGGGACACTTTCCTTTGTGAGATGCCCACCCAACTCCTTTGCCCGCTTTTCTGTTTGAAATCAAGGTGATTTGGTTCCACGGCCCATGCCTCTTTCCTGCCCAGGCTGACGCCACCTCTGCAAAGAGGGACTCAGCCCATTTGTGTTCTGTCCACCTAAGGATTGCAAGGTGGAGCCTTGAACCCCTGAAGCCCCTGGGGCAGGGCGTGGAGGAGTGATTCCAACTCAAGGCAAATCATGTTTGGGCACTCATCCCTCCACGGCCAGGCTCCTTGGGAGGCCTTGCCTAGTTCCCCCCTGACTCCACCTCCATCCCTGCCTGGCCAGGCCCTGGGGATGAGGCTGTGTCCTCCCTGGGACCCCCAGCTGCTGGCCCAGCCCGTGTGGTGGGAACAGCACCACCATGCATTAAGGGGCCTGAATCCTCCTCTCTGCTGTGGAGCCTTGGGTGACTGTCTCCCTCTGTGCCTCATTTTCTCCGTCTGCTTAGGGCATTGGAACGCAAAGGCCTTTGGTTTTTTCCTTCTAGCTGAGGTCATTTCTCTCTGTGAAGGTTTCTTTATAAAATCATAAACAAAATAAATACTTCACGTAAAATGTCAAAATCAAGGAAAACAATCTCCTAGAGTCTCACCTGCTCACCCCCAGACAACACATGCCGTCATTCTGGAGTCTCACCTGCTCACCCCCAGACAACACACGCCGTCATTCTGGGGGGGTCTCTTTCCAGACTTGTTCCTGGAGGGATTTTCTGAATATAATTATGCTCCTGTCACTCATGTGCCTTTTCCTCTCACTTCCTCCATTGACCTCGGCTGTATTTCCCAAGGCACTGTCTTGTCCTCATTCACCTCTTTTCAGATGGTGACCTAATATCCCATGAAACCAGTGATCACCAGCACTCAGCCACTCCCCACTACTGGACATGAAGCTGCTATCCAAGTCTCGCAATGACAAGCGGCACAGCAAGGGTGGAGAGACAGCCCCAATACGTGCGGTGTGCTCTGGGTTTGCCGCCCTGCCGTGGGTGTGCAGGGTGGACGCAGAGGCAGATGGCGGTTAAAGGAGCATGGGAAGAAGCCAGCCCCCTTCAGGGAGGGATGGGGAAGCTCAGCGAGCTTCCTGGGCTCTGTCCTCAGGAGCTCAGCATCCCTGAGCTCTCAGCACTGATGCAGGAATCTAGCCTGAATCCTGTTCTGGGTTTGCCAGGCCTGTACCTTTCCCCTAAACCCACCAGCTCTTGTCCCTTTCCTGGGCCTGACCTGGATATCCAGGAGGGAAAGATCTCGTGTATTGGTGTCAGAGTTCCTGGCCATGACTCCAGAACCCTGGCAAGTGGCACAGACTTTCGGAACCTCAGTTTTCTCATCTGTAAACTGGGTACAGCATCACCTACATGGCAGGGCTCCTGTGAGGACTCAATGGGATGGCAGCCCCAGCTCATATTGGGATTCAGTAGAAGGTGATGGCTGCTGCCACGCGGCCAACAGAATGAAGCAGGAGGGTCCTGCCTGGGGGACCCCAGGACACACAGGGCCAGCCCCACTCCCGGAGGGATCTCAGGGGGTAGAAATCCCTGAGCGGGATGCTATGGCTATGTCCGGGGACCCTGCCTGCCCAGGGGCTGGGCTCCCAGCCGTGCGTGGGACACCCACAGAGTGTGCTGGGTCTGAGGCCCCTCTGCAGAGAGGGCTGTGAGCTCGTCAGAGAGGAAGAAGGAAGGAGGAATTTGTGCTGGCCTAAGTCTGAGGCCTAAGGAGGCAGGCCTGTCACTGTTGTGGCCAGGTTCTACTTCTGACCCCGGACCAGGCAGCTCAGCCCCGTGGTATGTGGGCTCACCGTGGCCAGCCCTGAGTTTATGAGCATCAGAACTTTCTCCAAACATCCATTTTCTCTCAGCCTTGCAGCTGTTTCTTCTTAAACACACACACACAGCCAAACCAAAACACAACAGCGGAATGGGATTTTGATACTACCAGTCCTCCACTCATCCCCAGCAGGCCCCTTGGCAGGTCGCAGCAGGACCCACGGACAGCACTGACAGCTGCTCTGGGGCAGGTCAGCTCGCAAGCGCCCGGCCCTGCCTGGCTGGAATTCTCTGTGCGGATCTGGCCAGGCCTTCCAGAACCCCCTGAGGCTGCTCCAGGAAAGCGGGACAACGGGCCTCCTGCTCAGAGCCTCTGCACAAGCGGTTCCCTCCACTCCAGAATCATTCCTGTCACTGTCCTCCCAGCTTCTCCTCATCCAGGAGCTGTTCCCAGACCAACCCGCACTGGTGCCTTCAACTCCCCCACGCCCTGCCCCCGACCCATCTCTGCCGCCCCAGGAGCCTGCCTCTGTACCAGGGACCAGCTCTCAGTGGGTATGAGGGGTGGGCCATGGCTCTGCGGTTCTCCTCCGGGTCTTCAGAACCACATATATGACAGGCGTCCAATGAATACTTGTTGGACAAAGGCCACCGTGGATGGGGTGCCTGTCGTTCCTGGGGTACAACAGCGAATCAGCAGACCCCTGCCCTCTGCAGAGCCCAATTCGCAGGGCAGTCAGACATCCTCAGGGTCTCTGAATGTGACAGCGACCACTGGCTCACCTCCTCCAGGGGGCCCTCCTGAGCCCACCAGGCCAGCAGCTCCTCCTCCATGCTTCCCTCCATCAGAGCCACCTTCAGTCTAATCCTGTTCCAGTGCAGGCTCCTTAGAATAAAGATCAGGTTGCGTGTCCTTCCTGTGCCCTTCATCCCCACCAGGCAGTCATTCAGCGCGTGCACACCGCACACCTGCCTGCTCTGGGCACCACTCCGGGCTGGGTGCGCACAGAGGGCAGAATGAACAGTCCTGCTCTTCTGAAGCTTACATTCTAGTGGCAAGAGCAGGACTTAAAAAACAAACATCACAAAGCAGTTTCACAGATAACTTCTTCCTAGTTTTTATCGCGGGATATTCGGTTTTTCACTACAGGTCTCGATGGGCTCTGAAATGTCCCCTCACGGATTCTACAAAAAGAATGTTTCCAACCTGCTGAATCAAAAGAAAGGTTTAACTCTGTGAGATGAATCCACACATCGCAAAACGGTTTCACAGACAGCCATAACATGGGAAGGCTCATCACCTGGCTCAGAGTCACTGTTGTTTGTAAAAGGTGTAACTGCCCTGCTGATGCTGTGCATATGACTTGTGCCCAAGAGAGAGAGTGAAGGTTTTGACCCTGTAAGGGAGAGCCAGCCTTGCAGGCCAGGGAATGCAGCTGCAGGCGTGGGAGCGACGGGAGCCTCAGAGACGGAGCGGGCAGCCGAGACAGAGACAGACAGTGTGAGAGAGCCACTGAATAAAACCATACTTCAGGCTGGGCACCATAGCTCAGGCCTATAATCCCAGTACTGCGGGTTACAAAATGCCCAGCACAGAACCAAGCACATGTTAAATCCCTTCCACGTCCCCCTCACCACCCAGGAGCACAATCACTGCCCTGGCACACAGGGGTTAGGGCAGATGTAGGGATTTGAAAACTGGATCTGGTGTATCTGGCCATAAGGCTCATAGGGAGAAAACAAAACGTTTGCAGGCTGGCGCGGTGGCTCACACCTGTAATCCCAGCACTTTGAGGGGCCGAGGCAGGTGGATCACCTGTCAGGAATTTGAGACCAGCCTGGCCAACAAGGTGAAACCTCATCTCTACTAAACATGTAAAAATTAGCCAGGCATACTGGCAGGCGCCTGTAATCCCAGCTACTTGGGAGGCTGAGGCAGAAGAATCTTTTGAACCCAAGAGGCAGAGATTGCAGTGAGCCGGGATGTCACCATTGCACTCCAGCCTGGGAGACAGAGGGAGACTCCGTCTCAAAAATTTAAAAAAAAAAAAAAAAAAAAATTAAAAACAACAACAACAAAAAAAACTAAGTGTTTGCAGCTGTCGTGGGAACTGGAGAATTTGCCAGTAATTTGGAGGAAATTAGCCCAAAGCCCAAAGACAGATGGGACCTGGGATCATGGTTCTGGCCGCTCCTCCATATTGAGGAGTTGTTTGTTCCCACACAGGGTGTAGAGAGACCAGAACATCTTTTTCTCAGAATACAAGTGAGCCTTGGCCTTCCCTCTGTTTGTGGCCTTCAAATAGAAAAATACAATCACTGGCTTTACATCTGGTGGAGGAAGCAGGACAAAGTCCCCCACAGAAACAAGAGCTGGCCAAGTCAGCCAGCCACGCAGGCCTGAGCACCAGCAGCTGGTCCAGGCCTGTGTCCAAGACTGAGGAAAACATGGCCCCGCCCTCAAGGGCGTCCATTAAGATCTAACAGGGGAGGTGAGGCCAAGATTCTGGAAGCTGTCAACGACCACAGCCCCACATCCCAAGCCCCTGCCTCCTCTACTATGACTTCTCCACGCATCTGGGACACTTGGGCCTGTGTTTTCCTCCTCCTGATGTGTAGATGGGAAGAAAGGGTCTTCATCCGCTGCCTGTGGCAAACTTCCCTTAGGCCACCATTTGAGCTGTCCCTTAAAAAAGTTGATGGCTCATCATAAAGCCTTTTCTTTAAGTTTGTTTTTAATCAAAGGTGAATGTGCATTCAGCTAAGATCATACCAAATAGGAAAAGTTGAAAGGATGCCAACTTTCACCACTTTTATTTGACATAGTACGGGAACTCCTAGCCAGAGCAATGAGGCAAGAGAAAGAAAGGATTAGACAAATTAGAAAGTCAAATTGTCCCTGTTTGCAGATGACATGATTATATTTAGAAAAACCCAAAGATAGCCAGGTGCACTGGTAATCCCAGCACTTTGGGAGGCTGAGGTGGGTGGATCACCTGAGGTCAGAAGTTGGAGATAAGCCTGGCCAACATGGTGAAACCCCATCTCTACTAAAAATACAAAAATTAGCTGAGCATGGTGGCGGGCGCCTGTAATCCCAGCTATTTGGGAGGCTGAGGCAGGAGAATCGCTTGAACCCTGGAGGCAGAGGTGGCAATGAGCAGAGATCACGCCATTGCACACCAGCCTGAGCAACAAGAGCAAGACTCCATCTCAAAAAAAAGAAAAAAAAGTAGAAAACCCCAAAGATGCCTCAAAAAACTGATAGAGCTGATCAATTTAGTAAAGTTGCAGGATACAAAATCAACGTACAAAAATCGGTAACATTTCTATACGCCAATCGTGAGCAATATTAAAAAAATCAGGAAAGCAATCCTATCTACAATAGCTACAAAAAATGAAATGCCTAGGAGTAAATTTAACCAAAGAGGTAAAAGATTTCTATAACAAAAACTGTAAAGCACTGATGAAAGAAATTGAAGAGGACACACAAAAAATTGCGAGATATTCCATGTTCATGGAATTAATTTTGTTAGAATTTGAAAGAATTAATATTGTTAAAATATTCATACTACCAAAAGTAATCTACAGATTCAATGTAATCTCTATCAAAATACCAATAACATTCTTCACAGAAATAGAAAAGAAATCCTAAAATTCATCTAAAACCATAAAGAGCTCGAATAGCCAAAGCAATCCCTAGCAAAAGGAACAAAGCTGGAGGCATCATACTACCTGACTGCAAATATATTATAGTAATGAAAGCTATGGTAACCAAAACAACATGGTACTGACATGAAAACAGACATATCACTCAGTGGAATAGAATAGAGAACCTAGAATTAAATCCGTGCAGTTTCAGTCAACTGATTTTTTGATGAAAGTGGTAAGAATATACATTGAGGAAAGAGTAGTCTCTCCATAAATGGTGCTGGGAAAACTGGATGTTGATATGCAGAAGAATAAAACTAGACCCCTATCTTTTACCATATAAAAAAGCAATTAAGAAGGATTAAAAACTTAAATGTAACATCTGAAACTATGAAACTGCTAGAAGAAAACAGAGGAAATGCTTCAGGACATTGGTCTGGATGAAGATTTTTTGGGTAAGACCTCAAAAGCTCAGGCAACAAAAGTAGAAATAGCCAAATAGCTATTTGCGAAAAAAATTATATCAAACTAAAAAACTTTTTCACAGCAAAGAAAATCAACGGAGAGTAGAGACAACCTACAGAATGGGAAAACATATTTGTTAAATATTCATCCACCAAGGAATTAATATCCAGAATATATAAGGAATCAAAACAACTTGGCAAAAATCAGATAATCCAATTAAAATGAGCAAATGTTGGTCTTGGCTGTGATATGAAAAGAAAAATAAGAAAAAATAAAAAGTATTGAAAATGACAAGTAATAATTTTTAAATTAAAAAGGGAAACAAAAAAAGAGAAAAATGGGCAAATGGTTTGAATTGACATTTCTTAAAAGAAGAAATACAAATGGGCAACATATGAAATAATGTTGCTCATCACTAATCATCAGAAAAATGCAAATCAAAACCACAGTGAGATGTCATGTTGCCCCAGTTAACATGACTATTCAAAAAGACCAAAAAATGTTGTCAAGGCTGGGGAGAAAGGGCAACTCTTGTATATTGTTGGTGGGAATGTAAATTAGTATAGCCATTATGGACAATAGCATGGAAGTTCTGTAAAAAACTAAAAATAGAAGTGCCCTGTGATCTAGCTACCCCACTACTAGGATTATATCCAAAGGCCATGAAATTAGAATGTTGAAGAGATAGCAGCACTCCCACGTTTACTGTGGCACTATTCCCAATAGCCAAGAGACGGAATCAGCATCAACCCAAGTGTCCATCAACAGATGAATGGGTAAGGAAGCGTGTTATACATAATGGAATACAATTTGTTCACGTAAAATAATGAAATCATGTCATCTGTAGATAACGTGGATTTTGTAGGTCATTATGTGAAATGAAATAAGCCAGGCACAGGAAGACAAATAATGCATGATCTCACTCATATGTGGGAGCTAAACATGTTGACCTCATAGAAAGTAGAATAGTAATTTTCAGAGGCTGGTAAGGGTAGGGGAGAGGGGGTTAGGAAGAAGTTGGTGAATGAATGGAAGATTACTAGGGTGACTACAGTTAACAATAATTTATTAAATATTTAACAAAAGCTAGAAGAGAAGATTTTGAATGATTTCAACACAAAAAAATGACATATGTTTTAGGTGATGGCTATCCCAATTACCCTGATTTGATCATTACACATTGTATACATGTACTGAAATATCACATGTACCAAATAAACAGATATAATTATTATGTATCAATTTAAACATTTAAAAGATCATAGAAAAAAGTTGCATGTGCATGTAATCTAAGAAGTTAAATAATCCCCAAGGCTTGCTATAAAAACCAGCAGTGCCCTGCCCCTTTACCTCACCCACTCAAATTATTCTTCCCCAGAGGCAACCACTTCCTTCCTTTTTTTTTTTTTTTAAGCCAATTCTGTTTGTGTAAGAATACCTCAGAAATATTGCAAGTTTGGTTGCAGACCATTGCAATAAAGTGAGTATCACAATAAAGCAAGTCACACAACTTTTTTGGTTTCCCAGTGCATATAAAAGTTACGTGTACACTATGCTGTAGTCTACTAAGCATATAATATTAGCATTCTGTCTAAAAATGTATATACCTTAATTTTAAAATATTTTCTTGCTTAAAAATGCTGACACGGACACAAAGCGAGCCCAAGCTGTTGGAAATATGGTGCCTGTAGACTTGCTTAATGCAAGGTTGCCACAGACCTTCAATTTGTAAAAAAATGTAGTACCTGTGAAGTGCAATAAAACAAGGTATGCCTGTATTTGCGTCTGTTTTCCTAAATAACATTCTTATATTGCTGCTTTTCAATTTTCCAGCTTAGTCAATACCTATTGACTTCCCCTCATGGAAGAGGAGGTGTTAGCTTTCCCTCATTTCCTGCCCCTAACCTCACATCCTCCTTCCCATCACTCCACCCCCAAGCACAAAGGGAGTGTGATTTGTATCAGATTATTTTAGTTTAAGATCTTTGAGATGGAAAGCAGCCTTTCAATGATTAGGAGAAACACAAGATGGAAATAAAGATTTTATTACTTACAGGTCCTGGGGGTACATGGCAAGCCCAGAGGCCACACACACAGAGTTCAGGGAGCATGTGAGGGAGAGAGACAGAAGGAGCCTTGCCTTTATTGGCATCTAGGGCATTATTTAAACAGATTTCCTGCAGGGAGTTTTAATCGGTGGGTTTGAAGCAAGCAGGCACAAGTTCCAGGAGTCATGCTGTGACTGAGAGGTGGCTACTGTGGCATGTCTGCACTGTCCATGTGGGGTGAGTCAGTGGGGCGAGTCAAGAAGGTTGTATCTGGATGTTCCATAGGGAGATGCTCACCAGGAGGAAGTTGGATATGCCAGATATCTGGATCGACACATCAAGGAACTGGGAGGAAGTAGAGAACTGGAAACCATGTCAATGGTGATTGAGTCCTGTTTCTGTGTGAGAAAGTCCAATTTCTATTCAAAATCAATGTTGAGGCAACATAAAATTGTAAGAACTCACCACATAGATATGCATGATTATGTGAATGTAACTCAGAGCAGAGCTGTGTAATATACTATGATTACTTTTCCCTTCTTAACTTTTCCCTGTAAAGATATATTGTTTTAGTGTGTGTGTGTGTGTGTGTGTGTGTGTGTGTGTGTGTGTGTGTGTGTGCCTAATGCTAATTTAACCCCAAACTCTCTGCCTGTTGTCTAAATCTCCTCTCTAGACCTTGGGACATATCAGCTATTCCATATCTCCCTTGTTTTTGTGCAAATCATGCTCTATTGGCTTTCTAATGAGGGTTCTGGGGAAGTAAAAATCATTGCAATCCTAAATGCCTGAAAATAACCTTATCAGATCTGCAGGCTTGATTGATAGTTTGGCTGGGTATAGAATTCTAGTTTGGAGATTTCTTTCCTACAGAAAAAGGCAGGCAGAGGTTTTGCAGTTTTGCAGGAATTGCCTCATCACCTTCCAGTTGTCAGTATAGCTATCATCAAGTCCAAAGCTGTTCTGATTCCTAATTCTTTATATGTGACCTTTCCCTCTTCTGTTACCTATATAAAATTTAAATGAACAAATAAATGATTGACTTTTAGAAAAGTCTTATTTGGCCCTCATTCCTGTGTTCTTTGGATAGTAAAAAAGTTAAGTCTTGGTTTTACATATGGTCATGGAGATTAGACTAAAAAAACCCCGGAATAATTCAAGGCTGAAATAGTGACTTTGTTTTTTCCCTCAAATTCATCTAATGTGGAGGCACTGGGGCATTACAATGTCAGCGAATGAAAAGTGCAATATGTATTACTGTCACAACTATCTCACCTGTTGGCTGTGAGCATTGGCTGAGGTGGTGTCTGGCACACGGAACACAGTGCCTGTTGTGAAGTAGGCCCACAGCAGGTGGTGCTTCCGGAACTATCTTCTCCCGCACCACAGCACTGCTCTCTCCCCATCCACCCGCCTGGAGCAGGGGACTTTCCTGACACACCTAAAACATACCTGGCCCTGGCCCTCTCCTACAACAGCCACCTCTTGGGTCTCCATGGCCCTTAGTCAATGGTGTCCTGGTGCTGGCTTCACCCTGCTCAGCTAGCAGAGCCAACTGCGTGCATCTCCTCCCAACTCGGCACCAGCAACCTTGTGTTGGCAATGTAAGGGGAGTATTCTCACTGTGGAAACTGGCGAATGCTGCACGTCACACTGCCCCAACCAAGAGCTGGTTGTTAAACGTTTACCAGCACAGCACCACTTGGGACAAGAGCTGAGTGCCTCAACCCAGCATGTCTGTGTCCACATCCCCCAGGCTCGCATTGCCCGTGGCATGGAGTAGCACTCATGAAGAGAATGTTGGCTGTACGTGTGGTGTGTTCAGTGGACACTGAGCACAGCACCAGGACGATCACTCTAGGGGAGGAGTGGGCAGGGTGGTGGGATCCAGAAAGAACCTCAACTGGGAAAGATCCAATCGTATAGTGCCACAACCCCAGGGGCAGGTGAGCCCTGGTCACTTGCCCAAGGCTCCAGAGAAGCCAGGAGGGTCCCTGGGAGGAGTACGCCTTGCATTGCAAAGCTCTGAATATTTCCAGGAACTTGGAGAAGGATCTTTCCTCTTCGGAGGCTGCAGCTACTACCCCAGGAAACCTTTTGCTTATGGGGTCAGAAGACCCAGGCTGGGTCCCAGCCTCACCAACACCCAGGACCTAGCACACAGTGTCTGTAGAGTCAATGAACAGAGGTCCCACTGGGAGTCAGGCACATTGCTTTGTGCTCTGAGCTTCCCTTTCTCATCTCTAAAATAGGGGTGAAAACCTGACTTCCCAGATGAAGTCAAGAGGAAAAACAATGTAAGCACCTGAAACCCAGCCCCAGAGGGTTAAGAGAATTTGCTCACTAACAAAATTTTCTGAGCTTGTCTTGCAGGACAGCAAGAAAGAAAAGTTTGTTGCAGTGCCTTTCATTTAAGCTGAGACTGAGGGGAACCAGCATGGCTGACTGGAGTCTGCGCAGAATAGACTTGTGCACCCCATGAGTGCCTTTTTGACGTCAGAGGGACAGCAACTCCACCTCCAGATTAGATGTTCCCATTTTCTGACCATGCAACGCATGAAGAAGAATGCTAGGGCAACAGCCCAAGCCCCAGGGACTCCCCAAACTCCCTTCCTTCCAGCCAGTCACTGTCCAGCCCCGAAATTCCAACTTCAGAATCTCTCCCTTAAATCCATGGTGGCAAGGCCGGTATGGCGGGTGACAGATGTGAGCTCAACTCCCGTCTCCTTGTTCAGCTGCCTGGCAATAAGTCTTTGTCACTGCAAAAACCTAGTGCCTCTGTGTTGGGCTTTCCCTTGCACATAAGCAAACAAACTCAGTTGCTTCGGTGACAAACCTTGTCAACTGCAATGCAAATGCCGGATTTCACCTTTCAGCCCAGAGGTCTGCACTCATTGTGACCTCCAGTGGCTCTGGAGGGTGCAGCCATAAACAGAGCCCCCTTCCCTGTCCATTGGCTTTCTTTTGGCAGGAGGGGGAGGGGAGTCAAGGGGCAGCAGAGAGGACATGACCCTGACCCAGCCGAACACTGAGGATGCATTTGCCAAATGCATCCCAGTGTCTCTTGTGCCTTTCTCTGAGAACGGACCCAGAGTGAGGTTGTAAGACCCTGGAGGGCACCCGAGGCTCCAGAGCCTCCCGCTGCAGCAGGTAACTCTTGGAGAGGGAACACACTCTGTCCCCTCCTGTCTACTTTGAATTGGAAGTGGCATTGTCTTGGTTAAGAGCACAGGTTGTAAGATTAAAATCACAATGCTGCCTTTACAACTATGTACACTACGGTTAGGAGATCTGGAAACCTGGGCCTCAGTTTCCTCTTCTGCAAAACGGGAAGAAGAGAGATATTTTGAGAACCAAAACAATAATGGGACATGGTTTGGCGAGCACTTAGCAGCACCCGTATTTGCTATTATTATTTTTACTGCCACCCGTTGGGTGGCCTGCAAAAGAGCCAGGGGAATTTGGTTTCCCTGGGCGCTCCTGATGGACACCTCCTGAGGTTCTGCTTGGAGCAGACCTCTGGTGCATCCTCAAGAAGCCAAGGCCTGATGCAGACTGTTGCCCCCTGGTCCCCACCTCAGAGCTGCAGCATTCTGGGATGCAGGAGCCTCCCTCAAAGCAGAGCTGGGCCTGCCGGCTCCCTGTGGTTCTCATGAGGACTTGGCACCTCCCCTGCCCCTGCCCTCCCTGTCAGGCAGCATCACTCACTGTCCTCCTGGGACCATCACAGCCAAGTCCAGTGTGCTCATCAGGATTGAACCAGGGAACCCAAACCTTCCAGAAAGGGGGTGCAGAAAGCCAGCTTGTGAACGCTGGCGAGAGCCAGGCCCTGGGCAGGACTGGGCCGTGGATGCTGTCCGGCAACCTGAACCAGGTAGCCTGGGGCCTTCCAGACGCAGTGAGGATTGCTCCAGACATCTCTCTTTTGCCAGCAGTTGAACACGGCTTGGGAAGGTGGCCATGAGACAGAGACGGGCAGGGCAAGAATGTGGAGGGTCTGGAATGCTGGAATAAGGGCTGTGGAGGGTGTGGATTTCCTGGAGGTGTGGGGTGAGGGAGCCGGGTGTCCAGAGTAATTTCTGGGTGCCTGAGATCGGGCTGATGGGTGGTGATGGTGAGGAGGTCACTGAGCACCTGGCCAGGTGCTCTGCAGGGTGCTCCCTCTACGTCCCCAGGGGCCATCTGGGCTACTAGCATCACCTTCTTCTGATCACACCTCTCAGGTCTCCATCCTTGTGGACTTTCCTTCCTGTATGGTCCAGTGGTCTCACTCTGTCAGGCCCTCCTGTGCCAGTGCCCGTGGGCATTTTAGCAGGTGTCCAGCAACCCCCTGTCCCCTTCATGGGCTCCTGAGCAGTGTGCCCAGTGGGTAGTTTGCCTCTGCAGCAGGGTTGCCTTGTGTTCGGGGTGTGCTGCAGGGTGGGTATATGTCTTAGTCCATCCTGGCTGCTAGAGCTAAGTACCATATACTGGGTGGCTTACAAATAACATTTCTTTTTCACAGTGCTGGAGGCTGGAGGTCTGAGGTCAGGGTGCCAGCATGGTGGGGTATTGGTGAGGGCCTCTTTCTGGCTGGCAGGCAGTTGCCTTCTCTCTGTATCCTCATGTGGTGGAAAGAGCATGAGTCTCTCTCAAGCCTCTCTTATAAGGTCACAAATCCCCTGTGTGAGGGCCCCACCCTCATGACCTTATCACCTCCCAAAGGCCCCACCCCCTAATGCAATCTTATTGTGGGTTAGGGTGTCCACACATGAACTCTGAGGGACACGGACATTCTGTCCATAGAATACAACATCTGAGTCTCTGAGGGACCAACCCTTTCGGATCCCAGCTAGGTGAGGGCTGACTCCCCATCCAGCTAAGAAAACACACATGGAAATGTTTCAATTTCTTTCAAAGTCAGAAGAAAAAGTGAATATAATAATGATGCATGTATAATAATGAATTCAGCCTGGATAGTGTTCATCTTTGTACCAACACAGCTATAAAATGTAGTTTTAACTTTTGTTTTAATGGAGGAAGACGTCCATTGAAGCAAACGCTCCTGGGACCATGGGAGTCATCACGTGGCCTGGGTCAGATGGGCAGAGGGGGCACAAGGACACAGCCAGGTGCAAGCACCTGAGGCTGACTCACTGGCACCCACTTCCTCCCTGGCATCCTCGGACCAAATCTTCAGATCATTACTTTCAGATACAGAAAACCCTCACCGATGACTGGGTTTGTTTGGACTCTCTTGATCATAAGATGCAGAAACACAATTCAGATCACCTTCAGCCAAAGGGGCCATTGATTGCCTCAGCAATGGATAAGGCTAACAGGAGATCATGCCTAATCCAGGCACGGCTGGATCCAGGGCTGTGTTGGCAGGGCCCTGGCCACACCTGCGCCTCAGAGACAAGCCTCCTCCACTCTCAGCAGCCTTGTGGTAAAGGCCGGCCCTTGATGGTCCCAGAGCTCCTGGCTGGTAGTGAGAATTTTGTTCCCCGATGCCCTCAAGTGACCAATACTGGGCTGGGCACATGAATGGTGCTTAAGCAGTGCTTTCGGGAGAGATTCACTGTGAGTCCCTGGGGGCCTGTCAGCCCCCTTCCTTCCTTCCTCTGGCCTTCTGCCCGCCACAGTGAGCCCTGGGAGTCTTCTGAAGCAGCCTTCTTTGTTCTGACAAGCTTTCCAGGGGAAGGTGGCTTTGCATGTCCAGAGCCATGAGGACAGGTCCTGACCTTCTGCTGACATGGACATGCTATTCTTGCTCCTTCCTCTGGACACTGGTGCTCAGAGATGGTATGTGTGGGACATGGCTGGAGAAGGCTCCCTGGAGAGTGGAGGGGAAGCCACCCGGTCAGCTGCTGGTATGTCTCCAGGGCCTGGCCTTCGTAGTGGGGTGAGGCGTGTGAGTGTGAGTTTAATGGGTGTGGACATGTGAGTCCAGGGTGTGTGTGGATGCGCATGTCACAGACACTGACCAGTGGCCTCCTGCCTGCCCCGCAGCTCCCCAGCCCCTCTCTCTGTGCCCAGGCCACAGGCCACAGCCTGGATGCCTCTCATGCCCAGGTCACAAGCTTCAGTGGCTCCTTCTTTAAAACTTGAAGGATGAAGCCATTGTGTCTGCTCCTCTCCTGGTGCCCATGGGGGAGATGGAGGCCTCCGTGAGCCTGGTTCCGCCCCTGCCTCAGCCTCACCTCCCCCAAAGGCCTCTGGGGTCTTCTTGCCTGTGGGTCTGGGGCAGCTCACTGTGACAGCTCCATCCAGGGTTCCCTGCTGTGTCCTGTTCCCGCATGGCCTGGCCCCATCCCCGGGAGCACAGAGCACGAACCGCACAGAGCTGGAGGGAGACCATGAGCCTCAAGCCCACAGCCAGAGCTGGCTCCTCAGAGGGGACCAGGTGTCACTCTTGTTGCCGCCAGAGCCTTCTGCAGACACACCGGCTGATGACCAGGCCTCCCCACTACGGCTGTTCCCACCCAGGCCCGAATACCCAGGCCCCGGGGCCTCTGAAGCTTCCTGGTCTGCCCAGGGCCCAGGGTGCCTCCAGGACTGTGAACTTCTGTCTGTGGGACTATGTGTGACTCTCTGCAATGTCTCTGGCTGCAGGTGTTTTGCTGTAACCAAGTGAGGCTCTCTGTCCCTGTGACCTTGAATGGTCTGGCTGGCAGGGCCCCAGGAGTGCTGCTGGGCCTGAGGACCTCCCACCTGCATCCTTCTCAGTCCTGTGGGCAGGAGGTCGGCTTGGGCTTTCTCTCCCATTGCACGGGTCAAGGGTCCCAAGTGGGAAAGTGGCTCAGGGGCACTGGCTTGCTTCATAGAGCCTCCCTGGAGGCTGCCCCGTGCACGACCTGGCCCTGCTTTCATGCCCTCATCATGCAGGCACCAGACCCAGGCCCGGCACCAGACACTACCTCACCCCGCCCAGGTCTGCCAGCCTGTGGGACCTCAGCCATGGCCAGCTGGCCAGTCTAGAAGCAGGGACAGCTATTCCTAAGTCTTCCTTGAACAGACTTGTGTGTGCTGAGGGGTTGGGAGGTGGCCTTCTTTGCTGTTCATGCCTCAGACTCACGCGCTAGAGAAGGAAGGAGAGAGTGAACAGAGCGAATGCCCTCCCAGCCTCAGCTGAGCAACTGTGCATGGCACTTGCCCACAGGGAATCTGAGACTCCTCGTGATGAGCCTGTGAGGTGGGGACTCCTGTACCCATTCCACAGAGGAGAAAGCTGAGGCCTGAGAGATGCACTGACTCATTCAGGGTCTCACAGCTGGAGGAGGGGGAGCCAGGACGCGAGGCCACGCCCATTTGCCCCATCCTGGTTGGTGCCCGGGCTAAGTAGCCCATCACACACTCCCTGACATCTGTGCCAGTTCTGTGCAGGGTGTCATTGGTATCTTTGTGCTGGGGCTGGAGCTCCGCAGACAAGTGGCGAGGGGCCCTGCCCTGGAGGCTTTACCTTCTAAGCGGGTCCTTGTTTCCCAAGTCCTTCCTGCCTACCCCACCCTCCTACGCCCCCACGCCCTAACTGGAAAGCTAGGTGGCTTGTGCAGAGCTAGGACTAGGGTGGGGCCCAGGGCCCCAGTTTAAGGAGCTGCCCTCTCTCAGGGCCGTGGAAGTACAGGACAGCATCTTGCGGGACCTGACACTACCCCAGCAGCTCTGCACCCCAGGGACGGTGGGGCCCAGGCCCACAGGAGGGCAGAGCCACCTAGCCTGGGCTGTCTCCAAGGTCACTTCCTCTGCACAGCCACCAGCCTGCCGTGAGTATGAGGGGACATTGCTGAGGGGGGACCAGTGACCCTGTGTGCCTGTTGGGCTTGTTTCTGGCACTGCCTTCCCCGGACCCGGCACATCCCTCCCTCTCCCAGGCCAGCGTCCAGTCTCCTGCCTTCCTGGGAAGTCAAAGCAGGCAGAGCTCTAGGGCGTATGACCAGTCTCCTGGTCCCCCTGGTCCCTTGAGTTTTGCCGGCCGCCTCCTGGCCTCCTCCAGGGATTATCCTCCTTCTGCCTCTCTAGCCATAGACATCCCTGTCATGCAGCTCATCTGTTTCCAGGTCAGTCACAGTGCTGGGGAGTGCTGGGGCTGGCTGGTGCCTCTTGGGCCTATCTCTGGGTCCCCAGCATGGGAGAAATACCAGGGATGCTCACCCATCACTCCTCCCCAGGGCTTCTCAACTTTGAGAGACAGCTTTTCACGTTTCCTGAGAGCCCCTGGCCTTGTGGGGATCACACCACAGTGAGCTGCCTTGGTCCCTGGGGGAGCATTGTTCCGACTTGGCAGGCTTTGAGGCAGGGGTAGCATCATTTATTCATCCCTCCATTCATTCATTCATGACCTTGGAATGTCTGTTCTAGGTCAGGCACCATTCCGCATCTGGGCTGGAGTGAGGGGTGGGAGCCATCGGGGAGCTTTGGCCCTAAATCAGACAGGATTTGATGAGAGTTTGGGCTCAGTTGGGAAGAAGATAGGAAGTAACCTATGGGAATCAGAAGTTGACTCTGTAAGACAAAACCTACCCAGGCACAGTTGTTGGAGTAAATGAAAACCAGCCTGCCTAGCACAACTCGTCTAACTAGTGTAACTAGTCTGTGCAGTTAGACATTAGGGTAGATTTGAACAGGGTTTCCTAACCTCAGCACTTTGGACATTTGGGGCCAGACGATTCTTTCTGTGGGTCTGTCCCGTACACCATGGGATACTGAGCGGCATCCTTAGCCTCTATCCACTGGATGCGAGCAGCATTCCTCTCAATTAAGACAATAAAAAATGTCTGCAGACATTGCCAAATGCCCCTGCAGGCAACATTGCCCCTGATTGAGAATCACAGGACTAGAGTTTATTTGGGAATCCCTGGGGGGCTGGTAGTGTTCTCTTTCTGATCAGGTGCTAGTTACATGGAGTATTCCTGCTGTGAAAATTCATCAAGCAGTACATTTACAATTGGAGCCCTTTTCTGCATGTAGGTTACAGCCAGTAAGAAGTTCATTAAAAAAAAATCACAGGAAAATAGGATGAAGGAATTGTTCTAAAGTTTTAGGGTTTTCAGCAACAGTGAGTTCTGAAGGTGTCAACAGTGGAATAGAGTCTCATAAAAGTCCCCAAAGAAATCAATCTGAGGCTGTTTTTGAAAAATCATAGATCTTGCCTCAAGGAAGTGGTCAACTCCATACACTTAGCCTGGTTGATCATTGGCAGATGGACCCTTGCCCTGATCCCATACTTTTAGGAGTTTCCTGTGCTCTGATTCTCCCAGGGCCTGACATACAGTAGGTTTCAGCAATGACACTGAGTGGGCACAGATTGCACAGTAATATAGATGGCTGGTTGAGTGTGCATGAGCTGTTTTCTAAGCTTTTTGCTGAACTGCTTTGAAATTTTAATGAACAAAAGTCAAGCATGTTTTTATTATTGTTTTTATAGTTAGTGACAAACCTGAAAACAACCTAGAGGTACAATAATGGTGGATGGTTAGGCACATTTTTGTGTCTCCACATATTGAAAAATGAAGCAGTAATTAATATCTCTGCTTACAGAGAGGCTTAATATGACATAACATTAAGGGAGAAAGCAGGACTGAAACCTACTTAGAGAGTGTTTTCAATCAACAAAATTCAGACATAGATAAAAGACTGGAAAATCAAATAACTAAATAAATGGAGAGATATCCCATGTTCATGGATAGGAAGATTAAATATTGTCAAGATGTCAGTCTTTATAGACCCGATGCCATTCCAATCAAGACCCTAGTAAGTTATTCTGTGGATATCAAAAAAGACTGCTTGCTTGCTCTGTCCAGAACTTAAAAAAAAAAAAAGACTGTATGGACACACACTCAAACATTAGTAGATGTCTCTGCATGTTGACATTATGAGTGATTTTAATTTTTTTTCTTTGTGTTTTTCTGGATTTTCTGCAATCAATATGTGTTACTTTTAACATTAGAAAAGAGCAATAAACTTTTTTAAGAGGAAGAAATGCAGAAGGAAGACAGGCCAGACAGGCTGAGGCAGATGAGTTTAGCAGCAGAGCCTTTTCATAACTGACTGGATGGGCCCCAAGAGTGTCACCAAGGCTGGCTGTCACACATCTCCTCCCTGGGATCTGGCAGACCCTCCTGTCCAGGGGTTCTGGTGGGGAGATCATCCTGCAGAGAAGCTCAGTTCAGGCTGGCCTGGGATCTGGACCCCTCTGTGTTTTATATCTGCAGAAATGGAACACCTGGGAAGCATCCAATTTTCCATGGCTTAGATCCCATCCAAGAGGGGATCATTCCTCCAGCTGGGGTCTTTTACTTTAAAAGGCCTTTATAATAAATGATGGAGTGGATATTGTCAAGAAATTCAACTGCAGTTCACAGTCAACTCTCTCTGTTTACAGAACCCAGAGTGGAAAGGTCTCAGGGAGGCCTAAAGGCACTTAGGGACTTGCCCCTCACACTCTGCTAAGCCTTCAAGGCTAGAATCCAGTGCTACTTCCTCTAGGAAGCCTCCTCTGATTTCCTGGGCCCACAGAGCTTGCTCCCTTACTTAAAGCACTTGACTAGCCCCATCATGGGTCACTGAGCTTTTCCTCCCTTGCAATGGAACCTGGTAGAGGGGATCAGGCTGGGGAAGGGGCCATGTCCCCTCTCTGCCACTTCCTGACTTCATTAATAAGCACAGTTTGGCTTCCCCAAAAGCTGACCAGGGAGCAAGATTTTGGGAGTAAGTAGTTGTTGATCCCAGGAAGCCTTGGTAGGGGTGCGGGCAAGTGAGCCAGGGGAAGGAGAATGCATCAACACACAGGTCACAGCTGTGGGCAACTGGGGCTCACTCCTAGTGGGGCTCTCTGGGAGACTGTGGAGCACACCCCACCAAGGCACGAGAAAACTGATTTCACCCATAAGCTGCTGCCCCTCCTAGCAGAGGGCAACTGCAGACATTGCCTCTCCAGCATGTCCGGCCTGCACTGCGGACAGGCTGGCGCACTCCCAGGCTGATCCTGTGGCCTGAGGTTACCACAGGCAGACAGACAGAAGTGGCCCTAAGCTGGAATGATGGAAGCCATTTGCAGGTGAGCTTGCCAAGGGTGTGGGGACAGAGCATCATCGGAGCCTGCTTCTTTGTCCTCCGACAACCTCAGGACCTCTGAGACTGCACCCACGTCCTGCACAGGAGCGGCATTTGATGATTAGTTAGCCTGTGCCGAGGGCGCAGGGGAGTTGAACAGTGAGACCACCTGCCTCTTCTCTGAATCCCTGTCTCCTCTAGCCCAAAGCAGGTACTCAGGGAGGTCTGATGAAGAAAACAGAGGGTAAGGAGTGTGCATGCCAGCTCTAACCCAATCCTGGAGAGGCCACAAAGCATTCATTCATTCAACAAATATTTATTGGCAGCCTGTATCTGCCAGTCTCTGAACTTAAGCCTGTCCCAAAGGCTGGTTGCAGCTCAGAGATCCTGACTCAAAGGTGGGACCCTTAGTCATTTGAAAAACAAGTGAAGGCAGAGGCTGAGGGTGCGGGGTGTCTACAGGCAGCGTGCGTGGTATACACAGCTTGGGTTTTGCAGTTGGATAAGCCCAGTCTCACAGTTCAGTTCTGCCAACTTCCAGCTGTGCATCCTGGGCACGTCCCTTCACCTCTCTGAGCATATCTCCTCATCTGCAAAAGTGGACCACAAATGAGGTTACAGGGTCACTTGAGGATCCGATGACATCATGGACATCAAGTGCTCCACACAATGCCTTCCACATGGTGAGTGGTCAACATGGCATCACTATGGTCATGGGCGTGTTAGATGGGACTCTCTCTGCCCAGAATTTGTTCTGGTTCCCAGAACCTCTCTGAAGGAGGGATCAAGGGGAGACTAAGGGGTGCTGGGTGTATCAACCTTGGTCCATCATCAGTTTGTTAAACCTGGTTTAGAGACTGGAGTGAGGGTGTTTTGGAGAGGACTGGGCGTTTCCACCCACAGGTTGGTAAAGAGGAGCATGCAGCCTGAAAGCCAGCTGAGGGGTGTAGAGAGACTGGTCACCTGCCCAGAAGGAAGGGAGGCGCTTGTAGAGCACAGTGGGGCAAAGTGCCCAGCATTCCAGAGTGGAGCCATGGTGGGGCCTGCCCAAGGGTCTTCCTGCCAGGGCAAGTGGCTGCAGGCAGAGCACATAGGCGGGGTGACTCATAGAGGCAGGAGCTGGGGAAGCGACAATTTGTTTTCCTAAGGGCACTCAAGGTCACCGTCCCCCACAGTAGAATCTGAGCTTGGCCAAGTGAGGGCTTGTTAGCAACTGAACGGATGGATATTCCCATGAGCAGGTGCTTCTTGGCACACACATGTATGTGATTCTCTGGAATGAGCTTCTAGGAGCAGAATTGCTGGGTCAAAGGGGATGAGCTTTTAACTCTTGAACAGATGAACAGAGCCAAACTGTACTGCAGTGTCAGCGGGAGGCTGTGGCCACCAGCGAGGTGTGAGGGTCCTGTGTGCCCATGCCTAAGCATCCCTTAGATGAAAGTAATTTGGGGGTTTTGACTCTCCATTAAGAAAAATTGAGGCAGAGAAAGCCAAGTTTGGGGAGCACTTTATTTTCCAAACTCAGAAAGTCAGAGCCCATATCCCTCATCTTACAGGTGGGGAAACTGAGGCTTGGGAAAGGGAACGCGGTAGCTGGTCCCTCATCCCTGGAGCCTGCTGGCACTGTTCTACTCCTCAGCGTGTCTGGGAAGAGACATTTTGGACTCCTGTGTTTCTGGAGGTGTATCTGAACAAGGCTGGGCAGTTTGGGAGGCTGCTACAGGCTTAGTAGTTGGCTCTGAAAAAAACAAAAGAACAAAATCCAGACTTGTGTCTGTCAATTTCTGTGGTGTAAATGCTCTCACTATAGCCAATTTCAAGCTACCAATAGGATGACAATGAACTTGGAGAGGGGAAGTGATGCACACCATTGTGTCTGGTGGGAACCACTCAAGTGATCTCATCGGCTGAGCCACCCTAGGTCCCCAGCTGTTCCTAATTCAAAGAGAACCAGAGAAGAAGCTGGGCAGGACAGCCACCTTCATCCAAACATGTGTTCCTCTGGAGGCAAAGCAACCGTCTTCCCAAAAGAGAGGAGGATTTGACTGGATTGGGTGTCCTTTTCCATGTGTGTGGCGCCCTATGGGGCAGGGTTTGCCTCAGGTCACTTCCAGGCCTGCCCCACTGCACTGGGTAACCAAGACCCACTGCCCCCTGGACTGCGCGGCTGTGACTATCCTGGGACCTTTATTGAAAAACCCTGTTAGAACCCCTTTCCTCAGAGGACCTTCCTGTACACGTTGTTCAGCCTGCCTGTCAGGCCCTACTGATTTCCATAGGGATGGCACCAGATCCAAGAGGCTGAAGAAGAGACCCAGAGCCAGCATCGAGACCTAGGGCTTCATTAGAGGGAAACTTACATACAGGGATGGACCAGTCGTTGTTGGATGGACAGGAGAACCTCAACTGCTTGCAAAAAGCATGTGGTTTATGTAGCATTTTTCCCTGGCACCTCCCCCTAACAACCTCCCTCCACCTGACAACCTTCACATACCCGAAACACAGGGCCTCAATCCCCCGTTTGACCTGCATTCCATAGGATGGGGCCACGGGCTCAGATGCTCCTCAGATAAGGAATGAATCTCTGGGTTGGCCACTCCCAGGTTCCTTAGCTTAGAGCCCTGAACACGTTTTCTTCTCAGACCATGGGGTCATTCTCAGGGTGTGCTTCAGTTACGCTGTTGCTCTCAGGTGCATCTACCACCCACTGCCGCATAACCTTCCAAAACCTCAGGGGTAGCTGTTATCATCCTTCTTTTGCAGGTGAGGAAACTGAGCCTTAGAAGGAGATCACTCCCCCAAGGCCACACAGCTAGTTCCAGATCTCATGTTAGTTTCACTGAACTAGTGGCACTGATGACAAAACAGTTGACATTTGGGCAATTCCCTGGCGGGTGCTGTGCCAAGCATCTTCTTCCTGAAACCACCAAGAGTAAGTTCTCCAACATCTCTAAGCTACAGTTTCTCCTGGAAAGACTGGATAAGATGCAGTGCACCAGGGCTTAGCGCAAGACTGGATACACATTCTAAGGAACACCACGGAACAAACGTTATAGAAGAGATCGACTGTTTTGGGCTTCCTTGGGAGAAGACATCTAGACCTGCTTGAGTCAAAAGATGCCTTCATGGCCAGAGTGTCTGCTGAGCCTGGTGTCACTCAGGGAGAGAAAACAACTCTGCAAAACAGCTCAAGGGACTCAGTGTTACTCAGGAAGAACTGGGAGGGGAAGAGAGGTGGGGACAGGTTGGAGGGGAAAACAGCTCTCTAGTGATGACTAGGGTTCCCAGGGGGGCAAACACTACTGTGGGGACTTAGAAAAATCTTCATGTTATTTGCTGAGAGGCTGAGATGTGCCTTCCTTCCCTTGTGCCCCAGAAAATTTTCAGTAAAGTTATTATTTCTCTCTTATATAGTTATGCAAGTGTATTCTTCTTGGGAAACACTGATGTTGATGGTGGTGATGATGATGATGGTGATGGTAAAGACAGTGGTGAGGGTGGTGGTAGTAATGGTGATGATAATGAGGATAAGGGTGATTGTGATGATGATGGTGGTGGTGATGATGATAATGATGGTATGGTGATGGTGATGATGATGGTGTTGATGGTGATAATGATGAGGATGAGGGTAATGTTGATCATGATGGTGATGATGGTGATGGTAATGATGACATGACAATTATGCTGATGTTGATGGTGATGGTGATGATGATGGTAATGGTGATGATGATGGTGTTGATGGTGCTAACAATGAGGATGAGGGTGATGGTGATGATTATGGTGATGGTGGAGATGGTGATGATGATAATGATGATGTGATGATGAAGGTGATGATGGTGATGGTGATGATGATGGTGTTGATGATGGTA
Source organism: Rhinopithecus roxellana (assembly GCF_007565055.1). Taxonomy (NCBI): domain Eukaryota; kingdom Metazoa; phylum Chordata; class Mammalia; order Primates; family Cercopithecidae; genus Rhinopithecus; species Rhinopithecus roxellana. The sequence goes on from NC_044550.1 coordinate 131,943,046, forward strand.
ATGATGAGGATGAGGGTTATGGTGATGGTGATGATGGTGATGGTGATGGTGACGATGATGGTGTTGATGGTGGTAATGATGAGGATGAGGGTTATGGTGATGGTGATGATGGTGATGGTGATGGTGATGATGCTTGTTTTGATGATGGTGATGATGATGGTGATAATGATGATGCCTGATATGGTTTGGCTCTGTGTCCTCATCCAAATCTCATCTTGAATTAGAATCCCCATAATCCCTATGTGTCAAGGGTGGGACCAGGTGGAGGTAATGGAACCATGGGGATGGTTCCCCCCATGCTGTTCTGGTGATAATGAGGGAGTCTCAGGAGATCTTGTGGTTTTATAAGCATCTGGCATTTCCTCTGCTGGCTCTCATTCTCTCTCCTGCCGCCCTGTGAAGAGGTGCCTTCTGCCATGATTGTAAGTTTCTTGAGGCCTCCCCAGCCATGCAGAACTGTGAGTCAATTAAACCTCTTTTCTTTATAAATTGCCCAGTCTCTGGTATTTCTTCATAGCAGTGTGAGAACGAAATAATGCAATGCCAATGGTTGCTAATACTGGGGAGGGGAGCTTTAGTTTTAGTTTAACTTTACTGAAATTATCCCATTTCATCTTAACAGAACCCCTTTGAGGTGTGCACCACTATTGTTGAGTCTCATGTACAGGTTGTACCAGGTGAAAGAGCTGCTCATGTGAGCACAGGAGTCCAGGGGCAGCAAGGAAGGGGATGTCTGGAAATTCTGAGGCTCACTACCACCCCCATGAGGAGGGACGGCTGTTCTGCTTCCTATGCATGGAAGCCAAGGTCCAGAAAGGGAGAGAAGCTAGCCTGAGTTCACAGAGCTGGGGGTAGCAGAGACAAGGTGGGAACCCAGGCAGGTTCGAGCTTTCACTAAACACCTAGGTAAGTGCTAGGAATGCAGAGATGAATCAGACAGACCCAGTCCCTGTCCTCAGGAGCTCCTGGTCTGTTGATGGAGACAGGCACATAAACTGATGGCAGGAGAGGAACAAGGAGGCATACCCTGCGGAGGGGCAGGGAAAGCTTCCCAGAGGAGGTGGCAACTGGTCCTGGGGAGAAGGGGAACCACATTCAGATAGTGGGCCCATGGAGGCCAGCAGGCAGGGTCATGCATGAGCAACCCTCATAGTCTCAGCCATGACCCCATCCTGAGTCTCAAACCTTCAGTTGGCCAAGCAGGATGGCAGCCTCAGCAGTCACTGCTTCCAGACCTACTTTTAGATGCAATTGAGCATTAAAACCAAACACATTGTCAAGATAGTGGCCAACTTGGATCCCTTCCATGAGCAGGCCCTCTTTGCTACACCAAAATAGAAGAAAATTGCTCTCTTTCTGGATGACATGGACTTCTGGCAGAGGCTTTGACTTCAGTGGACAGAGGCCAGATCACGACCCAGCCCTTGGATGACCTGGGCGCATCAGTGCTTCCTACCAAATATAGCATAAAAATGCATGCAGAAAGACGTTGCAGTTCATCTCATAAAAAGGCAGCTTCCTCCTGGGGCAGGCCATGGTGCCAGGCATGTGCGAGCAGGCTGACCTCAGAGAGGAAGCAGAGATCCCACTTGCTGCAGTGAGTATGCTCAAGGTAGTTTGCTATTGTATTTATGACTAAGTTGAAAGTCACTGGATCTAAGGCCTGGGAAGACTTTTTGGACCATCTTAGCAATACACAAATTATCATAGCCCCAAGTTACTTATCATGAACTCACCATGTGCAGATACTGCACTGAAGGCCTACATTTTAGGCATTATCCCCATATAACCACCCATGAGATGGATAATTTATTATTCCATTTCATGGATGACAATATTGAGGCTCAAAAGGGGTAAGTAATTTGTCCTACTAGTTGGTAACTAGGTGGTTTGGAATTTGAATTCAAATCTGTTGAATCCCAAGACTATGAACTTAATTTCCCCATAACATTGTTCCTCTTTCTTGCAGTTCATCCTCCTCTTATTCATTCCCAAAGCCCAGCTCAAATGTCACCTCCTCCAGGAAGCACACCCTGTCTGCTAGATTGGATTGGATGCTTCCTCTCTCAGAGCAGTTATCACACTAAGATGCTTTCTCTGCCAGACAGAGATCCCCTGGAGGCCAGGGACTGTGTGTGGCCATCTCTGTTAGCCTTCAAGCCCAGACCAGGCAACTCCCTCTGGAAAGGTCTGTGATGCCAACTCGGAAGGATCAATGAAGCTTTTCGTTCTATAGGAAAGGAAACTGAGGTCTAAGGGGAGGGGCTGTGGCCAAGTTGCGTGGTGTGGTGATCAGAGTCTTAGATTCCATGGTCAGAGTGACATGGATTGCAATTCACACACTGCCACATTTTATTTTACTTTATTTTGAGACAGGGTCTGGCTCTGCTGCCCAGGCTGGAGAGCAGTGGCACGATCTTGGCTCACTGCAGCCTCAACCTCCTGGGCTCAAGCAATCCTCCCATCTCAGATTCCCAAGTAGCTGGACCACAGGCATGTGCTACCATGCTGGCTAGTTTTTTGATTTTTTATAGAGACAGGGTTTCCCTATTTTTCTCAGGCTGGTCTTGAACTCCTGTACTCAAGCAATCTTCCTGCTTTGGCCTCCCAAATTGCTGGGATTACGGACATGAGCCACCGCACTGGGCCTCTGCCATGTTTTAGACACTCTGGTATGGACAAGCTACCTGAGCTGTCTGAGCCTTCATTTTCTAATGCACGTTGTTAGGATGCAGACACTGCTCTTATCCCAGGGTTACTGTGAATGTGGAACCAAAAATCAAGCCTTTCAAGCCCTTAGCATGGTGTATGGTGAACACTCAGGGTTCCGCAAGTTATCGTTTCTATTGACATGAGAAAGCAAAACCAAACCAGATTTCATTGCCACACAGACTAGGGACAAAACAGACTTACTTCCTTGTTTTGCCTACAAAAGGCCTGTACCACTGTGCCCCAGGAGTAATTTTTTTCACTTTTAAAGTTTGTGGCAAGATATATGTATATATGCATCACACACACATATATATCTTATATATATATATCATATATGTATCTTTTATATATCTTATATATGATCTATATCTTATATATGGTATACATAACATATCACATAAAATTTACCATTTAACCATTTAAAAACATATTTTATTGTGGTAAAATACACATAACATAACATTCAGCATCAGAATCCATTTTCAGTGTAGAAGTCGGTGGTGTGAAGTGCATTCACTTTCTCGTGCAGCCATCACCACCATCTACTCCAGAGCCCTCTCACCTCGTAAACGGGAGCTCTGTTCTCGTTGAACACTCACTCTCCGTCCCCTGACCCCCAGTCTCTGGCGCCCACCATTCTGCCTTCTGTGTCTGCATCTGCAGACTCTGGCATTCATGTTAGTGGCATCATGCAGTACTTGTCCTTTCCTGAGTGGCTTATCTCACTGAGTACAGTGTTTCGAGGGTCAGCTGCGTGGAGGCACATGTCCGTGCATCCTTCCTTTTCACGGCCGAGTGCCATTTCACTATACGCATAGGCCGTGTCTTGTTTATTCACCCATCTGTCAATGGACACCTGTGTTGTTTCCAGGACATGACTTTGTGAATCTGCAGGAATTGATCAGCTGACTATGCAGATCATATGATCACATGATCATATATGATCAGCTGACTTTAGTGAATCAATGAATCCCACTGAACCACCTGCGCTGTGCCTTGGCACAGGTGTATTCGATCTGCACTGTGTATATGGAGATACGGCACAGGCACATGGTGCACAATCCATCGACGTGCATGTTCCAGTTGTGCACATGTATTCGTGAACATGCACATGTATGTGTGTGCAGGGAAAAACAGGTGTCTGCGTGAGTGGACACAGGGCTGGAGGGAAGGCGGGCTAGACAGCTGCCAGGGGCACCAACACCACTAGAAATGAAGCAACAAGACCACTGCATTGGTTGGCACTCTTTTTCATTACTTTTATTATACTTTAAGTTCTGGGGTACATGTGCACAACGTGCAACTTTGTTACATATGCATACATGTGCCATGTTGGTCTGCTGCACCCATTAACTTGTCATTTACATTAGGTATATCTCCTAACGCTATCCCTCCCCCTCCCCCCACCCCACGACAGGCTCCAGTGTGTGATGTTCCCCACCCTGTGTCCAAGTGTTCTCATTGTTCAATTCCCACCTATGAGTGAGAACATGCAGTGTTTGGTTTTCTGTCCTTGAGACAGTTTGCCCAGAATGATAGTTTCCAGTTTCATCCGTGTCCCTACAAAGGACATGAACGCATCCTTTTTTATGGCTGCATAGGTTCCATGGTGTATATGTGCCACATTTTCTTAATCCAGTCTATCACTGATGGACATTTGGGTTGGTTCCAAGTCTTTGCTATTGTGAATAGTGCCACAATAAACATATGTGTGCATGTGTCTTTATAGCAGCATGATTTGTAATCCTTTGGGTATATACCCAGTAATGGGATGGCTGGGTCAAATGGTATTTCTAGTTCTAGATCCTTGAAGAATTGTCACACTGTCTTCCACAATGGTTGAAATAGTTTACAGTCCCACCAACAGTATAAAAGTGTTCCTATTTCTCCACATCCTCCCCAGCACCTATTGTTTCCTGAGTTTTTAGTGATCGCCATTCTAACTGGTGTGAGATGGTATCTCATTGTGGTTTTGATTTGCATTTCTCTGATAGCCAGTGATGATGAGCATTTTTTCATGTGTCTGTTGGCTGCATAAATGTCTTCTTTTGAGAAGTGTCTGTTCATATCCTTTGCCCACGTTTTGATGGGGTTGTTTGATTTTTTCTTGTAAATTTGTTTAAGTTCTTTGTAGATTCTGGATATTAGCCCTTTGTCAGATGGGTAGATTGTACAAATTTTCTCCCATTCTGTAGGTTGCCTGTTCACTCTGATGGTAGTTTCTTTTGCTGTGCAGAAGCTCTTTAGTTTAATTAGATCCCATTTGTCAATTTTCGTTTTTGTGGCCATTGCTTTTGCTGTTTTAGTCATGAAGTCCTTGCCCATGCCTATGGCCTGAATGGTATTGCCTAAGTTTTCTTCTAGGGTTTTTATGGTTTTAGGTCTAACATTTAAGTCTTTAATCCATCTTGAATTAATTTTTGTATAAGGTGTAAGGAAGGGATCCAGTTTTAGCTTTCTACATATGGCTAGCCAGTTTTCCCAGCACCATTTATTACATATGGAATGCTTTCCCATTTCTTGTTTTTGTTAGGTTTGTCAAAGATCAGATGGTTGTAGATGTGTGGTGTTATTTCTGAGGCCTCTGTTCTGTTTCATTAGTCTATATCTCTGTTTTGGTACCAGTACCATGCTGTTTTGGTTATGGTAGTCTTGTAGCATACTTTGGACTGAGGTAGTGTGATGTCTCCAGCTTTGTTCTTTTGGCTTAGGATTGTCTTGACAATGAGGGCTCTTTTTAGTTCCATATGAGCTTTAAAGTACTTTTTTCCAAATCTGTGAAGAAAGTCATTGGTAGCTTAATGTGGATGGCATTGAATCTGTAAATTACCTTGGGCAGTATGGCCATTTTCACGATATTTATTCTTCCTATCCATGAGCATGGAACATTCTTCCATTTGTTTGTGTCCTCTTTTATTTCGTTAAGCAGTGATTTGTATTTCTCCTTGAAGAGGTCCTTCACATCCCTTTTAAGTTGGATTCCTAGGTATTTTATTCTCTTTGTAGCAGTTGTGAATGGGAGTTCACTCACGATTTGGCTCTCTGTTTGTCTGTTATTGGTGTATAGGAATGCTTGTGATTTTTTCACATTGATTTTGTATCCTGAGACTTTGCTGAAGTTGCTTATCAGCATAAGGAGACTTTGGGCTGAGATGATGGGGTTTTCTAAATATGCAATTGTGTCATCTGCAAGCAGGGACAATTTGGCTTCCTCTTTTCCTAATTGAATACCCTTTATTTCTTTCTCCTGCCTGATTGCCCTGGTCAGAACTGCCAACACTATGTTGAAAAGGAGTGGTGAGAGAGGGCATCCCTGTCTTGTGGTTGGCACTCTTTCGGAAGACGTGGAAGGGTGTGTGGAAGGATGCTGGCAAGGTGTTTGATGAGGAGAGTCAGAGCCCTTGAGTGGCTCTTCTGCAAACAGCCGGGTAGAGTGTCAGACCGTGAAGTTTGTGTCCAGCCTCTGCCAATATTCTTCTCTTTCTTCTTCCCCTCCCCCTCCCCTTCGGCCTCTCCACCTTCTACCTCCAATTTCTCCTCCCCCTCCTCCTCCTCCTTCTTTTAACAACCTTTTAAACATACAGAAACCAGTCTTATCTTCTAGGCCATATAACAACAGGCTGTGTGCTGGATGTGGTCTGCAGGCTGCAGTTTGCAGACATCTGCCTAGGATAAATGGCTGGCCTGGGAAATCCCTTCTGAGAAGGATGAGGTCTGTTATGTGTATGTAACATTGGGATGTGTTACATGTATGTACTATGGTGTATTTAACATGAGGATAAGTAATATTAAAAGGACAATAACCAAACATTTTTCAGAACAAATGAAAGCCATAAATAATCACGTTGTGACAAAGCTGAAACACTGAAGACAGAGAATCTTTTTTTTTTTTTTTTTTTTTTTTTTTTTTTTGAGACAGGGTCTCACTCTGTTGCCCAGGCTGGAGTGCAGTGGTGCTATCACAGCTCACTGCAACCTCTGTCTCCTGGGCTCAAGTGATCCTCCCACCTTAGCCTCCCAAGTAGCTGGGACTACAGGCTCGTGCCTAATTTTTAAATCTTTTGGTAGAGACGAGATTTCCCTATATTATCCAGATTGGTCTCCAACTCCTAGGCTCAGGTGATCCTCCCGCCTCGAACTCCCAAAGTGCTAGGATTATAGGCATGAGCCACGGTGACAGCCTAACGAGAGAACTGTAAAAGCCACTAGAGAGAAAAGACCATTTGCCTACAAGGCTGACAGTTATACTTTGGCATGCTTCTGCCCCTACCACAACAGAACCCGCTGGCAGAACCAATGGCAGGTGACAGAAATCAGAACCGAGACTGTGGTGTATTTTAGATGCAACAGTGTGACAGGCCGGATGATATGCAACAGTGTGACAGGCCGGATGACAGATTCATAGGTTAACTACATTTTCTATTTGCTATGTGCTTGAAATATTTCATGATCTTAAAATGTTCCTATCTAAAATATAAACAAGGTGAAAAGAGGTTAAACTGTGGGTTCTGAGGCTGCAGAACATCTAATGCATTGAAGCAAGTCAGGTGTGCGTTCCCGCGGGGGTGTCCTGTGCTGCAGATGCTGCCTGTGGGGTTTCCACGCACCCATCGCCCCACCCTGTTAACCGCGTCTTACTGCAAGTGCCGTAGTTCTTTGCGTGGGTCCTCCCCTCTGCGCTCACCCAGGGCCTGCTGGAGGGGCTGGGCCACTCATGTCTTCTAGAGCAGCACTTGGCCAGGGATGACAGGAGTGGAGGAGGAACACCCAACTCCCTCTCCCCTCGGTGGGCAAGGCTGCCATGTGTCCCACACACTACCGCAGAGGTCGTAGAAGGATAGTGCCTGGGCACCCACCAGGGCAGCCTGAAGAAGGCACGTGGGCTCCTTTCCCTCACCGTCTCGCTTCCCCGCTCTCCCACTAGGGCTCCCAGGGATCACCTCTCAATAAATCACTCACACCTGAATCCTTGATTCAGGCCCGGCTTGGGGCCCCTGCCCTAGACAGCGTGTGTACGAATGCTCACACGTGTGTGCCTGGCCCTCAGCTCCCACCAGGTCTTCTTTCCCCAAGATTCCACAACGTGGCATTTATTCTGCACACCTGTCGACCCACAACAAGACTATCAACACTGTTGACCATAAGGAGGAAGAGGGTCCTGGGTGGTGATATCCCCTGCAGGGAAAGCCGATGGCGGGCAGGAGGAGAGATGGGGAAGGGGCTGAGAATGCAGGAAGCCTGGTCACGGGCGGGGATGGGAGGCCTCATCCCAGGGGGGCCTGTTTACAGGGCGGGGCATTGCCAGGGGCCTGGTTTCCGGGAGGGGGCTGTCACAGGGGGGCTGGTTGCAGGGAGGGGGCCATCGCAGGTGTCCTGGTTGCAGAGGTACTGGCCACAGCAGGGTGTGGTCGCAGTGGGGCCTGGTGTTGGAATGACAGAAGGAAGCTGGGCATGTGGAGAAGGAGCTGGGCAGGTGCCTGAGCCAGAGGAGACCTGGCTGGGAATGCATGAATCCTGGGAACTGACTGTGGAGGGGACTCTAAAATTAGCTGGCCCACGAAGCTGAGCCGAGGAACAAATTTACCCAAAGTGTCTCAAGCCCCTCACGGTCTCTGGGGCTCCTGTGGACCTGAGGCAGGGTGAGGAAGGCTGCATCTGGAGGTGGGGGGTAGGGGTACACACAGCAAGGAGCGTTCCTTGGTCTCTGAGTCAGCATCAGAGCAGGGCTGAACTGGAGGGAAGGCGGAGCCACAGTACAGATGCAAAGGGAAACGTTTGGAAAGATGCCGTACTCCTCGGTAACCTTGCAATCACGTTTCAGGTCACGAACTCTCTAAAAGCAGGCTTTGCTTCATTTCAGTGAATGTGAAAATATACAAAGGGCCTTGCCGGCCACCCTTGGCTGGAGTTGCCCCCAGCTTCCTGAGCTTCTCACATTGCCAGGCGCTGGTACAGAGCCCAGCCTTGCAGGTGGTGAGGAGGCCCTGCAGGGGCATATTCTCTCTGCGTGTGTGTGGCGGGAACATGCCATGCCTATACTCTGCCATCCAGAGACTCAGGTGTGGCCAACCAAACATGAAGCGTGGTGTCACCTGCCCCCTTGCTTAAGGGCCAGGAGCCCCGGGAATGCCCCAGCCATAGGAGAGTGGAGGAGCAGAACAGGTCTGTTTGGAAAGGGTTTCTCTCCTGAAGCAGGAGTGGGGACAGCAGCTCTGCGGTGCCTGCTGTGGCTGGGCCCTCAGACATGTCCACATCTGTCATATCCAGGAGGCCCTCCTTAGACCATGTCATTCACGTTCAAGGTCAGAGCATGCTGTACATCTGCCCCTGCAATCTCCTTGGCAATGGCAGGAAGGTGTCTTGGGGAACAGGAGGCTTTTTCTCGTTTCACCAAGACATGCATCAGGCCAGAGGCGAGGAGGATTAGGTAATTGTAACAACTCTGTGAGATGCATGTTAAACACTCCGTTTTACAGATAGGGAAACTGAGGCTCAGAGAGATTGCTAAACCTGACAGAGCCAGGGTTTGGCTCTGAACGGGGGCTTACACCAACTGAAGATTCTGACAATTTCTGTAAGATGCATCTCAGTTGAGAGTGCAGGAGCCGCAGCTGAAGGACCGGGGAAAGGAGGCTATAGAGGCACCAGGAGACCAGCACCACAGCAGGGCCTCCTGAGGTTTGCAGGTTTGGAGCATGGAGTGGGAAGAGGGAAAGAAAACCCACAGGTGGATTTGAGACTTGGTTTGCAGATGAGCTGAACTGGGTGGTGGCAAGAAGCTCTCCAGCTCTCCTGGAGACGCCAGGTCTCCAGGCAGGGATCGACATTTCAAAGGAAGGCGCTCTTCATTGGGGATTGGAAGGCAGCCTCCGTACCCTCTCCCCTCGGGTGACCCCTCAAGTGAAACCTGGTGGTAGACACACCTGCCTGGCACCCACAGGTCAAGGCCAGCTTCTCTTTCAGGACAGAGACTAGAGATGTCCAAGAAAACCCACACAGGTGCTTAGCTGAATCTGCCAGGTCCTCCAGCTATATGTTCAAACAGACACACAGGACCAGCAGACCCTAGAGTAAGACCAGTGGCCAGAAGGCAGTCTGGGGTGGACAAGAGCTGTGGAGAAAACATAGCCCACCGTGCTTTCTGACAAGTTGTATCGAAACCATATTAATTACTATCCCCAGAGAGATTTCAGATTTTGTATCCATAAAATGAGAATAGGCTACTATAAAAATTTTTTGAAAGAAGCAATCTGAGGATAAGAAGGAGTTCATGAAAAAACTAAAATAGAAGGAAAAGTCAAGATAATCTTTCTGAATTTATATAGCCAAAGGCAAAGAGGTAGAAAACTCGGAGTAATAAAATGGTAATATCTAAAGGCATATTTTGAGTGGGTGTCATATACTCTTGAATCATTCACTCTCCAAGTGAGAATTATAATGATCTCCATTTAACAGATGAGAAAACTGAGGAAAGAGAAATTAACTAACTTGGCAATGGCCACATAGCTAGAAAGTTTCAGAGCTGAAATACAAATGCAGATTGTGTGGTTCCAGATTCTGTACTCTAAACATAATATTATATTGATTCTAGAACAACCTAGGAGGGCAACGTTTGTCTAGTAGAAGTCCAGAAAAACCCAATGAGTGATACCGCTAAAGCTGTGCTAGGGGGTAATTTATACTTTTCAGCATATGTATTAAAGTTCTTGAGAGGCAAATTAAACCCAAAGTAGAAAGTAGAAGACAAGAAATAACAAAGGTAAGAGCAGGAATTAATGAAATAGAAAGCAAAGGCACAATGAAAAGGATCAACACATCCAAATTTGGTTCTTTAAAGAGCAATAAAATTTATAACCCCCAATAAAACTTGAGAGAGAGAAAGAACAAATAGGAAAGTAAAAATGAAAATGGAGACATAATTGGAGAAACTGAAGACATTAAAGAAATAAAAAGAGGAAATTATACACAAGTTTATGTTGATACATGTGACGTTTTAGATGAAATGAACACATTCCCAGATAAATACAACTTACCTAAACAGACACAAGAAGAAATGGAAAATCTAAATAGTCCTATAACTATTCAAAAATATTAAATCCATAATTTAAACCATTCCACAAAGAAGACTCCAAGAACAGATGTCAGTTCTATTGCCATTTAAGAGAGAAAGAATGCCAACCTTATACAAACTCTTCCACAGAACAGAAAATAAATCTACTGTCTTAACAAAATTTTGAGTATACAGTACCATATAGCTGACTATAGAAACCATGTTAAACAATAGATCACTAGAACTTACTCATCTTGTGTAACTGTAATTTTATAACCATTGAACAGCAATTTCTCATATCTCTCTCTTCCCATCCCATGGTAACCACCATTGTGTTGTCTACTTCTACACTTTTAACTGTTTTAGATGCCTCATATAAGAGGAATCATGCAGTATTTGTCCTTCTATGACTGACTTGTTTCACTTACCATAATGTTTTCCAGATGTATCCACAAGAGAAGAAATTTTAAATCCATAAAACAAAGAGTTCATTTCTACAGTATATAAAACAACTCCTGCCACACAGTAAGAAAAAGGCAACTCAAGAGAATAATGGGCAAGACTCAAACAGGTACTGCTCCAGAGAGGACATCTAAATGACCAATAAATACAGTACTTTAGAAGTTGCCAGATCTCCCTCATTAAGAATCATGGAATTGCAAATTGAAATCCATGAGTTACCACTGCATGCCCACAGAATGCCTCACATCTGAGAATGACAGCATCAAGTGTTGGTGAGGATGTAGAGCAACAGGAACTCACACACACTGCTGTTGGGAGTGCAAGTTAGTCAAACCACTTTGAAAAGTTTGCATTTCTACCCAAACTGAATATATGTATACTATATGGGCCAGCAGCTTCAGTCCTAGAAGTATGCCAAACGGAGATACTTGCACAAGTCACAAGACACATGTATGAGGATGTTACATAATGATGTGCCATAGCCCCAAGTTAGAAACACCCCAAGTGGCCATCAATGGGAGACCAGGTAAAGGAATTGCCATATGTTCCCAGAGCAGTATAAATTACTATACAATGGTGGACATTGGTAGCCTTCAGCTGCACACATCAACATGGATGAATCTCACAAATGTAATGATGAGCAGAAGCCAGATGCAAGTGAGTACATCTGTGTAATTTCATGTGAAAAATGCAGGCAGCATGCAACTGTGCTTAGCAATGCGTGCTTAGGTGGCAAAACTATAAAGGGAAGGAGGCAGTCACCTCAAGAGGCAGGATGTCAGTGACCTTTGTGGGAAGACGGCTGTTGATGGGCTGGGCTGAAGGGAAGTTCCAGGGAGTCAGGACTTGGGTGCTGGTCATGTGGGGTTTGCTTTGTGATAGTGCATTGGACTGTTAGGTTTGTGGCACATTGTTACATGTGCCACACTTGACAGTAAAAATGATTTTGAAAAAATAAAACTGTTTCAAGCATATCTGTCAGCTTTTAGAACGGTCACCCCATGTGTGCTGTGCCCATGCACACATGCATGAACTCATGTGAGTTCTGAGTGTACATACATGTGCTGTGGCATGCACACATGCATCTGAGGGTGCAAATTCATGTGAGGTGGAAGTGTACACACTTATATGTGCTGTGCCACGCAAATGTATCTGAGTGTATGTGTACTCATGTGAGCTGTGCTTGCACTCACATGTGCTGTGCCGTGCATACATGCATCTGAGTGTGCACACACATGTGAGCTGTGAGCACACATACTTGTGTGTGCTGTGCACATCCTTCTGATGTTTGCCTCGCCTGGGTTTGAAGGGCCGGGCTTGCTGGTTTGGGAGAATTTGCAGAGAAACCTAACAGTCCAATGCACTATCATAAAGCAAACCCCAGATGACCAGCACCCAAGTCCTGACTCCCCAGAACTTCCCTTCAGCCCATCCCATCGACAGCTCTCTCCCCACAAAGGTCACTGACATCCTACCTCTCGAGGTGATTGCCTCCTTCCCTGGCATTTTTGGGCAGACACAGGAGGTCAAGAAGGTGATCCGAGCTGAGGTGTCAGGGCCTGTACCCTGCAACGTGTGAACAGTTGTCAAAGGAGAATGGCGGGTTAGGGAGTGTTTTGCAGATCAACCTGCGACCTCTCCTCTGGACCCCAGAAGGCAAAAGGGAGCTCTTTGGGGACAGGAAGTTGAGTGCGGATTGTGACCACTGTGTGGGGTGATGATAAAACATCAGAGGAGAGGACTTGGGCAGCTCAGGGAGAGGGCAGCTCTCAGTTGGTGAGAGGTGAGATAAGGGCTCTTTTCCTCTAGGGAGCCATGGAGGGTGGCTCCAGAGCCCAGGGAGGAGGGGTCCCTTCTTCCGAAGTGAGAGGAGGGAGTGGGACAGAGGCAGGAACTAGCGACATAAAGAGGAGAGGGGGTTTCCCCTTGGAGGTTCTCCTGCCTGGGGTGTCCCTGGAGCCTGGAGAGGTCCTGGGAGAGGGGCTCAGTGACAGCTGCATGGGTGCAGGGCAGTACATGGGCTGTTCCTTCGGAGGGGATATCTGCAGAGTGAAGGTTGCTCCTCCACTTTCAGAGAGGATCCTGAGTCTTAGAGAATCAGTAGCTATGAGGAGAGTGGGGCCATTTTCCTCCCATTCCCGCCTCTTCTTCCTACATCTTCCCATGCCTGGCATCCTGGCCTTCCTGGATACTGGATTTTGGGGTTTGCTTGGAGTGACATGGCAACATGGGCCCCAGAGTTATAGAGCTGAGATGAACTTTCAAGCCCACGAGTCTCATTCAAACTAAGACCCATTCACTGAACACCTGCTCTGCCCTGGCGCTGGGGTTGGCTCTGGGGACATGGCTGGGGTTTAAGCAAAGTTCATGAGCTCCTGGAGCCAATATTTCTAGGGGGTGGGGAAGCAAGAAGCAGTCAACATCCAGAGGAACAAGCAAATAAGCCAGAAACCGGAGACCACGAGGGCCCTAAAGGGTCCCCAGGCCCTCGGCGCGGGCAGGGTGGGGCTTCCTGGAGGGAATGAAGTTGGAGGCCAGCTTGAAGAGCAGGTGCGGTTCCTGTGGCTGCCATAACAAATGACCATGAACCTCGCCGACTAACACAGCACACACTCCTTCTCTCACAGTCCTGGAAGCCGGAGTCTACAGTCAGTCTGTCTAGGCTAAGGTCAAGGAGTCAGTGGGGTGTCTCCTTCTGGGGGCTCTGAAGGGACCATTTCCTTGCTTTCCTTGCATTCCCAGCTACTAGAAGGTCCTCTGCATTCTCAGCCTCCCCCACAGAGCCCCCACCTGTCGCTCCATCATCCCACTTTCTAACTTCTGCTGACTCTTTCTGCATCCCTCTTATAAGGACCCTTGTGTCACATCAGGCCCATCCTACAATCAGGATCAGGCTATTTGCCTTGATCACATATGCTAAGTCTCTTTTGCCATATAAGACATTCCAGGGCTCCAAGGGTCATGACATGGATGCCTTTGGAGATCATTCTTCGGCCCAGCACAGAGGGAATGGTCAGGAGGAATGAAGCAGGTGTGGGTGCCAGCCCCAGGCACTCCTCTACTCCTTCAGCTCTGACCCATTCTGAAATTTCCATCTGTGCTCCTCTGTTCTGAACCCACTTACCCCAGAGGGAGCAGGCAGGGACTCTGGAAGGAAGATGTGTGACCCACAGGTGAGCTGTGGGAGGCAGGGCTGCCCTCCTGGAGGCACTGGCTGGGCCCCGCGTCAGGGCAGTGGAGGTCTGTCCTGCAGCAGCTGCACCATGGCTGCCTGATGGGACAGACGGAAGCCCAGCTCTGGTTACCTGGAGCCCAGCCACTGGCTCACGTGTGACCTGGAACAGGTCCTCACCCTCTCCAGGCCTCAGTTTCTGCCTCTGTCATGTGGGGTGTTGGGACATGGGGACCTGTGCCTGTGGGATTCTAGGTGTTCACTGAGGACCCAGCCTGGGGCAGGGCGCTCCTCCTGGCGGGCGCTGGCCTTGTGAGCATGCTGTTTACATCTTCATGGGACACGCGGAGGGGTGGGTGGCGGCTCAGCAGCTGGAACTGCACAGGAGCCAGAGGGTTGCACAATGGTGGGACAGCAGCTGGCGGGTTCTGCAAAGGTTGTTTTTTACCGAGTGCAGCTGGAGAGGCAGCCAGGGAGGCAGCTCCGCCCGGAGCGAACAGTCAGGTCTCGGGGGATGGGAGGACAGAGGTCTCAACCTCCCACTATGACAGGGCCAGCTGGGGTGGGTAAAAGGGCGACCCCCCACCAGGGGAGGGCTGTCTGAGTGTCACTGTCCCTCTTCCTCTGGAGGTGGCAGCCACAGGCCTCCTGGATGCAGAAGCCCAGAGCTGAAGGCCTCCAAAGAGGTCAGCTCAAGGGTGTCAGAACTGGGACCACAGCCCAGGCCTGCTCACTCCGAAGCTCAGAGACCCCCGTCCCACTTCCCCGCTTCACAGATGGGCATCCGGAGGCCATGGTCATTCGAAGCCAGGGGCAGAGAGCAGGAGGGTGGTAGGAGGCAACATCTCGGGGGCACATTCTGGCCTGGAGTGTGAAGAGTGTGAATAGGATCCTCCTCATGCTGTTTAATTCAGTGCTCACACAGCCAGTTTATCTCCTTCAATGGAACCCAAACTGTTAAGAAAACAACATCACGGGTCGGGCACGGTGGCCGTGAGCCACGTGGAATCCCAGCACTTTGGGAGGCCGAGGCAGGTGGATCACAAGGTCACCTGGCAACATGGTGAAACCCCATCTCTACTAAAAATACAAAAATTAGCCGGGTATGGTGGTGGGCACCTGCAGTCCCAGCTACTTGGGAGGCTGAGGCAGGAGAATTGCTTGAACCCGGAAGGCGGAGGTTGCAATGAATCAAGAACACACCACTGGGTGACAGAGTGAAACTCCATCTCAAAAAAAAAAAAAAGAAGGAAAACGACATTATCTCCATTTGACAGGTGGAGGAACCAAGGCTCAGAGGGTCATCTGAGCTCAGCCTCCTGACCTCACAGCCCCGCTGTGCTCCTCAGGCCCCCGCAACGGATCTCTGGACTCCGAAGCCAGGCTGCAAGGTGAACGCGACCCAGACAGAGCCAGGAGAGCACAGCCCGTCTGTGAGTGAGCAGGTGGGTTTGTGGTCTACTCTCCCCTGAGGCATTTGCGGGGCAGACACGGGGTTGAGAAGGTGGTCTGAGCTGGAGTGTCAGGGCTTGTCTCCCACAAGGTGGGAACAGTTGTCAAGGGAGAAGTGGCTTCATGTGATGGGCACTGATGCAGGGACAGTGTGAATGGGCAGAATCCCCAGACCCAGTTCCCCCAGAACCCACAGGACCCCAGAAATCACTAGAGTGACCCCTGACCCTTCAGATTTGGAAGAGCTGTGGGAATGGGGGTCATGGTTTCCCTGGTGGCCCTTGACACTCTCCCAAGTGCTCGCCTCTCCAATAATTGGTAAGGTCACAGCTCTCTATGCTCTCTTCCCGACCTCAGCCCCCCAACACCCAATAGGCTCCTCTTAGCCAGGGCCCAAAGACTCAGGGACAAGGGCCTACTCTCTGGGGCCACTGTGTGTGTGGAGAGCCCAGGCCACAGGTGGGAGTGAGAGCAGGGCCTGGAGGGTGGACATGGCTGCCTGAGCCTGGCAGGTGGATGGAAGCCTAGATGCGGCCAGAGTGGCTCGGGGCCTGGTGGGGGTGGCCCACTCTGGGTGGAGCAGAGGGTTGGGGGCAAGTTCACAGCTCTCAGTGCTCCACTTCCAGCTACTCTAGGCAGTGTCCCTGGACCTCCTGCTCATTGAAATTGCTCTCTGCCTCAGTTTACCCATTGCCAGGTGGGTGGCAGGGAGGGTGAAATAGCACAGATGTGGGAAAGGGTTCTTCATGTGACCAGACATGCACAGTGGGGCTTAGTGGGAGCTCCCCGTAAGCTGGGTGGCTTCCCAAGTGCTACACCTGTCACCTTGCATCCCGGGGCAACCAAGAGGTCAGCGCAGCAGAGCCAGCCTTCCTGTTGGACAGAGGCAGAGGCCACGGCAGGGAGAGGGACATCTCTTGCCCAAGACCATGAAGCTGGAAGTAAGTGGAGGAGCCAGGACTTGAGCCGGGCTGCCTGACTTGGAGCCGGCCCTCTGCAGAGCCACATGACCCTGAGGCCTGGTGTGCCCCAGTGCTCGGCTGTCAGAAACCCTTTAAAGGCCCATGTCTTTGCAGGTATACCCAGTCCTGTGTTAGATGGATCCCCAGGAAGAACCCTGGCCAGTGGTGGGCAGGCTGCCCCAGTGCCCTGCTGGCTGAGAACCACGTGCTTGTAAACTTTATTTTCCATACAGTAGAGAAACATACAGTACAAGCAACACTGGGAATCTGTTTTACAGCAAAGCTCACAAATGCCCCTTAAGACACACTTGTTCCCTGGATGAGGGGGTGATGCCCAGGAGCCCACTTGCCTCTGGGCGGCACTTCCATACGAGCAGCTGCTGCATCCCAGAGCTGCGTGGGAAGGGGAAGCCGGCTCAGTCCTCACACCCCACAGTTCCATGTCCACTGTCCTCTGCAGGCCGCCCCATGACCGCCTTGGGTTCCCCAGGCAGCAGCCAACTTCCCACGTGCTCCCCATGGCCTCCTGCCTGCCTGGGGAGGAAAACCTCACAGCAGGGCGGGGCTCAGCTCCGCAGCCAGGGGGCATTCACTCAGTGCCTGCTCCGGGCTGGACCCCCCACCCTGAAGGGATCAGATGTGACCTGTCCTCCAGGGACCCCAGGCTGGCAGGCAGCAGCCCTGGCCCTACAGCTTGGTAAGTCCTGGGGCAGGGGGAAGCTGGGCCTCAGGTCAGGTGGGCATTTGTCAGTGGGGAAGACATTTGGCAGCCCAGACCTGCAGTAGGAGGGGCAGGAGCAGGGGGTACTGCAGACGGGTGTTCACAGGGGCAGAGGCGGGAAGCTAGGAGAGGACGGGACCTCCAGGGAAGGCAGTTTTGTGAATATCCCAAGAACTTGGAAGTGACTTTCAGGAGCATCTGTACAAGGGGACGTTGGGCTTCCCTCCCTGCATTGGGAGGTGGATCCAATACTCCCCAAGCGGAAATTCGGGCCCCTGGCCAAGCCCAGCCTCCGCTCTGCCCCGGACAGCCAGGAGAAGGCTGCCGCCCTGCTGAGGACCGATGGTGGTCCTTCGTCCTGATCTCGGGGCGCGGTGCCCTCCGTTATCTGCAGGCTCTGGCGTGTGGCACTGGAGGAATGCGCCCCCTCACATGACCACCTCCGGTGCGATGCTGAAGAGGAGGTCATCGTTCCCCCGCCGCACCTCCAGCAAGAGAGGAGACTCGGTCAGCACGGCCTCCTGCAGCTCACTCGAGTCCACCAGAGGACGCCCGTTGACCTTGACGATGATGTCACCATCTTGGATGCCGCCTCTGCCAACAGGAGAGACGGGGTCACCACCCACAGCCTCCACAGGCACAACCCAGGACGAGGCACAGTCAGGGTCAATGACAACATTTCAACAAAAGTCGTTTCGATGGGAAAGGATAGTGCCCTGGCCCCAAAGCTCTCACATCAGAAGAAATCCAATGTCACATGACAGGCAAACGACCTTTCAAACTGCTTCTCCCATGCCTCAGAAGGGAGGGTTCAAGCTCCTGCTGCAGCCCTTCTAGCTGGGCTAGGCACTCTGTCCCCTTGAGCCTCAGTTTTCAGGTCTACAGTCCTATGTGAAACGTGCTTTGCAAATTACAAAGGCCCAGGAGTAGGTTCTGCTGTTACTGCAGTTACGAAGACTTCTATGTGAGAGGCAGAGCTCTCGGGGCCGGACTTCCTTCTGCATGAGGCTCACTGAGACCTCCCCACTGCCAGGAAGGAAGGTGATGGTACCGTGCTCAGCTGCGTGGGCACCAGCATCAGGACCCACACATGCTGGCTGTGTGACCTGGAAGAGTAACTTCTCTAAACCTCAGTCCCTCCATGTGTAAAATGGGTAAGGGCAAGAGCCTACGAATCCCTGGCTGCAGTGAGGATTAACTGAGATGATGCGTGTGGAAAATCTTACACCATCTCAACAATTTTTACTGCAGGCCTGCTGCGGGCAGGGCACGTGTGCCATCTGTGCTCATCACAGAGGGTCACGGAGGGCCTCCCACCCTCAAGCCTAGCCTCTGAGGACGCACAGTACAGTTGGCCCTTGAACAATGAACAACATGGGTTTGAACTGTGTGGATCCACTTATATGTGGATTTTTCCCAGTGCAGATGAAGACTGAGGCTAAGGAGGGGAGGCAACTGGTTCAGAGCCCTTCCTGGGGGTGGGTCAGCCATGCCAGCGTGTGGTAGTGTCGCTGCACGCCTGCCTCAGCCTATGGTGTTGCAACGCTTAACATTTCTTTAGTACTGGAAGACTTCAAAGAAAGCAGTGCTTTATCCATTTCATCTACAAAGTCTCCTGGATGTAGAAATCCCAGCACTTTGGGAGGCTGAGGCAAGGGGATCGCCTGAGGTCAGGAGTTCAAGACCAGCCTGGCCAACATGGTGAAACCGTGTCTCTACTAAAAATACAAAAAAACTTAGCAGGGTGTGGTGGCGGGCACCTGTAATCCGAGATACTCAGAAGACTGAGGCAGGAGAATCGCTCGAGCCTGGGAGGCAGAGGTTGCAGTGAGCTGAGATTGCGGCACTGCACTCCAGCCTGGGCAACAAGAGTGAGACTCTGTCTCCAAAAAAAAAAAAAAAAAAATAGGCTGAATTATCTCCATTTTACAATGAGAAAGGTGAGTTCCAGAAAGACCCAGGACTCAGGCTGGTCCCCAGCTGGTGAAAGAGTCTGGCTTAGAGTGGGCTCTTAGCCCAACAGGTACTCCTCAGTCTCTGCTTCTTGAAGGAAATGACATTGTGGACTTAGGATGGATATGGTCAGGGCTCTAGGGACCATTCAGCTCTCCAGCCTCCCCTGGCTTAGCAGACACACTAGAATTCACCTGCCCCTTCCCCGTCACTTTGCTGGGAAGCTCAAGGTCACATGAAGTCAGTGGGGCAGTCCCAGCCCAGACCTCACACCTGCCCCATGCCTCCAGCAATCTCCCTGTCTCCTCTGGCAGAGCCTACCTCTGAGAAGGCGAATTCGGCGCAACCTCTTGCACGTAAATTCCACTGCTGACCTCTGGGAAATCTGGGTTGCTGGCCTTCAGCTCATCCACCAGGCTGGAAAGAGTCTGCTGTCAAGGCCCCCTCCTCTGAGCCTTTACCCAGCTCCCTAGTGTGAAGCTGCCCCTCCCTCCCTCCGGCACCAGGCCAGAAGAGGAGCCTCCTCTGGGCCCCCACACTGCCCTGTCCCACCACTGGCCACTCTGTGTCCCCTACCAGATGTGCTTCTCAAGAGAAACATGGTAGGGATGGCTGGTTAGAAGCGTGAAGAGAGGAAAGAGTGGGTGGACAGGTGTGAGGAGGGGCGGAAGGACAGATGGATGGATGGAAGAAGGAATGATGATGGATGGGTGGATAGAAGGAGAAATGGACAGACAGGCAATGCTGAGTCATGGAATGGACAGCCAATGCTGAGTAATGGAACGGACAGACGATGCTGAGTCATGGTACGGACAGACGATGCTGAGTCATGGAATGGACAGACGATGCTGAGTCATGGAATGGACAGACAGAAGACTGGACAGAGTTGGGACGGACAGATAAAAGAGACAGACAGAAAGAAACAAAAGATAAATTGGTGTACTAAACGTTGATTATAATTTTTTTCAAATGTCACCCCTAGATTAGCAGAGTTGGTGAAACAGGAGGAATGACAGCTTTAGGGACTGTGTAGTTTGAATGGTCGCTTGAGTATTCTCGAGTTCTTCCTAAGCTCCCAATGCAGTGACCTCTCCCTTCTTCAAACCTCGAAGCTCAACTTTGCATTTCCAGCCTCCCTTCTATCCTGCCCCCGCTTCCTCTCCCCCAGCCCCTTCTTTCTTGCACTCATTCAGCATTTCTAGGCACCTGCTCTGCGGTGGACCTAGTATTGGGGCAGAGTGGAGGAATGAGCAGGTCACAGTCCTTGCTCCCAAGGAGCTGACAGCCAAGGAGGCAGGATGGGGTGAGGCAGTCCCACCACAGGTGATTCCGACACAGCAGGATGAGTTCAAGGCTGGGGAGGGAGGCCAGGGCTCTGTGCGCTATGAGGAGGCACCTTATCCCACTTGAGTGTCCTGAGAATGCAGAATGGTGTGCCCCCAAATTCATGTACACCCAGAACCTCAGAAATAGGACCTTTATAGATGTCATTGGTTGCAGATCTTGAGATGAGACCTTCTTGGTTTAGAGCGAGCCCTAACTCCAACGATGGA
Organism: Rhinopithecus roxellana; assembly: GCF_007565055.1. Taxonomy (NCBI): domain Eukaryota; kingdom Metazoa; phylum Chordata; class Mammalia; order Primates; family Cercopithecidae; genus Rhinopithecus; species Rhinopithecus roxellana. The sequence continues at coordinate 131,964,083 of NC_044550.1, forward strand.
TGTCTTCATAAGAGAAACAAGAGAGAGATGTGCACACAGATATTCAGAGAGAAAGAAGGTCAAGTGAAGACAGAGGCAGAGACTGCAGGGAGAGAGCCACAAGCCAAGGACACCTGGAGCCAGCAGAAGCTGGAAGGGGCAAGGAAGTAGCTTTCCCTGGAGTGTCAGAGGCAGTGCAGGCCTGCTGACCCCTTGACTTCAGACCTCCAACTTCCAGAACTGAGAGGGAACACATTTCTGCTGTTTTAAGCCACCAGGCTTATAGTAATTTGTTATAGCAGCCGCAGGAAAGAGATAGCGTCCTGAAAGAACAGAAGGAATCTATGAGGCAAAGAGGGAAAGGTCCAAGCAGAAGGACCGGCCTGAGCAATGATCAGAGGCCTGAGTGCATCGGCCCATCTGGGCACCTGCAAGGAGCTGAGCACAGCCAGCCACGGTCTGGAGGGAAGGCCAGGGTGAGAGATGAGAGGAAGGGGCAGCAGGCGACAGCACTCTTCAGATACTCGCCTTGGTGTGATCGTCCGCATCCGTATGCCGATGAAGCGCTTCTTCCAGTCTGGAAATGAAACACGGCGAGACTCTGTTAGGGCTGCTGCAAAAAGCCATCATCCTCCCTCAGGGGACAGGCAGAGGACAGAAGTTCCCCTGCAGGACCAGGAAGCAGCAGGTGTCATTCTGCTTAAGCTGGCCCAGTCCCCCTGTGGTCCAGCAAAGCTGCCCTCTCCTGACTGTCATCATGGAGCTGAGGGGTATTCTAGCTCTAGTGTGCTCGCCCCACAGGTGGCTTCATGTCCACCCCATCCTGCATCCAACCACGTGAGCTCCAACATCTGCTCTCCCAGCTGAGCTCCAACCCAACCCCAGTGGCCAGTGGGGCTCTCCTTTCTGGCTTCCATACTGCTGGTTCCCTAAATGTTCCCTGCTTGGAACTGAACTCATCACGTCCCACTGGCCTTCCCCAAAACAATACTCGCTGCTAATGTCCAGTGAGTACCAACCATTTGCCAGGCCCTGTGGCTGGGGCACTGCACACACAACTCACTGAGATACTGTCTCTGTCCCCCGAGCTGCTCCAATCTGTGACTTAACAGATGTCTCAGACCCAGAAATAAACAAGAGTCAATAAAATTAGAATTTTCATTTTATAAGAGTTCTGACCACAATTAGAAATCAACCATAGGTATCTAGAAAATTCCCAAGTACTTGGAAACTAAATAAAACTTTCTAAATTACTCATCTTCAAATAAGTAAAAAGAGAAATTAGAAACTCTGTTCAACTGAATAAAAATGAATGTATAATATATTAAAATTCATAGGTTGTAGAGGTAGAGGGAAATTAATAGTACTAAAGTGTCTATATTAGAAAATAAGGTTCACATCAATAACCTCAGTTTCCATCTTAAAAACTAGAGAAAGACCAAATAAAACCCAGAATAACCAGAAAAAAAAAAAATAAAAGTATGAATCGATAATAAAGTTGAGAGTGTGAATTAATAAGAAAGCTGAGAGTGTGACTCAGTAATAAAGGTAAGAGTGTGAGTCAATAAAGCTGAGAGTGTGAATCAATAATAAACCTGAGAGTGTCAATCAATAATAAAGCTCAGAGTGTGACTCAATAACAAAGCTCAGAGTGTGACTCAATAATAAAGATGAGTGTGAATCAATAAAGATGAGTGTAACTCAATAATAAAGATGCATGTGAATCAATAACAAAGCTCAGAGTGTGACTCAATAATAAAGATGAGTGTGAATCAATAAAGATGAGTGTAACTCAATAATAAAGATGCATGTGAATCAATAACAAAGCTGAGAATGTGACTCAATAATAAAGATGAGTGTGAATCAATAAAGATGAGTGTAACTCAATAATAAAGATGCATGTGAATCAATAACAAAGCTGAGAGTGTGACTCAATAATAAAGATGAGTGTGAATCAATAAAGATGAGTGTAACTCAATAATAAAGATGCATGTGAATCAATAACAAAGCTGAGAATGTGACTCAATAATAAAGATGAGTGTGAATCAATAAAGATGAGTGTAACTCAATAATAAAGATGCATGTGAATTAATAACAAAGCTGAGAATGTGACTCAATAATAAAGATGAGTGTGAATCAATAAAGATGAGTGTAACTCAATAATAAAGATGCATGTGAATCAATAACAAAGCTGAGAGTGTGACTCAATAATAAAGATGAGTGTGAATCAATAAAGATGAGTGTGAATCAATGAAATCAAGAGTATAAATCAATGAAATAAAGATAAGAATGTAAGTCAAAGAAGCACAATAGTGAAAATAAAAACTAAAAGCTGATTCTTTGAGATCAATAAAATTGATACATCTTTAGCAAGATTGATCATGACAAAAAGACACAGTTTTCAATAGCACGAATTACAGAGGTGATATCACTACAGATTCTACAGATATTAAAAGAATAATAAGAGAATATTATAAACAACTTGACGTCAATGAATTTAATCACTTAGATAAACGAAGCAAATTTCTTGAAATTTCCAAACCACCAAAGCTCATTCAAGAAGAAACAGATCACCCAAATAGCACTATATCTATTAAAGAAATTGAATTTGGAGTTAAAAAATCTTCCTACAAAAAACCTTCAAGCCCAAAAGAGCTCACTGGCAAATTCCGCCAGATGTTTAAGGAACAAGTAGTACTAATTCTATACAAACTCCACCCGAAAACTGAAAATAAGTGACTACTTCTAACCTCATTATCTGGACACAACAACCAGAAGAGAAAACTAGACCAATATCCCTCATGAAAACAGATACAAAAATTCTTTAAACAAATAAAATCCAATAATACATTAAAAAAAGGATAGTACAGCCAGGCATGGTGGCTTATACCTGTAATCCCAGCACTTTGGGAGACCAAGGTGGGCAGATCACCTAAGGTCAGGAGTTCAAGACCAGCCTGGCCAACGTGGTGAAACCCCATCTTTACCAAAAATACAAAAATTATCTGGGCATGATGGTGGGCACCTGTAATCCCAGCTACATGGGAGGCTGAGGCAGGAGAATCACTTGAGCCTGCGAGGCAGAGGTTGCAGTGAACCAAGATTATACCACTCCACTCCAGCCTGGGGGACAGACTGAGACTCCATCTCAAAAAAAAAGAAAAGATAATACATCATAAATAAGTGATAAATGAGGTACATCCCAGGAATGCACGCTTGATTTAACATTTAAAAATCAACCAATGCAATTTACCACATTAACAGACTAGAAAGAAAAACCATATGATTATCTCCAGAGATGCATAAAAAGCCTCTGACAAAATGTAACATCCATTCCCAATAAAAACCAGAAACAGAAGGGAACTTTTCAACCTGATAAAGGATACCTATGCAAGTTTTTAGCTAGCATCATACTCAATGGTGAAAGATTGAGTGTTTTTCTCTCCAAGATCAGGAATGAGACAAGGATGTTCACTCTTACCTCTTTCATTCAGTATTTTCCTGGAAGTTCTAGCCAGGCAAGAGAAAAAAAAGGCATTCAGATTGGAAAGGAAGAAGTAAAACTATCTTTATTCACAGACTGTATAGCCATCTATGTAGTAAATCTGATGGAATCTACAAAAAAAGTTTCTAGAAGCAGTAAGTGAGTTATCGAGCTTTTATTTTATCTTTTATGGTGAACATCCAAAAATCATTTTAATTTTAATATTCTCTTAACCAACTACCAGAAACTGAAATTTCAAAGAATACATCATTTATAATAGCATCAAAATTAAGAAATACTTAAGAATAAATCTGATGAAAAATGCCCCAAAACCAGTACACTGAAAACTATAAAACATTGCAGAGAGAAGTTAAAGAAGATATAAATAAACGGAGAAGTATTCTGTATTCATGGGTCAGAAGAGTTACCATTGTTAAAATGCCAAATTTCCCCAAATTGATCTGTAAATTCAATGCAATCCCCATCAGATCATCAGCAGGCTTTATTTTTCTTTTTATAGAAATTGACAAACGTATTCTGAAATTCAAATAGAAATGCAGAGGGTCTGAGGAGCCCATGCAACTTGGAAAAGGAAGAATAAAATCGGGGGACTGACATCACCTGCCTTTTTGACCTACTGTGAGGCCACAGTAATCGAGCCAGTGCAATACTGAATATTGGCCTAAAGACAGATAGCTGGAATGGCATATGGTCATTCTCTTTTTGACAACGGTGTGAAGGCACTTCAGTAGAGAACAGTCTTGCAACAAATGGTGCTAGAACAATTGAATTTCCAAGGCAAAAACAACAAAAACCCCCCAAACTTCGATCTATACTTTGCACGATTTAAAAATATACTAATTCAAAATGCATCGTAGTCCTAAATCTGAAACCTCAAAAAGTAAAACTTCTAGAAGAAATTGTAGGAGAAAAATCTTTCTGACCTTGGGTTAGCAAAGACTTCGTAGATACAACACCAAATGCATGACAAATTGGGAAAACAGACTTCATCAAAATTTACACAACTTCTGCTCTTTAAAGACACTGTTTGGAGAATGAAAAGACAAGCCACAGACTGGGAGAAAATACTTGCAATTTGCTTATCTGATAAAGGATTCCTATCCAGAATGTAGAAAGAGCTCTCACAACCTACTAATAAGAACACACATAACCTAAATGCTTTTAATGGGCCAAATGTTTAAACATACCAAAGATGAACAGTTGATGAATAAGCCATGTGGGAGATGGGGTCAGAGCCGGCCGGTACGCCTGACCCCTGGGTCCACTGGGTCCTGGAAGGCTTTGGATTTGATCTTGAATCACCAGACGTGATCTGCCTTTAGTTTTGAAAGGGCCTCTCTGGCTGTGGGAGGGTCTGTGGGGATGGGGCAGCATCCGGAGGAACCCAGAGAGGTGATGGTCCAGGGCAGTGAGTGCCCCAGCACTGGACCCGGAGGTGGAGGTGGAGGCGGAGCGGTGGCAAGGCCCGGGGTGGACGTGTCCTGAAGCCTGGACCAATGGACTCGCTGACAGCGGATGAGGCATGTGGGAAGTCCAGAGGGACAGAGGGACAAGGCTGACGTAACTGAGTGGGGACGGCAGGTGGGGCTGCAGAAGTAGGGGTCTTGTCAGGTGCTCTGAGTGAGAATTGCCCGTGGACATCGGTGGGGCCCTCCCACAAGCAGCTGCCCGTCCGAGTCTGGAGTGGGAGGGGCCAGGCTGGAGGCGTAAATCCGGGGGATCACTCTCTAGCTGGCTTCTAAATCCAGGGCATGGGATCCTCAACAGGCCCTGCACAGCCCACCTGGGACATTGGCTGTTCCCGTTCCCACTGCCTGGGAGTCCCTTGCAATCTCCAGAGCCTGCCCTGCTCCCTTCCCACAGTCTCTGCCAGAGGTGGGTCACCTCCTCAGAGAGGTCTCCTGCCCCATCGTGCAGCCGTCACCCTCGAGGTCCCAGCCCTGTCCCGGCCTCCTCCCAGCACCCCTCACTCTGATCTGTGGCATCTGGGGGCATTTTTGTGGTCCGTCTCCCTACTAGAAGGAAAACGGGAAGGAAAACGGGAAAACCTCTGGCTCACAGCCCACGGGAGTCCAAGGCACAGAGCCGGCACTTGAACAATGCCTGTGGTCCCCTCCGACTAAGACCTACCGTGCGGTTGGGAAAGCAGGGGCCCGGTAATGCCTCTGGGCCGGAGCTGAGGAAAGCGCGACTGGCTGTGCTCAGGATAGGAGACTCTAAAGCCTCTTCTCCTTGAACTTAAGAGGTGAGCAGAACACACACCAAGCACCAGGCCACCAGGCTCCCTGCCCATCCTGCTCCCGGCCCTGCTCCTGCCTGGTGGCTGGGCTGCCTCTGCCAGCCTTTTCCACTATTGGGAAGGACTCAGGACTCCACCCAGCACAGGGGCCTGAGACCAGGGGACCTTATGGCTTTTGAGACCAAGTGACCCTGTGACCTCTGAGACTGGGGAACACTGTGAATTCTGAGACCAGGGAACCTTATGGTTTTTGAGACCAGGGGTCCCTGTGACTTCTGAGACCAGGGAAACATGGTTTTTGAGACCAGGGGTCCCTGTGACTTCTGAGACCGAGGAACCCTGTGGTCTCTGAGATTGGGGAATCCTGTAATGTCAGAGATCTGGGAACTCTGTGATGTCTGAGACCAGGGAACGCTCATGCCCCTGTCCCTGTCCCCTCCCCTCCCTACAGCTGTCCCTTGGCTTGTGGCCACAGGATAAATGAGGGGTTTACTCCCCAGGCCAGAGGTCTCCCACCTATGAACCGCACTGTCCCCCATAATCCACAGAGGGGCAGATGCCCACAAACGGCCCCACTCCATGAATCAAACACCCCACACCACCCCATGTAGGGCTACACTCTGGTCCTAAGGCTGGCTGGACCCCAAGCTCTCCTGGGGCTCCCCCAACATGCATGGTGGCCACTCTTTACCCTGAAAGTCCCCCAGAGGCCTCTGCACCCCACCCCCAGACAAGAATAAGAAATGTACTTAACACCTCCTTGATTTAATAAAAAGATGGTTCATTTCAAAGAACTTTAGATTAACTGGGTTTGGATCATTGCATTTTATTAAATAAAAAAGAAAAGCAAGTACAAACACCAGTCAACTTGAGAAGGATTTTAAGATTGCTAATGTGCCATGCCGCTAAGGTTTATCAGGCTCCTCAGTTAGTCTGTGCTGTCCTTGGGGAGGGGATACAGCTCTGAGGACAGGGGATGTTTCCCAGGGGGTCTGGGATGAGGTCAGCACTAACTGGGACAGTCCCTGTTAAACAAAGGAGCAAACCCAGGCCCCGGCGGGATCCTGTCTCGGAGGAGAAAGACAGAGGCAAGAAGGGAAGAGGACACTATCATCCACTTCCAAGTAAAGTCACCTCATAGCTCAGTGTGTGCAAACTGCAGCTCCGTTAATTTCCAGTAAGGAGGCTGAAGTCAAAGGCACCCATGGAGAATGGGATAATTCAACAGGAAAGGCTCGGTCATTAGGGAAAGGAGCACGCTAGGACAGGTGTGGGTGCATCCCTGAATCTAGTTCTGAGCTTCCTAGAAGCCAACAGGAAAAGGGCTCAAGAGATTAGATGGTCCTCACTGTTCAAGAGTAGAAGACTTCAGCTTCTTTGGGCAAGACAGGCTCTGCCTGGCTCCAGATTGTCTTCCCATAATGGACACGGAAGGACAACGGCGGCATCCTCAACAGCAGCTCTTCATGTGACCAGCCCTCATGGCACCGGCCTTGGCTGCACTGGGGTCCATGTGCTTGGCTGACAGGGTCATGGAGGAGGGGGCAAACATGAGGAGGCCCCCTGCTCTCAATGAACTGCCAGTGAGGGGGCTGGGAGGAGACAGCAAAGCAATGTGGAAGTGTGAGTTGCTGAGTCAGGCCTGGGTGTTGGGCAGGAGGTGGGCATGGGAGGCACAATGGCAGGAGGGAGTAGCTCACTAGGGCTGAAGAGAAGGCGGGGAGGTGGAGGCCCCCAGGAAAGGCCCTGTGATTGGAAGCATGGCCCTGCTCTGGAAGGTGGCTGCAACTGCTCACTTAAGGAGGCAGTGGGTGTGCTCTTACCTGGGAGAGTTGCCTAGTGCCCTGGCGAGACCTCTCCCAGATGGGTGCTCATGGCAGTCTAGGAGTGAGCAGGGTGGGCTGGGCATCCCTTTTGGATGGGGGTGAGGAAATGGGGGCTTGGAGGAGGGTGACTTCCAAAGACGGGGTATTGGACTCTGCTCCCCTGGCATAGAGGATATTCTGCCATGTGATCTGCATGGGCCACCCGCTGGAAGAGGGAGTACTCAGGAATGGGTAGACGGATGGAAGAATAGATGAACAGGGATAGAGGGACAGGTGGGTGGACAGATGGATGGATGGATAGGTAGACAGGTGAATGAGTGGATGGGTGGATGGGTGGAAGGAAGGAGAGAAGGAAACAAGAAAGGCAAAAAAGGAAGGAAGAAATGGTGGACAGGTGGGTGAATGGGTGGACAGGTGGGTGGATGAGTGGATGAATGGATGAGTAGATGGATGGATGGATGGATGAATGGGTAAATGGATGGATGGTGGATGGATGGATGGATGGAAGAATTGGTGGGTGGAAGGATAAATGAGTGGTTGGTTGAATGGATGGGTGGATGGATGGATATAGAATGGATGGATGATGGACAGGTGGATGGATGGGTGAATGGGTGAATGGCTGGGTGGGTGGGGGGGTGAGTGGATAGATGGGTGGATGGATGATGGATAGGTGAATAGATGAATGGTGAATGGTTGGGCGGATGGGTGGATGGATAGATGGGTGGATGGACAGATGGGTGGATGGATGGATAGGTGGATGGATAGATAGGTGGATGGATAGATGGGTGGATGAATGGATGGATGGATAGAGGTAAATGAGTGAATGGAAAGATGGGTGGGTAGATGGATGGGTGGGTGGATGGATGGGTAGATGGGTAGAAAGTTGTGGGTAGATGGATGGTGGATGGATGGATGGATGGATGGATGGATGGATGGATGGATGGCTGGATGGGTGGGTGGATGGGTGGATGAGTGGGTGGATGAATGGATGATTGGATGGATGGGTAGATGGATGGATCGGTGAGTGAGTGAATGGATGGGTGAATGGATAGATGGATGGATGGGTGGGTGGATGGGTGTGTGGGTGGATGGATGGATGGATGGATGGATGGATGAATGAGTGAATGGATGGGTGAATGGACAGACAGAAGGATGGGTGGGTGGGTGGGTGGGAGGATGGATGAATGAATGGCTGGGTGGGTGGGTGGATGGATGATGGACAGGTGGATAGATGAATAGGTGAAGGCTGGGTGGATGGGTGGATGGAGAGATGGGTGGATGGATGGGTGGATGGATGGTAAATGGGTGGATGGAAAGATGGGTGGATGAATGGGTGGGTGGATGGATGGGTAGATGGGTAGAAATGTGTGGGTGGATGGAGGGCAAATGGATGGACGGGTGGGTGGGTGGGTGGATAGGTGGATGAGTGGGTAGATGAATGGATGGATGGGTGAATGGATGATTGGATGGATGGGCAAATGGATGGATGAGCGGGTGGGTGAATAGATGGGTGAGTAGAGAGACGGATGGATGAATGGGTGGATGGGTGTGTGGGTGGATGGGTGTGTGGGTGGATGGGTGGGTGGGTGGATGGATGGACAGATGGATGAGTGAGTGGTTGGGTGAATAGATAGATGGATGGGTGGGTGAAAGGATGGATGGATGGATGGACAGATGGATGGATGGATGGGTGAATGGATAGGTGGATGGGTGAATGGATGGGTGGATAGGTGGGTGGGTGGGTGAGTGGATGGATGGATGGATAGAAGGAAAGAAACACCTGACAACTAAGGAGCAGCCCAGATGACAGCAGCTTAGGGACTCCAAGAAGCTGATGGTAGAAGCTGAGATCGGAGATCACCAGCCAAAAGGAGACAGCCTTGGAGGGGGAGGGGGTGAACCTGACCATGAATTGATGATAGGCAGGGGGGAAGATCCTGAAAGAGGCTAAGCTGTCCTGGGGGTCTCACAGCTTTGGGGTGGGCAGAGAGGACCTGTCCAGTAGTGAGCAAGGTTCACCCAGCACCTCTGATGGGCCTTGGTCCCAGGACTGGGGTGCTAAGGGGCTGTAGCCCTGGGAGAGTGGCCCCTGCCTCCGGCCCCCTCCAGGTGAGCTCTTTACCTTTGATCTGCTTGTCCTGGAACTCTGTGAGGAACCGTGTGATGCGGTCCGAGGGGATGGCAAAGGAGATGCCAGCCGTGACCTTGAGCGTGTTGATGCCAATGACCTCGCCATCCTGGGCAGGGAGGTAAGAGCAGGCATTGGTTGGAGGAACCCAGGCAAACCCCTGCCCACAAAGCACTGTGTCCACAGCTCTGTTGCTAGAGGCTGACCCCGGCTGTCAATCCCCCTACAGCCCCTGACTCCCCTGAAAAGGTCACTCTCAGGATCACACCTGGGTCAGTGACCCCACCTCTCCAAATCCTGGAGATCCCCCTTACCCATCCCTGGAGAGTATTTCCAGGGAAGCTTGGAGCTTGGGCCTGCCCCCAGGCTCTGAACACTCTGCCTCTAAGAAGCAGGGCCATGGGGCCAGGGACACTGCCAAGCCACGTTTGGAGGGACTGAGAGAGGCAGGAACATGGTGAGGCGTGTTGGGTACTGAGACCATGTCTGTCCCTTTCTTCCAGAAGTGGGGGGCTGACAAGTAGGGCCAGGGGAGCTCCTTGAGCCCCATCCCTCTCTTTGGTTTGGCCCCTCCCAACCTGCCCTGCCCCCCATGAGGCTGGTGCCACCTGGGCAGGATCTGACCTAGCCCCTGGGAACCTCACATTCAGGCACGCTCCTGGAAAGGAGCCCCACCCTACAGCCTGGCATATACCCCTAGCCCTGCCCTCCCAGCCAGGGCCTGGCCAGCTCACCAGGGGACCCTCTGGGGCCTGGGGCAGAGCTTTGGGTCGAGGCACCCTTTGTCCTCCTGGTCCCTGGAAGCTCAGGAGGCAGGAAGAGCAGCCAAGTGTGAGATCCAGTAGATCGAGTTCTGTGTCCACCCTTGGCCCTCTGTGCCCATCTCTACTGCCTGGACCACGTGGAGCAGCCTCCTGGGCCTGGCTTCCTGGCCTCCAGCCTAAACCACACACAAGAACTTCCTTGAAGCCAGGGCATGCCCTCAGCCCTGCCAAAAGCCTGGGAGACATCTCGGGCACACAGGGTGAAGCCCCATCTGCACACGAGGCCTGAGGCAGCAGGACATGGGTGACCAACCCTTTCATTGTCCCCTTGTCTGATCTCCCCTCCCTAAACTTCCCTCAATGCTCATGCTGTGCCTTCTCCCTGGGATTTCTTCCTCCTGTACCCTGTCTTCCTCAATCTCAATGGCTGTTGTATAATGCTCACCTCCACGAAGCCCTCCCTGATCCCACATCAGCTGCCAGGTCTTCCTGCCCAGCATCCCTCCAGAGCCATCTCATGTGGCTCACATGGTGCTGGGCCTTGTTCACATCTGGGCACCTCCCCCGCCATGGACAGGAGCTCCAGGGGTGAGACTATCCGATTCTTCAGGGCCTAGGAGCTCTGAACTGAGCTTCCTGGTTTATTCTGGAAAAATCTCTCCTGGGATGAGGCTGAGCTTGACTTTGAGGCTCAAGACACAACTGGGAAGGGGAGAACGAGGATGCCCCTGTCATCCTGTGTGTACACCCAGGGCAGGGAGGGCTGGGGTGAGCAGCCCCACACCTGCGTCTCCCTTGCCCCAGCTCCCCTGACAGGCACATGGCCCTGGACTGAGCTGCTGCTCGTGGGTGAGTCCTCATTCCTGGTGGCCACCAGCATCCCTGAGGCACTTGGGGCAGTCTTGGTCTTTCCTCCTTCCAGGCCTCCAGCCCAGCCGCACTCCTGATAGTTGGTGTTAAGGTTCTAGGACCATATTGTGGGGCCTGTCCCGCCTCAAGGCTGAGCGTCCCCCATGTGAGAAGAGCCCCAGAAACCTAGAGATTTGGGCTCTAGGGGACACTTACCAGGTTCACCAGCGGTCCCCCGGAGTTCCCGTACTGCAGGGGGAGGAAACAGCATTAGCGGTGCCTGACCCCGCCCGAGGGTTCCCGGAGCTCCTTCTTCCAGCTCTACCTCTAACCAGTGCAGAGACGCATAAGCAGATCTCATCCTCAGCAGCATGGAAAGGCCTCAGTGCTGTGCCCATTTCACAGATAAGAAGGCCAAGCCCACAGAGGCCATGTGGACGGCTGCCTGATGACCGAGGTCTGACTGTTACTGTTCTCTGCGCAAACCATTTGCTTTGGCATCTACACCCTTGAGACCAGGCAGCACCACCTGGCGCATGGAGAATGGAGGTGCTACTTCCTATCCTGCTGGCCTGGGGGACCCTCCACAAAGACTCAGATTCCAGCCAAGTGCCCGAGTCACGGCAAAGCTGGACGGACGTGATCTGCGGCATCTGCGTGAAGTGCTTTGTGGATGCTACAGGTGCCAGCAACATAATCACAATAATAATGACAAGTGGTGTTGGCCAGGGTGTGTAAGCTGGGCAAAGGTGTTTCCAGGCCATGGCCATGCCTCTGTTTCTCTGAAAAGCTGCCCGAAGGAAGACCGCAGCCTCTGACTCCCAGGATGACTGGCACCCTGGGGTGGAAGTCACAGGAGTAGAGCTCCACTGAATGTAAAGAGAGAACTTTCTAGCAAGTGGATGTGTCGAGTGACAGAATGGCTCTGGGGATGGGGGCAAGCTGAGTCAAAGACTACCTTGAGGTTGAGGTCTTGGGCACAGATGGCAGGTGCCCCGGCCTCCTGTCCCTGGGACTCACGTTGATGATGGCGTCCGTCTGGATGTAGTCCATGTCGGAGTCCCGGAGGCCCAGCTCCCTGCCCTCCCGCTGGGCAGTGCTGACGATGCCGGTTGTCACCGTGTTCTGCAGGGCGAAGGGACTGCCGATGGCCACCACAAACTCCCCAGGCCGCAGGTCGGCCGAGTGGCCCAGCAACAACACAGGGAGCTTTTTCTAGGAGAGGGAAGAAGATACAGAGAGGGAGGCTTAGCCGTCTACGTTCAGTGGGGACCAGAGTCAGATCCTGGCACGGGGTGTCCCAGAGAAGGCAGGCACATCTGTGCAAAGCTGTCAGGACTGCGAAGGCTCAGGCAGGTCACCAGTGCAGACCAAGACCAGGGCAGCCCCATGCTGAGACCCAGGGCTGGAGTCCATGGAACAGAGGCTCAGCTGTGCCAGGGAGCAAAGGTTGCCCCAGGGCAGGCATGGGTGCTCATCATGGGCGGTGCACAGAGGGTGCAGCTGACCACAGCCTCCAAGGTTATTGAGCCCAATGATCTGATGGTCACATGTCCTCTAAAAATCTGGTAAAAGCTGCAGACACCTGGTAAAAACTACTACTGCATATGCACCACACACAAACTGACGCATTTGATGAAGAGAGATCTGCGGGCCCCCGCAGCCCAGCTAAGGACTCCAGGAGCCCCAGCTCTGAAATCCTTGATCCAGTTCAGTCTCATCTTCCAATACAGACACACGGGGGACTCAGGCCTGGAGAGGTGAAGCCACTAGCCAAGCTCCACTCCCGCCGTGCACACTGAGACACCTGCACACTCCTGTTCTGCTTTTGCGTGGGGCCAGCGGAGCCTGTCTGATTATCTGACTCTGCAACTAGGCTGGGAGCTCGGAGGGCAGCCGGGCTCTGCGTTCCAGAAGCCGCGTGGTGCACACTCCGAGAAGGTGGTCCCGGGTGCCTGTTAGAAGGTGCCGAAGCTCAGATGCACACATAACTCGGGGAAGGCGGTTCTGTGCTCATACCCACATCAACTTCCTGGTTCTGGTTTTACACCTGTTACCTAAGATGTCACCATTGAGGGAAGCTGGGGAAAGGCTCCTGGGACCTTGTGGCACTACCCTGTAGCTTCTTGTGGGTCTGCGATCCGCCAGGTCGCATGAGCCTCACCCCGGCTCAGGAGATCAGTGGGGCAGGACCCCATGCCTCTGACCCTCTGGACGGCTCCCCTCCACCAGGCCACTGGTCCTTCTCACTGTTTCAGTCCTCTTCCCTTTTACTATACACCATCATGTCAAATGAGAAAGTTTCTAGCTTTCCATACGAGGAGAAAGCTATCAATAACGGGGGCGATGTGGAGCCCCGCACAGGATTAAAGGAGCACTTGGTGGGTGGGTGCTGGTGAGGGAAAGGCTCAGGTCGCTCCTTTATTCTGTGTGCCGCTGGGGCTCAAGAAGCTTCAGACAATGGCAGAGAGAACCCCAGGGGGCAGAACCAGGCCTGCACATTGGAAGGCGAGGACCCGGAGAGATATTTTCCATTGCTGACCGGCTGAAGAGGCAGAAATAACAACGTCTGAAGCCCCGGGAGGCTGTGAGCTGGGGAGGGTCAGCCCATCCTCCCTGCACCCAAGGAGGGCGCACAGGTGAGGGCTGTGAGCTGGGGAGGGTCAGCCCATTCTCCTGCACCCAAGGAGGGTGCATAGGTGAGGGCCATGAGCTGGGGAGGGTCAGCCCATCCTCCTGCACCCAAGGAGGGTGCACAGGTGAGGGCTGTGAGCTGGGGAGGGTCAACCCATCCTCCTGCACCCAAGGAGGGTGCACAGGTGAGGGCTGTGAGCTGGGGAGGGTCAGCCCATCCTCCTGCACCCAAGGAGGGCGCACAGGTGAGGGCTGTCAGCTGGGGAGGGTCAGCCCATTCTCCCTGCACCCAAGGAGGGCGCACAGGTGAGGGCTGTCAGCTGGGGAGGGTCAGCCCATCCTCCTGCACCCAAGGAGGGCGCACAGGTGAGGGCCATGAGCTGGGGAGGGTCAGCCCATCCTCCTGCACCCAAGGAGAGTGCACAGGTGAGGGTCATGAGCTGGGGAGGGTCAGCCCATCCTCCTGCACCCAAGGAGGGCGCACAGGTGAGGGCCGTGAGCTGGGAGGGTCAGCCCATCCTCCTGCACCCAAGGAGGGTGCACAGGTGAGGGCCATGAGCTGGGGAGGGGCAGCCCATCCTCCTGCACCCAAGGAGGGTGCACAGGTGAGGGTCAGGAGCCTTTGCATGGCTCGATTTAATGCTTAGGGGCTAGGAGGGCATTTCCCACCTCAGGTCATAGCCATAGGTGCTGAGAAGGGCCTGCAGGACATGAATCACACTAGCTCTGCTGGCACCCATTTGCCACAGGTGGCTGGTGGGGCATCCTGCTCAGCCCCACCTGGACACCACTCCCCCAGTCCTGCCAGCATTCTGCCACAGCCGCCGGAAGGGGACAGACAAACCTGCCCCTAGTCTTGCTCTCCTCTTCCCATGGGGGTCCTTGAGAGGGGTTTGCAAACTGGCCCAAGGCCCAAACGCCACTCGTTGCCTGTTTTGTGAATCAAGCTTTACTGGAACGCAGCCACACCCACCTGTGCAGCCTATGGCTGCGTTCTTGCCACTGCAGAGATGCATGGTTGTGACAGAGACCACAGGGCTTGCAAAGATAAAATATTTACCATTTGGCTTCATGGAAAGTTTGTTGGCTGGGCACCCAGGTCATGCCTGTAATCCCAACACTTTGAGAGGCCGAGGCAGGAGGATTGCTTGAGCCCAGGAGCTGTAGACCAGCCTGGGCAATACAGCGAGATCTTGTCTCTACCAAAAATTTAAAAATGAGCTAGGTGTGGTGGTGCGTGCCTGTAGTCCCTGCTATTTGGAAGGCCAAGGCGGGAGGATTCCTTGAGCCCAGGAGTTTGAGGCTGCAGTGAGCTGTGATTGTGTCACTGCACTCCAGCCTGGGCAACAGAGTGAGACCCTGAAAAAAAAAACAAAAAAGAAAGAGAGAGAGAGGGAGGAGGGAGGGAGGGAAGAAGGAAGGAAGGAAGGAAAGGAAGGAAAGGAAAGGAAAGGAAAGGAAAGGAAAGGAAAGGAAAGGAAAGGAAAGGAAAGGAAAATTTGGGGGCTGGGCACAGTGGCTCATTCCTGTAATCCTAGCACTTTGGGAGGCCAAGGCAAGGGGATGACCTGAGGTCAGGAGTTCAAGACTAGCCTGGCCAACATGGTGAAACCCATCTCTACTAAAAACACAAAAATTAGCCGGGGGTGGTGGCAGGCACCTGTAGTTACAGCTACTCAGGAGACTGAGACAGGAGAATCACTTGAACCTGGGAGGTGGAGGTTGCAGTGAGCCGAGATCCTGCTACTGCACTCTAGCTTGGGTGACAGAGCAAGAACCCAGCTCAAAAAAAAAAAAAAAAAAAGGCTGGGCACGGTGGCTCATGCCTATAATCCCAGCACTTTGGGAGGTCAAGGCGGGAGGATCACCTGTGGTCAGGAGTTCGGGACCAGCCTGACCAACATGAAGAAACCCCGTCTCTACTAAAAATACAAAAAAACTGGCCGGGTATGGTGGCACATGCCTGTAATCCCAGCTACTTGGGAGGCTGAGGCAGGAGAATCGCTTGAACCCGGGAGGTGGAGGTTGTGGTGAGCCGAGATCTCCAGCCATTGCACTCCAGCCTGGGCAACAAGGGCGAAACTCCTTTTCAAAAAAAAAAAAAGAAAGAAAGAAAAGAAAATTTGCCAACTCCTGTCCTTGAGCACACCCCTCAGTGGGTTTCCTTGTCTTTAAAATGGAGGTGCCCCCAGACTCAATAGCAACCGTGAAAGGGCTGAAAAGCAGGGAAGGGTCCCCATTAGGGGAACTCCTTGGAACCATTAAATCTCCTCTCCCTTGATGGGGCAAGAGGAAACCCCCTTTGCAAAAGACTTCATCACAAATGCTGTAAACTTTCATTCAGAAAGAGAGGAAGCCAAATTCAAACCAGCCAAGGTGAACTTCCCAGCCCGAGGGAAGCTCCGGGTCCAACGCTGGTGTGAGACATGGGACTCAGTGACCTCATGGCATGGGGAGGCCACAGGTAACTCGACTTGGGTCCCCAGGGTCACAAAACCATGGCATTGGGCAAGACAAGAACAAGCTGGAGGGAGGCCAGGGTCCTAGCTGAGCGGGCCAGCCCTGCTCCAGTGCACTGTGATCTTGGGCAAGTTACCTAACTTCCAAGCCTCAGTTTCCCCATCTGAAATCCCAAGATAATGAGGGCCGTGATATGGCTTGGCTCTGTGTCTCCACCCAAATATGTCAAATTGTAATCTCCATGTGTTGGGGGAGGAGCATGGTGGGAGGTGATGGGATCATGGGGGCAGACTTCTCCCATGCTGTTTTCGTGGTAGTGAGTTCTCACGAGATCTGATGGTTTAAAAGTGTGTGACACATCTCCCTTCACTCTCTCTCTCTCTCCAGCTCTGCCATGAGAAGACATGCCTGCTTCCCCTTTGCCTTCCGTAATGACTGTAAGTCTCCTGAGGCCTCCCGGTCATGCTTCCTGTACAACCTACAGAACTGTGAGTCAACGAAGCCTCTTCTCTTCATAAATGACCCAGTCTCAGGTAGTTCTTTATAGCAGTGTGAAAATGGACTCATACTGGCCCTTTCCTCCCAGGCCTGTGGTGAGAACTAGAGGAGTGCAGTCAGTGCCCGGCTGAGAGCAGACCTTCCGGAAACAGCTGGTGGAGGAACAAGAGGATTCTGGGGGCCTCAGTGCAGGCCTCTGGTGGGTCAGCTGGTGGGAGGTACAGATGTGAAGGTGGAGGGATGGGGCCCCTGTCCCAAGTGTTCCCTACGCAGCCCACTGGCCTCCACGCCCACACCCAGACGCCATCCCACGGGGCAGGTGCATCCCCAGTAGTGGGCCCAGGTAGGAAAGTGAAGCACCTCCATGGGGTGTGATACGGGACCACAGCCCACCCACTGTGGGCCGCACGCTTCCTGGCTCTGTCCTGCATCTAGTGGCTCAGGGAGCACAGGGCAAGGAGTCCAAAGACCTGGGCTCCAGGTCTTTTCTGAGCCGTGACCCTGGGCCAGGTGCCAGTCCTCCCTGGGCCCGGGTTCCTCCCACTGACCGATGGAAGGTGAGGCTAGCTCGCCTCTGGGGTCCGGCATCTGGGAAGAGGCCGCCATGCCCAGCCCCAGGTGCTTCCGCCCCTCCGTCCACGCCCACCCACCTTGGGATGGATCTTGATGGTGGCAATGTCTGACTTCTTGTCGATGTCTTTGATGGTGGCCTCATAGGAGTCCCCATTCTGTAGCTGCACCTTGAGCTGCTGCCTGCCCGAGGCAGCGTTGTTGCTGGACACCACATGGGCATTGGTGATGATCAGGCCGGCCTCTGACATGATGAAGCCAGAGCCGCTGGACAGGGGCACGTTGCGGCCAAACAGCGGGTGTCTGCAGCCAGGGAGACACAGGCAGGCGTTTAGGGTGGGGCTAGGACGCAGGAGAGTTGGGTGCAGTGGCGGGGCTGGTCAGCGAGGAGCAGAGCCAGTATGTGGCTGACAGAACACAGGTCTGGAGTCCTTCAAGCCTCCATTTGAATCCTGGCCGTGGGACCTGGCCAAGTCACTGGCGCCTGCACACATTCACAGCCATAAAGAGGTGATGATGATCACCTCTGGCTGCAATTTGCTGAGATGAGACGGGCTGCCTGAGATGTGTCAGATGACTCCCAGCTTGCATTCGCCATGCTGACTACGGAGCACGGAGCCAGACAGATCAGGATGCTAATCCCAAGTCCAGGCCCCACTTATTATCTGCCTGGCCGTGGGCAGGTTGGTGAGGCTCTCTGAGCCTCGTCTCTCCACATGGGAAATAGGACAACAACACCTCCTCCGCCAAGTGGTGATGCCTGGGCTCCTAAATGCCTCTCAACAAACAGGACAATAATTGGCTCTAGGGGAAAAGCTCCACTGCGCACACAGCATCCTCCGGGTCTCTAGCAGGTACCCAGGAACGGAGGCTTCCCAGAGGCTGGGGCAGATTCCTGATCATCCAGAGGGGGTGGGCGCTGGGAGGGCTGGGAAATGCTTATTCTCACCTCCTTCCACCCCCACCACCAGGCTAGCTGCCCAAAGCCCCAAATGTGGCAGTGCTGGCAGCCGGCAGATGCAGGACCCGAGCCCTAGACACCCCGAGGGCAGGGGTGCACAGGAACAGATTAGGCCAGCCTGGGCCCTGCTCTCTGTGAATGGGGTGGAGCTGGCCTGGGTCTGCACTGATGTTTGCTGATGGGCAACGATCCCCAGTTCTCACCAGAGCTGTCTGAGTAGAAGCCACAGCCCCACGTCCAGCAGGGGAGGAGGCTGAATACCAGACACAGCCTGAGACCTTCTCCAGGGTGGAAGCCTTCGGGACCCCAGCGTGGGGCTCAGCCCAGAGCAGGTACTCACTCCCTGAGGCTGCTTAGCAGAGATAAGCCAGGAAAATTGGCCCCCTCAGGGCCCGAAACCATGTGTGACACACAAAGCATGGAGGGATGGGAGCGTTCAGCACACGCAGGGAGGTGACGTCTCTGCAAAGGACAGGAGCTTCGCTGTGACCCACAGGACCAGGGATGGCAGCAAATGCCACCCTGCACTCCCTCTGAGACAGGCAGGCCATTGAATGCTCACAGGCACCCTGCAAGGGTGGTGCTGTGGTGACCTGTATCCCTGTCAAGAGATACAGCCAAGTCCTAACCCCATAGACCCGTGAATGTGACTTTATTTGGAAACAGGATCTTTGCAGGTGTCATGAAGTTATGGTCACATCACGGTGGGTCCTCAGTGTCTTTAGAGGAGGGGAGTCCAGACTCACAGAGGGGTAGGCCATGAGATGATGGAGACAGAGAGCAGAGAGAGGAGTCTAAGGGCCGAGGGGTACTGAGGACTGTGGAAAACACTAGAGTCAGTAGAGAAGCCTGGGACACTCTCCCCACATCCCCCAGAAGAAAGCAGTCTGGCTTGATTAGGACCTTGACACCTTGATTAGGACCTCTGGCCTCCAGAACCATGGGAGCAAACATCTCTGTCATTTTAAGCCATGCAGTCTGTGGCACTTTGTTATGGCAGCCACAAGAAACTACCGTCATCCCTAACTCTCAGGTCTTCACAGTGAGAAAACTGAGTCCCAAGATGCTGAACTACTTGCCTGGGTCAGGCAGGTGGGCAAAGGGCATAGCAGGGGTCTGCCCCAGGCAGCCTGGGCATCTGGCTGCTCAGCCACCTGCATGGTGACCCCAGCATCTGTCCACTCACATCTTCTGCCACACCCACTCCGTGTGTGCCCCAGAGTAGGAACTGCACCTGTTTTGCCTGTGTAAGCCCCAGGGTGCCTCCCAGGGCCTGGCACCTGCAGGGTCTGCAGAAAATGCCCACATCCAGACCTCAGGTCAGGGGTGACAGCTGGGAGGCCTGTGCCTGATGAGCATCTGTCTCATCTTGTCTGCTGGGTCTCACCCACCCACTCAGGGCATCAGCCACTGGAGGCTCTGAGGGCGGAAATAGCCTCCCAGCAGGGGTGAGTCAGTAATTAGCTGGTTCAGAGCCTGGTGGCCGGGGCCTTCCAGAAAGATGCTGCCCCCATTCCTACCTCCTGGAAGGCCAGCAATGTGCCACTTAGCGCATCCAGTTATAATTTCCTCAATGACACGTCTCAGGGCCCGGGGCCCGAGGGAAGGGCAGTGAGGGGTCAGTGTGCTGCCAAGGGGGCAGTGAGAGGCCCATCAGCATGGGGCACTGGACAGGGTGGCAACCAAGGCTATGGGTTCTGCATGGGTGGTGCCCCCAGGGTTGTTTTGAGAAACATAGGCTACACGCACACAGCCCACAGCCCAGGGCGCTCCCAGCAGGTGTGGAGGATGTGACGCTGAGGTGCTGTGTGCCCGTCATGTGCTCTCGCACCCCCATTCAAGGAGCACAGCCTATGCTGAAGAGCCCGAGATGGGGAGGGCAGAGGGGCAGTGACACCAAGTGACAGGGGCTTGGACAGGACAAGGCCGAGCCAGCCAGCAGGGAGGCTGTTCTGGAGCAGGAATCACTCCTGGGCTCTCCTGATGAGCCACCAGATTCTCAGTACCCAGTGGCGGGCCTAGGGCAGTGGAGCCTCCTCACGAGGAGGCTGGAGGCCTCAGTGAAAGTGCGGTGAAAACAAGCAAGTCCCTGGAGCCCTGGCCGGCAGCCTCTGGTGACTGCTCATTGCCGGCTCCTTGTCCGCCTGGACCTGCCGTCTGATCCCTATCAGGGTGGAATGAGGCTCGGTTCCGGGGCCTCCTCATCAGGCTGTTTGCCAGCTCTGTCCACACCCACGGGCCAAAGGGCTAGGAAAGGTGGATGGGAGAGACACTCTAAACCTCAGAAGAGTCATTCAGTCTGCTTCCGCGGGATATAAGTCAATCTGGGACGAGCCCTCAGGATTCGGTGTGAGCGATCAGACATTAGGCAGTTTGCACAGTGGCAGGTTCTGAGGGCAAGGCTCCCCCAAAGCAGCTCAGAGGGTCTCTGTGATGGGGGAGGTGGGGGATGGTGGCAGGGACCAGGGCAGGCACTGTGGGAAGAAGGGGAGGAGGCTTTGCCTGTGCATCTGCAAGGAGAGGGCGTGAGGCCACACAGTACACACCGCTTCCTCTACAGGGCTGGGACATCCTGCTTCCCTATTGACCAACTTCACTCATTCATTCATTCTTTTACTCATCCCTTGTACATTTCACTCATTCCCTCCCTCACTCATTCATTCTGCCACTTCCTCACTCACTCATTCCTCCCCTCACTCATCCGTGCACTGATTTGTGCATTCACTCATCCAGCCCTCGTTCCTCCCTGCTCTGGCCACACAGGCCTCCGTGCTTACTGAGCTGCCCCCACTGCCCTGTGCCACTGGCCCAGCTCCCAGGGTGTCTACTTCAGGCTCAGCTTGTGAGGCCTCCTGAGCCCCTGGTTCCCACTGCCCCGAGCCCTGCTCTCTGCCTGCCGTGCGTCTGCTCCTTGCACACACACCTGCTGCCTCCCAGCATCTCCTCCACTGGGTTCTGTGTCTGCTTTACTGCGCAGCCCCTCAGGAAGACCAACACATTGCAGGAACCCAGTAGCATGGGTGGCAGCATCAAGGGACAAAGACCCACAGCTGTGCACCTTCTTGGTGCCTACAGCTCCAGCAGATGTGGAGTCACTCTCCCCAGGGCACACAGGCAGCTGGGAGATGTGACTGAGGTCAGCCTGACCCCAGGACACTCCAGTTTCTGTGGCCCAGGCTGCAGAATCAAGCCTGGTTTGGGCCCCAGTAGCCGGCCGGTGTGCCGGGGGACACCGGGAGGCGGAGAGGGGCGAGGGGTCTCCACCAACCTCAGGAAGAGCTCTATGTGGACCACGGCCGGTGCGATCTTCTCCACCACGTCGGCGATGAAGTTGAATTTGTAGCGCGGGCTGCTCAGCTGGCGGAGACCTGCGCTGGCGGGAAGGGCCAGGTGTGTCAGTGAGACCCTGATACTACCAGCTCCCAGAGGCCTATGCCCAGGGGGCAGGAGGAGGAGGCTCTTCCTGAGACCCCTGTCCCGGTTCCCAGCCAGCCTCAGCCCACACTGAGCCCATTGGGGACCCCTACCCCACAGCAGTGCAGTGACACCAGGCATTTGGGAAGGGGACTCGCCCACCCCGAGAATGGTTAAAAAGGCTTCCATGTTCTGGGCTTCCTCATCCCTCTCACTGGACCCTGCCAGGCTGGCCAGGAGGTTCATAGAGAGGTTAGGACATTGCCCTGGGCCACATGGGAGTGAGGCTGGGGCCGGATCTCGGGTCAGTCCCCCTGGGCCTTGTCTGTTCCCTCATGCTGCGGCAATACCCTTACAGGAGAGAACTGGCCCTCTCCTCATGGGCTCCCGCTGGTCCCTCCGAGCCCCGGAGCTACAGCAGTGTCCAGGCGGGGGTGTAGTGGAAGACCCCTGGGTGACCTTTATGAGCTACCCGGGCCCGGACACAGTGTGGCCCCTCTGGGCCAAAAGGGCTGCCAATTTCTGAGTCCACAGGGCCATACATCTGTGTCTAACTTGGCCACACCCCAGCCCGACTGGCCAGATGGTTCACGAACTTCTCTGGGCCCTTCCCGGGCTCAGATTCCTGCTGTCGTCAGTAGTGGGGGCTGTGGCTGCCAGGACCACAGGCCTGAGGCATGCGGTGGCACGGGGCCCACAGACCTCAGGGTTCCCTGCATGGGCCTGCGCCAGGATCGCTCTGGTTCCCACCATCTGGAACGCACACTGCTCAGCCTCGCTTGTGGTTCCCGGGCCCCGGAATGAGCACAGGGCTGGAGGCTGCACACACTAGGAGTTCGGCTGGGCCTGTCTGCTTTCTAGCTGTGTGGCCTCAGACAAATCACTTATATTTTCTGGGCCTCAACTCCTCATCTGGAAAATGGGACTGAAGATGCCCTCCTACCACATCTGTGGGAACTGAGTATGGAGGACTGCAAACTTCGAGTCCCTGCCCGGGAGGCTACCCACCCACCGGGCACCCAGCCATCTTGGCGATGGGGAGCAAAGAGGGCTCAGTCCATAATGTCCAACTTTGCAGCCCACATTCCTCTTGATCTCTGGGAAGTGGCCAAGCATGGGGACTGAGGGAAAATCTGGTTTTCTGGATCGTCCAAAGGCACGAAGGTACCGTGGTGGATGCCACTGTGGGGGCAGGGCCCAGGCTGCAGTCCATGCTGCTAGATGCCACTGTGGGGCCAGGGCCCAGGCCGCGGTCCGCGCTGCTGGATGCCACTGTCGGGGCAGGACCCAGGCCATGGTCCATGCTCCAGGAATCATCACGGGGCAAACGCAATCCCCAGGCACATCCCAATTCATTTCCCCAACTCTCCAGGGGCAGCTGGGGGGAGAAAACTTTGCCTCTATTTTAAAGGTGGGGACACTGAGGCTCCATAAGAAGAACCCCTCTGCCCAAGGACACATGACTGGGAGGGGAGAACCAGGATCTGAATGCAAGCCCCAGAGCTCCTTGCCCTGGGTGCCCCCACCTCTGCCTTGCGGCTCCCCAAGGCCCTGAAGAGCCCTTTAGCCTGAGCTGGGACCTGGGGGGTTGGCTCGAGCTCTGGTGTTGGGTCTCCCAGACTTCCGATGTCTGCCTCTCAACCGGCCCACAGGCACCAGCCACACCAGCCCTCGTCCACTTCAGTCAGCCTGAATCAAAGGCCGCCTGTCTGGGGTGGCTAGAGCCTGGCTGGGAGACGCCGGCCACCGCGAGGCTCCTCATAGATCAAACTACTGTGGCAGAGTGGGGTCTCAGGTTCAGAGGTCACGTTAACAAGCACCCCAGGGGCAGGGCCTTCTGTGGGCCCAGGGCTCTCTGTGCCCACGTTTGCTTCCATGAGGGATGTGCTGCCCTGCTCCACACCTACAAAGCGGGCGGCTGCCTTGGTGAGGTGAAGCTGCCGCGTGGCCCGAGAAAGCAGCCCAGGCCTGTCCGCTCCTCCTGCCTGCCCCTGGGAACTTGAGTTCATTTTCTAGCCCCCAAGTAGAGAGGAAGGATACCAGCCACAAAGCCTGCTGCCTTGGTGAGGTTCGGAGCTGGTTCAGAGCTCTCACAAGATGCCCTCAGACCAACAATTCCCATGACCCGGGGGACCCCAAGGCAACCCCCAGGCCCAGGCCCTCCTCCCTCCACCAGGGAAGACTCAGCGGGTCTGCTGCTCCCCTGCGTGCCCTGGGGCCTGAGGCTGGCACCCCATGTGCCTCACCTGAGGACAAGCACCAGGGCATGGGCACAGCTCCCAGTCGGGACCGTATCACCTCTCTCACCGCGTGGCCTTTGTCGGGCTGCCGACTCAAGTTTCTGCTCATCACCCACTTCTCTACACCTCCACCTGCACGACCTCTCTCTACTCTCCCTACCAAGATGCTCTGGCCGGTCCTGGGCCCGGCCCTAATCCTGCCTCCTCTAGGCAGCCCCCCAGCAGCCCCAGCTGCTGCTCAGCCCCTGCTCACAGCCTTATTCAATCCATGCGTGCAGGGTGCCTTCCGTGTGCTCACCCGTGATGGCTGCTGGAGACACAGTGGTTCAGCTGGGGGCGAGGGTCAAGTCAGCAACTGCCCAGTGACGGCACAGCATCACCAGGGATGAGGCAGAGGGGAGCCCGGCGTGGGCTGGGTGAGTACAGAGGTGCCCTGATCCAGGCCTGGAAGAGCCCACGGGCAGGGGCACAGCACATGGAAAGCCATAGGCTGAGCCCACATTGCCTGTGCAGGCAGCCACGGCAGACGGGGACCTGGGCCCAGTGTGAACACAGCAGAAGGAGGAATGCCAGCGCCTCTCCTCCCACGGGTGATTAGAAAAGGCTGCCTTCCTGTGTGTCTCCATCCTGGACTCAGACACTCCAACACCCAGGGCCAGAAAGTTCTCTGGGCCCCCCCGTCCACCCCCTGCTTGACCTGGCCCAGGTCTCACCACAGGGGGCAGCAGAGCTGGGGCCAAAGCTGAGCCCCTGGACCCCCTCAAGCCCCTGGGCTGCTGGGCTCCTGAACTCTGACCCAGCCTGAAGATCTACACGGCACTGAGGCCTCCACTGGAAGGACTTTCTCCCCAGTGTGGTCTCCCAGAGGTTACTTAAAATAGATGCCACTCGATTTTAGAGGGGACGATTCATTGTTAAACCCTCTGTAAAATATTCGTTAAGTAAAAGCCTTGCAGGAAACATCAAAATTCTACTACATGGTGGTTATTTGGGGTTGGGGTAAAGTTAGAGTGACTTTTTTTCATTTTTCAAAGAGAAAATAAAACAGGGCGGGAGAGCAAGGCCTGAGACAGAAGGGCCGTGGGGCGGGGCTGGGCTGGGAGGTGGCCCACTTCCCACAGAGTCTCCAAAGAGAAGCCTGCATGTGCCCACCCCACACCCCAGGCTCCTGTGGGACAGAGACTGTCTGGTTCGCTTCCACACCCCAGTGGTAACCAACACAAGGTGAGACATTTCAGAAGGAAGGGATGGAGCGGGGAGGAGGGACGGAGAGAGGAGGGGAGGAGGGATGGAGAGAGGAGGGAGGAAGACAGAGAGAAGGGAGAGAAGTTCAAGGGTGCCTTTCTTGATGCTCTCTGAGCCAGCACACAGTAGGTCTGCAAACACCACCCTGAAGAAAGAATGTGAGTCGGCTGATTAACCAAGTCTCCCAGCAGCCTCACAAAAGTAGCAGCACTGGCCCATTTTATGGCCCAGGAGACTGAGGTTGAGAGGCGAAGATCATTCACTGAGGGAGGGCAGGCCTGGCGCTGGCCCAGGTCTGGTGGATTTCAGGGTCTGGGCAACCCCAGAGCCTGGGGCACCCCTGCAGGGCCCCACCAGGTCCTGTCTCTTTAAGCGGACCTCGGTGGGTGGTGGGGTGGGGGCAGGGGCCTCCGTGCTCCAGCTCCTCCTCCCAACACGCAGATGAATCAGCCATGAATCAGGGGAAAGGAGCACGCGGTTCCCACTGCCTCTTTCCACAGGAAAACCGTGGGCCCCATGGCTGGGAAGCAGACTCTGTTTATTTGGGGTTTTTTGACAACCTCCACCCCCACCCCATCCTCGAGCCAAAGTTCTGAAGTCAACAGTCAGTCTCAACCAGATTCAACAGTCAGTCTCAACCAGATTCAGCTGTCAGCCTTTTTTTTCCCCTCAATAAACTGGAATCTAAAGGCCCCAGAAGTTTCAGTCGGGAAAACCCTGACACAAAGCGAAGCAATCAAGGCTCAAGACTAGGTGTCCGGTGTCACCTCCCAGGAGAGGAAGGGGCACAGCAGGGCGCGGGGGAGACAAGCAGGGTGCCGGGGCTCCAGCTCCAACAACAGCCCTGCCTGACGGAGCTCCGAGGAGTCCTGGTGGACTATGGCCGACCCTGAGGGAGGTCCACGTGCTGGCTCTGGACAGTCATAACTGCCATGGAGCAGATGGCGACACTGAGGCCCAGATACCCCGCCAGGTTACCTTGTGCTGCTGCATGGTATGTGCACTGCGTAACTCCAGGCCCTTATTGACAAATATCAGAGTGGCCAGCTTCCCTGCAGTTGTGCAGTGCACAACCTGCCCAACTGTATGCATCAGTCCCTCTTGCACATAATGTGCAGAGCTGGGACCGACACTCAGTTCTGTTCCTCCATCTCTAAGGTCCCTGCCTCTTCTTTTATTGCCCTGTGCAATTAGCAGACCCCTCTGTCACCCAGTGGTCAGCTGTGAGCTGGGGATAGACAAGCCATAAGTGGATAGCCATGGGTCCCAGGCTGTGACCATCTGTCCATAACAGTGGCCATGGTCTACAGACCAGAAAGCAACATCTTAGCAGGCCATTCAAGGCCTGGGGTGTCCTGGTCCCCTTGACATCTGTAGCCTCACGTGCTGCCACTCTCCCCTATGGACCTCGGCTCTAGTTCCTGCACACACAGCCTCCTGTCACTGTGCCTTTGCACATGTGGTTCTCTCTGCCAGGAATATGCCCTTCCTGTCATTCCTCAGGGCCCAGGCCAGCAGCACCTCCTCTGGGGAGCCTGCCCTGACTCTGCAGGTGCGGTGATCTACCTCTCCTTCTGGGCCCAACAGCACCTCGTACCCTTCCCAAAGCTGGTCCCTTGGGAGTGTGCCTGTGGCCTGCACCCCTGCACCTGGGCTGGACCTGGCCCGCAGCAGTGGGCAGGAAGCGAATGAGGGAGCGAATGAATGCTCTTCAGAGACAGAGGAGCCATTCCAGGGGCCCGCTCGACAGCCCCCAGCCCCGCCCACCACAAGGGGCTGCCTCCTGGGTCTAATTAGTTCCCAGGACAGCTTCCTGTGTTTTTTCTCCTCTGGAAAATTTGCCTGTCCCCTACTGAACTGTGCGCCCCCCCGCCCAGCCATGTCCCCAAGTGAACTGTGCCCCCCACAAGCCTCAGGTCCAGCTGTGGCTCCCTGTGGCGTGGATGCTGCTGTCTGCCACCCTCAAGCCCAGGGACGTGTCCATGTGGAACGCAGGAGGGACGAGGGCTGCAGTCCAGGCCCAGAGCAACCCACTGCCTCCCCCTCCACGGGCCACACCTCGCAGGCGGGACGCGATTTGGGCACGGGACATCAGGCTGGGCTCCGAAGTTTGTGATCTCATTGAATTCTTGCAGCAATTCTGCAAGACAGGAACTGAGTCCATTTTACAGGCAAGGAAACAAGGCTTAGAGAGGTCATGGGACCTGCCCAAGGTGCACAGCCAGGCCCTGCCCTTGGCGCTTCCCCTGCTCCATGCTGGCCCTTGGCAAATGTGACAGCCTGTCCAGCCCCAGGGGAGCTCAACCTAGACCCGTCCTCAATGTGGGGCCAGCCTGGCTCCTCTGGCTGTGACACTCCACACCCAGCTGGGCCGCGGCCAGCCCCTCGGAGGAGGAGGAGGCGTTGCTGCCAGCCTGCCTGTGATTTACCAAGAAGGCTGGTCCTTGTGCACAGTGCCATGGGTCAGGCAGGCCTCTGAGCATCCATGCCACTGAAGGCAAGGAAGACAGCCCCTGGCCCTCCTCTTACAGGAAGCCCTCCCTGCCTTGACCGGGGCCAATGAAACTCCCTCCGGCAGGGCCAGCACATGACAGCACCTCCACAAACACCGCCTTCCAGCTCCTTCCCTTCCTCGACCTCTCTCCTTCACTCTCACAAACTCCACTTCTGTAAGACGCGTCCACCTGCCATCCTTCCTTCACATCACCTTCTATGAGCCTGGCACTGTGCAAAGCACACTCAGTCCATCATCTTGTTTGTCCAGTGACCAGTGAGGAGGGCGCCACTGTTATCCATTTCACAGATGAAGAAACTGAGGTACAAAGAGCTTCAGAGACTTCTGGGGTAGAGCTGGGACTCCGCCCTGAGCAGCCAGACATGAGGGACAGAACTGGGTCCCAGACCTGGCGCTCTGCCCGTTGTGTGCTGGAGCAGGGTAATGCACACAGGTGGGCAGGCTATACACTGCACAATTCCAGGAGTCACCTGCTGCCCCTGCACTAGACATGGCTTTCAGCTTGGGGAACATATGGACGTGTCCTCGCCATGTCTTGGCTGCATAAAGGACAGGGGTCTGTGATTTTAAACCCTGTCTCATCCACTAGTCCACAAACACCCTCGTCAAAACTAAGTAAGGCCTCACTTCCCCAAGGTACTAGGGGCCTGCCTGGTATTCAGAGCATTGGTTGGGGAACCAGGGGACCTGGGCTCAGGGCAGATCCATCCATCCCTACCTGAGTGACCGAGGGCAGCTTCCTATAGCTCCCTGAACGCTTTCTCATACAGAACCAGGATATCAATACCCCAGTGATGTGTTGAAGGCTTTGTGGGCCTGGAACACAGCCCAGGGTCACACGCTTGATCCTTGTAAAACCTGGTGACCTCCCTCCCTCAAAGCAAGCCTGGGTGGAAGGCATTCAGACCACCTGGCAGGCCCTGGTGAGCCTGTGGGAGGCACAGGCCCCCTTGTACCTGCCTCTCTACAACTAGATGCCACCGCCTCCAGAAAGCCCTCCTGATCTAGCCCTCTGTTCATTCTGAAGGTGGTTTCGTCCTCTTCTGGGCTCCATGCATTGCCATTGGTCCCTCACAATGCAGGATGGGGGTTTCACAGGGATCTGTGGCTGTGGTGATGTGGGCAGGAGGCAGTGGTTGGGGGCACCAAGCCTGCGAACCCGCCAGGAGACTATGCTTAGTCCTGAGGCCGTGGGAGTCACGGCCCAGCTTTCAGCAGGGAAGGTCCAGGTCTCGCCAAGTCCCCTCAGGCCGCTGTGTGGGGCTTCATGGGAGGGCAGTGGCCTGCTGGGGGAAGACTGCAGGCTGGCAGATGGGGTGAGGGTGCATTTGCTAGGCCAAGCCCTGGCAGGAAGGGCAGCTGCACAGCGCCCTGGTCTCAGCTCCAGTCCGGCTGGACTCCTGGCTCCTGGCGGCCTTGGCGAAGGCTCTTGGCCAAGCAGCTCTGCCAGCAGTTCCAAGTCCTCCAGTGCGGCCAGATGCTGTGGCTCGGCCCTGCCGCCCCAGCGGGAGTGGGCGGGGCAGGAGGGGAGGTGTCATCTTGCCTGAGTGGTCCCAGATGCTGAACTCCAACACATGTGCAGCCCCAGGAAGCTGCTAAGAGGATTACAAGTCAAAAGTCAACCCAAGTTCTTCAATAAATATAACCGGGAGATGCCGTCAGAACCTGCTTGGGGTTGCACAATAAAAACCAATGATTAAATGCCACCTTGTAAACTGCCCCGGGGCTGTACATTCTGAGCGCAAGGCGGGCTGCAAGGCCTGTTTGTCTGCAGCCAGAGGAGAGGCTGCATGGCCTCAGAGCTCTGGTTTTGCGCAAAGGGAAACCCTTCTCCACACAGGCCCTCAGAAATGCATTTATCCCCGCTTTTACCACCCCGTGGATGGACATTTATCCGCTCTGTGCAACTGAGCTGCCTTAATGTGGACCTGAGAAGATGCAAGGGTTCTCTTGAGAAGTGGTGATCCTTCGTCACTGAAGGTACACAAGAAGGACCCGGAAGGTTATAGGAGATTCACACATCACATGGGCCCTTGTCTCATTTCATGTCATCTGTAGAGGCCACACACTGGCCCAGGCCCCTGCCCTGCGAGGCTCCGAGCCTGGAGGAGATGGAGATCATGCAGAGAAGCTGACCGACGGTCACAGCTGTGTGCAGGGCCCACCGGAGACCCTGGGTGTGTTCACCAGGCAATGAAGGATGACCTGGGCACAGTGGCCAGGGCAGGTGGCTCAGGGGTGGTGAGACATCCAGGAGAGCCCACCACACAAAGGCGAGGGAAGGAAACTCCAGGTAGTGGGCACTGTGCGTGCAAAGGCCCCAAGGTAGGAAAGAGACCAGTGAGGCTGGAGCACAGGGGATCAGGAGACAGTGGGAGACGGCACCGAGGGTGGTGTGGGCCAGGTGGCAGGCGCAAGGCCCTGTGAGTCAAGGTAAGTGTTGGAGTGCCTTGCGGGGAAGCCTGCAGATGACGGGCAGGACAGATTGACCAAGGTGATCCTGGCTGCTGTGTGAGAAGTGATGGAAAGGAGGATGGTGGGGGGAAGTCAGAGCACCCCAGGAGACATTTTGTGGGTGAGCTGAGAGGACTCCTGGGGCACAGGACAATGAGGGGCAGAGGGGAGTGAGGGGCGGAGGGGAGGGAGGGGTGGAGGGGAGGGAGGGGCGGAGGGGAGGGAGGGGCGGAGGGCAATGAGGAGCAGAGGGGAATGAGGGGTGGAGGGACGGAGGGGATCAAGGCTCCCCACTGAACATCCTGGTGCTCCTCTCAGTGCAGCTGGGAAGAGTGGAGCCCAAGGCTGCTCCATAGTCATCTCCACACAGCTCTAGCTCAGGAGAGACCTGAGGGCTGGAGATAGGACCCGAAGGCCCAGCCCTGGGGAGGACTTAATGGCAGCTGAGCTCACAGGGAGGGGGGCGGTGAGAAGGGACCAAGGAGACCCTCCTGCCTACAGAGGCTGAGAGAAGGTGGAGGAGCTGACACGGGGAGGGGAGAGGAGAGCACAAGGAACCTCAGCCCACAGGAGGCTACCCTCACCAGGCAGGACTTCCTCCCAGAAATGCCCGGCAGCGCCTGGCACACCACTAAGTGTGGCCGGCACCCAGCAACTTCTGCCCAGGAGGGCGGAAGCCTGGCTACGCTGCTGGAATACTCCATGGAGGCTGAGCCTGATGGAGCCGGGGGCCCAGGCCTGCCCCGACTCCCAGGCTCAGGGTCCTGCCACCCCCTGCAGACGAAAAGCCCCACAGAGCATAGCCTTCAAAGCCAGCTAGACCCAGAGCAGGCCCAGCCGGGTCACTTCCTGACCATGTGACCTCAGAGCAGTCCCTCACCCTCCTTGGCCTCCGGCAACACATCTGCACTGCCTGGGAAAGGACCAGGCTTGCCGTGGGAAATGAGACAGGACTGGGGAGAGGCCGGGCACCTCAGGCCTCCACAGGGAGTGGACTTTGCGTGTCACCCTGCCGAAAGCTGGGCATCCAAGGTCCCCGTGCACCGGGCTACAAAGGCAGGGCTGCACAACGTCCACAGTGTGAACGGCGCCCTGGAGATGGCCAGCAGCCTCCCGCCTGCACTCTCTGCCTCCCCTCCCCATTGGGCCCCAGTTCCCCACCCCCTCCCTGGCTCCATGGGCTCTGGTGGTGACAGGGCTGTCAGGTTCTGTGCAGGTCTCTGCCTTGCCCATGCCCTCTCCGTCCTCCCCATTCTTCCCCGGGCAGCTCCCACTCCTCTTCCCCAGCTTGGCACAGAAGCGCCTCCTC
The DNA here is from genome assembly GCF_007565055.1 of Rhinopithecus roxellana. Taxonomy (NCBI): domain Eukaryota; kingdom Metazoa; phylum Chordata; class Mammalia; order Primates; family Cercopithecidae; genus Rhinopithecus; species Rhinopithecus roxellana. Next base: position 131,995,673 of record NC_044550.1, read on the forward strand.
TGGAGAGCCTCTCCTCACCTTGCCGGGTGAGACAGATTCGGGTTGGTCACCACAGTGATAACAACATGCGAAATAGCGCGGTCTGGGGTCTCCCATCAGGCAAGGGGCGTGTGCCTTCGTGCCTGGCATGGCAGCAGCTCTCCTGCAGGTGCTGCTGTCACCCCCGCTTCTCATCTGGGGAAACTCAGGGTGAGTAAGTGGTCCTAGGTCACCTCATCGGTAAGAGGTGCGCTGGGACCGCAGATCCCAGAGCACTGAGGCCTCAGCCCGTGACCCCACGCTTGTGGACGTCTCCTGGCCTTCTGAGCTCCCCATGCACCTGTCTGTGAGGATCAGACTATTTTCCTCCTCGCACCCTCCCTCTGTCCCCTTGATGGTCTGTGAGGCTTGAGGGCACCAACAGGGTCTGCTACATGGCTGTGCCCTGTCACCAGCCTGGGTCCAGCCAGGCACACAGAGAAGGCGCCTCACGACATGGACTCCAGGAGTCAGTGAATGTCTTGGAGCACCCAGGCTGCCTCCAGCTCCCTGCCAGCCCTGAGCCCTGCAGCCCTATTCTCATAGTGCCTTCCACGGTGGGGAGCAGGATGGGGAGGTGGCCCCCATTCACACAGCTGGGCTGCAATGGGCAGGCCCAGGAAAGGCACCCCAGCACCAAGCCCCAATCTGATGAGCCACCGTGACGGTGCAGCAGGTGTTGAGTCAATGACAACGTCTCTGAGATCCCGCAGCCCCACAATCGCACCCCTCAGCTTCCTGGGCAGTCTCAACACAAGCCAGACCTCATCACCCTCACCCCCATGATGGTTTGAACGTGTTCCCTCCAAAATAGAGGTGTTGCCAATGTGATGGTATGAAAAGGTGGGGAGTTAGGAGGTGATGAGGTCACGAGGGTTCCTCCTTTCCAGCATGGGCTGAAGCTCCATATGAGAGAGGCTACAGGCAGCGTTCCGCTTTGTCCCTGCCTGCACTTCTGCTGTGTGAAGACACAGCTTCCTCCCTTCTGCAGAGTGCAGCCCTCACCAGACAACCGAGCCTGCTGGCACCTTGGTCCTGAACTTCCCAGCCTCCAGAGCTGTGAGAAATACATCTCTGTCCTATATAAACTGTCCAGTCTCAGGTGTGTTGTACCAGCACAAGACGGACCAGGACTCCCTGCCAAACCCTGCGGTGACTCTTCCACGTAATCCTAGCTAATCCCGAGTGATGCTTCCCACACGGGGCTCCCAGGAACCCCAGTGTGCTGGGAGGAGGACATGTGTGTTCTGCCAGAAAAGAAGAGCTCTCTGTTGAAATTCTCCGGGGAACTCCTGGGTTTTATCAGTTGAGAACACGGCAGGTTTTCTCAGAACCTCTGATAGATTGGGCCTGTGAGTCCCCACTACAGGAATAGAGCGCTCAGTTTCCCAACCTTTTTAGACCATGAAAACACTTGGAATTGTGTTCAGAGGACCACAGAAAAATTAGGAAGCCCTCTGCAGGCTTCCCAGGTGCGCTGGCAGTTGGTGCTCCCCATGGTGCTCCTGAGGCTCCACCAAGCCTGTTCTGGCGGCTACTGCATCTCTCCCTGCCACCTGCAAGCTGATGGTACGCAGGGCCCTGACTCCTAACCATGAACCTGGGGCCCAGTGCTGGTCTTCAGTGAGCCCCTGTCCGGCCGCAGCAGAGCCTGCCTTCCTAAGAGGCACCCCAAACAGGGAAAAAGGTACAGCAGGTTTTCCAGCATTTTCCTCCACACACAGAGTCAACCTGCACAGTGAGATGCAACTCAGAGCCGACTGCCTCAGGGGAGGCTGTTCTAGGGTCTGACCCCGACCTTCTCTCCCCCAGGCAGCCTCTCCCTGGGGTGCCCTAAGCAGTTCAGGGACCTGCAGCCTGACCCTTCCCACACAGTCCTGTGGAGACGCGCCCTCAACCACAGTCGCAAGGAAAGGAGGCATCACCCAAGTGGGCACCAGGGCTGGAGATTTAGGGCAGAAAAGAGTGTCCTTCATCCAACATCCAGACAGAGCAGGGGTCCGAGGACCAGGCGAACGGGCACGAGACATCAGTTCTGAAGAGACCAGAGCTGGAAACAGTCCTAGATGAGGCCCCTCAGGTGGCCGGGAGACCACCGGGTTCCCTTTTGACTAATTCTGTGACCTTGGGGACAGCGGTTTACCTTTCTGGGCCTCAGTTTCTTCATCTGAAAGACCAGAGGGCTGGTGGGATGATTGCTGAAGGGCCACCCGGTGGTGCCCAGGGAAAGACGACCTCGAGCTCGGCCCTAACTCCCAACCTTAGTTTCCCCAAGAGAAAGAAGCTTCACTTCCTCCCTGGCCCCAGAGCGCTTACCCAACGGGCAGGCGCCCTTCTGCAGCTGGCGCACTGGCGTCCCGGAGAGCTGCAGCGCGCGGCGGCTGGCCGCCTGCAGCGCGCACACGTTGGCATAGGTGTGCCCGTCGGTGCCACACACGGCGTGCGTCCAGCGGCAGCGGCACAGGCCGCGCACGCACTCCAGGCTCTCCCCACAAGGCGAGTCCAGGGGGCTGCCGCAGGGCTCGCCCTCGCTGGCGGCGCACACCAGGCAGCAGTTGCAGAGGTCGGGCACGTAGCCGCCGGGGCAGCGGGGGCTGGGACACCGCGACACGTCGCAGCGCGCGGGACACGGCGCCGCGGGGGGCTCCCGGGCCAGCGCCAAAGCGGCCAACGCGGCCAGGAGCAGCGCTCGCGCCTGCATGGCGGCCAGGCCGGCGGCGGGTGGCAGCGCGGGAGACCGGGCGGGGGCCGGCGGGGACAACGAGGCCGCTGCGGGGCCGGGCGCCTACGGATGGGACTGGGGTGGGCGCGCGGTCACATGCGCCTGTGGCTCAGGCTAGGGGGCAGTCGGGACAGCAGGGGCATCCCCGGGGCGCGGGGAGAGCAGGGACTTCGGCTCCCTCCAGCCTGACGGTCCGCGGGCAGCGGGCCCGCGCCTTTAAAGGCGACCGCCCAGCCCGCCCTCGCTGGAAGGGGCGGCCCGGCCTCTCCGCCAGCCCCGCCCAGGCCCCGACAGGGCCCCGCCTGGCCTTCCGGGCCTGGACCCACCCAGCAGGCCTTGGGACTCTGGTCTGCCTGGTCGGGAAAACCCGAGGCTACAGACACGCAGGGGTCCTTTCTGGTGGAGACTCCCAGGCCCAGCCTATCCCAGTAAACCTTGGGGGATGCGTTTTCCCCGCTCTTGAGGGGTCTGTCCGGGTCCAGTCTCCTCTGTGCCTCAGTTTCCTCCTCCAGGAAAGGGGAATTGACAGCTTTTCTCAAGCTCATAGGGTGGTTGGAAGAATCACAGAAGCCAGGGCTGAGCAGCGTTCCCAAGTCCTGGCTGTCCAGGGAACAGGAAACTGTTTCCATTCTCATTGCTCCCGCATTCTCTGCAGGGACCCCTCAGACCTAGGTCCCATCACGAGGGTCAGAGTCTGGTGACAGTGCGTCAGCTGATGGCATGAAGGCTGAAGAGTCGGGGGAGAGGGCAGAACCCTGCTTGGAGGTGAATGTTAAACCTGGAGAGGATCTGGATATGCGGCAGCGAGATGGGAAGGGGGACCTGGCCATGAGCTGGGTAGAGGCTCCCAAGCAAAAGCAGGTCCGGGTGCAGGAGACAACCCCGCGTGCACAACCTGGAGCTGCGATCTTCACACTTTGTAAGTCCCTAGTCCCCTGGGCTGCATGGCGAAGCCTGGGAGTCCTTCTCAGAAAGATGTCATCAAGTACATTTAAATGCATAAAACAAAGACCACGGGGTCACAAAGGGGAACAATTCTATCAAAACACAGTTACCAAAATACGTGAAACAATTCATGACAGTGTGGCCTATGTATGGGCTTCTTTATCAGCATGTTAATTACAGGTTCTGGTCTGTCGTCTGATACCAGTGGACATTTCGTAGCAGCCCGGGGCAGAGGGCTGCCACTGGAGACACCTTCGGTGTGGGTGGTGACATGGGGGTGAAAACACTCTGCTTCTACTGGCTGTGGAGCCACAGGCCCTGCTGGCTGGGGTCAACTGCGCCCCCGAAGGAATGAATGCTGGACTTCTGTTGGAATAAATAGAGATGTTTTTCCATCCAGTTTCACAGACACCCAAGTTAAGAATGGGGAGGGGCACCTCTGGTCCAGAGGAGGGAGGGGGAGCTGGAGGTTAAAGGGCCTCGTGGAATGGGAAGGTGGAGGGCCCTGATCCCTGAGGGCCCTGGGTCCTCGAAGGCCTGAGCACTGCCGAGGCGTCGGGCAGGGAGTGGCCCCATCAGGCAGGGTGTCTGGGGAGGACAAGGTGGGAGGAGGTGGGGCCCCAAGTGTGAGCCTCCATAGGACCCAGAGAGAGCGAGAGTTTGAAGGGTCACAGGAGATGGGGAGAGAAGGGACCTGGGGCTTCTCCTCCTAAAAGTCCCTTTGACAATGGCAGTAGCGCCTGCATTTCTGCCTCTACAAACCTGAAGTGCATTTTGCTTTGAAGATGTGGAGAATTTCAGGCCATTTCTTGGAATGGCCCAGAATGCTAGGGATTGGGAACCTCAGGGCCGGGATGAACCTCCCTCAACCTTGGCCAGGGCTCTTGGTTCATGTCTCTGCAGGGTAGGCTTGCCTAAGGGGCAAGGAGAATTTTTCATGTGCCCAGGATGCCTGCCCCTCGAGTAAGCCTTGGTGGGGTACTGTGACCCAGAGCTGACTTTTCGGGGGACCTGTGCTTTCCTGCAGACACCTGGCCCTGAAGATCAACACTTTTCCATCCCTGGATCCTCCAGTGCACAGAAAACTAAGTCCCTGGGAAGGGCCCCAGAGCTCATTTCCCCTAAGCTTTTCATCTACAGATGGAGAAACTGAGTCTCAGAGAGGGTCCGGGACCGGCTGCTGCAGCAGGTCAGAGTTTGCACAGCCTGCCACAGTTTCCAAGGAACCATAGCTGCTGACGTGTAGGCCCTGAGGCTGCTGGGGTGCTCTGCATACACTTGACTCAGTCTTCAGGAGGCCCCTGAGAGGTGGGCGTAGGATCCTTCGAACAGAGCCGGGGGAGTAGAAGGTCAGAGCTTCTGGCAGGTGGGCCTCAGATCTGGGCCTGTCCTTAGGTCAAGTCCTTGCTCCTCCCTGGAGACCATGCTGCCCCCAATGGTCACCGCCTTGACCTCCTTGCAGTGGGGATTTAGTCCCCTTGTACAGAGAGGGAAACTGAGGCCCAGAGTGAAAAGACCCTTCTCTGCTCTGCAGCTGGGAGACAGTTCCCTGGGGTCGCCTTTGTTCTTCCCTGAAATGGGCAGGGGCTCACAGTGGCTGCCTTGAGCTTGGCTGGAGCCCAGCGCTGTCCTTAGAAGAGCCGTGCCCCCTGCTGCTCCCGCCCTGCACTGCCTCTCCCTCAGCAAACGTCAGGGCCTTCCAGCCCCCTAACCCTGAGCACCTGACTTAGGGGCCAGGAGTAGGGGAGGATTCCCCAAGGGCCTGGGACCCACCCAGGAGGTTCCTCTAAGTCTCTGGCTTCCTGGTACGGGACTGCCTCTGTTGTCAGCCCAGAGCTCCAGATTCAGGCTCCGCCAGGCCAACGTGTGCAGGCACAGGGCAGACCCTCTGGCCTGTGTTATCTTAGCTCGTTCTTCAACAATGCCAGGAAGCTTGTTTAATTTACGTACATCCCTCCTTTATTCATTTCTACTTACTCCCCCTTGTCACCCTGCCCGAAATTTTAACAGTTCTTTACAAACAAGCATAAGATGAGATGTTGCTTATCCTCAGTGGAATGGAATTCACCCCCTTCGTGCTGGGCCTGGGCTGGGCCAGGGTCTGCCTCTCTCCAGGGTACTCTTGTCCCATGCCAGGACCCCATGGCACCATCCCATCCCCCCGTCTCTGCCCAGAACTGGACAGCAGTGCCCATCCTGGGTCTGCAGGGGAGCCCTTCAAGCTGTGGGCGGGCTCGGCCCTTTGGCTTGACCCCTGCCCAAGTCCAGGCTTCGTGTCAGATGAGGTCATCGCTTACACCACTCCAGGGACCTCAGAGACCATCGTCAGCCGTGATAAGACGCGGTGGCCTTGTGAGTGGGTGACTCAGAGGGTGGGCTCTCTTCAGGCAGATGGGTGGGGGGGTGGGCGTAGGTTGTGACATGGGCCACGCTTTCTGCACCTCCCAACACTGACATCAGCTCTGCCCTCCTTGGGTGCTTCTGTAAGCTCTGGGAACAACCCCTCAAGGGGAATGCCGGTCACAGCCATTTCATGTGTACAGAAAGCCGAGCTAGGGGAGTTTAAATGACTTGCCCAAGGCCCCTCAGCCTTTAGGTGATAGACCCAGGCTTAAGAAAAGTTGGATCTGACCCCAAAGTGTATGTTTTTCCCCCAGAACCACACTGCTGTTCCGTACCCATTTTATGGAAGGAAAAACTGAGGCCCACAAAGGGAAAGTGGGTGGCTGAGACAACCAGGCTAACTGATCCTAGTAGGTCACATTGACTGAGCCTCTGCTATGTACTGCGGACTAGGGACTGTGCAGGTGTCTAGCCCTTACCACATCCTCTGAATTGCCATGCCCATTGCACAGATAAAGAAAGCAAGGCACAGAGAGGCCCAACAGCTCATCACTGTGTCCAAGATCACACAGTGAGTGAGCTGCAGCATTGGATTGGAACCCAGGCAGAGACACTCATCTTGTACAGAAGTGACATGGAGGCTCACAGGAGGAAGGCTGGGAGGAGGGGGAAGGAGCTGGGAGATGGCTTCAAGAGCCTGGAACCCGCCCTGACTGATGAGATGAAAAGATGAATCAGGGTCACGCAGTTGGGCAAGGGTCCTCTTTTCCTTTTTCACATGGCACTCCTCCTTTGGCTGTCTGGAGCCTGAACTCTTCTTAGAAATCACCCTGACTCCACCCAGCCCTGCCAGGAGAGGTTGAATGTGAACCCTCTGGACCACAGTGACCTCTGCCTCCTGGGAGCAGATGTCCTGTCCAGGGAGGCGGCTCTCCAGGACCGCCAGCCCCACCTGCCCACCGACGGTGCTGCTGTCCTGGAGGCTGCTCGGCCTCTGTCCACCTTCTGAGGGGCCACTGACCAGGGGTCATCTGAGGCCTCCATCCTCCAGTGGGAGCTGGGATGAGGTAGTGGCCTAAATTGTGGCTCTGTCCACCTGGGTGTCAGGAATAGGGAAGCTGTCCGGGGTGAGTAGGGAGGATGCTGCTCTGTGGGGTAGGGCTGGGATCCGCTCTGTGGGGTAGGGCTGGGATCCACTCTGTGGGGTTGGGCTGGGATCTGCTCTGTGGGGTTGGGCTGGGATGCTTGAGCTGCCTCCACAGGGCTCCAGGAGCCTGGGGGACTGAAGAGGGCCATGAAGGTGGGGCGTCCGCCCTGAAGGGCAAGGAGGCCTCAGGTGACCCTCGGGGCTCCTGCAGGGAAGCAGGTGTTCCTCAGGCACCCTCTCCACAGTGCGAGTGCTGAGCCAGTTCCCACTGCTCCCTGACCAGGTGTGGTTGAATCCTGTGACCATTCCCATGTCCTAGGGAAGAATGCAGAGGCTCTGAGAGGTGAAGCGACACCCCACCCCTCATACCTAAGTACCACCACCTCTAAGGCACCCTCAGGCAAAATGTTCCACAGCTCACACCCAGGGACAGCGGTCTCCATCTGAAACACACACAGGCCTCCACCCACTGTCGTCTCCTCCCTGACCCAACCTGACCCCCTCCCTCCTAAGCCCTGGGAGTCAGCCTGACCCTCGTCCTAGAGACTCCATGGGTGGGGACAGTGATGCATCCGGCTTCCCTGTTCCCAGGACCCCCGCTGCAAGGACTTCCTCCTCCATCTCTCCCGGGCCCCAACTCCCACGCCCAGCTCCGGCATCCCCCGAAACTGCTTCACCTTTCCAGACCCTGGTTTCCAGCACACCCCGTCACATGCTACCTGGCCATGCGGGCCTCCATTCTGCTGAGCAAATGGGCAACAGGGGCTGTTCTACCTGCTGAGGTGAAGCCTCCTCCTTCCTGAGGAGAAAGCAGCTGGGGCTGCGGACGCGCAGTGGGGCAGGGTGTACCCTGTCAGTGAACTGGGATCTCCTGTGGTGCCTCTTCCTATTCACACGTCCAGCAAGAAAAAGTCTTAAATAAAATATATAAAAATAATATATAATATATAATATTTTAATATAAAATATATTATTGTATATAATATATAGATTGTGTACCATACATATATGCAACTTCTTTTTTGTGAGATAATTCACGAACTATACAATTCATGCTTGTAAAGTGTGAGATTCAGCAGTGTTTGGTACATCCACACATGTGCCACCATCACTGCCATCAATTTTAAAACATTCTCACCACCCCAGAAAGAAACCCCATACCCAGGAGCAGCGACCCCGACCCTGCCGCCTCCTGCTGCTGGGGGCCCTGCTGTCCCCGCCCTCCTGCTCCTCCCGACTCTGGGGCAGCGTTCTCTGTTCTGTGCTGGGCCAGCCTGGCCCCGCATCCCTCCTCTGGGATGTACCTCCTTCCGCGTGTTCTGAACTTTTATTTGAGATAATTTTAGAGTCATAGACACACGAGAGTGACAAAGAATGCTGTACGCCTTCCCCAGGGTCCCCAAACGCTCACGTCCTGTGACATCCGCTTTACCGCTCTGGCTCTGTCTCTGTCCCTCCACCTCTCCTATCTCCTTCCATCCCTCAATCACTCTCTGTCTCTCTGTGTCTCTCTACATGTCTTTGTTTCTCTCTGTGTCTCTATGTCTTTATGTCTCTGTCTCTGTGTGTCTCTGTCTCTCTGTATCCCTCCATATCTCTATGTCTCCGTCTCTCTGTGTGTCTCTGTTCTGTGTCTCTGTGTTTCTGTATATCTCTCTGTCTCTGTCTCTCTCTGTGTCTCTATGTCTCTCTCTGTATCTCTGTTCTGTCTGTGTCTCTCTCTCTGTGTCTCTGTCTTTCTCTGTGTTTCTATGTCTCTGTGTCTCTGTCTCTGTATCTCTCTCTGTGTCTCTCTGTGTCTCTGTGTCTCTGTGTCTCTGTTCTCTCCGAGTCTGTGTGTTTCTCTCTGTCTCTCTGTCTCTCTGTGTCTCTCTGTGTGTCTCTGTGTTTCTATTTTCTCTCTGTCTCTCTTCTCTCTGTCTCTGTGTCTCTCTGTCTCTGTGTCTCTCTGTCTCTGTGTCTCTCTCTTGCCTCTGTTTGTCCCTGTGTCTCTGTTCTCTCTCTGTCTGTGTGTTTCTCTCTGTCTCTTTCTGTGTGTCTCTGTGTCTCTGTTTTCTCTCTGTCTCTGTTCTCTCTGTCTCTGTGTCTCTCTGTCTCTGTGTCTTTCTCTGTCTCTGTGCCTCTGTGTGTCTCTGTGTCTCTGTTCTGTGTCTCTGTGCATCTCTCTCTGTGTCTCTGTGTGTGTGTGTCTCTCTCCATCTCTCACCTGTCTGTCTGTCTCCCACGTGCGCACACACTTTTTCCCAGGCTGTGTCAGGGTGCGGTGCGGACACTGGTGCCCTCCAGCCATGAACCGCTCAGTGCCGTCCTGAGCACCACACAACCCTCCATCCCCGCACCACAAAGGTCAAAGTCAGGCTCTCGTCTGCATCTGGGGGACCCCGACCTAAGCCAGAGCCTGAGGTGACAGGTCAGACAGGTCAGGCTGGGAGCCTGGCACAGGAGGGATGGAGGTGACATTTAGAATTGGGAAATCCCCTCACCTTCCTGCAACCTCGGCCATCACGGAGACACCCTGGCTAGCGACGCTGCAATCCAGGCTCACTGGGCAGAACTGAGCGGCCACCCTGCCGGGAACCCAGCACAGGGCCCTGAGAGAGCCTCTGCCCTGGGAGGCCACCACCCTGCAGGCATCCCGCTGCAGACTGCAGTCCATGTCCTCCAACCGTGGCTGAGAGCCGGGGCTCTGCCTGCCCCTTCCCCACGGGTGCACCTTCCTGGTGGTGCCTGTCCTGTGAGCTGCATGACGCCTGACGAGTGACCCGGGTCAGCAGGGGCTGGTGGGAGCCTGTGCAGGGAGGGAGCTGAGGGTCCAGGAGTTGGGATCACCTGCTCAGGGTCACAGCAGGTCGGCAGAAGGGCGGGGCTGACCCTGGGGCCCTGGACTCCTGCCGGAGTGCCCGTGACCCTGGGCCCTGTTGCCCTGGACTGGACGCAGGTTTGGGTGGAATTCTCTTCCCAGGCCCAGCTGTGGGTGCTGGTGGTGGCATTGACCGTGCCACCTGCCAGCGCTTGCATGTCCTGAACATCCCACTGCTGGGAATAGGGGTGGCAGGGACAGGCCAGGACAGAGGGAAGGCCCCACATCGCTCCTTCTAGCCAAGTGTAGGGCAGCGGCGGGAGGTGAAAGCGGGGGTGGGTGGGCTAGAGCAGGGTCAGGCCCAGGATGCAGGCCCTGGCAAGGGTTTGGATGTGACGCCAAGCATGGCAGGGGTGCTGGGGTCTGCACAGGTGGAGGGGCAAGGGCAGGGGTGGGGAGAAGCTGGGGTCGAGAGAGGCGGTGGCCCCACCAGGGTTGTGTCGGCAGAGGGCACTTTTGTGGCATCTGGATTTGCAGAGACAATGCCCCTTTAATCTTAAATACCTCCGTGGGGATATGTACGATGACAAACCCTTCAAGAGGTGACACTCAGCAGCTGTGGAGGAGCCCCTGGGCAGCCCTGGAGGGTGGACAAGAGTGTGTTCCTGGTTCCTGCAGGACTGTGGTGTGCTCCCTCCAGCTGTGGCAAGGGTCCCTATAATTTTCCTGCAGTTGGCAGGAAGCTTCAGCCATGCTGCTGCGGTGGATTCCCTGCCCCAAAAGGGGCCCCCGCTGCACCCCAGCCCCATCTGTGGGTCTCTGGGTCAGCACAGACCCTGTGGTATCTTTGTGCAGACTGAGCACTTCCACTCCTGCTACAGCCATTGGCGGTCAGTGACATCACCCCCAGGGCGTCAGCTTCCCAGCACCCCTGCCCGCAGGCCTGGGCTGACGACCGCCAGCCTGGCCCTGGCAGTGGAGTAGAGGGCTCTGGAGCCTCCCCTCTCCATCTGCTGTGGCTCCCCGGTTCCCCAGGCTCCTGCAGCGACACGCCGGCCTTCTCCAGCCTGCAGGCCTTCGCCCTGCGGTGCCCTTTCCACTTGCATTCCATGGATAATTCTTCCTCCTGTCAATATCCAGGTTAGGCATCGCTGCCCCCAGGCTGGGGAGGTCTTGGCTCTGGACACACACTGCCCCTTGGGCCTCCCCCACGAGGCATACGGCCTGGACTAAAGCTGGTGCCATTGTCAGTGAAGGCTAAATCCTTCTTTTCTTGGAGCTCTGCTGGCGGGAGTCTTGGTTCCCATGGTAGGAGTGCTTCCAACAGCAGACACAGAAATGGTCCCAGCAATCAGAAGACGAACCTGCCACCTGGCCAATTGGGCCCCTCATTCCGCTGAACAAATGGACTCGGAGGGTGATTCCACAGGCTGGGGCGATGGCGCCTGATTCCCTGGGGAGAAATTGGGGTGCGGTTGCTACTGCACAGTGAAGCAGGGAGGGCCGCGTCTAGGAACTCGGGATTTCCTGCCGTGCCTCTTTGTACTCGCGTGTTCGGTGAGAGAAGCTAATGAAAATGTAGCACAACTTCAAAGAAAGGTGGGACCCCAGAGACTCAGAACCTTCAGAAACAGGTGCTTGGCTGTGCCCGTGAGCAGAGCATTTCCCCGCAGTGAGGGGAGGGATTGTCCACGGAACAACTGGAAGGATGGTGTCCATGCACATGGCCCCTCGGGCCGCAGTCTGGGTGGAGTGAGGGTTCCTCCACGTGCACCTGCCTTGTACCCCGTCAGGAAGTAGCAGCGGCTCAGATGCAGGCACCCTGAGAGAAGCCATGTGGACACGTGGACAATCCTGAGAGCAGCTTCAGGAGCAGGCCCCCACCTCACCCCATCACGGTTCTCTGACCCTGGGCTGGGTGCCTTACAGAGTTGGGGATGGGGGAGGTGGCCAGAGAGAGAGAGATTCCAGAGCCACGGAGGGCTGAGTATCCCTGAGCACCCAGGCCCGGCGGCTCTGGTATCCCTGAGGAAATGTAATCAAGGCTGCTCGCGAGTACTCAGCGGCAAGAAGCTCCCCAGCAGGTTTACAAGGCTGGAGAACTGGAAGCTCTGTTGACTGTTTCTCCCTTTCCGTCTCTGGCTCGTTCTCAAGTTGGGAAAAATAACGATTACTTTTATGCAACTGGTTATTACTACCAGCATCATTAGTCATCATCTATCATCACAAAAAGTGTACATTCTCAGGCCAGGCACAGTGGCTCATGCCTGTAATCCCAGCACTTTGGGAGGCCGAGGCAGGTGGGTCACTTGAGTCCAGGAGTTCGAGACCACCCTGGGCACCACAGCGAGACCCTGTCTCTACTAAGAACACAAAAAGTTAGCCTGGTGTAGTGGCGTGCACCTGTGGTCCAGCTACTCTGGAGCCTGGGAGGTCAAAGCTTCAGTGAGCCAAGATAACACCACTAAACTCCAGCCTGGGTGACAGAGTGAGCCCCTGTCTCAAAAAAATAAACAAACAAAAACACACATTCTCATTGTGGGTAATTTAGAAAGTAGCAGAGTATGCAGACGTTTAAAAAGTCACCCTCTGCAGTAGGTGAGAAAGATGCGCCCATATCCCAGCCCCCAGACCACACCATATGACCGTGTTTGCAAAAAGCATCTTTGCAGAGGTGATGAAGTTGAGATCATCGTGGATGAGCCCGAAGGCCCTGAGTTTACTGATGATCGTCCTTGTGGGAGGCACACAGAGGAGGAGCAGGAGGGGGAGGGGGAGGAGAGGGCTCTGTGAAGACAGAGGTAGGGACTGGGGTGACATGGCCACAGCCAAGAAACACCTGGAGCCACCAGGAGCCGGCAGAGGCAGGAGGAGCCTCCCCCGGGGGCTTTGGAGGGCGCACAGCCCTGCCCACACCTTGATTTAGGATTTCTGGCCTCCAGAGAACTGTGAGGGGGCACATTTCTGTTGCTTTAACCACCGCATGTGGTCATTTGTCGTGGCAGCCACCAAAAACCGCCCCAGGAAACTGCACCTGAATCTCCAGTCCGCATGGGGCCTTGTGACATCCAGGTTGCTCTCCTCTGGACTTGAGTCTGGGGCTGTGTGTGTGTGCACGCAGGTGTGCTCGTGAGTGTGCGTTGCACAGTTAAGATCAGACTAACAGACCTTGTAGTATCTTCCTTTTAAAAATCATAATTTCATGAAAATGTTCTTTTTGTTGATTTATTTTATAAAATGTGGAAGATACAGGCATAGACAAGCAAGGAATAAAAATTATATTTGGCCAGGAACAGTGCCTCACGCCTGTAATCCCAGCACTTTGGGAAGCCAAGGTGGGTGGATCATGAGTTCAGGAGTTCAAGACCAGCCTGGCCAAGATGGTGAAACCCCGTCTCTACCAAAAATACAAAAATTAGCTGGGCATGGTGGTGGGCATCTCTAATCCCTGCTACTCCACAGGCTGAGGCAGAGAATTGCTTGAATCTGGGAGGCGGAGTTTGCAGTGAGCCGAGATCAAGCCACTGCTCTCTAGCCTGAGTGACAGAACAAGACTCCATCTCAAAAAAAAAAAATTATATTTAATTATGCCAGTAAAATATTATCACCATTTTTGTGTTTTTCATCTAGATTTGCACATAGATCAAAACCATCTTGGGAAACATAAAATGGTACATCCACTGTGGAAAATGATTTGGCAGTTTCTTAACAATCCAAAAGATACAGTTGCCACCCAGCTCTTGGCTCCTGGGCGATTGTTCCAGGGAAATGAAGATGCAGGTACACAAACACCTGTACAGAGCTGTTCACTGCAGCTTTATTTGTAACAGCCAGAAACTGCCAACAACCAGACATACTAGATGAGTTATTACCCAGTCACAGACCGCACTGTCCACCGTGGCCACAGCTCGGCTATAAAAAGGAGCAAACGGTTGACGGCCCAGCAAGGGGGTTGCACTGCAAACACATCACACTGAGGAGGAAAACCAATCTCAGAATGTCACCTACTGTGTGACTTCATGTATATGACCTTGAATTGACAAACCCATAAGGATGACGCTCAGACTTACAGTTGCTGGGGTGGGCGGGGGTGTGGGTCTGGCCACCACAGGGCAGCCGAGGGAGGGCTTTGTGGGGGTCACACTGCTGTGTCTTGACAGTGGTGGCGCTTACAGGAATCTATGCATGTGATAAAATGACACGGAACTAAGGACACGCATTGTACCCACATCCATTTCCTGGCTTCCATATTGTATTACAGTCACATAAGATCACTGGGGGAAGCTGGGGGAAGGGTGCCCGGGACTTCTCTTCCTCTCTTTGCAATGTCTTGTAAATCTATAATTATTTCAAAAGAAAAATAAAAAACACCTTCCTCCTGAAAGATGGAAACCCCTCTGGGTATTTGAGACAGGTGATTAATTTAGGGTATTGGTCACATAGGTGGTGGAGGGACAGAAAAGCCACTCAGAGGACACTGAGGCACAGAGCAGGGGGCTGTTACTCCACCAGGACTGGAGCAGCAGAGGCAGGAGGTGGGATTGCTGGAGCCCTGGGCTGCAGTCCTTTGGCTGGAGCTTAGGTCACAAAGGGAGTGTGTAATTAGTCTGTTTTCACACTGTTGATACAGGCATACCCGAGGCTGGACGATTTACAAAGAAAGAGGTTTAATTGGACTTACAGTTCCACGTGGCTGGGGAACCCTCACAATCATGGTGGAAGGCAAGGAAAAGCAAGTCACATCTTACATGGATGCCAGCAAGCAAAAAGAGCTAGTGCAGGACCACCCCCGCCCTGGCCCCCGCCGCTTATAATAACCATCAGATCTCACGAGACTTACTCACTATCATGAGAACAGCATGGGAAAGACCTACCCCCATGATTCAATCACCTCCCACCAGGTCCCTCCCACAACATGTGGGAATTCAAGATGAGACTTGGGTGAGGGCACAGCCAACTTATATCAGAGTGTATGTAGGAGTGCATGTGTGTGCACATACACAACATGAGAAACACCCTGGCGTCTCCCCTCCTCTCACCTGGGGCTCTCCCATCAGCTGAGCCCAGCATAAAGCGGGTTGGAAACGGAGCCTGGGAAATATTTTCTTCCCAAGACACAGAACAGACTGGGGAAGGGTAGAGAAAGGGGTAGAGAACCCGAAGGCAAATGAACAGCATGGTATGTGCATCAGGCACGCTTATTTTTGTCACCGTGCTCACGCTATAGTGGAATGTTCTACTTATTTGACTTATTACTTGTTTTGAGATGGAGTTTTGTTTTTGTTGTCCACGCTGGAGTGCAATGGCGCCATCTTGGCTCACTGCAACCTCCGCCTCCCAGGTTCAAGCAATTCTCTGGCCTCAGCCTCCTGAGTTGCCAGGATGACAGGCATGTACCACCATGCCCTGCTAATTTTTGTATTTTTAGTAGACACAGGGTTTCACTATGTTGGTCAGGCTGGTCCCGAACCCCTGACCTCAAATGATCCGCCCTCCTTGGCCTTCCAAAGTGCTGGGATTACAGGCATAAGCCACCGCACCCAGCCACTGACTTATAAATAAAAGGTGAATTCTCCTTTTGTTAAACTTCTTTTGGCCGGGCATGGTGGCTCACACCTGTAATCCCAGCACTTTGGGAGGCCGAGGTGGGTGGATCACTTGAGGTCAGGAGTTCAAGACCAGCCTGACCAACATAGTGAAACCCCATGTCTACTAAAAATACAAAAATTAGCTAGGCGTGGTGGCATGTGCCTGTAATCCCAGTTACTTCGGAGGCTGAGGCGGGAGAATCGCTTGAATCTGAGAGTTGGAGGTTGCAGTGAGCTGAGATCGCATCACTGTACTCCAGGCTGCACAACAGAGTAGAAATCTGTCTCAAGGCCTGGCGCGGTGGCTGAAGCCTGCAATCCCAGCACTTTGGGAGGCCGAGACGGGTGGATCACGAGGTCAGGAGATCGAGACCATCCTGGCTAACATGGTGAAACCCCGTCTCTACTAAAAAATACAAAAAACTAGCCGGGTGACCAGGCAGGCTACTTGGGAGGCTGAGGCAGGAGAATGGCGTAAACCCAGGAGGCGGAGCTTGCAGTGAGCTGAGATCCGGCCACTGCACTCCAGCCTGGGCGACAGAGCCAGACTCTGTCTTAAAAAAAAAAAAAAAAAAAAAAAAAAGAAAGAAATCTGTCTCAAAAAAAGAAAAAAAACCGAAAAACTTCTTTGGAACATATGCTTTGAACAGGTCCACACCAGCCAATGGGTGTGGACTTCTGCTCTGTTCAGTTAGCCCCGTCACTGAGTGCTGGGATTACTAACCCTGTGATTAACTGTCTTGGGCATAAACAGTTGAGGGTCTCTGCAGGGACTTCGTTAGGACTTAGATAAGAATAAGATGAGGATAAGAGTCCTCACAGGCCCATGAATATCCACTCTTTTAAGACTCTTGGGGGCCGAGCGCGGTGGCTCACGCCTGTAATCCCAGCACTTTGGGAGGCCGAGGCGGGCGGATCACGAGGTCAGGAGATCGAGACCATCCTGGCTAACACAGTGAAACCCCATCTCTACTAAAAGAATACAAAATATTAGCTGGGCATGGTGGCGGGCGCCTGTAGTCCCAGCTACTCGGGAGGCGGAGGCAGGAGAATGGTAAGAACCCAGGAGGTGGAGCTTGAAGTGAGCTGAGATCACACCACTGCACTCCAGCCTGGGCAACAGAGCGTGACTTTGTCTCAAAAAAAAAAAAAAAAAAAAAAAGACTCTTGGGCCAGCTTGCTTTCTGGGAAGGTTTTACCAGGTTTCTTCTTCCTCCAGGAGGAGGGCCTCTCTTAATGTATCTTTGATGTCATTGGACACTATATTTAAAAGCATTAGATGTTTTAAGAGGTTTAGAAAGTCACCTCTCTGTAACTGGTTCATGGTGCCGGATGAGTCTCCTGTGAGTGACACAGACAGAAGCCGTGGGGAGGGGTTGGGGACGGACAGCCGAAGAATGCCAGAGACGCTTGTGTCAGCATGACTCCTGCCCACCCTTGGATGATGCCTGGGGTCTGGCCAGCAGCTGCTCATACTGAAACCCTCCCATTTGGCAGCCTGCTTGATCGAACCCTCCCTGCAGCCCACACTGCTGTCATACCCTACAAGTCATTGTCCCAGAAGGCCTCACCCTCTAGCTGGCTCTGCCTGGAACTCCCCCTCCCTGCATTGTCACCCGTTTGCTCTTTCCTCACTGGCTCCGTGATTTAACACGTATTCCCCCAGCACCCTGAGTCCTGGGGATGCATGAGCAGCGCACAGGGAGCAGGGGGAGGACAGGAAGGCAGGACATGCCGAGGTGTCATCCCAGGTGGACCCCTGCACTGCACCTCCTCTGTGAAGCCTCGCTTGCCCCCACGCGGGATATCCCACCTCCCTTCTCTGTGGCCCTGTGCCCTGTGCCAGTCTGCCTC
This sequence comes from Rhinopithecus roxellana, assembly GCF_007565055.1. Classification (NCBI taxonomy): domain Eukaryota; kingdom Metazoa; phylum Chordata; class Mammalia; order Primates; family Cercopithecidae; genus Rhinopithecus; species Rhinopithecus roxellana. The sequence goes on from NC_044550.1 coordinate 132,013,090, forward strand.
ATGGCTAGAGAAACAGCAGCATCCACCTCTGCTCACAATACGGGACGCATCCTTTATCTCTGCTCCTCTCAGCCTACCCCAGACCCAGCACCAGCAAGGGCTTCAAAAACAGGGGCTCTGGCCGGGCGCAGTGGCTCACGCCTGTAATCCCAGCACTTTGGGAGGCTGAGGCAGGCGGATCACCAGGTCAGGAGATCGAGACCATCCTGGCTAACACGGTGAAACCCCATCTCTACTAAAAATACAAAAAATTAGCCGGGCATGGTGGCAGGCACCTGTGGTCCCAGCTACTCGGGAGGCTGAGGCAGGAGAATGGCTTGAACCCGGAAGGCGGAGCTTGCAGTGAGCCGAGATCACACCACTGCACTCCAGCCTGGGCGACAGAGCGAGACTCCATCTAAAAAAAAAAAAAAAGTTGGGGGGGGAGGCTTTATGAACAGACCAATGAATGGTGCTGTGATCTCTTAGTGGCGTGGCAAATGCTGGGATGCCCTGTTTAGAGCCCACCTGCTTCCGGTGCACTCAGAAACATGCCCACCCCTCTTTGTGTATTGCATTGTACAGAAGAGAAACCAGGCAGAGCACAGTGGCTCATGCCGGTAATCCCAGCACTTTGGGAGGCTGAGGTGGGTGGATCACCTGAGGTCAGGAGTTTGAGACCAGCCTGGCCAACATGGTAAAACCCTGTCTCTACTAAAAATACAAAAATTAGCCAGCGTGGTGGCTCACACCTGTAGTTCCAGCTACTCAGGAGGCTGAGGCTGAAGAACCACTTAAACATGAGAGGTGGAGGTTGCAATGAGCCAAGACTGCACCATTGCCCTTCAGCCTGGGCAACAGAGCAAGACTCCGTCTCAGAAAAAAAAAAGAAACTGAGAGGGTCAGAGAGGGAAGTGACTTGCCTCTGGTCACACAGCCAGCACATGGCTCTATCAACCCAGAGTTCAGAAAGCATCTTCCCTGGCCCCACCAGCTATAGGGGGCTATGCAGGAAGGTCCTGGACTGGATTTCTCCTCACAATTTATGACTTCAGAAGATCTGACTTTGGGCATATAGTTATGGAAAGACAGAATTCATGCGCCAAGATCTTCATTGCAGTTGGGTGCTGTGGCTCATGTGTACAATGCCAGCACTTTGTGAAGCTGAGACAGGAGGAGTGCTTGAGTCCAGGAGTTCAAGACCAACCTGGGCAACATAGTGAGACCCTGTCTCTACAAAAAATAAACAAAATTAGCAAGCATGGTGACATGCATCTATAGTCCCAGCTACTTAGGAGGCTGAGGTGGGAGGATTGCTTGAACCTGGGAGCTTGAGGCTTCTGTGAACCATGATCATACCACTGTATTCCAGCCTGAGTGACAGAGCAAGACTTTGTCTCAAAAAAAAAAAAAAAAAAAAAAGATGTTCATTGCAGTGTTGTTTATAGCAGTGAACAGAGAGAGTGGATGTTCACCAAAAATGGATTAATGGAAGTCCACAGTGGCTGCAATGGACTGAACGTTTGCTCTTCCCCACCCCACACTCATAGGTTGAGATCCCAGCCCCCAAGGTGTTGGTGTGAGGAGGTAGTGAGGCCATGAGGGTGGATCCCTCCTGGCAGATACAGCACCCCAGAGCCCTGGCCAGTCTCTCCCCTCGGTGAGGACACAGCGAGAAGGTGCCCATCCATGAATCAGGACACAGCTGTCACCAGCCCATCCACAAATCAGGATGCGGCCCTTATCAGCCCATCCACGAATCAGGATGCGGCCCTCACCAGCCCATCCACGAATCAGAACGCAGCCCTCATCAGACACTGAACCCACTCCACCTTGAACTTGCACTTTCCAGCCTCCAGAACTGGGAGAAAGAAATGTCTGCTGTTCGTAAGCCACCCAGGCCGCAGTACTCTGTGATAGCAGCAGGAATGGATTGAGCCAGTGGCACTGGCACAGTGGAATGCTGCGGGGTTTTATTAGAAACGGAAAGAAGAGGCACAGTCCTGGACACGCAGACCTGCCAAGACGTCCACACACTGGTAAGAGGAAAACGGAGGTTCTCCACACAGCCAGAGTCTCTCTCCCTCTCTCTCTCTCACACACAAAACACAGGCACACACACATGACCACAAAACACACACATCACACACACAAAACACACACACACAACCATGCTTTCTCAATTCCAAGTTACTGTTGATGACAAGAGAATCACCTATTTGGAAATAACTTTTCCAGAAATGAAACTATTTCCCACAAAAAAGAAGATCCTCTCCCTCGCTAACGAGGCCCATCTGTTCAGCCCCGTATCACTTATTCATCAGCATCTCAGTCACAGAGTTTGACCAGCAATTTTTACTTTCAGTAGCTGAAGCTTCTTCTGAACCTCAACTAATTTGCAAACTCAGGGGGTCTTGATCTTCCCAAGCCCCAGCCTGCAACCTCAGCCCAGACACCCAGGCACCAGGGCCCGGTCTGTTTGGACTCCGGAGAGGAGTCAGTGTCTGACCTCCTTTCTCCCTGAGGGCTTGGGACCTTTGCATGGTGACAGGTGGACAGGGACCCTCCGGGGGTCGTTCTGGCCACTTGCTCTGAACAAGGAAGCCTGCGCTGGAGGTGGATAGAAGTGAGCCCCTCAAACCTCCAGCAGCACCCCATGTCCAGTGCTGTCACCATGACCCCAACAGAGACGAGGCAGCTCCTCTTATTCACGTGCACCGCCACATGGAGATGGTCAAAGCAGGAAGGGAGGCAGGGAAAAGGGAAGGAGAGAAGGAGAGAAGAGAGGCAGGGAAGGGGGAAAGAAGGAGGGAAAGAGAGGCAGAAAGGAGGAAGGAAGGAGAGAGGAAGGCAGGGAGGGAGAGGAAGGAACTCCTCTGTGATGCTTGCAATCCCACATTACAGGTGGGGAAACTGAGGGCAGACAGTCTCCCAGGGCTAAGAGCATATGACAGCCAGCCGTGGAGCGCAGAGCTGCCTGCCACAGAAGTGCATATTCTTTCACGAAGTGACACCCGCCACCCTTCCCCCACTCCCCATCAAAATGCTAGATAAGAAAACCACGGGGACGTAGGATCACACAGCAGACGCAAGCAGTGGCTTGGGAAATGCACTGAAAATCCGCTCTGATTCCGGCCATGGCAAAGCACGGCAGCTGGGGGTGCTGGGGTGGCTGTGGGGAGGCTGGAGGTGCCCCTGAATCGTCTTTCCCTGGGAAACGGGGTAAACGTGCTCCCAGTTCATCTGGGTCCATGTCTTCATTCCCGGCCACTGCCTGGGGCTGATGACCTCCGTGACCTCCTTGCCCCGTCAAGAGGCAGGCGCCCCTTGAAATTCGGACCTGGCCACCCTGGCCCTGCACAGCCCTCCCCGGCCTCAGGAGTGGTGTCACCCCTTTCCCAGAGACCCACTCCCCCAGGCCAGCCCTCCCCTGTTCTGCCTCCCACTGCTCTGCATCCTGCCGCCTCCTGCTTCCCAAATCCACCAGGGCTTCAAGCCCTTCTCTCGGCTCATCTGGAGTGCATCCCTGGTGGCCAGCCAGAAAATGGCCCCCTAGGGCCTCGTGCCGGGAACCTGGAACCAGCACCTGTGATCTCATAGGGAAACAGGGATTCAGCCCAGGGGCTTGGCATGGAGGGATGATCCCAGACTATCTGGGTAGGCCCTAAATGCCACCACAAGTGTCCTTAGGAGACGGAGGGAGAGGGAGGTTGGAACAGACATGCAGAGCAGAAGGTCTTGTAAAGATACCGCAGATGAGGGGAGCGCAATGGGTTGCCAGCAGCCTGGGAGGGGCAGGAAGGGTCCTCTCCCCACCTCCCTAGGGCATGGCCCTACTGATGATGCCTTGATTTGGTCGCCTGGTCTCCAGAACCGTGAGAGGAGGCTCGTCTGCTGCTTCAAGTCACTAGACCAGGGTAACTTGTTATGGCAGCCGCCGGAAACTGAGACAGGCCTCCTGGAGTGCAGAGCTGGATTTTTCAGCCGGAGCAATAGGTAAAGAACGCCTGCCCTTTCGTTTTGGCGCCAAATTGCAATGCCATTTTTATTCCCCCGAGCTATGCACCAAGGGTCCTCACGCAACAGAGAAGTAAATAAAGGGTTAGTGAGAGACACAGCGTGTCAAGATGGACACAGGTGATGAGGGGAGATTGGTGGTGTGGAGCAGCCTGGCTGACACCGCCCTAGCTCCTGCTGCAGCCTCCCAGTAATGGCTGATGCCCCGTCTGCTGACCCCCCAGGGTTACTATGGGAACGGCACCACAGGTGCCGTGGGGAAGCTGGAGGCTGCAGGGGTGTCCAGGCTCTGCCCTTCCCTATTTTCTTCTCCTCTTTGGGCCTCAGCTGCAAGAAGGGGCTGTAACCACGCGACCTCTGTAATGCACCTTGTCCCTAAACTGGCAGCGGCCCCAACTGCCCACCAACCAAGAAGTGCAGGCCGTTGTTCAGAGCAGGAGTTCGAGAATATTCATTTGTCAAACACGCAGTTAACAAAAGCAGCCCAGCCACGTTTTCTGCAGCAGGAAATTCAGCAGAGCCGCTTAGTCCATCCCTGGTGGAAGATGCCCATGACAATCACTCATTGCAAAAGGTCCAGTCAGGAAAGGGGCTGCAGGGACTTCTGAGAAAGAACATTCTGTTCAGTGCAGAAGCCTCCAGAGCTACCCTTCATGGGACATCTTCTTCCCTGCACACTCAGAACCCTTTCCCAACCACATGGATCACACCTGCCGCTGGGCCTCGGAGGCCAAGGCTTCCTTCCAAACCCCAGCCCCAGGCGAAGCTTTCTACCTGCCTCGCAGGTGCCTCTCAGGGGCGTTCAATCCTCGTGGAACCTGCCTTCCTTCAGGAGTTCTCACACCCCCGCCTGGATTTGTTTATTCCCTCAACAAATGCCTGCTAGGCGCGCACCCTGTGCTGGTGGGCACGTGATGGTGAGCGAGACTCGCTCCTGGCTCCAGGACCTCATGGAGTGGAGGAGCTGGGTAAACAGGTTGTGGCAATTCAGTGCAATGAACACTATTCAGGGGAGTGTAGAGAGCCAGGTGGGGGAACTGCCAGGGGGTGGTGCCGGCAGAAAAGCCTTGTAAAGGGGTCATTCACATGGGGTCCTGAAGGGTGGGTAGGAGCCCGCCAGGCCAAGGGTAGGGTGCAGCCCATGCACGGGGGTGGATAGATTATTGCCCACGCATGCCAGTCTCTCCTGTCCAGGCTTTTTCCAGTAAAAAATATAACAACAACCGCTGGGTGTGCTGCAAAACAGCCATGGTCCCAGCTACTCAGGAGGCTGAGGTGTGAGGATCACTTGAGCTCAGGAGTTCAAGACACACCTGGACAACATAGTGAGACCCTGTCTCAGAAAGAAAAAAAAGTTAAAAAAAAAAAAAGCTAACAGTAACAGCACTGTGTATTGAGGGTTTGTTCTTTACAAGCACACCCTCACATGACCCTCACAGGAACCTCTGACATCGGCATCACTGTCCCCATTTTGCAGAGGAGGAAGCCAGGACTCCAAGGGGTTGACTTCCCACGGCCATGAGCTCTGAGCAGTGGAGCCAAGGGTGCCTCCCAGCTCTGTGGCCGTGGCCTGTCCCTCGTTCCCCATGTGCAGGGAGATTGGCCAACGATGAGCACCGAGGGTGCAGGGACAGCCCTATAGGAGCTGCCCCAACTCTCCCTATGCCCTTTCAATGTTTAGATAAATCCTTCCTGTGGTGTGACAGCTGCCTGCAGTGTTCAGTACAGTCACAAGCCGTGCAGGTGTGCAGCCCGGGAGCAAGGGGCTTTGCCCTCTGCCCGGTGTGGAGTGGCCAGACCATCTGGGTGTGTATAAGCACTCTGTGGTGTTCACACAAACACACAACATCACGTTTCTCAGAATGTGTCCCATCATTGATCAATACATCTGCAACTGTATGTGTGCATGCGTGTACTTGGTTATATATGATGTTTGCAGATGTTATGCATACATGAAATGTCATAACAAATTGATTAGATTCTGTATTACACACGTGCACATGATAAACTCTATATATTCCACGTAGCACACCATGCACACGTGTGGTGAGGGTCAATTTTCTGCCAGCTTGACTGGGCTGGTAAAGTATTTCTGGGAGTGTGTGTGAGAGCGCTTCTAGAAGAGTTTAGCATTTGAATCCGTAGTATTAAAAAAGACTGCCCTCATCAGCACCAGTGTAGGCAGCATCATCCCATTCCTTGAGGGTCCAGATGGGCCAAAAAGGTGAGGGAAGGGCAAATCCTCTCTCCCTGTCTGCTGTGGAGCTGGGACATCTATCCTCCTCTACCCTTGAGCATCAGCTCCCCTGGTCCTCAGACCGTCAGACCTGGAATCACACCACCAGCTCTCCTGGTCTCCAGCTTCACAGGCAGCATCTCGTAGGACTTCTCTGCCTCCACAGTCACTTGAGCCAATTCCTGTAATCAATCTCCATATGCGTGTGTGTATCTATGTGTATGAACATATATGTGTATGATGTATATGTGTACATGTTTACCGGTGTGTGTGTGTGTGTGTGTATGTGTGTATCTCCTATTGGCTCCATTTCCCTGGAGAACCCTGACTAAAACCTGTGCTGCAAGTATCTTCTCTGAGCTCGGGGCCTGTCTTTTCTGTATCCATGGTGTCTTTTCCACACCGTGGTTTGCAGTTTTAATATAGCCAAACTTAGTCATTTTTTCCTTTTGTGTTCTAGGTGCCTTGTTTGAGAAATTCTTTCCCACTCTGGCTCATGACAATATCCTCTTTTTTTTTTTTTTTTTTTTTTTTTTTTTTTTGAGACAGAGTTGTGCTCTGTTGCCCAGATGGAGTGCAGTGGCGCAATCTTGGCTCACTGCAAGCTCTGCCTCCTGGGTTCAAGCGATTGTCCTGCCTCAGCCTCCCGAGTAGCTGGGACTACAGGTGTGCACCACCACACCTGGCTAATTTTTGTACTTTTAGTAGAGATGGGGTTGCACCATGTTGGCCAGTCTGGTCTCAAACTCTGGACCTCAGGTGATCTGCCTGCCTTGGCCTCCCAAAGTGCTGGGATTACAGGTGTGAGCCACCACGCCTGGCCAATAGCCTCATTTTTTAAAGAAGTTAACATCATTTTTGCTTTCCACCTTTGGGTTATGTGGCAGGAATTGGTTTTTGAGGAGGATGTGAGAGACCCATTTCATGCTTGGACCACCACATGCCCCCACACTGGTTACTGAAGAACCCAGCTTCCCCCCTTCAGACCAGCACATTTGATGTCAGGTGTTCAGACCAGCACGTCTGATGTCGGGTGTTCAGACTTGCATGCCTGATGTTGGGTGTTCGGACCTGCACGCCTGATGTTGGGTGTTCGGACCTGCACACTTGATGTCAGGTGTTCAGTCCTGCACGCCTGATGTCGGGTGTTAGGATATTTGGTAATTCAATTCTAGGCTTCTTTTTTTCTGCTTTTTTAAAATCCCTATGCTGATACTACCCTGTATTAGTGAAGCTGTTTTATAATACGTCATCCAGGCCCATAGGTGGAAGCCTCCTGCCCAGTCTCCATTCCTCGTGACAAGTTGTAGCTCTTCCTGAACTTCTGGTCTATATTTTAGAATCCGCTTGTGAAGTTTTACATAAACCTTTGAGACTTTTATTGGAATTGCCATAAAGCCACATGTTAATTTGAGGAAAACGGTCATCTTCCCCATATTGCATTTTCCTACCTATGAACACAGTAAATATTTGGCTAATTTCTCCCTAGACACAGTGTATTAGTCAGGGTTCTCTAGAAGGACAGAACTAATAGTACATATATATATAGTACATATATATACATATATATTTATATTTATATAAATTTTTTTATATATGTGGGAATTTGTTAAGTTTTAATTCATGTAATCACCAGGTCTCACAACAGGCTGTCTGCAAGCTTGAGGATCAAGGAGAGCCAGCCCTAGTCCCAAAACTGAAGAATTTGGAGTCCAATGTTCGAGGGCAGAAAGCATCCAGCACAGGAGAAAGATGTAGGCTGGGAGGCTAGGCCAGTCTAGTCTTTTCACGTTTTTCTGTCTGCTTTATTCTAGCCATGCTGGCAGCTGATCAGATGGTTCCCACCCAGATTAAGGGTGGGTCTGGCTTTCCCAGTCCACTGACTCAAATGTGAATCTCCTTTGGCCACACCCTCACAGACACACCCAGGATCAATACTTTGCATCCTTCAATCCAATCAAGTTGACACTAAATATTAACCATCATACATAGTGTCTATCTTCTTGATATTCAACATTGCATGATTTTTATAATTGCATTTCCCAACTCACTGTTCCAGGTCCGTGGGAATGGAATTGACTTTTGTTTAGTCTTTTCCCAGGAAACTTGGCTTCTTAGTGACCCTAAGAGCTGTCTGGGACGTCTTGGATTTTCTGGGTAAACAACCCTGTCATTTGTGAATCATGTTGGTTTGTTTCTTCTTTGACAATTCTTCGAATCAATTTCTTTTTCCTTGTTTTGCTGCGTTGTCTGGGACTTCCAGTATAATGTTGACGACATGATGAGCCTTGCTCTTGAACTTGAGTGGAATGTTCTGACGTCCACTGTTAGGTAAAGCAGAAAGCCCTGGTCAGGTTGAGGTCAATACCATCTCTCCTTTGCTAAGAGCATTGATCACCAGTGGGGACCCAGAGCTTAGATGGCTCTGGAGGTTCCTTTGATCTGTCCCTACAGGGTCAGGGGGTTGGGGTGAAGCTTCCATAAGGGTGAAGGCTGAGCTCACAGCGGTCCCAGGGCCTTCTTTCCTCCAGGGCCCTTCCCCCGGCACAAGGAGGGCTGTCCCAAAGCATCTGGGACCCATGTGGGAAGGTAACACCACTCCTCCTCCATCACTGTGGCCCATCCCGGGTGGGGCCCTCGAAGCTCGTGCTGGAAACAAGGCTTAGGTCAGAACCGGCCCAGCTTTGCACTCCACCCTGGATCCAGGCCATGTCGGGAATGGGTGTGTTCACAGGGCCCGACAGTGTGAGCCGTGGCCACACAGTGGGGTCCTCCCTGCTGGCCTGGAGATAGCCAGTCTGGTGTGTGTTCCTGCACAGGAGGTGGGGATGCATACAGGGGCTCCGCTTTGGGGCCAACAAGGGTCAGGAGGTGAAGGGAGAGGCTTGCCCATGGACCTCTTGGAGTCCCTGAGGCTCTGGGGACAGAGCAAGGGGGACTGGCATCGGCTATCCTCCCCGGAGAGGCTGGGCTTGGCCTGAAGCCTGCGGTGCCGGCATTGTGAAACTGCCTCCCCTCTCAGACGTCTCTGGAAACCCAGATCTCCCCACGCGGATGGGTCCCCAGAGGTCTCCTCATCCTGCAGTCCGGGCTTATCAGAGCCGTCACAGACGAGGAGCTGCCATGTTTGCTATGAGAGGGACGAGGTACGCCCTACTTCCTGGAGATCTCCTGGCCCTGGAATTCTCTCTTTCTGGGATGCCGCGCAGACCCAGCCCAAAGTGGCCCGGGTTGTGAAATCCTGTGTTTGGCTCTGGCTGGGTACTGAGGGCTGGCCTGGTGAGTATGGCAGCAGACGAACAGGGTCCAGGACAGGAGGCAGGACATGTTCACAGGGCGCCCACACCGGGGCTCAGGAAGTGTGCCCTCTGCTGTGCAGAGGAGGCCACCTGAAGCCCAGGCTGTCCTGCGGTCACACAGCTGGGTGGAGGGTGGAGCCCAGGGGTCCCAACACCTGCCCCGCTGTTCCCCGATGGAAGGTCATTCCTGTGAGTTGTCCAGGGTCTTGGCGTGTTGAACAAAATGCACAAACAAAGCAACGAGAGAAGTAACGAGAGACCAAGCAACAGAAGAACGGAGCAACCAAAACACAGATTTCCTGAAGAAGCCAAAGTGCAATTCACAGAGCGGGAGCCGACTCCAGCAGGTGGCTTGAGGGCCGCTCAATTGGCGTGTTTATTAAGCTAAAGAACTTGGCAACATCCCTGGGTGCCCTTGAGAGACACCAGTTGGCTACGCCCTATGAAGGACTGGCCCACAGTCCATCAAAGGTGAAGTGGACACTTGGCCCACGGTCCATCAGAAGCTGTGGTGGAAATTTCCGTCTTGTTATCACAGGAGTGAGGACGTGGCCTGGGTGCCACCCAGTCCTGCCTGGAACCGGCTGCCCCTGCAGTTCTCTGGCTTACTCGAACTGGCCGCACCTGCTATTCCTTTGTTCATGCCCCACCCTTTGGCTACCCCAATTCCCCATTCTCCTGCCTTACTCCTCTCTCTTTCTTCTTTCTTAATTCCTGGTGTGGGAGCTGAATGTGAAGACCTCAGTTTGAGGAGTGGACCTGCTGGAACAGGTAGGTGGGTAGGCGAGGAGGTGGCCTAGGGAAGGGCTGCCTGGCTACCGCCCACCATGAGTCCTTCAGGGCTGGAGGGATGCCTGGGGCTCAGCCTCCCCATTCCTAGGCTTGGCCTTGTATTTGCCATCTATGCTGTGTGCCAAATCACAAATTCAGCAACCTAAAGCAACGCCCCTTTCTTTGGGTCAGAAGCGTCACATGTTTCTCTGCCCAGAGTCGCCACAAACTGTAATTGAGGTGCCTACTGGGCTGTGATCTCCCCCACGATTCAACATCCTTCCAAATTCACGTGGTTATTGGCAGAATTCACCTCCGTGCTGTTGTAGATCTGGAGTCCCGTGTGCTTGAGGGCTGCTGGCTGGGGGCCACTGAGCTCCTAGAGAGCCTGCAGCCCCTGGTGGGCTGGCCCCTCCGCAGGGAACCCACTGTTCACCGTGCTGTGCAGCGTGGAAGCTGTTTGCCTCCAGGCCAGCCAGGCCAGTAGGAGAATCGGGGAAGGCTGAACCCTCTTACACAGGACTCACTTGATTAGGCCAAGCCCGTCTGCAATAATCTTCCTTTGAATAACTCCAGGTCAACTGATTAGAGAACTTAATTACATCTGCAAACCCCTTCACCCTTCCCACCTAATGCAACCTACTTGCGGAAGTGAAATCCTATCACAGCCCAGACTCACTGTGCTGAAGGGGAAGGAGGCACACAGGGTCAGTTTAGAATTCCACCTGCCCGCACTTCCGTCTGGAGGAAGGCATATTATTCTTTTCACTGTGTTTTTCTGTCAACCCTGGAGGACCTGACAAGCCCTGGAAAATGTGCTAAATGTTTCTTACCATGCTGTTGATCTTCCTAATAGCTCAGCAAGGTACATCCCATTGCCCCATTTTATAGATGAGAAAAGTGAGGCTCACGGTGGGGCAAGGCATACGAAGGGGAGCCCACTGTGGGGTGCTCTGGGTCAGGCCCAGTCAGAGAGAGGCAGAGCCTGGACTCAAGCCTGCTTCCTGCCCCTGAACTTGCATAGACCCCACCCTGCTGCTGGTGCACGGGTCGCCCCAGCTGCCCAGCCTGGGACCCACACCCTGCTCCCCAGGCCAGGCGCTGGACACAGGACATGTGAGTTGACTGCGGCCAAGCTCCCTGGAAACACAGCCTGGATCACTGATGGTGCCAACTGGAGTCCAAGGGCACCTTTATGCCCAAACAGTGTCACCCAGACACACTTCTCCACTCACATGGGAGACCCTCGTGGCCTGCTTGAACCCCTCTGCGGACGGGGAGCTCTCTTCTGCCTGAGCTGGCCTCTCCCATCTCCGGAGAACCCTGCTCAGGAGAGAGTTTGGCCTCACACTGGGCCATAAACCACCTCCTCTCAACTCCTGGGCTCCGTGGCGAAGGTGAGGATGATGCGGACTTGCTGGGCACCCTTGGGATGGTGGCCTGTGTGCTGCCCAATCCTTGCTAGAACTGGCTAGGCCAGCTGTTCTCTTGAGTAGAGATGGTGATCTCCCTATTCAAGGGAACGGCAAGGCGCAGCCAGTTCCCTTGGGTTGCTGATCATTCCATACCCTTGGGATGGTGACCACCCCTCTCTGAGCCTCAGCTCCCTCACCCAAATGAGGGTCCAACCTGGACTCGGCCGATATTTACCCCTGGATGAACCAGTGCAGGGAAGGACGTGGGCTCCAGGAGAGTGGAAGTGGCTGTGCTGGGCGGAGGAGCCCCCTTGCCTCTGAGTCAGGAGAGGTGGCTGTGTGACCCTGGGCAAGGCTCTTTCCTTCTGTGTTCAGGGAAGAGTCTCCAGGGACCCCAAAAGGAGTGTGATTTCAGCTCCAGTCCCAGGAGCCCCTCTGGAAGGGCCTGGAACACTCCTGGAGTTCCCTGCGCCTGCCCGAGGCAGTTTCTGGAGACCGTGCAGTGGGCGCTTGCTGAACAGGTGTGGGAAGGTGACTGAGTCAACCTGGGGGTTGACTCCCTCTAAAATCAGGGCAGCTGGCTTCTGGGCTGTGAGCCCATTGGCTGCATAGGGCTGGGCATGTGCCCACTGGACATCTCTTCATCTCATGCCCACTCTGCTGAAGGGGGTTGTTGTTGCAGCGGTTGTTGCCTGGGAACCAGCCTCCGATTGGCAGAGCAGGGCTGCAGACCAGTGGGCTTAGGCCTCAGCCAGCCAAGCCCTGACCTCCACCCACCACAAAACGAAGGGACTGGCTGCCTGGTTCTGCACACCAACTCTGTGCCCCTCTTTCCCATGCGTTCTCTCCTCACTTTTGGAACCTTGGGGGAGGCTTTGTCTTTGGTTACAGATGAAGAGACGAAGGGTCTGAGAGGTTAAGCAAGTTTGTTACTGGAAAGGGGTCCCGATCCAGACCCCAAGAGAGGTTTCTTGGATCTCACAGAAGAAAGAATTCGGGGTGAGTACATAAAGTGACAGCAAGTTTATTAGGAAAGAAAAGGAGGCCGGGCGCGGTGGCTCGAGCCTGTAATCCCAGCACTTTGGGAGGCCGAGACGGGCGGATCATGAGGTCAGGAGATCGAGACCATCCTGGCTAACACAGTGAAACCCCGTCTCTACTAAAAAATACAAAAAAAACTAGCCGGGCAAGATGGCAGGCACCTGTAGTCCCAGCTACTTGGGAGGCTGAGGCAGGAGAATGGCGTGAACCCGGGAGGCGGAGCTTGCAGTGAGCTGAGATCCGGCCACTGCATTCCAGCCTGGGCGGCAGAGCGAGACTCCGTCTCAAAAAAAAAAAAAAAAAAAAAGAAAGAAAGAAAAGGAATATAAGAATGGCTACTCTGGCCGGGCGCAGTGGCTCACTCCTGTAATCCCATAACTTTGGGATGCCGAGGCAGGTGGATCACCTGAGGTGAGAAGTTCGAGACCAGCCTGGTCCAACATGGGAAAACCCTGTCTCCACTAAAATACAAAAAATTAGCTGGGCGTGGTGGCAGGTGCCTGTAATCCCAGCTACGAGGAAGGCTGAGGCCGGAGAATTGCTTGAAACCAGGAGATGGAGGTTGTAGTGAGCCAAGATCATACCACTGCATTCCAGTTCAGCCAACAGAGCGAGACTCCATCTCCAAAAAAAAAAAAAAACAAAGAATGGCTGCTCCATAGGCCCCAAAGGCTGCTGGTTGCCCATTTTCACGGTTATTTCTTGATCATACGCTAAACAAGGGTTGGACTATTCATGAGTGTTCCAGGAAAGGGGTGGGCAATTCCCAGAACTGAGAGTTTCTGCCCTCCCTTCTGAGACCATGTAGGGAACCGCCAGATGTTGCCATGGCATCTGTAAACTGTCGTGGCGCTGGTGGGAGTGTCTTTTAGCAGCTAAATGCATTATAATTAGCACATAATGAGCCGTGAGGACAACCAGAGGTCACTCTCGTGGCCATCTTGGGTTTGGTGTGCTTTGGCCGGCTTCTTTACTGCAACCTGCTTTAGCGGCAAGGTCTTTATGACCTGTATCTTGTGCCGACCTCCTATCTCATCCTGTGACTAAGAATGCCTAGCACCCTGGGAATGCGGCCCAGCGGGTCTCAGCCTCCCTTTACCCAGGCCCCATTCAAGATGGAGTCGCTCTGGCTCACGTGCCTCTGACAAGTTGGCCTGGGTTGAGCCTTCCCTAGTGTGTGGTTGTTGGAGCTGTTCCGAGGAGTAAGAAATATTGTCAGTAGGAAACAGGCTTCTGTTAGCCCTGGGGCTGGCACTCTGCCCCAGTATGTCGGCCTCATTTTAGTGGTGACCAAACTGGGGCTCAGAGAAATCGACTCCCTCACCCCGAACCCCCAGACTGTGAGTGGTGGGCTGGGGTTTGAATGTGGTGTTTGAAGACCCATCATGTCCTCTGGTCCCCCAGTCTCTGCTGACCAAGAGGAACAGGATCCCAGGATCCAGGCCCCTCATGGCACCAGCCAGGGTGGGTGGAGATGGGCAGGCACAGTTCCAAAGCCCCCCGGACTCTGAGGCAGGTCGGGGGCCGAGAGCAACCCGGACCTGCAGCCCCCACCCCGAGAAGAGTGGCTGCATGCCCAGCCCAGCGGGCAGGAGGTGTGTGTCCTCAGTAAACGTGACGGCGCTTCCCGCTGCTCCAGCCAGGCCCAGCCGTCTTCTTGTTTCCAATCATGCGGCCTCCTCTCCAATTCCCAAGCCCGACCCACAGAGACAGCGATCTGGGGTCCACGTGAGGTTTGTCAGCAGCTCTGACCCCCTGCTTCCCGCCAGCTGCGTGGCCGGTTCTGGAAAGCTCTCTGCTGCCCCCTGGTGGGAAGACTTGGGGCAGGGCTCTGGCTGCAAGCATGGGGTCCCCTGTGGCGCTCCCAGAACCTCCTGGCTCTGTCACCTCTGCTGGGTGGAAAACCAACCCAGGACTGAAGCAGCAGATGGGTGCCTGGTTCCTTATTATCAGAGCTCCGCCCACTGGCAAGTCTCTCTCCGGGCCTCAGTTTCCCCTTCCATTAAACGAGGGGCTTGGGGGATAGCAAGGAGGGGTAACTGCTTAGTGAGGATGGGAGGTTTCTTCCGGGGAGATGAATCCATTTTGAAAGTAGATGGTGTGAGTGGTTGCACAGGACTGTGAACGCACAAATGCCACCACATGATTCACGTTGAAATAGTTAATTGCATGCGATGTGAATGTCACCTCATTTAAAGTGTTTAAAAGAGGGGCCTGGGAGAGTGCAGTGTATGTAAGAATCACGTGGGACACCCACAGTCTCTGAACCTCGGTTTCCTTGCCGTAAACTGGCAAAGAGACCGTGTGAGCTGTGTTCCCTGGGGCCAAGAGATTCCAAGAAGGAAAACCTGGGATTCCTGGGACTGGGATGAGGGCCAGGGGCCGGAAGGGGAGGGGTATGTGGGGACGGCTGGGGGGCAGCCCAGATAAGGCTTTCAATACTGGGTAGCAGTGTCTACACAGGCGGTCTGTGTACATCCCTGCATCTCACTTCCCGCAGGGCTGACCAGTGGCCAGAGGTGGGACTGGCCGGGCTTGGCCCAGCCAAGTCTGGGAGCAGAGGACACTGAGGGAGGGATCCTCGGGGCCACCCTCACTGGCCTGTGACTCTCCTGACACAAGAGAGGTCCGGGAGCTGACCTTGGGTCCTAATGAGGGACACCTTCCTGGCAGCGGGCTGGCAGGGTGGTGTGGTAGTCAGTGTACTGGGCTCTGCGTCTCCACCCCTACCTGCTGTGTGACGGTGGGCCAGACACCTAACCTCTCTGTGCCTCTATTTCTTCAATGGCGAACAGGGGCACTAGCAGCCCCCACATCCAGGCACAGTGGCCTGAAGATTAAAGGCAAGGGTGGCACAAGACCTACAGCAAAACCTCTCAGCAGGGAGCTGCCCAGGGAGTTCCACCACCACCTCCCATCTGGCCACCAAGGAAACCGAGGCTCATGGTGACCTGGCCCAGGTCTGTTGGACTCAGGGTCCTTCTCATCCCCCAGATCAGAGGGCTGCCACCAGGGAAGGAGCTGGCACCTAGACCCCGCCCAGGAAGCACACAGGGAAGGATGCCATGGGGACTTCGGTATGTTATTGCAAAAAAAAATTTATTGCTATTTGAACCCTGCTTTCATGTCTCCATTTCCCAGAAAATGAGCCACGGGAGACACCAGGAGAGGCAGGAGACCATCCTCCTTGCACAAAACCCACTCCCTCGGATGCTGTCCTCAGCGAGGGTGGCTGGGGGCCAACCAGGGGGCCCACCCGCAGAGTGGCAGAGGAGGCAGGTTGACCCTGCGGACGTTGAGCTCTGTGGCAAAGGTCCTGGCCTTCTGGTAGAAGAAGAGCGACTTCTCGCGGTCCAGGAGGAAGTTGTGGTAGATGGTGGCCAGCCGCGTGTAGATCTTCAGCTGTGCCTTCTTGTTGCCCAGGTCCATGGCGGCTGCCAGTGCCAGCTGGTAGTACCCAGCTGCATCAAACGGGTCCTGAAGGGGACAGGCCATGCTCAGCAAAAGGGGGACTCGGAGCCTGTCTTCCCAGAGGCCGTTCCTGTCTCCAGGTCATTCCACGTGTCCAGCCAATGCTGGCTCACCCCATGAGCCCCAAAGCCTGTGACACTGCTGTGGTCTCAGCTGCAGGAGGTGGGGACGACCCTGACACCCCTGGAAGCCTTCCTGACTATCCCTACACCCCACTCACCCCAAGCCTCCTACCCCAGTCCCACCCTCTCTGCAGGCAGTGGCTGCTTTCCCCATGGGCTGAGGTCAGGGCAGATCCTGCCTGCTCTGAGAGTTCCATGCAGGACCCGTGGCTCCAAGCCACAGCAGGGGCACACCATTGAGTGACCCAGGCTCCCCTCTGGCCCCTGTCCATGCTGACCATTTCCAGGCCCTCCACGGGCAAGGCCAGGTACAAAACCATCTCACAGGTGTCCTCTCTGGCAATGTTCCCTGAAATATTGACAGAGTGTGACTCCCCAGACATCCACTCCCATTTTCAATGCATCTTTGGCTCAAACTCACCATCCCTGGGTTAGGATGCCACCTCCCAGACCTCCTCCTTGACCCTCCCATCCCCCACCCGGCTTCTCCCCAGGCGCCTCCTCCACGTGGGGGTCACCCAAGGGACCTCTCTAAGGCCCAGGCCTGGCCTGTCCCCCTTTACCATCTCAAGATGGCTCCCAGGGCCAAGGACAAACTCCAAGATGCAGCAGTCCATTCCCTCACTGCCCTGCCCCACACACGGAGCAGGGGTGTGAGAAGTCCCCGAGTCACCGCCACTGCTCATCCAATGCCCCCCGGCCCAGCCGAACACTGGACTCTGTGCTGGGTGCATGGCTGAGCCTAACGTCCTTGCTCCCAGCTCCCAGTCTGAGGGACCTGGGAGTGAACACTGACCACACAGGGTGGCCCGGGCTGTGGCAGAGGGAAGCCCAGGAGCCTGTGGGGGGCCCAGGAGGCCCCAGACTCAGCCGAAGGTGGGAGGCAAGGGCTTCCGGAAGGGGTGGGGGCATCCCAACGAAACAGGAAGGTGCCAGCCAAAGCATGTCTCTGTGTGTGCCTGTGTGTGTGTGCCTGTGTGTGTGTGCCTGTGTGTGTGTGCCCCTGTGTGTGTGCCTGTGTGCGCGTGGGTCTGTGTGCGCACCTGTGTGTGCCTGTGCGTGTTTGTGTGCCTGTGCCTGTGTGTGTGCCTGTGTGTGCGTGTGCCTGTGCCTGTGCGTGTGCCTGTGCCTCTGTGTTTGTGTGCCTGAGTGTGCGTGTGCCTGTGTGCGTGCCTGTGTGTGCATGCCTGTGTGTGCGTGTGCCTGTGTGTGTGCCTGTATGTGCGTGTGCCTGTGTGCATTTGCATGTGCATTTCCATGTGCCTGTAGTGTGTGCAGCAGCTAGTGAGTGGCAGGCTGAGCCAGGACACACCTAATCCACCCTATTCCAGGGTACTCTCACATGTAGACCAAAGGGGACCCCATTTTAGAGGCAATCGGCAAAGATGTCCATTTACCCCTGCCTCTCTGCCAGCCTTCCAGGCCCCATCCAGCCCAGCTTTCTCTCCCACTCCTCTGGGCCCTGGGTCCAGAGCCTCCTATACAAGGAGGAGGGTGTGGCCTTGGAAAGACAGCCGCCCTTGGGGAATTCCGAGGGGGCCTCCCTGTGGGAAGCTGGCCTGGGCTGACAGCATAGTCACCATGAGGCCCACAGGGCTGTGCATGGGAAGCCGGTGAAGGAGGTCTCTGCCCCTCGACCCCAACCGTGGACTTCGGCCTCTCAGGTACTACTTGGCCCTTTCCTTCCTCCTGGGCAGGTGGAGTGGGCGGCAGGCTTGACCAAGACAGATAAAGGCCCCTTCTGGGAGGCCCGTCCCCTGGGTCCCAGGCGAGCCCCTGAGCAGTGAGTGGTGTCCCTCTGGGCCTGACCCCTGGCACCTCCTTTCCTTGTCTGGCTGGGACTTGGGAGGCCACAGGGACTGCTTTTGACCACCAGGTGTCGCCAGCACTGGGCGGGGGCCTCCCGGGCAGCCCCAGGCCTGCGGTGGGGGATACGGGGCGGGGTCTTAGGGCTGCCCCAGCTCCTCATGTTGTTCTAAGGCCCCCAAGATCTTGGTCCCTGGACTGGAGCGCCCTGGCCCCTCAGCCCATAAGGAGCACTGACGCGGTGCCGGTGCGATGCTAGGAGGGGCGGGCACCTGCTGGGCAGAGGGGTGGAGACACCCCAGGTCCGAGTCTGCCAGTCCCAGCTGTCCACCCCTGCAGGGCTGGGGGCAGAGGGAGCACAGGTCCCAGCACCTCCCCTCGAGACAGACCCGACCCAGCAAGGCCTCAGCCTGGCTGGCTGGGACCCCCGCCCCCCACACTGCACCTGCCGTGAGCTGGGATTCCCCTGTCTGTGAAACGGATGGTAAGACACTGGTCCCACCCCACCCTTCCTGGGTGATGTGAAGATTCAAGGTGTCTCGGGACTCCAGGAAGGAGTTGCTCGGTGCAGGCTGGCACCCTGGGCAGGCTTCCTAGAGGAGGCGCTGGGATTTGGGTTGGATCTTGCAACGTGGATTTAATGTGAGGATGATGCCATCCTCCAAAATGTCTCCCGACCCTGTTTTCTTAGTTAAATGCAATTTGACACTTGACTGTCAAGACTCAGCTTTGGTGTCACCTCCTCCAGGAGGGCCCCCCTGACTATAATCCCCCTTCTTTACCCAGAGGCCACCATTGCCCGCTCATGTGTCAGCCTCCCAGGCTGAGACTGAGTTCTTGAGGGTGGGGCCTGGCCAGCTTGAGAGCTGGGTTGTATCTGCTAACCTTGCCGGCTCCTCCAGCCACGTGCAGAGCTCCAGGGAGGCCACTGGGCCATTCCTAAGGAAGGCTGGAACCCAGGCCTCTGGGGTCTGGGTGGAGATCCCACTCCAAGGGGGCCGGGAACACCCCAAGCCCTGCCCCTCTCCACCCACCTTCAGGTCGTAGAAGATGATGTCACCGAGCACCAGGTACACCTTCACGTAGTAGAGGGTCTCCTCGTCGAACTCCAGCGGCGAGTTGCAGAGCGACAGGGCCTTGAGGTAGAAGTGCTCCGCCAGTTCGCTGTGGCCCAGCCGGTGGTGCAGGGCAGCCAGCCGGTGGTAGGCCACGCGCTCGTTCAGCCGGTCCCCTGGGGTGTAGGCCAAAGGGGCAGGTGTGAGGACGTGGCTCCCTGGGGCAGGCGGGGCACAGGCCCCTCAGGAGCAGGTATGCAGACCCCGAGCAACACCTGGCTTGCCTCCAGGCACCTGTGGTCACCTAGGCAGCTCTGGCCAGTCCTTTCCGGGTTCCCAGACTCACTTTCTCATCTGCAAAGCAGAACTAATAAGACCTGACCCCGTCTACTGTGAGGTTTTGGCAAAGTCGGACTTAGATGGCCCAGCTCTGTGCCTACACATAGCCACCTGCCTTTACTCACTGGTTTTAACCAGGAAACCCCAAAAGCCATGCAGTCCAGGTGCTCCCGGGCACCAGGGCTCCAGGCAACCCACAGACGTGACATCCGACTCCTCCTGGGTGTGTCATGATCAGAGCCCCCTACCCTGGGGAGTCACCACATGCCTGAGCTCCAGGACCCCCACAGATGCACAATCCCACCTAGGCTGTCTCTGATGTCCTCCCCTTTTCAGGACGAGTGCCATGGAGCCTGCATTCAATGCATTCCCAAACAGCTGCACACCTACTGTGTACTGGGCCCCGGGGCACAAGGCACTGGGGCATGCGGCCTGCCCAGGGCTCCCTGTCTCTGGAGGAGGACAGATAACCCTGGCACAGCACCAGGGGATGCCCGGCCTTAAGGGGCAGGCTGCTGGAAGGGGAACTGGGATTTCATCAGCCAGAGAGCCATGTGGTTGATGAGGGTGGGAAGGGCACAAGAGAAAGGGAATGTGCCACACAGTCTGGCACATACAGGGACCAATGAGATGCCTAGCATGTCTGGAAGGCAGAGGGCTCACTGGGCGGCCCTTGTGGTCAGCAGTGGGAAGAGGCAGAGGAAGCAGAGCTCAGCCAGGCAGGGAGCTCTGCACTGTGTGAGAGACCTCGGGCTGTGCCCCACGGACGGACGGGGAAGCCAGCTGGGCACATCTGCCTGCCTGGAAAGACCAGGAAAATCCCGCAGCTGTTTCGGCTCCTGCCCTGCAGACCTGGAGGCTCAGCTCTGGCAAAGTGTGGGTCCTGGCAGGGCGGGGACTCAGGGGACTTACCCAGAGTGATGCTGAGTGCTAGGGCCATGTGGGCAAACTCCAAGCCCTCCTGGGGCTCTTCCAGCGTGGCCAGCAGTGCCACCAGCTTGTTGCACAGCCGCAGCTCCGCCTTGCGGTTGCCCGTAGTCACTGCCAGGGGCAGGGCCCGGTCCTACCACACAGGCAGGTGGGGTCAGGCTTCCCGCAGCACCCACCTTGCCCAGCGCCCTCCTCAGAGCTCGAACATGTGCTTGGAGCTTCCCATGCCCCAGCTACCCCTGGACCTCAACACAGCTCTGTGCTCTGGGATAACGCACTGGTTCAGACACCCAAGTTGGGGGCTGAAGAGTCACCTGAGGCCTATCCAGCTACACCCGGCAGCCTCAGACCAGCCTCTCCCACCTGGGCACCGGGGGTCTGACTGGGGGGAGCCAGCACTCCTCTCTGCTCTAAAAACACCACATTTATCTGTGCCCAGGGCTGAGCCACACCGTGAGCTCAGGGGAAGGGAGAAGCCGTCCCCACTTCGGGGTGCAGGCAGACCCGGGCCCTGGCCCTGGGCCTCGCACTGACATGCTGTGTGTCCTCTGACATGTCCCTATGCCTCTCTGAGCCTCAGTTTCCTCATCTGGAAGATGGGGACAGGACTTCCCGCTCATGGTTGCTTGAGATCATCAGGTACAAGGGTAGGGCCATTGCCATGTCCAGGCCCCAAGCGTTTGTCCCAGGCAGGGGGCATGGTCAGTATCATTCCCGGTGAGACCACTGGGAAACTAAGCATGGACATGGGTGGCCCTGCCTCCAGGTGGGAGGCCTCTGCCCTGCCACACCTGTGCCTCAGCCCTCCAGGTGCCCCCCCTGAGGCCAACCCACATCAGCCCACAGGCCAGCTCACCTGGTAGAAGGACACGGCTTTCTCCCGCTCCCAGGCCCCATTGAAGAAGATGTCTCCAGCTGCCTCAAACAGCTCCAGCCCCAGGTTGGGGTCGCCTGTGTACAGGGCCACATTCTGTGCCACCTGAAAGGAGGCAGAAGTTCCCTCAAGACCCACACCTGGCAAGGTGGCCACGCCCACCTTCACCATCCTCCTTCCTCTCACACACTGCAGGTATACCTAAGCATTTTTCAGACCCTGTGCATTAGGGCTACCCCCACCACTGGCATGAGGACAATGAACTGATGCACATGAGTGCCACGAGGTGACTGAGCAGCTGCAGCCCAGGAGCCCGACACCTGTGAATTCTACCACCAGGGCTAGCCCTAGCCCACTCCCCCTGCACTCAAACCAGTCTCCGTGGCCCCCAGATTGCTGGGAGCCCATCCCCTGGCTCCTTTCTGCGTTGCCACATCCCTGCCACAGCTCAGGGCCGCACATCAACAGTGTTTGTGAGTGGGCCTGATCCCCTCTTGGCCATGAGCTCTTGATCCCTCTCCTCAGCTCAAGGAGGTATACAGTAGGTGCTCAATAATGAAAGCTTCACCAGGCTCGTGGGCTTCACAATTTGTTCCAGATCACACTGTGTTTGGGAAAGCCTCTGAAAACAGCTGCTATGATAGATTCATTTTGTAAGGAGAAGTGTCACGTGTCGCTTGGAGCAAGTTCTTCTGTGTGTTAACTTAGTGGCCACATTATTTGAGCATGTGCTGTATACCAGCAGGTGCTGGGCACTGTGAGGGGCCATGCCTCTGCCCTCAGGGAGAAGATGCTGGCCACTGGGGGAGGATATGAGGGAACCAGTTGGAGGGAGGGAAAAAGCATACAACAGGTGCTCAGCAGTGGCTTAAGAATGAGTGGATGGATGGATGAATGGATGAGCAGAAGTATAGACACATGGATGGATGGATGGGTGTGTGCATAGATGGATGCATGGATGGGTGGATGGATGGATGGATGGACGGAAGGACAGATGGATGGTTGGACAGATGAATGGATGGATGGATGGGTGGGTGGGTGGATGGATGGATGGATGGATGGGTGGTTGGAATGATGTGTGTATGTATGTATGCATGGGTGGAGGATAGATGATGTATGTACATATGGATAGATGGGTGGATAGACAAATGTATGGATAAACAAATGGACAGATAGATGAATGGAGGGATGGATTAATAGGTAGATTGGTGGGTGGATGGATGAAGGATGGATGGACGAACAGGTGAATGGATCGATGGGTGAAAGGATGGATGATGGAAGGATGGATGGATGATGGATGGATGGATGGATGGATGAATGGATGGGTGGATGGATGATGGATGGATGGAAGGATGATCAGGTGAATGGATGGATGATGGAAGGATGGATAGATGATGGATGGATGGATGAATGGATAAATGGATGGATGGATGGATGGATGATGGATGGATGGAAGGATGAACAGGTGAATGGATGGATGATGGAAGGATGAATGGACGGATAGATGGACAAACAGGTGAATGGATTGACAGATGGGTGAATGGATGGATGATAAAAGGATGGATGAATGATGGAAGGATGAATGGACAGATGGATGGATGATGGATGGATGGATGATGGATGGATAAATATATGGATGGATGGATGATGGATGGATGGAAGGATGAACAGATGGATGGATGGATGATGGAAGGATGGAAGGATGGATGAATGGATAAATGGATAGATGGATGAATGATGGATGGATGGAAGGATGAACAGGAGGTGAGTGGATGGATGATGGAAGGATGGATGGATGATGGATGGATGGATATATGGATGAATGGATAAATGGATGGATGGATGAATGATGGATGGATGGAAGGATGAACAGGTGAATGGATGCAAGATGGAAGGATGAACGAATGATGGATGGATGGATGGATGAATGGATAAATGGATGGATGGATGGAAGGATGAACAGATGAATGGATGGTTGATGGAAGAATGAATGGACACATGGATGAACAAACAGGTGAATGGATGGATAGACAGGTGAATGGATGGATAAAAGGATGGATGAATGATGGATGAATAGACAGATGGATGGATGATGGATGGATAGATGGATAAATGGATGAATGGATGAATGATGGATGGATGGAAGGATGAATGGATGGATGATGGAAGGATGGATGGATGATGGAAGGATGGATGGATGGATGAATGGATGGATGGATGAATGATGGATAGATGGAAGGATGGAAGGTGAGTGGATGGATGATGGAAGGATGGATGGATAATGGATGGATGGATATATGGATGAACAGATACATGGATGGATGGATGGATGAATGATGGATGGATGGAAGGATGAACAGGTAAATGGATGGATGATGGAAGGATGGATGGATGGATGGACAGATGAACAGGTGGATGGATGGTGGGTGAATGGATGAATAAGAATGGATGAATGATGGATGGATGAATGGATGGATGAATGGATGGATGGATGGATGGATGGATGGATGATGGATAGATGAATGGAAGGAGGAACAGGTGAATGGGTGGATGATAGAAGGATGGATGGATGGAAGGATGAGCAGGCGAGTGGATGGATGATGGAAGGATGGATGGATGATGGATGGATGGATGATGGAAGGATGGAAGAATAAACAGGTGAATGGATGGATGATGGAAGGATGGATGGAAGAATGGATGAACAGGTGAATGGATGGATGGTTGGGTGAATGGATGGATGATAAAAGGATGGATGATGGATGAATGGACAGGTGGATAGATGGATGATGGATGGATGGAAGATGGCTGGATGGATAGAAGGATGAACAGTTGAATGGATGGATAATGGAAAGATGAATGGAAGGATGGATGAACAGGTGAATGGATGGACGAACAGGTGAATAGATGAATGATGGACGGATGGATGGACGGATGGATGGATGGATAGATGGATGATGGATGGATAGAAGGATGAACAGTTGGATGGATGATGGAAAGATAGATGGAAGGATGGATGGATGGACGAACAGGTGAATGGATGGATGGACAGGTGAATGGATGGATGATAAAAGGATGGATGGATGATAGATGGATGGATGGACAGAGGGATGGATGATGGATGGATGGATGGAAAGACGAACAGGTGAGTGGATGGATGATGGAAGGAAGGATGGATGGATGGATGGGTGATGGATAGATGGATGGAAGGACCCACAGGTGAATGGGTAGCTGATGGAAGAATGAATGGATGGATGGAAGGATGAACAGGTAAACAGATAGATGATGGAAGGATGAATGGATGGGTGGATGGACAGGTGAATGGATGGACAGACGGGTGAATAGATGGATGACGAAAGGATGGATGAATGATGGATGGATGAATGGACAGATGGATGGATGATGGATGGATGGATGACGGATGGATGGATGGACATGGATAGATGATGGATGGATGGATGGAAGGATGAACAGGTAAATAGATGATGGAAGGATGAATGGATGGAAGGATGAATGGATGGATGGATGGTCAGAGAGTGAACAGCACAGGGGCCCTCCTGCATCCCTTGCCACTCACCTGGATGTACAGGTCCACCAGCTCGCTCTGCCGCAGGATGTAATAGATCTTCCCTGCTTGCAGCCAGGCATGAGCCTCCTTCTCTTTCTTCTGGAGGTCAATGAAAATCCCCAGACTTCGTTTGGTGTAGTCTAGAGCGGATTTGTAGGCCCTGGAATCAGACACAGGTGTCAGAACAAGGGCTCTCATCCTCCTGGAACCAGTCTGCCTCTTCCTGTGGGTCTGGTGACAGATGAATCTGGAATGTGGGGACTGGGAACAGCCCTCTTGTGTGTGCAGTGTTCTGCCCTTCCCAGGCTGCTGGGAGGGCCAGGGTGAATACACACGGCATGGAAAAGAAGAAGGACATCCTTCTGAGGGAATCGAGTATCATGCTGCCCTGTGGCAGGAGGAGTGTGCTAGTCCATCTCCCCTGCCTCCCAGACACGGCCTGTGTCTTCTCCAGATGCACCAGGAGCCGTTAGTGTTCAGAGGCTATCTAGGCCGATGGTTCTCAAGGTGTGCAGGCATCACAGTCACCCGGAGGCCTGTCCGTCTAGCTTGCTGGCCCTGCCCCCAGAGCTTCCAGCTCCACAGGCTTGGGGCAGGCCATAGAACTCCCACTTGCCACAAGCTCCTAGGTGACATGGATGCTGCTCTGCTGGTCCAGGCACCACACTGTGAGAAGCATGGCTCTAGCACACTGGCCCATTTTCCTTCTGTGAAACTGAGGCCAAGACTGGAGCCAGTCTCCCGGGTCTCCGTGGAATCTGGCTCCTTCCCTGCTCTCTCAGTAAGTTCGACACTGGAGGGGGTGTGACTGCAGCAATATCACTGGGCCCTATGGGTGGGGTGGCCAGGGCCATGGTTACCCCACCAGGTCAGGATGCTCGGGGGAAGCCGAGTGGGCCACATATGGGACATGAGACCTTGAAACCCTGCCCCAGGGAAGCAGGTGACACAACTGGCTCTGGCTTCTGTGGGAAAGAAGCCACAGGTGGCTGCTGTGGTCACATTTAAGGGGACAGATGAAGGCCAGGAGTGAAGACTCGGGGCACGCAGAGGTCAGATGACAAAAGCCACTATAGTAGGAAGAATAGCCCAGAATGCACGTACTGCCTCTGCTGGGGTTGAGATGACCTTTGGGGAGGTGTGCAGGCAGGGATGGGAAGACGTGTCACCCAACAAGGGAGACTCAAGCTGGGACTCACGGGCCATCAGCAGCCCTGGGACGACCCCAGGCCCATCAGCTCAAAGCATCTGATGCCAAGGAACCAAATGATCCCAAGGAGAGGGGCTGCTGGGGCCCTGGGCCAGTTTCCCTGTGCCCCCTTCCCTGCCCTGTCCCCCCGCCCCCTTGCCCCCCTCCCCGCCCCCACCACTGCAAAGCCAGCCCTCACCGCTCGGTGCCCAGGGACAGGTAGAGCTGACTGATGGTCTCCAGGAGCTGCCCCTCCAGCACCTTGTCAGCCACCTTGCGGGCCAGGGAGAGCTGGAGCTCATGGTAGATGACACACTGGGCCTCGCTGGGCATGACAGCGCTGTAGAAGTAGCATAGCCGCTGGACGGCCTGCAGCTGGCCTGGGCAGAAGACAAAAAGGAAGACGTCAGCCTCCCAGCATCGAAGCGAGGCTGGCTGGGCTCGGAGGCCCCTGCGCTGTGCTTGCCTCTTTCACACCTCTGTAAGCCTGGGCCCCATAGGCGGGGAGCCTGAGCGCAGACAGGTCATGCACCCGTGCAAGGGCAGCCGCTGAGCACACCGTGACATGGGCACAGCTTGGTGCAGATGCTCATGGTAGAGGCCGGCCTTCTTTACAACCCCCAGGGCCGAGGTCCTGGCCAGGCTCGGCCCTGCACCAGGTCATCTATTTATGTTTCACAAAGCCCCTCTGGCGAGGACCAGGGCCACCTTCAGTCTGAGCTGATGAGGCCAGGGGCACAAGTAGCCCCTGTCGCAGATGGAACCTTGAGAGAGCAAAGCCAAGCATCATGTCTGCCACACACGGCATCATGTTGGGGGAATGGGGTTCAAAGCTGGCCCCTGGCGTTCCCACACATGCTTCTCTCACGCAACCAGGCTCCAAACCCACAGGCTCACTGGCCTCTCCCAAAGCCAGGGTGCTGGGAATGGTGGAAGCTTCTGATTTTCTAGTGTCAAAAACATTCCAGAGATTAACACCGGAAACCAGGTACACCAAATGGACATCTGTCACACACATCACCCAACAACAGCTGAATACACAGTCCCCTCGAGCGCCCACGGGACATTCCCCACGACAGACCACGTGCCAGGCCACAAAACGAGCCTCAGTGAATGGAGAAGGACTGAGACCAAAGCAGAGGTGTTCTTCAGCTGTACTGGCACAAAACTGGAAATCAAGAGTGAAGGAAAGTGGGAAACTCAAAAATATGTGGAAATTACACACTCCTAAACAACCAGTGAGTCAAAGAAGAGACCGTCAGGGAAACTGAAAACTAATTTGAGAAGAATGCAAACAAATGCATAGCCCGGGCCAGCGCGGTGGCTCATGCCTGTCATCCCAGCACTGTGGGAGGCCGAGGCGGGAGGATCGCTTGAGTCCAGGAGTTTGAGACCAGCCTGGGAAACACGGTGAAACCCCATCTCTACAAAAAAATACAAAAATTAGCTGGGCGTGCTGGTGCATGTCTGTAATCCCAGCTACTCGGGAGGCTGAGGCATGAGAATGGCTTGAACCTGGGTAGAAGTTGCAGTGAGCCAAGATTGCACCACTGCACCCCAGCCTGGGCAATAGAGCAAAACTCTGTCTTTAAAAAAAAAAAAAAAAAAAAAAAAAAAAAAGCACAGCATATTAAAAATTCCAAGATGCAGCAAAGGCAGTGCTAAAAGGGAAATTAATAACTGTAAATGTCTACATTCAAAGAAAGAAGAAAAATCGCAAATCAAAAACCTAAGTGAACAAAGTGGTGAACCCAAAGTGAACAAAAGGAAGAATATAATAAACATGAGAGTGGAAATGGGAAGTAAAAATACAGAGAATGGAAAAACAAAAGGGATAGTCAACAGAACCAAAAGTGGGTTTTTTGAAAATAATAACAAAATTGACAAATCTTTCACCAGACTGACCAAGAAAAAAGGACACAAATGACTCAAATCAGAGACTGAGCACCATGGCTCACGCCTGTCATCCCAGCGCTTTGTGAGGCCGAGGTGGAAGGATCGCTGAGGCCAGCATTCAATACCAGCCTGGGGGAACATGATGAGACCCCATCTCTAATAAAAATAAATAAATAAACAATTACAAACCCAAGTTTCTAAAATCAGAAATGAAAGAGGAAACATTATTGCCGACCTGACAGAAATAAAAGGATTCCATGAAAACACTACGAACAATTGTACACCAACAAATCAGACCATCTAGACACAACAGCCAAACTCCTAGAAAGACACAAACTACCGAAAGTGACTCAAAAATGACCCCAAGTAAGCATGTGGGGTATCAGCCCCGCCCTCAGTCTCCTTGACCGTTCAGTGCAGGGTGGGGAGACAGGGAAGCATGATCCCCATTCCCTGGCCTGCATTTCCAAGTCTGAATCCCCCAGCACCCTGAGGAGGGCCTCGTAGGAGGAGGTGCCACAGGCTATTGTGCCAGGAGCCACCGGAGGCTGCAGTGGGGGCTGGGGCGCTGGGTTCCTGGAGGGTCTCCTTCCAGTCAGACAATGCCCCTAGGGAAGAAGCCTGGGTCTGAACCCCCCACCCCTCCTTGGGCAGATGTGTGGGACCGGGGCCAGGCCTGTGCTGGGAAATGGGCAGATTTGGCCACAGCCCCTGGGGCTCTGGGCCAGGCCACAGGAGGCACCTCTGAGTGGTCTCACTATGCCATGACATCCATCCTGGGAGGATGGACAAAGCGCTGCAAGGCAGAGGGGACTCACAACAGTATCCCTTGTCTCGGCCGTTTCCCTGGACTCAACTTCCTCACCTATCCTCTGTGGCCTAGATTTCGGACAGCCCTGCCCACCTACTGTCCGTTCACTGCTCAGTCTGCAGTGACTGTTCTATAGCACTCCATGGCTCCCCAGTGCTCTTGGGGAAAAGGCCAAGCCACAGCCTGAGGCCCCAGGCCCTGCGTAGCTCTCCAGAAGAGCTTCTCACCATCCAGCACCCAACCCACCCACTCCCAACTCTGCACTTCCCTGCATAAGCCCTGCTCACTCACCCCCGCTCACACCCCACTCATCTCTGCTCACACTCCCGCTCACTCACCCCTACTCACTCACCCCTATCACACCCCCGCTCACTCACGACCACTCATACCCCACTCATCCCCGCTCACACCCCCGCTCACTCACCACCACTCACACCCCACTCTTCCCCGCTCACTCACCCCCACTCGCTCACCCCTGGGCCTTCACACAGGCTACACCACCAGCCCCTCCCCCACCACCTATTACTTGACTAAATCCTCTCAACCCTCTGGTCCCAGACTAAAGAGGCTTCCCTAACCCGGGGCCAAGTGCTGCCCCGCCATCACGCCACTCACCCTTTTGTGGCTTCTCTGGCCTGAAGTTCACATTCCCATGCTCAGCCCCTGCCACCCGAGGACCCCACAAGCCCCAAATGTGGGTGGGGCCTGGCACACTCTGCACAACGAGCTGCTTTTGCATGAACTGCTCTGCGACTCTGGGCAATCACCCGCCCCTGTGTCCTCTGTGAAGTGGGATGACAGGTGCACAGGGCTGCTGAGATACCAAGCAGATAATACGGGCACGAGAACTGGCGTTGAGGGCCTAGTTCATGGAGGGGCCCCAAGTCCGAGCTCAGCAGAGCCTGCCTTGATCCCAGGGTTATGTCTGGGGATTCCCAGCATGCAGGACTTTCCGTGCTCAAGGCAGGATGGTCCCTGGGCAAACCGGGAAGAGCTGGCTGCCCCAGTAGGGCACAGAGGGCCTGGCCCTGTGTGAGAACCGCCTGTCTCTAGGGCGCTTGCCAACATCTGCTGTTGGCCACGACTCAGCACTTTCGATGGTGGAAAAACCACCACTTGTTTCTGAATCACAAACCCTAGGTGTGCCCTGACCCGAGTGGCCCCAGAAGGCGCACAGGAGGAACTGGGGCACTCACTCTCCACGTGACCCATCTCTACGGCGACCAGAAGGGCCCACTCATAGTAGCCCTTGCCCTGCTGGGCCGGGCCCTGGCGGGTGCAGAGGTGGCCCAGCTGCAGGAGTACGTGGGTGAAGTCCCGGCCACACTCCCCGCAGGGCAGTCTCGAGAACAGCCGCACGGCCTCCAGGAGGTAGTGCTGGGCCAGCCTGCTGGCACCCGCGTGCAGGCACAGGGCCCCGAAGTTGGCCAGCACCACTGCCTGGTTCCTCCGCTGGCCCAGGTCCCGAGCCGCCCGTAGGGCACGGTAGTAGCCCTCGGCTGCCTGCCTCGTCCGGCCCGTCCTCTTCAGAGCCACAGCCACCATGTTGGCAATCACACCCTCCTGGTCCTCGCTGGCCACCACTGCATCCTGGACAGACTGCAGGATGTCCAGGGCCACCGGGCTCTGCCCATGAAGCACGTGCAGCCAGGCCAGGGCCACCAGGCGGTCCACGATGGCACTGACTCCGGCAACAGCACTGGCTTCCACTGCCTGCGTCATGAAGGTGATGGCTGGGCCGTGGTAGCCATGATGGCTGTACAGTTGGGCCAGGCTGGCGTGGAGAAGGCCGCGCAGCGCCTGGCCTGTGCCCGGGGTTAGGGAGGCCAGCGCTCGCCTGAGGTAGTGGGAAGTCTGGGTGGGAAGGCTGTGGGGCTGGAGGGCGTTCTGGAGCACCAGGTTCACGCTCCTCAGCGAGCCGGCCAGAGAGTCCTGTGTCCTCAATGAGGCCACCTTGACACAGCTCAGCACCAGGTGAGGCAGGCACTTGCGGCTATAGATGTCAGCCAGGAGTAGGTAGCAGTCTGAGAGCCACGCAGCCTCTGGGGCTCCCGAGTCCCTGTGCAAAAGCAGCAGCCGCTCTAGGAAGGGCAGGGCCTCCTCGGGCTGCTTGAGGTGCACGTGGTGCCTGGCCAGCAGGAAGCAGGCCCGGGCCTCGGCCTGCAGGCTCTGGCCACCCACCGCCTGCCGCAGCGCCAGCTGCAGGAGCTCCCCCTCCGCCTCAGTGCTGCAGATGTGGCTGGGCATCCCCAGGAGCAGGGCCATGGCTTTGGGAACCACCTGTGTACACTTCTCCCGGTTCTTCTGCTTCCGGTAAATGCTGGCCAGGTTGGCGTACACAGCCACCACCAGGAACAGGTCCCCGAAACTGCCCTCCAGGGCCCCCAGTGCTTCCTCAAAGTACACTCGGGCCTGGGACAGCTTGAGTCTCCTGCTGCACAGCCGCCCCAGGAGGAAGCAGAGCCTGGCCAGGGCCATGAGGAGGCCAGCTTTCTTAGCCGCCCCTCGGGCCAGTGCCAGGCGCCCAGTCAGCTCCTCCTCATCGCTAAAGCTGCAGAACACACTGCTCAGCCATGGCAGCGCCACGTCGTACAGGCCACGGAAGCTGGCCTTGTACCCGGGGGTGTTCAGGAACAGCAGCAGTGAGCTCAGGGCCTCTGGGTCCTCCCAGTCATCCTCAGCTTCCAAGCAGAAGGAGGGCTCCTCGGGGTCCTGCAAGCTCACGTTGCTGGATGCCGCACAGAGACCCAAGGATGCTGGCTCCTGGGGGCAGCCTGGGCAGGTCTTGCATTGTTCCAGAACATTCTTCACCTTCTGCAGGGTCTCCTGTGGCTCCAGGCCCAGGCAAGGTAGAGGTATTTCTGCAAGTCATAAAAACATCTAGACAGATTAGAGTCCAGCAGTGAGTCCTTGGTCCACTGGGGGCAGGGTCCCCGCATCCCCGCCCTCTGTGTCCCTGGTGCAGCTTGCCATGAGACCTTGAGAATTATGTGCAATGCAAACCTGGGGCCTGGAGCACGTAGGAACTCCGGCACTATGGGGACAGAGAGAACACGCAGGCCCGTGGCCCGACTCTCCTACGAAATCACCCACCTGTCCTGCTTTGTCGCCCACCTGACAGCATGGTTTTAGGAGATTATGTCAGCTCAGCGATCCCTCAGAGATGCCTTTCCCTTTAGAAAGAATCAAAGCCTTCTAACTGGACCCACGTATATGCAGCACTACAACTACAAATGTAACTTCTGTCAGCATATCGGGCCCCCCGATGGGGTACAGGAATCCATGAAATCCTCAACAGCCAATCAGAGCTATTGATCAGCTCAAAAGCTGCTATGCAAAATTGGTAAAGCCACTGATGGCACAGGACAGGGGTGTGGTACCCAGGTACCAAGCTCCGTGCAGGGAAACAGACCATCCCTGCAGGAAGGATGGGAAAGCTTCCAGGCCCCTGTGGCCACCTTCACCTTGGATGGTCTGAAAACCTGAAGCCCACAGTTCCTAAAGGGTTAACAAAGGCCAGGCTGCTCAAGCTGCCCGCTGGCATCTGCTGGCTTCAGTGGATTCCTCGCCAAAGCCCCCTCCCAGAGGTGAGCAAACAAGCGCATTTCCTGTTGGAAAACCTGGGATGAAAGGAGGCATTACTGGGAAGGAAAAAACCTAGATTTAAACAGACTGTCTGTTTCAAGCTCACATGTAAAAACTATTTTCAATACAAACTGTCTCCTTATTCTTCTGTAAAGCCTTGGAATTAAAATAAATAAATAAATATGATTTAGAGGCAAATGTCTGACTTGACTACACTAGATTAGCTAAGAAATCTCCCCCACCAGGCAGAGGCACACAGCCCCTCCCAGCCACCACCCTGGCCTCCAGGACAGCTGAAGAGCCACGTGTCTTTGCTCCAGGGACTTTGGCAGAAGGTATAACCACCCTCTCCCCGAGGCTAAACCTACAACAGCCTTCCCTTCCCCACTGGCTTCCCGGGCCTCCTCTGGGACCTTGTGCCTGCATCCCAAATGTACTGGGATGGATCTCATTCCCAGGGAACTTCCAAGGGCCCTTGGGGCGTCCACATCACCAGGCTGTCCACATGCGGACCCTGTGTGAGGGGAAGAGACAGAGCCCCAGAGCGGAGATGGGAGGGCCTCCCTGAATCAGCCCCTCAGGAAGGAGCAGACCCTGCAGGGACCTCAGTTGAGGCCCCTGCAACCTAAGACTCTGAATTCTGCCACCGCTGAGGGCTGTGTGGCCTCCCATCTCTGAGGCAGAGCACAGGGCGAACTGCAGCTTCTCCAGGTCATGAGAAAGGAACCCACAGCTACATGTGGGCCCCAGCAGTGGAAAGGATGCCCCACCTCAGTCAGGGACCAGGCGGGGGTCAGCATGTTCATTGGAAGAAGTGTGGGACCCCACAGCCTCCAGTGCCAGAGTAGATGGGAGGTTTAGGTCCACCTCAGGCGACGTCCCCCAAGCCCCCAGCCCACACCACAGAGGGGTGACAGCCACATCCAGTGCCCACCATACTCAGCTCTGTCACCTCCCCCGGCGTTACCCCAAGGCCCAGCTCGTAACCAGAGGAAGCCTGAGCCACCGGCAAAACCCACCTTGTTCCTGCGGCTGCTTGGTCTCAGCTTCCTCTACTGAGTCTGGCAAGGGAGAAAAGAGAAGCTATCAACATCCCCAGCCAGCACCTCTGGTCCCACGTCAGGTTAAGCTGGGTGTCGGTGTTGCAGGGTGAGAGCATTGCAGGGTTGCAGGGGTACAGGTGCACACCAGCATAGGAGCACTCCTGACACCTGAGGGAGAGGCACAGCCAACGGGCCGGAGAATTCCCGTGTTCCAGCATCTCCAGGCCTTCACCCCACCCAAGCCCTGTGGGGACTCCACTCTCCCATCTTCTGGGGACATCCTCCCATCATCAGTGGGAGCACGCTCTCGGCTTCTATCGGCTCCATCAGGGAGTAGGGCGCATGGAACAGTCAGCAACTCTGAGTCCGACAGCCCAGGGATGAATGCCGATCCACTGTGCACCCCCACCCTCTTCATCCCAGGGCAGGCAGCTCCTGGGTCTGTTTCCACCCCAGCAAAGTGGCTGACACTAACTGCTTACTGGGTTTCCATGGAGATCCAATGAGAAATAGCTGTAAAAGGTGTGGACCGCGTCAAGTGCTGTGAACTGGGATAACAGGCGTGCAGTTCTGGGGAACACCCTCCAATGCCCCCACCCCAGAACACCTACACCTTGTAACACCCCACCCCACAACACCTACACCCTGTAACGTCCCCACCCCACAACACCTGCACCCTGTAATGCCAGCCTGGCCAACATGGCGAAACCCCATCTCTACAAAAAAATACAAAACTAATCCAGGGTGTGGTGGCGCGTGCCTGTAGTTCCAGCTACTTGGGAGGCTGAGACATGAGAATCACTTAAACCCAGAAGGCAGAGGTTGCAGTGAGCCAAGATCATGCCACTGCACTCCAGCCTGGGCAACAGAGCAGGACTCTGTCTCAAAAAAAAAAAGTGGGTGTGTAGGCACATCTGTGTTTATCTACACCCAGCAAACAGCACGATCTCTGCCATGTTTCTTTATGTTGGGGATGACATACCACCTTCATCCATGCACTGCTCTGCAGCCCCCAGAGAAACCTTTTGCACACAGAGGGGCAGTGAGGTCAGAGGGACTATCTCTGTCCTTAGAAGGCAGCAGCCCTGGGATCCCACCATGACATTCCCTGGCAGCCAGGTGACCAGGCCACACCACAGCCTGGGTTCTTTGTCTTGTGACCAGGAGAAAAGTCGCCCTCACCCAGGCAAAGTGCAGTGGGCAAAGGGCTGGGCCCCAAACAGGAGCCTTCAGGGCTGGCAAATTAGAACCAGGTCCACACCCTCTCCCTCGCCCAGCGTCTCAGGCAGGTGCGTGGGGTCAGGGTAGGAAGGGCTTCCCTGGTGTCCACGGGAGACTCAGGGCCACGTTCCCACGCCCCCAGCCCCTCACCCATCCTCTCTCCTGCCTGGCTTGTCTGCAGCCCCTGTGTGCCCTGGAGGCGGTGGCAGCCTCTGTCTGTTCACCTTTCAGCGCCCGGGGGCTGGCACTCACTATCTGCGGATGGACAAGGCAGCGGGGGCTGCGGAAGGGAAAGGGGAGGGCAGCAGCCCTGCCACAGGCATCGCCCACACGCACCCAGGCTGTACACGCTGCAGACATCAGTGCCTGACATCCGCGTCAGCAACTGCCTGGCATCCTCCTCAGAAAACCGGCCCTTGCTGAAGAATGACTTTTCTTCCTCATTGAGAAAAATCGCACTTTCCATCCTAGAAAAAATTAAGTGCTTTATTTAAAATAACATATTTGCGAAGTCAGCATTTCACACTAAGACACATTTCCATTCCTTGATTTGACAGTCTCGGAGCACTACTCTCTGCCCAGGGGTGGAGACAGAGATTTAAAAACAACAACAACAAAGAGTCTGGATGCGGTGGCTCACGCCTGTAATCCCAGCACTTTGGGAGGCTGAAGCAGGCGGATCATTTGAGGTCAGGGGTTCAAGACCAGCCTAGCCAACATGGTGAAACCCTGTCTCTACAAAAATATAAAAATTAGCCAGGCATGGTGGCATGAGCCTGTAATCCCAGCTGTTCGGGAGGTTGTGGCAGGAGAATCACTTGAACATGGGAGGAAGAGGTTGCAGTGAGCCAAGATCACACCACTGCACTCCAGCCTGGGCAACAGAGCAAGACACTGTCTGGAAAAAAAAAAAACAAAAAAACCAGATCCTGCCCTCAAGGGGTGCCTTGTCTGGCCAGGGGCAGATACCCAAAAGCAGGAAAGGCTACAACAGATGCAAACAGGTAATGGTGTCCTAGGACAGTGAGCTCCTAGATAGCCTTCAAAGCCCCACCTCAAATGTCCCCTCCCTTATGAAGTCCCCTGTGACAGCTGCAGGCAGAACCAATCCAATCTCTCCACATTGTAAACTCCCGCTGACTCTGTACAACCTCAGTGCTCCCCAACATAAACTCAGGGCACTCTCATAAAGTCAGGGAGAAGAACTACAGGAAGAAACAGAGAGAGAGGGAAAGAGGGAAAGAGAAAGGAGGCAATTTTTGCTTATAGGACTAAATTACCAGTATAATATGAAACTTTGAAAAGCATCTTATTGAGATTTTAAAAAAACTTAGAGTAGCTTATAGCACATTCTACAAAATAACGGGCCTATATTCTTTAAAAACATCAAAGAAAGACTGAAAAGCTGTTTCATATTAAGAAGGCAAGACAGAACATCTGAATAGAACATGTGGTCTGAAATTTTCATTGTCTATAAAGGGCATCATTGTGACTACTGGAAAATCTGAATAAGATCTGTAGATAATGGCATTGTATCAGTGTTAATTTCCTGATTTCAACAGTTGTACTGTGGTTACATAAGCAGATGTCCTGGTTTTAGGAACCACATACTGCATTATTTAGGGGTAAAGGAACATCATGTTTACAACTTACTCTCAAAGGGTTTAGAAAAAAATAGAAGAAAAGGCCGGGCGCGGTGGCTCAAGCCTGTAATCCCAGCACTTTGGGAGGCTGAGACGGGCGGATCACGAGGTCAGGAGATCGAGACCATCCTGGCTAACACGGTGAAACCCCGTCTCTACTAAAAAATACAAAAAACTAGCCGGGCGAGGTGGTGGGCGCCTGTAGTCCCAGCTACTCGGGAGGCTGAGGCAGGAGAATGGCGTGAACCCGGGAGGCAGAGCTTGCAGTGAGCTGAGATCCGGCCACTGCACTCCAGCCTGGGCGACAGAGCGAGACTCCGTCTCAAAAAAAAAAAAAAAAAAAAAAAGAAGTGAGAGAGAAAGTAATAAAGCAAATATCATAACATGTTAACATTTGTGCAATCTGGGTGAGGGCATATGGGAATGTTGTACTCTTTTTGCAACTTTCTTCTAAGTCTCAAATTGTGTCAAAAATAAAGTTAAAGAAAAAAAAGAAGAGCCACCAGGTTGTTCATTAAATAAAAGATGAAAATCCAGGGTCTGGATTAGGAAAGATATTCAGCAAACATTTGTTGAGTGGATGAGAGAAGTCAGAATTTCTCCATTTGTGAACAGGACCAATGGCACCTGGCCCTGTCATCCTTCTGGGTTAAAGGAAGGGAACAAATTAGCTCATTCCCTGGCTCTTCTCTGACCCTTTTTAAGTTCAGCACATGCTGACTTCACACGGCCCCCAGTGACCTGTTGAGAAGTTGTGGTCTCCATTGGAAATGGTAGGGATCAGCTAGACCAAGGATGCCCAGACAGTGTCCCGTAGAACACCAGCTCAGCCAAAAGCAAACAGGGTTGTGTGAGAAGAGGATTCTGGAGGTGACGTAAGTGTGGGAAAGGCATTTCAACAGGAAAAAGATGCCTTGTTTGTGCTGGGAATCCCTGGGATCACCCACAAGGGCTGTGAACAAAGCTTTTCCCCACTCCTTAGGGCATGATGAAGTCTGTGATGGAGTAGTGGGTGAGAACATGCTTTGGGAACTGCTGGTGTAGCTCCTGCCATCAGAGCATGGCCTAGCCGGCTTCCAACTGCTTCTGATGCACAGGTGCCAGAGGTACCAGAGCAGACGGACCCTTTCCATGAGGGGAACAAATGCATGGCTTGATGAGGCATGATAACAAATGGCCTCTGAGACCCAGTCTGAGAAGTGTTGGTCTGTCGCAGCCCCAAACATGGAAAAGGACCATTGAAGACAAGCATCTCATTGGTGGGGCCAGGACCAGGGTCATATGACCCAGAAAGTGGCCTCTCCATGCACCCACATTCTCTGTGCTCCTTGACCGAGGGCTGAAGAAGGTCAAGTCCAGGGAAATAGAATTCCATCAAAGGATGGGCACAGCTGACTCCTCTCCAAAGACCCCCTGCTGTTGCTCGCACTGGGCAGGGAGGACACAGAAGTGACCAGGGAATTCTTCTCTTGGAATTCCCTGGCTGGGTGCAGGCAGGTCATGGGCGGTGTGGGAATCACATAGGAAGAGGCGTATGGCCAGAAGAGTGCCCCCACAGAGGAGCGACGGGGGCTGACGGGAGGCCCCAGGAGAACAGCGGGGTCAGGGAGAGGGGGCATCCCGGGCAGAAGGGCACATGTGTCACCCAGAGCCGTGTTAGAAGGCATGAGTTACTCTGCGCAGCTGCACTTTGGTGAGCTGATGGCGAGGGTCAGCCTGGCCATGGGGGCCCGCAAGGCCGGGCCCAGAAGCTTCCTGGGGCTTTACAGAGGAGGGCGACATGTGTACTGGATTACATTGTGTCCCTCAATTCATGTCTCTCGGAACCCCAGAAGGTAAGCTTTTCTGGAGAAAGGATCTCTGCAGGTGTAATTAGTTCAGCTAAGACGAGGTCAGACTGGAGTTGGATGGGTGCTAGGAGACGGGCACCCTTGTAAGAAGAGAATACAGTAGATACACAGAGGAAGACAGCCACATGGAGATGGTGGCAGAGTGCAGTGATGTGGCCACAAGCCAAGGAACGCCCACGGCCACCAGGAGCTGGAAGAGGCAAGAAGGACCCTCCCCTAGAGACTCCAGAGAAAATGTGGCCCTTCTGGCCTTGGTTTTAGACTTTCGGCCTCCACAACTCTGAACGAGCACCTTTCTGTGGCTTTAAGCGCCTGGTGTGCAGTGCCTTATCACAGCAGCCACGGGAAGATAATGCACATGGGCAGGTGGGCATTCGAGGGAACGCTCTCCCTGCAGCAGCCCGGAGGAAGGACACCGGGGAACCCTGGGGCCGAGGGGGCAGCAGCCTGAGGACAAGGGAAGAGACTAGGCGTCATCCACAGTGACTTCCAGGCTTGTCACCTGGGAAGCCAGGTGGACGCAACAATGTCCGCTTAGGTGAGATGGGGGTGGGTTCAGGAAAGGGGCGGGGCTCCAGCCACTCACTCGGACACGGGGCCCTGCATGCTGATGAGGCCGCTCCGCACAAACCCCACCTGGCCCGAGGCTGCGTGTCGGCCCACGCACCAGGGCAGGCCGGGCACCCGCGCCCCAAGGATCTCGATGAGGTCGCCACCTTGGAAGGTCATCTCTTCGGGCCCCGAGCCCTGGAAGTCTGCCAACGCCGAGGCCAGGCCCACAGCTACAGAAGAAAGCCACACGGTGAGTGCCAGGGAGACCAAATAGGGGCCAGAGCGGGCAGACAGGGCCGATGCCAGCCACCCTGGACCATGGGGAATTCATGTTTTGGCTGCTAGGAGGTTCGTAGTAAAGCTTGGCCTCCGCAATGAGACAGGGAACGTCTACGTGGTCCTCAGAGGGATGTTTTTATCCCTCTATTGAAGATGAGGAAAATGGAGGCTCAGAGATGTTGATAAATGAGCCTCGGCCATCAGCCTCCAAAACCAAGGCTCTTTCCTCCTTTCCTTCTGCAGCCACAACCCCCAGCCCCACCCACTCCCCACCCCGCTCCTGCAAGGGGCGTTAGTCCCCCTGACAGGTGCACAGGCCATCCAGACACCGGCAGCTTGGCACAGAGCAAAAAGCACTGGATCTGGCATCCAAGCAGAAGGGCTGCTGGCAGTGCCAGCTTTTCACAGAGAAGACACAGTCACAGTCCTTTGTTAGTGCATGGGGCAAATTCTGCCAGTACCAGCCCACCTCGACGCAGGGCCTTCCAGGCGTTTCACACAGCGACAGAAGGGTAGCGTCTGAGACTGTTGGGTTGCACTGTCTGAGAAGTGACATTTGGGAGCTCTTCGGAGACAGCGGCCAGGGGCCTTGGTGCAGCTTCACTGAGCATCCTGTGAGGCTGCATCAGCCCCCGGAGTTCCTGAGCATCACTTATAACCTCACAAGCTGGAGAAGACTCGGTTGGTACAAAAGTAATTGCGGTTTTTGCCATTGAAAGTAATAACAAAAATCACATTTGCTTTTGCACTACCTAATAGCTCTCTCTCTCTCTCTCTGTCTCTCTCTCTCTGGCTCAGGGAGGGTTCAGGACAACTTCCAACATGTTGGTGCTGCTCCCTGGCACACACCTTTCCCCGGGAAAGAGAGGCCCATGGAAACACTTACCCATCAGCAGGCTGTCGGGCGTCCCAGGGCCACCCATGGCGTCATCGATGGGGTCCTGGGGGACCCTGAGAGCCCACCTGGAGCCAGAAGAGGGAGGTCTTTGCTGCGGGATTTCAGATTTGGGGCAGATACATCCTGTGCAGGGACCCAGCAATCCAAGCAGGTCCCTCGCCTCCCCCGACACACAGACGTGCACACACACACACGCCTGCCCGGTTGTGTGGCCTTCAGGCCCCGTGTGTTTGGCACTGCTCCCAGGGAGCCCCATGTCCCTCAGCCTAGGGCCCTCATCCTGGAAACACCACCACCCCTGTGAACCTGGGACCCTGCAGACCCCCAAAGCACCTGCCTCCCCAAGCTCCGCACAGAGAGGGGTGAGGGAGATCCCAGCCTGGGGCTCTGGAGGCCTGGATTCAAATCTTGGCACTCCTGTGACTTTGCCATATAACCTGGACAGATCACTCCTCTCTCGGCCTCAGTTCCTTCAGCCAGAAAAAAAGGAAGCTGAACTAGATGACTGATAGTCCCTCTTTCCCAGATGGCAGAACACACTCAGTGTCCCCTGTTGGGATGCCACTGGCCAGAGGACATAGGGAGGATTCTTAGGAGAAGCTCCTCCTGGGTCTCAGTAATGAGAGAAGCCAAGCCACAGCCTGTCATTTGAGATACGGCAAATCAAGAGACTGAGGTTCTCTCTTTGCTTTGGCTACCAGGAAGCTCCAACCCAAGTTAATATCCCTGCTTCAGCAAGTGAACAGGAGTCTGCATGTCACCTGTCCTCACATCCCCTGGCTCTACCTCAGGTCCCCTGTGCCTTCTCACTCTGGGTACACATGTTTTATGTAACTTCCTCAAAAGCTTTTTGGATGAGCCTGGTGAGAGTTCATGCCACACCTCCTGTGCCATCGAACCCTAGGATATTCCTGCCAGGTGGATGTTATTGGCCTATCAAGCAGCTGGCAGGCCAGAGGCTCAGACAGGTGGCCAACTTGCCAAGGCCACACAGCTGGGAAGCAGCAGAACAAGTCCATGGCCAGGTCTGTCCGGGGCTCCCACCATTCCCTGTCCATCCCCTTGACCTCCAGATGACCCGGGCCTGGGAGTCTCGGTGAGGCCAACAGCTCTCAGAGCAGCAAAGGCCGGTACCTACTGATGAAACGGAATCAAAGGCTCCAGGGCGGCTGCCACTGCCACCTCCTCGGAGGACACGCTGGGGCTCGGTGGTGAAGAGTCTGCTTCCGGGGCCTCCTCTCCCTGGGGAGCCCCCAAAGCCTGCCTGAGGGCCTGGGGGCCATTTCCTGCATCCCGGGGACCGGTCATCACTCTCACATGGTGGTCAGGACACAGGACAAAGAAGGGCCCTTCAAAAGGATGGAGGCGGTCACTGAGGGTGGCTGGACTGGGCGTAGCTGTGGCCTGCCCCTCACACCCCTGCCGGACAGACCACAAAGGCAGCATCCGCAGAAGTGGCTCCCCCAATATCTGCAGGCACAGAAACCCAAAGGGGCCCAGACAGGGAGGTGGGCCCGGGGCGAGGTCCCAGCTCAGCCTCCATGTGCTGTGTGAGGCTGGCTCAAACGTGGGACCCCCAGGGCCCTTCTGTGTGGACTGCCCCAGTGAGCCCAGCCACCGCTGGCAGCCCTCTCCTGCTGTGGTTGGGTAGGAAAGACAGCCTCATGTCCCCTCCTCAGACTCGGGGCCAACCACGAGGCCAGCACAGCAGCCATGTCAGGGACACGAACTGGGGGCTGGCACTAGACAGAACCTCTCTTCCGCTGTTTCCCAGGCACCTCTGTGTCCCTGGGGGCTGGCACTAGACAGAACCTCTCTTCCGCTGTTTCCCAGGCACCTCTGTGTCCCTGGGGGCTGGCACTAGACAGAACCTCTCTTCCGCTGTTTCCCAGGCACCTCTGTGTCCCTGGGGGCTGGCCAGGGTCTCTACCACTAAGTGACAGTGCCACACCAAGCACACCTCCCTGCTTGAAACACCCCTCAGCCTCCAGAGGCTCCGCAGCCCACAGCCCCCGGCATGCTCAGCACAGTGGGATCCATGCTGTCACCCCACGGCCCGGGTGTGCCCCGCACAGCTGGACCTTGGCCATCACCCATGCAACACTCACCTTCTTGGACGAGGAGGCTCTCGTGGGTCAGCCTCAAGGCGTTCTCATCCACATGGACTTGGATGGCCGTCTCCTCCTCCTCACTGGGCGAGAGCAGCCAGAAGGCCTGGTCCATAAGCAGGTTTGCCAGGCAGTGATGAGTGAAGCCTGTGGAGGCAAGGCCCAGTCACCTCAGGGCTCCAGAAGAGGGGCAGGGAGGCAGGGAAGCCTGTGTGGCCCCAGGTTAGCTGAGCCCCGCACTGACCAGGTCCAGGGAGACTTGCCCTGAGGTGCACACAGTGCTGGCTACACAGCCTGACCGTCCGGGCTGTAAGAGGTCAAGCTCAGCTCCACCACCCACCAGCAGCAACCATGGTCAAGTTATCTGACCTCCCCATACCTCCGTATTCACCTCTGTGAGACAGAGACCATGTGGTCGGGGGCCGTGCAGGCCGTGGGGGGTGCGGCTAGCAGCAAGGTGAGTCTGAAACGCACATGAGCGAGCCCCACCCCACATTATGAGCTGATATCTGTTTCCATTTCTATCAGGTGAAGCCTTGTCTTTGGGGTGCTGCGAGCTCCCCACTCCCGTCTGGGACAGTGAGCCTTCGTTCACCACAGCTGAACTAGGAGGCTCGGTGCATGCTTAAGGCACAGGCAAGTGACGTGAGAATCCTTCCTCCACACTCAGCGTAGAGTGGACTCTGAAAGAGGGGGACGGGAAGCCTGCTGCCCTCTGGATGGACTGCCCCCCTGCCCCGCCCGCAATGGCCATCACTGTGGATGGGCAGCCAAGGATGAGCCACTTCCTCCAAGAACCGGCCAAGGGGGATGAGCGTCAGCCCTGCTCACCGGTGCTCAGGGAATTGTGGCTACAATTCCTATTCCCTAACTTACTCGGCCCTGAAATCAAGGGTGGTACAGCAAGATCCCCAGGGAGGCTCCGTTAGAGCCTGGAATTCCTCCAAATGGAACAGGGAATGTTTCAGGAAGAGCTCACGTGGGTCAGCTTTCAAATAACAGCTTTCCTGGTCAGCACCGAGGCCACTGGATGGCAGCTTCCCTCAAGTTGTGGTTGAGTGAAATTACAGAAGGCAGCATGTGAAGGCAACTAGAAGTGCAGCCTAAATCATTCCTTCAACAAAGACCCACATCCATCCGTGACTCCGCCTACCCGGCACTTCTCCCTGAGCACCAGGTGTGCATACCAGTGTTGCTATCTCGCTGGTGAGGCCTTTGTGAACCTGCCTGTTCTAAAGCACGGATTTGTGGCTCACGCCTGTAATGCCAGCACTTTGGGAGGGCAAGGCGGGCAGATCACCTGAAGCCAGGAGTTTGAGATCAACTTGATCAACATGGTGAAATCCCATCTCTACTAAAAATACAAAAATTTAGCTGGGCATGGTGGCTTGTGCCTATAATCCCAGCTTCTCAGGAAGCTGAGGCAGGAGAATCACTTGAACCCGGGGGGCAGGGGTTGCAGTGAGCTAAGATTGCACCATTGCACTCCAGCCTGGGTGACAGAGTGAGACTTCATCCTAAAACAATAAATAAATAAAGCACCAATTTGTAATCTAAGTGCATAGTGTGTAACCAGCACCTTCCAACGGGCGTCCCCATGACCAATTCTGGGAGGGTCACCTCTTTACCAAGAGCGTGGTAGGTGGAAAACTTCCAGATTTCTTCAAAAGTCTTAAACGTCACCACGATCCGGTCCTGGTCACTGTGGATCGACAGCAGCCTGGCTGATAATTCCTTCAGAGAAAGAAACAGGAATTCGAGAGGGCCCCAGGAGCTCTGGGGCATCTGTCAGGAGGACAGGGTCCACATGACAGAGACATCTTGCAGATGTGGCCCCAGCCAGGCACGACACACCCAGGGCAGATTCCTTCACATTCCAAGTCAGCTCCTCCCCTGCTCTCAAGCCAGCCATGGCTCCCCAGAGCCTGTGGGGAGAAGCTCCTGCCCTTCCCAGAGCTCATGTGGCCCCCATGCCCTGGCCCCTCACCCTCTATGCCTCCCCCTCAGCACTCCACCTGCCTTATCCCCCACACACCAGTGACCGCCTGTTCTCCCCACCTAAGCTGGTTCCTGTTCGGCTGTGCTCCCAGCCCCACCTGCAGCATCAGCTCCGATTTCCATCTCCCCAGCCAGCATCCCCTCTCCTCTGATTTCTATTCATCAGTGTTGACAGGCACATGAAAAATAACAGCAGCTAACACAGCTCTTCTGACTCGGGAAGTATGTGTCGTGGGGTACTATCTCCATTTGAGAGACAAAAAATAAGGCCCTGTTTCTTTCTTTTCTATTCTTTTTTTTTTTTTTTTTTTTTTTTTTCAGAGATGAGGTCCCACTCTGCCGCCCAGGCTGGAGTGCAGTGGCACAATCACGGTTCATTGCAGCCTCAACCTCCTGGGCTCAGGTAATCCACCCATTTTACCCTCCCACAGGTGTGCACCATCACACCTGGCTAACTTTTTTATGTTTTGTAGAGACGAGGTCTCCCTATGTTGCTGAAGCTGGTCTTGAACTCCTGGGCTCAAGTGATCTTCCTTCCTCGTTCGCCCAAAGTGCTAGGATTATAGGTGTGAGCCACCATGTCCCGCTG
This sequence comes from Rhinopithecus roxellana, assembly GCF_007565055.1. Taxonomy (NCBI): domain Eukaryota; kingdom Metazoa; phylum Chordata; class Mammalia; order Primates; family Cercopithecidae; genus Rhinopithecus; species Rhinopithecus roxellana. Next base: position 132,057,672 of record NC_044550.1, read on the forward strand.
AAGGCCCCATTTCTTATCCAAGGTCTGACCTCTGTAAGTGGCTCAGCTGAGATTCAAACCCAGAGCCAGCAACTGACTCAGTGTACCTGTGCCTGATATCACGTACCACAGCCCCACGTGTTGAGCAGATACTATGTGTCCAGCACCCTGCAGGTGTTTGATGTGAGTTAATCACATAACCCTCGAGTCAGCTCCTAGGGACGTAATTCTAAGCATCCCCAGTATGTGGCTGAGGAAGCAGGGTTCACAGAGGCTAAGAGGCACCGGCCAAGGCCAGGCTGGTTCAACCCCAGTCAGTGGTGGTAATGCCCAGCCCAGCTCCCAAGCCCCTGGCCCTCAGCCATGGGGAGGTCTGCCAGGCCCAGACACACCCTGTGCCAGCCTCCCCAGAACGCTGGTATGTGCAGAGGCCTGCAGAATGCTGGCTTTGTCGCCAGGAAAAAAATAATAAGACTAACTTCACACTCGTCCTTAACTCCCCATCAAAGAGACTTTGACAGTCCTTGCGAGTAGAGGAGAGGTGGAGAAAGTGACAGCTCGAGGTCCCCTGTGCTGGGGCTGTGGGAGAGCAGAGGGAACGATCACAGTGCCCCCCACGAAGCAAGTGGGAGAAACAATGCTTCGCCATCCCCTGGGTATCACAGCCTCCCCTCCCTCCGAGGCCACCACTCTCCTGAGTGGCTCTTGCTCTCAGAGGCCTGTATCCTTGGTCCCCGGTCTCAGACACTGCACCTCAGTCCCTCCCTGCCCCCGACTCCAGCTCCCATCCCTGCCCAGGCCCCAGAAGGCTACTCACCCCGAGCATGCGGGCCATCTCCTGGCTGTCATTCTCCAGCAGGCGGAGCTGGCCCCGGAGGGTCTGCTGTAGGCCAGGGTCCTGTAGCCCGCTCTTCCTCCGCACAGCCAGCAGCTGCAGGGTCAGGTCTGGAGGGGCAGATGGAGAGTGGGCAGCTGGTCTAGCCTGGGCTGGGAGGTCTGTGGAACACTGTACTCCCCCTGCCAGCCTCCAACCACACACCCAACCCCGAAGGCCTGGGCAATGGGCTCCTGGGGAGCCCAAGCCCTGGGTTTAGATCTCAACCTTGCCCCACCCCTAAAAAGGCCTTGGACCGCTGCTTAGCTCCCAGCCTGTTTCCTTCGGGATGAGTGCCTGTCCTATGGAGTGGCGGAGACAAGTGGACTCATGCAGGCCAGGCTGACACAGCAACCACTGCACACAAATGGTCTCTCCTCCCTGTCACCGTGACCTCCAACCCTTCCCCTCAGTGCCCTTCCCCTAGAGGGTTGCTGCATCGGAACCTGCGGGCACAGGACCTGGACAGTTGCATTTAGCAAGCCCCTCTTCCACCCCCATGGTGACTGTAAGGTGGGGAGTCTGGGACCATGGGCACCCACCTCCAGCAAACACCCCATAAGCACCTTGGAAACCTCAGTTCTGCCTCCCTAAGCCAGCTCCTTTCCACTTCCTCCCTGTCTCTCAGAGGGCAGAGGGGCCCCACCCCTGCTCGGATCAATGACACCTCTCACTCACACACCACATCGGCCACCAGCAACCTCGTGGGCTCCACCCCCCACCCCACCCCTGCCCCCATCCTGGTTCCGAGCCTCGGCGGGTCTGACCTGGGCAGCTGTCCACACCTGGCCCTCCCTCTCGTCTGTCCCGTGATCTATGCAGAGCCATTGGGACCCCATGACGGCACGGTCCGACCCATCACCTCTGCTCTGGGCCGTCCCTGTGGCACCGTCCAGCGGAACCTTCCACAGGGGTGGGCGTGGGCTCTGTCTGCTGGGTCCCATTCAGGGGCCACCCGCCACGGGGGCCACGGAGCTCCTGAGATCCACCCCCCTCCTCAATGTCTGAGGTTGGCAATTTCCCACTAGAATCCAGGCTCCCAGGGCTGTGACCCCGTCTGCCCTGTGCACTATCCCTCCCAGTGCCTGGAAACACAGAGAAAAAGGGCTTCCCGATCCTCCAGGTCAAGACTCTGCCCCAGATCTCTAGGCAGTGTCATTCCAGGGGCTTTGGCCTCTACAGAGCCAACGGGAGAAGTGGGGGAGAGTGGGAAGAGAATGAGTAGTAGAACGGGAGAAGGAGAGCAGGGAGAGGGGAGAAACTGGGATGGGGAGAGGGAAGGAGAAGGGAGAAAATGGGGGCGGGGGTGGAGAGGGACAGAGAGGGGAGAAACTGGGAGGGGGAGAGGGAGGGAGAGGAGAGAAGCCAGGAGAGGGAAAGGGAGGGAGGGGGAGAAAATGGGAGGGGGAGAGGGAGGGATTGAGGAGAAACCAGAGGGAGAGAGGGAGGGAGAAGGGAGAAAAGTGGGGGGAAGAGGGAGAAGGGAGAAAACGGGAGGGTGGGGAGAGGGAGGGAGAAGGAAGAAAATGGGAGGGGGAGAGGGAGGGATTGAGGAGAAACCAGAGGGAGAGAGGGAGGGAGAAGGGAGAAAAGTGGGGGGAAGAGGGAGAAGGGAGAAAACGGGTGAGGGGAGAGGGAGGGAGAGGGGAGAAACCAGGAGGGGGAAGAAAATGGGAGGGGGAGAGGGAGGGAGGGGGGAGAAACCAGGAGGTGGGGAGGGAGGGGGGAGAAACCAGGAGGTGGGGAGGGAGGGGGGGAGAAACCAGGAGGTGGGGAGGGAGGGGGGGAGAAACCAGGAGGCGGGGGGGGAGGGGGGGAGAAACCAGGAGGTGGGGAGGGAGGGGGGGAGAAACCAGGAGGTGGGGAGGGAGGGGGGAGAAACCAGGAGGGAGAGAGGGAGGGAGAGGGGAGAAAATGGGAGGGAGGGAGAGAGGGAGGGAAAGCTGGAGAGACAGACGGAAATGAGATAGAGGCAGAGACGGATTCTCACACCTTTGAATAACCTTGAAGCACCTGCCTGAGTTTTCTGCTAGGGGACCCTTGAGCAAACACCCTCACCCGCTATGGGGGAAGGGCCAATCTGGACACAATCTGGAATCCACTCCCCCAACAGGAGACACCAGCCCATCATTCCACAGTGGTTCCTGAGCTGCGATGGCCTGAAGTTCCTGCTCCCATAAGAGGGTGGGCATTGCATTATCCCTTTTTTGTTGTGTGTTTTTTTTTGTTTTTTTTTTCAGAACAGTCTCGCTCTGTCGCCCAGGTTGGAGTGCAATGGCGCGATCTCGGCTCACTGCAACCTCTGCCTCCTAGGGTCAAGTGATTCTTCTGCCTCATCCTCCAAGTAGCTGGCATTACAGGCGTGTGCCAGCTAATTTTTGTATTTTTAGTAGAGATGGGGTTTCTCCATATGGGCCAGACTGATCTTGAACTCCTGACCTCAAGTGATCCACCTGCCTCAGCCTCCCAAAGTGCTGGGATAACAGGCGTGAGCCACCGCACCCGGCCTGCATTTTCAAATTCTAAATAACCTATCCTATTGCCTGACACATCCTGGTCATCCCAAGTGGCCACCAGCAGTGCTGACCACACAAAAGGAAAGTCAGAGGACAGTCGGGCATCACAGCAAAGGTGAAAAGCCAACATGGATGCTGGGGTCTCCATTCCTTCCCAGCTGGGGGTCGGGGGGGTCTCCAGGGTAAGGGGCTTTTTAACACCTCCACAGCCCACAACTTCCTGGGCACCCTCTGTGGGCTCTGCTCCCCAGCCCAGGGCTGCCTCCCTCCACCCATGCCCTGCGGAGATCCCATCCCTGGGAAGCCTGTGCCTGGACGCCTCTCACCACAACGCAGAAGGTACTTTCACCGACTTCTTACCATATGGCACCTGTGAAGCCCTTCCCCACGGTGTCACCCACGGAGCCCCCAGGACCCGTGTCCCCTGTTTGTTCAGATGCATACAGGGAAGCCTAAGAGAGCCCCCAGGGGCTATGTCCCCTTCTGGGTGCAGGACCTGGGCGTCCGCATTTAACAAGCCCCTCTTTCTATTCCTACAGTGATTTTAAGGCAGGAAGTCTGAGGCCACACGTTGAGAAGCCCTGGGTTAGACTCTTGGATGCCCAGGGAGCGCCACAGCCCAGATTTGAACCTGAAGCCCTGTGTGGGGCACAGGATGTTTACCTGTGGGATAAGCCCCCATCTGCCAGGGAGGGGTCCCAGCGGCCGGCCCAGCCACACGGGCGGCAGAAGCCTCGTCTGCAACACAGCAGGTTCCCAGGATTAGGGGAGACCAAGCAAATGCCTGGCTCCCCTAAAGGCACCAAACACTCCAGGTCTTTCTGCAAGAAAAGAGGTGAGTTCTGTCCTGCACAAGCTGCGTTTCCCACAGCTGCCTTCCTCCAGTCTCCCCAGAGCCCAGCAAGGAGGGAAGCTGCCTGCATTTCCTAGTGTGCTGTGACAAGCTACCCCACACTCAGAAGATTAAGACCACACAACCCGTAGGACCCCGCTGCTCTAAAGTTCCAATGGGCCTCACAGAGCTAAAGTGAGCGTGTAGACAGGGCCCTGTTCCTCCCAGGGGCTCTGGGGAGAATCCACTCCTCGCCCTCAAGAGGCCGCACATGTCCCTCGGCTTGTGGCCGCCACTTCTACTTCCACTTTGTCACTGCATCTCCTTTTCTGCCTCTCCCTCCTGCCTTCCTCCTACAAAGGCCCTGTGATTCCATGGAGGGCCCATCGGAGCGTCCGGGATCCTCTCTCCATCTCGAGATCCTTGCCTTTGATGACATCTGCAAAGTCCTTTTTGCTGGATGAGGTAATGCAGGCATAGGTCCTGGGCATAAGGACATGGGCATTTTTGGGGGACTTTATCTTGCCGCCCACAGATGGGCTCAGCCTCACAGCTTGTGCAGGTGGGAGCCGGGACACGGACCCCTACTGGCTGCTCGGTTCCCTGCTGGGGGTCACCCCTCTGGCCATTGGTCCTGCAGAGTTTGCATCTTGGCCTGGGCACTTCATCTTTGTCCTGCGCAGTTTCTCTATCCAGGCCTCAGGATCCAGGGGGATCTGATTAGGAAAACCTGCCACTGCAGCAGAGAGTAGTGAACTTCCGTGTGGCCAGTCTTCACAGCCTCCTAGACGTCTCGCTCGGAGCCCTGGGCGCAGCTCAGCCACAGTGGTTTTGGGCCTTGCATCGCCCAAGTGATAGTGTTCACTTCACACCAGCATTTGCTGACCGCGTGCAGTGGTGTGCGCTTGCCCTGTGTGGCCAGAGCCCATTCTTAGGCCTCACTTACTCTGCAGCCCCAGCCCAAGCCCAGAGCTAGGCATGCAGTGAGGACTCAGAAATATCTCAAACGGGCCGGGCGCAGTGGCTCACGCCTATAATCCCAGCACTTTGGGAGGCTGAGGCAGGTGGATCACGAGGTCAGGAGTTCGAGACCAGCCTGGCCAACATGGTAAACCCCGTCTCTACTAAAAATAGAAAAATTAGCCAGGCAGGGTGGCGCATGCCTGTAGTCCCAGTTACTCGGGAGGCTGAGGCAGGAGAATCGCTTGAACCTGGGAGGCGGAGGTTTTAGTGAGTTGAGATCACAACATTGCGCTCCAGCCTGAGCGACAGAGTGAGACGTTGTCTCAAAAACAAAAATGTCTCAAATGGAAAGAAGCGTGTGTTGCTCAGATCTCGGCTCCGTTGGTTGATGCACCTGACAGCTGTAACCGAAACACACCCTGTGGATGCCCCCGTGGGCTAAAAAGAACGTGTGCTCAGGCCGGGCGCGGTGGCTCAAGCCTGTAATCCCAGCACTTTGGGAGGCCGAGACGGGCGGATCACGAGGTCAGGAGATCAAGACCATCCTGGCTAACATGGTGAAACCCCGTCTCTACTAAAAATACAAAAAACTAGCCGGGCGACCTGGCGGGCGCCTGTAGTCCCAGCTACTCGGGAGGCTGAGGCAGGAGAATGGCGTGAACCCGGGAGGCGGAGCTTGCAGTGAGCTGAGATCCGGCCACTGCACTCCAGCCTGGGCGACAGAGCGAGACTCCGTCTCAGAAAAAAAAAAAAAAAAAAAAAAAAAAAAAAAAAAAAAGAACGTGTGCTCAGACTTTCGTGCTACAGAATCCAGCAGCAGCCAGCCTGGAGACTCACTCCCTGTGTGAAGAAGATCTGAGCCCCTGGCTCATCGCAGGGAATGCAGGCCATGCAGATCCTGCCCCTTTGTTTGGAAGGGTTGGATGAGGGTTGCCAGGTGGAGGATGGTAGAGGGAGTGTGCTAAGGGAAAATGCTATTTCAACTGCATGTTTTTTTACAGGGGGCCTGTCCAGCCCGCCACTGCTGAACCACCCTGTATGGAAGTCCTCTCAATCAACCCTATGTCACGGTCGCCGGTTCTGGGTCTCCTCTTCAGCCTCTCGAACAAGGTGCTGTCCCTGTTGAAGTTGATAGGTGTCCGGCCCAACAGCTTCTAAACATCATCCTCCAGTTCAGAAGCCAGGGCTCCCTGGAGACCCAGCCGATCCCAGGGCTGTGGCAGGGAAAGTGCAGCATGAGCCCGGAACATCTCATGTCCCAGAAAGCGAGGATGCACCTACTGAGTGATGTAGACATATGGAAAACCCAAATCTAGGGTGATCTGAATGATGAAATAGGTAATGATATATACAGTCCGGAGACTCGATTAAAGATGTGTGAGCCTACGCTGAATTAAATCAGTGGATACCTGGGGAGCGGAACAGCTCTTCCTTACACTTGAGAACTGATTGCTGAATGAAGAAGGCTTGCCTCATTAGACAGTCACCGCCTGGCAGCCTCTGTCGCAAGGACTATTTCAGCCAGGCCAGCCCATGATGAGACAGTAGAGCTTCAGGAGTTTGACAAGGAACAGGATATTCACGCAGTTTCAGAGTGTCGTCCCCCCAGTTACTTACTAACTGCGGAGGGGAGAAAAATAACTGTGCAGTGGGGAGAACTGGCAGCCGCCCCTTCCCCAAGGGACCAAAATTAGCATCACCAGCCAGAGACTAATGGACATTGTCTGCACTAAAGAAACATTGCTTCTGCGGGATTCCTGCCCAAATCCCTAATGTGATTGTGAAGAAATATTAGCTGCACTCAAATCGAGGGACAATCTACAAAGATCCAAACTGTATCTTCAAAACAGCAGCCTCCAGATTAAAAGGTACCTCAGAGAGGTCGCGTCAGAATACAAGGTGTGACCCAGGAATATATATACATATTTTTTTTTTTTTTGCTATAAAGGATATTATTGGGATAAATGGCAAGATCTGAATGAGCCCTATAGATGAGGTGATGGTGTTATTAAAACCAGGAAATGAACATTGAAATAATTACAATGCGGTTATGTAAGAGAACGTCCTGGTTTTAGGAAATATGGACACCTTTTAGGATGAAGGGGCATCATGTCTGCCATTTACTCCCAAAAGAATCAGAAGAAAATCACACACACACAGACACACACACACACGAGTACACACACAAAGTAAAAGTCATAAAATGTGAACATTTAAGGAATCTGGTGGGTGTGGGCAAATGGAATTATCTGCACTATTTCTTGCCACCTTTGATGTCTATCTGAAATTGCCCAGAGAAGACGAGGAGGTGAAGGAGCTGAGGAGCCCCACCCCAAGCCAGCTTTCCCTCGGCCCATCCAGCCTAAGCAGGCAGAGTTTCCTCAGCTCCCCTCCGCTGGGCCCACAGAGATTCGCTCCAGGCAAAGGCGATGCCACAGTGCTTTGCTGAGCCTCTGGAGGAAGAAACAGCCAGCCACTCAGGGCAAAGGCTTCCAACTCCCGCCACTCCCGTTCCCAGAGGCTCCCAGCTCCTCCCTGGGCCCGGCGGCTCTGTGGGAGGCTGGCCAGGGCCCTCCTGCTCTGTGCACTCATGGCCCTGGGCACGGCCCAGCCCCTTCCTTTCCGTGAGGCCTGCCCTGGAGGGAACGTGATTCCGTGGCCTGGTGGGCTCCCCAGGCCCAGGCCCCGCCCCAAACCTCTGAGCTGCCCTTCCTGGCCGGGCATGCTGGTGCCTGCAGACCACTCCCCTTTGTGATTCAGGGCAGGAGGCCATCGACCCCTTCCCATCTCCGCCCTCATGCGGAAGGGCAGGATTGCAGGTATAAAACACTCCCACACCCGGCTGTGAGCCAGGCGACAGCATCTGAGGTTTCCACGTCCAAACACATCCTTCGTTCATCAATCCCTTGAACAGTGAGGGAGCACCTACCATGTGCCAAGCCCTGGAGTCCTGAGACAGGGACGTGGGCAGCTAAGAGGAGACCAGGCTGAGGCTGGACACTGGGAGGAGGCGGCCCGGGGAGGGGTCACAGCCGCAGCTGTCTCCGGCCCGGGAGAGGCTTGCAGGTCTTGGTGTCCCCTGCCTCTCCCCTCCTCCCCTTCAGGGTCTCAGGATGAGGGTCAGATGGGATCCTGGAGATCACCCAGGCCACCCTTCAGGTTTCCCAGGGATTCAGAGACTGAGCACGCGTCCTGGCTTGACTGCTGACTGCAGGGTGGCCTGGCCTGGCCCTTCCCTCTCTGCACCTTGGGTGCCTCCTGGGGCATGAGGATGCCTCATCCTGAGGACTCTCAGGGGTTCCAAGGCCAAACCCATCGGACTGTTTCTGGAATGGTCTCTGAACGTGTGGGTTCAAATGCCCCTGTCTCGTTCTTTGCCAGTTTTGTTATCACTGACCTGTCCTTGGAAAAACACGAGCTGGGCTCTGGCCTCTCAAGTGACTCAGCGGGCACAGGGGCTCCAGTAACACACGTGGGGGAAGGAAACGAGAAGCGATGGAGAGCAGACCCCAGCCCCAGCCCCAGCCCTTACCCCAGGAGGCCTGGAGGCGGACAGGGCGGTGAAGGACGGATGGACAGGGCAGGTGGGGTGGGAGAAAGTGGGTGGGATGGACTCACCGCCTCTCCCCGGCGCCTTGGCCTCCTCCGGCCCCCGCTTTCTCCCAGCTCACAGAGGGCCTCGTGGCCACCTTCCGGACACGGGTCCCGGCTGCTGCCCCCTCCTGAGGGTCCCACGGGACCCCTCCCCATGGGGGTCGGCTCCTCAGTGATCACAGCAGGGAGGTTCTCCATGACCCATGGAGACCTCACATGCCTGGCCCTGTGGACAGAGTGGGTGTGGTCAGGAGAGGCGGCCCCGACCAGAACCAGCACAGAGGCTGTGTCCAAGGCCGGGGTCCAGAGGAGAGAACGCCAGCGTTGCTGAGCGCCCTGCACCTTTCAGACCCAGCGGGCCCCTCACCGCAGCAGGTGACCATGTGTGGTATTGTGGTGGGCGTGATCCCGCTCCGCTGCTGTGCCTCCTGCCCCATCTCGGGTGTGCTGTGCTCCCTTCCTCCACGGGGCCTCCTCTCGCTGGTTTTCTGCCTGGAGTCCCCTTCCCCATTGAGGCAGAGCCCCTGGGTGCCTTGGGCCCCTCCTCAGGAGCCGGTCACTGCCTCTTTGCTGGGCCGTCATGCCTGACAGACCGCGCTCCCGGGACAGTGCTCCATCGCCTGCCAGAAGACACAGAAGGACACAGAGTCCCCCTTACGGCGTCACATGCAGGCGCAGGGCCCGTGGGGACGGCGGCCAGGGCCAGGGCTGAGGCACGCAGGGGACAAATCCCAGCTGTGGCCACAGGGATGGGGTCAGCCATGTCCTCCTCAGCTCCGGCCTCAGGCAGAGAGACTGACAAGCGGGGAGGATGGCAAGCACAGAGTCAGGACCCTGCTGTCTCTGCAGGGAGGGCTTGGTCATGGGGGCCTCACTGTTCCCTGATTGTGGTTGGAGAAACGTCCACCCTGCCCCTCCAGAACGCCATGGCCAGGGCGGTTTTCAAGTCCAGAGCTTCGGGGAGATATGGGGATGCAGAGGAAGGAAAAGAGGTTCCGTCCATGCCTGATGTGTGGTGAGAAGGTTTCCCTGCTGCTATCTAACGCAGGCTCCGCTGCCCCTCCTTGGTGAAATGTGAGGTGGGGAAGAAATAAGCCAGCGTCCCCTGCAGCTCCTGCCTCCCATCTCCCCGCCCCACAAGACATTGTGAGCAAACACTGGGACAGCTACGTGTGGACTCGTCCCCTTGCTCTTGGTTTGAAGCCCCCCCAGTGGCCAGCAAACATCCTCTCTGCAGGCAGAGCATGGAGAACCGGGGCAGCTACGCCTCTGACCTCTGTCTGGGGGCAAAAGTACAAGTCTGGCCTCCTGCTGTCCCGTCACCCCTTTTGTGGTGGACGCTGGGGAACAAGGCACCCAGGGCTTGCCAGGGCCTCTGTCCAGGCCTCAGAGCCCTGATGGGCCCACCAGGCTGGGGCCTGCCAGTGGCCAGGACAACCCCCAGAGCCTCCTGTCCTTGTCCCCACCTCCCACTTCCACCCTGGTCTCCGGGCAGGGAATGTGGCAGGGAACTGGGAGGCAAACCGGGCAGCTATTGGGGGTATGTGGGGTCTGTAGTCAGGGACACAGGACGAGGCTGTGAAGGGGAGGCAGGAGGCCCTGGACATCCAGCACCCAGGAAAGGCAGAGAGGCACCCCTGGGGGCTTCAAGCCAGGAGCAGGGGGTCGAGTCCACACGTAGGAAAATCTGTCCCAGTGTTTGCTCAGAATGTCTCGCAGGGGTGGAGAAATCAGAAGCAGGAGCTGCAGGAGTGCTGGGCTTATTTCTTCCCCACCTCAATTTTCACCAAACAGGGGCAGCTGAGCCTGCATCAGACAGCAGCACGGAAAATCTCACCACACATCAAACACAGACAGAGCCCGGCTTCCTTCCCCAGCACCCCCAGCCCTCCCCCAAGGCTCTGAGCCTGAAAACCCAGAGGCGGTCAAGACTGACCTCAGGACTCCCAGGACAGTGGGTGTCAACTGGCACACCTCCCACTGCCAGATGCCTTGGCCCAGCAACCCCAAGGAAGGCCTACCTCCCCAGTACACAGATGGGGAAACTGAGGCTCTGAAGGGTCAGGCAATTCTCCCGCCTGTGCGCACTTGCACCCGCACACCCGTCAGACCAAAGCAGAAGCGCACACTGCAGCTGCCATCCCTGCTGCCTTTTCCCCACCCGTGAGCACCTCCCTCCATCCCTGCATTGCTCTCGGCTCTGGCCACCACTGCGGCATCAGGTCCCTTCACAGAGTCTGCTCCCCAAGAGGCAGCTCCCCTGTAACATTTAGTACAGAACGAGGAAAACCTCATGGGGGGCAAGTCGGCTGCAGGCAGGGACAAGTGGGTGTCCTATAAGCCCAGCCATCACCCCTGCCCCCATGGCTGTGGCTGTCACCCTGAGAACCGGCCACCCAGGCCCCAGCTCACTGCACACTTTGGGCTCCATCAGCACAGCAGGGGCAGGAGGAGCCCACCGTCTAAAGTCTTTGGTTTCAACCACCACCACCCACCCCTGTGCTGTGCCAGCTCTGAGCCGGCCAGTGGGAACACAGAGGGAGGACGACCCAGACCTGCTAAGTTGAGAATTTAGGCAGAATAGCGATGGTTCCATGAGGCAGGTTCTATGAGGCATAGAGAGGGTCCTCTAGCCCTGGCCGGGGAGGGAATCTCACAGTCAGGGAAGGCTCCCTGGGGACCTCTGACCGCAGGGCCTCAGCCAGACCAGCCCCGGGCCAGCAAGGCTTGCAGAGGCGACAGCTCCTGGCTGTGAAGTGGCCCCGGCACACCCCCTCCCACCTGCACACCTGCTCCAACTGTAACCTGATTGATCAGTTTGTGGCCAAATCCTTCCCACCCCCCAACCACCTCTGAGGGGCACGGACCAGGACCTCTGGGGGCCAGGAATGGTGAATCAAGAGACATCTGATGCCAAGAGGCGCCTAAGAGACCCTTCAGGGAAACTGCTCGCCCAGGAGTGGGAGCAGGGTGCAGCCCGTAAGACTTGCTTTCCAAAGGAGGAAGCGTGCGTGAAACTGTGGACATGGAACATGGCCTCACTGATCAAATGCCTTGTGCAGCCTGGGGCCTTCGCCCTCCCTGTTCCCATGTCCTGGGACCCTGGTCACGCCTGGAGAGCTCTGGGCACCTTCAGGGACGGTGCGAGACACTCCGGCTGCCCTCGCCCAGCCTCAGACTTTGCTTTCTCCTCCTTGCTTTGCAGGACTGCGGTCCTGGCACCTGTGGCTGCCTGTGCCCACCACCTGGCCCCGGGTCTGTGGCAGCACCAGGAAGCCCGTGCCTGCGAGGCCAGGCTGCCTTCCCATCCCATCTCTGGAAGCACATGGAGGGGTCTCAACAAAGCGCTGGAGTCCACTCCCTGGGCATGCGAGCTTCCTGGTTTAGGGGCTCTTTTGCTCCCAACGCCTGACCTCTGGGTCCTCGTCCTCCCATCTCTGCCTCTTTGTCCCTCAGGAGCCAGGTCTCGTGTCCCTGTAAGCAGAGCAGGAGTCCCAGCAGCCTTTCTGCATCCACTGGCTGATGCCCGGGACACCTGCCTGCCTCCCAGCCCACCTCCCCCTGGGTTAGGAACGGGCCTGTTAGAAATGGCATCCAGGGTTTCTATGGGCCTGGCACACAGCCGGTGCTCAGAGACAGTCTCCTGAGAAAAGGAGGGCTCCCCAGGCTCAGGGAATTTCCCACCTGCTGTTACAACCCTAAGCGTGGGGTTCCTGTGCAGAGCCTGGCGATGAGGAAGTGAGTTCCATCTCCGCAGCATCCCCTCCCTCAGCCCTGCAGGCCCAGCCACCACTGCACAGAGGCCCCAACCACGGGTAGGTGTTGATGCTCCCAGGGGCCAGCTCACCGAGCTGGGGGATCACCAAGCAGCCTGCGAGACTCTCTCCTTCCTGCCTTTATCCTGTTTGTTCAGTTTATCATCAGGACAAACCCTTGGAGGGCCCTGGATGGGTCAGAACAGGCCCCAGCCCCAGGCCAGCCTCCAGCCCCAGGGGAAGGGTGGAGTTTGGCTCCAGAACATGGAGAAGTGGGGCCAAACCCTGGTTTCTGGGAGACCTCTCCATGCCTCAATTTACTGAGCCAGAAAATGAGAATGAGCACGCACACCGCACAAGTGGGTCGAGTGGGTTAAAGGGACAGTGCTCCTGGTCCACAGAGTTTGGTGAATGTGGGTTGGAAGAAGGAGGGAGAGGGCTTGGGCCGGCCCTGAACGGGTTTGGGAAGCTTTGGCCAAGCTTTCACCAGGCTGTTACTGAACAAATACTTCTAGGGCCATTGAGACCTCACCTATGCCACCAAGCACCTCTGGAGGGTTGACTTGTCACCTCGCATCCTGGAGTGACACTCTCCTTTCAAAATTCATGCCCACGGGAACCTCAGAATGGGGCCTTATTTGGAAATGGTCTGTGCAGATGAAGTGACCTTTACTTAAGATGAGGGTGTTCCAGATGAGGATGGCCCTAAATCCAGTGCCTGGTGTCCCTGTGAGTAAAACAGAAGACGCAGAGGCACACAGAGGAACCGGAGAGGAGGCCACATGACCACCAGGGCGGAGAGTGGACTGATGTAATCACAGCCAAGGAGCACCCGGAGCCACAAGGAGCCGGAAGAGGCAGGGAGGAGCCGCCCCAGGAGCCTTCTGAGGGACACCTTGAGTTCGGAATTCCGACCTCCAGAGCTGCGAGAGAACATGACCAAGAGGGCTCTGTCATGCGCTTTGGCAGCACGGGAAACCGGCGCACCCGTGCACTCCTGGGCCCTGCCTTCCTCTTCTGTGTTGTGCGGCCATCCTCATTCATGTTGCTAGAAGAGTGAGTGATGTCTCCATGCGTAAAATGCTGGCCCAGCGCCCGACACGGGACACAGTTGTCATCGCTGTCACAACGGTGTCGACAGTCACATAATTATGGCCATCCAGGGTGCTCACAGCATCCTTGGCTCACCTGGAGGAGCGAGGCACCACCATGCCCCTTTCACAAATGAGCCATCAGCTGCGGTGACTCTGCCTGCCCAAGGTCACCCAGCCAAGCAGCACAGGTGGGGTTGAACCCAGGCGGTCTGAGCCCAGCCCCCGCATACCCATCCTAAACCTAACCCTGACTTGGGCCCGGCCTTGCCTCCAGCCACAAGCTCAGCCGCGGTCCCGCTGCCTGGCACTGGGAGGCCACACCCTGAATGGCCGGCCCACATGTAGGCTGCCCCTGGCCCTGGCCGACGCTGCTAACTCCCCCCAGTGTCACTTTGCTATTCATCTCATTTGAGCCTGTCAACGGCAAAAGGTCGGAAACTCCCGCTTCACAGACAGGGCAGGGCTCCCAGGGCTCCTGGGGAATCACGCACAGGCCCACAGGGGGTCTCAGTGGTGTACACACACGGGACCACACGCCCCGGCACACCTACAGTTGAAGGCTGGGCCCAGGCCCTCCCTGGAATTTTCAGGCTGGAGCCCCCGGTCCAGTCGCGGGTCCATTTGGTTGTTGGAAAAGGGACCCAGGTGGCAGCGTCAGAGTGGCTGGTTACAGCCACCGTGGTGCCGGGTGAGGCTTAGAGGCACTGGGCTCGCCCTGGTGGGTCTGGCAGTGTGGCCTGAGCTAACCGGGGGCTGGGGTCACACCTGAGACCCGCTGGACTTGGAATCCAGCAACAGGCTGGCTCTGCTCCCAGACCCCCAGGGCTGCTCACGCCAAAGGTCAGCATGGGTCAGGCCAGGTCCCAGAAGCAAGGGTGCTTTGTCAAAGCTGAAATCATTGCCCGTAATCACTGCGGATTGGCACTGCCAGCACCTGTGAGCTCTGAGTGGGGTCTGCTGAGGGTGCCCCCGACCTCCCCGAGGCCCCCAGCTCGCAGTTTCGCTCCACCCCCATCTGAAACAGCTCAGAAAAGTCCTCAAGAAAGTGTAAAGATCCAACCGTGGCAAGACCCGCAGACAGCAGCCTGCTCGGCCAGTCCACGCCCCGCCTGCCCCGGAGCCCCCCGTACCTGCGGCGTGCTCCTCGGGGGCAGCTCCCAGGCCCACAGGACCGAAGCACGCAGGCACCAGGTGGCCACTCCTGGCCCAGCGCTAGCTGGCCCCACAGGGCTGTCTCCAGCTGGACGGAGCAGGCAGGTGCCGCCCACAGCCGGGCTGACTGCACAGCGGCCTCCGCCCCCTGCTTCCTGCCCTACTTCCTCCCTGCGCCTGAGGGCCGGTGACGGAGAGGCAGGCCCAGCACGGCTGCACAGACACCGCAGCCGGTTGATCATTAGCTCTTTCCTGGACCGGCTCCAGGCCCTGTCCTGCCTGCCTGTTGCCCAGCCCCCAGGTTCTGTAGTAGAGGCCAGGGGCACCCAGTCCCCCGCCTAGGCTGGGATTGGGGAAGTCTACCAGCCACCCACCCTCCAGCCCTGCCAGCCTCAGGTCTGCTCTCTGTTCCTCTTCCACTTACTGCACACACACATATACGCATGCCTGCACACACACATGCCTGCACACACACACACGCATGTGCATGCAGACACACACACGTGCATGGGCACACAGACTCAGCACAAGTGTGTACACACATAGGCACACATATGCACACAAACGCTCACATGCAGTTCCTTCCGTCTCCGCCCGGGTGCTGTCTGGGCCACTGGCTCCATCAATGGGAACACTTAGGGGAAGAGATGGGCCCCCTCCTCCTCGCTGCAAGCTCTCCTGGTTAACCTGGCCTGTCCCAACGGGCCTACCTCTTTACCTCCCCACACTGGTTCCAGGCCTGAGCCAGGTTTGAGAGCAGAAACCTCCCTGGCCAGGCGGACCCAAGGCCAAAGCACGGAATCTCACCCCTGCCCGCTGAGGAAGCCTGGCCTGGGCTCATGTCAGCTCGGACAAGAAGCAGAACTGAACTCTGCTGGCCCCGCCTGTCTGCCTGCTCTGATGCCCTTGCCAACACAGGAGTATGAGCACCCACGTGGTGGATGTGGGCTGCTGGCTCCAGCCCAGCTCTAGGAAATGGGAATGGGAGGGATCCCTCCATCCTGTGCTGTGGTAGGTTGGTGCTTTACACACACCTGGTTTAATAAAACCAAGAATAATCCCTAAGTTAAATAGTAACATATCCATCTCACAGATAGGAAAACTAAGTCTCAGCGGGTAATGTGACATGCCCAAGGCCAGTGACCAGCTAGAAGATAAGAATGGAACCAGTTCTGACTGGTCCTGAGGGCTTTAGGGCTGGGCTTTTCAAAGGCACTACTGACATTTGGGGTCGCATCCTTCTTTGCTGCAGGGCAGGGAGCTGTCCTGTGCACTGGAGGGTTTTAGCTGGTCCCTGGCCTCCACCCACTGGATGCCAGTAGCCCCCTCCTCTAATCATAACAGCCAAACAGCTCAGCTATTGATCCCCTAGGGGTGAAGTTGCCCCAGGCTGAGAATTCCCACCCCAGGTGAGCTACTCAGGTCAAAGCCTCTCCCAGCCCACACCTGCATCCTTCATCCTCACCCTCCCATCCTGTTCACCTTTCTCTAATCACAAGCTCTGCCCAGGGGCTGCCGCTTGCCTCAAGTCCCTGCATCCTGCACGGCAAGCCCTAAAGTCACACGCTCCCTCCTCCTCACTGAGACCAGGGCCTGGGAGTGGGGGTGCAGCTGCAGATGCCCATGCACATCCCCTCGCTGCCCCGAAAAGACGAAAAGACCTCGGGGAGGGCCCACGTGAGGCGTAAGCCCCTTAGGGGCCCAGCGTCCGGGCTCCCCGGCCCGGTCTGGCCAGGCCCCACCTTCTATGCCACCAACATGGTCGGTGAGCACACGGTGGGTTGCGGGGGGAGGTTCAAAGGCACCAAAGGACACTTTCAGAGAGTCCCCAGTGGCAGCAATCTGCAAGTCTGACCCACAGGCAGAGGGGCAGCAGCTCCCAGACCAGCTCTTCTTCCCGGCGGGGACGCGGCTCCCCCGCCCTGGCTCGTCTGAGGAGGAAAATGGTGGTCTCTCCAGCCTCATCCAGGGGCAGTCACTGTCAGTTTCGTGGAGCTGCCACAACCAAGTGCCACAAACTGGGGACTCCAGACAGCAGAAATGTCATCTCTTACAGTTCTGGAGGCCAAAAGTCCAAAATCAAGCTGTGGGAAGGGCCCCACTCCCTCTGGAAGCTCCAGGGGAGGCCTCTTCCTGCCTGCTCCAGCCTCTGGAGCCCCACGTATGTTCTGCTGGAGGTTGCATTGCTCCAGTCTCTGCCTTTGTCTTCACGCAGCCTCCTCCTCTGCGTCTGTCTCCTCTTCAGTCTCTCCTAAGCGCCCTGTCACTGGATTTGGGGTCCACCTGAATAACCCAAGATGATCTCTGTTTGGGTGAGAGTTTAAACAAAACAATCTCATCTACAGACCCTTCAGGAAATTACATCTGCAAAGACTCTTTTTCCAAATAAGGTCAGGTTCACAGGTTCAGGGTGGACGTACCTTTTGGGCTTAGCTCGGTACATAAGCTGTGATGCAGGTCTGGGACAGTGGTTAGAAATAGTGGCCCCCAACCACAGCCCCTCAATCCCTCTAGCCTGGTGTCCTCCCGGCCCCCTCCTTGGGCCTTGGGGATGGATGATACAAGGTCTGGTGACCCCATCCTGAAGCCCCTCCTGGACTCCAGCCCTCAGCACCCCACCCTTCCTTGCAGACAACTGCCGGCCCCATCTCCCACCTTCCTTCTCCAACCAAACCTCAACTTTCATCCTGCCCAGCCCCCGCCAGCTAGGAGCCTCTGTCCAGCTCCCTCTGCCTCCTGTCTCAGGGGACTGGGTAATGCTTCCATCCTTCACAAAGGTCCCGCTGCCGAAGCCCAGAGCACTTTGGGAGCTGGATTCTCCTGGCACCTTCCCTGTGGAATGGGTGCAACTCTGGGTACCCACCTCTCCTCCATTTGGGCTGCTTTCCTGGGTGAGTGGTCACCCCTGAGGCATCTGCTGCCCCAGTGCCCAGGACCTGTGGATGCCCACGGAAGCACTCAACATCACCACCCCGCCCCAGGTCTTCTTCTCCCTATGCCTCCACCAGTGCCATCTATAGCCTCTGTGGCTCCCTCCCCTGCTCAGTGCATCTTCTCCACCAGGGGCCACATTCACGCCTCGGGTCCAACACATCTGTCAACACAACCTCGTGGAGTGGCCACTTCCTCTGAGTAGCCCTGGGGGTCAGGCAGGTGGGGATGTGAGATTCTGTGGCTGTGCCCTGAGTCATCATAAAGATTAAATTAGATTCGAGGACTTTTCTAACAAGCCAAGCACAGGTGCACAGCTCAGTTGCACTGAGATTCTGTGCCCACACTGAGTTCTCTCCATGGCCTTGGCCCAGTGAGGAGCACAGAGCGGCTGCGCTTGACAAGCAGGTGGGGAAGAACCGACGTCCCTGGGAGGTCAGTGCCTCCTACCAGTGCCCTGGCCGTGTTGCCCCCACCACGGATGGGGCTGCCTGTGCCCCTGCTCAGATGATGGCCCCAAGGGGCTGTGGAGAGAAGTGGGGAGTGGGCGCCCAAGACCACCTGCATTAACTTGCTGCCTGCCTGTGGCACCTCCTCCTCTGGGCCTCAGTTTCCCATCTGTGACCTGAGACTCAAAGTGGGTGCCCCCGGTTCTCCAGCCTGCTCACACCTCTGCCCCTTCTCCGGAGTGGGCAGAACACTCCTTTCCTGGCCAGAGACGCTTGGCTTCCCCTGTGTTTGTTTTTCTGGAAGCTGCGTTGAAAAAAGCCCCCAGACGGGCTCCACATCCACACACGGGTCTGGAGACATTTCCTCTCCTGGCCATTGTCCCCGGCGGTGGCTGGAGACCCTGTATCCTGTTTGTCTCTGCAGCTGTACTTCTGGCCCAAGGCCGGGAGAATTTTCCAAGAGCCTCCCCAACACTGCACAGAGCACCCTGACTGCACACAGCATACCCAGCGGCCTTCTGGAGGAAGGAGCCTGAGCCTTCAGGGCTGGGGGCTTCCCAAGCAGGCCCACCTAGAGGCTGCAGATCCTGGGGCAGAAGCGCACACAGCCTTGCTGCCAGAGGGCCTGTCCGAACCCCAACTCAGGCCTCAATTATCCCAGGACAACCTGTCACTCCTCTGGGCCTCAGTCTCCCCATCTTGCAAATGGTAGAGTTGGGCTTGGAGATTTCTAAGTGCCCTCCAGCTCAAGAGTTTTGCTCCCTGATGTGGTTGTGATAAATTTCAATTGTCACTTGCCAAGAAGATGCTCAGCCCTTCACAAGGATTGTCATCACATGGGGCTTGCTGATGGCCCCACCAGCTTGACTGTCTCCTGATGCCTGCTGGTGAGTGTCTCCTGATGCCCGCTGAACTGATTCACAGAGGGGCTAGAGGAGGCATGACCTGCCCAGGGCCACACAGCTCCTATGTAGCAGAACCAGCCCGGATCCCAGTCCTTCCAGCACCAAACCTGTGATCCTCACTGTCAGGCCTCTGAGCCCAAGCCAAGCCATCGCATCCCCTGTGCAAGCATCCCCTGTGACTTGCACGTATATGCCCAGAAGGCCTGAAGTAACCGAAGAATCACAAAAGAAGTGCAAATGCCCTGCCCCGCCTTAACTAATGACATTCCACCACAAAAGACGTGAAAATGGCCGGTCCTTGCCTTAAGCAATGGCATTATCTTGTGAAATCCTTTTCCTGGCTCAAAAGGCTCCCCCACTGAGCACCTCGTGACCCCCACTCCTGCCCGCCAGAGAACAACCCCCCTTTGACTGTAATTTTCCTTTACTTACCCAAATCCTATAAAACGGCCCCACATTTATCTCCCTTCGCTGACTCTTCAGACTCAGCCCGCCTGCTCCCAGGTGAAATAAACAGCCATGTTGCGCTCACAACGCCTGGTTGGTGGTCTCTTCACATGGACACGCTTGACATTTTGGTGCCCTGACTCAGATCAGGGGACCTCCCTTGGGAGATCAATCCCCTGTCCTCCTGCTCTTTGCTCCCTGAGAAAGATCCACCTACAACCTCTGGTCCTCAGACCAACCAGCCCAAGGAACATCTCACCAATTTTAAATCAGGTAGGCGGCCTCTTTTTACTCTCTTTTTTATTATTTTTTTATTTTTTTTATTTTTTTTTTTGAGACGGAGTCTCGCTCTGTCACCTAAGCTGGAGTGCAGTGGCCGGATCTCAGCTCACTGCAAGCTCCGCCTCCCGGGTTCACGCCATTCTCCTGCCTCAGCCTCCCGAGTAGCTGGGACTACAGGCGCCCGCCACCTCGCCCGGCTAGTTTTTTGTACTTTTTAGTAGAGACGGGGTTTCACCGTGTTAGCCAGGATGGTCTCAATCTCCTGACCTTGTGATCCGCCCGCCTCGGCCTCCCAAAGCGCTGGGATTACAGGCTTGAGCCACCGTGCCCGGCCTACTCTCTTTATCCAGACTCTCTCTCTATCCCTCAACCTCTTTCTCCTTTCAATCTTGGCGCCACCTTTCAATCTCTCCCTTCTCTTAATTTCAATTCCTTTCATTTTCTGGTAGAGACAAAGGAGACACGTTTTATCCGTGGACCCAAAACACCAGCACCAGGCAGCCTTCCCTTGGTGTTTAATCATTGCAGGGATGCCTCTCTGATTACTCACCCACGTTCAGAGGTGTCTGACCACGCTGCAGGATACCTGCCTTGGTCCTTCACCCTAAGCGGCAAGTCCCGCTTTTCTGGGGGAGGGGCAAGCACCCCAATCCCTACCCTCCCTGTCTCTACCCCTTCTCTGCTTTTCTGGGGGAGGGGCAAGCACCCCAACCCCTTCTCTCCCTGTCTCTACCCCTTCTCTGCTCTTCTAGGGGAGGGGCAAGAACCCCGACCTCTTATTTTTGTGCCCCCTTATTTTTGCGCCCCGATCTATTTTTGCGCACCAATACCTTAGTTCCACGCACTGACCCCTTTCCCGCTTTTCTGGAGGGCAAGAACCCCCGAACTCCTTCTCTCCGTATCTCTACTCTCTCTTTTCTCTGGGCTTGCCTCCTTCACTATGGGCAACCTTCCACCCTCCATTCCTCCTTCTTCTCCCTTAGCCTGTGTTCTCAAGAACTTAAAACCTCTTCAACTCACACCTGACCTAAAACCTAAACACCTTATTTTCTTCTACAATGCCGCTTAACCCCAATACAAACTGGACAGTACTTCCAAATAGCCAGAAAACAGTACTTTCGATTTTTCCATCCTGCAAGACCTAAATAATTCTTGTCGTAAAGTGGGCAAATGGTCTGAGATACCTGACGTCCAGGCATTCTTTTACACATCGGTCCCTCCCTAATCTCTGTTCCCAATGCAACTCGTCCCAAATCTTCCTTCTTTCCCTCCCGCCTGAACTCCTCCCAAATCTTCCTTCTTTCCCTCCCGCCTGAACTCCTCCCAAATCTTCCTTCTTTCCCTCCCGCCTGTCCCCTCAGTCCCAACCCCAAGCGTCGCTGAGTCTTTCTAATCTTCCTTTTCTACAGACCCATCTGACCTCTTCCCTCCTCGCCAGGCCGAGCTAGGTCCCAATTTTTCCTCAGCCTCCGCTCCCCCACCCTGTAATCCTTTTATCACCGCCCCTCCTCACACCCGGTCTGGCTTACAGTTTCGTTCCGCGACTAGCCCTCCCCCACCTGCCCAGCAATTTCCTCTTAAAAAAGTGGCTGGAGCTAAAGGCATAGCCAAGGTTAATGTTCCTTTTTCTTAATCCGACCTCTCCCACATCAGTTAGCATTTAGGCTCTTTTTCATCAAATATGAAAAACAGCCCAGCTCATGGCCTGTTTAGCAGCAACCCTGAGACGCTTTTCAGCCCTAGACCCTGAAAGGTCAGAAGGCCATCTTATTCTTAATATGCATTTTATTTTATTACCCAATCTGCTCCTGACATTAAATAAACCCCCAAAATTAAATTCCAGCCCTCAAACCCCACAACAGGACTTAGTGAACCTCGCCTTCAAGGTGTACAATAATAGAGTAGAGGCAGCTAAGTAGCAATGTATTTCTGAGTTGCAATTCCTTGTCCCCACTGTGAGACAAACCCCAGCCACATCTCCAGCACACAACTCCAAACGCCTGAACCACAGCTGCCAGGGGTTCCTCCAGAACCTCCTCCCCAAGGAGCTTGCTACAAGTGCCGGAAATCTGGCCGTTGCATCAAGGAATGCCTGCAGTCCGGGATTCCTCCTAAGCCGTGTCCCATCTGTGAGGGACCCTACTGGAAACCAGACTGTCCAACTTGCCCAGCAGCCGCTCCCAGAGCCACTCCCAGAGCCCCTGGAGCTCTGGCCCAGGGCTCTCTAACTGACTCCTTCTCAGATCTTCTCGGCTTAGCGGCTGAAGATCAACGCTACCCCATCGCCTCGGAAACCTCCTAGACCATCACAGATGCTTTAGGTAACTCTTACAGTGGAGGGTAAGTCCGTCCCCTTCTTAATCAATACGGAGGCTACCCACTCCACATTACCTTCTTTTCAAGGGCCTGTTTCCCTTGCCTCCATAACTGTTGTGGATATTGACGGTCAGGCTGCTAAACCTCTGAAAACTCCCCAACTCTGGTGCCAACTTGGACAACATTCTTTTATGCACTCCTTTTTAGTTACCCCACCTGCCCAGCTTCCTTATTAGGCCAAGACATTTTAACTAAATTATCTGCTTCCCTGACTATTCCTAGGCTACAGCCACACCTCATTGCTGCCTTTTCCCCCCAGTTCAAAGCCTCCTTCGCATCCTCCTCCCCTCATATCCCCTGACCTTAACCCACAAGCATAGGATACCTCTCCTTGGCGACTGATCAGTCACCCCTTACCATCTCATTAAAATCTAATCACCCTTACCCCACTCAATGCCAGTATCCCATCCCGCAGCACACTTTAAAAGGATTAAAGCCTGTTATCACTCACCTGCTACAGCATGGCCTTTAAAGCCTGTAAACTCCCCTTACAATTCCCCCATTTCACCTGTCCTAAAATCAGACAAGGCTAACAGGTTAGTTCAAGATCTGCACCTTACCAACCAAATTGTCTTGTCTATCCACCCCGTAGTGCCCAACCCATATACTCTCTTATCCTCAATACCTCCCTCCACAACCCAGTATTCTGTTCTGGATCTCAAACATACTTTCTTTATTATTCCTTTACACCCTTCATCCCAGCCTCTCTTTTGCTTTCACTTAGACTGACCCTGACACCCATCAGGCTCAGCAAATTACCTGGGCTCTACTGCTGCAAGGCCTCACGGACAGCCCCCATTACTTCAGTCAAGCCTGAATTTCTTCCTCATCTGTTACTTATCTCAGCGTAATTCTCATAAATACACACTTACTCTCCCTGCTGATCATGTCCGGCTAATCTCCCAAACCCCAATGCCTTCTATAAAACAACTCCTTTCCTTCCTAGGCATGGTTAGTGCAGACAGAATTCTTACACAAGAGCCGGGACCATGTCCTATAGCCTTTCTGTCCAAACGACCTTACTGTTTTAGCCTAGCCTTCATGTCTGCGCGCAGCGGCTGCCACCGCTTTAATACTGTTAGAGGCCCTAAAAATCACCAACTATGCTCAACTCCCTACAGTTCTCATAACTTCCAAAATCTATTTTCTTCCCCCAACCTTTGCTCCCGAGACAACGCTTATGCTGATAAGGTAGCTAAAAAAGCAGCTAGCTTCTAACTTCTATCCCACAGGGCAGTTTTCCTCCTTCACATCGGCCACTACCATCTACTCTGCAGCTGAAACTTCCATCTATCAATCTCTTCCCACACAAGGCAGATGTTTCTTAGACCAAGGAAAATATCTCCTTCCAGCCTCACAGGCCCATTCTAATCTGTCATTTCATAACCTCTTCCATGTAGGTTACAAGCCGCTAGCCCGTCTCTTAGAACCTCTCATTTCCTTTCCATCCTAGAAATCTATCCTCAAGGAGATCACTTCTCAGTATTCCATCTGCTGTTCTACTACCCCTTAGGGATTGTTCAGGCCCCCTCCCTTTCCTACACATCAAGCTCGGGGATTTGCCCCTGCCCAGGACCGGCAAATTGACTTTACTCACATGTCAGAAAACTAAAATACCTCTAAGTCTAGGTAGACACTTTCACTGGATAAGTAGAGGCCTTTCCCACAGGGTCTGAGAAGGCCACAGCGGTCATTTCTTCCCTGTCAGATGTAATTCCTCGGTTTGGCCTTCCTAACTCTATACAGTCTGATAACGGACCAGCCTTTAATAGTCAAATCACCAAGCAGTTTCTCAGGCTCTTAGTATCCAGTGAAACCTTTATATCCTTTACCATCCTCAACCTTCAGGAAAGGTAGAACGAACTAATGGTCTTGTAAAAACACACCTCACCAAGCTCAGTCACCAACTTAAAAAGGACGAGACAATACTTTTACCACTTTCCCTTCTCGGAATTCAGGCCTGTCCTCGGAATGCTACAGGTTCCAGCCCGTTTGAGCTCCTGCGTGGACACTCTTTTTTATTAAGCCCCAATCTCATTCCAGACACCAGACCAACTTGGACTGCACCCCAAAAACTTAGAGCCTAAAACCTCACCAACCAAGTAATTATGCTGAACCTCCTTAGGCTCTCTCTAATTAGATGTCCTAGGTCCTCCCAATTCTTAGTCCTTTAATACCTGTTTTTTCTCCTCCTCTTACCTTGTGTCTTCCGTTTAGTTTTTCAGTTCATACAAAACAGCATCCAGGCCATCACCAATCATTCTATACGGCAAATGTTTCTTTTAACGACCCCACAATATCACCCCTTACCACAAAATCTTCCTTCAGCTTAATCTCTTCCACTCTAGGTTCCCACACCGCCCCTAATCCTGCTTGAAGCAGCCCTGAGAAACATCGCCCATTCTCTCTCCATACCACCCCCCAAAAATTTTCCCCACCCCAACACTTCAACACCTTTGTTTTATTTTTCTTATTAAGAAGGCAGGAATGTCAGGCCTCTGAGCCCAAGCCAAGCCATCGCATCCCCTGTGACTTGCACGTATACGCCCAGATGGCCTGAAGTAACCGAAGAATCACAAAAGAAGTGCAAATGCCCTGCCTCGCCTTAACCGATGACATTCCACCACAAAAGAAGTGAAAATGGCAGGTCCTTGCCTTAAGCGATGACATTATCTTGTGAAATTTCTTTTCCTGGCTCATCCTGGCTCAAAAGACTCCCCCACTGAGCACTTTGTAACCCCCACCCCTGCCCGCCAGAGAACAAGCCCCCTTTGACTGTAATTTTCCTTTACTTACCTAAATCCTATAAAACGGCCCCACCCTTATCTCCCTTCGCTGACTCTTTTCGGACTCAGCCCGCCTGCTCCCAGGTGAAATAAACAGCCATGTTGCTCACACAAAGCCTGGTTGGTGGTCTCTTCACACGGACGTGCATGACACTCACCCCTCCCTCGACTGCCCTCTGGGGCTCTCTAAGGTGTGAGTGAGCAGCGGGAGACAAAGGCAGTGGTGCCCTCAATTCCCAGAAACCCCCGGAAGCAAGTCCTTCCCAAGAGTCTGCGGTTTTCTGGGGAAACTGTCACCCACTCCCTTCAGCTCCAAGCCCCAGTGTGAATCTTTGAAATGATGCTCCCGAAAGCAACAACCCTCCTCTCTCCCTTTCCTGATCTCTGGGACCAGCTGGTGTTTTATTGAATTATAAGACAAGGTGACTCATTGCCAGGGTGAGGGGATAGTTTCTCCATCTCGTCACCCACATTTTACACCAGGCTGTTTCCCGTTTCTGGCCCACTCTGGGCTGGGAAGCTGCTGAACAGGTATGTTTGAGTTTGGAGAGAAAACAAAACAAGCCACCCTGGCCAGAGGCTTTCCCTGAGGGCGGAACAAGCTCGTTTTCAGCAAGTGCTTCCCATCCCGGGGTTTGGCTGCTCCGGAGTCTGGGCAGATGAGGTGCCAGGGACACAATTTCTAGCCCACGTAGAAGCAGCAGGCATGGCCACCACCACCTGGGAAAAGTGAGTGCGCCTTCAGACTTCTGTGACTGTCCTGGGTCGCTCAAAGAAGCGACCAGACCTGTTCCTGCGTCCTTCCTTCAGGAAAGCCCAAATCTGACCCACCTGTGACAGAGCAGTATACGCTCCCCCCCAGCCACGCCCTTCAGCTGTGGCCTTTTAGCCGTCCCCCCTCTTTAATTATCCATCTCAGAAGGTCCCAGGACAGCTCCTGCCAGCCCCTGTGTGCTGACCAGGCTCCCTGAGGTCCGAGCCCCAGGGTGCAACTCAAGTTGTGGGGGAGGGGGTTGCTGGCTGGGGAGCAGAGGCCCTGCCTTCTACCTCTTTCGTCTGTGTGTTTTTCAGCTGCCTGCAGCAAATGATGACAGCTGCAGTCATAGGAAGGCACAGGTGGTTTCTGGCTTCATCACACTGTCTCAGAGCATTTTCAGTTCTCGGCAGTGAATCATCTCGGGCTCAGAAGGTGATCCGGACCTGCCCCTACACAAGCAGGGGTCCCCAGGACTACATCCCTCCCAGGAAACTGCACCTCTGAGGGTCGGTCCCACTCTCCACCTCCAAGTAATGCTGCTTTTTGCAGCTTGGAGCCCCACCTGCCACTGGCGTTGGCAGCACCCCCATCCCAGCCCTGCCTTCTGGGACCCCACCTGTCCCATGGTTTGGCTGCTCACACGAGGAGCTCACAGACAAGCGGGGGAAACAGACCAGGATGGCAAAGCACGGTTGGTGCAGCAGCAAAGGGAGGCCTGGGAGGAAAGAGAGGAGGGTGAAATCTAGGAAGGCTTCCTGAAAGAGGAGGCACCTGCACTGAGACTTGGAGGGAGAGGAACCAGGCAAAGCAGGGGAGTAAAGGGCTTCTCAGGGGTCAGGGCCAGCTCAAACAACTGTGATCCTGGCAGGCAGTGTGCTAAAATCTCCCACAGCCACTTCAGGGGACTATGGACACTGGCAGCCAAGGAGAGGCCAGCATGCTTGCACCCCAAGGGGTTAATCTACAGCGCCATAAAAGTGACTCTCAGGAATGCAGAGGCCTGGGGGCTAGAGGCTACCCGCACTCTCCCCACTTCAGCAGGCTGCTGGCTCTCCCATTGGTCCTGTCCAGCAGAAACAGTCACGCAGGAGCCTCCAAGGTCATTCTAGAACAGGGGAGGCAAACGTGCTCTGGGTAGGGCTGGAGGGAGCATGTTTAGCTTTGCCAGTCATCAGGTCCGTCACAACCTTGCCCTTACAGCAGGAAAGCAGACAGCAGTAAGTGAATGGGTGTGGCCACGTGCCAAGAAAACTCTCTATAATAGTATAATACAAGACAGGGGGCAACAGATTTGGTCATGAGTGTGGTTTGTAAGCTGAGGCCGTCTTCTGCTGTGAAACAGGCTTGAAACATGGTACATGGGCCCGGCTTCGCTGCTCCACCCTGGTCATGCCTGCAACTGTGCAAATGTGCACACAGACAAGTCAATCACCAGGTGGCCACATGAACCTAAACTCGGAGCGGAAGAGAAGACAACAAATAAAGACAAGTGGGCCGGGCATCGTGGCTCATGCCTATAATCCCAGCATTTAGGGAGACCAAGGTGGGCGGATCATGAGGTCAGGAGTTCCAGACCAGACTGACCAACATGGTGAAACCCCGTCTCTACTAAAAATACAAAAATTAGCTGGGCATAGTGGCGCATGCCTATAATCCCAGCTACTCAGGAGGCTGAGGCAGGAGAATCGCTTGAACCCTGTAGGCAGAGGTTGCAGTGAGCCAAGTTCACGCCACTGCACTCCAGCCTGGGCAACAGAGCGAGACTCCGTCTCAAAAATAAAATAAAGACAAGTGGTTGGATGAAAAGATTGTAATTTACAACCTTCAAGCTTATAAATGGGGAGATTAAGGGGCAAGGCAAAAATGACCTTCACCCAAGGTCACAGGAAGGAGAGTTCTGGTGATTCTATGACCCTTTCATTTTAGATGTGACTGAGTGCCGGACACCGTGGTTCACCCCTGTAATCCCAGCACTTTGGGTGGCCGAGTTCAGATCACTTGAGGTCAGGTGTTCGAGACCAGCCTGGTCAACATGGTGAAACCCTGTCTCTACTAAAAAAAAAAGATACAAAAGTTAGCTAAGTGTAGTGGCAGTTGCCCATAATTCCAGCTACTTGGGAGGCAGAGATGAGAGAATCACTTGAACCTGGGAGGCAGAGGTGACAGTGAGCTGAGATCTTGCCATTGCACTCCAGCCTGGGTGACAGAGCAAGACTCCATCTCGAAAAAGAATGAATGAATGAATAAATGAATAAATAATTATATAAATAAATGTAACTCAGAGATCGGTCCCTGCCCCTGGAGAACACAGCCCGGCCAGATCCCAGCTCCATGCTGAGCAGCCCTGCCATCTTTCCCAGTCTCCGATTCCTCCTGTATAAAGTGCTGTCTCTGCTAAACACAGTATTTCCCGGAAACACAAACAAACAAAGTTGTCCCCGCACACCTCCCAAGGCATTCTCAAGCCCTACTCAGACTCGAGAACGGGGGAGAAGGACCAGCACAAATCTCTCCCGAGGTTCCTTCCTGAGTTAATTCCTCTGCACACCCAAGTTTGAGGACGGGTGTATCCGGGCCGGCATGATAAGCCGCTAGTCTGGAGCCCCGTACCAGCTGGTGCTGGCATGGCAGCATCGTGAGTCATCCCCCGGAAAGGGCTAGGGTGATGCTCCACTCACACAGCACTCACACTGTGTGTTATTTCTGGCCTTTGCTGCTGAAACCGGCCCCTGATCAGAAAAGCAGAGCTCTAAGCCCCGTGATTTCAGGAACTGCTCTTTGCAAAACAAGGACACAGGGCTCATAGGCTTTCCAGATGACTGATGGCCACCCCGGCCAGATGGGTGGCTAGGACGCCGGGTCAGAGGCCTGCAGGAAGTGGTCAGCAGTTCTCGTGCCTGGGCTGGAACTGAAGACACCCACCCCCAAACTAGCTGGAATGTCCTGCTCTGTCAGGGTAGGCGTCAGCCTGGAGCCCAGGGAATCGCTGACTCTGCAGCCCAGTAGGTCCACAGTCCTTCCTTCTCCCACTGACCAGGTGCCTGAGACTCCTTAGCACAGTGCTCCTCATCTGGGGGTGGTGAGGGAAGCGAGCTGTTTCCCTAGCAGAGATTTCAGAAGAGGGACCTTCCTTCTTTGGAGGAAGCTGACCAGAGAGCCCTCACTGCCTACATAGGAGCCCCCACGGCAGCCCTGCAGCTCCCACCAGTCCTCGGCATCTCCACCTTTAAAACCACAAGGAACAGAGGTGCAGAGAGGGTAAAATTACAGAGCCAGGGCTGGGCGCAGTGGATCACACCTGTAATCCTAGCACTTCAGGAGGCTGAGGCAGGAGGATCACTTGAGTCCAGGAGTTCAAGACCAGCCTGGTCAACATGGTGAAACCCATCTCTACAAAAATTACAAACAATTAGCTGGGCATGGTGGTGCACGCCTGTAGTCCCACCTGCTCGGGAGGCTGAGGTGGGAGCATTGCTTGAGCCCAGGAGTTGGAGACTGCAGTGAGCAATGACCCGCACTACCGCCCTCCAGCCTGGCCGCACTACTGCACTCCAACCTGGGCGGCAGAGCCGGGCCCCTGTCTCCAGAAAATGATCACAGAGCCAGAAGAGGCCAAACCCCAGAAACACCCTGTGGACCCGCCAGCTGGTGGGGTGTGGGTGACCAAGAGGGAGTGCACAGAGGAGAAGGCCCCAGATGAGGGCACATGGCAGGGGCTACAAGGCTGCCATTCTCCCAACAGCCTGGGGACATCAGATCCCAGCTTACAGATGAGTCCCCCCAGGACTCCCAATCCCATAAGCCCGAACTCCTCAGATCCCCAACTTTCCTGAATCAGGGGTGGGACCGCAGCCGGAAATTTGGCATTCTGCAGAGCCCAGTCATGGGGGTTGATCCTGACCTTGGCTTACACAATCATGAACCCTGCCCAAGCACACACTCCCCCAACTCCTCCTAGGGAGGGAAGTCCTCCCAGCTGGGAGCCATCTCCTGCGAGCTCGAGGCTCTGAGGCTGAGGTCACTGCAGGCAAGGGGAGGAGGGCTCCAAGGGGGAATTCCTGCAGGCCCCCCGCTACCCACCTGGACGGGGCCAGATGTCATGGGGGGCACGCTGGTGATCTCAGGCACCTGTGGCCAGTGCTGCCACCTCCCAGCAAAACCTCAAGTGCTGTTTTCCATGCCCTACTTCCTGGCCTCACATCAACGCACCCACCCCATGCTCCCCAAAACTACCCAGGCATAGGTCACTGGCATTTTCCACATGGCCAAGCTCAGCAGTCCTTTCCCGGCTCCCTCTTCCTTGTCTCTCAGGGCCACTGGTCCACCCGCTGACCACACTCTTTGGATACTTTCTCCTGCCTCCCAGCCTCCTCCTCCCTCATGGTCACACCTTCTCTAAGGGCCACACTCTGTGTGGAGAGCTCACACCAGCGGGAACTTCAGAGCCATCTGCTTTCACTGAGTTCCCCAGGCTCCAGCTCAGAATGACGGCCTGTGTCAGTGCCACCGTCTGCCTCTCTGATGGCCAGTAGCCAGCCCAGACACCACTCAGCCAGAACTGGACACCTACTGCCCCTCCACTGCCCTGAATCTTAGCAGATGGCACCATAGGGCATTTGGCACGTGACCCCTCTCTTTCCCCACCTGGTTACATCCAAGCCACCACTGCCAATCTCACCCTGCTCTCCCTTCCCCTGCTCTCCCCTCCCCCACACCCGGCAGGGCCCTGGCCACCCTGTGCTGTCCCACACCCCTGACTCCTGCCCTGGTCTCTGCACACCACCCCTTTCTGGCAACCCTTCTCCTCCAGGCTGTGACCGCGGTGTATTGCCTGCTCGAAGAGGCCTACCCTGGCTGCCAGCCTGGCCAGCCCTTGCCCGGCACCCTGGAGAGCCTCAGCATGCTCCACCCCTCCTGGGACTGGGGCCATTGTCTATCACCACCACTTTCTTCCTAGGCAGGTCCCCTGCACTGCGGGCTCCTCCAGCGAGGGCACTGGTGGGTCTTGCTCTCTGTGGGCCCCATGCCCAGCACAGTGCCACACTCTGCAAGCATTTGCTGAATGACTAACAAACCAAGACCCGGTGATAGGGGCCAGGCTGCCCAAGTCAGGTGGGAGCCAACAGCCCCATGTATTCTGAGCGGGGTTCGCCTCTGCCAGACATGCAGAAGGGGACAGAGCCCAGTCAAGTGCACTTCTGCTGAGGCAAAGCTGTGTGGGCAGCTGGGTGGGAGGGAACCACCGGCTTGCAGTGGGCACGGGCTTGCCCCAGGTGGGGCTTGAGCTCTCCCACCTCATGTGTCGAGCCACGTGTGCCTGTGAGCGGTGCCCGGCAGGATCTGGCCACAGCACTGGCTGCACCTTCTCCTGGGACACTGGAGAGACAGGGAGGGGGTGGCTGCCTTGTGACAGGTACCCAGTGCAGGCTCCAGGCAGCAGCCCCTTGTTGGGCCAACATCTGTAGCTGCTACCTCACATGCCTGCTAACCAGCTCGGGTGTCGCCCAGGCGGCGTCACAGGTGCGTGGCCCACCACTTTGGTGTCCAGCCAGGTGTGGGTCCCAGGGTCTCCCCTCACTTGCTGCAGGATGGACACACCCCTCACCCCTTCTACCCTGGCATAGCCCTCCTCTGCTCACTAAGGGTAGCGTAGTGGTCCAGGTACCACACAGAGGGGACCAGGAAACTCCCCTACTGGCCCACACAGTGCATCCTGGGGTGCAACCCGATGATGGAGAGCAGATTCTGAAGCCTGGGTTCGAAGCCCCTGGGGGAGCTACTTTATGGTCCTGCCCAGGCCCAACACCTGCCAGCATAGAGGAGGGTCCCACAAAGGAGAGCAGTCATCGTCATTATTGTTCAGTGGGGAGGATCAGCAGGCAGCGTGGCCCAGATCCAACCTGCCTGCCCGACGCTGGGCCTGGCCCCGTACTCAGCATCCGACATGGATGAGTCAGATGCCCACTACCCTCTAGAGAGCCCAGACTCAGCCTCGTGGTGGAGACAGCCATGGAGCCAGATGGGACAGCTCGGCCGGAGCGGCCATTGCGGAGGGGTCGGGAAAGGGGAGCACTGCACAGCCCCAGTCCTGCCTGTAGACAGCTGGGGAGGCTGCCTGGAGGAGGGGCTCTGCACCAGCCTCTGCACATGAAATATTTGTGAAATACATTCCCTGGCAGGAAATAAACACAGTGGGCCTGGAGTGTCTTGTAGCATCAGAAAGTAAGGAAGTGTGATCCATTGACCAGCCAATAGATAAATGGATCAATAGATCCCGGAAATGATGGAACTGTGACAAAGGGGCACAGAAGTCAACTGAAAGAGCTCCCAGTGGCCAAAGCTGGGACAATGTGAGCAATGAGACACAGGTAAAGCAGTAGCAATGTCAACCCCAAATAGAAAACAAATATGTAGGCCGGATGCCGTGGCTCATACCTGTAATCCCAGCACTTTGGGAGGCCGAGACGGGTGGATCACGAGGTCAGGAGTTCAAGACCAGCCTGGCCAATATGGTGAAACCCTGTTTCTACTAAAAATACAAAAATTAGATGGGTGTGGTGGTGCACATCTGTAATCCCAGCTACTCGGGCAGCTGACAGAGGAGAATTGCTTGAACCCAGAAGGCGGAGGTTGCAGTGAGCTGAGATCGCACCACTGCACTCCAGCCTGGCAATAGAGCAAGACTCCATCTCCAAAAAATAGAAAAAAGAAAGAAAGAAAACAAATATGTATGAGTCCACACCAGTACAAATAAGTGATGGGATAACTGGGTAAATGGGGGAGAAGAGACAGACAGACCCCCCGGGCTAAAGAATTCCAGCTAATTTAGGCTGGGGGCAGAGCATGACCCCCACTCCTTCAGTGTGGGATGCACATGGTGGCTTCCTTCCACAGAGGATAGTGTGGACATGGGGAAACCCAACCAACACCCCTCAGCCAGGTGACCAGGGTCAACAGCATCAATGACAAAGCCTGTTGATAGCAGGTGTCCTCGCTATCATGCGAGCAGGAGTGCACTTTGCTGTCGTGGTCTTCCTCCCCCAAACCCATAACCCCAGTCTAATATGAGAAACACATCAGGCAAATGCAACTGATAGTGTAGAACAGGAGTGGCGTTGGGTGGCAGAGGGTACGACTGAGGATATTAACTGTGCTTGGCAGTCAGGGAAGGCTTCCTGGAGGCAGTGACATTTGAGCAGGGCTTTGAAGCATGGCAGGTGTCACAGAGGGCAAGAGGTCAGGCAGGAGTCCCAGAATGGGCAAAGGCACAGCAATATGCCTATAGGAGCACGCCTTTTCTCTTTCTTTCTTTCTTTTTTTTTAGACGGAGTCTTGCCCTGTCACCGAGGCTGGAGTACAGTGGCATGCTCTCGGCTCACTGCAACCTCCACCTTCTGGGTTCAAGTGATTCTCCCACCTCAGCCTCCCAAATAGCTGGGATTACAGGCGCCCACCACCAAGCCCACCTAATTTTTGTATTTTTAGTAGAGACAGGGTTTCACCATGTTGGCCAGGCTGGTCTCGAACTTCTGACCTCAAGTGATCTACCCACCTCCGCCTCCCAAAGTGCTGGGATTACAGGCATGAGCCACCGTGCCTAGTCTCAAGTGGTTTTTTAAAAGTGTTTTTTTAACCTAAACTTTATTTGTAAATTTTAGATAGAAAAGTTGGGAAGCCAGTGTGAGCATCGGCATAAACTCCCAACAGTCTCCCCCATGATGACCGTCTCACACCTGCGTCACCTGTCACATCCAATAAACCAACGTGGACCTGCTATTGTCACTCACAATTCACACGTGACTCGACTTCCTTAGTTTCCCCTAACATCCGTCTTCTGCTCCACCCAGAAGCCCATGGGGGACACCGCGTGGGGTTCATCACCTCGTCTTTTGGGTGCCTTTTGGCCAGGATGGTTTCTGTTTTCCTGACCTCGACATTTCTAGGGAGAACTGGCAGGGATCTTTGTGATTGTGCTTGTACTGGGGTTTGTCTGAAGTTCCAGTCCCTTCACTTTTAATTTGCAACAAGCAAATTTTGCGGCTGGCCTTGGGTCAGAGTCAGGCTGGCCCCAGCCCCTCCGCCAGCAGCTGCTGTTAATTCAACCATGTCTGAGAAGCTGACCTCCGCTTCAGGCACCAGAGGGCAAGACCAACTCCACAGTAAAGCAGCGAGGGGCCCGCACGGACAGTCCTGTCTATCGCCCTAAAATGTGGGAAATGTTGCTCAATGTCCCCCTGTCAGGGAGTTCAAAAAGACCCCAAGGTACCCTGTGGCACCTCCTAGAGCAGTAGCACCTGGCATCCAGGAGCACCTGGCATCCAGGAGCATACCCTAGACAGGCTGCAGAGAGCATGGTGCCAGCAGGGCTGATCTGAGGTCAAATGAACAATCATAAAGCCACGACTGTGCTGACCCTTTGCCCAGCAACCCCACTCCTGGGAGTTTACCCTGCAGATGACTGTTGACTTCTGAAATGGTAGGGTACATGGTTGCCCATACAGTTCATTTCTAACAGCAACGCCTTGGAAATAACCCGGTGTCAGATAAATCACACTCCAGACACACAACAGGTAGCCAGCAGCTGTGATACAGAACCAAGGCGTTCTCTGAGTGCCAACAAGGAAAGATCCCTGAGACATATTAAGCAGAAAAAAGCAAGTTGCAGAGTGTCTGAAAGTGGGGTTAGGATGCGCTCGTATCTGTTTGCACTTGTGAAAAGAAACCGCAGGAGGATGAATGCATTTGGCAACAGCGGGAAGCTGAGTCGGTGAGCCACAGGGAAATTCTCGGCGCTGAAACTATTCTGGATGATGCTCTGATGGGGGATACCTGACTCCATTTCCCAAAAGACATTGAACTTTACAGCACAGGGAGCCTCAGTGTGTGCACTTTTTTTTTTTTTTTTTTTGAGACAGAGTTTCGCTCTTGTTCCCCAGGTTGGAGTACAATGGCATGATCTCAGCTCACCACAACCTCCACCTCCCGGGTTCAAGTGATTCTCCTGGCTCAGCCTCCCGAGTAGCTGCGACTACAGGCACCTGCAACCACGCCCAGCTAATTTTTGTATTTTTAGTAGAGATGGCGTTTGATCGTATTGGTCAGGCTGGTGTCGAACTCCCAACCTCAGGTGATCCACCCGCCTCGGCCTCTCAAAGTGCTGAGATTACAGGCGTGAGCCATCACGCCCTGTCTATGTATGCAAATTGTATTTTTTTAAAAAAGTAGGCAGACGGGGAATCCCAGGATGAATGTGAAATGTGACAAAACAATTAACTGTATCACAAATGTATGCGACAATCTCATTGAAGTGGGAGGAAGAAAGTTCCACTAAGTCTGTGAAACTGAAGGCAAAAGGAGCCCCACAGACGCACTCCGCTCTGGCTGATAAAGTTGCTTTCCAGCCGTCCACAGTGGCTCACACCTGTAACCCCAGTACTTTGGGAGGCTGAGGCAGGAGGATGACGTGAGCCCAGGGTTCAAGACCAGCCTGAGCAACATGATGAGACCCTGTCTCTAGAAAATATAAAAAATTGGCCGGGCGTGGTGGCTCAAGCCTGTAATCCCAGCACTTTGGGAGGCCGAGACGGGCGGATCACGAGGTCAGGAGATCGAGACCATCCTGGCTAACACGGTGAAACCCCGTCTCTACTAAAAATACAAAAACTAGCTGGGCGAGGTGGCGGGAGCCTGTAGTCCCAGCTACTTGGGAGGCTGAGGCAGGAGAATGGCGTAAACCCGGGAGGCGGAGCTTGCAGTGAGCTGAGATCTGGCCACTGCACTCCAGTCCGGGGGACAGAGTGAGACTCCGCCTCAAAAAAAAAAAAAAAAAGAAAATATAAAAAATTAGCTGGGTGTGTTGGCATGTGCCTGTAGTCCCAGTTACTCAGGAGACTAAGCCAGGAGGATTATTTGAGCCAGGGAGGTCGAGGCTGCAGTGAGCCATGCTCACACCACTGCACTCCAGCCTGGGCAACAGAGCAACAGCCTGTCTCAAAAAATAAATGAATAAAGTTGCCTCCCACAGGGATATGGGTCAGCCATTCTGATACTTCTGTACACGTAGACTGGAACAAAACTGTTAAGTCAGTGGATGGCTAATGGTGAAAGCCAGGTTTCTCAATGTTGGAGTGGGTGGTTGTTACAGATTGCCGGTGGGGCGGAGCTGGAATCCACTTAGTAATAACGGATTTGAGTTGGAGACGTCAGTATGAACTCACATTTAACCTAATAGAGATATAGATATTGCATCTAGGCATACTTAGGGACATGCATATATATGTGGTTAGTGTACGCATATATGCCTTCATGCTCTGTCAGCTGAGAGGGCCTAAAAGAAAAGACACCCAGCCAGGCACAGTGGTTCATGCCTGTAATCCAGCACTTTGGGAGGCTGAGATGGGTGGATCATGAGGTCAGGAGTTCGAGATCAGCCTGGCCAACATGATGAAACCCCATCTCTACTAAAAATACAAAAATTAGCTGAGTGTGGTGGGTGGTGAGCGCCTGTAATCCCAGCTACTCAGGAGGCTGAGGCAGGAGAATTGCTTGAACCTGAGAGGTGGAGGTTGCCGTGAGCCGAGATTGTGCCACTGCACTCCAGTCTGGGTGACAGAGTGAGAATCTGTCTCAAAAAAAAAAAAAAAAAAATCCAACTGTAGTCCCAGCTCAGGAGGCTGAGGCAAGAGGCTCCCTTGACGCCAGGAGTTTGAGGTCAGACTGGGCAATACAGTGAGACTCAGACGCTAAAAAACATTTAAAACAACAACAACAAAAAAAAAAACTAAAAAAAAAAAAAAAACTTAATTTTTTTTTGAAGAAAAGATCTCCACATAGCAGCAAGCATACCTAGCACCCGAAGAGATCTTGGTTTCTAATACCTTTACCCAACAACAACAAAAGTCAGGGCTCAGAGAAACGGCAGATTCTAGGACTGGGCCAAGAAATGGACAGGCCGAGCCTGGCCTGTGGTGCCAGGAGAGTGAGTCCCTGCCTGCATGGGGGAAGGAGTGAAATCCCACATCGGGGGGTGTGTCAAAGGGACATGGAACCAGCTGAAAGAGTTAAAGTAATTTGAGCAAAACTAAGGTAGTATTTGATTATAACCCAAAGTGTAAAATAGATATCCACTAATCCGTCCTTAAATAAGTCAATAATGGAATAATTGAGTAAATGGAGGGTAAGAGGTGAATCTCCCGGGCAGAAGAATTCCAAATAACTGATGTAGTGGCTCCACACTGAAGGCAGGGACCAACACTCCTGCTCTTCTTTTTTTTTTTTTTGAGACGGAGTTTCACTTTTGTCACCCGGGCTGGAGTGCAGCGTCGTGAATCTCAGCTCACTGCAACCTCCGCCTCACAGGTTCAAGCGATTCTCCTGCCTCATCCTCCCGAGTAGCTGGGATCAGAGGCGCCCACCACCACACCTGGCTAATTTTTGTATTTTTAGTAAAGACGGGGTTTCACCATGTTGGCCAGGCTGGTCTCGAACTCCTGACGTCACGATTCGCCCACCTCAGTCTCTCAAAGTGCTGGGATTACAGGCGTGAACCACCGCGCTCGGCCAACTCCTGCTCCTTAAGTGTGGGTTGCACACAGAGACTTCCTTCCAGAGAGGACCGGAGGGAGCGGGAGGAAAAGAGAATCTTTACAAGGAGAAACCTGACCAACGCCCCTCAGCCAGGTGGCCAGGGTCAAGGTCAACAGTGGGGAGTCCTGTTGACCGCGTGTGGCCCTGGGACCATGTGATGTGGATGGCACTGCGCCTCTGAGGTCTGTCCCCCAAGAACCCATAACAACTCCAATCTAATCATGAGAAAAACTTCAGACAAATCCCAACGGAGGCACATTCTACAAAATCCCGACCACACCTCAAAACTGTCAAGGCCAGCAAAACCAAGGAAAGTCTGAGAAACTATTACACTGTGGAGGAGCCCAATGAGACAGGAGGACTAAATGCAGCGTGGGGTCCTGGGTGGGATCCTAGGGCAGGCGAAGGCATTCGGTAAAGACGAAGGAAATCTGAGTCAAGTGCGGGCTGCAGTTAGTAATGAGGCATTGGTGGTATTGGCTCATTAGTTGTGACAAATGTACCCTACCAAGGTAAGATGCTAATCATAGAGGCAGCTGGGTGGGGTTTTATGAGAACTCTCTGAACTGTCTTCCTGACTGTTTTGTAAATCTAAAAGGATTCCAAAGAATTCAGTCTATTAAAAGAAAAACAAACAAAAAGTCCTTGTAGGGTGGAACAAATTTGATGTGTTTGGAGAGTGAACTTTTAAGGCCCAAAGACACCCAAGCGTCACCGCGGGATCCTATCCGAGCCTGGAGCCGCCTGCTTGGGTGACACCCTGGGGCTGCTTGCCATGGGCCTCGGGCCAGCCCGGAAGCCTCCCTGGGCCACGCCTCCCTGCACTGTACAGGGACTGAGTTAATCACAGAGATGCATGGGGCAGGGCCAGTTTCTGGTAATTGTCCCCACAGCACCAGGAAACTGAGGCAGGGCTTTGGAAGGGCTTCCTAGCCCCAGGTGTGACCTGCCGTGGTCCTCAGCCAGTCCTGCCACCTTGAACCCTGGTCTTCCTCTGTAAACGAGGGTGAGGATGAGGACGGGCTCCTTCCTGGTGAACAGAACTCACCCAGGGCTGCTGCCACAGAGGGCTCCAGAGCATTCCATAGCCCCAGTGGGAGAGGGAGGCAAGGTCACCAGGCAGGTGGCATGCTGAGAAACTGAGGCTCACAGAGGCCCCACACCTTGTGGGGGCCACAGAGCCCCCTCACCCCCAGGGCAGCCTCTCCTCTGCCCTCCTCTGGGTCAGGCCCCTGTGCCTCTCCTCACTGCCCTGACAGCCTCTGCATTCAGCCCCCACCTCCTTCAAAACCCACTCCCAAGTCCAGCCCTAACAGAAGGCAACCTCATCCCCAGCGGCAGGTGGGAACCCTGGCCCCATGAGGGGGACTAAAGCTTCAGAGATGCAGAGAGCCACTGGAACCCCTCCGAGACCGCTGACACTGGTGCAGTGGGAGGGCAGGGGCAGCATGAGAGACACAGGGTGCAGGGGAAGCCTGACTGAGCCAGCCCAGGGCTCCTGCGCCCTCCAGCATCACCACACTGCACCGTTTCCATCAACTATGGCTGCTGGCCATATGCGGACACTGCCCTGGGTACCAACACCAATGCCTTATCTTACAGATGGAGACACTGAGGCACAAAGGGTAGAATCACTTGGTGGCAAGCCAGGATCAGAACCCCTGGCCACAGCCTCTTGGGACCTCACCTTTCCACCAGGCATCCCGCCAGCCCAGTCATCGGGATCCTGGGGAGACAGCACCCCCACCTCACCCTGCCACCCTGCCAGCATCCAGCTCCACCCATCAGGCTCTTGGCCCATTTCTCATACGTGGGAACACCTGGCTGGCCCTTCGCCTAAAACCCCACTCGAGGCAGCACCCGCCCTGCCACTTCTGGCCAGGCGAGTTTCGAGTTTCGGGTGCAGCCTCCCCATGAAAACCCTCTCCAGCCTCACCTGTCTCAACAGGTGACACTGAGCATGGGGCTGGGGGCCTTAGCCTCGCGGGGAGGGCTCTCCGAGTGCAGACCCAGCGAAATGCACTGGAACTTACCCTGCCAGGGAAGGGAGGAGGGGAGGCTGGATCCCGGGCCCACCACCTGCTGCAGGGCCACAGCTGTTGCTATCGCAGTTCCTCAGGACAGCACTACAGCCCGGCACCGTACCGGGGCAGAAATGTGCACATTTTTAGTGAGCCTGGCCTCTGGGCTCCAATCAGATGACCTGGGTGGCCGGCCTGGGTCATTGGCTCTGCTGCTGCGGCCTGCCCCACCCCACCCCGGGAAGGGCTGTCTCCTCCCTGACCTTCCTCCTCCTTATCAGCTGTCGGAACTGTCAGCTCTCCTGGGACAGAATTTCCAAGTAGGGCACGGAGGAGCCACCGCAGGGAGCTTGGCACAGGCGCTCCTGGGCCGGTTCAGTCTGCCCAGGGCTTTCAGGGTTTCAGACCACCTCCCGGTCCCTGCTCAGAGAGGAGAGAGGCTGGGACCTAGGAACAGACACCAGGCTCTGCTCCACCAGGATGAGGAGAAATGACCAGTCTCGCCCAAGCCTGGTTTCTGCAGCTGGGCAGTCACGGCAGCTCGGTGGGAGTCCAGTAAACATTTACGGAGCACCTACTGTGTGCCGCGGGGCCCAGTGTAAGGCCAGAAAAGACGGGCAGGGTCTCTCATGTGGTGGCCAGAGGGACTGGTCCCCAAACTCGCTCAAGATAGAGTCACCTGGGACGTCCTTACAGGTTCAGATTCTTGACTCGGGAACCCTGTATCAGGATCTCCCAGAGTGGGGCCCAGAAATCTGGATTTTTAACAGGTTCCCAAGCAATGCTTGTCATCGGGTGATTCTGGGAACCCCTGTTCCAAATAGCACGCTTACCTTCAGGTACTCACCAGGGGCCTTGACAGATACAGGCCCCCTGAACCCCCGGGAACTGGGCACGGCCTCTGTGACTGGCTGTGTGACACAGGGCAAGTTCCTTAACCTCTCTGTGCCTCCCTTTCCTGGACTTTGTGCTGGAAGAACAATAGGTAGTTGGCCTACCTCATTGGATATTTATGAGGAATAAATGAGTTAATCAACATTCAGGATCTAAAACAATGCCCTACACACAGAGACACACAACACAGACACACATGTGCACACATGCATACACATACATGCACACACACATACATGCACACATACACACGTGTGTACATACATACACCCACATACACATACACACAGGTGCACTCACACACACGTATACACACACAGACACATGCACACACAGAGACACGTGCACACGTGCATACACATACTTGTATGCACACACATACACACATGTGCACATGCATGCTCACACATACACATACACACAAGTGCACTCACACACCTATATACACATACACATGTGCACACACACACATGCACACACAGACACATGTACATACAGATACATGTGCACATATGCATACACATACATGCACACACACATATATATACATAGACACATACACACGTGCACATACACATACACATACATGCAGGTGCATTCACATATATACACATACACAGGTGCACAGACACAAGTACACACATGTGCACACATGCATACACATACATGCACACATACACATATACACATACACACATGTGCGCACACATGCACATACAGGTGCACTCACATATGTACACATACATACACATACACATGCACACATGGAGATACATGTACATTCATGCGCACACACACACACACACACACACCCCTGACGTGTATTTTTATCGGTCATCCTGGTGATCCTGACCCAGCCCTGCCAGGTGACTTAGGCTGTGACTCAGTGGGGACAGGGGAAGTGCTGGGCTTGGGGCCCGAGCTGGTCCTCGGGGCTGGGCAGGAGTTGCCCATGCAGCGCTTGTTATCTTTGTGAATGAATGAATGAATGAATGAATGAGGTATTAATTGTTTGACATTTTTCTTTGCTTTGAATTAGGAGAGCACCAAAGTCGCCTCTATAATGCCCTGCTCGTTGCAATCTGGTAACGACAGTCACTGGGTCTCTGCCCTGTCCCTTGCACTAGAGATTTCCTTCCCCCACATTCACTGGGCCCTGCTCCAGGACCAGGGATTTCGGACAGGCCCCACCTTGGGAGCTCACGTTCCCGGAGCATCCCCCTCGTCCATGGCCCTCAGTGCGCTGGGGTGAGGTTTAAAGACTTCCCAGTGTGTTTCCAGCAATAAAGCAGGTAGAGGTTTCCCCCGAAAGCCAGACATCCTGCTGTTCTTGAAAACCCAGGAAGCCTGGCCACATGGGGTGACACTTTCAGCCTGCCCACAGCAGGCGCTGAGTCAGCTGTCCGTGGGGTGAGCTCTCTGACCCCACAGTGGTACGGAGGTCCCTGCTGACTGACACCCTGCTGGAAGCTGAGCTGTGACTGAGCCTCCAGCCGCTCCATCCTCAGGAACCTGCCCAGAGCCCTGGAATTCCTGGAGGGCCCCAAGCTCCTGGTGGCCACAGGTGTGTGCCCTGGCCACTAGACCAGGGAGGCCAGGCCCTGGGGCTGAGAAGAGATTAGTCCCAGGCCACTCTCTACCATGGGCCCTCTGCAGGTCAAGAGCCTGCAGGGGACCAGGGGCCTCGCTGGGTGCTTCTCTTTGTGTCTCTGACTTGGGTGTCAACCCCCCACCCCCAGCCCCCAGTGAGGTCTAGTCAGCTATCCCCATTTCCAAGGGCAGAGACAGGGTCTAGCAGCCCAGCAGCTTGGACACATTCTTACCCTGGAAGCCTCAAGCTGGGTCTGCGCCCAGGCGCCTCCCACCGCTAATGTCACAGAGACTCGGAGCTCTTCTGTGCTGGACGCTCTGACCTCTGCCCTCCCCAGCCCATCGGGTCCTCTCCCGGGGCTGAGCCATGTCAGGAGCCTGCATTTAAAATCCCAGCCTCAGTCTCCCTGTCTGCATCTGGAAGGGTTTGGCTGGGCACGCTCTGTGCACCTTCCAGTGAGGGTGTGGGGCTGAGTTACTGAGCAGGGACCTCCTACCTGCCAGACTGTGGGGAGGCATTTTCCTTCTCCACCGACACCCCCACAGCTCCAGCGGGCTGAGGGGGGCTGGGATGGTGTGAGAACCTCTGCTACCTTCTCATTGTCAAGAACTCCCTAACGACAGGAGTGTCCACACTGTGGCAGCCTCCCGGCCTCCTCCTTTTAATCTAGGATGGACTCAGAATGCACATGAGAAGAGGCTTCACTGATGTGTACAAGATGTGTGTGAGGCCAGGCACGGTGGCTCATGCCTGTAATCCCAGCATTTTGGGAGGCTGAGGGGAGAGGATTGCTTGAGCCCAAGAATTTGAGACCAGCCCGAGCAATGTAGTGAGACCTTGTCTCTACAAAAAATTAGCCGGGCATGGTGGCATGCACCTGCAGTCCCAGCTAGCTGGGAGGCTGAGGTGGGAGTCTAGCTTG
This sequence comes from Rhinopithecus roxellana, assembly GCF_007565055.1. Lineage (NCBI taxonomy): Eukaryota > Metazoa > Chordata > Mammalia > Primates > Cercopithecidae > Rhinopithecus > Rhinopithecus roxellana. The sequence goes on from NC_044550.1 coordinate 132,100,378, forward strand.
AGTCCAGGAGGTAGAGGGTGCAGTGAGCTATGATGGTGCCACTGCACTCCAGCCTGGGTGACAGAGTGGGACCCTGTCTCTAAAACAAACACACAAACAAAAATATGCATAATTCCTTGTGCCTTGGGGACCAGCACTATGGAGCCAGAATTCATTTAAAAACACATGTCTGGACATGGTGGCTCATGCCTGTAATCCCAGCACTTTGGGAGGCTGGGATCACAAGGTCAAGAGATCCAGACAATCCTGGCCAACATGGTAAAACCCTGTCTCCATTAAAAATACAAAAATTAGCTGGGTGTGGTGGTGTGCACCTGTAGTCCCAGCTACTCAGGAGGCTGAGGCGAGAGAATCACTTGAACCCAGGAGGCGGAGGTTGCAGTGAGCCAAGATCGCACCACTGCACTCCAGCCTGGGGACAGAGTGAGACTCTGTCCAAAAAAACAAAACAAAACAAACAAACAAACAAACCACAAGTTACCTCTGTATTGTCTTACTCTATAAGACTGTTCTAGAAATAAATAAAGCCCAGTGCACCTTCTTTTGGTCAGTCTTGTTCCTGAAAGTGCTGGCCAGGCTACCTGCTGGGGCAGAGGCGGACGGAGATTTGACAGGGGCCCCGTGAGGCGAGTCTCCCACGGCTGGGAGGAGTTTGCAGGGCAAGTGAGGGAGTGAGGGGTGAAAGGTGGCCTTAAAGGGCAGGCATGGCCCCCTGCGTGGAGGCCACCCACGAGAGGCTGGAAGATCCCACATAACGATGGACACTGCTGGACCCAGGCCCCAGGCAGCAGAAGCAGAGACCCGCAGCAGCTAGCACACTGCTCCTTTGTTTCTCTCTGGGATAAGCAGTACACCCCGAGGCCAGAGCAAGACACAGAGACAGGCAAAGGAAAGGTGGGTGATGTGGCAGGGCAGAGACAGTTGGACCTCCTGAGTGGGGGAATCCCAGCTTCCCACCGGCTGAGGGCAATGGGGTGGGTAACACTGAGGCCACACAGGACCTGAACTGCGCCCTTCTGACCTGGTGGCTCATCCCCCGGCAATAGGGGGCCCCCAGCCGCCGGGGGGCATGGTGTGGCAGCTGCTGGGGGCCGGATGGGGGGGTGCCTCAACCACCTGCGATCGGGGCCCCCAGCCGCCGGGGGGCGTGGCGTGGCGGCTGCTGGGGGCCGGATGGGGGGGGCGTGCCTCACCCCCCGGAGATAGGGCTCCCAATAGCCATGTGGAGAGGTATTGACTATTAGTCCCCACATCACAGGGAGTGCCCCACAGATATCACCGAGTTGGTGTTCACCTGCTGCCATTTGAGGAGTAATACCATGGTCTCGTCTTCCAGATATCAGGAAGCGTATATCCCGGGGTTGTACAGTGTCTGCGATACTGGGAGTAATATCAATCTCCTGGCCTTGTAATATTAAGAACGTCACAGTGTGGATGTACAACCTCTGCCATATTGGGAGTAATATTAGCCTCTGCCCTCCATGGATATTAGGAACAATATCCCAGGCTGGGTGTTCGCCTCCTGCTGTACGGAGTGTTATATCACCTTCTCCCTTCTAGGATATTAATAACACTATCACGGGGCGGGTGAACACAACCTGCGAATTATTATCATCCTCTTTCCCTCCTGATACTGGGAACAATATCACAGAAGAACTGTACCCTCCCTGCGATATTGCGAGCAATAGCATAGGCTTCTTCCGGGAATATTAGGAGCAATATTACCGGGTGGCTGTCCATTCATTGCTATGTTGGGAGTCGTGTCGTACACTACCTCCCTGGATATTAGGATCAGTGTCACGGGGTCAGTGTACACCTACTGCGATATTAAAACTAAATTCATGCTCTCCGTCCCAGGATATTAGGAACATCACAGGTAGGTGTACACTGCCTGTGGTATTAGGAGTAATAATATGGTTATTACACATCAATGATCGATTTTAATAATTATCAATGGTTCTAATAATATGATACCACTGTTAATTTTGGAGAATTATTTTAAGTACTTGATTATGCACGTTTAATGTTAATTATTAATATTAATGTCATTTAACAATATTATTAGTCCCTAATAGTAATCATTATTTTCTTACCAGCATCACTTTGTATTGATTTAAGTAACATTAATTGCGGATATCATTATTTGATTATTAATGGTGATATTAATATTAATTACCATTCCATATCATTGACATTTTAAACCACTATCAATTTTTACGAAGTTTATTATGATCATTAATATCGATTATTAGTATTAATATTTATTATATTTATTAATATTAATAATTAATAGACTTGTTCCTGATATCCACCGGGGAGAGGATGATATTACTTTAAATATCACAAAAGGTGTACACGCACCCAGTGATATTGCTTCAAATTTCCGTGCGAGAGTGGAGGATGTTTCACGCAATATCGCTGGGAGTAGACACACTCCTGGGATACTGTAATTAATATTCAGAGGGAAGAGTATGATATGACTCCCAACACAGGCGATCGGGGGCCCCCAGCCGCCGGGGGGCGTGTCGTGGCGGCTGCTGGGGGCCGGGATCGTGGGGGGTGGCTCCCTCCCAGGCGATGGGGCTCCCAATAGCCGGTGGGGAGAGAGATGGGCTATTAGTCCCCTCATCGTGGGGAGTGTCTCACAGATATCACAGTTTGTTTTCACCTTCTGCCATATGGGGATAAATACCATCTTCTCCCCTTCCGGATATCAGGACGAGTATCACACGTTGTTGTACATTGTCTGCCATCCTGGGAGTAATATCCAACTCTCGGCCTTGGAATATTAAGACGAGTGTCACAGGGTGGATGTACACCCTCTTCCATAGTGAGAGTAATATCACCCTCTCCCCTCCATGGATATTAGGAACAATATCCGAGGCTGGGTGTACACCTCCTGCTGTATGGAATGTAATATCACCCTCTCCCTTCCAGGATGTTAATAACAATATCACAGGGCGGGTAAACACAGCCTGCGAATTATTATCATCCTCTCCCCCTCCTGATACTCGGAACAATATCACAGAAGAGCTGCACCCTCCCTGCGATATTGGGAGTAACAGCGTAGGCTTCTTCTGGGAATATTAGGTGCAATATTACGGGGTGGCTGTCCATTCATTGCTATGTTGGGAGTCTGTCATACTCTACCCCGCTGGATATTAGGATCAGCGTCACGGGGTGAGTGTACACCTACTGCGATATTAAAACTAAAATCATGCTCTCGGTCCCTGGATATTAGGAGCTACATCACCAGCAGGTGTACACTCCCTGTGGTATTAGGAGTAATAATATGACCATTAAACATCAATGATCGATTTTAATAATTATCAATTTTACTAATAATTAATAGGATCCCATTATTATGGATAATATTTAAATACATGATTATGCATGCTTAAAATTAATTATTAATATTAATGTCACTTAACAATATTATTAGTCCCTTATACTGTTATTTTCTTACCAGCATCACATTGTATTGATTTCAGTAACATTAATGGCTGATATCATTATTTTATTATTAATAGTGATATTACTATTAATTATTAGTACAAACTGTTAACATTTTAAACCAGTATGAATTTTTACTATCTTTCTTGTGATCATTAGTATTGATAATTACTATTAATTTTTATTATATTTATTAATTTTAATAATTAATAGACTTGTTCCTGATATCCACCAGGGAGAGGATGATATTGCTTTAAAGATCACAAAAGGTGTACACGCTCCCAGTGATATTGTTTCAATTTCCGCGTGGGAGAGCAGGATATGACACCCAATATCTCAGGGAGTAGAAACACTCCTGTGATACTGTTCTTCATGTTCAGGGAGGAAGAGGATGAGATGACTCCCAATACACATGGGTGTACACCCTCTGAGGGTGTACACACTGGGAGCGTACACCCATCTGTGAAAGAGTTCATAATTACCAAAGGGGGAGATGATATTACTCACAATATCAGAAACAGGCTGGATCGTAGGGAATATACACCATGGAATACTATACAGCCATAAAAAAGGATGACCTTGTGTCCTTTGTAGGGACATGGATGCAGCTGGAACCATCATTCTCAGCAAATTATCAGAAGAACAGAAACCAAACACCGCATATTCTCACTCGTAGGTGGGAATTGAAAAATGAGATCTCTTGGACTGGGGATGGGGAACATCACACTCTGGGGCCTATTATGGGGAGTGGGGAGGGATGGCATTGGGAGTTATACCTGATGTAAATGACGAGTTGATGTTTGCTGACGAGTTGATGGGTGCAGCACACTAACATGTCACTAATATACATACGTAACAAACCTGCCCATTGGGCACATATACCCTAGAAGTTATAGTATAATAATAAAAAAATTAAAAAATGAAAAAAAGAAGAAATAAAAGAAAACAATCATTCCAAGTCAAAAATGGGCCAACAATTTTTTACAGACACTTCTCTAAAGGTGACACACAGATGGCAATAAGCACATGGAAATGTGCTGAATATCAGAGTAATTAGGGATATACAGTTGAAAGCCAGGTGAAATACCAGTACACACACACACATATCAAAACGTGACCCTACCAAGGGTTGGTGAGAATGTAAAACACCTGGAACTCTCAGATACTGCTGGTGGAAATGTAAAATGGTACAACAAGTTTGGAAAACAGTTTGGACATTTCTTTACAAATTACAAATATACCTTCCATTTAACCTCATCATTTCCCTCCTAGATATTTCTGTAAAAGAAATGATAGCACCTGGGCAGAGTGGTGCATGCCTGTAATCCCAGTGCTTTGGGAGACCAAGGCAGCAGGTCTGCTTGAGCCCAGAAGTTTTAGAACAGCCTGGGCAACAGAGGGAGATCCTGCCTCTACAAACAAAACAAAACAAAACAAAACAAAACAAAACAAAACAAGACAAAACAAAAAATTAAAAAACAAATAGCCAGGCATAGTGGCATAGTCCCAGTTACTAGGGAGGTGTAGGAAGATTGCTTGATCCTGGGAGGTCTGCTTGAGCCCAGGAAGTCATGGCTGCAGTGAGACATAATTGCACTACTGCATTCTAGCCTGAGCAGCAGAGCAAGATCCTGTCTCAAAAGAAAGAAAAAGAAAGAAAGAAAGAGAGAGAGAGAGAGAGAGAGAGAGAGAGAGAGAGAGAGAGAAGGAAGGAAGGAAGGAAGGAAGGAAAGAAGGAGGGAGAAAGAAAGAAAGAAAAAAGAAAAGAGAAATGATAGTCTATTTCTACACAAATATTTGCACACTAATCTTTATTGTAGCTTTATTTGTGACAACTAACACCTAGAAACGACCTAGATATCCACCAGCAAGCCAACGGCTAAACCAGTCAGGACGTATCAGTGCAATGGAGGACGGCTGGGCAACGAAAAGGCAGCAGCCGCTGATGCAGCCTGCGTTGCTGAATCTTGAACACATCACGCTGAGCAAGAAGAGCTGGCAGCAGAACAGTGGGCACCGTATGATTCCATGTTGCACAATTCAAGAAGATGCAGACACGTCTATGATGACAGGAAGCACTCTTCCCAGCGAGGGACTTGCAGAAAGCGAGCGCGGGAGAACTCCGGGGTGATAGGAGCCTCGTTTTTCTGAATGTGGTCTAAGTCTCGCTGATGGGAGATAAGTCAGAACTTCTCACCGTGTAGGTTTTAAGTATGTGCAGTTTACTGTGCACCAGTTATGCCGCAATAAAGCTCTAAGCCAGGACAAAAAGAATACTAATACAATGGCAAGAAACCAAACATTTTTTGTCCTATTTCGGGCTCAAAAATATACAATATTTTTTTTTTAGATTTGAAGGTAGATTCATGCTAAAATACTGAGCTCAGAGGTGGTTCCTCAAATGTCCATGTCCTAAAGGAGAGTGCATTCTTATAATAGGTTGGTTGTGACTAATTTTAAATCCATATCGCATATCAGAAAGCACATTGCACTGAAAGTGATCAAAAGCCGTATGTCATGGGGACCTGTAAACATGTACAGGTTTGGAAGAGAACATTTCTGGGAAAATATCCAAATCTATTCTTTGTGGGAATGATTCACTTTTAATCTTTTTTTTTGTGTGTGTGACAAAGTCTTGCTCTTGTCCCCAGGCTGGAGTGCGATGGCACGACCTCGCCTCACTGCAACCTCTGCCTCCTGGGTTCAAGCCATTCTCCTGCCTCAGCCTCCTGAGTAGCTGGGATTACAGGGCGCACATCACCACGCCCAGCTAATGTTTGCATTTTTAGTAGTGATGGGGTTTCAGCACGTTGGCCAAGCTGGTCTCTGACTCCTGACCTCAGGTGATCCACCTGCCGCGGCCTCGCAAAGTGGTGTGATTACAGGCATAAGCCACTGTGCCCAGCTCTTTTAATCTTTAATCAGGAAATCAGCACGACCTTTGAGAGAAGCATTTTAGGCCTCTGGACTCATGTACAGGTTTTGTAGGGCTCTGGGGCCATCGTGTGGTGAGGAGCAGGAGCACAGAGCACACACCTGCCAGAGAAAGAAGGGGAGAAAGACGTCACAGGCTGTCAGAGAGCACTGTTATGTAAACATTAGGGCCTTTTAAAAAAGTTTAGGTTACTTCATAATCGATAACACAGAAGCGATTAAAGTGTTTCTCAAATTTTACTGTGCATAAGGATCACCCAACAAGTCCTGTTTAAATGAAGTTTGTGATTCAGCATTTCTTGGGGAGACTTCATTCCTGCCTCTGTCATGCCCCATTCAGAATGCCCAGTGCAGATCGCAGGCCAGGCTCTGAGCAGCAGGGCTTAGAAGGGAGGAAGAGAGACAGACACTAATTCCCAACGGTTGAAGTTAGCATCTTGAGCTGAACTTCAAGCATCCTAGCATTGTGTCCCATGCATGCACAGTCCCAGCCTTTTGGATTGCAGTGAGATACGGGGTCCCCATGAGCATGAGGGCGGTGAGGCTTCCACAGAAGCTGGGCTGGGTGGGGATTCTGGGCACTCCTCATTCTCATGGCAAGGAGCTTACCAGACTTTTTGAAATTAAAGAAGTCCAAAGTTAGCTAGGCAAGGATTTCTGTTTTTCTCAATATTAGAGTCATGGAAACATGTATCTAAAGCTTATTTATTTGAAATTGCTTTTCAAGCCAGGCATGTTGGCTCATGTCTGTGATCCCAGCACTTTGGGAGGCTGAGGCAGGAGCACCATTTGAGCTCAGAAGTTTGAGACCAGCCTGGGCAACATAGTGAGACCTCGTCTCTACTAAAAATAAAAACAATTAGCTAAGTATGGTGGTGCACACCTGTAGTCCCAGCTACTCAGGAGGCTGATGAAGGAGGATCTCATGAGCCCAGGAGAACGAGGATGCAGTGAGCTATAACTATGCCACTGCACTCCAGGCTGGGCAACAGAGTGAGATTCTGTCTCAAAAAAAATTTTTTTTAAAGAAATATATATTTTGAGATGGAGTCTCACTCTATCACCCAGGCTACATTACAGTGGTGCGATCTCAGCTTACTGCAACCTCTGCCTCCCAAGTTCAAGCAATTCTCCTCCCTCAGCCTCCAAAGTAGCTAGGATTATAGGCACCTGCCATTGTGCCTGGGTAATTTCTGTATTTTTAGTAGAGATGGGCTTTCGCCATATTGGACAGGCTGGTCTCAAACTCCTGACCTCAGGTGATCTGCCCACCTTGGCCTCCCAAATGACTGGGATGACAGGTGTGAGCCACTGTGCCCGGCCTCTATATGTATATATTTTCTAAATTCCAAATTTGTCCAGCTAGCTAGGGAATGCAGCAAAAGAAAGGTGTCTAGAGCCCCATTTGTTCCAATACGATAAACATGGAAAGGACACACATTTCAGCTAACACTGATTGAAGACGCCCCATGGTTGAGGCAGGAGATAGGGCGATGGGGTCCCTACCTAACGTTGTGCAAAGAAACACAGCCCCCATCCTCAAAAAGGCTGGCATCGTGATGGGGTAAAGTCTATTCGAAATGCCTTGTGGATGAATCTGACATTTCCCTTATGAGCACAGTGCCACGTCCACCCTGCTGTTTGTCTTACAAATGGACCATTTGGGATCTGGTCCCAGCCTAAAGAAGTAATGAGGCCAGGCGCGGCGGCTCACGCCTGTAATCCCAGCACTTTGGGAGGCTGAGGTGGGCGGATCATGAGGCCAGGAGATCGAGACCATCCTGGCTAACACAGTGAAACCCCATCTCTACTAAAAATGCAAAAAAATTAGCCAGGCGTGGTGCCGGGCACCTGCAGTCCCAGCTACTCGGGAGGCTGAGGCAGGAGAATGGCGTGAACCCGGGAGGTGGAGCTTGCAGTAGGCAGAGATTGAGCCACTGCACTCCAGCCTGGGTGATAAAGCCAGACTCCATCTCAAAAAAAAAAAAAAAAAAAAAAAAAAAAGAAGTAAAAGAAGTAACGAAGTAACAAGGAGGCATCCTCCTCACAACAAAGAAAGGTGGGAGGAAGGGAGGGCGGGGAGAGAGAGAGCTGGAGAGACAGAGAGAAAACAGATGGATCTTTTCCCCAATCAGTAAGAAACTTTCAAAATATTTTAATACCTTCTTTTAAATATGATTCAAACTATGTGTTTTAAAACCATGAATCACACAAAGAAATGAATCTAATTTGACCCCCACACAGACTGAAATCAGCTTCACAAAGCGGTTTTTACTCTTACTAAATGTGACGCATTCAGGTATTTTTTGTTCTATTTCATTACATTAGACAAAAAAATGCTGGTCACTGCCTACCAAGAGGCTCACACAGCTCACTGACTAACTCAGGGGTACTTGTCACTCCCGGACACTTGGTCCCCAGCCCACCCGGCTCTCCTCTATTGGAAGCAAGCTGCCTGAGGCTCTTTTAAGTGCTGTCCTTTCTCCTCCAGGAATTGGAATCTGCCCAGCTGAGCCCCAGATGCTGGAGGGGTCCCGGGGGTCAGTCAGCCCTGCGCCACCCTCCAGTTCCTCTTCTGGCCATACAAGGAAGTCCAGTGTGGGGATGACTAAGCAGCTGACCTGGGGGGAGAGCAGCCCTGGAGCGGAGGCAGGACTGGCCCCTCCTGCCAGCCATCAGCCCCTGTGGGTTGGTCCTGTGGTGAAAAGTCCCAGGCCTCCCACCAGGGAGCACCTGACCGCTCTGCTCCCTGAGAGGAGTGAAGTGAGCCTCAAGGTCTGCCGGTAGAGGCACAGCCTTGCACTGACATCAGGCCCTAAGCTCTACTTCCTCACAGAGATAGCGGGTCTGTCCTGGCCTCCCATGGGCTCCCAGGGACAGGGAGATCTGGCCTGACCTTCCAAGCAACGCCTGCCTCAGTGGAGAAACCCCAGCTTCCCAGCATCAGGACACACTCTCTCTCACACCCGCCGTAGTTCCCACTGACCTCACCGCAAAGTCCACAGTAGAAACTCAGAGTCCTACTGAGGAGACACCTGCCCAGCTGTCAGCCTGCTTCCTCCACCTGCTTCCCCACCTGCTTCCTCCACCTGCTCCCTCCACCAGCTTCCTCCACCTGCTCCCCCACCTGCTTCCTCCACCTGCTCCCCCACCTGCTTCCCCACTGCTCCCCCACCTGCTTCCTCCACCTGCTCCTCCCCTGCCCCCACCTGCTTCCTCCACCTGCTTCCTCCACCTGCTTCCCCACCTGCTTCCTCCACCTGCTTCCCCACCTGCTTCCTCCACCTGCTTCCTCCACCTGCTTCCTCCACCTGCTCCCCCACCTGCTCTATCTCCTGCTGTCTACACCTGTTCCCCCACCTGCTGTCTCACCAGCTTCCTCCACCTGCTCCCCCACCCTGCTTCCTCCACCTGCTTCCTCCACCTGCTCCCCCACCTGCTTCCTCCACCTGCTCCCCCACCTGCTTCCTCCACCTGCTTCCTCCACCTGCTCCCCCACCTGCTTCCTCCACCTGCTTCCCCATCTGCTTCCTCCACCTGCTTCCTCCACCTGCTCCCCCACCTGCTTCCTCCACCTGCTTCCTCCACCTGCTTCCTCCACCTGCTCCCCCACCTGCTCTATCTCCTGCTGTCTACACCTGTTCCCCCACCTGCTGTCTCACCAGCTTCCTCCACCTGCTCCCCCCACCTGTTCTATCTCCTGCTGTCTGCAGCTGTTCCCCCACCTGCTGTCTCACCAGCTTCCTCCACCTGCTCCCCCCATCTGCTCTCTCACATGCTTCCTCCACCTGCTCCCCCACCTGCTCTATCTCCTGCTGTCTACACTCATTCCCCCCACCTGCTCGCTTACCTGCTATCTACACCTGTTCCCCCCACCTGCTCTATCACCTGCTTCCTCCACCTGCTCCCCCCACCTGCTCTCTCACCTGCTGTCTACACCTGCTCCCCCCACCTGCTCTCTCACCTGCTGTCTGCACCTGCTCCCCCCACCTGCTGTCTCACCTGCTTCCTCCACCTGCTCCCCCAACCTGCTTTCTCATCTGCTTCCTCCACCTGTTCCCCCAACCTGCTCTCTCACCTACTGTCTACACCTGTTCTTTGCTCTGGCTGCCCCCACCCATCCAGCTCCCCCACAACCTTCTTGGACACTGCCTGGCACTTCCCAGCTCCCTCACACAACGCTGCTGCCCCCAACTCACGTCCTGCTTTCTCGATGGTCTTCCCAGAGGAGGTCCCACCTTCCCAGCCCCTACCTGTTCCTCAGGTCACCATTTCCTGGAACCACCTTCCATCCCCCAGAACTCAGCTGGGCCCTGCAGACATGTACATGCTACCAGGTGACGTGGCCACTCCTCCTGCAAAGCTTTTCCAGGTGTCTCTGTTTTTCTTGTTCTTCAGAATGATAAAAGTTCCCAGATCCCAGGGACTTTTAGGCTGCTCCCACCACAGAGCTGGCCAGCGTCCTTTGAGGCAGAGAAATGCTAGGGGTAAGTCCATGAGGCGGGGCTTGTCTCCCGGGCTGGGAGCCTGGAGTCACTGAACCAGGAAGCCAGCCCAGTGCCCAGGGCTTCACATTCCTGCTGCGTGTTCAGTTTTGAAAGGGAGGAATACTAATGAAGTTTGCTTAACCTCCTAAGTGAGTGTGTGTGTGCATGTGAATATATGCATGTACACACACACACACACACACACATACTCACACACACACACACACCAGCCCCTGTAAACAAGGTTGCAGGCTCCAGAGAAGATGGTTCCCTCATCCTACAGAGAATTAAGACAAATCCTCATGAAGCAACGAGCAGAAGTCAGGGGAAAATCATTAACTCTGAATGAGAATCTCAGGAATTCATAAACATGATCTGAAATTAGCCATCTCCAGGGAAGGGTTCCAGAAGCCTATTTTGTAGGAAGAAATTTGAGGATCCACTGCCAATAAAATTAGAATCATTCCTGGAATGTTGCCAGGATATAGCTTACAAGATAGAAAAACAAGCTCAAATCATAGGAGTGTATTTAAACAAAAAAGAAGGAAAGAAAGAAAAGAATAGAACAGTCAGAGGATGGTCATGTTCTAAAAGAACTGCAGGAATAAGGGAATCAAAAACAATATGCTCCAAAACCCTTTAGAGAAGGTACGTTCGGGCTCCAGACAGTTGGCCTGGTTCTTTGGACAAAAGTGGTGAATTGGTCCTCTCTCCCTCTCTCTCTTCCTCCCTCTCTCTCTCCCTCTCTTTCTCCCTCTCTCTGTCCTTCCCTCCATCCCTCTATCCATCCCTTTCTCTCTCTCTCCCTCTCTCTGTCTTTCCCTCCCTCCCTTTCTCCCTCTCTATCTTCCCCTTCCTCTCTCTCTCTCTCTCTCTCTCCCCTCACTCCCCCCCCCCCCGTCTCCCTGCCTGCTTCTCTGTCCCCTCCCTGCATCCCATACACATCATGGTAGAAATGCTCCTTAGGATCATCCCACGTCCTCTGTGGCCATCCGCACCTGCCAACCTGCCCTCTCATCTGTATACTGTCCTGGTTTATTCTGCCCACCTGAAAAAGCTCAGTCATGCAGGTAGAAGATGCTGCTGTTCTATTTCCATGGTGTCAATTGCCTAGAAATTAAGGGGAAACCGCATTCACCAAAAAAAGGGACTTTATGGAGAATCTTAGCATTTAGTTCTGTTATCTTCCTTTTTTTCTTTTGTTTAGGGTCTGGGTCCTGGAAAGCTCTGGGATGAACATGACTCCTGAGCACAGACGCTGCCCTGACAGAGGTTCGTGCATGTTCGGCTTCATCCTCGGAACTTTACACTCACACTTGACTCACCCACTTTATGTGTTTTTTTTTTTTTTTTTTTGGCCTGACTTTTAAAAAACCAATCTGAGAATAAAGTTTAAAAAGAGAGTTTCTGAATCCTTATCTGAGGTCAAAATCTTAGAGTGAAAGCCAAAGATGCAGTGTCCAAGAAGCCAGGGGAACGGCGGCATCCCCGAACCCAGAATCAGTCAGCAGTGGGGAGAAAACAAGGGCTTCTATGTGCGGCTCCCTGATGAGCACTTGGAAAGCAAATGCGTTTCAGCCCAGAAGAAGGTCAAGTGAGGAAATGACCTAAATGGGGTTTATTCCTTGCCCAGCCCTGAGACTGGGCTGGAGGCCCCAGGCAGGAGAGGGAGGGCCAGGCTCCATCAGGCTCTCACCACAGAAAACGATGATGGACCAGGAAGCTGCAGAGTGAGTCGACCTTCCTGCCCTCTCTGCAGAGGCCTGGACCCCCTCACTCCCTCTTCTTATTTAGTCTGGCTACTGTTGGCATATTAAAGTTTGTGATCATTTTGAACATGAGTGCTAAACTGAATTTTGTTAGTTCTAATAATTTATCAGAGCATTTTAATATTTCTAGGAAACAGAAGAATTACATTATCCTCAGAATAATTTTGTCTTTCTTGTTAATAATAATCGTCCTTCAGTCGCCCTGCCTTCCCACTGGGTGTGAGTGCACCTCTGCTAATGTGGGGCATGAGAACGGATGCCAGAGGCAGAGCAAGCAGCTCAGAGGCCATAGCAGCTATTCATTTTGTTTTGTTTATTTATTTATTTTGAGATGGAGTCTCACTCTGTTGTCCAGGCTGGAGTGCAATGGCGCAATCTCAGCTCACTGCAATCTCCACCTCCTGGGTTCAAGCAATTCTCCTGACTCAGCTTCCAGAGTAGCTGGGATTACAGGCACCCACCACTATGCCAGGCTAATTTTTTGTACTTTTAGTAGAGACGAAGTTTCACCATGTTGGCAAGGTTGGTCTTGAACCCCTGGCCTCGGGTGATTCACCCACCTTGGCCTCCTAAAGCGCTAAGATTACAGGCATGAGCCACCATGCCTGGCCCATTGTGGCATCTTAATCACAGAGTGAAGAAGGCCTGGACCCAGCATGAAGATGAGGAAAAGGGGGAAGAGCAGCTCTCTCATCTATGGTGTTGCCAGGCGCTTCCAACTTTCAACATAAGGGACACTAAATAGCTTTCCCAACAAAAACAACTGAGATGTTGGGTAAAACCTACAAAAATGCATCTTTGTAAGTGCATTACTGGGCTGGCATTGAAGGATGGAATCCACAGCAGTCAATAAAGAATTGGCAGGAACCAAAGTGGAATTTTTTTTTCTGTTTAGACAGTTGCACAGAGGATGGGGCATCAGAAACAAAACCGGATGTCTCTCCAAAATGAGGTCAGAAATCTGACATCTTAGACTTAAAATAAAAGCCCACCTCAGAGCAGGAGCAGCAAGGAGAGCACCTGTCCCTGCATTGGTGCTGGGTGGAGGGAAAACCACTGACCCTGAGAACCGATGAGAAACAGTGCTCCAGGAGTTCATGCTGGAAGACCTGGAGAGCATGGGTCAAATCGACGTGGCACCGGGCGGCTGCTTACTTCACCTCTACCCCATGTGAGTGAACATCTTTGCTGAAACAATGCAACCCTGTCCTCAAAATATCTCTCCACATAGAATTCCAAGGAAGATAAGTCCACGTGCAAAAAGTTACAAAATATAAGTAAACAAAGTACTGTGGATACATCCAATAATTCAAGAAACAAATTCAGCAGAGCCACAAAAATCCAAAAGGAGGAAAAGATCAACTGTTGACAAAGTATCCACTGCTGTTGCTCCTGTTAAGAAACTGTATTTCATAAAAAGCTAGACACGCCCTTCTGTGGCCTCACACTTGCCTTCTCAGGTATCTCTGCCCCAGAAATGCCCTTGCACTGTCTTCTCCAAGAGACACATACAGGGCAAGAATATTTAGGCAGTGACTGTAGAAATAGAAAACACCTGAAAGCCATCCAAATACACCTCTACCAAAGAAAAAAGCTGCCATAGTCACATTGTGGAATATGATACAGCTGTGAAAATGAACTGCACTTAGAAGCATCAACAATGAAAAATTATAGTGAACAAAGGAAATTACTGAAAAATACACTGCTATTCTATGTACAGTTCACAAACCATAACATATGACATTGCTTAATAATATACACAGAAATGATAAACCTTATGAAAAGCAAGACAAACATTAACACATTAGTCCTATGTCTGGGTGAAGAAGGGAGACCCAGGTGATCAAGGAAGGGCATATTGTAGCCTTTCAAGACACTCGATGCTAATGGATGATGACATCACCGCAATTATTAATCTATCGGATTATGCATTCAGTTTTGTTTATTATTATTAGTTGTTTTTGAGGTGGAGTTTTGCTCATGTAGCCCAGGCTAGACTGTAATGGCACGATCTCAACTCACTGCAACTTCTGTCTCCTGGGTTCAAACAACTCTCCCACCTCAGCCTCCCGAGTAGCTGGGATCACAGGTGCCTGCCATGATGCTTAGCTAACTTTCTGTATTTTTTTAGTAGAGACGGGTTTCACCATGTTGGCCAGGCTGGTCTTGAACACCTGACCTCAAATGATTCACCCACCTCAGCCTCTGAAAGTGCTGGGATTACAGGCATGAGCCACCGTGCCCACCCAAATTTTATAGACTCTTATGTGTCATATATTTCATAATAAAACATAAAAAATCAAATATTTACTGTAGTTTGTAAATGAAAGAGCAATAAAAAATGTTGCAAACTTTTAAACATCAAACCTGTTGTATAGCTCATAGTGACCCTCGTATTAAGCTGTGGTAAGTTCCAAGTTGCATTTCATTGTCATTTTCTAAAAGCTAGGTAAACAAATGAAAAACAGAATTCAGTTTTAAAACAAGATATTAAGATAATGTTACTGGTTGAAGGTGTCCGATTCTTGGAGCCTTGAACCAAGAACTGGACACAACGCAAAAACGGAGCAAGGAAAGAATGAAGCAGCAAAAGCAGAGATTGATGCAAAATGAAAGCACACTCCACAGGGTGGGAGCGCCTGAGCACAGGGAGCCTGTCACTGAAGTTTCTGGGGTTTAAATCCCCTCTAGAGGTTTCCATTGGTTACTTGGTGTGCACCCTATGTAAGTGAAGAGGATGAAGTCAAAATTACAAAGTCGTGTGCTTAGGTGTACGCACCTGTGGAAATGGACAGGATATTTCCTGTCATAGCCCAAGAATTTCCCTTTGATTTAGTTCTCCGAAGTCAGGGTGAATCCGCCTTATGTTCCTGCCTCCAGACCCTTTTCTCCTGCCCCCGTGGAATGGATGGCAGGACATGGAAAAGTGTTTTGTCCAAATGACATGTCCCAGGGCACTGGAAGCTGAGGACAAGAGGGAACCAGTTGGTGCCACTGAGGAACGCTCACCCGCA